>NC_132938.1:32869285-34217857 GCF_034638445.1 Ciconia boyciana
CATTTTAATTCTGAAACTGTTCAATATAAAACCACACACCATCAGCGGCCTTCAGACCTCAGGCAAGTTGGTCAGACCCAATTCATGAAACATCCATTCTTTCCAAATACATACAAGGATCAAGGCCTCAGTTTTCTAAGAATTGCACTTATATAAAAAATAGAGAGGCCCAAAGAATTTGCCATTTGCTATGAATATAAAAATATTATTGTGATTTTGGCTTTATTTTTTAGGGTTATTAATCTGGCCAGTTACTGTTATTAGCAGTACTCTCACTACTGATTTGTATACTCATGTAAAAAATAATCAGCTGATTTTTAAACTATTGAAAACCAAAACAAATCCCAGTTGGTCTGGTAATTAGTACCTGGAGATGTTAAAAGTATTAAGACAAAACCCACATAAATGTTTGATAAATATCTCTATTTAGTATCATGTTTTTATCACCAGTAACTGAAAAGATACTAGACCGTATCTACTTCAGATAAGTATTTTTAATTGAGGAGGAATTGCTGTGAGCTCTGTGTTTTTGTAAATCATGAAAAGGAAAGGAAATTCCAGAACACTAGAAGGACAAGTAAGTTATTAAAATATTTTTTAAAAGTGACTTTCATGAGCCTTGCTAAACCATGCAATATGGCAGAACATCTTTCAAAAAACTGGTCACACCTAAAAAATCTGACAAGTTTTTGCCAAGAATTCTGATTGATAAAGTGCACATATACTTTATATATGAAAATACATACACACCGGTATTTATGAATAAATATGTATATATGTAGATCATAGAAATACATAAAAATATACACACAAACTTTTGATGACTGAGTTGCTATTTCATCCTATTGGACTTTCAAAATACATTCTAAAAACATGCATTCTAAACTAGGTGACTGACAGATCTTATTGATAAGGAATTATTATTAAATGGACACTTAAAAAAATCTGACTGCAGGATAAGTTTAATGCTATTCCATTATTCAGGTCTTGTAAATATGAAATGACTGGTGACAACATTTCAAGATGAGACAAGAACTATGGTTTGAAAGTTTACCTGGCTTTCTAACATTAGGATGCTTGAGGGTCCCAAGCCAAAAATAATTAAATTACAGAAGTGCTCCATTACAGATTTGAAGGGTTTCAATGTTAGCACCTTAAACTTGTGAACTCCATGGTGCACATGCATATATACACAAAGTCATAAGCAAACCAGAGCCACATGCTAAAGAAATTAAAAATAACTCCTGTGGTCTGATAATTCATGATATTTCTAATTCAAATCCAAAGTAATATGGGATACATTATTCAGTAACTACAAAGAAATTAAATCAGTTCTTACACTGCACTGAACAAGTATCATAAACAAGATAAAGGAAACTGTTATAGCACTGTAAACTATTTAGACATGTCACAACTGTACCTGAATATATTTTGCAATTTTAAATTTTGCAATTTTTTCATTTTTGGTTACTCCTACACTTTTTAATCTTTTTCAGTACCATCAAAATATGATTGTGCATATTCAATAGGCACAGGTGAATCTGAGTAAGCACACAGCATGAAATCTGGATCACAATCAAGCCTATAACCTTTAAACTATTGATACTTTAGGGCCCTAATGTACTATTGGAACAGATATCTTAGACTCATAAAAGTAATTAAAGAATGGAGCAGAGACATTTTACATATTCAAAGTTTATTTTAGTCTTTGGGAAAATCTCTTACAGAGCTAAAATTTCAAAGCAGAAAAATGAAAGAGAAGACAATGAGAAAATGAACTAAACCTAGAGGGTGAGATTGTTGGTATAATTCCTGAAGTTAGGGTGGCAATCTACTTAAATAAGTGTTAACAAAAACTGTTTAGAACGTGATTCTGCCTTGCAAATAGTTCTCTAGACAAACATAAATTCATCTTAATAGCTAACGGCTCTTTTCTAAGTGCCAAAAAAGAAGAATCAGATTCAAAATTAAGGAATGAAATAAAAGGATCATTGTTCTTAATTACAAATATTTAGTCAAACAGGAGAAACAATCCAATATTTCCTGTTAACATCTGGGCAGGTAATTTGAATTCCAGCTTACTGATTTTCTGAAAATAAAATTATCTTATTTTGTGTATTTTGAAGACAAAATAGGATTTTGAGTTCTGGATCAGCTCTACATATACTCTAAACTTACATTGATTCCATTCATCCCACATTTTTTAAAAAGTCATGCAGGAATACAAGTACATGTGTTAAAAGGTAGGATTTTTCACCATTTTGCACATTTAAATACCATAATCTGAAGTGGTAGGGGTGGGGTGGCATCTGGTAATACCATCTGAGTAAGGCAATTCAAAAATTCTTCTCCAAGTGTGGCTGACTGAATAAAAAACAAGATTAATGCAGTAGCTTCTCCATGACACACTGAGGAGCTCTTAGGAAGATCACAGAATCACAGAATCATAGAATCATTTAGGTTGGAATGATTAGAATCATTAGAATCATTTAAGATCATCAAGTCCAACCATTAACCTAGCACTGCCAAGTCCACCACTAAGCCATGCCCTTTAAGCACCACATCTACACATCTTTTAAATACCTCCAGGGATGGTGACTCAACCATTTCCCTGGGCAGCCTGTTCCAATGCTTGACAACCCTTTCGGTGAATAATTTTTTCCTAATATCCGATCTAAACCTCCCCTGGTGCAACTTGAAGCCATTTCCTCTTGTCCTATGACTTGTTACTTGGGAGAAGAGACCAACACCCACCTCTCTACAACCTCCTTTCAGGTAGTTGTAGAGAGCAATAAGGTCTCCCCTCAGCCTCCTTTTCTCCAGGCTAAACAACCCCATTTCCCCCAGCAACTCCTCATCAGACTTGTGCTCCAGACCCTTCACCAGCTTTGTTGTCCTTCTTTGGACACACTCCAGCACCTCAATGTCTTTCTTGTAGTGAGGGGCCCAAAACTCAACACAGTATTCAAGGTGTGGCCTCACCAGTGCTGAGTACAGGGGGACAATCACTTCCCTAGTCCTGCTGGCCACACTATTTTTGATACAAGCCAGGATGCTATTGGCTACCTTGGCCACCTGGGCACACTGCTGGCTCATATTCAGCCAGCTACTGACCAACATCCCCAGGTCCTTTTCTGCCAGGCAGCTTTCCAGCCACTCTTCCCCAAGCCTGTAGCATTGCATGGGGTCGCTGTGGTCCAAGTGCAGGACCTTGGACTTAGCCTTGTTGAATCTCATACAATTGGCCCCAGCCCATTGATCCAGCCTGTCCAGATCCCTCTGTAGAGCCTTCCTAGCCTCAAGCAGATCAACACTCCCGCACAACTTGGTGTCGCCTGCAAACTTACTGAGGGTGCGCCCGATCCCCTCGTCCAGATCATTGATAAAGATATTAAACAGAACTGGCCCCAACACAGAGCCCTGGGGAACACCGCTTGTGACCGGCCGCCAACTGGATTTAACTCCATTCACCACAACTCTTTGGGCCCAGCCATCCAGCCCGTTTTTTTACCCAGCGAAGCATATGCCCATCCAAGCCATAAGCAGCCAGTTTCTCCAGGAGAATGCTGTGGGAAACCATGTCAAAGGCTTTACTGAAGTCTAGATAGACAAAATCCACGGCCTTTCCCTCATCCACTGAGAGGGTCACCTTGACATAGAAGGAGATCAGGTTGGTCAAGCAGGACCTGCCTTTCATAAACCCATGCTGGCTGGGCCTGATCACCTGGTTGCCCTGTATGTGCCACGTGATAGCACTCAAGATGATCTGCTCCATCAGCTTCCCCGGCACCAAGGTCAGGCTGACAGGCCTGTAGTTCCCCAGGTCCTCCTTCTGGCCCTTCTTGTAGGTGGACATCACATTTGCTAACCTCCAGTCAGCTGGGACCTCCTGGTTAGCCAGGTTAGCCAGGACTGCTGATAAAGGATTGAAAGTGCTTGGTGAGCACTTCTGCCAGCTCCCTCAGTACTCTTGGGTGGATCCCATCCAGCCCCATAGACTTGCATGTGTTAAGTGGTGTAGCAGGTCGCTAACCATTTCCCCTTGGATTATGGGGGCTTCATTCCGCTCCCCGTCCCTGTCTTCCAGCTCAGCGGGCTGGGTACCCACAGAACAACTGGTCTTACTATTAAAGACTGAGGCAAAGAAGGCATTAAGTACCTCAGACTTCTCCTCATCCTTTGTCACTATGTTTCCCCCCGCATCCAATAAAGGATGGGGATTCTCCTTAGCTCTCCTTTTGTTGCTAACCTATTTATAGAAACATTTTTTATTGTCTTTTATGGCAGTAGCCAGATTAAGTTCTACCGGGGCTTTGGCCCTCCTAATTTTCTTCCTGCATAACTGCACGACATCTTTGTAGTCCTCCTGAGCTGCCTGCCCCTTCTTCCAAAGGTCATAAACTCTCCTTTTTTTCCTGAGTTTCAGCCAAAGCTCTCTGTTCAGCCAGGCCGGTCTTCTTCCCCACCGGCTCATCTTTCAGCACATGGGGACGGCCTGCTCCTGCACCTTTAAAATTTCCTTCTTGAAGAATGTCCAGCCTTCCTGGTCTCCTTTGCCCTTCAGGACTGCTTCCCAAGGGACTCTGTCAACCAGGCTCCTCAACAGGCCAAAGTCTGCCCTCCAGAAGTCCAAGGCAGCAGTTCTGCTGACCTCCCTCCTTTCCTTACTTCTCCAAGAATCATAAACTCTATCATTTTGTGATCACTGTGCCCAAGACAGCCTCCAACCGTCACATCACCCACAAGTCCTTCTCTGTTCACAAACAACAGGTCCAGCAGGGCACCTTCCCTAGCTGGCTCACTCACCAGCTGTGTCAGGAAGTTATCTGCCACACACTCCAGGAACCTCCTAGGCTGTTTCCTCTCTGCTGTATTGTATTTCCAGCAGACATCCTTGTAAGTTGAAGTCCCCCACGAGAACAAGGTCTAGCGATTGTGAGACTTCTCCCAGCTGCTTATAGAATATTTTGTCTGCCTCTTCATCCTGGTTGGGTGGTCTATAACAGACTCCCACCATGATATCTGCCTTGTTGGCCTTCCCCCTGATTCTTACCCATAAACACTCAACCCTATTGTCACCATCACTAAGCTCTAGACAGTCAAAACACTCCCTAACATACAGGGCTACCCCACTGCCTCTCCTTCCTTGCCTATCTCTTCTGAAGAGTTTATAGCCATCCATTGCAGCACTCCAGTTGTGCGAGTCATCCCACCATGTTTCCATCATGGCAACTATATCATGGTTTTCCCGCTGCGCAATAGCTTCCAGCTCCTCCTGTTTGTTGCCCATGCTGCATGCATTGGTGTAGATGCACTTCAGTTGGGCTATTGATCCTGTCACCTTTTTGGGGGGAGAAGCCCTAATTCCTACGTGACCATTCACAGGCACTTCCGTGGTTTCTAACACATCCATAACCCTTTTGTCTTTACTGCCGCATAGATCTCCATCCCCTACCTCAACCGAGACGGTAGACTGAAGGACCTCGCTAGCACACGGTCCTTCAAACATTGGTGTGCTGCCCTCAGGCTTATCTCTATTTATCCCTTTCCCCCTTCAAATCTAGTTTAAATCTAGATCACCTCTCTGCATGTGCTTCCAGCTGATAAAACAGGTGGATGGCTAAACTGGGTGCAATACCTTTGATCAAAGCACAAGATGCTTTAAGAAATGAAGATGACTACAGAAGAGTACGATTATACTTAACAGAAACAGCAGAAGTTATCAGAGGGCTTTTACATAGATTGGTACGGCTTCTACATGTTTGAAAAACAGGCAGTCTAATAAAAAACTGGTATCTCAGTGGGGATGTGGAAGATAAGAGGGAAGAAAAAAAACTTCATAAAAGATTTGCCAGGATAACTACAATTTTCTTCAGATCTAAAACAGGCATTCTTCTCTCACAATTAAGGCTGGGACTCTAATGTTTTTCCTATCCAAAAATCTATGTCTCAAGTAAGCAAAGCTCTTTACAACAAGCAAGATCTGTGTCAGTATCATCATACATATGAGGAATGGAAGCTCAGGGAGGAAGGGGAAGAAACTTCTCCACAGACAACGAGCAAACTAGTGAAAAACTGAAGAACTGAATCACTTAAATCTCATTCCGCTGCCTTTCATTTGGCATGGTTTTCAGGGCTTTTTTCTGTTTTAGAGGCAATAGAAGTTTGGGGGCATTACAATGAGAGCTGGTCAAAAGTTAGATTTTCTAGTTCATGTTCTCTCCTCATTTCCTTTTAGCTTTCTGAGAAGCTCAATTTGAAGGTCTCAAGAGTTCCACAATCCCTGCAGCAAATGCTGTAACTCAGATTGCTTAGAGACCCACAGCACTCTCTAATCTTACCCAGATTTTCTGCTAGCTTCAGTTAATACATTTCACTTGACAGTCCTTGATATTAACCAGGCTTTCATACTCCTACCTTTAAGAAAAATATTATTCAGTAACAGATTTTTTTTAAAGTGTTTAATAAAGCCTGCCTGCATTCCCAAAGGTGTAGAACAGAAAAACCAAACTGAGTATGTTTGAAACATCAATACAATGATTAAAAGTGGTTTGAAATTGTCAATGAAGAGTGCTCTTATTGAGAACATGTCGATTCATTGAAATTTATCCATTTGAACAAACTTGGAATAAAATGGAGATGGATGCCATCAGATATTCACCCATACCTTGGGAGGACAGAAAAACTTACTTTTTTTTTTTTTTTTTTTAAGAACTTCCAACATTTTTTAGAACAGTCAACATTTAGAACTTCAACACAATTATTTTATTTGCTATATTTATATATGAAACAAAAATAAAAGCATCACTTCTTTCCATGACAATCCTTTTGAGACTTCAGGTTTTTTAGTGATATTTCTTATTAACAGGAATTACCGGCATAGGTATATCAAGACTGAAGTAAGAAAATAACCTTAATGGCAGTAGAAATATACCTCTGGGAATGATTTGATAATTGTTATATTATAAATGGAAAATGTTTATTTAAAGCTACAAGCAATTTTCAAGTCTGACAAGTTATTACCACAGCAAATACTTAGCTATATTCAAAAAACCTAAGAAATCAACATCTAATTTGACAGATACAAATCTGGCACTGCTTGCTACTCACATCATGAAACAGATAAGCCAAAAACCAATATGATTTTTGTTACCTCAGGTATTGTAATTGTAGCCCGGCACGTGACACTGCTTCTACACATTTTCATTACTGATTTATTCTCTGTGCATTATTTTCATAATTCATAGACAGGATGAAAAACATAAAGGAATTTTAAAATATAAAAATACAGTATGACAGCATCTAGACCCAATAATGATTTGGGCTGGTAAGGAACATATTAGCAATCAGGTGAGCTGTAGAGGTGAAGAGATAGAAGAAAAACTATAGCTAGCAGGGAAAATTCTTCACATCAGCATTTAGAGAAAAAAAAAAATCAAAAAGCAATCTGCTCATAACTAGCCATAGCTCAGGACATCATATAGATGATTTACCAGAACCAGCTGGCTCTCTCCACTCACCCTGACAGTAATACAGCCTCTGGCCAGCAGCTCATGCTGTGGACAGCTCTCTTTTTGTGTGACACTGCAGCAGGTCATTCATTTTGCTTCCACTCTACACAGTATGTGGTATTAATTAAGCTTACAGTTGAAATATTATTTTATTATTTTCTTTATAGACTTTAGCTGGAAGTTTACCACACGTAATGAAAAATGTATCACACAGAGTAGGAAGTGCTATAAGAAGCGTAACATTTCTTATACAGCAAATACACAAATACTTAGTACATTACACCCCAACCTTGACTCTAAAATCAAGAGTTGGGATGAAAACAATAAGAAGTTAATTACAACAATAAATACGAAGATGGCAATCAAGTGGCTTGTATCTCTTGAAAAGGCCTTATGAATAAAAGGATGGATTTTCTAGGAAAGCTTTTAAAATGCCCAACAGCTATATACAAAGCTCTTGCTGTTACTTCCAGCATGTGTTGAAGCAGCTAAATTGTTTCTTCTGTTCTGCAAGGGTTTGGTACTCTACAATTGATTTCCAAAAATAATAGAAAAAGATGGTATTATCTTGAGTTAGTGGGGATCATATTAACTACTATGAATAGACTGGCAAGGTAGTAGAGCTGCATTCTTAAGAGAATTAAATATTGGAGGGAGAGAGCAGCTGCCTCTGAAAACATCTTCAGCTGGGCTACACGTGACACATGCAAAGTCTTCTCCTTATGCTATTAGCCATTCAAGCCTTTCTAAAGGCAGCCAAAAGCATGTCAGCAACTGACCCTGCTATAAATGGTCATTGGGCCACAAATTGTTGGCCAGATGTGATAAAAGCCACATCACTCTATTGTACGTTACTGGCAACAGAAATCAGTGTAAATCCTTATTGCCCTGATGGACAATTTTACATTTGTCAGATTTTTTTTTTTTTCTGTTTAGTATAATTGGGATCAATCACTATTAAAACTGCTACAGTAACTCAAAAGCATTTGAAGAGTGTGGTCCTTCTGAGACCTGCACTAGGGTATGTCACAGAATCACAGAATGCTTGAGGTTGGAAAGCATCTCTAGAGGTCATCTAGTCCAACCCCCTACTCAAGCAGGGCCACCTACAGCAGGTTGCTCAGGACCATGTCCAACAGGCTTTTGAGTATCTCCAAGGGTGGAGACTCCACAACCTCTCTGGGGAACCTGTGCCAGTGCTCAGTCCCCCTCACAGTAAAAAAGTGGTTTCTGCTGTTCAGATAGAACCTCCTGTGTTTCAGTTTGTGCTTATTGACTCTTGTTCTGTCATCAGGCACCACTGAAAAGAGTCTGGCTCCGTCCTCTTTGCACCTTCCCTTCAGGTATCCATACGCACAGATAAGAACCCCCCTGAACCTTCTCTTCCCCAGGCTAAACAGCCCAAGCTCTCTCAGCCTTTCCTCATAGGAGAGATGCTCTAGTCCCTTAATCATTTTCATGGCCCTTCGCTGGACTCTCTCCAGTATTTGCACATCTCTCTTGTACTGGGGAGCCCAGAACTGGGCACAGTATTCCAGGTGTGGCCTCACTGGTGCTGAATAGAGGGGAAGGATCACCTTCCTCAACCTGCTGGAAACACTCCTCCTGATGCAGCCAAGATACTGTTAGCCTTCTTTGTGGCAAGGGCACATTGCTGGCTCATGTCCTATCTTCTATTGAAAAATATTCCCAGTTGGGATACAGACACAGACCACTTCTTTTTAAAAAGCACTTAATTCTAAAATTAATCTCTTCAGGTACTGATTACTGAGTAGAAAGTACTTACTTACATTAAGTAGGCCCTCAGTCAAGCTTTAGGGACCACTAAGATTTTGGAAAAATTTTATGCTCCATATTTTATATTGGCTATGGCTAGGCCACATCCTAGTCAGCATCACATTACAGTGAAAGGTGATTCAGGGGAGGCTTCACTCATTCAGTCTTCAACCTCCAACTTGAAAAACTTACTTCCAGATTGACAACACAGGGAGTCCCAACTACTTCTGCCACGAAGCAGTGCCAAATCCAAGGGACTTCAAGATTCTAATCTGAGAGTTTGATGCTGTTTTGGTTCAGCCATGGATTTTTGCCCTGGCCACTTTCAGAAACAGAGGTGTAACTGTACTCAAAACTCCAAAATCATGTTTCTTAAGCAGCACATTTGGAAACCCCTTTGCACCCCTGAAAATCTAAAGGAAAGAACATGCAAATAACTTCACTATCAAGCTGTACATAAAATCAGTTGATTACATAATTTATGTATTTTGAAGTTTAATAATTCAGAAGAATCTGTTGTTTCTTCTTGGTCACAAAGAACAGTTTTGACATCAGTGTCCACAAGGCTTAAGTCAGCATGGCTTTACTGATAATTTGCTTGGCTCTATGTTGTCAATTAGAATTCCATTTTTCTGCTAAGTCAATACAATTAGATTACTACAGAGACTTCATTACAGCCACAGGCAGGACAGCAGCTGAGGTACACAATTTTCTCCCTATGATGCCAGTACTCACTAAACAGTTATTGGAACAATTGTGTATAAAAGGACAATAAATGTTTGCATCTTGAATATTGTTCTCCAATAAAATTATCACTTCACAAAAATGGATACCAGTGAGATGATACTATTACCATTATTACTTAGTGAGAACATTTATGGCTGTTCTGTGTTTAACATATTTAATTGTAATGTTCACTGCGCAATGAAGTTCACAGCATGTTAACAAGAATAAATAATCATGTAATGAATAGAATCATATTTTTTCCCACTATTCTGTGACTTGAAATGTTGCTAAATAGTAATGTGCTACCCCGAATTCTTCAGGAAGCTGGATTCAAATACATCTCAGGCTATGATGTTTCCTAGTAATATGCTTTTTAAGTTACATTTTCAATAACCAGAACAATTCCAGTATACTTTCAGTGCATTTTTTTTAAAGAAGCTTTTGTTTCAAAAGCTTACTCATTACTTCACTTTACTTAGGTTTATAATCATCTAAACTTGCATGTTGTGTTTGAGGTGTTCTATCTAGCTATACTGCCAATGTAGTATATTATAAGGATAACCTTAATTAAACTAGGTGGGATCGCAGAAGCAGTCTAATAGCAGAAACACAAGATTCAGTATAGCTGAGTTGCCTTAGAAAAAAGCAGATAACTGAGGAGACGAGTAGATGATGAGTAGATTGCTGAAAGATACAGCAGCATACAGCCCTAGCACCTGTTATAGCTCTCTGGACTTTATCTCAGATATTCCTACTACTAGATAAACAGATTAAATTTGTCTTACTGAAGAAATTCTAGAAGTCTATTAAAATAGCAACAAAATCAGGAAAACTACAGTAAATCATTAGAATTCAGTTTAAAAACCACCACTTTTCTTTTAATCCTGGTGGGCCTTCATCCCTGGCACTCTACATATCTCAATGAGGCAGGGCATGTCCACAAGCACTGTGACCAGCACTTCATATCTTCTGCTCAGCTCGCTCTCTTAAGGTCACTGAGAAGATAAGATGGAGAATGTCTTTGTTAAGGATATTCCATCAGGAGAAAATCTGGCATCCACATCAATGGAAGACGGCAAGACCAATACTTCAGTAGCTTCACACAAACTGGCACTAACTTTCTTCTGCGAGTGATACGTTTGGCATAGAAAAGTTTAATCTTCAAGAGTCAGGAAAGAAGTTTTAACAGTGACAGATTCACCAAGGGAAACAAACTCAGCTGGACTGGAAGAAACAGGTGGAATGAACACTTGAACTATGAGAGCAAACATCCTCTTTAACTAGTTCATTCCTACCTGTAGGCTGAAGTCTAAAATTGATGTGGTGGAGTAATCATGTAGTCCACAATCAAAGAACAGGAAAGAGATGGGAAATGTGAACCAAATAATGGATTGCTAGAAAGATGAAGAACAAGCTTTTAAGTACTGTTCCTTTTCCTCTTATTTGCATACATGTGTAGTGCAACTCTGCTGTATGGCTGGGAAACAAATGCTTGTAGCTCTAAAGCCACAAGCATGTCTCTTCTGGCCTAACAAGTACATCTGTTAATTCAAATTAAAAATACATGAACCAGATATTAAAGAGTACAGAACGAGCTGCACTGAGTAAGTGCTATTATATGAAGAATGCTATTATAGGAGTATGCCTTAAAAGGACGATGATTATATTTGGGGTTTGACTTGTACTTGTTGAGCTGCTTCTGTGATGTAAGTAGGCAACAATATCACGTCCCGCAGTGACAGTGAGCTTTTAATTCATCAGTTTAGTCTTAATGTGAATTTGATGACCTCATATTCAATATGAATCAGATTCCCCATCCTTTCAGAAGATTTCTTAACCAATAGTAATTATAATGATATCAATATGCAAACAAAAGTCTTGGTCTTACAAGAACATAAGCATGGACCAAATCTTGCTGCTATGCACAGCTCTAAAAATATAAGCTATATTTCACCTGTCTGCCTGATAGCGTACAGCCAGAAAATAGCAGAGTTTATCTTAATAGAAGAAGATAGATCATACTGCCACAATTAGATTAAAAAAATACATATATATATATGTAGTAATCTCTCATTTTATAGCACCTACCAACATGGGGTCCTGCTCCAGTCTAAAAGAACAAAATTTAAAAACTATTACAACAGGTGCATTTTAGCATGGATTAAATATTAACGTTTTGGTTACCACCATTGTGCTGAGATAACACTCATGAACAACCTAATACTTAAAATACTCTGTGAGTATTTTAATGAAATTGCATTGATGGAAATGGTTGGAGAAACAAACAGAAAATAAATACAGATTTCAGTTATTAATTTATAATTTGACCATGTATTTCAGATGATACCATAAAGCCCCCCAGGTTGTTTCTGCAGACACCAGGAATCCAAGATGAAATTACAGCTCCATTGCTTAAGTTTACATGTTTTTAATTTAATATGATATATAGGACCAAGTTCCTAATTTGTTTCCCTTTTTGTCTTCAGCATTTCCTCCCTTACATTAAGCTCCCTCATCTTCCTTGTTACTAATGGATGTAACTGTTCCCTGTGATTAGTAGTCTCATAATTTATAAATCTGGTTTCACAGTGATGGCCTGTTACCTGTGCCTGCCTCTTTATAAAAAACAACCATGGCATTTTAATACTGTAACAAAAGTCTTCTCATCTTTCCAGCACCCACATGACCAATGACATCTCACACAAAAATCCCATACCAACAGATACTGAACATGAAGTGCAATTTGTAAGACTTTCAAGTGAGAGTAAGCTTCAGAATCATCTTCCTCAACGATCTGAAATAAACATTACAAATACAACAGTCAAGTAACATCCACTTTTTTATTACATGAAGTTTGGAATTATTGTTTGCTGCACTTTTAAAACTATCTTTAATAAATAAACAATTCAGTTCTATGTTTTACAAAGTAAAAGAACTTTAACTTTCTTTTCAGATTTTAGTTGATATTTTGGAAAGAAAAATAACCAGTATGTTTGAAAGCTCCTAAATTACTTAAGATCCCAAGGTGAAAAATATTTTAACAATATTTTCAAAACCTATTTTAAATGTGGTTGACAGTATTAAAGGCATAATATTCCATTGGAAAAGGAGATCTAAACTCCTAAGTCACCTTGGCAAAATTTTGACCTTGGAAATTTTTTTCATTAAAAATGGAAGCACATGTTTTATTTTATTCTTCTAATTATCTCCATCTTTTCACTTTCTCCTTTCCATTTCTGTTTGCATTTTCTCCTTCCAGAAAATGCATGCAGAAGTACATTCATTCCCTAACAGTCAACCTGTTCAGATTTAGCAGGATACAAAGCACTGAGGATGGAAGCTCAGCCACACAAGAATTGTTTCCTTATTGAACAGGGGTTCCAAGAACTTGCTAATAATGAAGACATGTAATATTTAATGATTTCTGCCAGGCACATTAACACATTAACTAGCTAAGTTGGCAGTTCTGAGCTAATCTTTTTCATTTTCTTTTTATCCTTTTTTTTTTTTTTTTTTTTAAAGCAATCAGAAGGATGGTGCCAACATCATGGGTTAAACAATAGAACTGAACTCAAATAATTTCTGGGGTAAAAATGTCCAATCCTTTCACGCACTATGGGAAATCTAGAGAGATTCAGGTGGTCATCTATATCTCATCTATATCTCACCTTTACTACATTCAACTACCTTCAGTTCTTTACTGGAGGGAACTGGGCTAAATCCTTTGATAGTCTAATGCAGGTGGAAGTTTTTCGTGACTTTCCTCAAATGAGTAATGAAAATTAAATGAGACACACCCTACACATAATGTGTTCTCCCTGCTGTGAAAAGAAAAAAGAATCCATATAGCTTGATGAAGAGAAGACTGATTGGATTTGAACAAATGAAGCCTTCTTTTTATACTAAGAAGAGACTGAAGGAGGATCCAGTGCGTACGCCATTTTATCTTCTAAGATACTTGTAAGCACTATTGGAAGAATGGAAGAAAAAATAACTGCTCTTCTCTGGAACTACACTGAGCCAGCTTTATGAATAGACAGTGTGCAGCTGCCTGTCCCCGCAAGAAGCTAGGGTCAGCAAAATGGGAAATTGACAAACATGAAACACTTGATTTGTTGGAGACTGTGTACTCAGATGTCATTACTCAGTATAATTCTTGTGAACAGGATATTCAAGGGAGATTAGGTACAGCAAAGAGAGACAGACAAACTCCTTAATGATCTGGAAGAAGAAAAAGACTGGAAAACAAAGATTTTTGATGATCCTAGTGTGGAGACAGCTATAAAAAGAACAATGAGCAGGTGTCCTCCAGAAGTCCGTTTTAGCCATACAAGTGATTCAGACTGGAATTTATAACTAACTAGATATCCATGGACAAGGGGGAAAAGCCTACTTAATGAGCTGTGAGGAAGACTGGCATGACCCAATCAGTACAGTTATGCAAAGGAAGAATGTATGGAAAGAAAAGAAGAGAAACACCAAAAAAAGAAGGGACAGAACTGTGGTTCAAGAAGCAATAAATTTTGCAGTAAACAAAAAACTGGGAGAGAAGGCACACATTCACTGTTAAAACTGGCAAAAGTAAGCTAATTCTCTGTGTTTTTTGGGAAGGCAGCTACCACATCAGCAGAAAACACCTCTGTATACCCTAGAAACTGGATGTGACTGTCAAAAAGCAAGAAGCAACTCTTACTGAGCACAACCTAGGGAATTCAGGAAACTTCCAGAGTCAGCAAAAATCCTCAGCAACACAACAACAAAAAACCAAACCAACCAACCAACCAAAAGATATTATTTCTTCAACAGTTTGCCTTTACCACCCTATCGCCCTTGTCTTATCAATAAGTGAAAGCCTCCACAGTTTCCTTTAGATAAAGTCTGTCAGATTAATAAACAACATATTTTATTCTTCAGAGTTAATTTGACTAGTGTAAGCTCACCAGTAATTAAGAGTCATTCATGAACACTCTCACCAGCATCTCAACATGAACGATAAACTTTGTGAGTGTGGCAGAGACAAGATGCTGGAAGTACAGTGGAACCAGAAAAGAATCTCCCATTTGATCAACTTCCTATACTTCATGCATGTTTGTATCAATGAATCAAGCCTTCTGATCAGAAATGTTCAAAATAGTTCCTCTCTTACGTGTAGTGATTAACAATATATAAAGGCAGAGTTTGCAAAAATCCAGTTGAGCATACTGAAATTCTTTCTCTATATTGTATTTCTGATAAGGAATACTCTACAAAGAATTCCTAGATTTTATATTTCTGATCAAAAGACTTACTGATAGTTGATATTAAAATCTGAAAATAGAGCCTCTAACACTTAAGAAAATTCCTACTTCATTGATGCATTTCTCCTCAGCAACACTCATTTTTGGTGGATGCAGCTTATTTTTTGGTCTATTATCTCCTCTTTATGCAAGCTTCTGCTGATGCAGCCTTTGAAGACTTCCTGTTTCCAGACATTAATAGACTTAGGATCTTGACTTAAGATGCTAGGGCCATTCCACAGTAAACTCCAGCTCTGTGGAAAGCTAATTTCTTGCTAACTTCAGCATATTATTGAGGCAGTTATCCCTTTATAAAAAGGGATAGCTTTCTATAAAAAAGCTATATAAAAGGTATATTTTATACCTTTGCCCTAACATTATTGCCCTAACACTAACCATTCTTTCCACTCCCAACATCCCTGTCAAGCTCTCCCCCATCTGCTAAAGCAACAGGAAACCTAGCATGTTTAGGGTTCCAAAGCTTTCCATTCCTTGCAACATAATAAACAAACACACTGAAAAGAATAAATTTTCAATAATATTTTCTTGACTCAGCTTCCTTACTTATCTGAAATATTTTAGGGATTCTGATCGCAGTCCTCTTAGAAATTAAATATCCCGCTCCTTGTCCCTCCTCTCCAAACTATTTCTTCTCCTTCAGAGCACAGCATCTTTTTCTTTCTTTGGCATGGATTCATTTCAAGGATTTTATAGGCAACACCAGTTGCAGACACTCAATTCCTCAGGCAAGTGAGTCACACATAAACAGTATTTTTCTACTGGAACAAGCAGTGGGTAATTATTTCACAGTGTGAATAAATGAATCTCTATGTCTTCCTAAGTCTATATGTACCATGTGACAGACTGCATGACATACTATGTGACATCCACAACACAGAGACTTAATAAAACAGACTGATTCTCCACCATACATTTGTTCAGATTAACTGAATAGGATGTTTGACAAATGCTATGCATCCAGCCCAGGTATGTCTGTGTTGTTAAGAGAACTGCTTTCTTGGACACCTGAAAAGGTACTTGGGAGCTGCAGAAATACAAAAATCTGTCTTCTTTATAAGTTCTGTAAAATATTAGAGATTTAACAGTTAATGTGAGAAATCTCATTATAATATTAGGTGACCCTATAATTTGCTGTTGGATTATGACCGCCATTTCTAATTCGTGGCCTGCGGTCTGAGTCTCATGCAACATGACTTAAAGCAGCACTGTTTCCAAAAACAATCTCCTTCTGCTTAATTTCTAAAATGGCTACTGAAATGTCTTTTTTTTTCAGCCTCCCATCTCTTCAAATAACCAATTTTCAGGCTTAAAAGCCATTTTGGTCTTTATCTATTTCTTCTAGCATTCAGATTCAAAAAGACTAATTTGCTAGAGACATAATCAACATTTTGTCAAGCAGGATTACATGCAACTAGAGAATCAGCATCCTCACTACCTAACTAGGAGGTTATCACAAAAGCTAGGAGGCTATCACAAACCATACCATACTGCAAAACTTAAAAGTCACATCTCCTCAATCTTGGCTTTTCTAGCACAATTAAATAACAAAATGTAGTATTTAATAACAAACTCTAAGACGTTCCATTATCCTCCTTTTAGAAAGACAGAAATAAAAAATATTAGCCTAATAATGCATTACTGGAATGTACACTGATAACTGTGAAAAACACATTCCAAAACTTTTAAATATGCACTATAGTATTCTATATGTATCAAAGTTCTTAATAAACTAATTTAATTTCCTGAACTGAAGACAATAGTTAACAAAGAGGAATCTGGAACATGCAGAAGCATTACTCTAATCTTATCATTTTGCTGATGCTGGGAAAATTGCTGTCCTTTGTACAATAGTTAACTAATAATAATTAATAGACATAGCTTTTATACAGCAGTTACATCAGGAAACTCATATTACCTGAACAAATAATTAAAATGGTGCTACAGTTTTGGAATCAGACTGAATAAGCAGGTAAACTGTGTTTTTAAAATTTAGAACAGATCATTTTAAAGGTTAGTATAATATAAATATAGAAAAAAAGTTGGCAAGCAAAATCTCACTGACTAATCAATGAGAGAATATTCTCTTGAAGCCTTGACTTTATTTTGTTGGGGGTTTTTTGATGCATGACATAAATACATCATTGGAGACAGGAATCTATTTGGTGAACATCAACCTACTGTGCAATCTTACACAACGGTAAGCCTCCAAATGAGTAATCAGCACAGTATCACTATGATTCTGAATTCCTGGTTTTGTTTTTGTTTTCAATGTATAACTCATGAGAGGTCATGAAAAATAGTTCCTATGAAGTCAGGTAAAAGAATAGTTAAGAGAGGCTGAAGAAATACAAATCAAGCATAGGAAATGTACATCTTAGGGAATTACGGGAACTAGCTAACATATATACTGAGCTTTTGATGAAGAACAGTGGAGTAGGCCTATGAAAGTTAAACAGCAACAACTAAATACTTGATTAGTTTGAGGGTGTTGTTTAGCATAAATATTGGTCAACAAATCAGGATCCTTTCAGAAAGTATTTATCAACTACGGAAAACGACATAAAATGTAAACACTTCATATATCTGTTTCAAAGAATAATTGGCTTTCTAATGAAATGCAAAATGGTAAACAGCAACCTAAAAATTAACAATAGAACTAAGAACAATATGCAAACGTGGTTTCATAAAAGATTTACACTAGTGCTCATAAATGTTTTGCAAAACTAATTTCCAGTGAATTAGCTATGACATCATATAAGGATATTTTGGTGAACTGATTAATGAATTACCTGACTGGATGCAGCAATAGTGAGTCTCTTTTTACTTAATATTTTCATTAAAAGCTTCAGAGAATGGGTACACAGCATCATTTATTCACACAAATGCCAGTGAAGATAAAGAAATTGTGTTCACAGAACTTTGAAAATCCTAGTATTATGAATGCTAAAATAATCATACAACAATTTTTTATTTCAAAATGCAAGTTGGGTCTCAGAAATAAACTGAGAATAAAAAGTCCATTGTTAAGTGGGAAAAACAGTTTTAGAAATCAAAGGAACCAGGAAAAGCGAGGCTGATGGTAAACAGGAAAAAAGGTAAGTGGAGCAAAGAGGGTTTGGCACAGACAAGAATAGCAATCACTTTCAGAATTCATAGTCAAAAGTATCATATTGTAGAGGAGGGTAATAACACTATTTCTACACCTCAGAGAAGACAGAACTTCAAATATGGCATTTCTGATAACTGACAAAGAAAAGGAAAAAAGAAGAAAAACAACTGGACTGTCAAAAAAAGATAGATGTGAATTATGTTTGGTTTCTAAAGTGAGTATTAAGAGTCAATTACTCCATTTCTGCACACGGATTCTAGCATGGAAGTACAGCGATTACCATACTCTGTTTCTAAATTCTATAGAAGGTCTTCACCTTACATGCTCATCACTGGAAACTGCTACTGGAGTAGCGAAGCATTGCACAGCTATTTGTTAGGCTGTCTGTTGAAGCACAATTCCTCCTCAGACCTTCTTAGTGTATGTAAAGCTTGCTTTGAGCTTCGCCAAAATAGTGTAGACTTCTTCCCATCTGAAGCCTCTACCCCTGTAACCAGGCACAAGGTCTTGAGTCAACTTCAACCTCTTCCACATTTTTACACACACCTTCAACCATCAGTGCCTTCATTTTTTTCACTAAGCCATCTTGGAAAAATGTAATGAAATATTGACAATAAGTACTACAAATAAATGCACGTGTGACAAAGAAAAATGTCAGATCCAAAGTACTGTTTTTCCCTGAGCCTGCAATGCGATTCATCATCAGAAAGGCAATACTGTAATGTTCATGTGTAAACTTATAATATGTGCAACTAGGCTGGAAAAGTAATGCCCACCTCTTCAGGTGGGACTAGATAAGAGTTTTTATTTATTTATTCAAAACACTGGAAGAGAGTGGGTAATAAACACCTTTTGGAATTATAAAGCCTAAAAGGCAATTAATTTGCTTACAAGATCTGAAGATATCAAAGCCTGATTTTTTTTTTTAACTTCAGGGCTAGGCTTGCTGCTTTGCTTTAGAACAATATGCCTGGCTTTTGCAGTCAGTAAATATTTCAACCCAAAATTTTAGTGATGTTATGACCTGCTAAATTAAATAAAATCTATGTGTACTATGTTACACTAGTCCCATTTTCATATATCTAGACTGAAATCAAACATTTATAGTGCATAAATCAATGTAGCAGACAAAAAAAAGCAGAGTAACCACTATCATTCATAATACGTTTCCCTCAGAGAGCTTAGATTGATATTCTTGTTTATGTACGAAGCATCTCATTTTATCATGCAGGGTCTTAAATTTCAGACAGACCAAAAAAATGAAACTGTTAAGTTTTTCCCTGAGCCCTCTGTACAGGAAGATATTTCACCTAGTGAATACAAAAATTTTTCTTCTGGGCTCTTCATTGTCTGTATTATACTTAGTACAGGAGAATGTGAAGTAGTGCAATTTAAGCTTATATCTATTTAATGATGAGCAGCATTGTTCCTGAGAAAGGCTAACTGGTCTGATTTAATATGGATAACAGTTAAAAAGAAAAAACAGTTAAAAATATTTATGCTTAAAGGAGACATTTATTGCATTCTTTAATTATAATTAGCTTCAATTACAAGGTATCTATTGCCAAAAGAAAATGAAATAAAGTTCTATTTTACCATATTAGAAAATACCACTGAAATACTGTCTGAAACACTGACAAAATTGGTTAGGAAGTAACGTTTACCCCTACTTTGTGTCTTATGCATTCAGTCTATAAAGATTGAGTCATTCTTGCCTTCAAAGTCAAGTTTCTGGGACATCATCTCACAAGATCTGTGGGAAATGTTTTCAAGGCAAACTGGCATGTATGCAACTAAAAGTGGGGCTTCTGTCCTAGAGAGGGATTGAATTTAAAAATGCAGTTTAAATTTCTAGGTCAGGTATATCAGCATACTCTGATCATCTGACTACTTGGAAACCCAGTTCTGTGTAAAAATAAAGATAACATAATCTTATCTAAGAAATTCCTTTTTTTGAGCAGGAATTTTCCCTTCTACTCTTTTCATGATGAGACAGATTCTTCAAGGTGTAAGAATTTCTATCTGCAAAAATATATTTATATTTGCTTTACATTTGTCAGTAAAGATTTCCTGCTGCAACTTTATTCACTGTACTGTTTGTTCATTTGAATAATTTATCATATTATTCGCTCAAGACTGGTGATAGAGCCTTGCAATGGAAAAGAACTGAAAGGCACTAAAGGCATCTACAGCTTATGACGATTTGGAATAAACAGGGGAATCAAGTCCCCCATTGTATCATTATTTCAGTAAACAAAGATCTTTATGTCCTGACTCCACCCTTTTCTAAAAATCTGCTATTTCAAAACCAGTGGGGAAAAAATGAAGATGCCAATGGGTATTGAGGATATATGCCTAAATATACACACAAACTCCGTTAATATTGAAAGCAACAAGGCACTGTAAAGTCCTACCCAAACAGCATATTTCACTTAGTCATCCAAGTTGTGCATTCTAGCAACATGCAGCAGGAAGGACAATTAAGAGATTGGAATTAAATGGCCAGACATTGCTATGGATGCAACCCTTGTATGCTACTTATGCGCTCCTTGACAGTCCAAATGAGAGAGAGAAATAAAAAAACCCATGCTTCTGTGTAGAAAAGAAAGAAACCACATCTTGCTTAGCCTGCCTAATTCTACTTATGGCATCACACACAGGGAAACCCTCCACTGTGTATTTTCTACACTTCACAATGTAAAAAAAGTAAAATACACTTCAACTGTATTTCAATTGCTGTGCCATAAAATGAGTTAGGTATGCTATAAAAGCAACAACACTGAACAAAAAGAAAGAGAAAGGAGGGGAAAAAATATACATAAAAGCAGTGTACCAAGGAGCTTATTTATGACAATTAGGAAACATCAGGTAAGAAAAGAAGCAAGATGTTTTTACTGCAAGAGTGACAGAGCATGTCTTTACTGACTGTTGAAGAGATGCCTGAACTTAAAATCAATATTCAACAGTGTTCTGGTATCATTCTCTGCAGTCAATAGTGTACTTATGACAGACTGCCAATTGCTTTTTGACCTGTTTGTGTGCTGTTGAAGTTTCTGTGTTAGTAAATTTTAGTAAAATATAATTATTTATACATGTCTGTATAAAACTTGTAGGAAGCACAATTATGGTATAAATTCAGAAGCCTCTAATAGCAATACCTCACTACAAAATAAAGTTTTTGTAGATATTCATAGTGTGTTCATGATTCAGGGGGTAATATTATGAATAGATGGATTCACAAGGGAGCTGTTAAGAGCTAATGCAGTTTTAATCAGTATAAAACTCAGTTTTCATATTTGATTAGTTGTTTTAAACAAAAAGCACACCCAAACAAATTTTCTGAGGTTAATTAGCTTACAACCTATGGATTTCTATCTTCATATAAATTCCAAACTGATACAAGTATCTCTCAAAAGCATGACTATAATGGTATTACTGTGGATAAGTCACCATCCTACACTATTTAAAAACTGCTCCTTGTAGGCATTTCTTCTGAGCTTATAACTAATGACTTGTTGCTGTTTGAAAAGTAGATACATTATCAATATTTTATATAATAATTAAGTGTTATAACACCTGAAAATATTATCACAGTGTTGCAAAAAGTATTTAGTTTTTTCTTTTAATACATATGATCATAAAATAAAATTTTAAAAGTTTTTAAATATGTCACCTGAAAGTATAGCTTACATTTGTAAAAACTGCAAGTCTCCACACTGTCCAAGTTTGATGCAACGACTGCCAGGTAAGACTAAAAATGTCCTTCTGATCCAGGGATATTTAGAAATAATTAAGTTGGGCAAGCACAAGATCAGTCTCAATACATATTACTGGCAGGAGGACAGGAGGATCCTTAGGCTCCTGAACACAGCATGCCCACTCCATCCCTTCTCAGTCATATAATTGTTCTGATCACTGTTGTCATTTGGACAAAAAATGCTTACTTATTTCCAGAAAAACAAGGAAGCAGTGAAAACAAGGAGGCAAGGAGAAGAACAGGAGAGAACAATGTGCCCACAATTAATTAATTAGTTGTCACATTTGATTTAGGGTACATCTAATCCTAATAAGGTCTGCCGACCATGAATATAGTTTAAAATGGTCTGAATGTGAAAATCTAATCTCCATCTGTAGGCCTATTTCAGAGACATCAGAATGTCTGGTTTTTCAAAAAAACTGATTTTGCACGAAAACTTCCAAATTTAGTGATCAGGCCTCTCCAACGTACATGTACATGTTTTAATACTCTTTGTTTAAAAAAAAAAAAAAAGTTTCAGAAATAAGTACAAGTAGATAAATAAAACTATTTGTTTCTTTTGTCATAAAGGAATGTACTCACCAGAGAATACATTTTCCTTCCTATGGGGAAATAAAACCTGATAAAATTTCTACTAAGCCAAACTGAACTGAGGAAATGGTAGAATTTTATTAATAATTAATTTTGAAACTACTAGCTGTAGTATATGTAAAAAAATAGGTTCCATTATTAATTGATCTTTTTCCAAAATACGCAGTATGTCAGAATTATCCTGAACATAAACTTTTCATTTAAAAAACCAGCACAATAACATTATATTTATCTTCACTTTAAATTATCTGTTCTTCCATATTAAAAGATACAACACCAATCCATTGGAGAAAAAATGGACAGAAACTTGAATAGCAGTGGATGGAGTCTTTAAAAAGCAATTCATTAAAACAATCTTTGTCCACACAGTATTCTAGTCTACAGAGATTTTGGTATCACCTTCCTGACAAGGGAACAAGAGTGCTTTATACTGTCTGAAATAAGTGAAGAGCAGGGGGGAAGGGAAAAAAAGGAAATTTGACCCTAATTCTGTACGAGCTTTTGCAATAGTAGCCTCTGCTCCTTATTTCAAAGGAGGAATCTGCAGACAGCTTTTCATTCTTTGGGTAAACCTTTCAATAGCAGCACAATCTTCCACATAAAGTTCAATGCAAGAGAGTGTCCCATATTTTAAAAGATTTCTTCCTTCTGGAACATCCGGAAACACCATGACAAAAATACACATGCTAAATTAAGTATGTAGAATTTGTCCACAAAAGACAATGATGAGACATGATGCAGTGTTACTGAACTAATTTTCTTCAATCCTGATACATAGCTTTCAAATATTTGTATTTGAAGGTAAAGAATTACACTTGTATAATAGGTTACCCACAGAGACATCACTGGGAGAAATTAATAATGCCCCATTTTACCAGAAACTCAAAGCACTGCGTCTTAAAAAGACAAAGAAAATAATCTGTTTCTAGCAGACAATTTGGCAAAACTGAAAATGAACAGGACTTCAACATTTCAGTGTGGACATCTTTACAGGGACATCCAAAATCACTATGTGATGGCATTTTCTTCAAGGCTTTAAGATGAATGGTTTTGGTTTGTTTTGTTTTCTGTTTATTTTGTAAGCATGTTAAAATCAATCTCTTTTGAAAATATTCCTCTCTTCAATCAGAAGAGTGATTTTGTTCTGGAGCTAATTTATTCTTATGTTTATTTTTAACCTCTTCTTAATTTCATTATTTTCTTTGTGAGCTAAGATCCTAGCTCTTTTGGAAGCTGATGTTAATTCCTGTCCCTTTTTATTTCTTGCAGGAAGATTCCAAAGTGGGACCTTGCTTTGTTTTTAAACTGCATTGTGAAGAAATTTTCTTAGATAAATGTGCAAACAGGGACCTAGTGCTTAAAGTCACAAAAGAATGCAGAGTTACAAAAGAATGCATACAGATTGCTGATGCCATGGGGTTTTTTGTGGCTTTTTTTTTTTTTTTTAAATAATTCCTAGGAAACCTAATAAAGTTGATTAGGAAATAGGTCCTTATTTTCCACTGAAACTTTATCCAGAATGATGTTATTTGTCATATGATGGTCCGATTAAGGGACTTCAGAATTTCAAGCAGTATTTTTAGGAAGGGCTGTATCCATTTTCCTGTTATGCAGTACCTGATGCATTCCAATGTTTCTTCCTCCCATCTAAGTCTTCTCAAGTTAACTTCAAAGAGAGATTTGAAAGGTAATACATTTCTTTCTAGCCATATTAGTATTTGCTTGCTTGAATTATTGTGTTGCATTGTATTTGACAGCCAAATTACCTCTTGTCTTTAGTTATGAAAAACTCTTTTAATTTGTGCTCTATTTTCATTCTGCTAATATTTCAGACAGATGTACAAGACTTTATGAAGTTATACACCAGGTGCTGCATAAAGGAAAATGAAATAATTTATTATTTCTTCCACCTCATATTTTGTGCAACTTGTAGATTTAAATAGAATATGAAATGGTGTTTACATGCATTTTACCCCACTATACCCTGTACTTACTTTCTCCTCAATATGATCACAATTTAAAAAAATAACCAGCACATGGCTCTGGTTTCCCACTTAACAGATCTCTACTGTCCTACAAAATTGTATTTGTCAATGGGAGTGTCTAGCTAGTTAGCACATATATCAACATATTAAAGTTTTGAACAGGGACATATTACTCCTCGCAACATCAAAAGCTTGCCATGGGAAGAACCATAGCTCATGTGCGGGATATCCCCTTAAAGATTAGGCTTACATGAGATGTTTTAAAATATCAGAAAAAACAGCATTTATCCAAAGAGCTTCTGAAAGCTTTTAAAGATTAAAATCCTCCTTATTAAACAACTACTAATTTTGCCATTATTAATTCCAGAATTACCATTAGTTAATTACTAACCACTAATCTTAAAAAGCTTTGAAACTTAAATGCAATATAGAATTACAATGAATTAATCACCACAAGGAAAAATCATGTTCTCTGCATTCTTTTCTTTCATTAAACAACTACTTTAAGAAAACAAAGTTTGAAATTTAACATCTGCAGTTCAACTTTCACCTAAAATCACTGAAGTTGCTTTGCACTTTCTATTAACAAAGCAGTCATTTCTTCGTACTTTCCAAAATAACGATACTTATTGAAATTCACTAGATGAATTAGAAAGACAACAGAAAAAATTGAGTAAAATTTGTTAACATACAAACCTTTTACCTATGAAATAAAGGCAAGCAGGAAGCTACATGTAGACTGACACATTCAGCAAAGAGGAAAATACATAACACAGCTCTATCTCCAACTTTAAAATGTACAATAGGACAAAAAAATTTCCCTGAGCAGTAGTTCCATTTGAAGCTAATCAATACTGGAGTGCCACTCAAAATGACCTATGTCACCAATCTAACTTAAGTTGTCCATCTGACAAGGGTGAATTTAACCCTTCAAAAAGAACTCTTAGAACTGTATATTTGAGCTTATTCACTAATGACAGAACTTGTTTTTTATTAAAATTACCCTTCTAGACTATCTCTCACAAACGTGGCCACATGCAATAGATGGAAAAAATCTGGCAGTGTCCCATAATGTGATTTGTGTCTTAACAGAAGCTCTGAATGGCCATGTGTGACGTGCTGTTTGGAAGCCAACTAAGCACATACATACCCAGAAATCAAGTTCAAGATCATTAACATCACTGGAAAACAAAATAAAACAAAAGCTATTTCTATATCTATGCTTCAGAGTATCACCTGTTAAGGTACGTGCAAAGTAGAACCAGTCTAGAGGGACGAACACTGAACTGAAACTGGGTGGCCAGCATACTCCAGTCAACTAATTTTTATCATGAGCAATCCAGGAATTATAATGGTATGGCAGGATTGTTTTCAAATCTAGATTCCTCTGCTTATCAAAAATTCATCAAGAAAGCTAAACAATGCAAAAACATTACATCCACTGTGAAGTGAAAAACTTGATGCTGAACCATGAATATGTGAGTCTGAAATCCAGACACAATCTATTATGACATTTATACACACACACACACAGAGACCACAAAAAGAAAACTGATGTGCACAACATTTTCTTACTCATGGTAAAATATATGGCAGCAAAGAATTGCTTAATTAAGAATCCTAGCTATGCTAACTATATTCACAACTACACCTATGAACATGATATTGAAAAAATCCTGGAGATTCACATCTATTTTCAACTGGGATATAAGAGAAAAATAGTTTTTAACTGTTTATAAACATATTTAAACATATATACATGAAGCAACTTTATCTTGATAAGCATATTATTTGAGAAACTATTTTTGATGATCACCATGACTAGATGTCGTCTGATGCTTTTCACAAATTATGGAGATTACAGATAATTGCAATACCTACCACACGCTAAAAAGACTAAGAAGGTAGGAGCATTATTAACTAAAGGAGAATTCTTGGCTTATCATAAAACAGCAGATAGAAAATCCAACTCCAGCACGTTCAAAACTGGTTAGTATTTGTGCATAATCACACATATTTTATCCTAACACACCTCATATAGAATTGTTTTCAGATTAATGCTGCTTAATCGATGGCCTGGAAGATAACAAAGCACTACATATAGTCCTAACATTGAGGAAAACTTTGGTGGAAAAAAAAAAGGAGACTATCAGAGATTCAAAGGACGCTCTCTCATAAAAGTCTTCCCAATTCAGTTTATTCTATTTTCTGGATCTTATATTTTATATTTTTAAGATTGGGTCTTGCATAACTGTTGCTAGCATTTTTCCTTTAACTATTCCACCTACTATACATATGTACACACACTAATATCCCTATATTTTGGTAATATTCACCAATAGTCTTAGGATAATGTTATGTGTTCAATTTTATCTGATTTTTCTTAATTACTCTTTATGAAAACATCTAAGGGTGCAATCGGCATTTTGACAAAAACGGTAACTGGTCACAGACTCTTAGCAAGCAAATAGAAAAAATAAATAGGGACAACAGTGAAACAGTCAGTTTTTTATCACCTCACCCCCCCAAAAAAAGGTGTTTAACAGCGTCTGTGCAGACTATTAGATCAACAGGTAAGTTAGGTGTTAGTAAGTCACCTGGACTGAGTAGCATTCACCCCAGAGTACCAACTGAAGCTGCAGAACTGCTGGCAAAGCTCTGCAAAGTCACCACAAAAAGCTGAGGCAGCAGGGCAGTGTCGGGTTGTCAGCGCACCCTCCATTTGAGGCTAATTTCTCTCCAAATAAGCGATTCGAGGAACTACAGACCACTGAGCCTGACTTCAATTCCTGGCAATCGTTTAAGACTCCGTAATACTGGGTATTGGCAATCACTTAAGACTCTGTAATGTCTCTGGGTACGCTGACAAACATGATAAGTTGGAAAGAGCCAGCACAATTTCTGCAGAGAGGAATCCTGGCTCAGAGACCTGCTGAATGGCTAGGAAGGTATCAGTAAGCACATGGCCAAAGGGAACCAGTGGGTAAAAATTATTTAGATTTTCAGAAAGGCACTAACAAGCTTCCGCAGCAAAGTGAATTAGAAAAGGTAAGCAGCTGTTGGATGGAGGCAAAGGTTTTCGTTAAGACCGGTACTGGTTTCGTTCAATGACTTCATTAGTGCTTTGCAGAAGGCAGTACGATGTGCAGTCTGTATCTGCAGATGATATTAAGATCTTCCGGGTAGTGGTGCAACTCCTGAAGACTTTGCCAAATCAAGTGAGTGGGCAACACATTGGCGGATGATCTTCAGAGTTGATAATTGTAAGATAATGTATCTAGGGAAATTAATCTAAGCCATGCCTACATAACCATGAACTCAGATCTAAGAGCTAAAATGAAGGAAAGGGATCTAGGGGTCATTAGCGATATTTCTCTGAAATTATCAGCTCAATGTACAACAGCAGCCAAAATAAGCCAATAAAATGCTGGGAATGCTTTAGGAAGGATATTGAGAATGTAGTGTCATTTTGACACTGTAGAAAACCTTCATTAATGTTTCTCTACAGGCTGCTGTTTGCCTAGGATTTGCTATGCAAATATAAAACAACAGCTGTTTTAAAGTAAATCATGAGATACTTCCACATTAAGTTCTTTAGGCTGACTCTACAGATGGAACAGTAAGTTCAAAAAAACATATTCATCACAGCAGTAAAACAAATGTCAACTCTCAAACATTTAGCTAGTCTGAAGAATACATCTACTGCTTCCTTAAAGTAACTTTCTTCTTATTATTAATACTATTCAGTTTTCCTTTTTAAAAAAAAAAAAAAAAAAAAGGCAAATTGTCCAATATTTAGTAATGGATAATCAATTACAGTGTCAGATGTCTTCAGAGGAAAATAATTGTGACATGATTTAATATGTCCAAAGAAATAATTTCCATTAGTAAAAAGATGAAGTCAAATATCATAACTGCTATCCAATTTTCTGAAATACCTAAAAAGCCATTTAAAGGAACAGAACTACTGTGATAAGTGAGATGAGTGGTAATATTACAAGGACAGTAACCAGTAACCAATGAAAGAGATAAAACCCTGTGCATATGGAATAAACCCATCTAAAATAGTGGAAAAGTTATTGCCAGATGAAACAAGTGAAAAAGGGACTCTCACTAACAATCAATATAAGAATCATTAATATTCATTATTTTTATGTTAGAGTCATCTTGTTACTGTTTAGTTTTACACAGATTTCTAGAGATAAATGTTAAAGTTATTGTACAAAATTGATGATGGGGAGACAAGTTTGAAGAGGAAAAAGGTATAAGATATATATATACACATATATCACATTAATACTGAAATATTCTATGGGAAAATTGTTTTAGATTGGTATACAGAAGTGAAGCTCCCTTCTCCACAAAACTAAAAATTGGTTACGTCATTTAATATAACCTCAGCCTGACACTGACATTACTTTTATTGTATTCTGGTACATCACTTATGTAACAGTTTCATACTATTTAAAAAACAAAACAGTATCTAAATACACAGGCTCCTGAAAAGATTTGTAAACTTGCTTAAATTGCATTCATTTTCTGTACTTTAATATCAATACACATGTAGATAGAGAATCAGGGCACAAATCAGCAGATTTAGTTCAATTATAAACCTTATCATTATTCTATTATATCCCTTTGTTTTCTATTTTCTAAATAGGTCTTAATCTACAACAGGACCTTCCTTCTAATCTTATGGGTAATAATTTACTTCAGTTTCTCCATCTGGAAAGAGTTATTGCTGCCTGATCTTTGGCAATCCAGGTCGACTAAAAACTACCAGGAAATTCTCCCCTATCCACATACTCAGTGAATTCTTCAAAAATTCTAATGGATTGTATCCATCACCTCCTTTTACAAATGCTATACTAGTTTTTTCCTGATTTTTTTCATTATGCCACTAATTCTATTCTTTATTTTAATTTCTACTAATGTATTTAAAGTTCTAAAGAAAACCATTTAAAATCTGCTACTCTAATAGTCACAAATTCCTGTAAGCAGATCCCCTAAACTTTGTTGTTTCCTACCTCAGTTCTGGGTGGGGGTTAGTACTCTAGGGCCCTTCTTAAAAATCTGCATCATATTTGCCATTTTCTCATCCCCTGATACAAGGGCATCTTCAAGCAAGAGGCTATATGTGATGGTTAGTAGCTCCTCTATCCCATTGCTGTGATGCTTAGGAATTCTTAAGGAAAGTGGAACTAGTTTGCTATAGTTGATTTTGTCAATTTTGTCTTCTAGCAACAGTTTGATTCGAAACAGATTTTCTAGCATGCTGTGAGTAAAGGTGGATTCACAGAGAAGATGGGTGCAAAAATATGACTTCATCTTTCTTCCATGGCCTTATCTTTCAGAGGTTTTGTCTTCTTGATCAGGTGTCGCTCCTACAATGCCTGAAAGATTTTATATTTCTGATACCATCAGAAAAAAAAAAGGATTTATTATTAGCTTTTATAATTTCTCATTTTAAAATATGTATCATCACCACCAATCCCCCTGCCCTAAACTTTCCTATATGCTCTGTACTTTTGCATTACAGTTCTCCCCAACTATCTTCCTTCCACCAAATTTGTGCCAGTCAGGTCATTATCATCAGAAAAAGACAGCATTCCTCTTCCCTCATCTATTTTGTCAACATTTGCAACTGAAAGAGTTTTGCCTTTTTCTTTTCTCTCTGTCACCAGCCTGTTTGGGACTCTCACTCTCCTGACTGTTCCCTGCCATTTCACACTTTAATTTTGCCACTACCTATCCCTTGGTTGAAGAAACAGAACTTATATATGAGTTCATTTCTAAAACATGTTATCCTCAACTTCTTGCTGTTTCACATGTATTATTCCCTACTGCTTTTGTTAAGAAGCCCTATAAATAACCATTTAAATTAACTTGAATGTAATTTAGTTCAATTTACCTAAGTGTTAAACCACTTCCCTTTGGCTCTTGATTATGCTTCTCATCACTTCAGGAGCTCCCACAGCTTCAGAAATTACGACAGTGTTTATTGGATGTGAACTGCTCTGTCCTGCACTATCCTGCCAGCCATGCACTAAGACTTTGCCCCTCCATCCAGTATTGCAAACATTTCCAGACAGCCACCACCAAAGTCTGTCTTCATCTGCCTACCTCCTGTCCAAATTCTTCCTCTAGAACTGCTCTTCATCCTTTCTTGTGTCCAGACAATACAGGGAGACATACATACTGCCTTTGGTCCTCCACATCATTTTGTAACAGGTTTCCTTTCAAGAAATCTCATGAAGCCTGCCACATAGACAGTGTAAATAGTTGCATCCCATTCTGCATGTAGCAATATTTCTCTGAACTGTTTAGCAAAGTCAAAATGACCAAAATAAATGCTATAAAAGTATTACAGTTTAGATTACCAATAAAATTAATATTTTAACCCAGTACAATATGTACAATGCATTTGTAAAGTCAACATTTATGAAAATAACACCATAAAATATAATGGCAAATGAAACACCTTGAAAGAACATATCTTTTCAAGAGGTTAGTAAAGTCTCCCTAGAATTAACATAATTTTGGAACACCTTAGATTCCAGAAGTAACATTTAGGACTGTTTCCTTTACAAAAAGAACTTTTGTATTATTCATTTATTATTATCAGTAAGACCTCCAGAGCATTCTTCTTGCAGGCTTATCATATTCTAAATAACAAAATACAAGCCTCAAGATGTAGGTAGACTCCTACCCTAATAAATGTCTATTTTTGAGATAACACACCACTATGAAGATACTTGGAATATATCTCCCAGCTTCAACACAACTTCTCATAACTGCCTGAGATGAAATGGCCTGTGCAGCAATCTTTTTAAACTTTTATAGGATTAAATTGATGCATAGGCTGATCTTGGGCTTCTCTCCTGCACCAGCAGACATTATATTCTGTATCAAGCTTTTTTTTTTTTTTTTTTAAATTTTTATTCTCCCCCTTTCTTGGATGGAATGTAGACAGGTAACAAAGAAAGTATCTGTTACATTTCATATAATATATTTCAGACATGTTTGCTTTGCAGGAGAAGAAAAAGTCTGAAATATAGATTTTTTTTTTTTTAATTAAGAATACTCACAATCCTTCAAATCACAAAAAAATTTTTAAAAAAGTATGCTTACAGAATGTTCTTCAGTGTCAAGTTTTGCCTCAATGCACATTATATCTGGAGTTATTAATCCTTCAAAATTCAACCACGAAATAGAAAAAAAAAAATCTTACATGACATTTCATTATGTAAGTGCTGCTGCAATAATAAGAACAAAAAGCAAATAGTACAGGAAAAAGAAACCAACAATTTATGTGAAATTCAAGAAAAGAAATCTGCATGCATTTTGTTTCCCCATATTTTAAAAGTTGTTTAGCAATTTCCAAAGACAATACACAATTAAAATAAATGTCTGAATTTTTCAAAATACCACAACCACTTTAAGAAGGTCCTTATAGTTATGAATCAATCTTGGCTGACTAAATGGAGAAAGCAGGATTAAGCTATGACAGCAGTAATTTTTTGAGAGGTGACCAAGTAGTTATACAAGCTTAAGTGCTTAGAAGTATAACAAATACAAATGTCCATGGTTATTTTTTACAATAAAAAGTTAACAGATGCAGTACGTAAATATTTTGACTTAACTGAGTCAGTGACTAGTTTATTACAATCTTAGAAATAGCAACATTTTCTAGAAAATTCAAGTTTTATTCAAATTACATGGTGTCTGTTTCAAAAATACTAAAAAATAAAAAAAGGACCACCAGCTTAACAATTACAAAGTTATCAAAATATTTTAAAGCTCCTCAAATACCTGATGAAGAGCCGAGTATGAAACTATAAAATAGGATGCTGGAAAATTTCAGGAATACAATATCTATAAAGCAGTGGCAAGTAACTCATCCACAACCATGAAATAAAGGTCTACTCTGACAACGAATTTGACAGAAAATAAAGAGAAATTCATCAGCACTCCAGGATATATTAATGAACCATGTATTCAGTTCTGATCCTATAGTGGTACTCCTTAGTATTATTTGTAGCCTTGGATTATTCCAGGATAAACATCAATTAAAGAGGAGGATTGCTTGAATTCTGAGGTCTAGGTCTTATTGAACTATCAACACATTTCAGACTAGTTTCAGGAATTACAAAAAAACCCAACCAAACAAACATACAAACAAAAAACCCAACAAAACACGCACGAAAAAATCCCAACCCAAACACAGCCAAACTTATACAAACTACTTAGACTCTTTCAATTAAGGAATTATGCTCACTTATTTATATCTGGAGCTGGCAACTAACATGAGATTTTACTATACTGACAACTAAACTAATAAAAATTAGGCATAGAAACTTGACAGAGGAGAAAAGGGATCTACTCTGTTTCTTCAATCTTCTCACCAACCAACTACAACTAGCATTTATTTAGAATTTTCTAGAGTTGTTACATTTCATGACCATAAGCCTTTGAAAGGAACAGTTAACCTTACACAGAATCATAGAATCATTTAGGTTGGAAAAGACCTTTAAGATCATCAAGTCCAACCATTAACCTAGCACTGCCAAGTCCACCACTAAACCATGCCCTTTAAGCACCACATCTACACATCTTTTAAATACCTCCAGGGATGGTGACTCAACCATTTCCCTGGGCAGCCTGTTCCAATGCTTGACAACCCTTTCAGTGAAGAAATTTTTCCTAATATCCAATCTAAACCTCCCCTGGTGCAACTTGAGGCCATTCTTCTTGTGCTATGGCTTGTTACTTGGGAGAAGAGACCAACACCCACCTTGCTACAACCTCCTTTCAGGTAGTTGTAGAGAGCAGTAAGGTCTCCCCTCAGCCTCCTTTTCTCCAGGCTAAACAACCCCAGTTCCCTCAGCTGCTCCTCATAAACAACATCCCTTTTGGAATGCTATTTCAATTTAAATGCTATTTTATTTTGCATATTTGGAAAAAATTCCCTAAAGCAAGCTGCATACGCATATTGACAGAAACACTAAAGTTGTGATGATAAGATTATGTGTAATTGAAAGTCTTGTGGGAAATATATTTTTCCACTGGTTTTTGTGTGTAAGGTTTTGGGGTTTTTTTTGTCATTCACTGATACTTTTAATTTGGGGTTTGGTCTTCTAGATTCTAAAAATGAAATATTTCTCTTCCTTTTCATAAAAAGCATACACTTCTGCTTAGATGAGAAATTCATGAATCCTAAATGAAGAGAGGCAAACAGAAGCTGTTTAAACTATCTTCAACCACCCACAGCTTTGATAGGCAGCACACCAAGTAACGTGTAATATCCATATGTATTTCTTTATCCTATACATCAACAGGTAATGAGCAGAATATATCAATGCTATGCCAGCCTTCCTCTAAATAGCAGCAATGTCTCTGTTGCAAAAGCATGAGGAGAAAGAAACATGCTACTGCTGACTAATCTTATAGCAAGAACAATGTAAAATCTCATAATATTTGCTGTGAATAAGCCCTTATTGTTTTTTAAATCTGAATGTAGCCGAACTAATATTATAATGAGGTTTTTCCAGCCTTGAACATTTCATTTCTTGGAATTTATGAGAATAAATGATAATGACAATCAAAGCTGAAATTGAAAATTTATCAGTATTTGGGACAGTGAAGAATGTTTATTTCTTCATGGATGCAAGAGCTAGCAGCATGGTAAATTCCTTTTTCCAATCACTAGACTCAATTTCCCTGTCCAGAGCTACATGTAAGCATGACTTTGGCTATTGGATTGTGTTGATGGCTGCATGTATAAATAATTCAGGACAGGTTTTAGAGCCCTTACAGGAAAAGCAAACACAAACCTGCAATTTGTGGTTTTGGACATGTCAAAAGGTGAACAAAATACCAAGCAGTTATGATCTCCTGTAACACTTTCCAATGAACTTGTTCAGTAAATAGAATGTGTTCACAGACAATATCCTGAATGACTGAGTGGTCATGTTTATTTCTATGCCAATAATAATCTCAGCAGAACCGTTCCAAATTAATGGTGGACTACAATAGAGTTTTCTATATTATGTTTGCTATCTCAATAGATCTTTCCTGTTCAGAATAATGCTTTGGTCTGTTTCCCTATCTTTTATTTCTCCCAAACATTATAATGCTTAATAATTCTTATGAGGAACAATTTTATATTATGTATGCACCAAGTAGAAACATATATCTGAATTTCAAGGTGCTTGGGGTGAGGAGGTTTTTTTTGGTGAGTGTTTGTGGTGCCAAGACTTCAGATTTATACTAGCCATTCCCATATGGCAGACTTAAAATAGCCACAGTAGGTGATGGCAAGAAAAAAAAAAGAGAGCAAGACCAAAGTTACAATGATCATTTGGAAGAACAGTTTCTGTATGTAGCCCAACCATAAAATAAAGCTGCAAAACTTACAGAGTTCAGTGGAGACATCACAATCTCTCTTCTTTATTTAAACTTTTGACTTGTTTAGAAATCAAGCTTGCAATACTTTCAGACTACTATAATAATAGTGAAAAACATGCTGCAAAAAACACTAGTAACAGAATGGTAGTAAATGTACTTAAACATATAAATAAATATATCAGATTGAAAGAGCATAATAATTAAAGGGATAAAGCTCTAAAAAGATAAATTTTATGTATGGAGGAGATAGGAGAAATAAAGGACAGGGAAAAAAGACCAAAACATTATTCTGAACAAGAAAGATTTACTAAGATAGTAAACATAATGTAGAGAATCTTATTGTTCTCCAAACCAAGTGCCTCAAAGGCCTGAGAAGAACATGCAATCAAATACAAACAAATGCATTTATGGTTTGCCCATTTAGACAAACATTTTGGTGGTTTGCATTGTCTTGTTCATGTTCATCAAGCAGAGGAGCAGTGCTCATAAACAACTGACTTAAGAATGAAATCTGTCTTATGATATCATATTAGGTAGAATATTTAACTGCAAAATAAACAAACTACCTGAAAAGTGCAAAACTTCCTAAAAGTTGTGAAATTTGGAACATTTTCACACCACAACTTCCCCATTCAGAGCAAAGAACACAGATTGTGCAACACTTCCAGAGTTCATCTGGTGAATCAAAGTATATGGTTTCTTTTGCTGTGTTTCACTCACAGTGTATGTTGGATGCTGACTTCTATATAATTTTTACAGCAAATTCTCCTTCTTATCTTGAGAAAGAGCTTGTTTGGATATCAGACTTGTAATTTCTTGGAATCTTTGTTTTTCTATAAAAATAATTTCCCCCTTTTAACTACTTGTCCTCCCACTAGCATTTCAAATTTGGTAACTAAATTTTCATATCCATGTTAATTGAAGATAAATCATTAACATAAATTAAATATCAGCTAAACTTTACAGCTGAACTCCATAGGAAATGACATACAATTCCTTTAAGTTTAAGGGAGTATTAACTTCAGAATCCTTGTTTAGCCATGATCTTATATTAAAAAATGACAAGAAACAAAATAATACCAGCTACGCTTTTAGAATCTTATTTCATATCCAGGTTAATTTATTTACTTAAACTAAGTAACTAGACGACTTGGATGCTCAAGACATAAAAATAAACCTTCTGAGGCTGGCCTGTCATGTGGTGCTTTCTGTCACTGTTCATAAAGTGGCATTGCCAAAAAAATACTGCAAAAGCAAAAGACATCAAAGGGTGATATTTTAATGACATTCTGGGGATCACTGCCTTTCAGAAGCAATATTTCTAGATCTTGGGAGTTCTCATCCAAAATGCCCATGGGCAAGAGTCAGTTTGGGTCACATTCTGAATTTCAGGTTTCCCACCTCTAAAAATATACATTTTTCTTTTCCAAATAGCATTTCCATTCCACAGTCCCAGTCCCACACAAAGAAAAAAAAAGTATTTACAAAATGTTAATAGCATACAATGTTATGCATTGTATTAAATCAGTCCTTTTTGTGTAGCATAGATAAGTCACTGAAATTTAAGAAATAATATTTCTGGGTATGGGTAGCTGGCAGATTATCTCCATTATTCATCTATATATAACTGTTCTTCAGTGTTGGGGAAGACGTGCCCCTGTGTAGTGTTTTGTATAGCATAGTTTGACTTTTATACTTGGAAAGTCAAGAGTGCTCTCTCACTCAGAAAAGGAAAGCTCAGTCAAGCTGGACAGTGACAGACAATGCTCTCTCACCTAATTCCCAGCTCCTTCCCTGGTTAGGGAAGGATATTCACTGTTTAGTATACAATCTCCTAAATGCACTTCATTCCTCATGTATCCCTCTGTCATAATACTATTTTGCAGGGCTTTTAATTCCTTCTGTTTTTCCCCAATGAATTTTAAAAACATACTTCCTACTGCCTATCAGCATTACTGAAGCTCAGATACATTTTTAGGGTGATGTGGAGAGACTATAAATTAGCCTGCTCTTTCAGTACTCTTTACTCATTGAGTCAGTGCCAGAGTGCTAAGTACTATGCCAGCAAGAGCAGCACCAGGCTGTAGAATTCATATGACAAAAAAAAAAGAGGCACCCCAGGAAAATAATCTAGGCTATTGCAAGAGCGGGAGAGACTCTGACAAAATAGACCACTTGGGAAGAGCCGTAGCTTAGATATCCAGCTGGGCTCCACAGCAGAAAGAGAATATAAAAACATACAGCTATAAAAAGTTAATAAAACATTTAATAAAAACATAATACAAACAAATCAGGAAAAATAGGTAATTGTTGTTTCTTGAGTAATGTAGTACAATATAACAGGATCCCCTACAAGAACATTGGCAGTAATATTTCAGTTCTACTACCCTGACCAACTGCACATTACATACAGTCTCTTAAGACTACTAATACTTCTGCTCAATCTCATTAACTGCAAAGATCTACAGAAAAGAGGTTACACAAATCCAGTTTCATTTGTTCTAAACACAATCGTGCAGATAGATTTGCAATTCTAAGCACAAAAAGATTACTAAATAATTCTTCCGCAGTGGTGCTCATTTGCATAATTAAAAGCTGGCAACTCTTCATTCAGTGTTCATTTCCTTTACCTACTTGTAATATTATTCAGTTTTCTCAGCGTACATAATTAAAAGGCAAATTTACAACTTATAAATAAATAATACTAATCACCAAATATCTAATTTAAAATATATCAATTACTACTGAATTTTCTGTTGCTTTGTATTGCAGAGTTAGCTGCATCCCCATCAATACAGAAGAGCCAAGCTTAGTTCTCAGGGGAATTTAAGAGGTGAAGGACATATTTTTTCCTGTTACCCAAGACACAAGTGCAAAGCTTTTCTGCTCCTGATTTGTGCTAATCAGCAAGTAGTGTAAGTATACTAAACAATACGTACAATATACAATAAGCAGGCAACCACATGATTACCCAGACCTTTTCAGCATATCTCCTGTGGGAAAAAAACCAACTCCACAAACAAACAAAAAACACCCCAGACCCACACATACACATGCACCAACTGTACTCACACCTAACTCAGCAGTGTAATTCAGTCATTTAAATGAGTTCTCAGATTGGCAGCCTATTTATCTAAAGCTTTCTCTATTATAGTAGCAAAAGATAAGCACCTTGACATGGTAAATCAGCTCTAAGGGGATGAACTGCCTTCTGGAAGTGTTACTCACTGTCCAGCAACAAAATATGAACCATCCAGAGAAACTAAGCTTCTCTCAGCACAGGCATCCTGTGATAAATGCCTGAAATTATACTAATGAACCTGAACACTGGAATAAACCAAAAGAGCAGGAAAAGACATTATTAGCCCCAATATACCTCAAAATATGTTTAGTAAATGAGAGCTTCCTGAGTTCTGAAGGAACATACAAATATAATTTCTATAAAAACCATATATTTACATATAAGTATATTGTATGCACAATATACTGTACACAGTAAATGTATAGGAACAGTATATATAGAATACAGGAATAAATGAATAGGAGACACTGCAGTGTGGCTATGACTTCGAATTCTTATTTAGAAACTTACCAGCTGCTTTTCATTTTAATCATATCTGAGATCTTCACATTTCCATCCTTTACAAACCTTTTATAGATGGATAAAATAACTTAAGGTCAAGCAAAAAAGGAAGGTTGCTTTCCCACCACTGTGCCACTTCTTTGCAGCCATAATAATGCAGGCTGAGAGACTTAGTGACAGCAACACCAGAACAGGTGCTCTTACAAGTTTGGGTATTTATTTTTTTCTAGACCTATCCAAACCTATTTATTTTCACACTTTGCAGGGAATCTCTAAAGAACAGGCTGTCACGACTCTCTACGACTTTATCAAACAGTCTCTCTCAGATCTTTGTAACTGACACCTTTCTACCACGATTATCTTTTGCTTTCCCTTCAACTGTACTGTACTCTGAATATTCCCCCTTCTGTAGGTTTCATTTTCTCAACTCCACAGAAACTTCTCAACTCCTGCTTTAAGCTTCCATTTTGATTATTCGCAACTCTTACTGACTGAAGTTGTCTTGCAGTTACTCCTCATTCAAACATTTTCTGAAAACACATTCATTTTGAATCACCTATCAATCAAGCCAGTAATAATTCAACACTGAAACTGTATTGCAAGACCCAATACAGAAATACATATTTTTATTACCTGATACATTACAATGCAAATTCTGTCTAGGTCTTCACAATATAAATTGTTCCATGAGTCTGCTAAGCTTGTGTGAATGCAATTTGAGACTTCCTTCTCCTCACACCCCTCAAGCTCCATTTTGGAGCAGGAAGGGCCTGAACACGATTTCACCAGCTAATGCTGCTTTGCTGAACTGAGAAAAAGAAGAAATAAGGAATGATGCAGATAGAATAGAATATGCTAAAAAGACTGTAGCTCGACCCACAAGTATGGATCACATGGCTTACTGGAACAGTCTTTAAACACCCTGGTTTTCATCTATTAGCTTTCACTCAGTAGCACAGACATTAGGAATGTAGGAAACTGTTTTAAAGCTTTTCATTCAGAGCTTGTGTTTAAATTCATGCTTCTAGGATCAATGTCTCAATCACTGGGTTATAGATAGGGCACAAGGCTTAGGCTACAGATATCTACATACTAGTAGAGTGGTTGCATACCTGCATTAAAAGCTGTCTTTAACTACACTGACAAAGAGGAATGCAGAAGGAAAGTAAACCAGCACAGGCTTGACTGAGAAGGCTTTTGGCACCCAGAGTACATGATCGGTTTTCTTGCTTCCAGTGCCGTGATCTTACTGGGTTCTTAACAATGGCAGCATGATTAAAACCAGTAAGTCTTGCCAAGTTCTTCTAGCAAACATGTATTTGGTGGGAACTGACATTCCTTTAGCAGGTCAGGAATTTTACTTTCCAAAAACAGATGAAAGCCCACAGAAATGCAGCACTGCAATTCACCGACAGAAATGTGTCAACTGTTGCAGCTTCAAAGGGGGGGGAAAAAAAGAAAGAAAAAAAAAGCAATTCTAGGTGTAGTTTTTACTAGTAAAAGCATCCTAAAGTGCATCAGCAGATGAAGCTATTACAAACAGAGGCTTATCCAAAAGACTTTCTATTAACTTCTGCAAGATTTTCATTAGACATCTGAATAGAAGCTAAAATGCTGAGGTTTTCCTGATAGGGTGATAAGTTCCTAGACTTTGAGCAATGAGAACAGTATTATATTAGTGCAATTGAAAAAAGCAGGGATGCGCTGTAATTTGTTACTCTACTGTTAAGGAGTCTCCCTGTCTCATCTTTGTAGAACTGAAGAATAATGTCTGAACATAAGAAAACTAAATAGAAAACGCAATCAAAACCACATACTCTTCATTGTAAGCCACATATATACTGTTCATAAAATAATGAGAATCATAAAAAGAAATATGATTCATAGGAGTCAGACTAAATGTTGTTGTAATATCTACTACTTTTTCCATAACCTTTTCTGTAGGCATTTCATGATTCTGCCCTCATGTACATGATTTCATAACCCAGAACTGAATTCAGAATATGATGTTTTACAAATTTTGTAACTATTTTATAATTTCCTCCATCAGATAAAGGTGAACTGATCAATGAAATATACACTGCAACCTGCTTTCTAGGTGCAAGTGATCATGTCCTATACCCCTTGCTTACGCACAAGCAGACAGAAAGTTTTTGTAGTCTAGGAACTTAACATTTATATATGTTAATATACACAGAACTACACACACGCTCAATTTAAAAACCTCAATTGTATAAGTTAAAATATTTATGAACACAAATCAAAAAAATATAACTGTCTTGTCTGAAATGAGACTGGAAGCATAAAATCATTAATTATGATATAGAAGACACAAAGTATTTAAGAAATAGCAGCATGACATAACTATTAAAATGGAAAAAGGATATGAATCTCAGCAGTTATTGCAAAGGTGTTTAACACTTCACTGTTAAGTGAAATTTAAAAGTTTTAATAGGCATTGATACTATTAAGAAAAGTGTGTAAGAAACACTTCAAAACATTAATACAGATTCTGAAGATGTGATGCAGACATGATACAACGTAGATGTGAAAGCTTTGGGAATTCTGAAAGAAGAGGGGCAAAAAAGCCTAAAGTTTGTGAAAATAAAAGGGCAAATGAGATGAGCAGATTACATTGACACTAATGAGACAAAATTGTGGGAAAGCAGCTATCAAAGTAATCATGAAGTCATTAAAGTGTAATATAATATAAACACATAATTTGTTACAACAAACAGATGATATTTTATTCTGATGAGATTTAATTCATCATATATAAACTGAACCAACATTAAATATATTTAGGCTCTCCCACAGCTACATATTAAGCAGCAGGTCCAAAGGAAACCCTCCCCTTCCACAAAAACTTACAAATGTAGCTTGTACAACCATCCCCCACCAAGTTCAGTGCTGGGCAGCGGTCAGCCCCAGATCACCCATCACATATGTCTGGGTTCCAGCCCGAGGTGCCTTCCTCTGCCTCTCACTACAGGGGACATAGCAGATAAACCCTGGCTTTGATTTCCAATGTCAATGGTAAAACTATTAGTATTACAGCACCTAACTGCAGGGCAATTGTTTAGATCTAGCTCTTGGTCACACATGACATTGTAATTAAAAGAAAAGCCAGTAGATACCAGTAGCTGATCCATGATTTCAAAACTAGTACTTATCAGACTTACAGCACATATAGCCCAGCACAAGTTTCCCTTCTAGTTTTCATGTTCATTTGCTAAAGAATGAGAAAACAGTAGTCTGAATTTACACTGTGATAACCAAAATTCCTTTCAGCTACATTTACAGGCAGGCTATTCTAGCAACCCCAGAAATAAATTGAGAACCACAGAAACAAATTACCTATCTGGTGTGTTATAATTTAAATATATTTCTCTGACTTATCAGTAAAGAGTTTCTATGGGTAATGCAGAGAGAATATGAAGTACCCTATTTCTGTAAGAATTAGTCCCTTTATTTCCAATGTTTTGATGACAAAATTCTCTATTCAAACTACTGTAAAGTGCATTAGCAATCATATTGACCTGCTTTTTCTGTTTATTATACATAGCCTTCCATCAAGAACACTGAACTACTGAAGTGGCACTCAGCAACATAATTTTATCTGTTTTATTCTGTCTGTGATAAGGCTACACTCCTTTATTAAATGGAAGTTCTTGTAAAGTACAGATAGGGAACACAGAAAAACCATGTTATAAACTATATTGAATGTTAGCAAATAAAAGTGGCAGGCACTAGACTTTGGACTAGACTAACAAAACACTGAATTGCACAAAACTACTTGCTCTGAAGCCTCCTCTAAGATTAAAACTTTGAAGAAAAACTATATATAAATACACAGACAGAAATAGATGTCACAGCTGATGCAACTGAAAAGCAAGATTAAAATTCATGAAATTGTATTACAATAGATTATTTAACATTAATCATTAGTTACTGTGGCAAGTATAAAGTATAATTAAGAATATGATCACTAGAGAGTTACTTCCATGCAAAACACACAATAGCGTGTATTAATCATACCCATGAATATGAGTGTTTGCATATTCTTCCTCCCTAACAAAAACACTTTTAAACCTAAATAATTAATAACATAGGCTACCTCTGAAACTTAATCATAAAAAATTAAAGCTACAAAACCCTAATTAAAGCAGAAGACTCTGCTCTCTTTTGACCACAAACACCCACACTTCTCTTCATCCTTACGTAGCGCCCCAAATCTTAGGGGGTTTTTATTGCAGAATCCAGCTCTAGATATTACTGTGAGTCACAGTTGAAATGAGCTGACCAGTAATTAACCTCTTAAAACTCTTTTTAACACATTATATCCTATACAGAGGATTAGAAGTCAAATCGTGGACTAATTTTTTCTTCACTCAAATGAGTTACATCAGTGTGAAAGTTCACAAGTAGAAATATATAGTAAATCATGCGACTGAACGTTTTAAAATTTTCACAACTGAGATAGTTAATCATAAAAGCAGAACTAATCAGTAGTAACTTTCGTCAGCCTAAGTAATTTTAAAATTGGTATACAGGGTATAAACTGGGAACATTCTTCAAACTTAAGCATACATGCTGCCCGAATTCAAAATTGACCATGTGATACTGATTGTGTCAGAAATTGCTTGCTGTTAACTTCTGTGTTTTGTATAAGAATTATATGAGATTCACCATATGGCTAATAATTCAACAGAAAAATCTCGTGGAAGACATTCACCAGGTAAATCAGAATTACAAAAAAAAAAAAAATCAGTTCAGATATGTTAATATTCACTCTATAATTTCAGGTCTTGATTCAAATATAAAAGAATATGGCCCGCCTTTTTTTGGGGTGTTTGGTTTTTTTAGGGCAAAAAGGGAGAAATGCACCTGCTGATCTAGAGAAAACATGCAAACTTAGTGTAAAAGCCATCTTGCTTTTTCTATGCACATCTGTGTATCATACTGAATTTATTCTCCGGAATGTCCATGTTTTCTCTGATCATTCATTTCCCCACTAGGACTCTTCCGAGCAATTCCATCTAACTCCTTCTCTGACTAATTTCCCATATCATAGTTAAGTTCAATCTCACATATTTAACTTGAACCTCAATACCATTAATATGAACTTCAATACTTTGGGACCTTTGTGGTGGTACAGTTTGCTATCAAAGTTCAGTTCAGTTGCTTCATGAAGTCTTTGTTGATTTGAAGCTCTTCCACTGCAGCCTCAGTAAGTAACACTTTTTAGAGCTTCCAGCCAGGAAACATCATCTTATGATGAAAGATTGAAGCTGGCCAGACTTTCTGCTGTCTCACATCTGTTTTTGTAGCATGACATGAAGCTGTCAGCTGTTTAAGAAACTGTTCAATGTTATAGCTTCTTCCAGACTTCTACAAGTGCCTCTAACATAAAGTGTTAAGTTTTTTAAAATGCTCAGTTCCAGCTCATCTCAGATTTCATTATAGGCTGGCTTAAACCTCACAGTTATTAGTACTAGTCCTTGAGCACAGAAGAACTTTCTACCAGAAGACTACACTACTTATGCAGGGTCCAGTACAGCAAAGAGCTTCAGCTTAACCTCTACAATAAGTACATGGCAACACTTCAGTAAAAAAGCTTCTGAAGCCTACGATAAACCAGTGTAGTTAAAAAAACCCAACCAAACAAAAAAACCCAACCTATCCCCACCCCCCAAAAACCCCTGAAAACCCACCCCAACACAAAAAACCTCCAGACAAATGCTGGTATTATAGGAAAGAAGCCAAGTATAGTGTGAACTTCTCTGTGCATGTGAGTACTGTATGCCAAACTTTTAATAACATTTTTAAAACCATTCAAGCAAATTTTCTTTGGTTTTGAGTCTGTAATAAATTCCATTTAAGACAACATTAATGCAATTGCTGAAAATTGTGAATAAAACAAGTCCAACAACTTTCCACAACTTGGTAGAGGATATATCTTTTGTTGGAGATAGCTTCTAACATGCAATCAACTGGAAAAATAGGAGAACACTTCCTATAATCAGTATGTATTCCTTACCCTATGTAAGTATTCCTCATTAGAGGATTCATCATCCCTGTCTTTGATCATGGACTTTTATATGTTGTTTAGTGTTGCTAGCGCCTTCTAGAGAAACAGCCTGTGTATGTAAGCCACGCTGTGATATCTGTGTATTGGACTCATGCAGATGGTACTAGGAGATAAATTTCTCCCACTGGCTTGAAATTGCAATATATGCCATTTGCTCTATCAATAACGAATCAAATATTTCTTTTATTAAACTGTGCTATTGTCAGTAGCAGTACATAGCAAATAGTCCCCCAGAAAAGTTTTCTAAAGCAATATATTTTTCTTGCGATACATTTTTCAAGCCTGCTATTTGGTTCTGATTTGCCTCAGAGTGGAAAATGAATCCGAACTCATATCCTGACTGCACAAAAAACCCCAGCATTTCTCGTATCTTCTCTGTGTTTTTTTTTTCTGAATGCATTGATGTAGCCATCATCAGACAGGTATGTTTTCTAATTCATGTTAAAACCTCATAGTAAGGAACCATGTCACAGGCCAGACTAGATGTCAACTACACGATTTGCTTGAAAGAGCCAGACCAGCGTATCGAATAAGAAACAACTGCAGAAACAATCAACAATACAACTGATACCCAAGAGATTTGCAGAAGTCCTCTGCACAGATTACATGGATCTAAGGTGTGCTCTCTGTTTACATACACTTCTGCCTCTACCACTGGGATCACAGTTTACATAGGAACTGGGCTGTTACCAGCTTTCAGCTGCCATCTACCTCCCGCCATTCACAGAATCTGCTAGAACTTCAGCAATGCAATGAATATGGGCATTGAAAATATAAAACATTTGTGTAATAGTAACCACCTGCCTGAACTGGATAAGTGAATAGAGTTTATATTGCCTAAAACTACATCCATTCATTTACCTGGTTTCCAGAGATCTGATATAAGCCAGATCCATACTGACATACTAAACTAGAAAACAGCTTTTAAACTAAATATAGTTTGCATTCTCTTGTTGGCATCTCTCAATCTAGACAAGTGACATTCTGAAAATTTTACTGAAAAGTTCAAGTTACAGGCAAAACCACCATTTTGACACACTAGATCCCCACTGTGGGCACTGGCAAGGATAATTCTCTGGCTACCAGTCACACCACATCAAAAACACAGTCCAAAACTGTTACAAAAAGAAAAACCTATAGCAAAAACTAAGTCTATGTTACATACATAGCAAGTTTCCTAAGCCTCTGTCTATGACTCTGAGCTGCTTGATAGACATCCATACATTGACAGCAGTAGCACAAGCCTCTTGCAGTATGCTAGTCCTTCAGTCTCCAGCTGTTTTTGTACGACCACAATCTGTAGTTCCTAAGCTTTATTCAGAATTTACACAGAGGTAAAAATGCTTTGATCACTTTAAAACACAATACATAATAAATGCAACTCCAAAGTTGAGTTTGTGTAGCTACAGATGGCATTTCTTCAGGAAATACATTCATGGTTTTTGTCACGATCTACAGCAAGAATTACTTGTGACTGTTTATGCGGTAGTCCAGAAGGCAGAGAATTGCCCATTAATCATTTCCATGTACATTTTCCCTTGTCGAGGCAGAATTACAGATCGTAGATGAACCAATTATCTTGCCTCAAATCCTTTCCATCATCATAAACAACAAAGCACAACTACTTTGCTTGCTTGTTGAATTTTTGTTTCATATGTATATCAAAAGACACTTGACAGTATGCATTCTAGAGAAACCGAAAAAAAAATCGTCATTCCTGTCTAAGGGTCATAACTGCAGACAGATCTGAACTGTATCAATTTCTACTTTAAAGCTAAAAAAAAGACTATTTTTAATTTTTCATTACAAATAAGTTGGCTGAAATCAAACACCGTCTCAGTAATATTACAAGATTTCCATTGACATTAGTTCTCTGTTTTGTTCAGGTGACATCAGCTTTGCATCCTTCTTAAAGTATACTTCAAAATTCTTAATAACAGTTCTAATGTGAGAGTGCTTACCTTTTAAAGATCTTAATTCTAATGTGAAAATTAAATGCTTTCCTACTTTTGAAACTGATGTGACAATTTCTGTCAAGCTTTACTATTCTGAAATACAATATATGAAAATAAGAAAAATAAAAAACCTAGATAAATTATATAGAATTTACAAAGAGCACAGAAATACTTCTTTTACAAATTAATCAAAGCCACATACGCAAACTACCATTTAAATAATTTTATTTAAAAATACCTAGGACTTCAGAAGCATTACTATTTTGAGACTTAAATTTCATAATTGTTTCTCATTTAAAATACATTATCATAAAAATATATTAGTTCTGAGACTAATTTATATGGGTACTGTTTTCAACTGTTACCACTCATGTCAGAAAACAGCTATTCACACAGCAGCTGTCAGAAATAAACATTAGAGTAACTTTCTATTGTGAATGGTCTAGAAGTGGAAATAAATGTTACTGGATCCTAGTATTTTCAAACTTTTGATCATATTGCCAATCTCAAATTTAGAAAATCACTAGTAAAATCACAAAAATGAGACTTTTCCTAAAAATAAATTGTTATTACCTGACTGGATCTCTAAAAAAATTAAAAAAGAATCAAGAAGACATTGTGGAAATTTATTTCAGTGCAAGGCTTATGTTCAGGCTCAGGTGACAGCAACAAAAAGGGTATGCTACAGTGTAGAAACGGAATGAGCTTCCTTCAGTGCACAAAACAAAGGTTAGGCCTGTATTTCCTTTACTAAATTTCTGCTGCAAGAAGAATGTGCAGGTTCCTAGAAAACCATATTAAGTAGGAAAAATGGAAAATTCCCAAATTCCATATAGAAATCCATGGTAAAATACTGTCCTGGAGAACATTTTCCAAGACAGCCAGTTACTCTATTCACTTTATGTTTTTCAGGTGTTCAAGATTTCCACTGATTTCTACAGCTATTGTAAAGTTCAAAAGTTGGTTGGTTTTAAATGAAACATATATTCTCTGCAATTGTTTTACATAAGAAAACAAACAAACAAAATTTAAGGACTGGCAGCTTATAAAACTCAAAGAAAATTCAATGTTTCCACTATGAGCATTTTCTTAGCTGCTGACCGCTTTTACTTTACTAGAACCACCTACCTGCCTACTAATTCTGCAACACTGCCAGACAAACTAGGATTGCAGTTCGAGGGTGATATTAATTATATGCAAGAACAAACCTACAATCAAAGGTAAATACATTATCATTCTTGTTAAAATTCTAGTGCTATACATTGTTATAAACACTTAGACGTTCTGGGACCATGCTATATTCTCTTGCAACAATAAACAAATCAAAGACAACTCTCTCTGTACCGAAAAGTAATTTCTGTAAAACCAGAAAACTGTGGATTCTGTGGCAAACCAGCCAGAGATATGCAGGCTGGAATCCTGGGTTGGGCAACTCCCAAGTGAAAAATCCAACAAAAAAGAATCTAGAAGAGCACAAGTGCTGAAAGATTCCCCTTCTCATCCACTCACTATCACATTTCTGTCTTCCCTTATGTTACAGTAAAAATGAACTCTTCTACTGTCTTTTTCAACATAATACAGAAACATGTAGTGACCAAATATAATGGTCTTGCATGCTAATTTTTGGCAGGAGCATGAACAGAGAGCGGTTGCATTAAGTCTTGTAAGGTTGTGAATGGCAATTCATATGTTAAGCACAACAGAATTGTTCAGACTTTTGACTTTTAAGGACGTATCATCCATTCTTTCCTACCATGAAGGTCACTCTCCAGGAGGTAAACAAATCTGAAGTCTTAATTTCTCCAAGTTACTGTCTGTCTGTTGAATCTATAGAAGTATTAGTGCAAATATAACAAAACATACCTAAGAATATTAGATGAAGCATTTCTGTATGCCAAGTGATCAGCAACTAAATAGTGAACAACAACTGGCAATTATCCTGACTCAATATTCATGTTAGTACACATAAGTGAACTGAATGATGGCATTTACTATTTTCAAGTAGAGGGATTTTTACACTTATTTTGACATTAAATTCTGAAAACATCAGTTGGTGTTTTGCTTATAAATGTGATGTTCTATATTCTTATTCCAGTTTGCATTGCCTAACATACTCAGTTACAATTACAATATTCCTGCTGTTATTTTATAGAATAATTGATTTTGACTAATCTACCGTAAAACACACCTATGTAAGTGTTTAAAAAAAAAAAAGAAAAGAAAAAAAGAGCATGCTCCTACCCAGTAGGTTACAAATGCTCTAAGGAAGTTAAAATTCTTGATGTGACTTAGGACAAATGGCTACCATGCACTTGAAATTACATAAATACATAAAATGAATTAAACATGCCTAAGCTCCAGAAAATTAGGCAGTGATATATTTGAGAAGTTAGCCTCATTACTATTTCTAATTTCTGAATGAAACATTCCACATATTTCAACAGGGCATTAACACATAAGGCTTCTAATGATAATTTATGTATTGCACTGTAATGTATTTACTGGCCTAACTGATTGGGAAAATCAGTCTCTTCCTCCAAGTATTTTTTAAATAATGCATTTTTACCCCATCATAAAACAAGTGAGGGATTTAGCAGATGATAGTATCGTGTTGTAGCTTAATGTCAGCCAAACAGAAATCATTCACAGATGTTAGTCATATATATTTTATACATATTTCTTTATGTTTAGTTATACCCAAAGTCCTTGAAACAGCTGTGATTTGCCTTCCCACATCCTCTTACGAAAGTGGTAAAAATAGGAACCATAATAAGAAAAATATCCTTCAGGCACTCAGCTATAATTTTGCTCCAAAAGTTCACAAGAAAAAAAAAAGCACAAAATAAAGAGAAAAACCTTAATCTTATGCATGAAGTTTTTCCTGTTTTCCCGCCGATTTTTGGAGGCTCCTTCAGGCAGATAAGGTAGAAGGATGACATAACACATTATTTCTTCCATACATTTTCCAGACTTTGGGTTCATATTCTTCCTTCTTATCACCTGCAATTTCACAATCGTAAGACTTCTCTGAAAAGCCCGGACACTTTGCTCGAATGAAGGGTGACATTTTCATTGCAAATTCTGAAATTTTCTTTTAATTCCACAAATCTTTATGTTTTTTCTATTTGTTAAAAAAAACCCCAAACAACAACAACAAAAAAGCTGCATGTTGGAAAGTCTAATTCTTGATATTGTATTTCTTTTTCTAATTCTTGTATTTCTAATTCTTTCTTGTATTTAATTATTCCATATATTTAGAATTTTTTCTTTTATTATTGTCATTTCATTTATAAAAACAGATTTTGTCAACACTTCCAAACACAAAGGTTTGGGAATTTTTAGAGTATCACAATAAATTTAAAAAAAACTTGGAAAAAATATTGTATTGCATATGTGACAAAACAGGAGAAATTGAGGGAGAAAAAAAAACATTCAAACTTTTTTTCTAAATATGAAATAGAAGAAACTCCAAATATGTTCCAGATTTTCAGATGTAAGTTATATGATTTAAATAAACTGATTTTGGTGACAGAGTACTGGTCAGGAAATTTTGCTCACAATTTCCAAGAGCCTTTTTGCAACAATCTGGTTACTAAGTGATAGCTAAATAAAATAAAACTTTTGCTTAAAGAGTTCTATTAATTCTACTGCCTGAAAAAAAAAAAAGGAAAAATCTGACAACATTTCCTTGGAGACTCCAAGTTACTAAGGGGAAAAAAAAAATATAAAAATACAAGACTTATTTCAGAGATATCAGATTTCAAAAAAATCCTTTCCAGTGCAGTTAAATGAACATTTTAAATTTAGCAACAGTAAAGAGCTATAAAATCTGTGACTGTTTAAATGAAAAGGCTATCAGAAGCTGCCAGATTGGCACTAATGAGCAAAAAGGTAATAAAGTAAGGTTATATAAAAGAGCTTGAAGCTTGAAACATGCTTGCACCTTTTTTCTTTTTTCCTTTTGGAAAGTACTTTTTTTGGATATCCTTCCTGTTCATAGGTTCAGCACTGCTCATGCAAATACTTGCACAGTTGGAGAGCTGGGTCTTTATTCTCACAGGACTAACAGAGTGAAAAATATTCCTTTTTCTGTGTTTCTTTAGATCACTAAACTATTTCAACAAAACAGCACTTGAAGCACCTGAAAAACATCAGCTTTCTTCAAATTTACTAGCATTCTGAAAACCTCACCCTTTCTACTGCTGAGCTGAATATTAATGCAAGTTAATTGCTTAAGTACTTTTTAGAAATTTTAGATCATAGCACTGAAGTTATTACTTTTAATATTATTAAGAAGTCTTCCAGCAAAGTCTGTAACAATAAATAACATCTAATTGCCAAGTATTTAAAAAAGTCAGGCATATATTTATGCAATTAAAAATGCATGCAAATATACAGAACTACTTGTGAATACATTTTCCGTATGTATTTGCAGTCCAGTTAATTAGACTTAGACAAAGGGGCTCTAAATTCCAGAGGTTAACTGAATAATCTTAAACATACCTTCACTTCAATCCTTCAATTTTTCCATCCAGAAAATATTTACCTCCTTAATAAAATGCTAGAAAATCTACTGATAAACTGCTAGCTAGGATCTGCAGTGTTATTCACAGAATCAAACGTGTTTTCATCCAGATGAAAGATACCATTTTATAGTGATCCCATACCTGTTTCTATCAGGAAGTGGAATAACAAAATTGGATAAATATATGACAACTTAAAATTATATAAACCATAGAATCCTTTTATGCTGATTTTCAATGAATGGCATAAAATTAATGGCATCTAAACATAGATAAATAATGTATATGGTAACCTGCAAATCTTAACTGACAAAGTAATTAAAGATTATTTGGGTTTTTCATAGGATTTTCATAAATTTCCATTAGGAAGCTACTGTTTGATGTAATTTTAGGAACAGAGACAAAATTTACAGCATTCACTTTCACGAACTGGCTTGCAGTCTGCCTACAAAAAGTATTCAAATAAGCAAACTGCATTCAGTGAAACTATTTATTGGGGGTGAAAAACAGTAAACATGGATATTAAATCAAATAAGTGAAAAGCTGATTTTTTTTTTTTATTTCCTAATAAATTCTTATTCTGTGAAGTTTAGCAAAAATGTGTGGGTTTATGTCACCATATTGCTATTATGCCAACATGTGTGTGGGGGGGGGGACAGAACACCCCAAAACCCCTACCAAAACCTCCCCCTACACCCGCAACCCAAGATTATCAGGCCCTCTTCATTGTCTGTTTGGTATTTCTCATCTGTGTGAATAGTATTGGTCCTAACTATAAAATTTAAAGTTTTTTCCATTCTCACAATGAATGACTAAAATCTTAAAGTACATATTAAATACTGCTTCCATTTAGTACAGACCTGGAATAACACACTGACTGATGCTCAAGGTATGTCTCCCACACATACACCTCCATCACTTATATGAAGTGATATACATTGCTTATGAGAATTAAATTCTATTTCAAATTTATGAGTCTAGTTTCAGTTTCTACCTTTGGTACCTTTTTATTCCTATTTTCTACATCTTAGCCACTTTGCACCTACTGTAACTTCAGTGTTGGGAAACTCATGGTCTTAGTCAATGACAAAAATATTTTATTTTGTGGTTTCTCTGTAGGCAGGAACACACTTCTATCAAATTCAGCTTTTTTCAGCCACCTGAAGGGGATTCATAATGTAACAAGGGTTTAGTTCCTTGTTCCACAAAACCAGTAGGAATGGCAATAGGGTGAAAAAGCACTGTATTTTACCACTCACAAACTTGTGACTAGCACTGACAAAGCACATGCACTGGATGGCAATGTATCCAGCCATTACAGCATAGTAAAAAGTAGTTTTATATGTGAAAAGGTTGTATCTTGGAGTAAAGAAGAAAAAAAAAAAAAGAGCATATATAAACATTTCCACAGAATTTCTTCCCTTGACCCACCAAAAAACAATTCCATACCTGTTCTACTTCATTATTTATATCTTCTTACCCACGGGAGCACCTTTTCTTCCCCACTGAGTCAGACTTAATTTTCCATCTACCCATTAAGGCAGTTAACTAGATTTTCAAAGCAGGAAACAGCTTTCACTTCCACAGACCGCTGTGTCTTACACGTGCTCCCAACCATCTATTACTTCTCCCTGCTCTTTACAAGACCAAACTATTTCTAGTCCAATCTTAGTGGTAGAAAATTGATGTCCATTATTATCTTGACAACAACTGCCTGAAAGTACACTTAAAGCAGTCTAAAACAAAATCTGTGTATTCTGAAGAACTTGCAAACTGACAACAATAAAAAAGACACAACGTACTGGGACATACAAGGTATTTAATTTTTTTTTTTTTCATGTATTTCGAAAAAATGAAATAAACAAACTTTTGAATCTAGAACTAGGATTGGAATGAACCAAAAGAGCATTCTGTATGCCAGAAAAATTATTTTTTAAAAACCCAATAACCAAAACAAAACCCTCACAAACTGAATTTGAGGCATCCAACTGGTATTACTGGAATGTGAAGGTGGAAGACAATCTTAACAGTAAGAACAAGTATACAGATTGATGATTAAATGAAACTAAACAGTATTTCACCTTGAATGCATGTGTTTCTTGATTAAATGAGACACAGCAGAAAAGGGTGAAGGGTAGGGAAATCTGTGGAATGATTAAAAATTAAGTATTTACTGTGAAGAAAAAGTTAGCAGCCTATTGCTACATGGTGGAAGAGAAAACATAACACACAGGTGAAATAATCATGGCTGTTAATGAGGCTGTTAAAACAATAATAGAAAAGATGGAATTTTTGACAACCATTTTTGGGGGGAAGAGAGAGGAGAAAGAATATTAAATGTAGCAGGATTTAGAAGTGTTTTGTCTGCAGGGCAGAGACACATGGTGACATTCTGAATAGTGTTATTAATGTAGTCTCTTGTTGCTCTCCATGATATTTATATAAGACTCCTACACTTAAAAAAAAGAACTCTGACTTACATGGCACGTATTGCTGGGAAAGACGACTTTCCCAAAACTTCACCTGAACAAGACATTAATATCCTACAGAAAAGCTGCAGCAGCTAGTTATCAAGCAGATCCAAGCAGATTTTTTTCCAAAGAGGTTTAAGAAATGGTTGCAAGGATCAGCTTCACTAACACTCATTAACATGAGCAATTGAAATTTGGTCATACTAAGTACTTCAGTGTCTCTAAATTTAGAGTTATTTGAAATTAGTTCAGTTAAACTAACTGCTTCCATTTAAAGATAAAGCTTCCATTTTTATAATTGCTTGTCCCTTGTAAATGCTGTCCTTGCCCCAGCTTCATCCTCACAGAACCGGCAAAAGTTTTTGTTTTGTTTTTTTCCTTTGGAGGCTCTGAAGGTTTCATTTTCATTGTAAAAGTCAAAGGAAAGTAGGGATTCAATACTGCCTCAAAAAGCCTTTTTTTCTTACTCTAGTCACAAATCTCTAGCTGTCTCTCAAATTCTGCCCTCCCTAGAACTATTATAAAATTATTTTCTCTATAAATGCAAGCTTTCTTCACAAGATCTTTTTCAACTTCATTTTTCTTCTACTTCCTATTTTGACCTGCATCAGTTCTCTAATCAGTCCTTCCAATGGTTTTCATTCTTTACAACTTTCACTAGTCATCTTTTGAAAAACAAAACAAAACTCTGCTTTGCGAACAACTATATCACTCATCTGCATTCAGCTTTATTGTCAGTAGTAAGATTGTAAAGACTTACCTACTATTATTGAATCCTCAACAAGAGGACATTTCAGTACCTGCCTAGTTTTTGAATAACTGTGAAATTAAATCGTATAAAACAAACTTTACTAAAGAAATAAGGAAATATTTCCTTTTTCTGCATACCTAGTCGTATCTAATTCCAAGCAATAAATTACAATACTTTCTAACAAACCAAAGAAAACCCACAACCACCTTCATTTTCTAATACTAGGAAAACTCAGAATCCTTTAGAAGAGTTTTCCAAACTAACTGCATCTTTTTTATTACGTACACATTTCCCAGTAAGAAGCAATCTTTCACGTGTAGATTTCCATGCTTTTAGTCTGTGTCATTTAAAAATGATCTTTGGTCCATCATTTTAACTCTCACTATTTGTTTTCTTCATGACATAGTGAATAGTGTTGAAAGATGTATTTTATGTTTATGCTCCATGAAAAACATTTCTAATAACAATTCATATGTCTCTTTGTAGTTATTCTTACAGAAAAGGCCAATATATTTTAATTTTTCTGGCACAGCAAGGGTCTTTGAAATTGCTGATATAATTAAATTCCAGGTTTATTGATTATTTTTTTTTTCCAAGTATCTCCTTCTTTCCAGTGGGAGTAGTTTGCCCTACAGAAAGCAGTTATCATATTTAAATAAATGGTTAACAAGGAGCTATTTACAGCTGCACCTGTTCTTATCTATAGCATTAAACTGTGTAATCACTGCCACTTTTTCCTGACTCAGGTATTTTCTGCATAAACACAGAAAACTGAGTAAGAATTTTTTTAGGGACTAAGAAGTAATAGTGACTCAGTAGAAATCTTAAATGTATTGAAATGTGCAAATCTAAGTGTATTTCATTAAAAAAAACCAACTTAGTAAAGCCCTCACATACTAGAAGACATATCACTGAAGGAGATTTTACAATACAGGAGGAAGGAAAAAAATGCCTTTTGTGCTGTAGTATCAGCTCCTCTCTGCCTGTCTTCAGCCACTTTTCATAGGTTGTAAAAATTCTGGTTTTGGATAAGGAGTCAGTTGTATTTTGGAAAGCAAAATAGTAGTGATTTTATCTTACAGCTTCTGAGCATACTGGGCACAGAATAAATCTGTTGTTTCCTCTATAATCAACACATTTATGTGGAATTATTAATTTCTTGGTGACCATGCCAGGCATATTAAAAAAGGAGAATAAAAACAAAAAAAGAGATCTCTCTAATCTCTAATTTTATGGTTCGACTTGATGATTTTAAGCGTCTTTTCCAACCTAAATGATTCTATGATTCTATGATCTAGAAATACTTACTCCAATTATATCATACAGACAGTGGCACATTCCTTACTGACTTCAGTGCTCCCATGATTTCACTAAGCTTGTTGTTCTGCCGCTATACAGATTTTTAACTACAGTATGCCAAACAACAGCCATCTGAGCAACCACTGAGCTGGGCTGATGTTTCTCTATCAAAGATCCATTTTCAAAAAGCCATTTGACATAGATTTCATCCACTTCCAGAAACCAGTACCAATGGTATTGTATCATCAGCTGCTACACCTCTCTCTCTCTCTTACCAGTTATTACTTTGTATTTTCACCATACAGCTCAGGCTGAGTTCAGATGTCTCCCTGATTAGTTATTTATTTGAAACATATACATTCACATATAAGAAAAGCTCTTTCTATGAAGATTACAACTATGACCCTAAAAATAGGGCATCCCATCTTTATTATTATCTCACTATCACAGCTTATCAGGGAATTCAACATAAAATTTTCAAAAATTTCATAAAATAAAATAATCTTATTTGTTACATCTTTCCTAGCTGCTATTGTGTGTAAAATAATGAACTAATAAATTTTATATATAAAGAGCTTCAATGAACTAATTTCTAAGATAAATAAAATATTTGCTTTTTTACTGCTATGCAGAAATCAGAAATCTGATAATTTATTCCAAACATTTAAAAACCCACAAAGCTAAACAAAACCAACACTTATGCCCAACATTTTAGAGGCTTTAAAATTTATGGATTTTGAACTTAACATTTAATCTACTACATAAACCCGTTGTTTTATTTTACCTTAAACAACCCATTAAGACTCCTGACCTAGTTATTTTTTTAAATTCATCAGGATCATAAATTAACATCTTGCTGAATAGGTGAACATGAACTTGTGACCAAAATGTTTGGATGGGAGATTGGGAGTTCAGATGGGAGTTTGGATTGGAGCACAGGTTTAGACCCAAACTCAAAATACAATCTAGCCCTTCCCTAATGTAATAAATAGCATTTGGTATACCTGTTTTGAAATTATCTTTTCAGTTTTAATCTAATACAAGAAGCTTTGATTAAATTTGATGTTTACATTACTTAGCTCTCCACTCTAGAGCTCAGCATGGAAGTATAAAAGTGCAGTGATCCTTAGGATACATGCTGTTTCATAAGCCATATTTAATGAATTCTTTAACTGCAGAGAGAATGTTAATGTGGTGAGCCTTGAACTACAGTAATGTTGCTTAAAAGTAATTGTTAATAGTATAGTTTTCAGTTCAGAAAAGATCTACTTTACCCTGGCCACGGCAATCCCAAAGGAAGTTTGTCCTACGTGATTAGAGGAACCAACATAACACAAGATGACCTCACATATGGTTCCTAAGAAAATATAAGAAACAAATTAGCACTTAATTAATGGGCCAAAAAACAGGAGGACTCAGTTGCTTGATTCTATTTCATTTATTTTGCAAAATTGCAAATTTACTACATTTGATTGATATTTATATTCTTCATATATGTATTCCCCTTGCTTTAGTTACCATTTTTCTCCCTGATTAAGAAGAGGCAGCTACCTGAGATAAACACACTAACAGTACTAATTATTTAAAATTTTCTTCTTTTTTTATCGTATTTATAGTCATTGCAGATGAATTGCACATTTCACCTATTGTGTAAACTACTTGTGCTTCATGGTCAACAAAAGAATTAGAATGTTTGCACAAACATGGCCCAAGGAAAGATGCATCACTTGCTTCTTGTAATGAGCATGTCACCTGAAAATATTGTAGGGTATAGGCTATTTCAAACACAGTGTCAGGTAACTTACAAGACATGACCAAAGTGTCTGATGGTAAATATAAACTTTTCTGAAAGAACATCTGTTTTGTGTATGTTCTGACATCACTTTAGATCAGCATATCAAGATATATTTATAGTATTTTATAATATTTATGAGAGTGGAGAAAAAAGAAGCTCAAGAAACCAAGGACACTCTTTTAAGACCAGATTTTTGGGTTTCATTTTAGTCTTTTCATTTCCCTGTACATAGGGAATTCTCTCTATATGTTATAAAAATATTTTAAAAAACAGAAATGTGAAAAATATATAGATTGTATTAAAAACCCAGACATATTGCTAATAGAAATTATAGTATTTTCTTACAGAAGAGGACTCTAACAAAGATAAATACTTTACAGACTATGATTCTAAGATACTAGGGCAATGGCAATCATGCATGCATTACATGAATAAAAGAAGGCAATTTTCAGTAAGAAAAAATGCTAACAATGAGTATACCGAAAAAAAAATGGTAAAATGTTATACACAAAGTGCTGTCAAATGAAAGAGACAAGTGACTTGGAAAAGAGAACAGTTCTAATTTCTTCTTAACTTTTAGACATAGGCATCTCAGATAACATTTGAACTCAAAGCATATGCAACTTTTTTTGATAGAAAGGGCTTCTATGTATTCGGCGAAGATTTAAAGTGCTTCACTCTCACAGTTCATTCATCTGCGCAAGTTTGATAACTTAAGAATCATGAAAATTGTCAAAATGTGTTACATTTAATCCAGGTTGCTTCCTAACTGATGGATGCTTTATCCATGTTCACTGACATCTGAGGTTGGCTGCAAGCCATTTTAAGTTTATAAATGTTTTTATAAAATCACTTTAAGTTTCCAGCAACCTGTGTGTCATATTCAAAGCAGTGGCATGAACCCAGGAAAAGCAAATCAAATGTATTATTTGAGCCACATCTTTTGTGATTCAGTACTAATTATTAACATCTCATGGCCATCCTAATTAGTATTTCCAATACTCTTTCCCTGGTCTTCCATGATGAGTTTCCTACTAAAATATAAGTTACTAATTAAGATCAAAAAAAGTAAGAAAATTCACATCTCTCAAAGGTAATTAATATACATTTATGTTCCTGCTCTGAATTTCATGCATTAGAGTGGTCATTTCATCAAATCATGCTTGTAATTTCAGAGTGGCATTTTGTTTACAAATTGCCCTGAATTAGTTCCAACTATGCATTACCTCTCATAAGTTTCCTAATCCTCCAATACCTTAAATAAGATTCATATTAAATCACAGTGATTTACACTTCTGTAGAAATAGAAACTTACAAAGTTTTTAAGATTAATGACATTAGGATGAATGCCAAGACAGGAGATGATGAAATGAGAAGGAAGGCAAGTTGCATGAAGCCACTTTGCTGCTTTTCAGAAGGACACAAACAAGGAGTAGCTAATACAGCCATAACCGCAGATTTTCCTAGACAGCAACTGTAATACTTCAAAACATGTATCAGCAATTACTTTTTATTAAAAAAAAAAAAAAAAAGCTAGAGATTTAAAAAAATTCTTTGTCCATCTCATCTCTCTGTGGAAACAGATGACATCCAAAAATGTTGGGAGATGGCTGGAAGAAAAAGCATTGCAGGCAAGTCACATTATGCAGGGCAATGAATCAGAAGTTATGAGATAAAAATAGTATTTTTGAATTGGGTGTCGTTTCTGAAGCATATCTGACTATTCTAATTTCCCTTCTCCTGAAATTATTTAGCCTGTCCCAAGCAGAAATGATCCTAACTTATACTGACAAGTACATCTTTCTGCTTTCCCTCTAGCACCTATGGTCTAAGATGAAGCTAATATTTCAAAATGGTTTAAGAATTTACTTTTCATCAGAGGAACGCTCAGCTAGTATTGTCTAGTCATGGAAAAATCCTCCCTCCGGCCAGAGAAAAATCTGAAGCAAAACAAGAGAAAGAAGATTTAGCAAAATAGGAATCTGCAAGCGATCACTAATTTAAGACATGACTGCAAACACAAGCGTGCATGTACATATACAGAGAACACAAATGCATACAAGATCTTAAGCAGTATTCCACTTTTCCTGGAAGCACTCCCTTTGTAAACTTTCTGGTCACTTTTAAATTCCCTTCTTTCTTTAGTCTTCCAACTTACGATCCCATTAATCTTCACAAAAGCTGCCAAATCCATTGTTGATTTTCTTTGAGGAAGGACTGGCTAAAGATTGGCACAAAATATAGTGCAGAAAGTTCTCTGAATATTTCTTGTAAAACTCAATTATATTATGGTAAAGTAATGCCTTTACTTGATTTACTTAAAAATTAAAATATAAGGTACAAAAATAAATTAGAATTTGGTTTCCTGGACCTTAGAAGAAAAATTTTGACAGTTTTCATTCAGAGGGTCTAGACACTGAAACCACAATACAACATAACATTCAAGAGTTTGACTGAAATTACACATAGCAAATCTCTCATATTTGAATTATTTAAACCAACACATTAAACTCAAGATTTCTGCTGAATTGAAGACTCCTGAGCAAAACAGTCAAAATAAGGAACACCGCAGCTTTTCTGTAGGAAAAATAATGAATTTAGCCTGAAAGATTAGGCTAATTTCTAATTAGAAGCAGTGCATTCCAAAATTCCCAGTTTTCTTGGATAACGGGAATCCCTAATTGGCATGTTTTGAACTACTTAGGAAATCCTCCTATCATGCTTATTAATGATGTTTCCACTCCTTTACTAAGATTTCATGCAGATCAAAAAACAGTATTTCTTCAAATAGCCTGCATACTTGTGTTGGTTTTGGCTGGGATAGAGTTTATTTTCTTCATAGTAGCTAGTATGGGGCTATGTTTTGGATTTGTGCTGGAAACAGTGTTGACAACACAGAGATGTTTCAGTTGTTGCTGCACTAGTCAAGGACTTTTCAGTTTCCCATGCTCTGCCAGGTGCAGAAGAAGTTGAGAGGGGACACAGCCAAGATAGTTGATCCAAACTGACCAAGAGGCTAATCCATACCATATGATGTCATGCTCACTATATAAAGCTGGGGAAGAAGAAGGAAGGGGGGGATGTTCAGAGTTATGGCGTTTGTCTTCCCAAGTAACCATTACGTGTGATGGAGCCCTGCTTTCCTGGAGATGGCTGAACACCTGCCTGCCCATGGGAAGTAGTGAATGAATTCCTTGCTTTGCTTTGCTTGCGTGTGCAGCTTTTGCTTTCCCTGTTAAACTGTCTTTATCTCAACCCACGAGTCTTCTCACTTTTACTCTACTGATTCTCTCCCCCATCCCACCGGGGGGGAGTGTGAGAGCGGCTGTGTGGGGCTTAGTTGCCAGCTGGGGCTAAACCACGACAATACTGCAAACTATTTGAGTATGTTTTACAGTCACTTCACCAAATGCTATTAAGAGTAATAGATATGACAGTGAAGCTGACCATGGTGTTCTAGAATTCCCTGTTATTGCGAAAACATGAAAAATGCAAATATAAACACAAAAGAAGGCTTAGTAATTTACTAAAAGAGTAACATTGTTTTTATTACCTGTTGTGTAGCAGCAAGTTGGATCAACGCTACTCAAAGCTGGGGACAATACGTTGTTAGAAGATAACTTAGAAGAGAATCAAAGCAAACAAAATGAAAATATTATTGGAATTCCAATATTATTGGAAACAATGAACAAACAGTCTTGTATAACAGGAGATCAGAAACTATACGAGATTAAGAAAATGTCTATATAGAAATTAACCTGGGTTTTCCTGAGTTTCTACTCCTCCAAAAGTATCGCCAGTAATAAATACTTCTAAAGACATTAGTTTTCCATAAATCAGTCCCAAATGAGCCACTATTTCCATTTCAGTGCAGCCAGAATTTCCTTTGGGAAGTCTTCCTCCAAGGAACTGTGCTTACAACTCTTCTGTGCTATCATTTCCTAAAATATGATATTTCACAGTCTACTGGTAACTATTCTAATCTGCAGGTAATTCATAGTAGTGCCACATCATGAAAATGTATTTGTTTTTCTAGCTTATTTGGAGGCAAGGGAAGTACCTTAGATTCGGTTCTCTCACTCTTTCCAGCAGTCCTGAGTAGATAAACCATATCTCTGCTGCAATGACCATAGTCAGCTCTCCCATTGTGATCCATGTAAACATAATTCCCTTCACGTTCTACTATCTCCTCTAAGATTACAGCTCAATTTTCTTTGGCATCTCCAACGATCAATTGCCACATAAATCCCATTTAAAATTGTCTTACAATAATTTTATTGGCAATTTACAATTTCAGACTGAAAGAAAAGTAAACACATAAATGACTAAACAACTATAACAGAAATTTTCGCTAGAATGCAAGTAAAGGCAGATCAATAAAGCATTGAGACATAGTTTTGAAAGAAAGAAGAGGGAAAAATGAAAAAGAAAAAAAAGCATGAAAAGGCTTTCATTTTACTTATGTCTTTCCTTTTTCTTCAGTCCAACCCCAGTATAGAGATCCAAAATCCTAGCAGAAGAGATTTTGTCTTTTGATAAGTTAACGATGAAACAATTTGTTATGGATATCCATTTCTTCATTTGTACCCTGTTAATAGGTAGTAATCTCAGATAGCATACGTCTGTCATCATCACATTGAGACTGGACTAGACTATAGATAAATCTAAAATAGCTGCTAGCATTCTCACTGTGCCACCAAATAGCTCAGATCAAAACAAACTGCACGACATTTTAGTCCTGCTTCTTAGGTAAGCTTATATTTTGAGCTACCATAGCTAGGCTTTTTTTTATGCATGAACTGACTAAAAAAAGCCTTATGCACACATTGTAGCAGTGTACTGTAATACAGTCAGCTTTCCTCCTTGCTTCCATCTGTAAATATACATCTTAAAATAAGTTCATCTCATTGATCTTTTTCAGTTCTGTTTTTTCCATGCAGAGATGGGCTACATTTCTTCAAGACGTGTTATTCTGCAGAGAAAACAGTATCTTATTTTTGTGGTATATCATCATTACACAGAAAAAGACCTCCAACTTACATTCTATCCAAATGAAATGTGCCTTTTATTCAACAGAAAGTATTATTACATCCGTTGATAGTCATGCCAGATTAAAAAAAAGATGCTTTCAGATAGAAGAGGTTTCATGCCATCTGCCAGTGTATCAGATGGGAAAAAGATGCTTTCATAAAACATCAGATCTACTGAATTTTATATGCCACCCCTTCAGAGATCAGCCCTCTTTGTGGTATCACTGAAGTCACAAATGAAGATTCATTTTTTTCTCTTTAGTGCTGGTAAAGAGCACTAACCATACTGACAATTCCACCCACAAGCGAAAGCAGGATTAATTGTCACTCGATCTCATGCCACAGTCAAGTATTTTATGTTTCAAGAGTTTTCAATATCCATTCTTGGATTACTGCAGATACTCAAGCAGGACACAGGTATGCTATTTACTCCCCATTACTGAACAAAAACTATTTTGCACATCTTAACAAGATTGACTAGATTAAAATTTGAATTTGATTTTAGCTTCTTTCCTGCCTTATTTATTAGTCTTTTGGGCTCATCAGGATGTGAAAGATTCTAATAGTATCTGGTAAAACCCAGCACTCAACTCCATTACATTCTCAAATAATGAATGCTCCCTGATAAGTACACAGATGTAGATGAGCTTCTCAACATAGAAACAGACAGCAAGGAAGGGAGGGTGGCTCCACAATAAAAAAATAAAATCTGTACTGAAAAGACCCAACATTGCATTTTATTGATTTTCTATGCCAAATGTATTAGGAACTACTAATCTTTAATATGAAAAAGATTAATCTCACTAGTAATGCAGCTGCAGCATTCTCTAAGGTAAAGGGTATATTTTGACATGTGTCTTTCTACTGATTCATGGATCAACAAGACAGCAGCACAAAAAAAAATAATTCTAGAAACATTTCTTCTGGTATCCCAGGTCCTGATGGAAGTTCAGTTGCAACAGGAGGAATGGGGGCGGGGGAGCACAATCAACCTGAAAATGTGTTTATATACATTTTGACGAAAAATAAGCCTATATACCTTAGTGACAGTCCATCACTGGAATTTTGTAGGACTATGGCCTGCTAATTAAGTTTTCCTATTCCTGAAGCAATCTCAGAGGAAAGCCTGAAAAATATTGATTGCATTATAAGTTTGATACATATTTGGGCTGTCATTATTGAAGTCATGCACACTTCACAGTCCTTCCTTTTGATTAGTGACTTCCAAAAAAGATCAGGTTAAATGCTACTCACATCTGACTCACTTTTTAAATCTACAACATACACCTTTTACTAACTGTTTCTGCTTAATCTAATAAACTTTTAAAATGAGTATTTTAATTAGAAGATAATTAAATAGCAAAGCTAAGAACTTCAAAGATGCACAAAAAGATCACTTTATTAATAATAAAAAGATTCTCAGCTGGTTGAAGGGACTGGGAATACCAAGTTAAGGCAAAATGAATACTGCTAGATAACAAGCTGCACATCACTGCCCTCAACCCAAGAAATGACAACATATGTTATTCACACCTTAAATAATGAGGATGCAAATAAAAGTCTGCTTTGCATTTGTGATATCACCAATGTGCCTCTCTGAAAGTGTGATTTCTTTTTCCACTACTGCTTTTATTTGGTTGCACTCATTATGATAATCAGGATATTTTCTAATTTTTGCATTTAAAGACATTTCTTTCTCTGTATCCTCAATTACTCAAATTTAGTGCTCATATGCTAAGTACTAGAGACAAGTTTCTCAAATAACCCAGACCTGTCATCTAAAATGTGGAAGCGATTACCTGTATTCCACAAAGTGAGGTTTACGGAGCAACTTCTACCATGGCATTTTATAAGGACAAAGGTTTAATGATCAATTCACTTCTGTTTATATAAAAAAAAAGTAATTTCCAAATTTCTTTTGGTTCACGGTATGTATTTTCCCCAGTAGCATGTATTAAAGAGGACCTATATAAAATGTCTATGCAAATGACACACAAAATAATCACTATCAGACAGTAATGTTTTCTGAGGACAAATGAATACAGGAGAGCATACTTAAAATGCAGACACATGCACGAATAAAGTAATATCCTTTAAATATTTTAGATCATCGTGAATAAGAAATAGTCCCTTTACCATGTTTAAAGTAGCAAAGTAAATCTGGAAAAATTAGAAACAACATCAGACAGGAAAGGAAAAGAGTGCTAGGAACATATTCATTTTGACCTCATTCAATAATTGATACACATTGGCTTACATCTGGAGCTTGATACCCCATGACTAAAACAGCAGCTATGATATCTGCTCTTGTGTTGGTCTTTCTTGTCTCCTGACCATTTGCCAATTGTAACTGAGTTCTCATCTATCTACGTAAAATTACATACTCCCAAGACTAAGTGTTCTTTGGCTTTCTTTACAGAAGCCTACTCAGTTTAGGATTTACCTGTTGCTTCTTTGTTTTTCAACTTAGCATTAAGGAAAATATGTGTGGTTTATATAAAATATTTAGGTACCGCTTTGGTTTTGGATAATTAAACTTTATTTTAAGAATTCCAAGTATTACCTGAACACTGTTACCTATTCTACTGTCATAGCACTTAGAAATCCTAGTCAGAGTACAATGGTTGGATGCAGTAGGTGCAGAAGGAGCAAGACAAACAGTTTCTCTGTGCAAGCATACACCGTGCAAAGGACTTCAGACAGAACCTCAGGGAAATGAGCTCCCAAATAAGCATTTATATGCTTTTAGTCATATTATACCATATCCATAGTCAATAAACTTTTGCCATTCTGAAGAACAAACAGATTCTGTATTCTTCGTTAGTCACTCTTCTTGACAGATATTTTGTGGCTATTTTCATTTGGCATTCTTACTCGCCATTCTGAATTGATCGGGAGTGAAATATATTGCAGTAGGCTTTGGTGAAAACCAAACCTATGTTTTTATATTTCAATCAGAAAAGGCTGAGTCCCAGCTGTTGGTTAAATGATATTCAAAATTATCTTCCATCACATTCTGGGCCAAATTTAATCTCTAATGTAAGCAGGCAACACTCCAGCACCTCCACTGCACTTGTAACTCATCAGAATAGAGGACAAAATTTGGCCTTCAGAGTTCACTTCCAAGCACATTAACAGTCCATATTTTCATTACAGATACTAAAAAAAAATTACAGTTTATCATGGAACCCAATAAAGACAGAAGTGCTGACAGCTTTCTTATCACATTCTGCTTTCTTTTTGCAGGCATAGGAAATCTGCTGCATGGATAAAAATCCGTCTCTCCAAAGCACAAACAAAAAAACCCCCTAAAACAAAGACCTATAAATAAAGTCTTCCAATGTCTCTTATAACCACTATGATATCTCTGATAAATGTTATGAATGCTTATATATGAACAGTTGGCACTACTACCCTATTTCATCTCTCAGAGAGACTGGCACTTTACACAGACCAAGGTAACAAGACAATTCCCTTCATTTTGTGACAAACAGGATATTTTTGGTCGTATACACTCCCTTAAATGAAATAAGCATTATTATTACCTTACCTGCCTCCCAAATACTTATACCATACAGGTATCCTACTACTAGAATTTGCCCTCATGAATAAGAATGTGGGTTAAACAAGCCCCTGCCCTTCCACCTACATGGCCAGCAAACTGCAGCTGGGCAGTGGGGGGGACACCTCCGCTGTTGGCTTGTTAGCATCCCTTGAGAATAAGGAGCTGGAAGAAAAAAGAAGGTAACCTACATCTCTTGCAGCAACTGTCCCCCTTTTTTCTCCTATCATTGTAAGATAAGTAACCTGTTAAGTGCCAAAACACATTTATTCTCTCATAAATACCTATTGGTACAAGGTTTCCTCCAAACTTATGTTTGTGCTACCCCATAAAAAAACCTCATCCAAAGAGACTGAGTCCCTGGTTTTCTTGAGTCATCTATTTGAAGAAAAGGAACACAAAAACTCCTCATTTTTCTTTGACGCACTTAGGGGATCATGTGTGATAAATGAGAGGTTTGGGCTTTGTTTTGTTTTGTTTTCTTTTCACTTGCTATAAATTCATGGCTTGCATCACACTTTACAGAAGCCAGGTGTTCTTTCCTAGTGCTTTTGTTCAGAATAAACACACCAACTAGGAATTAATAATGCCATAAGAATACATCAGAATGAAACTTCCAAGGATGGAATCAAAAGCATCGTGACCAGACCAAATGAGAAGTAAAGCACATAGGATAAATTACTTCACTAAGATCATAAGACTCTTTAAAGCCTTTTATGAACAAAAAAAGAAAGAAAAGGCTAAAACAGTGGTTCTAGTCAATACTTATACTCCTGACACTCCTACCATGTACAACAGTGGTTCATGAATATATCTGGTGGTGGATTTTTGAGTACAAAAGCTTTTCAGCTTTTGGGAATGGTTGAAAATGAAAAGAAGGCTAGATCTAAAAATCTAACTCTAATTTGCTTTTGAAAGTGAGAATCCCCCAAGTACTGCATAAATAAAATAGAACAGAATATTTCAGTTGGAAGGGACCTACAACAATCATCTAGTTCAACTGCTTGACCACTTCAGGGCTGTCCAAAAGTTAAAATATGTTGTTAAGGGCATTGTCCAAATGCCTTTTAAACACTGACAGCTTTGGGGCATCAACCACCTCTCTAGGAAGCCTGTTCCAGTGTTTGACCACCCTCTCTGTAAAGAAACGTTTTCTAATGTTAAGTCTGAACCTCCTCTGAAACTAATCAGAAATTTAAGACTCTCTCAGATTATGTCAAAATCCCACCTATTTAATTAAGAAAAATCTATATTAGGAGAATTTTTTATATTAACTATGAGGAAACAAATGTCACAATCTACTTGACCACAAACAGCCTTTGAAGAATTAATTTTCTATTAAAGTCACCATTCTTTGAAATGCAGTTAAAGACAAATTATTATTTACTTGTATTCTGAACTCTGTAACAGGGATAGAGGTCTTGATTGCCCCAGAGGACATTCTAATATTCCTGAGTGATCTACCATTTGAGAGACTGGAGGTTTAATCTACTGATTAAAACATTAAAGAAGCTAGGATGGCCACATAGTTAAAGATTACTGGAATTTTGCTAGCTGCTTGAATTAAAAACATGACAAAACCAAATCAAACCAAAACAAAACCCACCACCATCATAGCTACCTTTTCTTTGTCTAAATCCCAGCTTGAAATCTGTGCTGCTTCCTTATTTTATCTGAAAACCCTTGAACTAAATGGCATAAACAATCCCGAGATGACCAGAACCTAAAATCATCTTTTTCTTGTGTCTTGGCTACCAGCCCCAAAATCCAGTGGATTCTGGAGAGGCAAGCTCGCTGAAAACATCAAAGACATTTTAATGCCTTTATCATTGTAAGTGCTCACCTCCAGCTCTCTTTGAACCCCATCCTGTGGATGAACCATGATTGTTTCGAGGAAAAAAAAGAGAGGTAGAATGGTGAGGACTACCGGAACGTAGTTAGGGCACGGGACTAGATGCTGCAAACTATTTTTCTGGTTTCTCTAACTTCAGTTTCATGGACAGAAGTACCTCCTTCTAAAAGTGGTCTCAGTCACCCTGCAGTTCAGATTCATTTTCCCTAAAACTGATTAATGCTTAATTCATAATCTTCCATAAATACCTGTGTGACAGACCAGTTGTATACTAGGATCAACACATTTTCCATAAGGCATGAAATTGCAACTATGTAAAAATGCTGACCACCTGGGAAAGGAGGTCCTTCAGGGGTTAGCTGCTCCATAGTAGTCATATATATCTTTAAGAAGTCTTATTACAAATTAGCTAAAATCAGTTATTATTATATACAGACATTCATGTTAGTACAGGTTTCAACTGATCACTTAGCCATAGTTGAACTTGCATTACAAAATTGTGTCAAATAATAAATATCTCTTGAAAGGAGATGGCAGAGCAATGCTCTGAATTGTATTTAGCAGTTCACATTATGGAATAGCATCAATGAAGGACCTAGTTTTCACCTACTGACATTTTCTTCAACATAAAACTGAAAAAAATGCCTGCAATGTATAAAACTGACACCAATGACACTGGGGACTTTCAGAAACATGACAAGACAGACGAGATGAAATGAATCTGAGACCTGGGGAAGTGCTGTTACTTCATGAAAATGATGCTCTGCCTCTCTGCAACTGAAAACAACACAAAGAGGAATGATACCACAAGTAGGAGGCATGAAGAGAGTATGTCTGTCACCCCAAAAGAACATCTACCACCAGCCTATGATACACAAATCATAAAAGTAGGAAAAGCAAATAACTCTCAGTTGCTTTATTTTTAGATCTCATACCAGCAAAAATATACTGCAGACAGAACAGCATTGCAAGTGGTTAGATATGACATCTGAACTATTGGAATTCCTAATGTGAGGAAAAAAAAAGAAAAAAAAACCCAAAGTAAAATCAAACCAAAACCAAACCGAAACCACCCAAAGAGCAGCTGCTCTTAGGACTTCGATTCATACAAGGCATTTATTACATCTAAGATAGCAGTTGCTATTTTACTTCCCTTTCTTTTCTCCCCAGAATCCCTGCAATAACATCTGATACTTCTTCAGGGTATTTGCCTCTCTTTGCCTGATGCAGTCCTACAGAACAGCCATAGCTGGTCAATAAATAACTATTGTCTTTGGCATAAAGATATCACTATGGAATGTGTTGCTGGGAAAATGTGCTATTAGAAGACACATGCAGAGTATTGCAAGGTACCCCAGGTCCTCCCTATCATGCTTCCAATATAAATGAGAGCACAGTGTAATGGACACAAAAGCCTTTATTTAATAAACAGGACCATTTAAAGAGCACATGGGATGGATATGTCTCATGCTGTTAGGTCTCCAAAAACTTGTATTATGGGCATATGCTCAACACTGAAATATTTTTATTTATTTGTTTTTTAAATAAAAAAGATGTTTTGCTCCTGCTAAGAAATCTAACTGATAGGAAATATTAAAGTGATCCCCCACCCCTCTGAAACATTGTCTCTTGCTAGGCTTCTGGAAGAGCCCTTGCTCTGTCCTGGATCTGCCTTTTAAAAAACTCCTCAAGAGTTAAGAACCTTATCCTGTGACGTACAAAAACAAAACAAGGGTCAAGTCCTTTTTTTCAGGAGAACTATGGCTAAAGCAGTCACTCAAGAAAGATGGGTGTGATTCCTTCCCATGCCAAAGTACGATCCAAACCTTCCAAGAAATAGCCCTAAGCCCTGAGCTCAGACCACAACTGGCCTGGAAAAAGGGCATTCCTAACCTCTCTTCAGGAAGCTAAAAATCACACACATGTACACATACACAGACAAAATCGACAGCTTTAGAGGCAGAAAACACATCCACCTCTATCAGCAGAATAAAGTGGAGAAGGAAAGGGAACTGTACAAATCCTGAACGCATGCTACCTACTTCTCCTTTTACTTATGAAGTGTAATCTTCAAAATGAGACTGAAAAGCACACTCTTTGAACAGAAAAGCTTAAAGCATATTTGTAAAGAAGACATCTTGTGGTCTTGTGGCCACTCATCTCTAACAGCTCAAAACCCTCACTAATTTATATAAATGAATGCATGCCAACACGTGATGTCAAAGAAAATGAAAAGATAAAAAATAATCACTCAGCATTTACTAAAGAATCTGCCATATTATCAAAACAGATGAGAAGAAAAATAAAACAAGACTCAAGTCTAAAGTTCTAACTTTCTATTTAAGTACTTCAGGGCACACTACTATCAAACATGCCAAGGAAACCTCCATTTTTCTGCAATGAAAGATTACAAAACTAGGTAACTCACTGTTAAATTTCTTACTTTCTAATATTATGAAGCAAAAAGGATAAAAGAAATGCCTGTCTGAACAATCTACTGCTGGATATTGCAGCCATTTTTGAAGTATTTGGCCCCCAATATAGCATTTGACATTAAAAAAAAGTCATGGTGTTCTACTGCTGTCCTGATATAGGGCAATTCCCATATTTCTTTTTAAGGAGTGTAAAGTGAACTAAATTAACTAACACGGTTTCCCATTTCATAAGCTGAAAAATATTATTGCCTATCCAGAGACAGACAGGCAGCATTCAATAGAATCTGATCGTAGTAATTTAGATGCAATTCCTATCTTCCTTTCCTCATCTGCACAACTGTACTAAATAAAAGAGGTCTTGAATTTGAATGCACAGCATAAATTAGAGTCTAGTTCTCACCATTTATTCAATCCCTTTGCTCAAAAGAAACTGTGTTGTAATTTTAGCTGCATTATCAGGTAGTTTAACTCCAATTTTGCCGGTTTGAATTTTCCTTGTCTTCAAATAATATTCTCTCAATCTGAAAGCAGTTCAAACATTGTATGTCACGTTTCTGCACTCTAAAGACATGAAGCATTCTCCTAAGTGTGAAGTGTGAGGACCTTCATCCCTTTTTCTTTCTTTTCTGGTTCTTAAAAAAACTTGGTCATATTTGCAGCTTTCTTGGTGATATTTTCAAGGGTTTTTTCTCCTCATTTTTATAAAAAGAAAGTAGAAACAGATGTGTGTTCTTAGGAATACTACCCAGAAGCTTTATGAAAAATATTTGTCTTTAGATTTATGAGTCATCTGGACAAAACGAAAAAGGAAACATCAGGATGGTATTTCTAGAGTTAGTACTTTGTAGACTGAGCTGGTTACGTGCAGCTGAGAAAGTCTCACTACATCCAAAAGTCTGAACAGATTTGTACTAGTTTTGAGTTTATTCTGAAAAGAGACTGTACAAGGAAGAAATATGCAGTGGACTACAGTTATCTTTTATTTCTATTTTTCCTGACCAAGTCTGCATAGCAACCTGGAAATAATCTCTTCTGAGTCTTAGGCCCAAGATTCATATATGTGGCAAGTATCTAGAATCAGGGAGAACAATTCATTCTAGCCATTTCCTCAAGCAAATGAAAGCAACAAAAAAAAGTTAAATGCAATGTTCTTTAACATAGTTAAAACTCAAGACCACATAAAAATAGCTAACTGTTCTTTTTTTTTTTTTTTGGGGGGGGGTGGGGGGATGGGATGGGGTGGTGTCATTAAACAAATATGAAACCGCTCCAAGGAACTGTTACACAGATAGCCCTATTAACTTTTCTCTAGCACAACAATGTTGTTGAAAAATAAATGTTTTACACATTTTTCCAGAAAAGTCATATCAATGGACATCCCTGTTGTGGCAATAGTAAGGATAACTTTGGCAGGTTCCAAGTTCAGCAGCTTCACTGACTTTGCTAAGATGAGAATGAATAAAACTATGCAGAATCTGATCCCACCTCTTCTCAGGAATACCATCAGTATGGCTTTGCTTAAACACAGATAACCCTGATTGGTATATAAGCTCAATTTCTGAGCGGAAATAGCACAGATATGGTTCCAAAACATGCTAAAAGAACGAATTCATAAGTGGACAAGTCAAGCTAAGATTTAAACTAATGATTTTAGAAAGTCTCGGTGAGTGATGTATTCATTTGCTATTCTTCTTTGCAGGCCCCTGTTTCTTCATTTTTACTAAAAAGTAATTAACTAAGTACAATAGAATGGTTTCCAGCCTATTATTTTCATGGGAATTTAAATAAATTAGTTATAATTAGACCTAATGAAATCTCTAAGAGTGCTGGGTTCAATTACAGAAATTATTCTATTGCCTGTGACTCCTGTTTACTATGGTATCAGAATACGTTCAAAACATCCTTTATATGCGAGCACTCAAATTAAAATCAAGATCTAAAAGAAAGTTCAATGTTTTTTCTCCTCTTACCTACCATTGTTCTCATATAGTATTAGAACATGAGTAACAAAAAAATAGAAACAAAGTACAAAATAGAGATAAGGATTGTGATATTAATTATTGGAGAAAATGAAAGAGGAAAATAGATTTTTTAAAGTACGATTTAACTTGGACTCCTACAGAGACTGGAAAATTAAGTCAATAGAGATTTTTGTAATATTTCTGAGGTGTTTAGTACTGACATTATATACAAGAAATGTGGAAACAAATTAAAAGCTTTGATTGCATTAAGCTAAAAAAAATCAGAAGACAACTAGCATTTTAGAAAAAATGAACATCACCAAAAAACCAAAAGAGCAAGTCAACAAAATGAAGGTCAAATTTAAAATAAAAACTCCTTATTCTATGCCTGTCTCAAAAGACAGCACAAACCACCAAGACTGACTCTTAAAAGATTCTAGAGCTCCTAGAAAAATAACAAACCTCTTCATGACTGCAGTTACTATTTATTGTAGTAATAACAAAATACAGGCACATAAGCACATTAAGTCTTTTCTTTCATTCTGCAGTTCTTAATTCCTTACCCTCCTTCCTTCTGTTTTATTGTCTTATTTACATGGGCTTTCTTCTTAGTTTTCATCATTGTCTGCCCTTTATTCTTTCTCTTTTTTTCTATTCCTCTTCTTTTTCCTCACTTCACAGTTCTTTTTTTTCTTACCCTCCTTCCTTACCATATATCCACATTTCTTTCTTCTGCCTAGATGTTCAAACAACAGAAGCACAAGAACTGCTGCCTCAGATAGTCTGTAGTCTCTTCCTGGAGTTCACCTCTTTCCAGGTAAATCCAGCAGTCCATAAAGATTGCATTATTGATGGCTTATTAACCATTCAGCCCCCAGATTTAGACAGAGAAAATTTAAAGACAAATTTCAGTTTTGGACAAATTTCACTGTTATTGTATTTCCTATCTGAGTAGGTACTGCTCATCTTATCTCTGAATCCTATTACTTTCTTACCATTTATGCTCCCTTCATTAACACTACTGCTATTCAAGCCCATGTGTGTTACTACCTCAGCTGAGTATATACATTGAATGATTAGCACAGTCAACTCTTAGGAAATGGCAGTAAACCTAAGCTCACTACTTTTTCCCTCCTGGAAAGATTACTTACTTTCTGGTACTGTTTTAAACATTACTAAAACAGTCTTCCTATTAGCATTCTCATCTACAGTCTCTCCCAAATGAGTAAGCCTCCCCCACTGGAAAGGCTATTTAAATATATTCAAGGAGTCACTGCTTTGTTATATTACAAACAGGCAAGTTCCTCAATTACCTTTGTCGCAAAAGGTTTCAGACCACTGCACACATTGAGGAGGATCAGCATACCTGTGCTGAATATTTTGAAAACTATTTTGCTTATCAGAAATTTCATTTCATTATTTCATGCACGGTCAGAGGTTGTCAAGAGATTTTATCCACCCCATCATGTTCCTTATATATGATTTGTAGCACTAAAAAGGACCATTTTAATTTGCCAGAAATATCACAGCATGTTTTCAGTTGTAAAATATATTAGGAAAAGTTGAAGATGGTTCTACTGCAGTGAGGCAAGGTGGCTGCAGTCTTCCAATCAGTGTTTGGCAGCCATCGGGTGGGTCCCTTCATGGATCACAAATACTAGGTGATTCAGGGTAGATGTTTACCTTGAACATTATGAAGGATTTGTTTTTCACTGACTAGAGGAAGAGCCTGGACAGACTAGGTTTAAAAAGATTAAGAGAGACACTAACATTAATGAAGGAGAACTATCTTTCTGTAGCTTCAAGACTAAGAAAGATGTAAGTTAGAGAAGAGGTGTTAGAAGTGCATACACCCAAGAAATTTTATTCTGGGGGGGTTTTTTGATACATTGTGAAAATAATTTCTGCAGCACAGTTGTGCAGGTTCTCTGTAGAATCATCAGGGTCTTCTGGTCAGAGTCTCTTTTGTATTTACAAAGATTATTTCAGAATTTGCTCAGCGGTTAGCACATGATTAAGAAAGGTAGCAGGAGGAAAAAAAAATTTCAAGAAATGCCTTTAAGGAAAAAAAAAAAGATAAATGGACATTTGAAAATAAGTGCGAAGAGCTCAGGAACATTAGGATGGCTTTTTTTCTTCACTTAAATTATTTTACATTCTTACTCAATGGTTCCAGCTGCCTACTAAGTGGTAGCTGGTTCAAAATCCCCACAGGTCTTTTTTTATGCAGCATTTTCAAAGAGTATACAAAGTCTAGTCCATAATTATCGATCCTCTCCAGGATACCAGTCAGTACTAAAAAAGGCTTAATTAGATTATCCCAAGATTAATAGTGATTTTGATATAAATATTGTAGGCAAACCAAAAACATAAGAAAAGCATACAATGAAAAAGAAGACTTAAACAGCATGCCCAAACTCCCAGATGCCCTTAAGTTTCTTCAACTGAACTCTATATTTTGGTTCCTCAATGATTTAATCACAAAATTAGATTTCCAAATTGTAATACAATCCTTTCAAAGCAATAGGAGAAACTTTTAAGTTTGCCTGTGAAAGTAATTCTAGAAGAGAGCAAATGCATACCTTGACCAAGATGAGAAAAAAGAACCATGGCATGCAAAGCCCAGCAATCTGGCCACCCGTACTTTTGTTCAGATACTACTAAAACTTCAGCTGATATCTTAAGCAATCTGATAGCCCCTAATTCCACAGTGCTCCTTAGATCACCAAAACCCCAAAAAATAGACAATTAAAACCAAACAAAATGCAAGTAACTGTATGTACAACCAAAGTGTACTGAGTACCTGCAAATCAATTACCAATAGATCACCTAATTCATATAGTTTCTAAGTCTCTCTCAGAAGGAAAGAGATCCAGTCTAATGAAATCTTATCCTTAAAGTACATGCTAGCATACACCGTTCAGCAAAAGAGAATTAACAGAAAGAAAAAAAATCTTCACATTTTGCAATCATCTCTTTGTTACGTGACCTGACATTCACTCCCCTTTTCCCTGAAATTTTTTCCCCATATAAATTTAAAGACACACATTATATTTTACAACTGCTATGAAAAGGAGATCCTACATAAACTGTCATTCATTAGTGTCAGAAAACAGTATCCTATGCCAAAACAGAGAGGTAACTACTCTAGAGAAAATGTACTAGATACACATTTCATATTCCATTAAATGATGAAAAATATCTTCAGAGAAACACATATAGTTTAACAGTCTGTAGAAAGCTCTAAGGGTTTCATAGTCCCAAAAGCAAAAATTTCAAAGCAGCAGTGTTAAGTCATTGCTTTCATATGCAGAGATGTGGCATTGATGTTCATAGTTAAAGGAAACATGGTAATTCCTAAGTGCTGAAGTTCTAAGAACGAAATAATTTCTTTTGGTAATTTTATAGGTGCATGTTTTGTTTCAGCTACAATGAATTAAGAAAGGACCAATAACCCCCCCTCTGAATATTATGGCAGTTCATGCAGAAGGTCTTGCTTGAGAGCCATGGTTTATGTTGTAGCCAACGAATCAGTCTAAGTGAATGGCAGGAAGACTATTTTGGTTTCTGGCCCTCAAATCTAAGGAGAGTCACAGTACCTTTTTTATTTTCAGAACACCGACATCAAAACATACAAACAAAGCCTCTGCACAAGGATAATCAAGGATTCGTAGCTATCAATAAGTTACATTACTATTAACAAACCCACATCCTTTAAAATGTTCCAAGTACCTAAAAAGAACAATTTCGAAATCTAACTTCACAGAACACCACACAGTTAAAAAACAGTACTTCGATGTGATCACTGCCCAGTGAAAACCACCACTGTCCAGTGAAAAAGCAGCAAGATAGATACCAAATCTTCCATCTCACATTATAATAATATAGTAAACAATCCAGTAAAAGAAATATTGTCTAGATAATTGTTATTGTTTGCATGACTATTATGATTATTGTCTTTGTCTCAATCATGATACTGATAAAAGTCAATTTACATGGTCAACCTTCAAAAATGTATAGGGTATGCTGAAATACTTATTTTAATTCACTCAGTCATCAATACATTAAAAGTAGTTTATCTTTGTAGTGCACGACAGTCTTGCACAATAGCTGTTTGGATAATGACGTCAACAAACACAGCGTTACATCTCATTTCTTCTGCGTTCTTAAACGTTCTGTGCTTACCAAACTAAAGATATAATCCATCTGACAAATAGTACAAAAATACTCTCCTGTGTTATGAAAGAAATGGTTAAATGCTTCCAAGAACACCACATTGGAAAAATAATTGCTAGGAGCAAACTTTTTTAAAACAATACTCCTAGTATATGGCTTGGGTAATGAGTATCTTTATTTCCAAATTGGGATTAATTTGCAAATACATTTATTAGGATATGAATTTGAAATGAAAGCTATATTTTAAAATATTAGATAAGTTAAAATCTACCAGTTCACAAACTAAACACTTAGACAGTTTCCACACCAGATAGAATGCTCTGCTTTCCAAAATATTTAAGCTAGAGCTAAGATATGCTATTTAAGAAGCGTATCTAAGACAAAAATGATTTTCTTAGGTTCAGCACTGTTTTATTAAATAAAATAACCTGTAGCATTTCTAAAATTCATTGTCTTGAAACTGGGGCCTGTGAACAACATCAATGAATTCAGGGCAGAGAATATTTCTCAAGGTATAGTAGTTCATCTCATTAACTTCTTTAAGTTTTACTTAAAAGACACTTATTTACATTGACACATTCCCAAGCAATCCAATGGGCCTCAGCCATTCTGTAATACATGCTAAACAAACATTTTAATCCAAATAATTTATAAATAACACGCAAAGTTATTTGTGTAATTACAAGGATAAGTAAATACAGACTTATCAATCTAGAAACACAACAAAAATATGGTAAGTGGAAAGCAACTTCTGTAGAGGATTATTTTTGTTATATATTTTCTATTATTTATAGGAGTGTACCTGTATGAAAATGAAGCAAAGAAAATTATGAACTCCATGTTCATGGACTGATGAAAAAAACCCCTATAATTAATTATCAGAAATAAGAATCAGCTATTGCTTCCAAAAGTTGAAGTTTCACAGATTTCCATGTCACAATTCATTGTAATTTTACTTAAACTGTAATTTCAAAAATCAATTAACAGCCTCACTCTGTTACAGTTAGTTACTAGATAATGAGTTCAAGGGTCTTAGACACATAGAATAGTACTTGAAAAGTAAGTCTTGCCTCTCAAGACAGGTGGTGCTTTAAGCTAAATAGATGTCTTGTCTGCCTCTCTCTCCAATAATGTAGGATATCTTTCCCCTGAAGGCATTTTTGCAACTCATTAATCATCGTAACTGGAAAATTCCCAAGTTAAAAGTTTATGTTTATGCAACGTTTATGTAGATCTAGGTCCAGATATAGCTTTCAGCTACTCAGAAATGCAACTAGAGTAGATCCATTGATTTCCAAGACTTAGGTAGCCTAACTCAAAGACAACAGAAATCACTGCAGTTTCTCATTGATCTCATATCCTACAATTCATAGATCTTATTCTGAAAGACTGGATATTTCTTATTCTGAAATACAATCTGACTTAAAATGTCACGGTCTATAAGCACTGACTGTATTTTATATACATCAAAGCACTGCAAGACTGAAAGTTCAAACAATCCAGAACACAATTTGAAACTGGAAGCTATAAACAACACTCAAGAAAAGAAGTAGTAAGATTATGCTGTTCTGATTTCTACTATTAGGGCCAGAAATAAGGATTTTGCTTTCCTTGGCCACTTGGGTAAAAAAAATAAGAATCATAAAGTGACTAGAGAGTGAAAGAAATACTGAATATGAATAACAGTAACTGTGAAACCGCAGAAACAGATTCTGGATCAGAGATATGGTTAAGAAAATAGGTATTTCTGCATATTGATATTAGACTTTCAGTTACATAAGACTGCCTAGATGGGGTATTAAAGATTTTTTTTGCCTGAAATGTATTTACTCCTGTTCCAACTGCACGTTACCTGAAAATATAAAATAATGATGAAATTTTGTCCATTAAGATATTTTAGCCAGTTAGAATCTCTACAGATTTCCTTAAAAAACCTAAACATAGCCAGTAAAGTTGGTAGAATAAAGAGAATGAGAAGACAGATGCTACTTTGGACTAATTTCTGTCATAGTAAAAATTTACATTTCAATTAATTCATACCTGTGTTGTAATCTGTTCACATCTTTTAAAACCATTGAGGCTTTTTTCCTTTTACATTTTGTATTGAAATACTTTGATTAACTCAGAATTCCACAATTACTTTACAGAAAATTCTTCACATTAGTACCTCATAAATAAAAGGCTATCAAAATCAATATAACAACATCAGTGACAGAATATGTGCTTTTTATTTATACTTCAAAGCAGATATTTTAATACATTAAATACATGTCATAATTTGTAACAAAACTGCATCAACATGCTTGTATTTCCCCTTCCCTTCCTTTCTTTCTGCCTTCAAATGTATGCCTCTATCTATTTCTTGACTGACAATTTTTTTTCATTCAAATGTTAATGTATTACATCTGAGTTGATAGCATAGGTATGGAAGAGAAAGATAAGTGATACATCTCAGTACCTTTTCCTGCAAAATTACATTAGCCTTCTGGGATACTGGATAGGATGAAGCTGCAGATTCAAAGATCATTACACTGCTTATTATCCTTTGTATTTATCTTCAGTGCTGCTAAAGCTTTACAGAAAATCTAATTTCTCTGAAGCTGCATTAATGTCAAAACCACCACTTTTTGGATGCCAGACTTCAATCCAACTGGCAGATAATGCACAAAAGGATCTAATATCAATCACAGGGAATTATATAAAAGCTAAAGGTTTGGCATATTTGGCAAATAATTCAACCAATGCTCCACTTCTAAATTACTGTGGGATCTTTGCTCTTCTATTCAGTTCATGTTTTTCTAAGCAGAAAGATGAAGTGTTGAGCAATGGAGTCAAGGTTGTGCTTAATCTTTCCTCATTCTGTTATCGCTTGGGAGGTCTTTTATGTCTGATATCGGTAACTTTTTCAATCTCAGCAATAGTCACTTTAGAGGAAATGGTACAGGGCATGCCTAAAGCAGGAAAAAAACATCCAGCATAAGCTCAGTTTTGGGGACCAGCTAGTATTCCAGTCAAAACAAAGCAGAAAATAGAACCTCTCTCTCCCTTCCCACGCCACTTTTTTAAACAAAAAACAAAACAAAACAAAAAAAACACAACCACAGCAACGGCGAACCAATACAGTCTTCTCACTGATCTATGTCAATGACTGGCTACTATTTCAATAAAAGGTTAAGATTTCAAGTACAAGCACAAAAAAAATTACATATTTTTATTACATAAAACTGACAAAGTCTGTCCATGTCCTTTAGAACGGTTTCCATTTCGTTCACCTGGTTATAATTACAAATAATCCAGTACGTGATCTTTCGTAAGAATTATACTTCAATCTCCTTCTGCTGATGATAGCAGATAAGCTCTGATCTTAAGATTCTCTTCTGTCTGGAGTAACACTGAAATGATGAATTATATCCTGTGCAAAAAAGAGGGATTCCAGCTTTCAATCCAAATAAAAGACCCTTAGGCAGTACCAGGTGCCTCCAATAGAAAGACCACTACAAAGTGCAACATAGAATCATAGAATGGTTTGGGCTGGAATGGACCTTTAAAGATCAGCTAGTCCAACTCCCCCTTCCATAGGCTGGGACATCTTCCACTACATCAGGTTGCTCAAAGACCCATCCAACCTGACCTTGAACACTTCCAATGATGGAGCATCCACAACTTCTCTGAGCAACCTGTTCCTGTGCCTCACCACCCTTACTGTAAAAAATTTCTTCTTTATGTCCAATCTAAATCTACCCTCTTTTAGTTCAAAACTGTTACTCTTTGTCCTATCACTACAGGGCCTGGTAAAAAGTCTCTCTCCATCTTTCTTATAAGCCCCCTTTAGTATTGAAACTGTAAGCTAACCTTACAGTAAGTGAAAGAAAGTCAAGTTATTAAAGCGGATGTAATTTTCACCTCATCTATAGTAGATATGTGAAATAGTTCGGATGAACCATGTAGATGTGGTTTAGTGGCGGACTTGGCAGTGTTAGGTTTATGGTTGGACTTGATGATCTTAAGGATCTTGTCCAACCTAAACGATTCTAAGATTCTATGATTCTAGAATTTCCTGTTTCCCTTTACTGAATTCAAGTGATTTAGGAGCTTGCTAGCTCAATTCTACATGTCTTCATTTTAGACATTTAAAGTTAACTAAATAAATTCTACCCATCAGGTCCGTATTTCAAAGATTATTACAGATGCCTTCTTTATGTACTTATGTACAGCATCTACTACCCTTTACATTACATCTGATTTTTAGAAGACACTATTACTTCATTTGCTATTTAATGTTGACATACAGATGAAAAATGTCAGTCACTTAAGAGGAATTTTAAAGGCTGAAACAGTCACAGTCAGACATAAGGCACAACCACTGTGTGAAGTGCAGAGCAGCAACTGCACAATAATCAGTGGTTCAAAGATCCTCTAACCCCAGTGTTTTGCTACTATCATAGTCCAAATAAATCATTTCCCCTGGACCTTCCTAAATTGAGATGTGGGAACTAATTTGTGAGACTGTGACATTCCTGATTCTCATCCTGCATTCAGTTAATGAATTAATTCATTCATAATTTTCAGAAGTTTTATATATACACATGTATGTATATATATACACACACCCTTGCAAGTGTCTTTCTGATTCAGTCTTTTATTTCGCTGATTTAGTCTCTTATTTCATTTGTTTATCTAAAACTTCCTTTGAAATATATCAATTGTCAACCTGTCTCATCTTATTACTTTAAGAGAGAAAAATTCTATGTTAAAAAGGACAGGGTGAATTAATTTAACATTCTTCGAAAATTTTTGTCTTCCCCAAAAAGAAGCAGATAATAATAGTGTCCTTCAGGAAGCATCTCCACTTCTGAAACACTTTCCTTACCTATTGCCCCAAATGTTTTTCTCATCGGCATAATAATTGATATTGTGAATGCTTATAAAAATGAGTTCAATTTTATAAAATGGGAAAGTGATGTCTTGTTTTTTGTCTGTTAACATATGAAAGAAAGTGTTAAAGATATGTTAACATATTTTTCCTCAGGGTATTTTGTTAAAAGATTGCTAATCTCTAGACATCTATTTAAAAGGCTTTAAAAACAAGAGTAACAGAAATGCAAGTAGTTAACCAATAGGGATCAGCATGTGTGTCCATTACACAGCAGGAGTTGTAAGCAAAATTTCAGAAGATAAACTCTTAGCATTCACCTGAAATGCAGCAAAGAACCTGAAAGAAAACTATCTACAAGTTTCAGTGATGTTCCAAACATAAAAAAAGACTTAGGAAAGTGCTGCTCTAATCCCTTTCATAATTATAAATATTAGTTGCTCAAAGCTCCTATAAATTCTGTTCAATAACCTTCTTCCAGACAAACACAATGTTTGAGCTAAAGTCCAGTTAGGAATATCATCCCAAACCTCCTTCAGTTTTGATTCTCTATACTGTATTTTGGAATTTTTGACTTTCTAATTAGAAATACTTTTCTAGTTCACAGCCTGTTCCTGCTTTAACTCTTGGCATTTGGTAAGACAGTGTTATTTCTGTGACCAAAGCTCTGTCTTCATCACAAGTTTACAGAAAAATAATACAGGTTTAAAATGTCTCAACTGACAGAGAAAGAAATGGACAAAAATTTCATTCAGCCCTTAATTGGAAACATAACTATTTCTTGATACGAGAAAACACAGAGAAAATATATAGAAGTAGGACTGTTTTTCTCACCATTCAAAACATTAGTAGAAAATAGTATAGTAGCAACTGTAGTCTTATAACCCAGTAAAATACAGGGCTGCCCTTATGAGCACAGGTCACAGGCTTTGTGTTAAGCTAACAACGGTTCTATTACGGTATTCAGACATCCCAGAGTTTATATTCTTTCATAAACAAAAAAAACCTGCCTATAGTTTTGACAATTTCTACCCAATGATTACCTATATTGTACTGTTACCTGTATGTATTTTATATGCTATATAGACACTAATACATATATTCCACTTATATACATTCACATATATTTTATCTAGATTTCAACAACTCAGCCATAAAAGTCTTTTAACCCAGTTATTTCTCAGCTAATACTGATTCTTCAAGAAAAGTGAACTTAGCTTCAAATAACTTACATTTTGTCGTAGAAAGCTACCTGCATTAATATTTTGCCTTGTCACTCTAATTAAATGGGAAGCAATATTGCCATGTCTCAGTAATATTGCTAAAACTGGGGTTTTTTTCCCTATATGTTTTGCACTTAAATTGCACTTTTTTCTTTTTGAGATTACAGTAAATTATCTTCACTTTTTAGGTAAATTTTCTCAGGTATTTAGACAGTCACAAAAAACTTCCATTTCAAGCATGACTCCGTATTTCATTCCTTTACTTCAATGTAGCTTTTTTCCTTAGTTCCACATTTGATATCTTAGAAGATCTGTCTCATGAATCAGAAGCAAAATTCTTTCAATAGTATTACCTGTAGCAATTCTATATAACTGCAAATTATTAAATATATATATACAAATTTCTGTAAAGATTAGTGTAAAATGAAACATAATTTATAAACTTGGAAAAAGAAAAAAAAAATCCATGGACAGTATTATAGCTGTGACAAATAGAATTTGTCTATTCTGCCTTTTTTTTTCCCCTGTCTCTTACTAACGGGAAGCCCTATACCTAGACAAAAAAAAAAAAAAAAAAAAGAATATTGTTACTGCAGCATTCTTGTACACATAGACAACAAAAACACCAAAAGAGACTGTAAAAGCTATAAGCAAGCAATACTTTCGTGATTAATCAATATAATGTATACTTTCTCCCTCAGAGACTAACTTGAAGTTCTAATCAAGGTAAAGATCACAGTAATTAAAAAAAAAAATCCACACAAGAAAACCCAACAAAAAATCCCACAAATCCCCACTTTCTACAGACTGCGAGATGGACAGTGGACACAATGCTCAGCAGTTCCAAACCATGAAATATAATGAATACGTAATGAATAGGGCTGCAATCATATAAACAAAACATCAATAAGTCAGACCAAAGCACTGTAAGATGTGGAGAAATTTATAGTAGGAAAGCAACTAAAATGCATGATGAATTCCAAAACCAGGGAGAAAATACTGTGAAAATTTACCTAAACAGAATACAGAAAATTTACTGAAGCCTAAATTTAGAAAAGGAGTAAAAATAATATTAACAAAACCAAAATAGTTCTTTACACAAGAGAAGGAATAAATATCAGGAATCATTGATGAATTTGTGAAGGATGTTACCTTAGTAAATTACAGCATAAAGGTCACAACAAAACAGAATTCTGAATAAATTAGACAATTATTGCTGTTCCATTAATTGTCTAAGATGAAGTATTCAAGAACTGAGATGCTACACGCAGGAAATAACTTTTTTTTTTTCCTAATCTAAAAGAGTGCAAACTAGACAGGTATTTTGAGACCTGAGGCAAATTAGACCAAGTCAGAGTGGCATAAACTTGGATTTAGACTATTATATGACTATTTAGATTACTATTTGTGTTTGACATCCAAATGCATCAAGTTCTTGCTTTATTATACACCTGAAAAAAATATACAAATAACAATTAAGTAGAAATACTGTCCATACACTGAAAATCATTAACTTACAATTTCTGTTTTCTTTTACAATTGCAGGTAAAGCCTGATTGCTCATCTTCCAAAGTTGCTAAATCCATGCACTGTAGGTTTGTAGGATTTTGATATCTAGTCATTAAACTCTCATAAAAAATCTCAGGCAATAAATGGCAAAAATCTTGTAACATTTCAGCTGCCTCAGACAACGTCCAAACTACTTGTAGCAGGTAAATCCTGGCACATACTTTACGGATTAGATTCTCATTGTATCTTGTGTATACATAATAAACTACTAAAATAGTTATAACAGCATGCTACAAAGAATAAAAACAATATATTGTTGAAAATAAAGAATAAGTATTACCATCAATGATCTAAAAACCCATCCATGATCTAAAAAATTAATCTAGAGTTCAAAAAATTTCCGTGAAGGGGTGGAGAGGGAACCATGTTTAAGCATTAGAAATCTCATGAATATGTGTAAGAAAGAAAATTTCTGTAATGGCACAGTTATCCCAAGGCCAAATCAGATATTTCGAAAGAACTGACTGATTTTAATGGCAAACCAAGCATTTAGTGTGTACAGGCAACTTCGTCCTCAAATAGCAACGCTAAATAACATACATACAAACCCCAAACTTATTTGAACATTAAATACAATGCTAAGTATGTAATTACCTTAATGTGAAAACGGTAAATGTATACATTTCAGCTTGTATTTTTAGAGATAATACAGAGGATGTACAATCTTTTAAAGCAAACTTCCTAAAAATCAGATGATCTTAATTTTAAATACTATATTTCCTTTCATCTGCATACTAGTATTGGGCGTACTTTATTCATATATTTTCTTTTCTTATGATTCTATTCCCTGTCATAAGATTCTCCTACCTTACTCAAAAGTTATAATATTCCTAACACAGTCACTCTCAAGCTAGTAGTAGTATTCTGCTACTACTACTCTCTCAAAACACAGACACACACACACACACAAACGTCTGAGCTTACTGGACCACTATTCCAGTAATCCAACTTAAATCAGCTACAAGTTGAACTATCCTGGGCTATGGATTTAGCAATGAACTGTACTACTCTCATCTTTCCAATGACCTTTCCTAACACCAAATGATTATTTTGTACCTAAGTACATCATATTTGCCATAAAGAAAAAAGAAAGAACAGCTAATAAAAAACACAACAAAGCAATAATAATAAAAAAAACCTACAGTACCTTGTTGTGCATGAAAGGACAGCAATATTTTTCATCATATCAAAAGGTATGTCAGATAATTTTCATATACTTCTCCACCAGAGGTACACTGAAGGTGAAGACAGATATCACAAAGATAATGAGCCATCATAACTGGGGGAATTTTATCCTGATAAATGTCATAATAAAGAATCATAGATAGATTGAAGTTGGTATGGACTCCTGGAAGCCATCTAGTCCAAGGCTGCTTAAAGCAGGATTACCTTTCACCTTGGACCAGGCTCCTCAAAGCAATGCCTGGCCCAGTCCTGTCAGTCTCCAGGTAGCTTGTTCCAATCATTAACACTCTCATGGTGAAGAACCTTCTCCTTATGTCCAGTTAAGGCTTTTCCTGTTATAGCTGGTGACTGTTTCCAGTTGCCCTTTCATTGTGTCTTTAAGGAAAGCATGGCTCTGTCTTCTCTCTAAATCCCTTTAAATGGTAAGGCAGCAACTAGATGTCCAGACTTCCTTTCTCTAGTCTGAACAAAACCCTGATCCCTTGACCTCTCCTCTTTCAGCATGCACTCCTACCCCTAACTATCTTGGCAGTCCTTCAATGGCTTCTCCAGCGTGTCAGAATGTCTTTCCTGCATTAGCAGGCCCAAAAACAGATCTTGGTGGATACAAGTCGAATTAACAGTGCGCCCTTGTGGCAAAGATGTTCAGCTACACAATGGACTGTAGTAGCAAGACTGATGGAAGATGGAGATGGAAGGATGTGATTATTCCCCTCTACTCAGCACTTGTGAGACCACACCTTGAGTACTGAGTGCAGCATTGGGCTCCTCAGTGCAAGGAAAACATTGATGTACTGGGGCAAGTACAGCATGGTTAGGTGCCCTGAGTGCGTGATGGTTGAGGAAAGAACGAGAACTGTTTTCCCCACGCTTAAGAACAGAAGACTGACAAAGACCTTACTGCCCTCTTTAATGGGAGGCAATAGAGAAGACACAGCCAGACTCTTCTCAGAGGTTCACAGAGCTAAGAGAAGGGACTACAGATATAAAATGCAACACAAGAAATTCTGGCTAGGTATAAGGAAAAAAAAAAATACCATGAGAGTGGTCAAATACTGGAAGACTGCAGAACTTCTTAGAAATATGTGAAACTTGATAGGGCAAGACCTGCAGAGTCTGATCTAACTGGACCTGCTATGAACAAGAGGTTGCACAAGAGGACCTCCCTCCCACCCTAAATAAGTCTATGATTCAATATGTGATGCAAATTACAGAAACACCTAGTACAAACATAAGCTGGCAACATTTCTCACAGGCCTGAATACACATCAAAGCAAAACTTCAAAACAAAGATCAAGGAGTATTAAGTAGTTCAGTGACTGTTTCTTTTCCGATGTTGGGTTAATTTTTTCCAAGTCAAATGATTCATCTATGACTGATATATGTATGTCACATCACCTACATCAAGCACTGAACAAGCTCAAATCTCTTCATTAGCCTACTTTTAGATATTAATTTGAAAAATTCCATTAAAAAATATACATACATAAAACCACATACTGAAAACTGATAAATATAAATTCAATTTATTGGAAGAACTGGTTACCTTAGTTACCACACAAGCAATTTAAAACAGTTTCTGTACTGTAGCAAGTATTGAATTTTTTGTTACTATACTTTCTTTTTTCTTACTATACAATGCAGCAGAAGAAACAGACCAAAGTACCTTAATGACCCTACAAGTAAAAACATTTGGGATGTCAGACACTAACACTGGTATCTTTCCACAAACCAAACAAGGGAGATTTGAATTAGACTATGGGATCTAATGGGCAGAAATGCTCAGAGCTTCTATCTGCAACTGAAGCCAAAGGAGCTGCGCTTGAACATACTGAGCTTACATACTGATACCCATTTGTAAATATTCACTGTTCCAGATGGAATATTTAGCATTAGTGGATACTTCAGATTTATAATCCCACCACTCATGCTTCATCACTTACTATGAGAGTAACGATGAAAATGGGGAAAACACTTTCCATGACACTATAAAAATAAATTAATTAAGGATTGTGAAGCTTTTGGGTACCAAAAGATAATTGTTATAGAAAAAAAGTACGGCAAAATAATTCTGTCTTTAGAGCATGACTTAAAAGTTACTAATGAATGAGGAATGGGGTCATGCAAAGAGTGATGAAAAAAAATATAATAATTAGCACTTACTCTTTGAACTTTGTCCATCCTATAAAATGAATGAAAAAGTTTTCATGGAAACACTACATACATATAGAATTATAGATTATACATAAATACAAGGTGATAAGATGTGATATAATGTAATACAGTTAGTCTTATTTATGGTATTTCCTAACTCTGAAATCCTTAATTATATTATTTTGTTATAAAGGTGATTAAGAAAGTTCTATTATACTATTTTGTTTCACTAATACCATTTATCTAGCAAAATACCTTCCATAACATGACATTGCAGCAACAGCTACTTTGCTTAACTTTTAGCACTGATTCTATACTACCTGGGACCTGTTTTTATTGTGAGAACCCCAAAATAATTAAGATGCAGACAGTGGGCAGAACGTACATTAATACTGCCTCACATTTTCTTACAATTGCTGACTAATATTATCCCACTGCTTTTAAATCTTCTACACAGTTTGAAGTAACGCTAATTAAAAACTGGCATGTGCTTTATTCACAAATGTTTAAGGACTCAGAACAAATGCTTTGAAATCTCACAGATGAAGAATTCAGTATTTCTCTGCAATATCTTCTACAATCCTGCAAGCAGTAGACTATCTGCTTCACTATTTCCTATATTGTTTTCTTATAAATTAAATTATTTTAGGAATAATCTAGAGGGGGCTTAATTAAGCATTTAAAATTTGATTTAAATGCTGATGTCTTTAAAACATGACTTTATTTTCTAACTGAACTGGTTGTTAAAACTTTTAGATTAACCAAGATATTTATATTTTCTGTAAAATTACCTTAGATTCAAAGGAAATTATTTCTATAAACTAAATCTCTAATCTATTTATAATTCTAAACTAATGTCTATAAACTGATAACCATAACCTACATCAGAATACAAACTGTTTATACAACAACATATATCCTTCAATGATGCTTTAAGGAATGATGCTCCTAAAATATATATTTATGACAGACAGTTATAACTTAAAATAAATTCTCTATTATGGACAACTTCATTAATGAAAAAAATGTAATTCTTATAAAGCCATTTACAGGCCTGGCATATAATTTTTTTTCTAAACCTTTAGAAACAACAGGAGCATGTCTGAGCAAAACAAGGCTGAGAGCCTCAAAAGCGTCTCTACAGTACATATATAAAAGTAATAAAATATCTTACAGGAAATATATTACAAAATAGGTAAGATGTAGAAAAGGAAACAAAGAATTTTTTTAAAATAATTTTAATCTAATCTGCAGAAATACTGAAATACCACAATCATAATTATGGTGCTAGTGAATAATACTAAAAAAGACCAGAATTAAGGTTATTTGACCGTCTTAATGATGCCTTCATCTAAATGTATTCAAATGTCACATTTAATCATAACATTTAATTTTCCTTAATACTCTGCTTGACATCTCTCTAAAACCTCTTTATCCTATATTACTAACACCATATCAACTCATCTTTCATTTTCATACAGTTAACATTTTGAATATATGCAAAAACATGAATATTCACTCACAAATGTAAGCTTCAGATTAACAGTACAATTACCAAAACACCAAAGGTTGTTTTAGGTAATCCCAATTATTTTCTGAGTTTTTCCTTTTCAAATTTTAATTAATCTTTCCAAGTACTAGCAAAAAGGATGTGAATTTTTTTAATGTGAAAATGTACTTCTACTGCTCAAATCTCGGTTCCAAAACCCTGGGAGCAGGGGTGCAGGGAGCGGGGGAAAGAAGGTGGAGAGAGAACATGAATATAGACCTTTACAGAAAAATAAATGGCCTAAACTTGTACTTGTAGTTGCAAACCTGAAACAAGTGGCAGTCAAACCCAGTAAATTTTGGGAAACACCATTTTAGTTTCTGAAGCTAAAAATTCTCTTGCAGTTCATACAATATCATGTGCAAAACAAATATAGTCTAAAATATCTGTTTATTCAACAACATATTAAATAATATCCAAAGTGCCATGAGGGAATGGCTAGAAAATACTGCCTCTGTATTGATATTTCAGAGGTTGTGAAACATGAAACAAAAGTTCATGCATGATAACTACTTATGTGTACACTGTTTTAATAAGCTATCTGAATTCTAATACATGATCCCACTGTGGGAATATTAGACAGAGACTATACAGGTAAACCATTTGTCCAAAGAGTACATTTAGAAGTTATAAACTCACAGCAATTTTTAGAGAATTACATTTAGTTCACTTACAATCATCTAAAATAACTAATCCTAGAATTTACACAGCTGTTCCACACAATCACTTTTGTTTCCAATATTAAGGTTCCATAAAGATGGCGTTTTTGCCCAGGGTTGAGCAGGGAATGAAAATTACATTTCACAGGCAAGGTACAGATTTTAGAATTTAGCTTTATTCAAAGTGGATGAGGCAAAAGCTGTGGATGTTGTCTACCTAGACTTTAGTAAAGCCTTTGACACCATTTCCCACAGCATTCTCCTGGAGAAACTGGCTACTCATGGCTTGGATGGGCATATGCTTCGCTGGGTAAAAAACTGGCTGGATGGCCAGGCCTAGAGAGTTGTGGTGAATGGAGTTAAATCCAGTTGGCAGCCGGTCACAGGTGGTGTTCCCCAGGGCTCAGTATGGGGGCCAGTCCTGTTTAATATCTTTATCAATGATCTGGACGAGGGGATCAAGTGCACCCTCAGTAAGTTTGCAGATGACACCAAGTTGTGCGGGAGTGTTCATCTGCTTGAGGGTAGGAAGGCTCTACAGAGGGATCTGGACAGGCTAGATCAATGGGCCGAGGCCAATTGTATGAGGTTCAACAAGGCTAAGTGCAAGGTCCCGCACTTGGGCCACAACAACCCTATGCAACTCTACAGGCTTGGGGAAGAGTGGCTGGAAAGCTGCCTGGCAGAAAAGGACCTGGGGATGTTGGTCAGTAGCTGGCTGAATATGAGCCAACACTGTGCCCAGGTGGCCAAGGTAGCCAATAGCATCCTGGCTTGTATCAGAAATAGTGTGGCCAGCAGGACTAGGGAAGCGATCATACCTTTGTACTCAGCACTGGTGAGGCCACACCTTGAATACTGTGTTGGGTTTTGGGCCCCTCACTACAAGACAGACATTGAGGTGCTGGAGCGTGTCCAGAGAAGGGCAGCAAAGCTGGTGAAGGGTCTAGAGAACAAGTCTTATGAGGAGTGGCTGAGGGAACTGGGGTTTATCCTGGAGGAGGCTGAAGAGAGACTTTATTGCTCTCTACAACTACCTGAAAGGAGGTTGTAGCAAGGTGGGTGTTGGTCTCTTCTCCCAAGTAACAAGCCATAGGACAAGACGAAATGGCCTCAAGTTGCATCAGGGGAGGTTTAGATTAGATATTAGGAAAAATTTCTTCACCGAAAGGGTTGTCAAGCATTGGAACAGGCTGCCCAGGGAAGTGGTTGAGTCACCATCCCTGGAGGTATTTAAAAGATGTGGTGCTTAGGGACATGGTTTAGTGGCAGAGCTAGGTTAACCATTGGACTTGATGATCTTAAAGGTCTTTTCCAACCTAAATGATTCTATGATTCTGTGATTCTAAATTTTTAGACACCCTCTCCTCAGAGGTGTGCTTTCTTTTAAAAGATCTAAGTCCTTAGTAAGTTGACTAGATTCTTCCTAAAAGGTCACTTGTTTTGCTAAAAATACACAGAACTCTATAAACCCAAAAGACAATTAGTTTATTAGTTAATTTATTAACCACTGAATGAAATCTATGATTTCAGGTGCCTTAACGACGTTTTCTGTTATTTACATAAATTTTGCAGAATAATATTTAGCCTGCTTTCTCTGAAGAAAAAGGCTATCACAGAGCTTCAAAAGTAAAAGAAAATCGTGTTAAAAAAAAAAAAAAAAGAACTAGCCGGATTCCAATTCCTGCACATGATAAAGCAGGTGCAATTTGCTATTCAGGACAACTTATTTTTAGATCAAATAAAAAATCCTTAAAATAGATTCTACTTGTACACAAATAAAAAATGTACAGCATATTCTTACAATTCCTGTTTATGAACATAAAAAAACCACCTTTAACTATTCTATCCACTGAAGCATAACAACATTTCTTAAATTCATTCATGAAACAGGTTCCATTTTTTAGTTATATAGTGGGAAGATACAGTTATAATTTCTGAGTACCTCAGTTCAGGAAAAATGGACACAAAATGACCACAGTAGTTTTAAAATGTTTTTAAAAAAAAACTTTTGGTTCATTTTTAAGATTTCCTGGCCAAGAAAGCATTTACTAAATGGTATTTTCAAGTCAGCCAAACAGAACTGTAATGAGGTAGTTGAGGAAGATAAATCTCTGCAGTCGGTTACTGTACTGATTTTATCTTTCAGAATTACTTTGTAAACCAAACATGGCAATAAAAAAAAAGATGTAGATTTATTTATTTTTCAGCACTGCTCAGATCTTCTGACTCCAAGTTCACACATGTGACTTTCAGGGCAATGCTGAAATAATTCAGTGATGTCTACTTCTGGAGAATATGATTTAGGATTGCAACAAGCTCATATAGATATGAGCAAACAACAATTTCTGTGACATTTATTATCTAAAAAGGAATACTTATACAGTGAAACTTGTTGCTGCCAGCTGAACATGTTAATACACGACATGTTCAGGTAATTTTGAACTTGTCTCCCACTTACTTAAACCTGTCTGGGTTGTTTGGTTTTTTGTTTGTTTGTTTGTTTTTTAAACCCCTTCAAAGAGTGTGTCCAATAACAAAAAGTTCTTGACTTTCAAGAAAGACTGACAGGCTACTTCAAGTTTTTAAGTCAACAGCAGTGACCATCCATTAAGAGAATTTGCAATTACTAGTATTTTTGGTTGTGAAAATAAGTGGTTTGCCATCAGCACATTGGCAGGAAGGCATAAGGATTACTGTTCTTCAGAAACCAAACCAAACCAAAACAAAAAAGTGTCTTTTTAAGAATGCCTGTCATCCATGGAAAGTAACAGAAAGGCTAAAACCAGAGATGAATTCTTTAATTCCTGCTCCTGCAACCACAGCACCATGATAGGTATATCCCTTTCTCAGATAAAACAAATTCTGAATAAATAGTATACCATACAAGATGGCCATCCTTCATAAAGTAAAATACTTATCTAGCCTTTTTTTAATGTTGTTATCAATGTTCCATAGGAGGGTGTCACAAGCATTAAAGACAGAAGCTTTACCACAAAAAGTTACTCAAACTGTAAGAAGTTTTAGTATTAATTTTATCTAAAATCTAAGCTGTTCCAGAGCTCAGCTGTAGGATCATCCACCTCTAATGTGTTTCTTTCAGTACAGGACAGCTCTAATCTTCTGTCACTGATGGCCAAATGCAAATCACAAGACAGTAACGTGCAGCTCCCTTGCAAGTTTCTAACTATAAAGGGGAAACCAGAAATATTCCAACATGCATAGGTTATGTTCAAAATACCTGAGTTAAAAATGATTAATGTTAACAGTATAAATTAAACATTTTTTCACTCAAATTGCTCATTTTCCTAAAATTGACGTAAGGAATCAAAACTGAATGCCCAGTTTAAGATTGTGTCTTCACTTGCAAGTGGCCATATTTGTCAGTTACCACAGAACTGAAAAATCAATCATCTGTTGTACATGTTAATCCTATTCCTATATTTAAATACAGGGTTTGTACATTGAAAAGTCATGTATAAGTAAGGACAGACTAAAGACCAAATGCAAGCCGGGAGGACAAACTAGAACATTGCACTGAGTTGCCTGAAACCCAAGATATGAAGATTAAATTGCTAGATTGGTGGAAAAACAGTTCAAAGAGGCTGAGGAGCCACTGAGAAAAAAATAATGGCAGAATGTTAATGCAGAACTACAGCCTATCTAAAGAAGACAAATGCGTGAAAATGTCTTCAAAACCAGGTATAGTCAATAAGAGCCAGAGCAATGTTGAAAGCTCAAGGCAAGCTACATCAGCTGCTTTGCATATGGTTGCTGCCAGGAACCTGAAGCAGAGATGGGCTTTAGTTATTCTCAGCCTTTAGCAGACAGGTGCACTAAGACAGGTTCTGTGTCATCTTGTTCCCTGTCACAGAAAGTAATAACTAGATCTCAGACCAGAAAAGAAGGTATTAACTGACACTCCAAAGTAACTCCAAAGGATGAGTGCAGTTCACGTCAAAATATAACTACAAGGTTACTCATGGCTGACAAAGGTTAGGAGTATGCCATAAGGCTATACGGATCAGGAAACATAAGTGAAAGCAAGAAGCATGGATCTGAAACACCAAAAAGGAACAAAGCTGAAGCCTGCCAGTAACACTGATGCTGATCACAGTGACTAGCTTGCCAGGGAGAAGTGCTGATTAAACCGAAATGTCATTTTTAAAGCAGCAATACTGCAAAAAATAATCCAGCCAAAATGTTCAGCCCTCTGAAGAAGTAGGAGAGTATACCTTTCAACTCAACTAAGGATCTACTTAGGCTTTCACACTCAGCTTTTTAATCAACTTTAATTTTTAATGTTTAAATGATTGTAAATGAGAACACAAGACATTACTTTTGTAAGGTTGGTTCCTTAGGTCTTTCCTCCCATGATGATCTGTGTCTTTGCTCCTAAATTCCAGCCAGAATAACCTGCAATCCACTAGCCGCTACAGTAAACCTTGCATGAGAGATTTAGTCCATAATGAATACTACTGATTAAAGCTGATTCAGGAAGAAAAAAACAAATAAAAAAACCAAAACCACTATAGTTTGGAGGTGACAGTGCTTGCAATACAACTTTCCTTCTACATTCATTAAACACACACACAGAATACATATGCAGTTGTTCCTTTATACAGAGACATATGCACACCTGGGGATTCTGAACACAGGTCCTCCCCTTACTTCTCCACATTACAATCTTTCTGTCTATCAAGGCACAGGAGAGGTATGGGAAAGGAACAGATACTACGATACCGATACTATGACAGATACAATGCAACTTAACTTTTTAATACTAGAATGAATTTTTATTTTATAACCCATTAAGTAAACCAAAATGTTCAAAAGTAGGAAAACATCCTTCTGAAAAATAAGACTCAATGTGTTTAGACAGTTTCTTCTGTATAAAATGTACAAGTTCTTTACTGACTAGTATAAGTGAAGTCAAACACTTCTTACGTTTTTAGTGGCTTGTTATAATACGACCACTTTCAAACTATCCAACAAAAACAGAACTCTAAACCTTTTTGTGATAGATGGCATTTCAGGAAGTGCACCTTTAATGAAGGTAGCTACATTTATTTCAGTCTAGAAAATAACTTGCATACAGCTACAATACATTGTTTTTCTTGTAAGTGCTTACTCAAATTCATGATTTGCTAACAAAAAAGTCTTCTCCTACCTCCCCTCCTTTGACACATGAATAGAACACATTATGCCTAATTGAAAACTTAAGTCAGAAAAGCAATCAGACTGACATGGTTAATAACAGGAGCTTCTCCTAAAGCATCATTATAGACTAAATTGGAATTGCATTTTTACTAAATATGAAATCTGCCATTGTTACTCCATGTAAACTGTTTCTCCGCTGGTTTTAAGAAAAAGAGATAAAACTCAGCTTGTATGTGTTTTTTGCATGCATCTGGACACATAGACATCACATGTAATGCATACATTTCAGATCTATTATTGTTACAACTTTTATTTCCCTCATTAAAGCATGAATACAAACCTGAGACAAAACAGTACTACATGAGGTTCCTCTACTCTCTGGAAGTGTATTTTCATAGAATCATAGAATACAATAGTTTGGATTGGAAGGGACCTTTACAAGCCATCTAGTCCAACCCCCCTGCAATGAGCAGGAACATCTTCAACCAGATCAGATTGCTCAGAGCCCCGTCCAACCTGACCTTGAATGTTTCCAGGGATGGGGCCTCCACTACCTTTCTGGGCAACCTGTTCCAGTGTTTCACCACCCACATTGTAAAAACTTTCTTCCTTATATCTAGTCTAAATCTACCCTCTTTTAGTTTAAAACCATTACCCCTTGTCCTATTGCAACAGGCCCTGCTAAAAAGTTTGCCACCATCTTTCTTATAAGCCCCCTTTAACTACCGAAAGGCTGCAATAAGGTCTCCCCAGAGCCACCTTTTCTCCAGGCTGAATAACCCCAACTCTCTCACTGAGGGCCAGCTGATAGCAACTATTTTAATGGTTAGTTTGTATTGATTTTAAGGCTAAATCATTTAGCCTAAGCTTCTTTATAAAAGCATCATGCAAAAAAATCACTTTCTCACAAAGATAAAAACTATACGTGGGTGTTCATTTCATATTAATCAAAGATGAAAACAAGCTGAAATAGAGACATTACTATTTGCCATATTTAGGACAAGCAAACACCTCAGGATGAGATACACATCTAAAATATTATGCAACAGTATTCTGTCACATATATTGTAGTTTCCAGTATTTCCTACCACCCCAGCCCTTAAATCCAAAACAAAAGATTTCAGCATCATATTTCTTTACATTAAATTCTTGCCTAAATTCTACATAAAACCAAGAAAGTATCCTGAAATATTATACACAAAAAATTGGCTCTAAAGATATATTTATTTTCTTCCTATGTAAAATTGTTTAAGCTAGAAATTTAACTATGTAACTGTTTTAACAACTAAGTCTGAATATTTTGATGTTACGTTCAATTTGGTATACCCCAGTAGAAAGCTCCACAGTTTCAACATTATCGTCAGTGCTGCTTTATTTCCAGTGCCTGACACTCCAAGCATCAAAATGTGTCCTATCACTCTCTGAGCCTGCTCTGGAGAGGTTCAAGTTCCCTCTACTGAAATGCTTACAAACCAAACACAGGGCTTTGAACCCAACCATGGAGAGAAGAGAAGAAAATATTAGAGTCATTAAAAGCATTTGTGGAAGAGCAATGTTTCAAACATGATTTTTAATGGCCATCTTATTATCATTGGTACTCTCCAAGCCTCACTGGAGATAAAACAAGACATTGGACTAAAGTTGTATCATATTGATATGTCACCCATTTCATAATTTTAAAGGGTTAAAGTAAAACAAAACAGACAATTTTAGAAATAAATGCCAAAAAATCATAGCAGTTCTAGAAAAGTTATTTAACTGTTTTCCCTCGTCTCCTGTTATAACCTGTTATAAGACTGCCATCAGATACTGTTTTCCTCCTCCTTTTCAGACTTTGGATTCTGGCCCAGGCCTGCCTTGTGCTCTCTCTCTTCCCCCCCACCCCCCCAAGAGAAAAACAGTGTATGCTTTAAGAAACCACCGTCTTAAAGACAAAAGAATATCAGGCTGGAAGAAAGTGGCTGAATTAGAGAGGCCACATGCAAAAACTACTGGATATTGACATCTTTGTCTAAACTGATGGGGAATTTTTCTACAGAAAGAATGGCATTTTTAATAAAAACAGCATTTTAGTCTATGTCCTCAGACAAAAGAAAATCAAAGTTATGGTATAACTTTTCTATCAAGGTGATTATGCACAGTAATGGAATGACTAATTTTTTAATTTAGACAAGACTTCCATTATATAATTACTGTAAAAAAAGTTATAATTAAAATCTGCACACATGACCACACTGAACCTTATCATGTTAAGGTACTGACATCTACTCTACACTAATCTTTAAAATGAAGATACTACAATTCACAGTTCTTATTATGCTGATACTCGGGTGTCCTCAACAGTCTTCTTTCTGTAAGTCTTTTGTGGCTACTTCTGAAGCTATTTCCCCACAGGTTTTAAGAGTGAAAACCACAATTTTACCACAATAAAAATTAATTTTCTAAGTTATGAATACCTATTTATAGCCTTGCAAGCTACAAGGTAAGTTCTCAATTTCACATAATTCTATATATCAAAATGATATGACCTTAAAATTCCTGCAAAATGTTAAAAGAAAACTGAGACCTGAGTTTAGTACATCACCTCTGTTTCCAAGCATTCTGTCTAATGTGAATTTTTTCAAACAATTAGTTATCCCTTCAATGTCTTTTTTATCCTGCTGTTTGTTTTCAGCTGTGTTCAGTATTGACTTTTCCACAAAAACACACTTACTATTTGTTGCTAATGAAACCAGCAGCAAACAAATTGAGCTACAGAGAAATTAATCCAAATGGACAAACAAGTATCTGTGCTAATTGTTTTTGTTATTTGTCAACTCCTTTATTTAGACCACTGCAAGGGAAGAGTAACTTATCTGGTTGCCAAGCAGTTCTAAAGAACTTCATGTCTGAATAAAAGACAGATGCATCTTACTACATTTTTGAAAGCATTTTCTCAAGGAAAAGTTCAGATCTTCAGTAAGCTTTTATGTATAATATAGGCTTCGATCATTTTCAAATACTGTTGTTGCTAACTAGGAGAGTTCAAAATTTTTTTTTTTATATTGTCTATGGGTTTTACATCAAAATGGCACAGATATTTTTGTCTTGGATTCTTTAATGATTGCCATAAAAAAGTGTTTACCTCAATTATTAGGTCACAAAATCCATTGATTTCTCCTGTCATAATCACAAAATTCAGTACTATCTCTACCCCTGCCCAAAAAAAAAAAAAAAGAAATTAAAAAAAATAACCAATTTGGCAAAAAAAAAAAATCCCTTGGCACATGTACTCTTCACTAACTTATTAACAAAAGCTTTCTTCGCAAAAATAATACTATTTTATACTATTAAACTTAGGCACCCATACTACTGGACTTAGTCTATTAACTTTTAAGAGGACAATTCTATATGTTCCACTTATTTTTTTCCAAAATAATACTTTCTATTTACCTGTGTAACTTAAAACTGATCTAGCCACCAGCTCAAGGTCAGTCATCAAGATTTCTGCCACAATTATTTACACTTCCATGAGGAATTTGTTTGTGTCCCTAAAATAATAAAATGTACAGAAGTGGGATGGGAAAACAACCTGCCAGGTAAATAATCTCCACAGAAATCTGGTGAGTTTAGAGGATCACAACATGAATAATGATGTAGCTCTTTAGCTTCTAAGTAGGAAAGTTTGTTAGTTTGTTATAGGCATCCTGTTAAATCCCCATAATGGTAGGGAATTGTATTTTCAGGACAGAGGTAAGCATGCAAGCAAACTTACTATTTAGCCTAAAGACTTGTAAATCCTAACAAATGAACACACAAGGTTTATTTCCTCATTATCCAATTAACCAAAAATATACATCCCCATATGGCAAGTATGGATCATCCACGTACTGTTAGAACCACTGTCAGTTACCAAAGTCATAAACTTGGAATTGTTAAGCCTAATTTTTTTCTATACTAATTTTAATAGAACTACAGCTATATTAACATATAGATAACACATTGGCATGCAGTGTTATGGAAAATATTTTATTAACTAGTAGATTCTTCAGCTAGGTGGATAGGTAAGTCAGGGAGGTTTTTTGAATTTGCAACATAAAAGCATACTTGGAACTGTGCTTTAATAATTTAAGAATTATGCAAATTTGGATCAGAAGACATGATATGAATAAGTCTAGGAGTACCTGAATATACTTTCTTCCCATTCAAGTCCTCTATAACATTTTTTCCTTCATATGTAAAATTATTTCCACATGAAGTCACAATATCAGAACCACAGACCTACATTTCTTTCACTTAACCACAGTAAAGGTGTGACATTTTACAAAAATGAAGCAGAACTGGAACATTATTTTTACTCCGAATAAGGAATTATCTAGAAATTTGAGCCTGCATCTGATATACACCTCAACATAACTGATTTTGATCCTGATGATTTTGGAGCCTGAACATACAGTTTTTGACTAACATTTCTACCAATTACCAGCAACTGTAAAATAAAGATGCAGTGAATTTCTTCTCTAAATTTTCAAATACAAATGTAATCTTTTAACTTTTTATTTTTTTAAGTATGCCAGGCCTGAATCAAACTCATAACAGAATATCTATGTTTAGCCATGAGTGTCCTAAATTCATTCCTCTCTTACTCTCCAGAGTGAAAGACGTTAGCAACAATAGGGTATTAAATGCAAGTTCCTAAAATAGGTACAGATTTACTATCGTATTTCTAAAAGCTCTGACCCACATTATTCAACAATACACTTAAGGGGGAAAATTTGTATTTATTTGCTTAAAATTACCAGGTTATTAACATTTATGGAGAGTCATTTGCAGAACATTATTACCTTCGGTATCAGAGTGATACATCTATGGCCACTATGACAGTACTACAGCTCACAAGCAGTGAACACTAACTATCCCCTTATGAATCAGATTGGCATTAGCAGATCAGGACAGGTCATGGAAATGTGTCATTCTGTCTTGAATAGAGCCATTACACTGGTGGAAAACACATTGGTGTATACACAAAGTGACATCAGAATATAAGCTGGTTTAAGTGCAAGTTAAGACAGTGAACAATGTCTCAAAATAATTAATTTCTCAGTATAAGGCATTTTAAAACTTCCAGCACAGGTAATCTATTCTATCCAAATAAGAGCACATTGCAATAAAGAGTGTCATAGTATTTCTCCTAGGAAACCAGAATATCTCTTTTTTCCTTCTCTGGTATGAAAGAATAAAGACTAAACAAAATGTTAGCAATTATATTGTGCCCATTTTTAAAAAGGGTAGAAAGGATGACCCTGGGAACTACCGACCTGTCAGCCTCACCCCTGTGCCTGGGAAGATCATGGAACAGATCCTCCTAGAAGCTATGCTAAAGCATATGGAGGACAGGGAGGTGATTTGAGACAGCCAACATGGCTTCACCAAGGGCAAGTCCTGCCTGACCAACCTAGTGGCTTTCTACAAGAGAGTTACCACATCAGCAGACAAGGGAAAAGCAATGGATGTCATCTATCTGGACTTCTGTAAAGCCTTTGACACAGTCCACCACAACATCCTTCTCTCTAAATTGGAGAGATATGGATTTGATGGATGGATTGTTCAGTGGATAAGGAATTGGTTGGATGGTCACATCCAGAGGGTAGTGGTCAACGGCTCAATGTCCAGATGGAGATCAGTGACAAGTGGTGTCCCTCAGGGCATCCGTACTGGGACCAGTACTGGTCAATATTTTCAGCAATGACATTGACAGCGAGATCAAGTGAACCGTCAGCAAGTTTGCAGATGACACCAAGCTGAGTGGTGCAGCTGACACGCCAGAAGGATGGGATGTCATCCAGAGGGACCTGGACAAGTTGGAGAAATGGGCCTGTGTGAACCTCATGAGGTTCAACAACGCCAAATGCAGGGTCCTACACCTGGGTCGGAGCAATCCTCAGTTTCAATACAGGCTGGGGAATGATGTGATCAAGAGCAGCCCTGCAGAAAAGGACTTGGGGATACTGATGGACAAAAACCTGGACATGAGCCAACAATGTGTGCTCGCAGCCCAGAAGGCCAACCGTATCCTGGGCTGCATCAAAAGAAGCGTGGCTAGCAGGTCGAGGGAGGCGATTCTGCCACTCTGCTCTGGTGTGCCGAGTCCAACTCTGGAGCCCTCAGCACAAGAAGGACATGGAGCTGTTGGAGCAGGTCCAGAGGAGGGCCACGAAAATGATCTGAGGGCTGGAGCACCTCTCCTACGAGGACAGGCTGAGAGAGTTGGGGTTGTTCAACCTCGAGAAGAGAAGGCTGCGGGGAGACCTTATAGCAGCCTTCCAGTACTTAAAGGGGGCCTATAGGAAAGATGGGGACAGACTTTTTAGCAAAGCCTGTTGTGACAGGACAAGGAACAATGGTTTTAAACTAAGGGAGGGCAGATTTAGACTGGTTTAAGGAATAATTCTTTTTGCAATGAGGGTGGTTAAGCACTGGAACAGGTTGCCCAGAGAGGTAGTGGAGGCCCCATCCCTGGAAACATTCAAGGCTAGGTTGGATGGGGCTCTGAGCAACCTGATCTAGTTAAAGATGTCCCTGCTCTTGCAGGGGGATTGGACTAGATGACCTGGAAAGGTCCCTTCCAATCCAAAGCATTCTATGATTCTATGATTCTATATTAGTGTGCCACTGCAAGATCTTTTCAAGGAGTGATCTGTAATTCGGGCTCAATATAAAATTGTATTAGAATAACCACTGAAAGGGTTATCAAGCACTGGATCAGGCTGCCCAGGGAAGTGGTTGAGTCACCATCCCTGGAGGTATTTAAGATGCATAACTGTGTTGCTTAGGGACACGGTTTAGTGGTGGACTTGGCAGTGCTAGGTTAACAGTTTGACTTAATGATCTTAAAGGTCTTTTCCAGCCTAAATGATTCTGTGATTCTACCCATACTGTATCAGAGGGAAAAGTCCATCTAACCACTAGGTCCTGTGTCCCTATTAACATCCAGATGACAATGAGCAGAAAAAGACCTTAAGAACAGGGAAAATACAGAGCAGTACTCTCATCAGTAAATTCTTCTTACTCACAGTAATTTGTGCTAATAAGAAATACCTGAACAGCAGAATAAATCTACACCTCTTCCAACAGCCCTTCTTACACTCTTCCTATGAACTTGCCTGATGACACCTTTCTCCTTCTTAATAATCTGTTCATATTCTTGACCTCATCATTACTTCACTAACGAAAAAGTTAATAATTCCAAATGAATTGGAAATTCCTAATGACATAAAAAATAATCTCATCTTTTACAGGGACGAGGTTCCTTGAAATAATGAACTTGCCTTTATGACCACTTTGTTTCAAACGTCTTTAAAGCTACTGAAACGGGGATGAACTGAGTGCCCTAGGGATTTTGCTACTAGCACAGTCTTTGATTCTCCTCTCCATCATTCCTGTCATGATAGTAGGGACATGCTTAAGATAAAGGGACACTATGTCAGGTGCCCTGGAAAACACTGATCCTGAAAAGCAGAAGATCAGCATAAGATATGGATTGCGAGGTTGAAGCTCCTGAAGGAGCTCTGGACTCCTGAGCTCTTATTATTCAGCTAATCTGAATGCTGATGGCTACCATTTATTTTAAACTGGGAGACTGACTAAAGTTAACTCTGGGTATAATATATAGTAAAGATTTAACATACAACATAAGAGAAACAAATCACTGCAACTTGCCATGCAGGAGTAATTGTCAGCAAAATATACCTTTTATACCTTTTAGTATAAAAACACCTGCAAGATTTTGTTTTCTAGGCTTCATCCAAAAGCCAGAGCAGTGCAAGAAGAACTGAACTGGGAACAAATTCACCTAATACAGTGAAAGTAGATAAAATAGGAAAACTTTAGATGGCACTATATTGTAAATAATTGACCTATTGTCATTAAAGAGTGTGATAGAGGAAGGATAGGTGTCTGAAAGATGCACGGGATTTAAATATCCATTCTTCTAGACACTATTGTTAGCAACAATAAAAGTCCTTCCTTCTTGAGCAAAAGGAAAAAAACCCAACATTATCTTTTATGGTTACTCTTCCAGCTACAGCAGCATCTTCTATCGCCTGTCTTTCAAACATTTGATAATTTAAAAAACTCTGTAAAATATCATCACACACAAAATCTTTTATGCAAGACAGACTTAGCACAAAGTGACAGACTTCAAACATACAGCACACATTGGAAAACATTACAACTTCAATGCAAAGTTATCAAAGAAAGGACTCTGCAAATGTTTTAATCCTTCAGTAAATACAGTTGATAGAGTAAGTTATGAATAATGCTTATTGACTATAGAGAAGGCTTACATTTAATAAATTTTTAAATTCAACTTTGTATTAGCAAATGAGACCAGCACATAACAGATCATCATCCCTCATTTACACTCAGTTGTAAAAGACCTAATTTGTAGATCGAAGATGAAATAAGAAGCTGTTATTGAAGCCAAAACTGTAACAATTACATGCAAGAATATATGGAAGAGGCTGACAATATAGGGGCACTGTGATCTTCTACAGCTCTTTGCAAGAGATCAAGTGTGGTCATTTAACCTGCAATTTGAGGAAGAGTGACCCAGCAGCCAGAGTTCACAAGTCTCTTACATGCTCAAGATTCACACTTGCAATTAGGAACCATAAGAGCAATTGTCCTGCAGTTCTTCCTAATGGGGAATATCACTGGGACAATCTTATATATCTTTCTCTAGAGCATTTATGCCTTTCTGAATATTTCTATCATATCTTACATGCAGGTTTTTAAACAATGTTAGGTGTTCATACTGAAGTACACAATGCCAAGAAAATGCAAAATAGAGCAATCGGGAACTGTTCATCCCACAGCCTTATGTCTATATATTATCTTGTAAATTGTTGTGTTTTTTTCCTTTTCCTCAGATTATTGACCATTTTTGCACAATGGTTTGTGTCATTACATCTAATTACATAATCAGTGTGAATTCAAGTAGCCACTAAATAAGAATATTTAATTACCTATGATTTATTGAGTTGTAAAGCATGATAGATTCTAGATGAGAAACAGCTTCAGCAAAGCATCTGACAAATGCCTTTTCTGAAACTAGGAAGTCTGAAAATAAGGTAATAATGAAGTAGTAGTGCAGTAGTGAAGATGTAGAAAGGAACTGGATTTCTGCATAGAACGAGAAGAAATTTAGGGAGATGTACAAGGCAGGAGACATGCACACCTTTCTCTCCACTGTCTGTATAGACTTCTATGAAATAAAACATCTAAACATTTTTTTAAATAGTTCTATAAAATCCTAAATAAATTGAATGAGGAACAAGGACCCCATACGTCTGAGGCATATTCCATTATAAGCTTTATCACTGCTCTTTCTTAACATCTTTTTATCCCCACCCTTCCAAAAATAGTTTCCTGTCCACTTCAGTTTTTCATGCTCAGTCACACCTGAGGTATCAAAAAAAAGGATATAACCTTTTTTTTTAATTAATAGAAGCATTAATAAATTTTTTTGCCTTCTAAAAATATTTTAAAATATATATCTGATTAAAAATTGCCATAGAGCTCTTCTACATCAGGACACAATATTTGGATAGTTTGAGAAGTTGTGTTTTCATCTATAAAAGTATAAAGTAAGAACTGAAGACTATTATTCTGTGTGCATATGTTATTCACTGTGGGTTTTGAATCTCAAGAGAAATTTGAGTTTGAGTGCAGCAATCCCTAAAGACTCAGTCTTAAACAAGAATGAACTCTTTACATATTTCTGAACATTAAGTCACAGTGCTTCATTTCTGTTATGTAGAGCCCTTCTGAAAGATAAAAATAAATCAGTGGAAGATGAGATTTCACATATATACATTTTATTGCTGTTGCTTATCATGCAAAGAACTTCTCTTTAAGATTAGCTCATGTAAGGTTGACTGACTAAGTATGGTATGCAATGCCATGGATTTTTTTCCCACCTTATAAAACAAGCCTTTTATGATAATTAGAATAACCTACCTTCTTTGAAAAGCTTTCAAAACAATGACATAGCTAGCTACTTTGCTTGCTAGACTCAAAATCAATTACATTTTTTTCTTTTTAAACTTTTACCTATCTCTCTTTTTTTTTTTCTGCTTATGCTGTTTACAACTCCACTCAAGCCCTTTCCCTGTTCTCAATTTTGTGACTGTGTCAGAAATCAGCCATCAATTTGTCATACTTTTCAGTCAGTCCTAAATGAAGTTGAATTCACAATAATGATCTGGAGACAAGCAACTCTAGTTTTTCCTAATGGTTTTGTATGATCCATTCTTCTCCAGAAGAACCAAAGAATTAATTTTCCTGATATGGTATCATTTAAGTGTAGTTGCATGTACAGTTACCTACATTTCAACAATTCTGAAAGAAACAAAACAGAACATAATATTGGGATGAATGGTACAGTTTCCCCACATTCAAATTAATACTGAGTAGTTTTGCTTCAGAAACATGATATAGTTATATTCCACTCTTTCAAACTATTCATAACAAGATTATACATTGTCAGCCTGAATTTGAAGAAAGAATTGACATATAAAACTGCATGTTCTTGGGAATAAATGAACAGCCAGTATTATAGAGAAACCAAGTTTTCTTCTTAATTTAAGTGTAAATTGACTATACCTAAATTTAGGTCCCTTATACCAAATAATTTGTTATTAATATATTCCATCCAGTTCAACAAAAAGCCCTTGACAACACATTTTTCTGATTATTAACACCACACAGTTAAAAACCTGAAAAATGTATCAGCCCAGGAGTTTAATAACATATTAAAATATCAGATTATGAAAAAATATCACAGTATTACACACAATAAGCAAGTGGAAATTCTCTGCAAAACCTTAAAAAAAAAGTTTAAAAACCCTCACAAATACAGCTTTTGCTGCTCTTTAAAACTCCTACAAAAACAGTTTGACATCCCCTTTTCTGTGATATCCTGCCTCACAAAAGCTGTCCGTTACTTCCTGGCCTTATCCTTACCTCAAATTCACATCTCTACTTACTTTTCTATAGACTATAGCAGAACTTCCCAGTACTGTAGACTAAATGGTTATAAGGGTAGAGTTACGATCGCACCGTTCACCACTCTCACTCTGTTACTTGACAATTTGTTTTGCTTAGCATCCTTTCTTCTGCCTACCATGTTTCTTTTGTATAGTGCCCGGAATGTCTCTGTCTTGCTGAGGCTGGGCTCATTGTTCCTCCTCAGAAAACTCCATCCCAGCATTAACATGTCTAACTAGAAATGGTGTTTTGGTGAAGGAATGGGTGTTCCTATTCAAACACAGCCAAGACTGACTAATTCAACCCAAACTGTCATCCCCACCTCCTCTGCCGCCCCCCCCCCTTCCCCCCCCAAAAAAAAAAAGCTGCTTATAATTCAAATTAAACCTGGTAAAGCACCCATTTCTCTAGAACTTCTGGAAATACTCAGCATTGTCATACAACTTCACATGATATTTCAGTGTGATTTTTTTAATAGTTTTTAATACATTCTACTCTTCCTTACTTTCCCTATAACTCAAAAATGTATCCAGCTTCTTTTATACTCTTATCTAGCTCCCATAGCCTTTCCATTTTTCCAGGTATTCATTTACTTTCCAAACACTACTTCATCTCCCAAAATTTCTCATCGTAACTTTTCCTTATGTTTGTCAATGTCACTAGATACTACAGTTGCTTTGGATTTTGTTTTAAACACGTTTATATTTTGTCATTTAACCTTAGCTGGCAAGTTTACATGCCTAATTCAAGCATGCAAATTCCTTCTATATCTTCAGTTAAAAAAAAAAAAACAAACAGGCTATTCCAGCAGGTGATTGAGAGCATCCATGTTACCAGCTTCTTTCTTTCAGTTGACTTACTGCCATTTGAAACAACTTTCTTTCTAAGATGTCTCTAAGATTTCACAGTATACCACTGCAATTTTAGACTTTTTCACAAAGTAACATTATCCTACCATGTAAGAAAGTCCCTAAAGAGCAGTAAGATATTGGGAATCAGCTGACACTGCCAACATGTTACATGACTATACATATTTTCAGGGTTTTGATTTAGATGTGAACAGTTATTACAAGATTACTATATGAATCATATAATTTTTATATATTAACCATTATAAAATTTCTATATCAAGTTTGCAACTGGGGTAGATTTTTGCCACTTTTTAGAAAAGGTCTACTACAAACCAACCTTTACCTACTACTGGTACCATTGTAATCCTGTTGATTTTCTCTCTTCAAAGGCTGGAAACAATTTAATACAAGGTATGCTTGTTCCACCATTGACATCAAATATTTAAAAAATTAAGAACTCCACATAAAAATGAAATTATGCCCTAACTTAAAGCATTCTGTTCACTGCTGTCCATGAAATATACAGTAATCCAATAGCCGTAATAGTAGTATAAGTATCAGCATTACAGGTCAATCTATCTCACCTTCAAATACAGCTCAACAGAAACTGCTTTCAGTCGTGGAATACAGGTCAACACATGACCTTGATCAGATCTACAATACAGCATTAAAGTGTTTGCTGTATCATTTAGCAGCATCCTTGGACTGAGATATTGAAGTTGTTGCCAATATACTTGACAACCTCAAAACCACTCTAATTTTTTTGGAGAGTTGAACTGCATACAGTACGTAGGTATTCAGTGCTGAACAAACATTTTCATTTTCTCTATGAAGAGAACAAGTGCTGTTTACTATGTCCACCACTAATCTGTAACTTGTATCAATAATTCTACCCTGATTCTTATATAATGAGGAGGAAAGTGGTTCCCCCACACACACACACTTTGCTTTAATCTAAGTACACTTACCACAAAACTATTAGGAATGTAATTAAAATGCATTCCATGTGTATATTTATCCTTATATCAAAAAACTTAAGACAGATAAAAGCTAGATTATTATCTCCAATTCTATCAACTATTTTCTCATAAAAATTATTTCTAATGTATTTACATACAGAAATACATATATGTATCTTCTATATCTACATATAAATATGCATTTCTGGAAATACCTACAGAATCCTGTTACAGTGTTGAACATCCGCTAATCTGAGAATCCCGAAGTTCCTTCATATAAATGTGAACAGTACAAGACAATATGTTCTTGTTGAACTTCCACAGATTTTGACTAAACAGGAATAAATTTCTTATCCAGTCTCAGGAGCCACAATTCTTTACTTGGTTACCAAGCCATGAAACAAATTAAAACAGCTTACTTCTGCATTCACTTAGATGAGAGATGGGTATGATCTGGTAATGAGAAAAATAAATGTCATTTTCTGTACAGAAAGGTCAAGATTATATTTCCTTCATAAAACTATTCCATGTACTAAAGCCATACTGTGAATTTCACAGCATCTGCAGTATCACCTAGTTATTGTAGCAGGCCATCTCTTTCAACGGACAGCCTGTAAAATGTTAATAAACACTTTAACACTCAGAAGAACTACTGATTTCTAGTAGCTGAAAATACTTGCTGCTGTATGACAAGAGTTCAAGCATTAGCAAAAAAGGGGAAATCCAGATGCCATAATGAAACTTTGTAAGGAAAAAGAATATTATTGCTAAATTTAAGCATATAAGTAACTATTCATAAATAAATACAATATAATTGCTAATCCTAAAGTGTCCATACCACTGTGGGTAATTTTTTTTAAGTAAGATATAGTTCTGTTACTTAATAGTTTGTATATCAGCAACTATGAAGTGCACCCACATGTGACTTTATCTACCCTTCTAATTCTCTAAACATAGATGGGAAGGTAAATCTGCTGATGAAAAGGAATTCCAAATCTTAATAAACCAACCAGGGAAGGAGAAAAAGAGTCACATTTACTAAGTATCTGATTCAGGGCATATTGATTGATTTTATCAAAAACATACACACACAATAGTTTTTATACCTCTAAGATGATTTATGTTTTGATATAATATAATTAATATGCCTTCCTTTCTACCAAGGGACCCTCTATTCAATATTTTGGAGATCGTTGATTTTTAATGAAAACTAAACAATTAAAGGTACACAGAATTTTGTGCTTTCCATTTGTTTTCTCACAGTTATTTCGTTAAGATATCTACATCAGCTCTGCATATATTACTAACATCTATCTGCCCTCCTCAATTATCTATTGGCCAAATTAACTATGAGCAAGAAACACCAAAATACAATTTAAAACAATTTATTATCTGTGTCGAGCATAGAATAATAAAGAGAAACATACTTTATAATGTCTTTTTCTAAGATGTAGGAAAGGTACATCTCAAAATGAATACACAGTATCATAATAAGCATCTCATTAGATAGGTTATATTCTACATTGCCAAGATCACTTGGTCTGACCTTCTGCAAAACACATGCCACAGAAAATCATTTATCTTAATTTCTCCATCCCGTATACAATATCTTTTTGCAAAATTCACTGTGATTTGAAAAGTAATGGAATCTCTCTCATACTTGCAGGCATGCTATTTTCAATTTAAAATAATCAACTTATTTCTAATTTGAATCAGTTTATCTTACGCTTTTGAATCTTAAATTTCTTTCCCACTTTTTATCCTAGATTCAAGAACCATCTTCTGCCATACACCTTTCTCCCTAGAAACTTAAAGTAATCTTGTTGCATAAATCAAGACAACTTCCAAAATCTCCTTATTAGACATACTTTCCTGAACTCAAATCTTTGTTTGTTTCCTGAGCTCTTGCCAGTATTCCAACATCTTTTAGATTTGCAGACAAATGAATGGAACCTAGTACTCAGAAATTACTTCACTGATATAATGAAAAAATAGCACCACCTCTGAACTGTTTCTTACGCTTCTCTCTAAGTACTACACTCTAAAATACCATCTGAGCCACAGCATCATAATTGAAATTCTCACCTCATTTCAAGGGCTATCTGCATGTTTCAGTATCACTGAGTCCTTTAGCAGAAACATGATTATGTCCTTACCTACTTTCCCAGGTAGGCTTTGCACTTGGATACAATAAAGCACATGTTTTAAGCCATGGATTATATTTCTTTAATTTAATGATGTTTTTTCATTAATGTTGTCAGATTGTTTTCTAGCATTTTTGGGGTTCTACTACTGTGTTCTTAATCTCTGTTTTAGACAGAACATGTTAGTCAAAATGAATTGTAAGCTGACAATATTTTTGGCATAGAAAACTGTTTCTGGTTTGCAATAAATATGTATATACAGCAAACTATATATTTTAAAAGTTTTAAAAAACCCTGCAAAGTGAAAAAGTCAGTCAGCAGCCAAAAGAGGGCTTACTGGACTATTCTTAACTGAACAAACTGAAAAACTTTGCTGCTTATAGATAGTTATGCCCAGAGAGCCATATCACAGTTGGGCTTGCTATAGTACACAACAATAAATAAACCATCTCAGAGTTTACAATCTAACAAGATAAAACTGATGGTAATAGACAGTCAATACATAAGCAAAATGTTTGAATTGAATTCGTTTTCCAGGAATAACAATATTGGCATACTGCACATTGTAAGGTGAGACCATATTCTGCGGATGGGAGAGTTGTTCACTATTCTAGTATCATTATACCACACCCAATATCATATCTAATATCATTACCTTTGTTTCTTTTTTTAGACTCAAGCTATTCACAACCAAATGAAATTAAACACTCTACCAACTGCCTTCAACATGCCATTAAACAGCTTTGGTCTTTTTATATATACACATACTTACACATATTCAGACAAAGAATCAAGACTACCTAAATCTGAAATGCCTAAATTTTGGCATTTGTTGGAAACTGACTGCTTTACTTGATGAAACTAACTAAAATTTTTTCACGGTTATGTGAAAGTAATAGCAAAATCCAGTTATAACCTGCACAAATTAATGAAATAATTAATAAATATTGAAATACACTTAGTAGGAAAAAAAAAAACCTGCTGTAAAGCCATATGCGTTTTGTTATGTTTATGCAACCAAACTGTAAAGTTCTGAGCAGTACTGTGGCATTATTATTATGCTCCATTCTAGTCAGTACATGTTAGGACAAAGATCCTGCCTTATGTGCACTTCAAATTTTTAATCAATAAAGAGGCATACATACATGCTGAACTACAAACTATTAGTAGAGCCACGAAATAAAATATGATCAAAGAGTACAGAAAGTTAGCATGATTTTACAGTCGAGCAGTACAGATGAAAAGGTGGTGGTAAATGGTATGACTGCATATATAAATACATACAAAAATGCATATCCATATATAATTATTATAGTACACACAAACGTGTATATGATTGTAAACTAGAGATGTGTGCATGTCCTGGTTTCGGCTGGGATGGAGTTAATTTTCTTCCTAGTAGCTGGTATAGTGCTGTGCTTTGGATTTTAGTATGACAATAATGTTGATAACACACTGATGTTTTAGTTGTTGCTAAGTAGTGCTTACACTAGTTAAGGTCACTTTGGTTACACAAGTCAGCGAGAAGCTGGCAGGGAGCACAGCCAGGACAGCAGACACAAACTGGCTAAAGGGATATTCCACACCATATGACGTCATGCTTAGTATATCAACTAGGGGGAGTTGGCTGGGGGTGGTGACCGCTATCCACTTAATCAACGTGAGCTTATGACCCGCACTTACTGGGAATTCCTCGTTCACGGGGAAGAATTGCAATACCTGATCCCCATCACAAATGGGGTTCAACGGGTTACCCGCGCCTGCTGGCAGAGCGTAGGCACAAGCTGAGCCAGTCAGTGTAGCATGCATGCGGCCCCAGACAGGATTGACAGATTGAATGCATAAGCATTCAAACACACAGAGACAGATTTCTTGGTTTTCCCCAATAAATATGCAACTTTGCATGTGTTTGTAGAAAAACTTATAAAGCACAAATAGCTGAGTTGACTCAGGTCCTATGGACATTGAAAAAAAGCTAGAAAAAAAACTTTGAGCAGTAATATTAGGCATATATGTTTACCCTTCTAGTAGAACTATAAACGGATAAACATGAGAAAACAGAACAGAATGTGCATTCAAGTCTGAATTACATTCATCTGTAACAATATCACGTGTACCCTCCGCAGCAGAGGAAGGTACAAAGTGAAAAAAGAGCAGTCATGAAGGCTAATGCATAAATGCTTAAAGCTTCTTTTATGAAGCAGAGAGCATTGCTCCAGATAAGACTCATTACAAGATGAGTAGATGTGCATAGGTTCTTTGACATCTGTGGCAAAAGATGTCTGTGCCAAATGCTGCTAACTTGCTATTATTTTTTTTGTTTCTATTATTCACAGTTGCTCAGCCTTAAGATATTTTTCAATTATGTTCCTTAGACAATAACAACTCATAATGGTATTAAGTTACTGAAATATTCACTTCAATATTAATAGTTGATAAACAATACAAAAATCATTTACATAAAACTCATGCTGGACATAAATTACAGTTTTTGGAGAACTAAATTCTAATCAAGAAGTACCCAAATACTACATGGAAAGAATTCAAACTAAAGCAGAGACCACAGTCTAGTGTTATGAGATCCTAAATTTAAGAACTGAATATACAAAATGGGTCGCAGGGGTTTTTTTCCCCATCCCATTTATTTCTGGACTCCCTTTCACCTGTTTTTTTTTTTTTTTAATCATTTGCAATTTCATAGTGACTTCATCAGCTAGGGAGAAATAAGTCTTTGGCAAAAGCTGTTGCAAGTAACACAAGACAATGAGGGATATTGCATTTAGAAATGAAACAGCATACGCTATGTGTTAGTAAGAAGGGAATATTGTCCAGTGATCAAGGCCCCAGACTTAGATGCAAGAAATCCAGAGACTGATACCTGGGAAAGATACCATGGTGATATGGTCTTGAGCTGGTGAGCTGGCTAAAAAATGTCCGATAGCATGTAGCGCCATATTTGGCTTGTTAGCGTGTTTTGAACTACATAACACCTTATCTCACTACTACTACTAACAGCTAAAATATATGACATACCTTTGTGTGCTGGCTAGACCTACCCATAGACTTCATCATTTACTTTTTCTTAATCTCAATTCACAAGCAAAAATAATATTCTTCCTGGACTGGAAGAGGTATGGTGAAGATGAGTAAAACAAACCCAAGGAACTGATAAAACTGCTGAGGATGGAAAGAGAGAGATGGGGTGGACGAAAGAAGGAAAGATAGGTCTTATAACTGAATACAGGTAAACATAAAGAAGCTTAAAATTCTTACACAAGGATTTTCCATTTTTGAAGCGTATTAATGGTTATAAAACATGCATGATATACAATAAAACTGATTTGTCTTACTTAAAAGCTGTATTAAATGTCAGCCTTGTTTTCTCAAGAGATCAACATTGTTATGCTATTTTCTCTTTCCAATTAATCTCGATTAATCATATGCATTTAAAAACACAGTTATACTTAATGTTTAATTCATTAACATAATCCTAGAACTTTGATTTCCTGGTGTTTTGTGGGGTTTTTTTGAAGTTTTACTCTCCTTAACAGTGCAATTTTATACTGGTATATAAGGATTGGACTACGTTCCTGTGAAAAATATTATAAAAAAAGCAAATGAATTTTCAGAATGGCAACTCTTGATATAAATATCCATAATTAGATTTCCTGCACAAAACTTATTCCTAAAGCTTATGCAGAAGTGTACAAATCCTCCCACTCACTGCAAATTCAAAGCGATATTTGATGGATCCATTCAATCGAAATCATAGTTTTATGCCGCTTTTTATGTTTCCTCAATCCCGGTGATTAGCAGCCATTTCCACTGTCACATAAGTTAGAGCAACTGAGAATAAACACCAGAAGAACACTTGCTTTAATATAAAGCCGCATGAGCTATCTCCTAAACATAGTTGTGCTGGCCACAGGTGTCCAAAACACAAAGAATGTTCCAGCCATGCTATTCCCAAAGCAAGCTAACAATGTCCAAAAACAAATGTTAGCAAGCTATTCAAAATTTATTTAATCATATAATTTTATTTAAGGCTTTTGTGATTTCTATGAGAAAGAATTTCAAATAATCTTTAAGAAGCATAAACATACCTGTCAAAACACTGCCTTGATACAGCTTGGTTGTTACATGTAAACTACTAAAATTCAGCTCCCAAGTGGCAAGATTGTTTTGTTTTGCAACTTTCATAAAGCAATTTCTCATAAAAATCTGAACTGGTAGTTAAAAAACAGTTTGTATATTTAAGGATTCCTGAATTTATCCATTGTCTCTATAAAAATGTTAATTAAAAGTATACCAAGGGACTTCAACTTTTCCTAAATATACACTATGTGTTTTAGACAAAAGGAACGGGATTCTTCTTTTTATGATGTTTAATGTTTTTATGTCAACTTCTTGGCCAAGTGGTGTTTGGTTTTATACAACTCGGGCATTGCCTGACAACAGACATGCTGAGCACAGATTTACCTGGAGCACTAGAGCATCTCACAGCACCAGCTCAATGCCTTCTCCACTATTCTCTGACTCCCAGAGTACTAGGAGCATTTGGGTTTCAGTGGAGCTGCAGCACACAAATACTGTCAAGTGCCAGGACATGGTCTTGGCAATAGGGGCAGACAATGGTCATGACAGGGGATTTTAAAGCTTCTACCTGAAAATGCACCAGGCCAAGTCAGTTGGTTATACCTAACCCTGGCTTGGTTTGTTCTCCTGGCCTAGAGAGAAGCATTTCATTCACAGGGGCTGCACTGGCACAACCTGGTGCCCCGAGATTAAGATAACAACTAGTTTCTCCTTTACACAGTGTTGCAACAGAATACAGAAATGAAGTCACTAAGAAGTGGGGAAATTCAGCTGTTAATGGCAGATCTCATTAAAAGCTGTTACATAATTTTCAGACTTTTTTTACAGTTTCTGTTGCCAAAACAAATTCAGAAGTGACATAAAGTGCCTTTTATATTATAACTTCCCCCTTTTATTATACTATACTGACAATCCTCAAACAGCTCAGGATTCTTATTAACAGTCAACACATACAACATTGTTTGCAGTTCACTGCAGCACAGCAAATTATGTATACTACTCACTCTGGTTTTGAGGTCCAACCTTTGCTAATTTCTGTGAAGCTTCAGTGGTAAATTCCAATGAACAGTCTGAACTACCAGAAAATTAGTTTTCTGGGATATTCTCTATCAAAATTAAGCAAAAATGAATACAAAGACATGTTTTTTCTTTCAGTAATGCAGATTGGTTGCCTAAGTCAGTTCTACCAACAGTATTACAATGCACAACACAACTTTGCACTCATTACATTTATTTGTTTTTCTTTTTTCTCAAAAAGTAAATAATGATGTAATTTCAGTCTGGAAAAGGAAACGCTACTGTGTGCTTTGTACTATAAAAGAGTGCAGTTGGCAATCAATAGAAAAGAAAGCTGTTACGGATGGGCAGATGGTTGTTCTACATAGCTCCTGAGTTTGGAGGAATAGTTTTGTCTCTGCATTTAAGGTGGAAGAGGAGGAAGAGGGAGACAGAAATTTTATGTTTGCTGGGCAGCCAGGGCACAAAGAAATATGAAGCTGACTAATAAAAATCTGAGTCCTATACATAAGCAAACAAAATGACAAAAAGTTATTTCCTTCATAGAAAAATCAAAAGTTAGCATTTTTCAAATTAGGAATTACACTTAAAAGCAGTGCAAGTACTTAAATATGTCATGACATTATACTTGCTGTTAATTAATCATATTAAAAGAAGTTAGGGGCCAAACACATTTCTAATAATTAGAAGAGTGAATGGCTTATGAAATCCGCAAATCAAAATGTTTAAATATTAAAATGACCACAATCCACCTTCTCCTCATACATCATACTATGGACTGTCAAATAAATGTCATAGTCCTGTGGCCAAGCAGAAGGTGCCAGCTAGTCACCTGCTTCACAGTCAGTTTTTCTCTTCCCTAACCACTAAGGAAAAACCTACCTGATCTGGACCCTGGCCACCTCAAGTCCATCTTCCTTCTCCCTAAAACCAGTCTTTATAAAGTAGACTTTCATCAAAGCAAGGACCCATGTCATTCGTTTGACCCAAACCTGTCACTGATTTTATGCTTAGGCTTTCACTGAAATTAGAAGCTGCTAAGCCTTAGGTAAGAATACTGAAGGGTATTGTCACTCTTTCCTCCAGTGGCTAGAAAAACAACTTTTCTGCCTCTGGCCTGCAATCAGTAAGGCTTCTTCCTCCCCACTTCGCTCAAGCTGAGCACAGCTTCCTGTGTAATCATACATAACAGATATGTTACAGGATAGTAGCATGGCAGTGGAAAAACTAGTTCCGCTCCCACCCCACCGTAAGTCCTACCCTAAAGGACTGTCATAAGGAATTATGAAATCACCTAACCAAAACCCCATCCACAAAAATAAGCTTCTCCATTCTTCTCTCCATACTCCATACTTCTCCATCCACGCTTAGAAAACAGTGTTAGAAATCCATGCTCTCCTTTCCTTGTCTCCATTATTTCCATTTCAGAATCCATTCTCTTCTTCATTATGTTAGCTCTACATAGCTTACAAATAAAGCAAACGTGTATCTGAAAGCAAAATACCTGTAACTACAGATGTCACCCACGACAGCAAGTAAAATATATCCTTTCTGACTGTAACCTATATTCACCTACCCTTGTCATACTCCACACAATAGCAGGACCATCAATATCTCCAGTCAGATTTCTCCATCCTTTACCCAAAGCCACTATACACTTTCAGGTTACAGTTTGATTGTTTGTGGTTTTTTTCTTTTAAATAACCATAGATCTGGCCTTAAAAATGGCTTCACTTAAAACTTGTGAAGTAGCAAGCAGCTTTCTAAACAGTTATTTTAAAGAAAGCTGTACACTGTGCCGACTGGAAACCTATGTAGAGAAACAACTGGTGAGTTCTTAGAAACCTCTTTTTGGCCTCTTATGTTCTTCCATACATTCTGCATGACAGCACATTCAGGAATTTTTTTTTATGAAATTATCCACTAATGTACAGAAATTTGACAATTTGTTTCAACTCTGTATACATAATTGCATAAGATTACTGAACTTAAACTGTATTTCTCAAAACTTTGCTGGTAAGATCTCAAACATGAACCCACAGAAAATTAGTACTTCAAAAAGCAAGCTGATGTAAATAAGTGAGAATGTCTCTTACCATTGATGCTGGGTACCAACTGTACATAGAACCAGTTTTTACATCTTTGAAAACAATTTATTTTTGCAAAATCTATCCTTATTTGGGAAAAAATCAAATACATTGCATGAGACAAAGGACTTAGTATAGTACATGGCATAGATGATTTTACTTTAGGTCTGAAAATAAGGTGCTTAATCCCCCCACCCCACTGCCAAGAACTCAAACATTCTCAGTTTGAAATAATTGTAACCTTATACTTTTCTAATGCACACACCATTATCAATGCTTTCAGTTAGTAAAAGTTAAATAAACTTAGATGATTAGTAGCTTTTAAAGTTATTTTTAATTAATTAAAAAACACCAAATCAGATAATTTCTAAATCAAGGTCTCTTTGAAAAAGACACATACTAGTTTAAACAAACTATCTCTGAGAACTCTATAGTCTTTTATACAAGAGATCAGGTAACAATCAAATGGAACCCTGGTGATATAGTTTACTACTCCAAAAAAAAGAAAACGTCGCTATTAAATTTAATAATGGTCCCAACACAACTTGAATTTTGAAACAGCAGTATTTTTCCCAAATCCAGGAGATCTGAACTGAGTGAAAGGCTCACAAAACTAATTCAATCTTCTTGTAGGTAAAACCAAAATGAATTAAATGCCATGAAATTCCTAACCCACTATTCATGGAATGCAAATAAACATCTTCTCAGAAGTTAGAGATATTACTCACACAAGTCAGCCAGGAAAATACCATAACTATGCAAAACACTATTCATCAATAGGGATTTTTTTAGCATTGCAACATACATGGGTGTTTATACTGACCATGTAAAGATGTAGAAATCAATATCCAGCATTATTACAAAACTTTCACACAAAAGTTTTACAAAGTTTATCATTAAAATGAGCCAGTGCATTTAAAGTATTGAACTTGCATCTGGCTTCGTATGAACAAAAATGCGATATAGCACATCCTTGTAAACCTAAGCGAACAAACCATACAACCTCATTTGAGCTAATCCCCTTTAGGAGGGGAAGTATTTATCCCCCAGACTCTATGAATGGTTTATTTCTTTCTGAACTGTTCCACGTGAGCATGAAAAGAGGCTCGATCACCACTACACAATAACTTGGTAACAGAGCATTACTTGTCTGTAAAGGTGCTGCAGTGGGGCACCCCCTAGAAAAGCGTACCTGAAAGAAGATCATTTAACTCTGCAAGCTGCTTCTCTCCTGAAAGGCACAGAAGTCAGGGAAGTACAGTCTAAAGAACAATGTGACCTTAGTTACTGCAAATTGAATGGTAATTGATCTTTCTCTCACTCTTATTAAAAGAAGAAAAAAAAAGAGCCTAAAACCTGCCACTTACTGAGTCTTGGGCTCAGACGCTGCCCTGCTTACACTGATATCTTGCTTAGTGTCTGCAGAGGGCTGTGCAGCCTAGTGCCCCTTTCTGCCTACGCACTGAAGCACTACCAGCTCCACCACTGCCAGCAGACACGGCAGGAAGCATAGCAGCAGGGAAAAATAAAGCAGATGTTACAGGAGTATGAACAGGCCTAGGAGAGCAGGTGCCTCACGAGCCCTGACAGCCATTTCGCTGCCCTGGCAGCCATTGTGGCAGCCAGTCACCAGACCACGCTAACTCACTGACTGGGAAAAGTATAGCTCCCCCGCTTCACTTCCCTGACTCACCATCCTGCCACGGAAAGGCTCCGTCCACAGAGAGCGAGGGAGAGCAGCCAGAGTAGTAAGAGAGGTTTTACTGAAGCAGGCAAGGGCGGCAGGGGCGAGGAGGGCTGGCTGCAGCAGCTGCGCCCCAGCCAGGAGGGAGCATGGGGCCCCCGGCCTGGCGGAACCTTCTAGCGCTGGAGAGGCAGCAGGCCCCGAAGAGTGGACAGAGGGCTGGCTTGCTCGCTGTGGGAAGAAGTATGGGCAGGCCAGGTCTCTCTGGGAATGGAAAGGCCTTTTCTCAGGAACCATGAGGGAACTGAAAGAATTTTGCAGTTGGTGAGTGTCTGAGGTGACTGAGAGAAAGCCCACAGAGGAGGACTCACACTTGCAGGGACACAGTGAGCAAGGGAAAATGGGTTTGCAAACTTGTTTATTTTTATTCCACCTTACCCAGCAGATCTGAGGTTTTCCTATTTTACAGGTCAGCTAGGTCTAATAAAAATCAGTTTTAAAGATTATAAAGCTTTGGTGTTTTGGAAGGGAGTAGGGCTTGGTTATTGTGCCTGTGAGATGATCTCAAGCCCTACTTCCTATATCAGTTTACTTAGCAAAATGGATTCTGGCAGAAAATCGATAAAGCAGCAGCAACTTTGAAAATTACTCAGTCTGATCTGAAAAAGCGTGGACTCCCAGAAGAGACAAACCCCAAAACATTATGTACAATGTATTGTTCTAGGGAATCAAAACAAGCATAGAAAAAAGAAAATCAATAGTCTTTCAGCCACGTGTAATTTCACAGTATCAAATATGTGCAAATATTTGTGGCAAACACTATTGTTTTTGTAGCAGGTGGGTCAGTTGAAAGTGTTCAGAACTGGTGGATTAGAAAGTTTACTGTTTATTGCTATAGGCTGTTGCCTTACTTTACAGAGACTACCCAGCATGAATACAAACTCAGTTTGAATGGGAGAGTATGAGCATTTTTCTCCTGAGTCCTGCAGTGCATCATACTCCCCAGATAATGTCAAGTCTAGGGGATAAATCCATCCTCTGGAGCTGAAATGGGAAGAAGTGAAGAGAGAAGACACACTTCTGGCTGCTGGGCAGCATCTTGACTCTGTGCAGCTTCAGAGGACTCGGGAGAAAATTTGTTATGTATGCACAGGGCTGGTTACATGAACAGGCAGAGCTGCTATAAGGAATCTCCTTGCTATCCCTGGTGAACGTACAAAGACAGCAGGACTATTCTGCTATTTTTCCCACTGTTGCCATGCTGCAAGGCAGCTGTTAGCTGATGACAATGAAAGATTTATTGCATCACGTAACTGCAGTGGTGGAAGGCCAGGCATGTGTCCCTATCTGAGATGTGTCATAATCCCATCAGATTTCCATCTTTGGTACCTTTGGATATTCTGCATCCTTTTGTGAAGGTGAACAGAAATCATTGTGATCTGCAGTTTAGAACAATGGACTAACCGTATTACTCTGTATGTTGTAGTAAGCCTTCAAATTGTTTACAATCATCAGGGTAAAACTAAAATACAATTTAATGTAACACTGGGTTTCTTAAGGTATTAAACCTAGTTCAGCATATCAGTTCTTACTTTCAAAGCAATCAGTAATACAATGTAGAGATTACATTAGAAATCTTTAACTACTCTATTTTCTAAATCTTTTGTGGGAACCAGTTCAATACAATAGTATTAATGTTCTCAGCAATTAAGGAGTGTCACAAATCTCCCGATTTGTTTGACGTAGAAAAGATTTTCTTTTTGATGAGTGGAGGAGAGAAGAAGATGAAGGCAAAATAAAATGTTAGAAAAATACATTGCAGGAGAAAGCACATTGCTATGCACATGATTCTCTCTTTAGGGAAGGGATGAAACAAAAAACAAGCAAAGCACGCCATTAGTCATACAGACTTTTTAGCAAGGCCTGTTGTGACAGGACAAGGAACAATGGTTTTAAACTAAGGGAGGGCAGATTTAGACTGGATTTAAGTAATAAATTTTTTACACTGAGGGTGGTTAAGCACTGGAGCAGGTTGCCCAGAGAGGTAGTGGAGGCCCCATCCCTGGAAACATTCAAGGTCAGGTTGGATGGGGCTCTGAGCAACCTGATCTAGTTGAAGATGTCCCTGCTTATTGCAGGGGGGTTGGACTAGATGACCTGTAAAGGTCCCTTCCAATCCAGAGCATTCTATGATTCTATTAATGCGTGCTGCAAAGCCTTCAGACTACCCAACGAGTCATATACTTGACTAGGTGGGATGCAGTGGTGCTGCTTGCAGAAGCCCGATATGCTGCCTGCTAACAGTCTCAGCTCTAATGGCTCTTTCTTCCTAGAGCTACATTAAGGAGCGGGTAGGTTTTTTTGACAGCTTAGATGAGGAGTACTGGTGTCTCTGCATGCGAATGTAAAACACCTAGAGGAGAGCAAGATGAGCCTTTGGAGAATGGTCCCAGAGTTCTCATTATCACAGAGATCTCAACATTTTGTTCAAGTCCCACTAATTCTGAATTTAGCATGCCTGAAAGGAGAAGGGGATGAGAGAATACCATCAGAGAGAGGCTAGAAAATATTTTCAGAGGCTATAGATCCATTAACAAAGACTGAACATAATTTTTAAGTGGATCATAGACAAAGCAATAAAGAAAAAGATGATTCTTTAAAGAAGAATAAACTTCGTGGATGAGATTACTTTTATAATTAAAAAGGCAGCAAAGTCCCCACATTCTACGAGATGAAACAAAAAGCAAATTGACAGTATGGAAGTCCCACAAGAGAGCTACGGCCTGTGGAACTGCCAATATCATTTAAGGTCTGGAAGAGTTGAGAGAGGCAGGCCCAAGTAAAATTATATTTCCCTATGGGGATGGGACAGAGAAAGAAAATTCTACTGAGAGGAAGACCACTTTGAAATGAAAGGAAAAATCAAAGGGAAAATTTAGTGAAAAAATGGTTTGTTAATGTATGGTAAAAATAGTTTGAAATTTGGCTGTGGGAATGCAAATGGAAGGAGCAGCCTCAACATTTTGCATCACAAAGCAGTGTTAGCTCATGCAGTAGCAGTCCTCGAACATGCTTTCATCAGTTAATCCAGTGTACACAACAGGCGCACATCTTGTCTCATTTAATACTCTGTTGTTTACATAAAGAACAGGCAGTGATTGATAGTAACATACCATATTTCCATCTAATATTTTAGAGGCTTTTACATGTAATCAAGTATAATCTACAAGCTGATCCCATGTTATCTGATTAAACATACTAGAGTTTATTTAAATAAAAGCTTCACCAAACCTGAACTGCAAAAGAAATGAGATAACTCTGAAATATTTTTATTTTGCTAATCAAGTTAATTCCAGGCTTTCAGCCATTTCAGAATTCTGGTTTTATCAAAATATGAAGCATCAAGGTTTAAAGTTATAAAATACAGGTTTGTCAAACATCTGGAGGAACTGTTATCTACGATGTAAGTAAAGGCTAGAATAAGTAGCATGCAATTAATAAGCATTAGTATGAGTGATTAGACTCAAAAAGACAGAAACAGTGAATCTGTACTGCAGACTAGAACTTCTCAGGATTCATGGATTCAATGATTTAACTAAGCAGTAGCTTTTACCATCAACTAAAAAACGAGTCAGTTATTTAGTGTATTGAAGTCCCACAATGATTAGGTCTATTCGCTAAAACTGGAAAATAGCCTCACCTTAAATCCTGGAACTACTAGGAATACTTTCCATAAGGGTACTACTTCATACTTAATTAAGAGTGCAAGATATACATTCCCATTATCCTTGGTAGCTTCAGACACAAACTATGTTATTCATCAAAGATAGTGTGAAAACCTGTATAAATGGGAAGATGACATGAGGCCTTTCATGGTATCACCTTGATACCATGATTGTTGATTGTATGCAACCTTTCATAATTGCATACAATCTGAGCAATCAAAACAAATGATAAAAACAATTAATAAAGGAATCAATGAAAGTAATGAGAAAGTGAAAACATGCTAACCAAAAAGAAGTAGCCCAAAATAAAAATCTGCAAATTCTAAATTAGGACGAATAAGATGAACAAACAGGCCAATTTCATTTACAGCTGGAAATAAATTTTTTTGTGAAACCTATTTCTCTTTCTTTTAATAGTAAAATGTTATTCATTCTGAAGCATCGGTGTATCCCGTAGGAGTGCACAGATTAGCAAAATACTTAAGACCATCTTTAAAATAATGGGAAATTCTAGAGCAAATTAGAAGTATTCTAGACCAAGTAAAAGAGAAGAAATATGAAGAGAATAAAATAGACAGATACCATGAGAATGTGTGGTTAAATGCCCGAGTGCATTACTGAAATTCAGATAACTTTTTTTCAGTTCTCCAAAGCAGTACAGCAAAGACATATTTTCATCTATTTTACTTTTCAAGCTGTGAAATGAAAGCATTACTATCTCTTTACCTAAATAGTTCCTTAGAATTGTTATACTGAAGCACCACAACTGTTGTGATGGGGGGGCAGGGGAGTGGGTTGTTTTGTTCGGGGGGGGGCGTTTGTTTGTTTGTTTCTTTTAAAACAAGAATCAAAAGTGTACAGAAGCAATGCTAAAATATAGGTTACCTCATTCCGTACCTGGCGGTAATTGAACTACTTCAGTGCAGACCCAGTGATATTTCTAGAACTGTTTTAGAATGAGAGAAATGAAACTGTCAGAAATATTATAAATTGTGAAGCTATATTGGATGTTTTGGCTATATTAAAACTGTTAGTAAAGTGATATAGTCTAAATATTCATATAAGGTCAGAGTAAATAGTTAAATGCAAAAATGAAGATAATTTCATTTTCAGTGTTGTTTTTTGTCAGAAGAAGGCACTGGAAACCTGAAGGTGTGGCACTCACATCAATTTATGATTTTCAGTGGGGCGCAATACTTGTTTTCCTAAGCATGTCTTTCTCAGCTTGTTTAGAAGCAGGAGACAAGAGAAAGATTCAGATTCTTTTTCTTGGCATAGTAATATTTTATTTTACGAGCATTCACCTATTCCCCCTCCCCCTTTCTTACCAATACTCTGATAGAGCCCTGGAGCCTCAGACTCCCTCATATGAATGTCGCTGTGTCCCACAACTTGGTTCGTTTGGTTATTCTGTACCAGCTTTTTATATTTGTAAGTTCAAACATACAGAAAGAGCATTAAAATGTGCAATTCCAGTTAGAAACATATGCACTTACCTATATCTAAATGTATTTACTGACACATGGATGATGTGTTGTGCTCTTTGGTCTTTTGCATTTCAGCCATAATAAACTTTAGTAGCTCTCAGAACAGTTAGTTCCTGAAGATGCTTACCTTACAAACCACTGTAAATGGAGTTAGAGGTGAAGAAGGACTTCATCAGGTACTAGACTGTACAACTGATAGGAGTACAAAGCATTATCTGTTGGTAGCCAATATCAGCATTGCTTTCCAAGAATTGGTATCAAAATTAGAATAAAAGGAAACAGCTTTATGACAAATTACAACACCGTTTAATCAATTAAACTTTTTTTAAGCTTGTGGGGGTTTTGTTTGGTGGGGTCTTTTTAGCTAACATGAGCAAATATTAACGTGAAATAACAGCTTGACATTTTTCCTTTCTCCTTATATCTAAGTCTTAGTGGACTCCTGCCAAACTTTTGAAAGCACTTTGCCTTGGCACTGATGATTTGTACTGGTTTTGGCAAAAAAGATATTTTGTTCTCACATTCAATAGACACATTCAGTTTCTTTTTTCTTTAAGGAAGTGTTGATGCCAGATGCTTAGATGTGGCTAAGTGTTTCCATTTCCAAAAATCCACAGTTGAATTTTGTACAGACTTTCTATTTCCTTCTAAGAAACCCACTGAAATATTTTGTTTAATGTTAGAATTAATCCTGTGATCTACACTGTTATGTATTGTGGACATACAGGACGTTGGGTTTTCTCCCCAGTTTCCCAATTCAGGCAGTGTATGGCTTAAATTTATTCATTTCAACTGCCTGTTTCCCTCTGTGTAATAATTTGAGATTAATCTGTAGTCAGCAGGGAGAAATGGCCTCGGCATACAAAGGAGGGTCCTTCTAGCTACCTTTTAGTCAGTATGCCATGCTCTAAAGTGCATACTCTTCTAAACTTTTGGTGAAACAATTCTGAAGCTTGGAAAGATGTAACAGTCATGTTTTTTCTCTATTTCATTTATTGCCACTGCTGAGCTGTCATTTTCTATACACATTTTTGCTGATTATAGGGGAAAACACACTCCTAATACTTGAAAAGTATGGTCAAAAAATTTTTGAACCTAAGGAACAATCTATTGAGCAGTGTTAAATTTAAACTTGGGACCCAGCTTTCTAGAAACATCAGAACAACATGAAATCAAGCTAAACTTGTTTGTGGTTTGGTTTTTTTTTTAAATATTCAGTAGTGTCATTCTTTGTTTCCTTTGCACCTGCAATTACTGTATATGCAGAGAACTGAAGACATGGCAGCAATATTTAAAACAATACAACTACTAGCCAACAAGAAGAAAAAAAAAATTTAAATCTGTGCTTTTTAACTCCCAGAGCCAAGGTCTTCAGACAGACATGACAGTAAGTAATAGCTATGGGACTAGCAACCCTGGAGAGTAGTGCAGCCACTAGTACGATTGTTTTCAGTGCTGAAAAAACATCGTATACAACAGGTTACACCTGTGCCATTAAATATATATAGCCAGTTCTAAAAGATGGGTGGAAGGGAATGAATGGGATCCTTTATTTGACTCATACTTGCTTCCTAAACTTTCAGTTCCATTCTTGGTTTTAAACTCTGTTCAGGTGCAGTTCAGCTGAATGCAAATGGACTAAGACTGTGAATGAGTGCATAATTTGCATGCACAATCTCTTACAATCACAGGTATGAATGATGCACACAAGCTGTTGTGTTCCAGAAGCTGATGCACAACTTTTTACATATTTTTCATATGTACCCCATAGTTTGCCACATCTTACATCTTTGCCACTAGTCTTACAATATTACTGTGACCAACTAGGAAGAAGGTTACCAACATGAAATCTCCAGGGCTACATGCATCTATCAGAATATTAGTAACATTGGTTTCTGTATCTCTCTCTGTCTCAGACAGTACAGGAAATGTTCTTTATTTCCAATGTTCTTCAGTCCAAATTGTTGTTTAGACTGAATAAAGATGAAATTCTGCTTTAACATCCTATATTGAAGTCCTCATTTCCCACAAACTGACAGAGACTTATATTTTCATAAAATTCTAGTCTCTGAACTATGAAATCAAATAACTGGCAAACATATGTGATGAATTATTTGTTATGAATAGCTGACCTGAGTAAAATAAGAGAAGACTTCCATTCCTTGTCCTAATGACTGAACTTATAATATTGTCTTTTTTTTCTTTTTAAATAAAATTATTTTCTCAGAATGCAATCCTCAGGAAGAGTTAAAAGTTGCACACCATAAACAAGCTTACCTCAAAATTGTCCTCAGTATGCTGCTGAAAACATACTAGCGATAACAAACATACAGTCCAGCAGTCTTTAATTTAAGTTTGGAATAATTGCGGGGGTGGGGGTGGGAGTGGTTTATGTTGTTTTTTGGGTTTTTTTTAAAGAAAAAAGGTGTCAAACTTGCATTTTTTTTTCAGCTGTTGCCTGGAAAGTACTAATTTTCATGAAAATGGTATTTGGGTATTTTATATTTTTTTAATATAAATCACAAATGGAATGTTCATGCATTTGATTTTAATTTGAGATGAAGTTTATGTTTGAACCTTACAATAGTCTCAATTGGTATATGTATCCCTGTTACAGTTCTACTAATGAAGACGCTTACAGGTTAGACACAGAAACATCAAAAAGTTAGTGGAAGAGACTTGTAGAAATGATTGGAGACTTCCTTCATTTCATATAGCCTGTCATATCTACAGGTCAGAGAAAAAAAAAACAACAACAAACAACCCCTCCACCACTTTTATTTGGTCAGAGTCATGCACAAAACACCTACTAGCTCCACCATGAGTCCCTGAGCTTTGAACACTTTGGTGCCCATTCCCTTCCTCATCTTCTGCACCAGCCAGGCAGTTTAATTTTACTGCCAGGTCACAATTCCTAGTCCTCCTGGGAAGAACCTCAACTGCATGGAAGTCAAGCCTGCTGTGCACGTAGTGACAGATGGTCACTGAATACATTCTGGACCTCCTTAAATCTGTATGATACTATGTCTCAGAGAATTCATTCTTGTCACTGGCAAATGCTGAGAACTAGTAACATGCGACATACAAAAGTATTTGAAAGCCCTACAAATGACAAAATGTGCTAGTATTTTATATACAGCATAATAGGAAAGTGCACTTTGAAAAGTACACTTTTTATAAAGTGAGTAAGAAACTGTAAGAAACAATGAAAAACAAGTTACTTAAATTGAAGCATAAGAACATAAATGAGGTAAACATTTTTTCCAAAGCATTATTTTTCTTTAAAAACACTGATCAGCATGAGAACTATTCTTTCCTTTTCCTTGTTCAGAAATTAAATACTACATTTGAGCTTTCCAGATGAGACAAGAGAGGAGTCTATTTACTGTAAACAATAGGAAAAGAGCAGAAGCAAAGCAAAGTCTGTCATTAGCAAGGATGATATCTATACTGAAGATTTCTCATATCAAAAACATACCACCAATAAAAATTAATCGTCTTGGATACCAAGGCTATCCTATGACAAATAAAAGACAAATTAATGGGGTGAATCCTACAGACATATTCAGGCTATCTCTAACTTCCTTACTCTGATCCTTCTAGCAACAAACAGTAATTTTAGCATGGGCTGTAAAACCTAAGGTCGTTCTCAGCACACACAGAGCTCTGCGTCATTAGCATTGCATCAGATTGGGAGAATATAAGCTAGGTAAGGTAGGTCTGCACAAGTACAGTGACATATATACTGATGAAAATACTGATTAAAAAGTCATCTTCACTTTTTCCTGTAGCTTGCTACTGCTTATATTTAGAACATACAAGGATGTTTCTTAGCTTGGTTTCCTAAGGAAGTGATATTGTGATGTGCTAAGTCCTTTCTCTAGCTGTATTCTAGCTGCTTTCCAAAAAAAAAAACCCAACCAACCAACCAAAAATCCTACAATTTTTGAACTCATTGTCCAGCTTCAACCAAATTTGACATTGGTAAGAAGCTCTAGACACAGTCAAGTTGTACCTATTTCATTAAAACAGCAATAAGACAGATGAGAGAGACCCTCTTATTGCCCCCACTGAAGGAACAGCTAAAACATAGAGAACAATTCTTGGACACCAGATCATTCATGCAGAGAAGAGCCAATATGTTAACTGCAATGGGGTCTCCAACACCTCATTTTTCAGAGGAAGCTCTGTTTTCTTCCGAATGTCTGAGCTTCACAATATTGAGAAATGTAGTTTCATCAAGTAAAATAGTTAAGCATTTGAACATATCTGTGGTGTTACTCAGAACTGAAATCTTGGCATTTTGCAAGGTCCAAACTCACCTTCAGAATTTCCTTTTAATTCAATGAGTTCTGTACACAAAACTCGGTCAATAAACATACTAGTTAAAATCACATGCTTGCCAAGGTATATAATTCAATAATTAATATTGCAGAAATAGGATTTTTTGAATGCCCTTCATTTTAGATATAAAATAGATTTTATTGTTTTATGACATGTATAACTTCTGCTCTTTATCTTTCTTTAGAAAGTTTGTTAAGTAGGTGAGATGAGTTACCTTATTTTAAGGTTTTCCATTCTTTTTTTATTACCTCTTAAACAACTCAGGAAATTGTAAACATAAGATAAACATTTTTATTGCCCGGAAGAGAACAACCACTGAAGCCTACTTGAAAGCCTATAACAGTATTTCACATAATAAACTCCTATTTCACAATATGTGCTGCATTCCCAAAGAAATCAAGTTTGCCAAGCAGACTGTCCCTTCAGATTAGACCATTTCTCACACAGTTCTTGGTCTCCTGAGCTCACTCAAGCAGATGGAAAAACTGGGGGGGGGGGGGGGGAGCATGGGCTGGAGTCAGGGAAGAGAGAGGAAAAGAAAGAGCCTGCACATGCCAGGCTTCAAAATCACTGGGTTTTAATCACTAGAAAGAAAAAGAAAGGAAGTTGTAGTATCGTTCATAGCATTAAATATGAGCTATGCTGGAATCTGGAAATGTGTTAGTGAATAAAATTTAGCTGGATTATGCTATACTCATTAAGAATTAATTTTGGGAAGATACCTTCATAAGATAGCTGTTTTGGCAAAAAACACCTAAGTATCAAAAGACATTGTACAAGTATTAAAGTTAAGAGTTCAACTGCATAGATCTGAGGACAGTTGGGAGGGCAACTGTGGCAAAGCATTTAACACTAAAGAAATAGAATTAGGTCCAGTCCAGGTTCTGGATTATGGCTCTTTTGTATTATAGACAGCAGCTCCAAGGCCTAATACTTGCTGTCATCCTTCCCGTTTCGTGCTAGTAGCTGTCTTTTATAAAATTCACTTGCCATAAAACCAAAACTAATAGATTTTAGAATTTATAGTAGAATAAAGTTTCTAACTTGACAATAAACACATTGTGAAATATCCAGAATGTCACTATATAATTCAAAGAATTACAGAAGGTTCAATTACTTTCTTCCTTTATACGGTATGCTGCTTTACTGCCACTTAATATTTGAGTGACAAATCTGCTTTACAAAAGAAAGTGAGTCAGTGGACTAGGCAGTCCCAGAATTTGGTGAGAGATTTAATTAAGACTAGCTTTTCTGAACAGTTGTTGGCTGATGATTCAGACAAAAGTCTTATGGCCTAGGCAGGCCACATCATTTCATAATTTTTTAAATCAGTTCATCTTCTGGTCTTGCTGCCCTCAGATACTTTTGAAGAACAGAGTATATTTATGCAAGACAATCACACGGAAGTAGCCATAATTTTACGATCTAATTACAGTCTGAAGCGAACATGGTATGTGTTTTTATTCCACAGAAACTACAGTATTGGTTTTCCAAAGCACTATGTTCATTCTGAGTATTTCAAAGCATCCACATAATTAATTGCAAAAGCAGTTATGGGTATAATTTCAAGAAAATGAAGAAATTAATTTCCTTTCCTAGGGCAAAGTACAAGAAATGCTTTCAAACACTGAGGCTGGCACTCTATCACTCACCTGTATTGTCTCAATACTCTGCTCCCGGATTCCTCTGAAGAGATGTTATGGTGAATGATACCAGATTATGTAGCAAGACAGTTTGTAATGGGGTGTCCATAGGGAAGCAGCAGCATTCTCTTCCAGGTTTCAAACCTTAGTGCTTGATGAGGACCAGTATCTTCAAGAAGTAAAAGGCTAGTACACTTGCTCTTTCTGACCAGGCAGTGCTGTGGCTGCTTAATATCTACTCAAAGCCACAATCACCTTCTGATCTGAGGAGCAGGTGACTTGGCAATTCTCTTCCATTCTGATTGCCATGCACAGACAGTCATGAAAAGGTAGAGTATAAAAGATTAAGTAGTATTCTAGTCTCTCAGACAGTTTACTTTGCCCTTTTGAGAATTGGTCCAATGCATCATCATCTATCATAAATGGCTTATAATATGACAGTGCTGGATCTTTAAGGTTATCTATGCTCCAGTGCTAAATAAGAAAGATAAATCTGCAGAAAAGCTCAGAGTAATTCTACTCAGTGGTAAAAGGCTGGTTTCCTTTCCTAACAGGCATCCAAGCCTCAAAGTCCAACAATTCAAATTAATCCTGTGCCTCAGAGTATGAAGCAACCTTTCTTAGTTACCAAGAACAGACCAACAAAGAGATACTGTGCAAGTTTCTGTTTCAAATATATAGCCATTGCCTGCTGCTGTAATAAAGTTAACAGACCAAAATTCACATTTTGGTCAGTCATTTCAGTGTATGTTTAAAAATTAATAAAGTACAATCTTACACTTTCTTACTTTTATTAAAGCAACTTTTTTATTTTACAACATCTAATACATTGTAACATAATGATTAAACTGAACCATAAAGTTAGGATGTTTCTAATAACATTAGATTAAAATAGCAAAGCATTTCAGTAATGTTTCTGTTCTAAGACACAAGATACTGGCTTACATATTCTTAAAAAAATAAGAATAAATATCATTAGAGAACAACTACCATACTCTGTTAAACATCTGCTATAAAAATCTTGAAATACTGAATACATTGATTTGATTTTTTATAAGATTCTACATTAAGATCATATTCCAGATTTGATCAAACTAGAGAATAACTAGCTTCTTCTGATACTTAATAATCACTATCCAGTTAGGTTTTTTTCCTTTTTTTTTCTTTTTTTTTTTTTGTTCTTGTCTTTGGTTATTTTCTACCATGACACTTTTCTCTTCTTCCTAGGAGTACAAGCATTTTGTACTCATGGCTCGGATTAAAATAAATCCTCACAGGAAAGTTATCTCCTGGCCTCTCAATCTCAAAATAACCCTGGTAACGAAGAGTCTTTTTTATCAGTGCAGACAAACTACCTGGTGCTGAAAAGTTATCAAAAATACGAAAAGGAAATGCATGGTTGAGGTTGTAGTGGCATTCTCACAGGGGGTTCCTGAGGCATCAGCCAGGAACTTTTCTCAGCCTTTTGGGCTCTGAAAAACAGTATATATATATACACCCAGTAATATAACACCAAATATGAAATTAAATAATCAAATAAAGAGTCTGTGAGAGTCACTGCCAAATTAGAAAAGTTCTTGATATACATTACAAGGAGGCCAGTTTCTCAGGGGTAGCAATTAGAAATGCGGAAATGCATGCAATCAGGTTAAAAGTATAACAGCAATACATCTCTCCATATCAATTTAATGTGCTGGACAATTACCAAATGTGAAAATAATCACTGTAACAGAGCATTTGTGGGAGAAAACAGTTCTAAAGTACTATGAAGAGTCCCCAAAGTCTACTGAAAAAACCTACTGAAGAGTATTCAGATTTTACATACAGAACAACTTGAAGTAGCAGCAAGCCATCAAAACAAAGTAAGGTGCAGAAAAGCTTAAAAAGCATGCTAAAAATCCAAAATAAAATATGCCGTTCTGTTTTTTAAAAAATAATTATTAGGATTTTTTTACCTTTGTTTTTCTTACGCAGATTTTTTAATTTTCCCTTTAAAATCTAGCATTCTTTTTTTCAGGTTGAATTGTGAACTTTAATTTAATGTAAACTTTTGCTACATTACTCATAATGCAACAATTCAAATGAGTAGGATTCAGTGCATGATACGACACTGTGTCTTCACTGGGGATGGGGAAGGGAGAGAGGCACAGATGACCACCTGTATCAAGTTGTAATCCAGTGTTAATTTATGTATAAATAAATAATTAAATAAATATAACCTGCATCAGCAAAAAAGAAAATAACTTGAACATAAATCTGATGGAAGTATTTTAGCACCACCATTACTGTGCTACTGCAATTAGAGGCATCTTTCTCAAGGCAAAATGCCCACTTAGCAATAATTTGTCCAAGTACAAGCTGATAATGAATACAGAACTGAAAACTTTGAATTTACACCACGATCAGTTTTGTAGCATATAACTTACATTTCTGCTGTGTTATACAATGTTAAATATTTGACTGGTAGTAACATGCTGCTGTTTCAAAAAAGTACATGGTGGCTGACACAGACAGTATTGCAGTGCCTAAAAGTTAGCTGCTGTAGTTAACTAAATTCAAAGTCAGGCCCTTGATTTCACTGTTATTGAACGGCAAAATATAAGCCTCTAAGGGGAAGCCTTGCAGGAGCAGCATGCTGCACCTACCGTTTGGGAATAACCACTGCCATTTCTGAGATTCACTCTGCCCAAGGTTAAGCACCTAACTCAAGAGTTAGACACCTGTAATAAAATGAATTAATCATCTATACGTCTAACTTTATCTTAATTCCAGCACAACCAACTGTTACTTTTGAAGACACAGGGTGAATGAAGAGGTCACAGCTGCCTTTTGCATTAAAACCAAATGGTTAAATTATTCAGTAAGTGGGAGACCAGTTAGCCCTGCTCTTCAGAAGGAACTCCAGTCTACCTTTCCTTTACCTTGAACAACCCTAAGCATAGGGCTATAGACTACTTTGAGGAAAAAGAGAAGCTATCCTGTCTCTAAACAAGAGAGAAACGTGATTGCAGCTAGGCTGCACTGTTTTGGAGAACAGGAAAACCAGGTTCTCGTTCTTTTCCCTGCTCTCTGGAATAGCCCCTCTCCCTAACACCTCTGACTCTTTGAAGGCTGCAGGTCATGAAAAGGTCATAAATATTGTTTCATTCTCCATAAATCCATGGCAAGGAAAAAGACCTTTAATAGAGAGACAAGAGAGCTTCAAATTTCTGTGCTTGGACATAGAACATGGTCATGCAGTTATCTGATGTATCTATCAAAATTGCTGCAGAGAACAACTTGGTAAAAATGAGGAGACAGTAATCTTACTGAGCTTTCTGAAAGGTGATCGGTAGGTTGTCTAGTGTGAAAACTATAAACTTGAGTTGAAGTATGTAATCTGGCACTTCAGACTTTCAAGTTAATTCTCTTTAGTTAACAAGATCAGAGATTTCCATGGAATTTTTAATCAGTTGCTATAGAAATCCTGCCATGCGCAGCTCTGCACCTCCAGCTGTGAAGACAGTCTCGAAGCAGTAACCCTGTTGCCATACCTTATTGTTTAACTGAATGGCAAGATTTACTTGGTCCTGTAAGTCTAGAAGGTACTACTACACTGAATATATTTTGCCTTATAACAGAAAGGTGTCATAAAAGTGTCCGTGGCCTTTTTCACATTCTTGTATGAGTTGGGGGGTTTATTACAATTTCAATGAAGTGAGCTCATTTAACTTATAGACAAAAAGTGTGTTAAATAATTAGCAAAAACAAGTGTGCATGTTCATATTCTTCATTTTCTATCCCCAGTATCTTTCTCTTCCACTTATTAGAATTTATTTCTCTAAAGGACAGATCAATAATGAAATTATGATTTCTATGCATTCAGGAAGAAAGGAAACACTCTTTGCAAGAGAGAGTGAAATTCAGGGAAAGAGATTAACTAAATTCTGAAGAAAGATTCAGAGTCTCTGCTCAGCAATATAGCATTCTTCGCACAGTATGAGAGAAGTTATGAATATTAATGTAAAGAAGTGGCTTTAGAACAACCTCATAGATCAGGACTGCAATAAACTCCTTTAAAACCAAACTAAACCAAAAACCCCAAGATTGAAACCACCAATTTTCAATGAAAAGTTGAAGATCAGGAAGAGAGCACAAGCTATGCCCACATCAGCTGTAGGTGTAATTTGATACAGAAAGAGTGAACACCCAGGCTAAGATTAAGCATTTGCTATTTAACTAGCTCACCACTGAAGTGTGCTGTGCTAATTAGCTAACAGTTGCAAAAGTTTTAGCTTTAAATTTTACTAATATAATACCCTTTTCAAGTAATTTCTTGCTGAAAATGCAGCTTTGTACCAACCAAAATGAAATAACAGATGATAATAATAGAGCTTGAAAATTTCATTAATACACATTTTCTAGACTAACCCAATTTTGCATTGTAAAGTTAGAATAACTACATTTAGGTAGACTAAAACCAAAAAGTACACAAACCCAAATTAAATGGCATGTTTCACCTCATCCGGAACAATTTAATTCTCATCACCCAACAATAATATGAAAGAAAAAAACAACACTACCAAAAAAATCTTTTTTTCTTTAGTAAGAGTCAATACATAGGCACACAGAAATTGACTATTTGAGAAGCAGATTATGAAAACACCTGCAAATCTGTCTACTAAGGATAGATTGTTTCATACAACTGATACTTGATACCTCTATATTATCTATATGCATGTGTGTGTGTATTTATAGTGCTTTTTATATATGATCGATTCTGATTTTGAATAGAAAATTGGACTCTGAAAAAAATCACTTTAATTTTATAGAGGCAAAGATGGGATATCCTTTAATGGTAAACTTTATGTTTTATGTATTTAACTTATGAATAAATACAGTATACAAGAACCTTAAAAAGCAAACCAAAATTATTTCAAATTTGGTTATTCAGATTAATTCTAGCTCTCTACATGGCAATTTATTAGCAGGATTTTCTCACTGCGTGTCCTTGTTGCAGAAGGGTATGGAACTGATGTAGCATGACTTTTATGACACTAAGAAATGAAGGGCAAAGCATTACCTTTTTTAAGGCATGAACAATTTAGTGTTTCATATTCTTGTGTAGCATATATAGAGCAGTCTGATTCTCTTAAACTAAAGGTATTGAGGATCACTGAAGAGTTTGAATTAAAAGGTTCTTGAAAAGCCATGGCAATTTTAAAGATAGAATATGTCAAACTTTTTTTTCTTTACTGTACAATCCAGTATTTTTTTTCTTAGACCCAAAAGTGTGCATATGGAAACATGCATACAACCTCATGATTATCACTTCCTTTCTCAGTTATTTTCTCTGATACTGCTGATCACTTATTTTTAACCTATTCTGGCAATATCTTTTGCTCCAGATTGGTGGTTTCCTGCATTTTCTTACTTTGTTTATACTTAAACAACGGTCACAAGAAAGATGATGTTATATTTTGCCCATGGTCACATTCTGTGGCTCCTAATTCTTCAGAAATAATTTGTGTGTCCCACAAAAGGTTTACTTTGGCAAACTTGTGACCAAGTATAATAGTGCTACAAAAGAAAATGCTGAGGTATTCATATGGACAGAACTGAGCACAAAGTTGTTCATATAAAGAACATTTTCTTCAGACTAAAAGGTCAATAATGACATGGATACCTCTTACCATTAACAGAAAATGGTCAAAAGTAACAAGAGATATCAAGAGCAAATTTAGTAAAATTTCAAAATGTTGTTTTACTGTTGTGAAGGGTCTATAAAAATAACATTATGACAGCCTATAATTCTAATTATGTTAGCTTCATTCGTAAAAAAAAAAAAAAAATCTGTATTTTCTAAAACTATTTGTGGATTTGATTTGCATTTATTAACTTGGAGTAAGTTTCTGAAAGTCTAGCTAGACTGATAAAGCCAATGTTCTTACTGACCTTTACCCAAAGTTAACCCTTTAGGATGACAAAACCTAACTGACATCCTTGCTCTGAACCAGAAAGAAAGGGGACTTGAGCTTAGGTCTTCCAGTTCTCTTACAAATATTTTGTCAAGGACTCCAGTGGATATTCCAGAAATTATCTCCATCCTATCAATGCTGATCCATTTAAAAGGGAAAAAAACAAACAAATTTTAAAAAATTAAGAGGGACATAGGAGTCTGGTAGGTGATCATTCAAGATTAGATATCTGGCTACCAGTCCTTGAAACCTGTCAAATAAGATGGTTTTGTTGTTGGGTTTTGGTGGGTTTTTTGTTTTGTGTTTGTTTTTTGTTTGTTGTGGTTGTTGTTTTTTAAATCATGTGCCCACATAGGTAGGCAATATTCCTAGCTGGTTAAAACACACTGTTAGGAGTTGAAAGAAGCAAGCTCATCCCAAAATGAAGGCGGAAATAAACCCAGGTCTCATCCAACCTCTTACTAGATTTTTCTGTGATCAGTGGAATATCTGCTAAGAACTTCATTATAAATCACATTTTTACAGCAGTGTCTTAAGTTTAGTATTTCATTTTATGTTTTTGGTTAGAGATACACAAATTGGAAATGAAATATTTTATGAAAACTTGTCACTTAATCAAAGCAAATCTTCATTTGCTTTGCTATTTTGCCACGGTCCCCTTGGGTAGCTGCCAATGTACATATGCACAATGTCTGTGTACTGCATATGCAGAAAGAAAAAAAATATTCCACATCACATAGACAGTCAAAATTCATTGTGCATGCAGTGCCAATGCCCATGGCTTCCTCAATTCTTAAAACATTTATGTGCAAGGCCTCTGGGATCTCTTTGCTGGCTGGCCTGGCAGGCTGTAAAGGAGTAGTGTCTGTCAGACTGTAGAACTCCTGGTTACCTGAGCTACCAAGGGCACATTTTGGAAAACTAGGTGGAAATAGATTTAAAATACTTGCTTGAGAGTTAATAAAATTTTGAAATGAGATAATTTCTGTGATCTCATCATAGATGTGAACTCCTATTTATATGGACAGCCACACATAGATGCTTTAAAATGAAAGGGATCTCTGGAAGAAATATGCTGTTCTTTTCATGTTTGGTGTTTCTCTAGTCTTCCTATGAACTTGCTGCTGAAGAGAAAAATTTTTTTAGACTTCTTGCTCTCTCCTACATCTAATATAGTAGAAAATATTTTCAGTATGCCCTTTTAATTCAGAGATGGAATTAAATTTAATGTCACTTGAAATTAAATGATGGCAGAAAACATAGGAAATTTCAGTCTTAGGTAAGAGATGTGGTTTGAACAACCTAGGCAAATCTTACAATGCATGTAAAACACAATAGCAAGCTTCTTGCTCACTTAGGTGAAGTGTACAAAAGAATCAAGAGATCAAACCTGTCTAGGTTTGCTTAGAGGAAAATTAGAAACAAAAGGAGACAGAGAAGGAAAAGAGGAGAATCAAGTAGTAAGGAGTTCCTCTAGGTGTGTTTGTCAGACTGCAAACCCCATTCTATCTACACAAGAGAGAAAACTGTGAGACTATTCACAAACTCATCAATATCTCATTTACAAAAACTGGCTTTTTCATTAAAAAAAAAGTCAAACCAGCTTGCCAAAATGTGCTTTTTTTCTAAAATACTTTTGCCAAAGCAGAATCCTACATAAGAAAACAGTGCAACATGAGGGGTTTAGGTACTTAACAAAATTGTTGAAAATATTCTGCAATTAGTTTGCAGATCATGCTTTTTAATTAGCAAGAAACTGAATAATGCCATTATTGATTTCCATTTCATTTTTAAATATTATATTGTCAAAAATATAAAACAAAGATAATTCCAGAGCTTTACCATTATACCAACACTACCAGATTTTCTGATCACACACGTGAGCATAAATGGAAATTTCTTTACAGCATGTCCAATCTCCTGTATGAACATACAGCCAGAAGGATGTCACAGAGGGCTAATAAGATAATATTCTTGCAGCAGGCATGCTGATTAGATTTACAACTCTCTCAACTGTTTTTACAGAATCACATAAGATATTAATTCCTATGACAGTACTTGACAGTACAGTATTTGTCAAGTACTTGAATGAATCCTTACACTGCAAACAGAGCACAGAAATTCCAAACCTGATTTAATTACTCAAACTGCAATTATCTGATGCACCTACTTCATAAATGGCCTACCTACTTAACATGCAACGACAATAATTATTATGCATGGGATATGAAATAGGTTATGCACAGGATCATGCATTTCTCAGTCATGCTAGATGGCTCCCAAAGGCATGTTACCTTGTGTCTACCAAAATAAGGAAGAAATCTGGGCTTAGAAACATTAACTAAGCTGAAATACCAGGCCTCTTTTGTTAGCTGTAGTCTGTGTGACAACCTAAAGCCAGATGCAGTTTAGTCAAGTTGTTCTGTTACATGCACCACAGAGGTATGGAACAACACTAAAATTTTACAGCCTGCTGTGAGCAAATGGAAGCACATAGTTTTGCCACTCAAGATTAAAGCAGAGGATATGTTAGGATGATAACAATTAATCTTGTTTTCCTTCTGCTTTGGGAAACAAGTGTCTATATCCCACCTTTTTTTTTCTTTTTTTTTTTCATTCAGTGCATTGAACCATTGCATACCATCCTACTACTTGTATTCCTGAATACAGATCAATTGATACAAGGCAGCCCCTTTCACACTTCTTTTTTACAGTAATGTTCAATAGAGGAGGAGCTCCCTCTCTTGCTGTCATTGCAAGAATGCTGGTGTGGGAACAGACAGGGTTACATGGCCTGGAGTCCTTCAGTGCTTCTGAGGAAGAATAGAGGTTCTTGTGGAGATAGAGCAGAAATTAGTTACAAAATATTTTCAGGAACTTCCTAGAAATAACAATAATTGTACATGATTTCTCTGTCATGTATCTAGTCTGTCATAGATCCATAGTGTCGAGATACTATTTTATTCTAAGCAAACATACAGCCATGTTCTCGACTGTTCCATAGATAAATGTAGTTTGTATGGTTATGTAAATTGCATGCAATGTTCTATATGTAAATACATAAATAGGATTAAACAGGCATATGAAGTATTATCCTCTTAATGTAACACGTATAAAATTTCAAAGTTTTAGTTGAGGTAATACAACTAATTGATCTGGTGAAGCTCCTTCAACAGAAAGCAAAAGCACGCAGAGATCATAGTATCATAAGCTCACTGGAAAGTTTCAGAGGCATTGGCATAGTTTAGTTTCATACACTATCACAATATAGATAAAGGCTCATTCCTTTCATACACACTGGAAGAAATTTTCCTTAACTTTCTGAACATTGTGTTCTGCCTTGTCCATTTGGACGATCAGTACTCAAAGTCAAAATAATCTCTGTATTTGAGTTGTATGGTACATAACACTGTTGGGCTTCTGGACCTGGAAAGAATACATCTCCTCATAAGAGACAGAAAGAATTGGATATATGAAATTTTAAGGTCCCCGTCGTAGGTAATTGGAGAAGAAAAGAAGAAGTAGTTTAAGCAGAAATACTGAAAAGGACCTTTTCAGTGATTCCATCTATATTTGGTCTCATGTTTCTGTAATCTTTTTCTCTCCACTAGCAGCCTCCCAAATCACTGGTAAAATGGTACGCATAGGTGAACTTACCATCTGACACTCATACATTCTTTTCATCGCTAATCAGTATAGTAGATTATATGCATTAGAAGCAGGTTAGAGAAAACAGTCATTACACTCTTGGAACAATAGTAAAAACAGTAGAGTATACTTAGTTTTCATTTAAATAAATTCTCTTAATCTCTTTCATTTTTTCTTCCCGTTCCCATTTTCTCCTATACTCTCTCCTACAATACCTAATAAACAATCACATCCATAAGCACATACAGATTTAAGCTGGTCCTGTTCAATGCTACAGCATAAGGATATTATTACAGGGCCTTGTTTGACTGCATATACTATGTCCCTTGTTGGGGATTTGGCTCACCAATACTGCCTTTACCCATGATTTGGAAAAAAAAAAAAAAAAAAAAAGCTGGCTGCTAGCATATAACAAGTTATAAGGATGAAAAATAATTCTTCCTAAAGAAAAAAATCGTACTTATCATGGTTAGGAATGTAAGGAACGTATTTGGTCACATATACAACTAGAGGTCTGTTTTTATCCCTAGCATATTTAGCAAAAGTGTTTCATACAATAAAAATATGATAAACCATCCAGACTTACAATATTAGATATCTTCTGAGTAATCATAAACAATGCCCAGCTTATATGTCGGCCCATGATGGCAGGCTGTGTTGTTACATTAGTGGGCAGACATTGATATTTGATTTTGTGCCCCCCGCCCCCCCTTCAGTCTATAACATTGTTATAACTCTAAGGTGCTGTACTTGTGACAACTGTAACATCATGCATGGCTTCATCAAAACCAGGGAGCAATAGCAGGCTTGGGACAAGTGTGGACCTCTGTGCATGAGGTAGAAATGAAAGGAATTTTGTTTTTACTATGTATATAATATTAAAAAAAAAAACCAAAAAACTTTGCAACCAGGGTCAAGTAGGGAAACTAATAAAGTTAGGTAGATACCAGCTTTCTTTAAAAAAAAAAAAAAAAAAAAAAAAGTATTTTGAAAAGGAATGACGTTTGCTTTGAGGTACCATACATTTCTTAAATGAATAGAATCAAAGTAATTAGAAGAAAGGAGCCATTCATGCTTACAAAAAGGAGATGTGAGAAATTCACACTGTTCATCGTATACACATGATTTTGTTTCAACCTTCTTCCTCTGCTCCTCAAAAAGTTCAGATATACTTAAGTTTCAAAGGGAAATAACTGCAGGAGTTTACTTATTAAAAAAGTATTGGCCACCTACAATGAAATTCATTCCTCTCATCACTTTCCTTAGACATCTTTTGAAGCTCACATTTAAGTATATGCATTCATTTTCTGAAAATTAATTCCTATTCTTGAAAAGATAATTGACTGTCAATGCTATAGCCTCAAAGGAAGAACCAGATTCTCATTTTTCATTACACAGAAAAAGACCAAATCTTTGTCCCTCTAGTTGGCTTCAGAAAGAAATGGGCAGTGATTTGTGAAGGTGGACTCACCCAGAGCCTTGGCTTCAGGTCAGACTGGAGGACCATCAGTGGAGGGGGGTGAATAGATGAGTAGATTTCAAAGTAAGTGTGCTTGCCATCACAAGGGTCTGCCCCAAACTAAACTAATTCCTTCCCCTACCAGGATTAGTTGAGGCCCATCACCTTCTTCTGTACCCCTGTGTTTTTTAACCTTCTTGTTTATTGACAGACCTGAAAAGGACTCAGGTTTATAGAAAATGAAATGCCTAACTTGTGATGGTTGATTAAACAGAATAAAATGCCAGTCAAGTTCAGAACAAAATCACCCTGCTGGCTCAATACAAGGATTATGCCAAAATAAAATATTGGAAAATTGTTTATTATCAGAGAATATCTCCATACCCCACACCTACCCCCCCTAAGAACGAAAATGGTGAGAACATTCAAAATTTATCCAACTGACATATTTATTTTTATTAAAAATTTTGGAAATTTGCATATAATGCCTGACAAATATGAATGGGTAGATACTCCCTGGTAAAGATTTAGTCTGTTTTTTTTCTGCTTGATAGTATTTAGATGCATATAGTGAGTGTTTTAAAGTATATAACAGTTACATTGCTGTAGTTAGGAGCACAGCAAATCCAAATCATCACAACATGAAGTGGAAAGGCAAAGATGCTGGAAAAATAATAAGAAATACATTTAACTACCTAAGACTTTCCTCTAGAAAATCTTAGTGTTAGAGCAACCCATATATATGTAGCATTAGGTTTTCAAGAAATAATCTGCAGGAAAGATGCATATCTGCTAACTAATGTGAACAATGGGGTTTAAAACTGAATACTCTGAGCAAAAAAGAATATAAAGCTATTTATTTCAGTATATAATAATAGTAACTATACTTCTGTCTAAAGGTGAGAATCATCTTTTAGTAAGTCATATTTTCCCAAAAAGGTTATTTTCCCTACCAGTAATTTTATATAAAATCATTAGCAATTTCACTTGAACTGTATTACTTTACGTTCAGTAAGTACAGCCTCCATCAAAGAGATAATAGTTCTGCTTCACATTTACATAATAGAAAAGGTAAGAATTGAATTCCACCTTGGATGATAGCCCTGGCATTTCTTTCATTTCTCTTTGCAGCGAGAGCTACATAATTTGTTCCAGACAAAAGGGAATTTTTTTGCATGGAAATGGAAAAACTATCAAAGCTCCTAAACAAGAAGCCTCGACTTAATTTCATTTCAAAAATCTTGGGGGCTGTACCAATGCCCCCTGGTAACAACACAGAAGGCAATAATAGCACTTGGTTCTATTTTGGCATTAGCTCAGCTGCCACCCCAGGCAGCCAGCTTACCCTCCCTCCAGTCTCACAGCTGCAAGGGCCACAGAGAGCCCAGGCACGGGATAACCAGGGCACAAGTCTACTTTCACCATGATGAGCAAAGAGTACTCCTGTGAGCAGTGCTCTGCAGAAGCAGCTATCTCAGCAAATCTGGTGGAAAAGTATATCAAAGCAGCACTTTCCTCTTTTTTTTTTTTTTTCAGATCATTGTTTCCCTAATATATGGCTCTTTTCAGCAGCCCAGCAGATTATCATGGCAGAGCAGAGAGTACATGACACAGAAAATGCAGTTTAGGAAACAGAAAATGTGACAGAGCAAGCAATATTTCCTTTTCATACCACACAGAAGTCAGGTCACTGGAAGCAGTAAACTGCAAACACTGCTGTGAGCAACACTTGGCTGGAGTATCTTTTTTACTTTCAACTACTGAGGTAGTAGTGCCATTTTTATTTAAAAATAAGTAAATCAGAAGATAGAAGCGACCAGAATGCTGAAGACTAATGGGACACCAAAGAGCACAACAAAAGCCTCCCAGGAGAAGGCTGAAGCCACTGGGGAAGTTGCATCCTCATGAGGCAGACACCTTGTTTTTCCTACAAGCACACATGTTAAGAACTATTGCTAAGAAGTCAGACAGATTTAGAAAGAGTTATATTTTCCATTCTGAAAAATCACAAATATTAGTTTTCCTTCATTTACTCTCAACTGATTAACTAAATGGTGGTTGCATTTGCTAGACCATTGCGCAGCAATTATCAATATGCTTTTAGCTAGTTAGCAAGGAACAGAATAACCTCATCTTTGTCACTTGTAATTTTTTTTTTTTTTTTGCTAACCACCCACAGAAATTCAACTGATGTTCTGGAGCTGCGGCCTTTTCAAACAAGTGAATACTATTAAGTCAAATTACAAACGCACGCAGAAGTAGATTTCGAGAGAAGTGCCAAGAATATAAAGTTTCTACCCATTTAAGAAGAAAAAGGAGTCTTAAATTTGTATTCAAGCTCTGCAAAATACTAACTACAATAAGAATTAGAGAAAAGCCTATTAGTATGACAGCACAGAAAATTCTATAATATTTTTCCTTTTTCCCTTCAACTCCTCCTCCACTAAAGGCAAGTCTTTCCACCATGATAAGAAGAACATATTTCCATGAAATTGGTAAATTCCCTCCTGAGGCAAATTCACAAATATTACTATTACCAGACTCAGACCAGCATACATAGGGGTGTTAATATCATTTTTATCTTGCAAAAGACTAAGAGGGTTGTGCTTGATGGAAAGCTACAAGTACTGTAGAAACATCAACACATGTTCTGTTATGATATGGTTATTTGTGATAACATTCCCATCAGACTGATTTATGCCAGGAACTTGAAGATATTTTTGAACCGTCTTAAGGCAGGACCACAGAGGATTTTCGAAATGTCTCTAGGTAACAATCTGAGAATCAGGCTGTAGAAGAAATGCACCGTAACAGCTTGCCTTCAGGTTGTAACTAACTCGGAACTTCTGTACAAACTTTTTGGTTCAATAAATGTATGGAATAGAAAAAGTAGTTGATATTTGGGAGAGAAAGCAAGAGTCTTATCTTAATTTTCACTCCATTACTCTTTAAAATGACAGCAGAACTAATATATTTAACTCAGATGCTACCTAGTAGGACATTAGGAGTAGTATAATAGGATGCTGGAACAATAGTATATTGACAGTTCCTTTTGTACATTGTTATAGCTCACAGGAATCAAGAACTGACTGTGCTATGTGGACAGGCAAAGATGAAAGTCCCTGTCTGGACAGCTTAGAATTGAAGAGAAGTCTGACAAGGGACCGCACAAGAGTTTTCAAATACAGAGAGAGCTACAAGGAGAAACCAAAGTAAACTCTTGTGAACATTTGCATTAGACACTGAAAGAAAGGGATCATACTTGAGCTTAGGTTCATGTTAGGCATTAGGAAAATGAGAGAGAACAATGAAGTAAGGCGATAGATTGCACAGATTGATTGTGGAATCACTATCATTGCAGGGTTTGTGTTGGGATTTTTTTTTTTTTTTAAATAAAGGGTAGCTATCACCCAGAAAGCACACATCTGGTCCTTTCTTGGGCAGGTATTCAACTAGAAAATATTTTTAAATTCCTTATGGTCTTATTTTCAAGTGTTGAACATGCATCTCTAAATCCACAGTTACTATGTTAATACTGCATATTTTAAATACATAGTAACAGTAGGAAAGCAAGCTTATAGTGAAAGCTTAGGAATGCTTCACTAAGTTTTTTGAACTAAAAATTCTAACTGCAAAAAGTGCTGTAAAAATATTTGTCAGTGTTTAATGGTATTAATTATTTCTCCAGATACATATGATATCATGCAACTCTATGAAATGGGGTCCTCGAAAGAGGACCTAATATGAAGCTCTGTTTGCTTCTTTCTGCCAATCTTACAAAGAACAGAATTCCTGCCTTCAGTTAAATACAGGGATAGAAGATAAAGGTAATATAACTTTGCTTTTACCCATCCCCCACAATAGTACTTACTTACTTTCTGTGTAACCAGAGGTGCTCTCACTTTAAAAGGGATCATCAGCTTTTCACATTGACTGCAATATCCAAGAGGAAAATGCATCATCAGAATCGCAGGCAAGGGAGGATTCAGAGCTGAGACCTGAGGGTCTTTGTTTTATCTGCGGAGACCATTATGCAACTTAACTCCCTTCAGTCTGTTCCAGAGAAAATTAGAAAACTGTACTGTTAATGTACAGAAAGAGCGTGCTTCCTCTTCTTAGGCTTGGCAAATCAATGCAGCAAAGTAGACTGAAAAACAAAAGCTTATTTTTGCCTCAAATGTCTACAGATGCAAAATGTCTACAGATGCAACTCAACACATGTCATGAACAGAAACACTGATAGGCTAGGATGTACTATTTTTTGAAGTGCAGAGCACTTTCAGAGCAGAAACACAATTCAAACAGGAACTGTGAAGAACTGAACCTCATCTGCTAAATACAAACGTGGAATAGGAAGGCTCAAAGATTTTCTTGGCAAGAAGCCAGCAGAATTTCTTAAGCTATTTGTTTCTAAATTCTGTGGAATATATTTTTCTCCTTGATTTTTTTATACTTTTTGCAAAGCATGCAAACCAAATTCATGTAGTAATTTCTCTGAAGCTCACAGAATTATGATAGATGAATGTAACTCATTAAAATGTGGTGCTAGTCTGCATAAGACTTTTGGCTAGCTGTCTATCAGAATCTGACAAACACTGTTCTATGCTGTGTTTGTTTAAACAGGCTTGCTATATATTTTTCACTAAACCATTATGGCCCTATTTCCAGCAGTACGAAACACCTGCAGCTTGTGCTGACTTTATTAGGATTAGTGGATATCTATTACCTTTGGAAACCATCCTGCTCTGAATCTAAATAAAGGAAAACAAGTGAATCACTGTCTCTGTAGATTCATTAAGTACACTTCTCTGTACTTAAACTAACTCAACTGGGGCAAAAGGAAAAGCTCTGATATCAGTAACTATGGCATGTTTTCATCTTTGTGACATATAGCTTCAGTTCAACATAAAATTAGATAAATTTAGAAATTTCTATTTTCTTAGCAATGCCCTTCAAGTCCTGCTGAGCAAAAAGGGTTCTCTCCTGAGTATTTTTAATGGATATAAGATGTCTCGGATAGACAGCTCTGTTTCATAGGGAGTTTCAGACTGCAGCTTTCCAAACAGAAACCAAGACCATGCAGAGTGCCAAAAGAAATAAAAAAGCCAGAGTCAGCATGCGTTTTCTTTTTGTAATCCAATTAATATTTTTAAAAAATCCTGTTACCATGTTGGGTAGCAGCTGCAGTAAGTGAAATTAATTTAATCTCTCAGTATTTTAAGTACTATTGTTTCTTATTCAGGTTCTTATTATTACTGCCTAGCTGAGGAGTGAACTCATACTTGCTGAAACTTGTTCAGCAAATTTACCATGGAGATGGCAATGGAAGTGGGCAAGGCGTTTGCTTCAATGCTGCCTAAGGCTTTTTCAAATTCTGGATTTTATTGAAAACTCTGCAAGACCAAACCAAGCGTCAATATAACAATAAAAAGGAAACTTGAACACACAAGACAACCAAGTGAATGCACTGGGGAAAAAAAAAAAAAAAAAAAAAAAGAATATTTATAATTCCTGTGTAAAAATTTTGCACATGGACTTCTTATTTATTTTGATGAAATAAGTCCTTTAGGATCCTAGGGGATCTGACTAGATCTTTCTGTTTTGAAAGAGTGAAATTACTTTGAACTAGTAGAAATGTGTTTAGAAAGAGTCAAAACTCCATTCCTAGCCTTTTCAGAATAAAGTTTAAAATAAAAGGGCAAACTATTGTAACATTGAAAACTGGTTAACTTTTTCCTGCATTTTTAGTTATTTCAATGCTTTCATCTCACCTAGAGACCAACAAAGCATTAAAAAAAAAAAAAAAAATCAATCTATTCTTATATTTTGGTTTTGCCTCTTCAGAGACTAGGACCATTGCAGAAGCTTTTATCATGGTAGTTTAACCCAATTTGTACACACAGTTCTAAACTTTATGGTCTTAAGTTTCCCTATAGTTTTAAAACTAATATTTTTTAGCTGATAATTCCATGAATACTTGACTCATTAAGTTGTGAGAAACTGTATCTAAAAATCAGAGGAGAGCCACACATCAATAAATACAGTGTATATTGTCTCTAAAAAACTCACAAAACACCATCACTGTTTCCCACTTAGAGTGAACATGAATGAACCTGTTCACTTGCTACACATTTGTATTTTAATTCATCAAGGAAATTTACCTGCTATGAGCTTTTCAAAACAGGATAATAGCAAAAATTAATTTAAAATCTTGTGACCACAATCAAAAGCAGTAAGTGGCAAGTATTTTAGAGTGGCCCTTTCCACACAGGCTTATTTTGTTATTGTGAAAATTATTTAAAGTGGGGTTTTTTCTTGCCTTTTGTCTTGTTTGGATTACATGACAGACTTTTTATTTTTTTTATAAATGTGTTTTACCCAAGTTTCTCTTCTGTTTGTAAGTATTTTGCAATATGAAAGCTGTTTGTTATAAACATTAATCATTACTGATAGTAACTAGGTGAAAACCTGTGCTGTGCATCCAGTTCTTACCCAAAATATGAAAGTGTTCAGATTAAAGTGGGTGGGGTTTTTTGTTTATTTATATTGACCTCCAGCTACGAAGCAGATAAAGCCAGCTTTACTACCTATAAACCTAAACAGCAACACCCACCATGAGGATGTCAGAACATATGCAAGTCCTAGTGGGATATCTGGGCTACTCAGGAATTTACAGTTAAACAAACTAGAATATAGTGATACCAACCTATGAACTCAGGATTCACAAGTTTACACACAGTGTTTTGATTCACTATAAACTGTGTCAGCTGCAAGATCAAGTTTTCAGTGGGAAAGAAAAGAAAACAAGAAAAGATCTATACTATGAACACGAGCTAGGAAAAAAAAAATCTAGAAAAATGCCATACATTGTGAGAAAAGATGGGCTGGAGGTCTTAAATAAACTCTATATAAAGGGGGTCATGATTTTTCTTAACTAGAACATATTATGGAGGAAAGAAAACCCTTCCCATTTAAAATGGTACTACTAGGCTTAATTTCTACTAACCTATTAGCAGTATTTTGAGCAGAGGCTGAGAGAAACGTTACAAAAGAAACAGTGTTCACCTCTGACAAAGTCACTGAGAGTTCAAGAACCAACATCATCCTAACTAGCTTATTGCACGGAGGTATCTAAATCCCCACAGAAGGGGGTCCAAGTGGCATGGAGCTGAAATACACATTTCCTTGGCCATAATACAAAAAGATAGCATTGTAAATGCCTAAAACAGAAATGAATAAACTCTAGAGAGAAAACTGAAGATAGAGACTAAAATTGTACATATTACATCAGCCAAGAACAGGGGTTGACAGCTAAAAACATTGTTCTTCACTAATAAGATATTTATGTTCAGTAAAGTAGGAAATTTTTAATACTTCTCCATTTTTTCCACTGCACTTTTCCATAGCTATTTATGAAGGAATATAAAGAACCATAAGTATATATATCTTTAAAGATGGACAGTTTCATACCCTGAAAAAAACAAATTGTATTTTCTTAAAACTTACTAGCATCTATCTCTAGCAATAGAATAATAAAAATCCTAGTTAACAAGTTTCTGCTATAAAGCAGTCCAAAGAGAAGTACTTAAAGTGAAAGTCAAAGATAAAAGATTTACAAAATGCTTGCAATGGGAGGTATATCTATGCATATATATTAATAAGTCTTTGATTCCTTACAAGCCATTACAGACACAATCACTGAATGAGGTATTATATTGCATTAGAAAATGCCTGAACAAAGTAGGAAAAGCACATTTCTAAGTGAAAAAAAAAAAAATCAAAAGCTTTAAATGAAAACAAAATCTTTTTGTGCACTTGTGTACACAACTCCTCTATTCTTCTTTCTAGTCATCTTTGGTGCAGTGTCAGCCAAACATTTCCTCCATTTCTGTGCAAGCAGTTCACAATATACCATAATTAAACTCTTTTATCCTACCAGTGCAAATCCCATAGAAATGTATATTTATCAAATGAACTTGTAACACTTATACTAACCTTAAAAAAGTTTGCACATAGGCAAATGATATTGTTCAAACTATATATAAACTATATATATGCAATATATATACATATATTGCAGTTTTGGTTTTATACACAAATACAGATAAGCTAGTTACAGAGCTATACACAGCTATCTTTCTATTTTTGCACTCTGTTGTGCATCCAGCAGAGAGAATACAGAAAGGAAGCAGCTCTTGAATTTTGTATCACAAGTGTGAAGAGGCAAGAAACAGAACATAATACGGACTTTGAAAGGTCAGGCTTGTAGGTGTTAAAACCCTTATGAGAATATCTGTCTCTGTTCTCAAAAGTAGTAATACTAATGTATCAAGCTGGGTTGGAGAGAAGGAACAGATAAGATCAGATTGAAGATTAATGGAAGTCAGACAGCAAAAATGAACAGGTTGAAAAGGAAAGTGAGAAGAGAAAGGTAGCTATAGCTGTTGAAAGAAGCATGAGAAAGACACAAAGGTGGGAGTGATAAAACATACAAGAAACACTGAAGGTATCTAAGACCGCCTGGGTAGCCTGACTGCTACAAGCTTTCACTTCTGAGCCACTATCCTCTGGAAGGAGTGCTACAAACCTGTAACAGCTCATTAGCCTATATTCTGAAAATGGACTATTTTTGTCATTTACAGTGTAATGAAGTTTCATGGCCTGACCAAGATTACATTGGTGCAGGAGCATCCATGGATACAGGAGTACAAGCTGGTGGTTGAGTAGCTTGAACTCAAGTAAGTTAGAACAGTTTAAAGAATGAACAGCATGTCACTAAAATATGTGAGTTACCAAGTTTCTGTATTATTATTTAACACATAATTTCACAATTATTAGCTAGTTTTACTTTCATTCAAATAAAAAGCATTCTCTGTCAAGTTTAATATTTGAACCAGTATTTATTTAGTTAAATTGTGGATTCTTCTCAGCAGTTGATCCTTCTAGACTGGACTGTCAGAATCTCTGTCAGATCCATTAGTTAAGAGATGTGCTAGCTTATTCCAGAGAGACAGCAGAAAAATTTGGCCAATCGAGAATGCTACCAAGCAAATCTCAGTTCTTCCAAATCATCATTCATCAGCTTCATGGGAAGAGTAAAAAGATACATACACAAACTAGGACACAAAATTTGTTAGAAATTGTAATGTTACTGTTTGGAGGTACTGGTTATCATCAACTTATGCAAGCTATTGACTTCTCTAATTTGATCTTCTATGCTGTGGTTTGTTTTTTGTTGCTAGAGTCTTAATTACACTAACTTGCTGCTCCCCCCTCCTTTTTTTTTCTTGATAGACTGCCTTTATATCACTATCAAGCAGGCAGTTCAACATTCCCCTCATTAAATCTATACAACTTTGAAACCAAACTTTTGCTTATGACAGTAGTGCAATCTTGCAATTCTTTGTTGCATATCATGTCACCAACATCTAGCCACACGTTGTGGACCAGTGTGGCCACAATTATGATTAAATAGCAATATTGCTACATATCAGCACTGAATTTTGGACATTGCCATTTCATCCCAACAAACATATTTTTTATTTTGATTTATGAGACTTAAATCTGGGGCTACTTAGGATGGCATTTTTTTGAGACTGAATTTGCAGATCACCACAAGACAAAATGTATTCACTGACACAATGTGCAACTTATAAGGGTTAATTAAAATTTTCTATATCGAGAAGAAAATTTGAGGGCTAACCATTGCACATGAATAAATTTTTTATAATTTCTTCCTCTAAAATTCATTACCTTTGTCACTAAGAGTACCGAAACCATTCTTTTACCTTTAATAGCTGGCAGATTTACCACAAATAGGGATAGTTGGTGTCACTGAAATAACTGATCTAGTAAAATCAGTTAGAACTGTGCCAATGTGATTGCTTGTGACCTGAGATACCGTTATCTCAGGGCAAGTGGTTAAAAATGAAAGAAGTCTATAAACAAAACAATATGAAGAAATTATATTTGAAAGAGGCAATAAATAAATAAAAAGGTAGTTCTTCTGTACCAACACCCTCTCCACAGAGTCACTGTTGTCTTTTTCCCTTTCCAGTCTGAAAGTGAGTAACAGACACTGGTTCGATTTCTTCAGTGCTGATATCAGCCGCTTAAAATGAGGTTAACGCATATATCTAGGAACACTCTTTAATATCTCCTTATTCTGAACAGCTTACACTAATATATTGTTAATAGCACAAGTAGTCTTTTATCTATGATTCCTCAGTGCATGAGTGAGTAGATTATTATTAAGAAATTAATATATGATGCTTGCTCTTAAAGTGGTTTGACATTGGCTGGACTGTCAAGAGGCTGCTCCAGAAAACTGAATGTTATGATATATAACATTGTTTTGCTTTCTAAACATACCTGGTTTTATCAGGTTCATTTTAAAAGAAGGTTTGTCTCCTAATATTTTAACTTTAAAACAAAACAAAACAAAACAAACAAAAAACCCCAGAAGTATCCATCTGGTTTCCAAGGCAGAAATACTCAAAACCAATAAGCATATGTGTTCTCAGGGCTGAGCAAAAGGAATAGTAGCCAGTAAGCTACTGTTCTGCCTAGGCATTCTTGCAGTGTTGGCCAGGCACTATGCTCTGTCACTGCAAAAAACAGAAGACAGACCCTGGGTGAGTCACTGCCTTTAAGGACCCCCATCACTACACACATTTCTTTCTATACAGTTCTGTGAAGCTTGGGCAACAACCACGAAAATCAACAAGAGTCTTCAGCTTCCATCATCTAGTTATGTGATGGAAAAAGCTCTTTAAGGTTACAAATCTGGATTAAAAAAATCACTATAAATTAAAATACAGCAGTCTGTGACAGCCTGCTTTCCACACCAGTGCTTTTCCCAAACCCATCTCTCTTGAAATACACTCTGAGAAACAGCAAGTCAGCTTGGGAAACAACATAAAATCAAGGAATAGCTTGACAGCTACTTGGTTTGTTTCTTGAAATCAAAGTGCATCAAAAGGAAAAGGTATGGGTGAAGAGCAGCATTTGGGCTTCCTCAGCATGGTGCACACCATGATCCTCTGGTAAGAAAACAAGCAGCATATAATACAGCCAGAGAAGAGACCAAAGACATCAAATGCAGATTAGCAATAAGGTAATGGCTTCACAGGGGCATACCATATTCTTCCGCTTTCCACAGCATCCTCTTGGAGATCAGTTTTCTCTCAGATTAGGGAGAAAGTAGAACTTGCTTCATTTTCCAGATATCAGTTTAGAATTACAGCAAATGCAAGGGCTGAGAAACAAGTGGCCAGGGCATGGCAAAGGGTTTTATTCTCTAGAGCAAGTCTTGCTGATAGCTATCACTTCACTGAGACAAAGAGGAAACAACAAACACCTTTTTTTGTATTAGTAGTTGACTTCTTTCTCTCTGTCAGTCCCCTTACAGGTGGCCACTGTCAGGTTATCAGTTTCCTTCATGATCAGTAGGTGAAAAGTGGAGACAGGAGATCTTGGTAGTTTAGAAGCAAGGTTAACATACAGGCAAGCACCTTGAAAAAGCACAGAAAGGTGAGAGTAGATAAAAACATCTGGTAGCTTGTCGTAGACCACAATGTGATTGGAATAAAGCCTAAAACTAACCCTAGATACAATAAAATTTCAGATCAAAAGCAATTTCACTTGAAAATAATCTATGTTACATTACAAACCATCACATTCCTGTCTTTGTTGCTAACATTTGTGATTAGAACTATTGGGATTTCAAGAAGTTTTTCAAGAAAGTGCTAGTAGCAAATTGGGAAATATCTGTGTTTGAACATATAAAATAGAGCCATCTAATTTCCAAAATCTGATGAGCAATATTCCACGCTTCTGGTTCTCTGGGTTCATGGTCAAGATTAAACAACAGGGAAATAGTGTGAAAGATATAGTCTGTTTTTACAGTACGCTCTGGTTTTATCTTTTTTTCCTCTAGAGAAACCATTGTAGAGTTAAAGATTGGTATCTCAGAAAGTTACTCTTTTCTCCAGATTATTCATTTTCTTGCCAAGTACTGTGTTCTGTACTCTCCGAAAGTACAAAAACTTGAGCTGTGGAGATACAAGAACTCTTTGTCAGTGGAAAGATGCACAGTTCATAACAGAGTTGTGTATTTCCTGGATATAGAGGTCTTAGAAGATGTGGAAGATGAATCAGAGGTAAAAGCAGAAGAATCCCAACTCCTTGTGTAAAGCAGAGTCTCCCATCACAAAATCTGTCTGCCTTTCCAAAATTACATTTGTCCATTTGCCTTCTCTATGTCCCGCAAGGTCTAATTAGACCATTCCCTCCTGAACCAGGACATTTGCAGCACTCTTTATAAAGATGTATAAACAGCCCTACAGAATTTGCATACTACAGTGTATAAATCTACCCAGTAACAACCCAGAAACACACATTTTGCTTAACACTGCAAGCCAGTATGACTTTCCAATGTTTACACTCAGATTTACTGAACTGTTGTTTGTACTTATCTCTAGGCTTGTATTTTCTCTTTTTACCAGCCAGGTTGTCATTGCAACATGAAACCAAGCTAAAAAGAAAAATACTTCAGTCCTCCTAATCTCTCTTTTTCCAGCTTTCACCCAAATAGAACTTTGCTCGGCGTCAGTCTTCAGGACTGGCTGAGCTACAGATAAGCAGATCCCCACCAGGGAACACCATGGGAATTAAAAGGCTGCTGCTCCTTCGACACATTCCCCTTTAGCAGAATAAACTAAGACTATTAATTTTGTGTATGTAGTTCATAGGACATCCACTGATCCCACCTACTGTTACCATTAAACCAAATGTTTTTGTATTCTAAACTTTGAAAGCAATATTGTGCTTTAGAACCTAATTGACCTTCTCAACTGAAAAAAGTCAACCAAAATTGATGGCTTGCCGAGAACTAGCAAATCTGAAGATTTAATTTACAGGGCATTTCAGCAGTGATCCCTGCATGAAGTTTAGGTGAGTGAATTGATCTACCAAGTACATTAGCAGACAAGACAGCCTGAGCAATCCAATCTTTTTGCAAATTCAGCAACAGAAACTAGTCTAACAGGTCTATCCCATCCAGTAACTTCACTGAACACTAGATATTAATTATCTTCATACAATGTATTTGCTAAATTATTTTATTCCAGCGCGAATATTATATGTTTACAAAATCAGAAAATAAGCTGTACTTGAAATTTGCCATGGAAAATGCAAGAAGGGACAAGATCTGTGGAGCACTTGTAGATCTTGATTGTAAATCTTTATAACACAAATCTTTGGCTAGGTGAAGCTGTTGGAATGAATACCTTGCCTTTGTATTATAAAGAAATATAGACTACTATATCATTTCTCAGAAGAGTACTTTTATGTATACAGTTAATTATTATGGAGTTCTCAGACATTTTTTGCTGTCCAGAACAATAATGTAAGACTGATAATTACTGGTTACAGTTTCACTTATTTAAAACAAAAAAAAAGTAGTATTTGTTCAAAAGCAAATAATTATGTAGTGTTTGGCATTGTTTAATACCTTCTCTGTCCCAGCCTAGAGACATGAACTGTCAATGAAATTATTTATATGCATATAAGCATGTGCCAGTGCTGAGAAAATACTGAAGTGCTGCTTTTTGTGAAAGATTATAAAATTTAGGGATCTCACCTTTCTATTTAGTTCAAAGATGTAGATACCTACATTAACTGATTTTTTATTTTATTTTTTTTATGCTCTGCCATTCCTGCTGTCTCTCCAGGAGCCTTCCTCCCCATCTTTTTTTAGACTTAAGTACAAAAGTCTTCATTCACAGAGTAGAACACGGTTTTGTAGTCATTTAAGCCCAGAAAGGTAATATTTGGACTTTTTATTCTTATAATTCATATCCATTACTAAGAGGATTATATGAGGTATATGGCTTAGTCCTCAAAAGTTGTATATATACTTATCGTAATTATTAACTAATTACCATTCAGGCTCTAGACCTAGACCTGAGAAGAGTTAAGTGTTACCACTTACTTGGTTACCATTGTTCCCAAGAGGTCCATAGATTAGTTTGCAGTAGTTGTGTGACTCCTTTTTTGAACCCAACATACACCATTCAAATTGAGGACAACACTTGGAGGAACTGGAGTCTGATCAATACTTCAGATGTATGGTATAATTTTCTTTGAGCTACGGATAAGTCCAACACTAGAACTGGTTTTATATTTCCTTTAGTGTGGCTTAATTATGGATAGTAAATGGACCAGGCTCCTTCCTGAGGCTTTTTCTTCCCTGTTTTCTTTAACTCTCAGTCGTATTGATGCTAAACACTTCAACATGCCTGCGATTTTTCTAACATCTTCTAATCTTTCTTAGGAACCATGGCTATAGTTAGACCTTCATACACTCCATTAGTCTATTAGTCTAGTCATACTAGTCTAGCCATATATTAAACTCCAAAAAAGTTTGAATTTGATGCTGTGATTCAGATGCCTTTTTCCAGCAGACTTTTACTGTTGTAATGTGGATGTAAATTTAGTAATTGTAAAAACTGTGTGGCACGGATCACGGTGGAAAGTAATCTGAGCTATTTAAAAATTCTTGTAAGTCCTCCACAATTCTGAGAATAGAACAAAGGGAAAAGTCTTTAGCAGCAGCAGGTTTTTGGGTTTTGTTTTTGGGGGGTTTTTTGGTACTATGATTCAACAAGCAAAGCCTCACAGGCTTGGGCAAGCACTTAGTTTGACATCCCAGCAGGCAACACATGCTGCAGCAGACTTTTTGCCGTTTATCAAGGATATGACATCTTCAAAAGTTCAATAATTTGCTGGGATTTGACAGAACCCAGAAACTGCTGAAACAACTATGGTATCAGTAACAGCCACTGCAAGACTGGAGAATTTCTGAAGCCACAGATCTTGTGTTTCTCTGGGCTCTCATTTAGCCTATAGCTAACTCTGTCTGTCACAGCTGGGCAGGAAAATGACAAGACCATCATTAACTGCAGCCTTTTTTCTGCATGTCTTGCAAAAAGAAGAAAAGTTCAGTATGTAGCAAATACTGTACAGTAAAGTTGGTATCGTACAGGCTTAGTCATAGAGAAGAAATTTCCTCTTTCAGGCCAACTCTCATAAAGAGCAGAATTACATAGCCACCAAAGAAAAAATATAAAAACATCAGGAAGAGTGCCATAGAGAGAGGACCAAATAGCAGCAGACTAGTTACTACAATCAAGAGGGACTATGATATTCTGTTCCTTAGGGCAGAGGAAAATACAAAGATAACCTGTACAATTGAAATCTAATGTACTTGTTCATAATTCGAAGCATTTAAGAATTGTAATTGGTAAATTGATCCAAACCTTTTCCCAGGAGTGTTCTTTTTGCTGGGTATAGCTAATGCTAAAATGTTCACAGCTACCTTTTATTCCTATCAGAATTAATAATTCCAGAGAAACATGGGAGCAACTATTTTTGTAATACTACTGTGGATAGTGAAAAGACCTCTTTCCCTCTCTTCTCCCTCTACTTTTCACCAGTACTGCATCTATGGTTTATGTGCAAATATCTCATAAACTTTGTAGCTTTCAGCTGTCAAGTCCATTAATTAGCAGGTTAATAAAGCCTTCACTTTAGACCTGTCTTTTATATTCCTAAGAAGTATGCTTAAAATACATTCTTTTTCTTGAAGCCAGAAGTAGACCATGCCAAACAATACTAAATTAAACATGGTAAAATTTTGGACAAGGGGAAGCTTCTTAACTCTATGGCATAGCAGAACCTGGAAGAAGAGAAGATTTTTTTTTTTCTCCTTAATGAAGTTTTCATCTTAACTAGTTGCTTTTTATTTACTTTTCAAAATGTCATATTGTGCAATCACTTAATCTAGTTCACATTGAAGTAAATCCATAAGACTCACTTCCAACCCCCAGAAGCCCCTTCTCCTTTATCTGTCTTCTCAGCTTTTTCTGTTGGACATGTCTGTGTATGCATACATCACAGAGAAAACAGATTCGATGTAACAGAAGGAAACCGTTCAGCTTCTTATTGCCTGATATAACATTCTTACATGCAGCTGAACAGATGCTTACATTAATCTTTAAATAAATGTTTTACACCAAAATCATGCTAGCACTGCAGTAAACATTAACAAGAAAATAAACATTTGTTTCCTTTTTATAACACAAAATAGTTTTTTCCCATTATGCAATTTAAGCTACATTAAGCAATTGCTGAGGACAGTCCTTAGGCCTCCAATGATTCTTAATTCTGAGTTCCCTATTCAATACTGCTGCACAATTCTCACTTCATAAAGACCTTCTAACTAATTGCTGCAAATAAAGGCCACCCTGTTGCAATATACTGTAGTCATCTGTTTCCCCTTTTGATACAGTTAAGGATGCTTCCTGAATAATAAGTTGTACCTTCTCAAAGACATTTGCATTCAAACCAAAAGACGTAACTAAGTCTTAGGGATTCATACAAAAATGAAAATGCAATTATATGCCAAATATATCTAGTTTTTGTTAGTACATTAAAACTACATGTGCCAATGGATATCACATTAATTCATAAATGAGGAACAAATAACCTCCTGTGGAAAATTAAATTAAGATGTGCCTACTGCATAAAGACTGACATTTCTAATCCACATGTGTGTATGTGCAAGATTTATGTGTCGCATTTTTTAAAGAAATGTGACAGTTTTCAGTAAATTGGACACACGTCACATTAATTAATGCTGTATGGTCTAGAAAAATGGTAAGGTCCTCACTTAAGTCAACAGATTTTTAGCTTAAAATGCCATTCTATTTTTTTTTCCTAGTATGACCAAATTTTTTAAATCATTTAAGAAGGAGATTTTTTTTTAATTGAACTACTGCTATGTTGTAATTCTTGCACTTCAACAGCAAGACCCCTTTCCAGCAGGATGCATTTATGTCAAAGAAAACAAAACGGGTGTTAAATCAGCCTTACTATAAAGAATAAAAATTAAAGAAAAGGTTGTGTAGAAAATATCAGAGGAATAAGACTAAAACTGTACATTAGTTTAAAAATAAAATACCTAAGCCAGAATAATAAAAAGCATCTTGTCTTTTATCCAGGAAGTCTTGATATGTTTTTGGTACTGCTTCTGAACATATCATACAAGTTTGAGATGAACAGTACTAGTAAGAGATGGTATATTCACTAACATTGCAGGTTAGAAAAAGGTTTGAATTATTGCTGAACTCAAAATATTACTTTGACTTTCATTCTTCAAATACTAAATTCAGAAGTGCTGAGAACAAAACAACTTTCTTAGATGCTTTACCTGAAACAATATCTTTTCTCATGCACATTTTCACATCTTTTATCTAATTTACTATTCCTTATGGAACAGCTTGAACAAGGTTTTCCTAAGAAGTGTTGCACAGCCTCATTGATCTTAGTATTGATAAAAGTTCCATTGATAAAAGGATCTCAACTTTCCTTGAAAACCTTTTATTCCATTACTCTGAAGGTTTACTCATCAGAGAGAACGCTCCCTTAGCAAGTAGAACCCAAAAAGCCATCAGGCTGATCACACTAAAAAGTTCTCCTCACTCTCGTATAGGTTTTCTTCAGCATCTAAAGAGTAGCTACCTTTAATTAACCAGTTAACATCATGTTACAAGTCATATATAAAACAAGTATCTTAATATATCAGTGCCTTCCTGACAAGAGGTCAACAAGGACCTAGACTTGTGGGTGCAGTTACCGCAGTTCTTAGTGTAGTTTGTATATCTTCATTTTCTTTTTTAATTCTGGCATAATTCTGTCTACATAGATTTTTTCCTTTGGAACAAAGAGGCACTGATTTCTGAATGAATTTATGTTAAAGCATAATTACAAAGGAAAAATAATAAGAAAAACTTTGCATATTCAGTATTTCTCCTATTCATTAAATATCAAAGATATTTTGTTTAACATATAAAACTGAAATGATTCAATATGTTATTATTCATTTTTCTATTTCAGGATTGATTTGTGATACAGCAGGCAGTTTTTCTCTTCTAGTTATTCCCTACTGGAGATTTTAGAGGAATATTTTATTAATCTGAAAGCTTTGATAATGTTTCTCCTTTGTAATGGAATGAATGAACAAATCCACATGAGCAAACGTACATTTAAAATTTACTTGCACAAGTATTCACAGCAGAAGTTAATTTTGAAATCTGATTCCTAACCCTAACTCAGGGATAATTTTAAGTACTAGGATCAAAAAATGTATTTCACCTCTCAAAACACTTGTGCCAATAGAAACTCCTTATTGCTCAACTCACTACTCACTGCAATCATTTCATGCACAAATTTAATTTTGAACGCAAATGACTGTGGAGCATTTTTCAGCATTCAGATGTCAGGTGCACCATAAAGTGTCATCAGAAAAGAATTTTTGTGGACTATTGCCTTTCCAAGAAAGAGGAAGGTCAGTCGTTCTGAAAGAATTCAAAACTTTCCTTCTAGAATAAAGTTGGGAAGTCACAGAAATTCTTCACATGTTTTTTATATACTTATGACCTGTCGGTTTGGGGCTGATGCCAGGGGTCTCAAAGCATGTCAGTTAAGCTCTGCCAAAGCTCCTTGGGCTACGTGCACTATGTTTTATGGTACCACTGTTTTTTGCTTAGGATCAAAGTGTTCATACTACACATAGGCAGAGTTCAGTATACACTATTTTTTGATGGACTTCACTGCATCACACTTTGAAATTCTGCGTCTCTACCTTCCCCATTCCATCTGGCTCAAATAAATTCCTGGGAGCTTGTGTCTGGCTTAATTCAACCTCCAGCCCAGGCTCCTGGAAATGCTCTGGAGTTTTGCCTAAGCTGGCTCTTGACCTGGGTACATGAATGTCGATGAAAGATCCAGCACCAGATTTTATAGCATCCTAGATGATGTCGAGAATCAGCACAAATGCACTCTCACTTTGATAACGAGCGTTGCATATTTATCTCAGGCAGAAGTCTGGATCAGATATGTTTGTTGTGTACAGGTTGGTACAAAGCAGAAAGCTTAGCAGGGAAGGTATTTTACGCTGAAAGATGCACTCTTAGACACTGCAAGGAGAGAAAAAGAACACTCCGTCTCTTAAGCAAAACCGCAAGGGTTCAGTGGTTGGTCAGTGAGGTATCTGAAGTGACATGTGCTACTGTAAGAGCTGAAGAGCTGGCAGGGAAAGGAGGACGAGGCTTCGGACAGCTGTCAAGGACAGAGACGGAGCAGACTGGCAGAGTCCAGACAGCAGCTCTGGGGCTCAGTTTGAAGATGTTTCAGGTGACACGTTTTGAGCTCTGTGAATCAGAGATCTACAGATGAAACGTTCACCGGGACATTTCAAGCCAGATGTAGTAATAGAATTTTTGCGGAGTCATTAATCATCATTATCGCAGAGCCCTGCAGTAGTGCTGTGGACCCAACCAAGACTGCGACAGTGCACTGAGGAGAAACAGCGCTTATCTCCACAAGTTTACAGTCAGAGTAGATAATTCTGATTATGAATACAGGAAACAGACACAGAATGCAAAAACGGATTAATAACTTCCAAAGGCCACAGACATTTGCAGAGAGTTTGTTAGGAAAAGTACAGACTAGCATAAGGCAAGAGCAATGAAAGCAACAAGATGGGGGGGGCAGAACGGGCCAGTGGGGAAGGAGGGAGGCACAACACAGCACCTAGAAATCCATCAAAACTGCAAATCTGAGTGTCCCTGCAGGGATTTGTTTCCCACAAAGAAGAGTGGGATGGGGGAAAAGCTTTCTCCTCTCTCTAAACTTCTTTTTTAGGAATATTCTGCAAGAGGAAACGATCAAGTTCTTAGATAAAATTTAATATTTATAACTGTTAACATGAATTTCATTACTTCCTTAGTGATACTTTTTACTCTTATGTCTTACAGCTATAGAAATAAACCATTCCATGCATTTTTACATCTTAACAATGCAATGTTGTTTTACCTGAATTTATTGTAAGCATATAATGCTACTTAAAGGAAAAGGATACAATTTTCTCATGATTGCCTATCATATTCATGCAGATACTTATCTCACAGATCTGGTAAGTACTACTTATTTGAGGGGAGGCTGTTTGATTAAAAGGATCAAAATAATCAACCACAGACATGAGAATGGAGCAGGGCAAAAAGTTGTGAATAACTTAATAATTCTGCCTACAAATGTTTAGTAAAAGCTACATAATTCTTCAGTTTGGTTGTATAAGAAAATTTTGAGCCGGATACTGCAAACTGACATCAAACTGCCAGTCACTAAATTGCAGAGGTGTTGAATCAGGCCCTGGTTTGGCACAGATAGATTAGACAAACAAGATAAGTTTTGCATCATTACTATACTTGATTAGCTATTGTTGTTTGCTCTCCTTAAGTTCTTCCTCTTTTTCCCTCACCCTGAGGTTAGAGTTATTAAGCCTGAAGTACTGGTAATGGAGAACAGAGCCTTCCAGAAAACAGTAAGAAATTACTTATATAATTATCCTAAACAGTGCTGTCCTGAACAAAGAAAAACAGAATAAATCTAAAACAACATCTAATATGGATCTGTAGATCTCATATGATATTGCCAGAAATAACAGATGCAACTTGTGATGTATCTTAAGCAAGTTTCTAGGAATATATCAGTGACCAGTTAGACTAATTATAATTTTCGCGTTCTAGTATGCAGCTAAGCTGTATGCAGTAAGAGCTCCAAATGAAAATGGAGTCACCTAATCCTCAGTTATAAACTCCCCAAAAGGGCAGCCTTGCCTCCTACCCTTCAGCCCACCTTTAGCATTACTATGATGTTGGGGTTTGGATTATTTGCCATTTCCAGTTTATTCATGCAGGCGGATGCATGTGAATAAGGTAAGGAACTTACCACATTAACTTTCCATTTGTCATTTTAAAAAAATTGCAAACAGATAAAACTTTCCCTATTCTCTGCAGTAGTTAGACTTTGAGACTAGGGATCCCCAGAGGTCACTTCTAGCCATAAGCTGTATGATTGTATGAAAACAGCACCGCTCTGGAAGGCTGTGAATGGATCCAACACAGTTGGATAACAGCAAGGATGGAGGTAGGAACTCACATCTGAAGCCTTTTAGACACTTCATAGGTCCAATCAAAGATACCATCAAGCTGTAGTCTTACAGCACTCACTTATCTCAATATTGTTCTACAAACTGCCAAGTAAGCACACTGAAATCCTCTTCTGGGCACAGAAAAGGTTAGGGAGGGGGGTCCAGGATGGGGCGGAAGCAGGAGGGAGGAAGGGAAAAGCAGGGAAATGCCATGTCTGTGTAATAATGTAAACCTAGTCTTTGTTACTTCCACGTACCTGCCAAACTGAGACTCTGACAAAAATACTAAACTGCATGAGAGCAATATAGGGCGTTATAGTACAGCCTCCCAGTTACAATTAAATGTAAAATATTAATTGAAAGGCAACAAACAGAATCATAGAATATTGTATATATTATATATAAAACATATATTTTTATATAATATATACAATACAAAATAAAATAATAATAATCACAAATATCAGCTACCACAAACTAAATATTGAAATGTCATAGACCAGGACTTTAAAAATGAGCAAACAGCTATATGCACAGGTTTCAATAGGAAAGTTCAGGATGGAGTCCAGAATATGTAGTATACTGTAGCTGGCTTAATAGTAATATTTAAGCTGCCAAATGCAATATCTTGCAAGGAAGAAATCTATCAGACAGCAATACTTTAGGAGATTAAAAAAGCAAGCACACAAAAAACTAAATAACTGAGGATATTAGTTATAGAGGCTCTAGAAACCTAGAGGGAATGAGTAAATCTTAAAATATTGTGTATTAAGAAATTTTCCCTGTCATCAAGTCATTCTGTAATAATCTGTGCAAGGTCCTTGTACCTTCTTTTTGTACAACTTCTACTATCGGGGACTACATATTGGACTCCACATATCACTGGGCTTGCTTCTCAGGTCAGCTCTTATCTCATCAGCATGAAATATAGATAATGAAAAAAATCAAACATAATCATTAAAGCTAAGAGAGAATAGAAATCTCCTCACTGTGTTGACCTAATCTTCAAGTAGAAGAGAATGTAAGGGCGGAATTAGAAAATCAGTTAAAATATTCTAGCTATAACACTGCTTGGTATGGAGATGCATCACAGATCCTCACAAACGTTCATAAAAACCTGAACCTTTTAATGGCAGTGAAAATCAGGACATCCCTTTGAGGTTTTAAACTCATGTTTATATTCCTCCATCCTCTGCCTGATTAATTTACAGTGATTATTTCTAAAAATAGATTAGGTTTTTGCTTTTATTTAGTTTTTCCACATGAAAGAAAAAGTTAATTGACTACTAATGACTAATCTGGGTACAGTGCCAAGACATTTTGATATTAACCTGAAAGATATATTTAAATTCAGTTACACATCTCAGATCAATAAATATTAGTCTAAGCTATCAATTAATAAATTCAAATTAATTCATAAATGTAGACATTTGTGTTATGACTGAGGTGTTTTTTAAGACCAGTTTTTAAATTGAGGTATTTTAAACAGAGGTATTTTCAATTAAATTGAGGTATATTCCTCGCTAGGAGAAGGAGCTGGAGTTTTTAAAAAGTAAATCTGAGTGTAGAGGAACAAGCTTTAAGGCCTTCATTTTTTAAAGTACTCTAGGGGAAAAAAAAAAATTCTGAGCCCACACCCTAAATAAAATATTTCCTAGTTAGAAAAGAACCCACAAGGTGTGGTTCGGGGCACACGTGTCATCTGCAACCCTCATTTTTGATGGCTGCAGGTCCCCAGGAGTGCCCAGTACTTCCACTTCCAGCTTCTCCCTTTCCAGCCATCCCCCAGACAGGGCAGTCACCTCCCAGAAGGAAGGAAGAGCAAGCACACAGCATTAAATCAAGAGATGCATTCAAATTTGTGAGTGTTTTCCTGAGTGATAAGTAGTTCAACAGAATGACATGCATTCATTAACAGAAGTAGCATACATTGGTACCATACAGCTGGCAGTGTGCCCAGGTGGCCAAGAAGGCCAATAGCATCCTGGCTTGTATCAAAAATAGTGTGGCCAGCAGGACTAGGGAAGTGATCGTGCCCCTGTACTTGGCACTGGTGAGGCTGCACCTCGAATACTGTGTTGAGTTTTGGGCCCCTCACTACAAGAGAGACATTGAGGTGCCGGACTGTGTCCAGAGAAGGGCCACAAAGCTGGTGAAGGGTCTAGAGAACAAGTTTTATGAAGAGTAGCTGAGGGAACTGGGGTTGTTTAGCCTGGAGAAAAGGAGGCTGAGGGGAGACCTTACTGCTCTCTACAACTACCTGAAAGGAGGTTGTAGAGAGGTGGGGGTTGGTCTCTTCTCCCAAGTAACAAGCCATAGGACATGAGGAAATGGCCTCAAGTTGTGCCAGGAGAGGTTTAAATTGGATATTATGAAAAATTTCTTCACCAAAAGGGTTATCAGCCACTGGAACAGGCTTCCCAGGGAAGCGGTGGAGTCACCATCCCTGGAAGTATTTAAAAGACGTGTAGATATGGCACTTAGGGACTTGGTTTAGTGGTGGACGTGGCAGTGTTGGGTTTATGGTTGGACCGGATGATCTTAAAGGTCTTTTCCAACCTAAATGATTCTATGATTTACTAACAAAGCGCTCCAGGAAAACAAAGATACCATGAGGCTTATTACCATCCATAATTTCTTTACCACAAGAGAGTCAGGATAAAGCCAACTTTGTCTCAGATGTATGGCACTTGTTTTTCTGATGGCAAAACAGAGGAGGGAGAACTGCACTGCATGCAGGTGAGGTGAGGAGAGAAGGTGGTTGAGGACCAGTCATGGAAACTAGACAATGACCCTAGTCAGTATCTGCAGAAAGAGGTTGCCAGGTTCACCCACGTTTTTCCTAGCACTCATCTCTCTATATGAAAGACATTCCCCACTTTCTCCCCAGCTGATGCAGTAGCCACACCGGGCTCACTGCTTGCTTCTCCCAAGTGCCACCTGACCTCATCTCTCATGGGATTTTCAAGAACCAGGACCTGGTCTCAGCTTATGATAAGCTCTTTCCCATTAGCCCTCCAAAAACAAAGCAAGAAAAAAAATCAGTTACTGACTCAGGAGAAAAAACTGATGAATGCATGGAACCCCTTCCTTGGACTACCTGGTAGTAGTAATTATTTCTTTTGGACAAACAAATTAGTTAAAGAGGTTAGAAATTTCAGAGTGACTAAATTTGGCAAAACTTTTCAACCAAAACTAAGGGAAGATAATGCTAAAATCAAGACTTTTGATTTAGGTATTTGTGAGTAACAGTAAAACCAATAATAATACATGAAAATAATAATAATTTGTAAGTGATGGGTATTTGTTGTGCAGACAATTTTTGAAGAGCAAAGTATCAACAACTAAATCAAGCTTTATATTTGAGGACATATTTTCCATCTAATTAAGGCTGTCCCATTATGTTTGGAATAGAGAAGTGGTATAGACTCTTTGTTTTCCTAAGTAACAACATTTCATGTCCAACAAGAAAAATAAGTCTCCTTCCCCCACCTTCCATTAGTATAAAAAATTGCATTATTTACACAGCCCTACCTATGACAGTAATATATACTGCCTGTCAATATACACCATTTGTCATAAGAAAGACCTGCCTCTATGTACCATTTCAACATTTTAAAATCCTTTTGAAACATTTGATGAAAATTATTGAAAGACTTCTTGCTTAAAAAAAAAAAAAATTCTCATCAGTTAGCAAAAAGGGAAATAAAATGAATAATCTACACTACCAACAAATTTCCTGCCAGCTTTAACTCAAGGTGACACCTTTTAAATGACAGAGTGTCTGGCAGAATCAGAAAGTTTGTATTTTATTTGTTTCTTCTGCAATAGAACAAAGAATATGAAATGTCACCCCCAAATGTATTCTTGGAGTACTTGAAAACATCTAGCATGAATTATAGGTATGCAAAATGATCATCTCACAAATTCTCAGAATAGTCTTATTCTTTACAAACATCCCCCTTCCAGAGAAGTTAAGATTTTACTAAATCACAAAACAACACTCATATTTAGATAAAATTTCTGTAATAACCAGCAGTTACTGCCATATTGTGTGTACAGTTGCTGATTCTAGATAAGAATATTGCATAAATTAAGGGAGAAGTGATGATAGAATGACAATTTACTTAGGAATTCAATTTATCCCTGTTGGTAAAGGTATCAGTGTTCACTCTTTTTTTAACATTTTCAAGCTCATTCAACACATCTCAAAATAGATGCAAAATAATTATCAAGTTGATCCAACACTTACATTGTTTATGAATTCCTTCTGCACCAAAATCAACACATTTACACATTTACAGTTACAAGAAATATGTGGAGCTGTGGATATTTTGCTCAGTAATCTCAGTTTCGCAGAATGAAAGAAACAGGGAGCAATGCAATTGCAAGTATTACAAGATGATGACTTGAATACTTGTTCATCCACAGGAAAATCTTTCCACTATGAATTCCTTTACATTATTTTGAAGAATAACATTAGAACTACGCATGGTGTCTAAGTAGGTGTTGTCTAAGTAGGCCTGATTAACTTAAATTATTTCTGTCAAACTACAACTAATGAAGAGTTAAAAAGACCCATGAAGGTTTTTTAATTCTTGTTTCTAATCATTCTAGTTAGCAAGAAACAAGGAAATAAAAGAAGTTAATAATAACTCTGATATTTTAGTAAACTTAAGAAGTTGTTTAGGTATTATGATCTGGATTACTTTACTAGATAAGTGCTTGTCTACAAAACATGTATCCATAATACCTTGCTTAGAAATCAAAGTTAGAATTGGAGTAATTAGGTGGATTGTTTAGCTTTCTCTTGAAGTGGAATGAAGATTAGTCATTCAGCTGATTACAATAATAGCAATTATTTGAAAACAAATGAAAGGTGTCAACACCTAGATTTCTATATTGTCTAAGACCTGAGAAGTCTGACAAAACAATTGTGTTCAAAAACTGTAATTAGTAAAATAACTTCTTTGCAAATCTAAAGAGGACAATATTGATCAACCATGTGAACAAGGGAGAAAACAATAATTGAAAAGAATCAGTGAATATAAAATCTGATCTCTTCATCACAGAAATGACATCTAAGGTTACACTTGAAAGTGACATAAGGAAGAGACTGAACTGGAAAATAAAAAGATGACAAGTAATGAAAACTGTTACATTTTCTTCAAAACTCTCTAACATGCACTCCAAAATAAGTCAACCGAAGAGTTTACATTTTGCCTTAAATTAGCAAGAGACTAATAATCATTAACAGAAGATCACATTCCAAAAGAAAACAGTTTTCTGATATTACTAAAGGTGAAACTATTTCAGATTGTTACAGAAAAGAGACAAGACTTAAAATAACACACATTCATAAAGAAGCAAACACCTCTGAAGAGCCTGCTGTAGCTCTCTGACAGCTATCAGATTTGTATAGAAATTTGAAAAATTACTGAATGTTTGCATCATCTTACATGGAAGGAGCACACAAGGAGAACAAATGTTTAAGTATATAGGAGGAATAAAACCATCTGCATTATTATTAGAAACAAGAAAAGACTTAGGAAGTAACACAGGACAATAAACTGAAGCGGTAAGACATCACCCAAAGATTATGACAAAGGTGGAAAGCAAATAGCAGCTTCAGACATTTGTTTTGATCTTTAGCAGAAAAATAACAGTTGATTACTTCAACTTGCACCATTGTGGGCTGAAATGATGCTTACATAGTAAGTAGAGATACTGGCTGGCAGCAGAAACTCAGTGGTTTTTACTGAATATGAAATCAACCTAAGTATAAGGTGTATAGTGATCACAGCCTCTTCTTGATTATGTTTCCAACCAGAGAAATCAATACACTGATTTTCATTAAGGAAAATTCTCAGGCTGCGAACATAAAGAACATTGATGTGACAGAGATTGAAGCTAAGAAGTTTGCTGAGAATCTGAATTTATGATTCCTGTGGCATGTGCTATCCGAGTTACTTTCTTTGCTACCAAAATACACAGTTCTGTGAGAAATGGAGCAGAATAAAATCTTAGAACCCTAAACTGGGACAAGGAGAGAAGTTTGTTTAGCAGTATAAGAGTTCAAGATAGTGCATTGTGGCAAAGAGAAAATACAGTTTTGTAATGGCAGTTAAGAGGAAAAAAAAGTATTGACCAACAGAAACAGATTAGCATGGAAGATAATACATATCTTAAAGTAAATCAGGCATCATTTCATACTCTTAAACTGAGATCAGATATTAAAGCTGGCATGCAAGATCAATTTTTTTTGGTCAGAATCTCAATTAGATTAATTTCCATCAAATATCACTCATTATTGAAAAATCTAAGTTCTAGACTGACTTGGTTTTCCAAATACAGCCATTTATCTGTGAAATTAAACCATGCTGACATTCTCAAATGAGTTGTATACCTACCAGTGATTCTCTCCGCCTCAGGAGAGATTTAGGGTGCTTTGTGGTGGAGATTAGGAGACAACACAAGGAGATCAGTGTTGTGCATTGGAGGGACAATAGAAAAGAGCTTGGAAAGTAGGGTGTATTTGGAGGAACAGAAAAGCACAAATAAATGAAAAGTTTCTGCCAAGGTACAGAGATAGGGTTTAAGTTTTGTCAGCTTTCATTACTGGTATTCCTACTATTGACAGAAAGTGGGAAACATCAGGACTGTCAGTAATGCCTCCTCCCTCTACATGCCTTATCTAACTTAAGTGCATGGCTGATGCGACTGAGGACAGGGCAGCCAGGCAGACAATGGGCCAATGAGAACTTCATCAAGTTCAAAGACAGAAATTCCTGCACCTGCAATAGGTTAACCTGTGCCATAGTACAGCACTGGCTGGTTCACTAGTGGGTCTGCAAAAAAAAAAACCCCAACTTGAACCCGAGTGAATAGTGGAGATGTGGTGTGGAGATGTGTGCTATTCTGTTTGCCAGGTTTCTGGTCTCCCCTGCATTGAAACACACTGATCAGAGCTTGCTAGGGCAGCTAAACATCCCCCAAAATGGCAGTAAGAGTTTGCATGCTGGGGACATACCCCCAGCTCACATTAGGACCTGCAAAGCATTCCTGGACTTCAGACTTAGAATACATCTGGTACACTCAAGGAAAAGTAGGATCTTAGGGCTGTAAGATTTTCTGGGGGTACTTTGGTCTACATTTACTGTTTAGAGTGATGTAATTTCTACTAATTGTTCTAGGAGAATTTTATTTAAAAAAATCATTTTTCACATAAAAAATAGAGAGATTCTAAACTTTGATAAGTAAATACTGCCTGAGTAACTAGTTATCTCCTCTTTGCTCAAGCACCACTGCTGTTGCTAGCAATAGTAAGATACAGAGCAAGGTATATATTTGGAAATTATTTTACTCTGCATTAACTTTCCCAAACTTGTTTACTGTCAGATCCCCAATGTGAGTGCCCTGGTTGCAGCTGGGATAGAGTTATTTTTCTTCCTAGTAGCTGGTATAGTGCTGTGGTTTGGATTTAGCATGAGAATAACGTTGATAACATACTGGTGTTTTAGTTGTTGCTAAGTAATGTTTACACTGGTCAAGGACTTTTCAGCTTCCCATACTCGGCCAGCGAGGAGGTGCACAAGAAGCTGGGAGGGGGCACAGCCAGGACAGCTGACCCAAACTGGCCAAAGGGCTATTCCATACCATATGACATCATGCTCAGTATAGAAACTGGGGGGAGTTGGCCGGGGGCAGCGACTGCTGCTTGGGGACTGGCTGGGCGTCAGTCAGCAGGTGGTGAGCGGTTGCATCACTTGTTTTTTCCTGGGCTTTGTTCCTCTCTCTTGCTCTCTTGTTGTTTTCCTTTTCATTACGATTTATTATTATTATTTTATTTTATTTCCATTATTAAACTGTTGTTATCTCAACCCATGAGTTTTCTTGGGGGGGAGGGTGAGTGAGCGGCTGTATGGTGCTTAATTACCGACTGGGGCTAAACCACGACAGCTAGGAGCCTCAAGACCTTAGAAAAATCAGGTCAACACTCTTTTACTATGTCTAGAAAACTTCTGATCTAGAAGCCTGTATTAAGCTGATAAATGTCAAGAAAAAAGACTATTCTGTAGAATGGTCTTGAGAAGTATTATTAGCCTTCTCACAAGATGATACTATATTCCATTACTATATTCCATTCCAGATCTACTTATAGCTCTTTAATGAGCTGCTTGTCCTTAATGGGAAAGTCTTTTACATACCTCTTTGATCTTCAAATAATTTCAGGTAAAATACATGAATGCCATTTCATATAATTTCTGTTAGGAAATGAAGATTGCAATAATCTTAAACTTTAAGCATCCATCTTCTCATAAGAAGCTATCTAGTTGGTAAAGGCTCTGCACAAACTTTATATGAAAAAATTTACATACTGTTTCTTCAATTTCTGTCAAAATCATTGCATATTTTGACAGAAATACATTTTTACTAGGTATAAAAACATATCATGGCTCCTTAGAATGGAAAGTATATTTGGAACTTCTATGTTTAAGAGATTAATGTCCAGTTTGGTACTTGATTTTGAATAATTTAAACCTTAGAGCTTTATTGCTATATTTTCAGTTGAAAAGGAAACTGTCTTGTAAATCTGCCAAGCTGCAAGATGGATTAACAATTTGTGTGTCCCTTTTTTCTGCTTAGAACAGCAGTTTCCTTAGAAACATCTTTTCCTTTTCTCAGTATATGCAGGCGTCATTTTTATACTCTGCATAGTTTTATAGGCAATTTTACTTTCCTTTTTTGCAGTACTTGATACAGTAGGGATTCCATAGAACATTATGGGATACTAAAAGTGGCCAGTTTTGCCTGTATCAAGTAGTTCAGATAGTGATTTTCAAAAGCCTAAAGAAAACTTAAATATACCAATGGTGGTTAATTCATTTTCATATATGGACTGAACTTAGAGAGGTACTTAAGTTAAAGAATGTGCACACTAACTTTTATTAGTCCCAACATACTCCATCTCCTCATAAATGGCAAGAAAACGCAGGTAGGATGGACGGTAACCTTTTCAGTTGTGAGCCAGACTTCCCAAGCAGGGAGGCACAGTGCACGGTCCTCCAGGGAGGGAAGGCGGTAGCTTGAGCTGGGCCTCATCTTCCTTGGAAGGGCTCAAGTACCCTGCTCCAAGATCCTAGATGGTGGGAAACAGGTACCTGACATTTGAAATATCACTGGGTGCCCACCTCCCACATCAGAAGGGTATAGGTATCTGATGTGTCATATCTGCAATTGCAGGAGGATATTTCACACATTGCAGGGATCTGAAATGGCACCAGACATCTATGGTACGTCAACTTTGTCCAGAGCATTACAACCACAGCTCTAAGACAGAAATCCTTTTGCACAAAATATATGGTACTTGTTTCCATATAGGAATTCAATGAAATCTACAGTGAGAAGAACACACTTCACAGAAAATAGAGAAGAATTTGAATAACACGATGAATAGTACACTTTGCATCATTGTCTCATCTTTCCTTCTTTTTGCTGCTGGAATACCATAAACAGAAGGAAAAGATCATGCCAAATGGATTTCCTCTCTCTGTTCCTACAGCATTGAGGGATAAACAGAGGATGCAGCAGCTGCGAGGCCTGCCTAGAGAAGTTAGCTACTCCAAGGTTATCCCAGCTAAAAGATCTATGTGATCTAAAGTGCAGGTCTTAAATTGCAAATGACTTAGAGGTGCAACCTAGAATTGCCAAAGGACTGATTTCTCCCAACTGTTGGTGACTTTCTCAAGAAGACAAATAAATACATCATGGTACCAGAGTGCTCATAGAAACAATCATCCAAAAAAAAAAAAAAAAAAAAAAAGGTGTATATGTTGTGTGAGAAGGATTTGATAAGAAAAATTAAAAATTGCCAATATTTCCCCTGTGATAAATAATTTAATCCTGTCTGCACTAAAAATAAAGGCTGTAGAAACTTGAATACAATGATGCAAACATTTTCTCCTGGAAGAAAGAGCATACTCATGGAAAGAAGAAAAATGTCTAATGATTAGAATACTCATTAGAGACACTACCTACATTTAAACTTAAGACAACTACAAGGCTTGTAGTTTCTTGTGAGATTCTGCTCCCCGCCTCTTCTGGATCAACAACTGTGCTGGTTTTGGCTGGGATAGAGTTAATTTTCTTCATAGTAGCTAGTGTGGGGCTATGTTTGGGATTTGTGCTGGAAACAGTGTTGATAACACAGGGATGTTTCCGTTATTGCTGAGCAGTGCTTACACTAAGTCAAGGCCTTTTCTGCTCCTCACACCAGCAAGTAGGCTGGGGGTGCACAAGAAGTTGCGAGGGGACACAGCCGGGACAGCTGACCCCAACGGAGCAAAGGGATATTCCATACCATAGGATGTCATGTTCAGCATATAAAGCTGGGGAAGAAGAAGGAGGAAGTTGGGGACATTTGAAGCTATGGCGTTTTGTCTTCCCAAGTAACCGTTACACATGATGGAGCCCTGCTTTCCTGGAGATGGCTGAACACCCGCCTGCCCATGGGAAGGAGTGAATGAATCCCTTGTTTTGCTTTGCTTGTGTGTGCAGCTTTTGCTTTACCTATTAAACTGTCTTTATCTCAACCCACGAGTCTTCTCACTTTTACTCTTCCGATTCTCACCCCCATCCCACCAGGGGGGAGTGAATGAGCAGCTGTGTGGTGCTTAGTTGCTGGCTGGGGTTAAACCATGACAATAACAAAAGACATTTGTTATTCATTCATGTTATATTGTTTTTCAGTTTAGAAGCTAAAAAGCTATGAGGGTCTTTATTTGTTCTTCACTCTCTCCTCCGTGAAAGAAGCAGCTAGCTTTTAAAAAGGAAAAAGTGAAGTTATATATCTCTTTCTTAGGACAGTGCACTATTTTTATTTCCTTGCTTTAATGGTGATGGTATCTGATTATTTTTAAGAGTGGGGTGGAGGTGTATGGTTTTTTGTATTACATCTCTAGGAATCACTATTAACATTTTATCAAACCCTTACTAATAAGTAAGAATGAATACATTTGCTTATTCTCCCATGGGAGAAAATGGCTATAGAGTATTTTCAGTGATAGAGGACAACCAGAATTCCAGGACTTCCCTTTAGCAAACACAAGAATTTAAAGCCTAGTTTGTCATTTCCCCCATTTTTCTGAGGTTATTTATATAAACTTAAAGGAAATGCAAAACAAAGTATGATCAAATGAGAATGGGTGTGTTGAACACCCACCTTTGATGACTTTGAATACTTATGCACAAGGTCTGGATAATGATAAAGTAGGTCTTCAAATGCAATAGCATCAAAATTAGACACATGCAGTAGAGTTTAACAAGACACCGTGTTTCTTCTTTAAAGAATATCTGGAGCTAGTATAAGATATCACTTTTCAAAGTATAGACATGCAGAAACTCCTGAAATATTGCAAAGTTCACAACCGCATGCCTGTGAGGGCACTCTGACTCATGCCAGAAGGACTCTGTACACACCCGTTGCTCCTTGTCCCTCTCAACCCAGACACAGGCTGTCATTTCACAGCCATAAAAAAACCACTGTAAAACACAATTCTCCCTTGCTCCCTTCTCCCCCCTTCCATTAGCAGCAGGACTTTGAAGTTTTCTTCTGTCACAACACTGCATTGTATAATGGTTTAAAGCAGGAAGAGAAGGAGCTCATAGCACGGCAGCAATTAATTGCCCCATATTCCTTCAAGGAAACATTGCTTATAAGCAACGGATTAATTAACAAAGTTGTAGCCATGAGGCAACAGCCTCGAAGTTGCAGAGCTCATGTCACTAATTTGATTCGTTTTCATTTTATTTGTTGCCAAATGCAAATGTTTTTAATTTTTATTTCTTACAAAGATCAAAAGTTACAGGTTTGAAAGTTCTAAGAACCCCACTATGTAGGAACTGTAAGGAAGTTTTAAGGCTTCTGAAAAGTTTTCTTCTACTACAGATTCTGACTATTTTTCAAATACAAGCCTGTTTGACTACTCCTTGTCTATTTAGCAAATTAATACATACCTCGAATTGTGAAGCTATCTTATTAGGAGATTACAAGTTAGTGGTACAGTACAGCATGAAGAAAGTGAAAAAAACTAATACTATTCAAAGTCTCTGACAAATAGCTATTGAGTAGCTGCTAAAGAGATAAGCATATCGTTAGATCAAGTAGAAGTTAAGTTAAAGCTATTAGTAGGGATCCTTGTCATTCTGGCCTCAGATAAATTGAAGAAAGTCTTCTGTTTACAGCCCATTTTCCCCTGCCCCTCCCGGCCCCCCCCCCCCCCCGGATTAGCCAGCTGTGGTAGCGAATCCTGTTCATTGCCTACTGCAGTAATGTAGAACTCCTCAGACCGAAGGAGTCCACCGGAGGTCAGCTTCCATCAGTAGCTACGTACATTGATTAACATCAATCTCCAAACAACCTGTTCCAAGCTAACATTAAGTTTCTTTGAGATTTAGTGCACCAGATCTCTCCAGAACTAACATGTTTAGACAACCATTACGGATATCTGACTGATCCCAGGTGCTGTCTTTCATTCTGTGCTGATTGTTGAAGACAGAACTTGTCTCCCAGCCCAAGAGCTGCACTAGAGAACTGCCCTGGCGAAGAGTTTAAAATCAACCCTCTCAAAAAAGACATGTTACAGGAGGTCCAATTCTTTCAAGTCTGGACACAGAAAGGGAGAAATCCGATGCAGTTTTTGGCTCAAATGATTGTTGAAAATGTTTGTGTATTTCCACGTTGTTTACAAAAGGTAATTCTACATCACAGACACATGACGGTTTGAGTGCCTTATTTTATTAAAAGTTGAGCCCCAGTTCAAATATGGGTCCTCTAAACTCAACAAATCATACAGCAAACTGCTGAGTTTGTTATGAGGCTGTAAAATGTTTCTGATCTTGTCTGAACTTTCTTAATATAATGACATTCCTCATGTCTGAACCCTGCAGAATTCTCTGCTAGAGATACATTATAGTTTTATGCATTACATTAATAAATGCTCTGATTAGCACATGATCATTGCAGCATTTTTTAAAAATAATTTTCATACATGCAGATAAGCTATTTAACAAATTCTTTTTATTACAGAATTTATTTTCTTACCCGAACTCCTGTGCACATTCTGCCTTGAGGAATAATACTTCCCCTTTAGTGGCTGAGTGATTTCCCTCTTTTCCTGTTACCCATACCTATTATTGCCTGTTTATATGCAGTACTTCAGGTACAAATATTAAGGAGCCATGAACTTTCAAATCACTACTGTGATTTATCCTTTAACAAATAAGATCACTACCTTCATATTTAGCCCATCCCTTTTAGTGTAGTACTCTTGTATCACAGTCCTTGATGTCAGCCATACTAGAAAACTTGCAAAAGGATCGCAAAACTAAGTAGATTGCATCCTCTCATAATTAAGTAAGAGGGACTCTACTCAGACAGGATGAGTACGAATGCAGCCAGGAGTCCTTGTCATTTTTCCAGTCTAAGGATGACACATTATGTGTCCTGCTTCAATGCTTGAAAAGAAATCTTAAGGGCTTTCACAGCATCAGACATTTTATTGCACCTTGCTTTCCTTTACAGCTCTGTCAATACAGCTACATCAGTTTACCCTGGCTGCAAACCAGCCTCTAAGCTCACTTACTGTCAAGAATAGTGGCGCTCAGAAGCCGCGCATACTCTTTAAGATTTCACCAAAGCCACTCGTATAATGTAGGAGTACGCTGCTGTTAGCTTACATGTGTTATTTGGGGGTGAAGGGGCAGAGTCAGGGGGAACAAAGAGGTGTCTTTTTGATGTTAAGATTTACTTTGTCACCCACACCAGAACATTGATATTGGTAACAGAGTGCACAGACTTTTGGCCTTAAGAGAAAGACCAGTGAATATTTGGCTAACATGGCTGATGTGCAGATCCATAACTAGATCAGACAAGAGCAGTGGAAAATGCTGGTGAGTCAGAGTTCTCAGTCTTCCAAGGTACTGGCCAATATTGAGTGCACCTCATGCATGAAAGCATACTATTCCATCTAAGAACCATAAATCTCAAGAGGATGATTTATCATTTATTTTCAGGAAGCTGACATAGAAATATGATGTTCTGTATACTTCTTTACTATAAAGATAATATCTATGTTCACACTAAAGGCTTCAATTACATTAATATGTTGCTTCCCTTACAGCAACTTCCATCAGTAATTCCTCAAGTGGTTTGTTGTTGACGTTCATACTATCAGAATGGCTTTTCTTTTGCTCCTTTAAATATGCTAACAGAATTATGCTCACCTTCTGATAATTTTAGGAGGCAGCAAGGCTTTCTGAGAGAAATATATTCTATGCTTTCTGTCAAAGAAGTAAAAAAAAAAAGTAGGCAAGATCAGCTAAGCAACAGTCCAGGTTAAAATAATTTTGCTTAGGTATGCTGATTCAGATTCAAGGATCTCCACCTGCAAAATTTCTGGATGACGCTATACCTACATTAGGACTATTCAAATAATACATTTGAGTAGTTGTTAAGAGTAACATGCTGATTCACAGCCACTTGCAGCACTCATTTCTATTTTAATCTGCCCAGCAACATCTGCCTCTGAATAACTTGGGTTATGAGGCTCTGTGTTGGATAAGCTACATACAGCTATGAATTCAATCATCTGTGGCACTGGGTGTTTATATGGAAGCTTCTCCCAGTTTAGGTTGTCTTGTATGACATGTTCCCCAGCAGCACAGGAAGAAGACTTCAAATGATATGGAAATACTGAAACAGAACATGCTACTGAGCCAACAAACCGTCCTGAAATGAATACTACAGTATGCTTTCAGTTCTATTTGCTAGGCAGAAAAATATCTGTAGCTTTCTAGGCATGGTGGGGCAAAAGCTATTGGCTCATTAAGCACCAGCATTTCATGGAAGCTTGACTTAATATGCAGAAACACTCCAAAGTCACATTCTGAGCCGCCAAGCCACTGTCTCATATGTATGGAAACAAGCTGAAGAGTGTTACTAAAACATTTTCCTAGAGGACTTCACAGGAATGCTATTTTGTTTTATAGGCTAGGAGAAATGAGGCTCTGAGTGATCAACTCAAAGGTCATATAGTGATTCAGTGTGGAATTACAAGTAAAATGGAGTGATTTATCTTATCTTCTTACTTCAAGTGAAAATATCCTACTTCATGAAAAAAAAAGCTTCAGGAGTCCCACCAGCTGCTTATCTCTTTGTAGAATCTAAGCATATTTCTTCCATATTTATCTCAATTAGCAACTATTTAAACACTGTTGAGAAGATATTGAACTTAGTTGAAGAAAAGCTGTTTTATAATGAGTGGGATCATTTTCTAGTCAGCTTTGTACACTGCAGTATCTTATTCTTGGTCTTATTTATCTTCAATATATTAAATCTTTTGGGAATTTACAGGCAAGAAATACGACAACAATAAATAATTTCCCCTCATGAACTTTTACATTCTAATTAAACAATTTCATGTTGTACCATCACAATGGCCAAAGAGTATCAAACAACTCAGTCATGGTGTGCTTTGACTTACATTAGAAATGTTCTTAGGTACTGAGTTCCCCAAGTACAAACTATACCAGTCTCTTTAGATTTTAAAAAAAAAGGTCACAGAAAGAGGAACATTGTTGTAACTGCTCTGAGACCAGGACACAACAGTAAAACAGGTGCAAAAATCTACCCAGCTTCAACAGAAGCAGAATTTGGTCCCTTACCATCAGCAAGCAATTTTCTTGTGCACTTAGCTAAGTCATCCTTCATCCTCTCAGCACTAGAAATGGACATAGCCTGAGTCCTAGCACGGCTGCCTCAGCAAAGGGACAAGGTGCCCTATGAGGGACAGTCTTACACATACCCTAGACAACAGGCACAGCCCATTGATAACTACAGATAATGCAGGAAGTCAACATGCTCAAGTTCAGATTCATCACAAAGTAAAGCACATGGCAACAGCAGTGATATTTCCATCATCCCTTTCATAGGCCACATTTACTAACTGTTGGCCAAACATACAAATGAACAGACTTCTCTCTGCTGCTATCAAAGGCAAAAGTTAATTTCAAGATTAACAGTCAACTTAACCATGATCCATAAGGCAGTTACAGCCACTACACGTAGTTGGACAGAAACGTTACTTGGTGACTAAAGTGACAGTGAGAAGTTGAGTCTTCCCAGTGTGACCCATTTAGTATACTTTTTGTTATACCATGCTATGTAAATTTAGGGTAGGGTTTGGGGTTTTTTACTGGCAAAATTATCCTGTTGGTATTTTACTTAGAAGTTGACAGGTTTTTGTATTCATTTGCCATCGATCTGATGATTTCAGAATCTTCCAGCTGGGTCATATGACAAAAGGTCCAGATTTCCACAAATCTGGTCACTGATTTTTGTTTCTAAATACTTCATCAATGTGTTAGTAAGAGTATTAAACAAGAACTGTCAGGATAACACTCATCTCCAAAAGAAAATCCATTAGTTAAACTAAAATTTGTGCTTTGCCAAAAAGCTTGTGAAATGGTAATTGCATAAAGTTTTCAGTTCACGTTATTTTCCACACACTCTCATCATGTACCTATGTGTGCTTCAGTACATAGTTGCCTGCAGTACATGAAAAGTGTTCTCATGAGCTTCTTGTGGTCAGGCAGGCTGGGTAATACAAAGGTAGTAATCCAGCACAGTGTGCTGGACCTCCAGTTGCTAAGTTACTTTCCAGATGTTTTTGGACAAGATCACAATAAGTTCAGAAAGCACAGAAATAATATTTGTAAATAATGCACGATTTGTAAAATTATACTTAATTTATAAAATAATTGATACAAAAAGCAATTATTTTTCAGAGTGATACATGGTGGACAAAACATGACAGAATATAACTTCATTCCATTTTAAACAAATTTTTCATACTTCCTTTTGCACCCAAGAGGAAAACCAGGCTCACAATTACTAACATATGTGATCACAAGGCTCAAATAAATCTTTAACGAGCAGAACATTTTGTTGAACGTGCCTATTGAGTTACCTTGATTGCTTCACCTAAAGTCACTCTTTCTATAACATTAAAAATATCTTAAATTTTCTGAAGCCCACAGCTGGAAAAGAATATTGGTATCAGCTTCATTCAGAATGTAGCAAATTTCAGGTGTGCAATTTTTTGGGGTCCTAATAGACCTATTTATCTTTCAATAGTTTGATTATTTGACATATTTTACCCCTTTTACTGCATATTCCTTTGATTAAGTATTAATTGGCTGTTCTTTAGAGTCTATTCATATAACTTTACTTCTAGTTGAACTCTCCAGTAACAGACGTTAAATGAAATTTAAAAAATAATGATCAGAGACAAAGAAAGATAATGTCTTAGACTGGTTCATTATGCCAGTCCTCCAGTGGGCTTAGAGACAGTCATGGACATGAGGGTCACATTCTCTGTCATAAGTTTGTTAGCAAATTTGTAGAAAAATCTCATAGAGAATAGTCATTCATCATTCTAAAGCTTTTCCAGGAAAATGCACTGTGTCCAGTGAAGATCCTCCTGGATAAAGTTGCTTCTTTGAATAGATTTCTGCTTAGATCCATATCCCTCTGCAGCCATTTGGTATAGACTGTGGGAATCACAGAAGAATCATATTTGTGCCTAAATTATCCCACATCATCTCCATTCCTTGTTAATATTCAAGTAATATGGAGCACACTGGTCTTTGCTCTTCTGTAGTGACCAAATTCTATAAAGTCATGAGTGGACGTTCAGCAAAGATTGCCTATTATTATAAAACTTTCACAGCATATAGGAGACTGAGTCAAAGTCCTTGACCTCAATAAAATAGCAAGCAATTTTTTTCTTTTTTCTCCTCAATCTTGGATGTGTGTCAGCTGTCACCGAGATATGGACCAAAATGCAATCTAAGGTGTTTTACATGCAATAAATTCAAAGGGCTTCACACCAAAATGAAACTGAAGTTTTACAAAGCTGCAAAAAAATTAAGGGATGGGGAAGCTGCTACTTGTCTAGATCTACTATAGGGAGGTAAGGCTCCTTCTGCACCTCTTCCACTCTGAGAAGTTAGTTACTGTTCATACCAAGGGAGACCAGTGCACATAAGGCCATTGGTGTTTAGAAAAAACATTTGTATCTAGCTCCTGTTTTCTATTTTTATAGTTCAAGGGCCCAGAATGCACTTTCTTTCATCTTTTGACAAGCTTTCACCAGTCCCATTCACCTCATCCTCTCAAACATCCTTCAATTTCTTTAGGTTTTTTTTTTTTAGTGTGCTATGATTGGATTTGCATTTTGAAGCTTTCTATTCAGTGTTATATATGGAACATGTCAAAGCTTTGATTTCCAGTTACCACCAAATAGAGATAAAAGTAAACACACAAGCAGTAAACGAGCTCCTTTTTAGTGGAAGTACACTGCAGATGGAATGTAGAATTGATGAGCACATAGTATCAGCAATGAAAAATTCTATTTCATGTTTAGCACAACAAAACTGAGAAAGAGCTTTTATCTAACCAGTGTTCTCACTGACACCTGCAATATAATTGTATAGATATCTGTTGTTCCGATTTTGCTTTGCATTTACCTTCCTCCTACCCTTCACTCTTCCTACTGCTCTGCTTTGTTTTGTTGCTTGGGGTTTTTTTTAAATAACTATGAGTAACACACAAATGGTAATGCCTAAGTTCACCATTTCTTCAGTTTCCCTTCCCATCCCCTCCCAGCATTATTTTTCACTTTAACACAACAGTAACTATGCAGTCTAGTATTGCAATCAAATCGAATAGTGCTCCCAGTCCTGGTAGGAGTCAAAGCAAAGTCAAAATTAAATGAAAAATCTCTACTATTTCAATTGCTTAATTACAGCATTGGTCTCTTTCCATTCCAAGAACCACTAGATAACAACATGGCAGAAACACTTATTCTGTACATCAAACTCTAGCTTTCAAGTAATGGTTGTTCCCTCAGCCTACTAGCTCCTAAAGATCATATCTTAAGTCAACACAGTCTTCATATTTCTAAGTTTTTCCTAAGCCTGGTTTAGATGTGCTGTTTTTCACCAGTTTTCGGTTTCTAAAGTCAATGTGTGCCTCTCATTCAGACAATGTTGCAGAGATCAACTCCTTCCCTTGACAATTTCCTTGTACTAAGGTCCAGCCAGTGGGCTTTCCAGCTACTGTTGATCTCTTTTCTACTCATCTCCTCACACAGCAGCAGCCATTTCCAATCCATCTGATTCTTAAAGCATCCCTTTTTAAAGATGCAGTTTGCTTGCATATGCCAAGAATACTAAATATATAGCCATGACATGGTGTAACAGGTATTTTTCTGCAATTCCTTACAGTTATTTATTTTTTACTCTACTGAGTTAAAAACATACAAACAGCAGGTCTGGTTCAATTATTCTGGCCACACCCAGAACTGAGAGGTCCCTTTTTAATTACAAGCAGGAAATACCTTTCATAGTAGATACTACTTTTAGGGTGCACCCATCAAAAAGGGGATATTTATTGAGAAGATGTTTTTTTGAAAATCACAGAAGTATGCACAGAGGCACCTGTTTAGAAGTGAAAGCCTCAGTAAAATCCAGCCTGTGCTAAAGCATTACATACAATGCACTTAGGAGAACACAAACATTGAGGGAGAAGTCCATCAACCATCATTAATATGCTTACTGAAAGTGCAGTAGGTTTTTACTACTAGATTGCAATGAGGATTTAGATTAAGATCTGACTTCATTCCAGTTTAAGTATTTTGCGTTCTCTAAAATGGCAATGAAGGCTGACAAAGATTTATGCACTATTGTTTGAATGCTTTATTGGCTGCCTCTGTATAACTGTATTTAAATAGTCACACGAGGAAAAGTTGGCAAAGAGATTCCAATGAATGCTAGTTATGAAAACATGTCACAGAAGAGTGGCTTCCCAATAGATTACATTGATATCTACAAGTCAAACAAGTTCAAATGCTGTAGAGGATAAAATACTTCATACCCAGAATATTAATGAGTTCATTCACATAAATCCATCATCTTGATATTTACAAACAATCCTTGAAAATTAATTGAAAAAATTACTTGGGGTTTGTTTTTTTATTAAAAAAAACACATACATGTGTCAATTCAAGAGAAAAGTCTTACACCAACAAAATTTATAAACATTAGAATACTTCAAGTTTAGAACACTAAGTACATAATCAAATGGATAGACGAAAAGGTTTTTGTTTATTTGTTTTAAAAGCTTGGGTTGGTTTTAGTTGGTTGGTTTTGCTGGGCAGGGTCTTTGTTTTGGGGTGGTGTTTTTTATGTTACAGGTGGAATTCATTCAGTTAAATCCAAACTAGAAAGCCTTTTTGATGAAAAACTGGAGGATCATATTCAATGCTTGTCCCAGAATAGAATTCTAATCTGCTGCTCCTCACCCCAACACTTTTTTGTTATTTTACTCAAATAAAACAGCAGCATACCAATATTTAGGACATGAATCCCCCAGCCTCTCTAGCTGCAGGCTCTCTTCTTCTACAGCCCTCTACCAAGTTGTGCAAACTTGGATAACACAGATAGCATAGCACCCTAGTGGATAGGGTTTGTTATATAAATACTGTTTGTTATATAAATCAAATTTAGCTTGCTTTGTATGCATAGTATTCATAATAGAACACTATAGAAAATCAGAGGGGGGATCCTCTGTGTGCGTGGAGGTGGTGGTGGAAATCAGTCATTTAGGTTTGTGCAGAGTCAAACATGCATGCGGTACAAAAAAAACCAGCAAAGATGCTGCCACTTCCGCTGATAAGCAGATCTACACTTCCAGATTTATTTTGTCTAATGCTTATTCCAGAAAGTATTCAAAGCAAGTGGTTCAACCTTTCTGTAATGGTAATATTTTTTATTAATTCTGAACCTGGGAGACATAAATAGTTTTTGCATAAGGCTTAAATTAGAAAGCAGAACTCTCGCCATGGGATGGATACTATACAGCAAGACTTTTTCTTTCTGTAGCTCCATGTTGAGGCTCCAGGCAGTAAGTGCGTAAACAACAGTTGCTATTTACATGCTACAAGGAGATGTAGAAACTGGTTTTGTTATTTATAGTATTTGTGAAATTAAAGCAACAAGTTCAGAGTGTATGTACAATTGTCTGTAGTAAACTGATTCTCTAGCACTTCCATTTTTAAAAGTGGCACCTGCTATTTTTCCTTTCTGCTCATTATTTCTCTTTCAGTTATAAGCACTGAAAACATTTTTACTCATCAATTTGCACAAGACTTATGAACACTGAGATAGAGTCCAATGCGTCCTTTGATTAAATTAGAGTACTCTACTTGATGTGTGCAACTCGTGGTCCAAAAGAATCATAGATGAAATATCATGGCAGCTACTAATTAAACTGATTAGTGCTTCCAGTACATGTTGTAAGTATTTCAGCTGGTTTGGTGCTTCTCAAGCCTTTAAAACATTCTGGTTTTGAGATTCTGTAAAAAATTCTGTAAGACAATTTTAGGAAATAAATTACATGAAGAGAGTCAAAGATACAGCAAAAATACTGATATTAATAACTTAACACCAGTTTATGCATAAACCCAAAGTTCCAATCCTAACCTACCTGATTTTATAAGTGCTTCTAATGACTAAGAATTAGTGAATTTTTTTCTTTTTTTCAATTTAAGATGACTAGAGAGAAAAAGGAAGATTTCTATTACATTTTAGAGTATTAGCAGAACTTGAGTTCCCCTTTGTCACACTTTTATGCAAAGCCACAGGAAACAAATAATTTTCCAGCAAGAGTACCAATCAGCATAACTACTTTATTTTACAAAAGCTCATTATATGGGGAGAAGAGCATAATGGATCCTTTTATTTTGTTTAGTAAATCAAACTCCATCATGTCTCCATAAAAATATACTGGTTGACAAGCCACTTCACTGACAAAATCTGCAGTTTCATTAACCTCAGCTGATCATTTAACCTTAAGGCTGTTAACAAGTCTGGCAAAAAGTGTCTAAATATTTTCTGCAGTGATCACTTCAGAACAATGCAAAAATCAGATACCTCATCTGAAAAAAAATCTTAAAAGCACCACATATTTTAAATAATTTGGGGCTTTTTTAAGACTTGAGAAATAGTTCATAGAAATTTCTTTGATATCAAATATATTACTGAATGTTACCATCTGTTAAATATTTTTCTGTAACTAAATATGTCCAGTTATTATATGTTAATATTCTGTGGTGCACAGAAAAGTGTCCTCCCCTCAGAGAAATTTATACGAATGTGAAATTCAACACAGAATTAGTAAAACTGAGTGTGCAGATGTATATAAAGAACCAACCCCCCCACATTGTTTTATAGTATCGACATTTACCTTGATCTTGAGAGCTTTCCTCTGCCCTTACTTACACACAAAATTCCTGGTCCTACCCACTAGTGGTTAACCCAGTTGTACATATGCCCATGTAACTGCTTGTACAATTTCAATAGTTTTAATCGCTGCTCAAGGATGAATGTTATCAAAGTGCTCTTTTTGAGCATACTTAAATGTATCTCCTGGTGCCTCAGCTTCTTAGACTTGTCCATTGAAATTTCCAAGTGAAACATAATGAAAGGAAGGTATTGCAGTGAATTAAGATATCAATGAACCCAGAATACCCATGGATTGTTTTGTCAAATAGCCTATGTTCAAAGATAATTATGAAAGAAAATATTAATTTTGATTCCTAATTACATTTTCATATTGAGAATTAGAATTACTTCACTCGCACTGAATCTCAATTTAATTAAATTAAATGGACTATTAAAGCATTGAGTTATCAGGTAAAATAAATTAAGTATAGAGTGTGGATTAACACCTTCATAAAATATGGATAGTGCTATAGTACTTTCCCATGTTTGTCTTTAGAATTGGATTGTTAAGAATCAGCTACATCTCAAGGACAATTTACACTTGATAAAGCCAGTACAACTGAAAAATTACTACAGTTACTGTTACTGCAGTTATATTCATTATCACTACATAGTTATCACACCTTAGTTAGAACTTCAGGAATGCAAATGTGGTGATGTGGGATTTCAATAATAATTTTATGAAACATAGTATTTTGTCAGCAGTTTTGTGGATCAAGACAGATGTGCAAGGCAGTGTCAGGAGAAAGCTGTGATGCTGCAGCAACGGCTGGAATCTGTTATACGATGAAAGTGCTAACACTGACTGATCCTGTAAGAAAGTATTCTGAAAACAGATGTTTTAGCCTGAAGTTACTTTCATTTTTCTACCCTAAGGAGAAGCTTACTTCCAGATTCTGAGGTCCAAACTGTGATGGGACTGGAGAAACACAGAGGTAGCAAAGACAAAAGAAGAATCAGCAAACCTAGTATTGAAAAGCAATTACTGTGCAAACTGAGGATGTACATATACGATAAATCAATCCTTGTCATGACAACAAAATGTGAAGAAGCCCTCAAAAGGCAGTATTGTTGAAGTGTATATGACCAATGGGAACTCTGTTTTTTTCTAGGAATACTGTGAAGTCCATAACACTGATAAGTATATAGTTGTAGGAAGCCATCCTGCCATTTTATTAAACCTTTGTAATCTAATGTGCTGTTAGAAATACCAACAGTCATAATTCTAATTGACAGTTGAACCAAGTGCCACCTCAACTAAGAGGACACCTGCACCTGTTGAAGTACAAGCCACTAAGGAATATTTACTTCTCCCAGTTACTGCTGAGGGTCTAATAACATGCTGCTTCTACCAGCCAACCTTGTCTTGCCTGCATCTGTAGGCCATAACTGCATCGTTACCATTCACATGTAGGCTTTTGTCACTGTGCGTATAAACCAACAGCTCCACATTTATACTACATAGGCTTCCTCAGGTTTCCAGTACTGAAGACGATACTCACAGCTGAGCCTGGCTAACACCGTATTTGTCATCTAGCAGACTATTGTGAGCCAACCAGATACCAGTTAAAACAAACAAATTTAGGGGTTTTTTTCCTCCTCAAGGGTGCTGGTTCCTTGACACAGCTCCAAACAGCAAAACTAATTCTAACATATCTTAAGAAAACAGTAGTGCCAGTACCCACACCTAATCCTCAGGCAAACCTGCTACAAAGCAAAGCAAAGCAAAAAGAAATGCATGAAACAGTATTTTAATATTTATTCTACATGAGAGCAGCAGCGGCTGGCTGAGTAGCTACTGAGTGTGAAACCACATATTGTGGCAGATAGCCAACATATTCCCTCCCTTTCTTTTTCATTTACTGCACAGATAAAGGAAATCTGAGTATTTACGCTAGTTTAGAGCAGAATTAGTAGGCGAAAAAACAATGACTCCACAGCAAGGGGGATGGCAGGTTCTCTGGCATCACCAGAAATATAAAACCTACAACATATTTTTGTGTTCATGCATTAATTAAAGCTTTCACTTAATAAATATCATGTACATGAATTAAAGAATAAAGGATCTGTAAAGCCACTTTTAAACCCCAATCTGTAGGCACTGAAGATTATTTTAGTAATCTTTTACCTCTAATAATTTTCAGAGCATGTACTCAATTGCAAGTTGCTCATGGTTGGTATATCATCATAATTTCAGACTTCTAATGACATCTGATTATAGCATAAATTGCTGAGTCACAAATTTGTGTTTATTACAAGGCTATAAAATATTTAACTTCAATCTGCAAATATAACTAAGCTATAGTATTCGCTCGTCAGAAAGTGATGCCCTCTGTGCTTGCCAGAGTGGATGTGGCTACCCAGATGGAGCTCCCACAAAAACATGCAGCTGTCCAGGTCTCGGGCTGCAGAGAGTGCCTAGGCCTCTCACTGTTCATGCGTGGCAGCTGTGAGGACAGCTGTGTGAGATGTGACCAGGTGGATGATTTGCTCTGCATGGTGGCAGAGCTACGGGAGGAGGTAGAAAGGTTAAGGAGCATCAGGGAGTCTGAGAAAGAGATCGACTGGTGGTGCCAATGCTCTGCCCCCCCGAGACAGGAACAGGAGCAGCAGCAGCCACCAGTAAGAACCCACAATCAAGGGGATCCTCTATCCCCCCCGTATTGGGCTGAAGGCAGCAGCTCAAAGGAGGAGAGTGAATGGTAGCAAGTCCACGCTCATGGCAGCAGGCGAAGGCCCTCCTTGCCCACCTCGCCTTCCCAGGTGCCTCTGTACAACAGGTATGAGCCCCTAAAGGTGGACAGCCAGGCAATGGAGGACAGGGATGACAGTCCATCTACACCAGAGGTGTCGCCCAGGTCAGAAGAACATACCTCTCATATCAACACCACCTCCACAAGGAAGAGAAGACGGGCTATAGTTGTGGACAACTCCCTTCTGAGGGGAACTGAGGGTCCGATATGCCGGACAGACCCTCCTCTTAGGGAAATCTGCTGCCTCCCTGGGGCCTGGGTGAAGGATATCACAAGAATACTCCCTAGCCTGGTACGGCCCTCTGACTATTACCCTCTACTGCTCTTCCATGTGGGGGGCAATGAAGCTGCAACACGAAGTCCTAGGGCAATCAAAAGAGACTTCAGGGCCTTGGGACAGCTAGTAAGGGTCTCTGGAGCACAGGTTATTTTCTCCTCTCTCCTTCCAGTTGTGGGCAGTGACACTAGAAGGAACAGAGGTACCCAATCTATTAACTCATGGCTCCATGCCTGGTGCCATTGCTACGGTTTTGTTTTTTTTGATAACGGGATGGCCTATGCAGCACCAGGTTTGCTGGCATCTGATGGGATTCATCTTTCTCAAAGGGGAAAGAGAATCTTTGCTCAGGACCTTGCAGGGCTCGTTGACAGAGCTTTAAACTAGACTCGAAGGGGGAGGGGAGTAATATCAGGCTTGCCCGAGAGAAGCTGAGGGACAACATGCCACAGTTAGAGGGAGCGGGTGCCAGCGAGGGCACTCAGCCTGTGTCTCTGAGATGTGCAGGGTACACTGGGGCACAGTTGAACAGGGTTGACCTAGGGGATACTGAGGCAATAGGAGCCAAGACGGAAATGCCAGTGAAACACCTCAAAGCACACAAGGGGTGTTCCTCTATGAAGGAGACAGATTACAGCCCAGCTGAAGTGCCTCTACACCAACACATGCAGCAGGGGCAACAAGCAGGAGGAGTTGGAAGGCATTGTACATCAGGAAAACTATGATATGGTTGCCATCATGGAAACATGGTGGGATGACTCGCACAACTGGAGTGCTGCAACGGATGGCTATAAACTCTTCAGGAGGGATAGGCGAGGCAGGAGAGGCAATGGGGTAGCCCTGTATGTTAGGAAGTGTCTGGGTAGTTTAGAGCTTAATGAAGGGGATGATAGGTTGGAGTGCCTATGGGCAAGAATCAGGGGGAAGGCCAACAAGGCAGATATCATGGTGGGAGTCTGTTACAGACCACCCAACCAGGATGAGGAGACTGACAAACTATTCTATAAGCAGCTGGGAGAAGCCTGACAATCGCTAGCCCTTGATCTTGTGGGGGACTTCAACCTACCAGATGTCTGCTGGAAATACAATACAGCAGAGAAGAAACAGCCTAGGAGGTTCCTGGAGTGTGTGGCAGATAACTTCCTGACACAGCTGGTGAGTGAGCCAGCTAGGGAAGGTGCCCCACTGGACCTCTTGTTCACAAACAGAGAAGGACTTGTGAGCCATGTGATGGTTGGAGGCCATCTTGGGCAGAGTGATCACGAAATGATAGAGTTTTTGATATGTGGAGAAGCGAGGAGGGGGGTCAGCAAAACTGCCACCTTAGACTTCCGGAGGGCAGACTTTGGCCTGTTTAGGAGACTGGTCGAGAGAGTCCCCTGGGAGGCAGCCCTAAAGGGCAAAGGAGTCCAGGAAGGCTGGACATTCTTTAAGGAGGAAGTCCTAAAGGCACAAGAGCAGGCTGTCCCCAAGTGTCAAAAGACGAGCCAGCGGGGAAGACGACCAGCCTGGCTGACTAGAGAGCTTTAGCTAGAACTCAGGAAAAAGAGGAGAGTCTACGACCTCTGGAAGAAGGGGCAGGCAACTCAGGAGGACTACAAAGGTGTAGCGAGGTTGAGCAGGGAAGGAAATTAGAAGGGCCAAAGCTGAGCTAGAGCTCAATCTGGCTGCTGCTGTAAAAGACAACAAAAAATACTTCTTCAAATACATTAGCAGCAAAAGGAGACCTAAGGAGAATCTCCAGCCTCTATTAGATGGGGGAGGGAACATAGTGACAAAGGATGAGGAAAAGACTGAGGTACTTAATGCCTTCTTTGCCTGAGTCTTTAATAGTAGGGCCAATTGTTCTCTGGGTACCCAGCCCCCTGAGTTGGAAGATAGGGACAGGGACCAGAATGGAGCCCCCATAATCCAGGGGGAAATGGTTGGTGACCTGCTGCACCACTTAGACACTCACAAGTCCATGGGGCCTGATGGGATCCACCTGAGAGTACTGAAGGAACTGGCAGAAGTGCTCACCAAGCCCCTTTCCATCATTTACCAGCAGTTCTGGCTAACTGGGGAGGTCCCAGCTGACTGGAGATTAGCAAATATGACACCCATCTACAAGAAGGGCCAGAAGGAGGACCTGGGGAACTACAGGCCTGTCAGCCTGACCTCGGCACCAGGGAAGCTGATGGAGCAGATCATCCTGAGTGCCATCACACAGCATGTAGAGGATAACCAAGGAATCAAGCCCAGCCAGCATGGCTTTAGGAAAGGCAGGTCCTGCTTGACCAACCTGATCTCCTTCTATGACAAGGTGACCCACTTAGTGGATGAGGAAAAGGCTGTGGATGTTGTCTACCTAGACTTCAGTAAAGCCTTTGACACCGTTTCCCACAGCATTCTCCTGGAGAAACTGGCTGCTCATGGCTTGGACGGGTGTACTCTTCGCTGGGTAAAGAAACGGGCTGGATGGCCGGGCCCAAAGAGTGGTGGTGAATGGAGTTTACTCCAGTTGGCGGCTGGTCACAAGTGGTGTCCCCCAAGGCTCTATGTTGGGGCCAGTCCTGTCTAATATCTTTATCAATGATCTGGACAAAGGGATCGAGTGCACCCTCAGTAAGTTTAGAGATGACACCAAGTTGTGCGGGAGTGTTGATCTGCTTGAGGGTAGGAAGGCTCTGCAGAGGGACCTGGACAGGCTGGATCAATGGGCCGAGGCCAATTGTATGAGGTTCAACAAGGCTAAGTGCAAGGTCCTGCACTTGGGCCACAACAACCCCATGCAACTCTACAGGCTTGGGGAAGAGTGGCTGGAAAGCTGCCCAGCAGAGAAGGACCTGGGGGTGCTGGTTGACAGCTGCCTGAATATGAGCCAGCAGTGTGCCCAGGTGGCCAAGAAAGCCAATGGCATCCTGGCTTCTATCAAAAATAGTGTGGCCAGCAGGACTAGGGAAGTGATCGTGCCCCTGTACTCAGCACTGGTGAGGCCGCACCTCAAATACTGTGTTGAGTTTTGGGCCCCTCACTACAAGAAAGACATTGAGGTGCTGGAGCATGTCCAGAGAAGGGCAAAGAAGCTGGTGAAGGGTCTGGATAACAAGCCTCATGAGGAGCGGCTGAGGGAACTGGGGTTTTTTAGCCTGGAGAAAAGGAGGCTGAGGGGAGACCTTATCGCTCTCTACAACTACCTGAAAGGAGGTTGTAGAGAGGTGGGGGTCGGTCTCTTCTCCCAGGTAACAAGTGATAGGACAAGAGGAAATGGCCTCAAGTTGTGCCAGGGGAGGTTTAGACTGGATATTAGGAAATTTTACTTCACTGAAAGGGTTGTCAAGCATTGGAAGAGGCTGCCCAGGGAAGTGGTGGAGTCACCATCCCTAGAGATATTTGAAAGACATTTGGATGAGGTGCTTAGGGACATGGTATAGTGGTGGTCTTGGTAGTGTTAGGTTTACGGTTGGACTAGATGATCTTAAAGGTCTTTTCCAACCTATATGATTCTGTGATTCTGTAATATTTTCACATGCTGTTCATTTACTTTGTATGATCAAACATTTACTGTATAGGCATTTTATATTCAAAAAGACTGTTTACATACATACTGATATGCTGCTTCTAATTAAAAAAAAAGGTGTCAACTTCTGCAAAAAGTTTAGCCACTCAGGTTATTGAGACCTGCAGTTAACCTTAATAATTATGTTTTACCAGTACTTTCCAAAAATATGACTTGGACTAGATGAGAAATACTGGAGCAGAAATAAAGTTTGGGACAAGTAAATAAGTATTGGAGTTTATAGTTTTATTATTAAAGTGGCTGAGATGTGTTATTATCATTTCTGTCTATCATTATTTCCTCAGAATGTTTCTGTAGGGTAACCTTTTTTCCCCCCTACCATGCCCTTTCTGTCTAACCCTTATTCTTTTGCTATTTTTGTCTTTTAATCTGTGCTTCTTTTCATCTTTAAAATGCTGCCTACAAGAACTTTTAATACCATGTTACTATAGGAAAACAGCACTGTGTTAAAATGACTAATTTGACCAGCTTTTTAACCTTGGGGGGTGGGGAATTTAAAAAAAAATCACAAGAACAAAAAAGCGTCCTAAAATATTCCATCAACATCACATCACATCCACATCATCTACTCCTGACAGCATAAGGTTTTTTCATTTTGTCCCTAAAAGAAGGTTGTGCTAAGCTCTAACTTGTTAAGCACTCCTGAAATTATATTTATAGAAGAAAATGGGATTACCTGCACCAAGACAAATGAGGGCCAATTCCAAACCCACCGTTTTTAACATATCAAGAAGCTTTAGGGTGGAGTTTGACAGATTGGCTCACTATACACTGTGCTAGCATTTCTGTCTGTAGCAGTTTCTATTACAACCACAGTTCACAAATACTCAGAGAGCATATTTTCCTGTACCGTGTCCCAGTTATTTCATAAGACACAGCATCTATCAGAAACATCTTCAAAACTTATTACAAAAAAATACAACATTTTTAAAAATAAAATAAAATATATATTTTATGTAATAAAATACAAGATTGTTTATGGCTCTCATATACCAAGCAGTGGGAAACAGAAATCATATGCCATCATTATTGTTTCCTAAATCTGCAGCTTAATTCCTAGAACAGGTGAGTTGTGCTGCTAAAATTAGTGTTTTACAACAACAGACTGCTAAATAAGAGACAGAATACGATGGGTCATTTACATGAGGGTGCTGTAGAAATAAACCGTCCAGAATTCCAGATTATTCAGTCTTGTTTTCAGAACATTTAGATTCAATGCAAGATTAAAGGAAGAACAAACCCCTTCCTACTTCAGATATTTTGAACATTGCTATGGACTGCACCAACATTTAGCCTCAAAGAATTCCAGCACTTACCTCCAACTATTTTACTGTTAAAACATCCATTAACATTACTTGCATCACATTAGCAGTCTATTGTAGAAAATGAGTACTGCATCTCAGCCAATGTGCTACTGCTAACAAAGTACTGCTAACAACGATGATCACACTAAGGTCTTTCAAAAGAGGTTTCTAAACTTACAAACATACACATTAGGGTGGCCTAAAACAGATTTACACTGCTTGAAAACAGTTTTCTAGCTCGAGCAAAATAATGATGGGGGAATTATGAATTTGGTATCATGCCTTCCAAAGAAGAGACTATTTTGTTACCCTTCATCCCTTCAACAAAAACAAAAGCCTGTTACAAAAGAGAACGGGGGTTTTTTTTGTTTTTTTACTCTTTTTTTTTAAAACAGAAATTAACTTTTACATCACTCCTCAAGTCAAGTAAGCAGAAGCAGAGGATGCCATTTGTACAAATACAGCAACATGTTCTCTCAACTGTGTGTCCCCCCCAGTCTTCAAAGTTTTTAAAGCATAACAGCAAAACAATACAGAAATATTATACGCTAGGTATATGCAACTCATATCAGTTGCATTTAGGATTTATGTTTGACAAACAATCTTTGGTTGCCAAATCAATACACGTATACACACACTTGTATATGAATATTAGTTTGACAACCAATGATCTTGCTGAGAATTGAAATGCTATGGTAGACAGTACCATAGAAACAAAACAGCCCCCAGACAAGCAATTCTGCAGTTTGTTTGCAAGACAAAGTACTAAGGAATTAGCAAAGATGGTAAGCAAAAGGCCAATGTGCTGTGGGGACTTGATGATTCAAAATCTAAGATCTCTCAGGTGAGGCATTAGGTAACTTTATTAGGTAACTTAGTTATCACCATTTGTCTGGCTACTGTGTGGCAACACAGCAAAATGCAGGAGATTTGCCTACGTAAAGGTCGAGATTGAAGAAAGCTCAATGACATGGGGAATAACCACACAAACAGGCTCCCACAGCTGGTATATTTGCCAGAAGCATGAGATGGTCATTTGAGTGGGACAGCTGAGAAGAGACCTGGACACTGAAAAGGTAGAGGGAGGGAAGGGGAGAAGACCCAACTGGAAGTCATGCTGTCAGCCTGGGAACATCAACCCTTCAGAGCAAAGGGTGCATTTAGTTGGAAAGTTATGTCTCCTTCTTACATGTGTTGGGATGCAGGAGCCCAACCTTGCAGAAGCAGAACCTTACATAAAACAAAACTACTGCTCTGAAAGGATCAACTCTGGTAGAGTTGAGCAAATGACCTCTTGATATCCTTCCTAGCCCTATACTCTGAGGAGAAATAGAAAATTTTAAATACCTTAATTTTTTTTCCAAAATGAAGCACGTCTAGTATCCAACTGGTGGTAGTATTCTGAGCAAGGACAAGACTGACATGCTAGTCTGATTAACTTGTTTGAGCTCTCAGAAGTAACCATTTACTCAGTTTGATATAGTGCACAGAGTCGCTCACTGCAAGTGGGATGCTTATGTACCAGATGACCCACAGATTATGGCAGTGTCTTTGCAGATTTATTAGTAGTTAGTGCTCTGTCTTCTGAAATAAGTATCTGTAGAGTTAGAGAATACAAAACATATCTTAATAAACAGTCAGGGAGAGTATTCTTACAAGCAAGATGGATTAAGTTACACAAAGCCAACAGGAATAATTTCAAATTTTAAGTTATCTATAACGTGGGATAGCTATGGGCTTAAGAGAAATTAAGCCAGCTTTTACTTTGTCAAATCTAAGGGAAGACCTTACCTTTCCACCAAAGACCATAATATCCAGACCCAGGTCTGTGTTGAGTAATATTCACTATAAAATGGTCCTCTCTCAGATTTGCTGTGCTTTCAAGCAAGCAGAGTGAAAAAGAACCAGAGCTAGCAGTGGAGGGTGAGGGAGACCCAAAAATAGAGTTTTAGTTGCTGACATGCCATTACGTAGTTTTTATTTTCTTCCTTTTGACTCATTTTGTAGGTTTTCCGGGACTCTAACATAGCATATCAATGCTGATTCAGTGTTGTCCTTGAACATACAGAGTTCAGTACACAGACAGAACACAAAGAAGAAATTTAGGTTCTTCCTCCCATGCAGTTTCTTAAGATGAATGCTGAGAAATCTCACAGGAGAAAACTGTTGTTTTTGAACAGGAGAGATATTGAACAGCATACTTTACCTGTTCAAGAACTTACTACTCTTTATAACATTAGTGAATTAACATCTCTATCCACCCCAAAAACTGTTTTCCCCTTTCCTGAACCTGCCACCCACACTTTACTGCTAAAGTTGAACCACAGAATATGGTGTCCACAAATTTCGGATATGTGGGACTGTTCATGCATAAATTTCACCTTTATAACAACTAGAAGCTTTCCTTCTCCTTTGTTTCTTCCAAGATTTCCAAGTCATTGTTTTCCTGAAACAATGCACAAGTCTGAAAGACAAACCAACATTCCTCAGAGCTCTTGTTTTGGTAGAAGTGCTTTCAGCTTAACTCTACTGATATGTACTGCTGTATAAAAGCTTTTGCTGGCCTATTATCTCAAAGTAAAAATGTGACAGCAGAGATGTATAACTGGGGTCTTGGACATGAAGCAACCAAAGTGAACCCTCATTAGAGAAACAAATAGTTATCTCCTAGCAACTAGATAGCATTCACTTTCCACAGCTAATTTTAAGGAAATTGTCCTTGAATGTCTATTCCTGCTTGGGGAAAACAAAAAGAAAAGTGGAGACTGAACAAGTTTGTACAGTAAAATAAAATAAAGGCATAGGGAAGTCTCAATGACTGAGTCTAATTTCCTTTGTCATTTTCAGCTTTTGTTTTTCCGGCTAATACCTTACAACTAATGTATCAGAACAAGTTTTAATGATAACTGTGGGTTAGTTTAAATTTACTTCCTCTTTGATCTGAAGCTATGTTAAAACCCCAGATGTGATTTGGATATGTTTTACTACCCAAGTCAAATCCTACATTCAGAAGAATTAGTCACCTCTATGCTAAAGTAGAGCAATATCTTAAGATCCTGGGGTGGACCATAGTTGTTTCTCAGTTGCCAGATAGCCCAGGGGAAGACACAGATCTGTAACAGTAGTAGAAGGATTTAAACAGCCCTATATGAGACAGACATTTTTAGCTTGCAGGATATTGCTCAACAGCAGCAGCTATAGTAGAAAAGGGACATCTTCAAAGGGGGTAGATATGCTTGAATACCGGATTTGGGCTACTCTACCAGCTAGTACCCATAAGACTGAGCAAAAAGAGTTTAAGAAAATGCATGAAGAGGAGCAATACACTGGAACCCCCAAGACCTCAGAGCATCACTTAGCTACGTGGACAGCAAAACACTTCCTTCAGCTAGGCTGCCGTGTCAAATGTTATTGATAAAAGCAGTTGAGCCATGTTCCTGACACCACACCAAGAAATACACTGACAGAGATGATAACTGCAAGGCATGAAACATGTAACTGCAAGGAAAAGAAAAGCCTCTCAAAATCCCAGAGTCTCAGTTCAGCACACAGTAGAACACACCCCTCTTCTACCAGGTGAACAGCTGCTGCACACTTCCCTGTGATTTAAAAGCACAGCTATTAACTAAATGCAATTTGGCAGAGGCATCCACTGAGGCTCCTACCAGTTTGCACATGCTGAGACACTCAAACTGTTTATGTTCCATTACATGGCTTTTGAGCTAGTTTTGGCATTCACACAGAGTTAGTCACAGCAACCCTATTCTGGGCAGTACGGACAGCATGTGAAAGGTTAGTAGTAGGTTTTCAGCATGAATGGCAGTGGGGCTGGTATCCTGAAACAATACACTCATAATAGTAAGACTCTCTAGAAGCTCAGAGGAGGGCAAGAATGCCAGGTAAACAATATATGTTTATACGTCGTTATTTGGTACCCTCAGGTTTGATTCAAAGCTACTGACATCCACAAAAAAAAAAAGATTTGTTGAAATGTCTACCTTCTTTCATTCAACCAGTGCTGCAGAAAGGCTTTTCAGCCTGAAAGATTCACCCAAATGCCAGTATGTAATTAAAGGTGCAGATATCAAGACAAGCTGGTCCTCATCCTCTTTCACCTTCACAGAACTTGAATATGCAAAAGCTATCCCACAAAAAAAAATATTTTTTTTTCAAAGAAAAATTACTTGCTCTTTATTGAAAAATTGATCCTACTTAGAAAAGATAAAAGTTCTTTTGTTTATGTCACTTAACTCCATATAGATTAACTGCCTATAGGTAAGTTGATTCAAGAAGACTTAATGGCCAGTTACTGGTTTGAGATAAAATAGTATCTACAGTGCATGACAGAGGTTGCTAATGAGTTACCTCCATGAAAAAAAGGATTCATGAGCCAGATGTTCAGTAAACACTACTTCTACTACAAGGTCTTAAACAAGGATTTTTAAAGCTGCCTTCTTTACACAACTCCTTACTGCTTCCTTTTTAAGAGTTACAAGATTTCATTTCTGTTTTACACCTTAGGAAAGAAAAAACATTTCCTTGTTTCACTTATTAATTATTTTGTGATACCATAGACTATATCAATCAGAGCAAAGCCAGTAGTACAGGAACATTTAATGACATCCATGACTTCTGAGTGCACATGGTCCTGTAAGTCAGCGGTGTGGCATAAAAGGTACTTTTTAATAAGATGAAAAAAAACTGAAGAAGCCAGACTATTGTTGCAATACTACTACAAATACAAAGAAGGTTTGCATTCACTTTCAATCAACATCTGTTTTTCAGACGCTTCATCTGAAAGGATACCTTCCCCTATTCTTTTACTATTTAAGTTACACAAAAGAAAAGTTTCCCTTAGTGGGAAAAAACAGAGAAGAAACAAATTTGAAAACATTTTCTTCAAATAATTTTGAATAACAGTCTTTGGTTTAATCACTTTCTTAAATGACAAACTATTCAATGAGTGTGAATGTTATGGCAAACATCTATGCTTCAGGTATTTCCTTCCTTTCTAAAAGGATTCAAATCTCCTGACCAACTAACATCTCAGGATATGGGGGAGATCACAGGGGATGGGGGGGAAAGGAGGACTGGGGGACAGAGGACTTCCTTGGAGATGATCCAGAGCTGCAGCTAGACATGAAGCCAATTATTGTTCAAAATCAAACAACAGCTAGTTTTGCAGTAACTAATTAAAGGGAAGACATTATTATTGTGTACCTCATTTAGAGAAGTATTTCTTCCATCTTCCTTATAGGGCTACTACATAATGACAATAAATATTACAAGGAAAAGAAATCAAAACAAGAATAGATAAATAAAGATTAAAGAAAAACAAGGTTTTATGTTAAAATATAAACCACCTTTGAATGTATGAAAATTAAATGGCTTTGAATGAAATTGTAAAATGTACGTTTCAAAATTCATTGCAAAATAAGTTGTTTTCTTTCTGAATGAAGGAGACAGAAGGAGCATAACAAAAGAGGAGCAGACAAGTACCCCAATAAATAGCTGTATTTACTAGTATGTGCTTGAACACATACAGGTTATTGGAGCAGATCAATAACAAGCACAGACCAAGCATTAGTGCTAGATATGATATATGGATATCATATCCATATACATACTTCTTTGTTTAGGGATGGCATTTTGTTTTCTGAACCTAAATTTTTAACGTCAAAACACTGATAAAAATACGTAAGTCGCCCATCTGAAATAAGCACAGTGCTATCAGCCCCAGCTTTCATTGCTGACTCTCAGCTTTATAAGAGTCTCCTTTACTCTTCTCTCTACCCCTAAAAAAAGCAGAAGCCTTAGAATTATGTTAGTTATAACATAAGTTAATTATGGCAATTAACATGAGGATACATTTGACCATGAAGTCACTGTAGCCTCCAGTCTCTGACAGAAACTAGCATCTGTTCCAATAACCTGCTGTAAATTACATCCTTAGAAAAAACAGCAGGTTAGCATCTTCATCATAAATAGCCCCCTCCTTTTTTTTAATCACTAGTGGTATATTTCCACACAGATGCACAGATATATAGACATAAATATATACATAAATATGTACATGTATACACATTTACAGATATACACACACATATTTATGTATGCTGACCAAGGATAAAGTGTCCTTTCACTTGTAGAGGGTTCTAAGTTTTTGCATTCTCTGACTTACTAGTTTTAGTTATACCGCAATACTTGCATGATGACACTCAAGAATGACCCATCCTATGAATCAATAGCAGCAATGCTTTGTACACCCACTCAAACTCAATGCAAGCTCACTAGCATGCTCCAGCTGAGAATCTGGCTCCTTATTTCCACAACAGACTATGAAATCAGGCAAATCCTTTTTAGGAGGTACAATGTAACTCTCCCCTACACATTATTTTGCAATATTGATAGCTCCTGTCTAAAATGCTGTGTTTAGTGCACTCAAATAAGATGTTTACTTTCAAATAAGAAATTAGATTCTTGATAAAGAACTGTATTCTAAGCCAGAGTGCCTAAAAGTATTTATTCTCTATCTGTTCCTAGATGAAAAATTTAGTGATGCTTCAAAGATCATATTAATAGATCCATATCACAATTTTTAACAAAACTGCAGTTCTGAAAGCCTTTTCAAGTAGTTTTCAGAGGTTGCCAATACAGATTTCTTCTTGGTAACAGTCACCCTCAATTGCTTGTATCAAATAGCAGTCCACAGCTTTAGTACATAGGTACATCACCAAATAAGGTATTTCCAAATGGGAGGCATTGTCTGTGAGCTAGGTATGCTCAGTTTTGTTAGCTTAGTTTGAGTTCCAGGAACCTGGGACAATGAACTGTCCATCTCAATGACACTGCATGATGCTCTACCACATGTAGTTAAGGGATTCTTTCTGATGAGGCTCTAGGGCATCAAAGCAATTGTTAATAACTTCCCAGATTTCATTTATTATAGAATTATAGTATGTAACAGGGATAAGTACAAGCAATTCCCAGGTAGTTGCTGGGATGAAATTCTTTTTCTAGTTCTGAAAGCAGTTTGCATTAGAGATCTAGTGCTGGATGCCAGTTGGATGTTTTGACCTGCATGCACTGCCGTACATGGAGGCCTTATATTTTGTTAAAACAAAAAATACTCTACAACACGCATTTTATGCTTCATGTGTATGCTGCTTGTTCATTCATCGCACAGGCAAGAACTCCATTGGTTCAATAACAGTTTACTAGAGTCCCATAGCAAGCATCTTTTAACAACGGCTTCCTCTATATTGAGTTGTATTCTATTAGCGATATAAGATGCTTTCTCTGAGAAGAAACTCAAGTGAATTCACTGGCCAAATTGAATCACAGTGGCTAAAAGCCAGAAATATAGCTTAGTAAACAAAGCCACTGCAACAAAACAGATCCAGTTTCATTATAACCTTCATATTTATACCACTGCACAAAGCAGGTCTAGAGTAGATAGTAGATAATACTGTAACAGCAGTATTGCCTTCTATATGCAATGTGTAGTACTGTGTACAACTGGAGGCACAGTTAAGGTTATACTGACAGCCAGAACTAAGATTTCCCTCACTGTAAATCACTTGAGTCTAAGACAGCAATATTACTTTAAAATACTTGGTTTGTATTGTGTACGCATTATGTAATGTATGCATATGTATATAAAAGCACATTAAAGCTTATACTTTGATACAAAACATTTATGAGAGTATTTTGGGCTCAGTCTTTCCTTGATGAGTCTGATATGAAGGTATTTCAAGATTAGATCATCTGGGTCCTTTGTTCACAACTTTAATTTGCATATTTACTAGTGAAACAAATTTTGGAGCAGTTTGGTAGCATATTTCAAGTACCTTAAAATTTTGCTGAGAAGTTTCTTCCTTGAAGTGAATGGTTTATTTGCTCAAGTAGGCAGTGAAACTAGTAGCTGTAGGACAAAAGATTTTAGCCCTCTTGGCAAAAAGATGCTGTTTTAATGAAAAAAAAAAAAAAGCTACTGCTTTAAGATGCCCTCATCCACAAAATAAAGAAGTAGAATAGGTGTGCCTTTTTTCCATTAAAATATAAACTAACACTGCATAGTAATTATGTTTGAGGCTTGCAATGAGATAGCTGGGTTTTAAATAAGATTGTAAGATTAAGAATCAATTTTACAATAGTGTTAACAGAACAGCAAATGAATAGCTACAAATCAGCTATAGAAACCACCCCCTGCCCTCCAGTGAAGACAAAATTAGCAACAGCAAGGAGGAGCCTGTGAGAAAGGAGTCTTGATTATCCAAGCACACACTGGCCATCTGATCTTGGATGCTGACAATAAGTAGGGTAATCATTTGGATAATTATAGTATTGGTTACCCAGCACTCCCATGTGTTCCATTAAACAAGCCTTTGGCATTATGAATAGGCTGTAGGCAGATCTGTCAGAACTGAAATGGAGATACCTGAACTCCTAAAAGGGGTGGCAAAGCTTAATGAAAGAGAGTTAATTGCAACACGTGATCTCAAATATCAGCTAAACCAAGCAGGCCCTTGATGGCTTAGCCTTGGAAAGACACAAGGTAATTTCAATCTAACACAGGCAATTCAGGAAAGTGGCATCTTCACAAATTCAGCAGTGGACCTAATTTTTTAAAAAATCAGATGGTATAACATTTATGAAATAAAAGAAGGTTCCTTGTTATGAAGCCTTTCATAGGAAGTGAAAATTTAAGAACATTTAGAGTCATGTCTGTTGTCTCAGATATTGAGTTAGTTAACTAAGTATGTCAGATACTAGGTGTTTAAGTAAAATTCTCACTAGAATGAGCTGTGCATGTTATCTTCACTCATCTGTATTTAGTATTTGCAGTAATTGTTGATGTAAGAAATTACTTCAGTGAAAGTATGTGTATATCTCACTGGTTTTTTTCTTTACAGAGGTACCATTTACACATTTTGGTAAACAGACCTACCCAGTAGAGATTTAGTTTAAAACTCAGCAACCAATTTTTTTCATAACTACCATCTTAATGTAGGACAACGGTATGTTTGTGGCCCTTGGGTATCCAGACCACAAAAAGCATGTCTGATTTCACAGCTTTATACGTGCTTTACTTAAACATTTTGCACATGGACTAAAACATTAATCTGTCCCTTCCCTCCACCTCTGGAAACAGTGAATGAGTTAAAACAGTAGAACCTATCTGATTTAGTCAGTTTCTAAATTTGGTATCAGTATTACCTTGTTTCTACGGACAACACAGCCTCTTTATCCCCCAAATAATTTCACTAGGTTTGGGCACACAGAGGTTCTTCTCTGGACCTTCCACCAGCAAGAGTTTATGGTTTTCATGTTAAGTTGTTCAGAATATTTTTGCAGAGAAGCCTTTTGCTATATTAACTCACTCTTCAAGACACTATTCCTACAGTAAACTAAGCTCATCTGCAATTTTGTTAAAAAAAGGAAAAAACAATAAATTCCAGAAGTGATTAACTAAATTACTGAATTGGTGCCTAGATAGATATTTTGATACCATTGCCAATAAGTGTAATGTATGTGTAGAAGTACTCTCTTGTAGGTAATCAGAACGCAGCCTTCAAATGGGCCAGCATTTATTTTAGAGGAGTGCAGATCTTACTGAAATAAAAAACATAGTCAATCTAACTTTGCTGAATGGATCGACAATTTTTATAAAGTTGAAAGAAATACAGCACATACTTTGTGTTGGTTAGATGTAGGTAGGAACTATATATGTAATAATTATAATAGACCAGTTTTAAAGTTACACATTGAAGACACTTATAGGCATCACTTTCACATGCTTACACAGTTTGTCTTGGCAACCTGAAATATTTTGACATCTTTATCTCGTGGTGCTTGAATTGCTTTATCATCAGATGGGGTACAGCTGCAAATTCAGAGGGGTCTACCACTGTATCAGCCATTATGGACGCCAGCCATATGCTCATATGCCAAATTGGTAGTCTAAGACTCCCTACTGGCTGGATATGACAGTTACTACTTGATCCAAGTGATCTTTAATTGTCATATCACAGGACACTGATCATGCAAAACTTGGTAGAGTGCTCTAACTTTTCATCATGTTTGGCATAAAGCACTGTCATTATAGTTTGTTACTATTCAAATGTGGTATCAGGTGTCATTTTCATTTTCTTCCAGACAGCTGATGATCCTAGGCACCAAAGCCAGCACCATGCCCTGTTGCAAGGACCATTCAGCATCTGCTGCCATCCCAGCATCCTATGGCACAGAGGATTTCCACAAGTTAATCATTCTTGCAAACCCTTGTTTTCTTTAAGATTTCAATAAAGAGCTGCTAAGCTGTTTGCCCTTACTGTCAAGGTCCAATACCATCACTGACAAAGTAAACAAGTAGCTATCTATTTTTATGACTTATTTGAATGCTTGCTTGAAATTCTCTTCCTGCACCTGACTGGGGGAATATATCAGGTAAGTAGCTAAGAGCACTATTGCTTAAGACTCCCTTGTTACATTGCCATTACAGGTAGGTTTGCCCTGGTGCACTAGATTTTGTCACTTCTATCTACTACTTCTGGGTTTACTGATGAATACCACAGAATTTAGCAGCTTTGCATTAAGTTGTCATTGTGGAAAGAACACTTAAATAGCTCTAATACTTCATGTTACAATTACCAGCATGTTGTGAAATCTCATTCTCATAAAACCCATGAGTTTTTTTGAAATACAACAGTTCATGAACAGCTCTTTGAAAAGTGACTAGCCAATCTACAAATTTTTCCTCTTAGTAGATGGTTGAAATTAATAACATCACAGAGCTCACAAAGGTTATAGCAAAACATTACAAATTTTAAGTGAATTATCGGACCAACCATTCTGCATTCTAATGCATCTCGTGATGCCTTTCTCATTCCTACCATTTGGCAATAAGCAATTAAGTATTTTGTTATTTCAAAACCAAGCACTCCACACTTCAGAAAGTTGCAGTCTTACAGTATGAAAAAGAGCCTTCCTTAGAAAGACACTATTTGGATTAGTATTTCAAACTGAGTTTCTAATTTCATTATTAATATTTCAGATAAGGGTGTCTAAAAAGCATGAATTCAGAAGACCAGGAGACAAATACTCCTGCTAGCTAGATTCAGAAAACACACTCTAAATATAGCACTTAGATTTCATTTAGTGCCTCCTGTCATGTCAGCCGCCCTTTATGTTGCAAATTACTATTCTAGGGAAGAAAGTTAGACAAATACTCATTTCCTTTTTTTTTTACAGCCCCTGTTATTACTTCACACAAAATCCAACGTTTTTTCTTTCAAGACAACACATTTAGTTACAATTTACTAAGTTCCCTGTAAAGGGAATGCAGCCTTACACAAACATTAAATAAGAATCCATTTTATTCTGTCACACATTGCTGAATGAATGGCAAGTGCCTTCAGCTCTTTAAGGTTTAGGGCTGTTTTATCTTGACCACTAAGGTGCCATTTGTCCTTCCTTCTCTTTCTTCCATGCCTCCCCTCCTTCCCCCTTCTGTTGGTATCTTTTCCAGGAGAGCCCTTTCAGGCAGACCCATGGCAGTCCTGTGGGCAAAGAAAATGAGAGTAAAGCCTCATGATCTCAGTGAGAACAAAGCTGTTCATTGCCTTAAATACGCTGTAGCATCAGTTGCCTTCTGCTGATGCTTTTCTTTCCGATCCAAGGCTTAAAAATAAACTCCATCTTTTCAACAACTGGAGTAATAAGACTAGATGGTGTTAAGGACCATCTGCACTGTTTTATAGCAAGTCAAGGTAACAGTGAAACACCCATGGTCACAGTGAAGTGGAGGGGATGTTCATGCATGAAGGCACTTTCTCTTGAGTAGCATAATAAAAATAAAATCTGATTTGACAGTTATGTGTGCTTTTCAGAGACATGCTACAACACCCTGAAGATAACAAAAAAAAGACTTCTAATGGAATGACTGCTTGCATTTAAGGTTACTTAAGTAAAATCTTAAACAAACCAACCCCATCTCCTCCACACACCCCATGCCCAAAAACAACAGGAAGAAAACCCACCCAAAGAGGTAGAGTTTAGACCCCATTGACTGCTGTAATTCCTATATAACTTCACCTGGTTAGTGGTTTTTTTCTAAAGACATTTAATAAAACCAGAAGTGGGCAAGAAGCATCAGAGAAAACTGACAGTGTTTTGTCAATACCTCAGCTTAAATAAAAAGGAAGTTTATCACATTAAACAATTTTTTTTTTTTTCAACATCTTGATACATCTCAATGTCTCAGGGACGAGGCAAAATGATTGTGCTGTTTGTATAACAACTACCTGAATAATCTTACAGAGAAGAAATACCTCCATCAATAGCAGTGCACAACCTAGACGACCACCTGGGATTTCAGAGAAATCATTCCAGCAGGCAAGAACTGCAAGTTAGGAGTGGTACTTACCTCTTGTGAGTTTTGCAATGAGATCTTGCTGATAAGTCAGATCATGCCTTTCTTTAAATATGAACATTTACATAAAAAGGCCAGATAGAACTGTGCAATTTCCTTGTGTTATTCAAGGTGTTTTAATATACTGATTTTTTTTCCCCTAAAAATTAAGACCAAATGCAGAAGTAACTAAGTGTTGCTAACATAAAATAGCACAAAATGATTCAGAGTGACACAGAAAAGTCAGTCTCAGAGAAATGAAGCAACTAAAACAACTGAGAAAACTCAAGCCTCCTCCATTAGAAGTAAAAATTGGCATTTTCTTCACTATCAAGTGCTGACACAACTGTGGAAAAGTCAGAAGCAGCAACTGAGGTTTAATAGGGAGCTTTGGCTTGCTTGAAGACCAGCAGCTGATAGCTTACCAAACAGCCTGTACACTGCAGATGCTCTTACAGAAGCTTGTGCATTTTAGTATTGACAGCAAACAGCAACCTAGTGTTCCCCTACACATTTACCTTCAGGCAGGTTCAAACACTGTTAAAATACTAGAAGTTTCAAACACTCAATTAGTCTTTCACAGCTATCTATAGAAGTCTAATATCTACATCTTACCAAGCCATTTAATCCTTAAAAGTCTGAAGACATGTAAGGCATAGTCAGATACTCTGAAGATCACTAGGGGGAAAGCTATATCTAGCACTACAGCTGCTTTGGGCAGGAGTCTAAAGCAGACATGCTTCTGGCAATGGCAATGTAAAGAGACTTTTGGATACTAGCAACCTTACTTGTGCTGGAGAGTCCTGCATAAACAAGCATAATTCATCTGCATAATCACCACAACTCCAGTATTTCAGCTCAATCACACAGGCAACGATTCTAAGAAAGACTCAGCTGCTGTATCTGCATAGCTCAATTACAGCACTGTACAGACAGCACACTTCAGAAATGCTGCTTTTGCTTCAGAGTGGCTGAGCACCACAGAGCTGACTGGGGGAAGGGGACACAGACACATATTACTGAAAAAAAAAATCAAACAGAAGAAAGCCCAGAGTTACGTTGGCAAATGAAGCCTTTCAGTTCAGGGACATGTCTATAGCACAGATTTAGATTAAGAAGGAAGACAGGTTACTCAGCTGTCTTTCTAGTCACTTAACATAACTAGACCTCCTCCACAGATTAAAAAAACTTTAACTTGCTTTCCAGAAGCTTGTATTTCGTAGTTTTGAGGAACTGTTGACAAAGTTAGTCCTTGAGCTTACTTCCTTGTACTTCCCTTCCCCTCCACCCTAATTTGGGGCTTAAATTACAAGCTATCTAGACATACCCCATACCCCTCATAAAAAAAGCTCTAGCTACTTTCAACACAGTAACTTCAGCTCACCTACTAAATTAGCTTTTTGCTTTGCTCTCCACCACTCTCCAGGAACCCCTGTCCCCTAAGCAGCTTTTAAATAACATACCAACTCACCCTTTCCCCTGCATTTGGACCTGGTGAGATTAATTAGAATTAAGGAGGTCAATTAGAATAAGATGCTTAAATTTCACTTTGGGCTAGTGTCTGTCATCACAGGAATGTAAAAGTGAAGTCATATTTGGAAAGAAAATTTGGTCTCTTCAGTAACTCCTCTAATGTTTTCCTCTAGCTGTATATAACTAAACTGTGGAAAGCAGTTTGAAAGAAAAGGCCCTGGTGGGTAACAAGTTAGCCATGAGCCAGCAACATGCCCCTCTGGCAAAGGCAGCTGACAGCCTCCTGCACTGCTGAGCATTGCTAGCAGGTCGAAGTGGAGATCCTTCCCCTCTGCTCAGCCCTGGTGAGGCATCTGGAGTGCTAGGTCCAGTGCTGGGCTCCCTGACACAAGAAGTAATTGGGCATACTGGAGCAAATCCAAGAAAGAGCCACCAAGATGATTAAAGGACTGGAGCACCTCTCATAGGAGGTTCAAAGTGAGAGAGCTTGGACTATTCAGCCTAGAGAAGAGAATGCTCAGGGAGATCTCAATGTACATAAAAAATCTGATGGGGAGAGGTAGATGGAGCCAGACCTTTTTCAGTGATGCCAAGTGACAGGAGAAGAGACAATGGACACAAACTGAAATACAGGAAATTGTTTAAATGTAATAAAACATTTTACTTGTGAGGGTGGTCAAATACCAGCACAGGTTGCCCAGAGAGGTTGTGGAGTCTTTATCCTTGCAGATGTTCGAAACCTAACTAGACATGGTCCTGACCTACTCTAGCTGATCATGCTTTGAGCAGGGGGGTTGGATTAGATGATCTCCAGAGGTCCTGGCCAACCTCATTTGATCTGTGATAACTGTAATGTGAGATGGTAATTTTGAAAGACTCCTCCTGCAAAAATATAATAAATGTGAAATATTCCAAATATAACAAATCTCCATAGCTGCCAGAAAAAAATGCTTCTGTATAAAGAGAACTGTTCTTTCAAGTATTTTTGTATCTTTTAAGATAGAGAAGTCAAACTAGCATGATTTTAAGGGAAATGGCAGGAAAAATGTCTATTTTTAAGCTTGTAAGAGAATATTAAATTAGCAGTCATATAATGAAACAAAGCTGTTCAGCTAATAATCTTCTCTCCTGAGTCTTGCGAACCAAGTTCACTCTTTCATGAAATTCAACTCTGCAAGGATTATTCAGTGTGAAAATGCATTTGAAATTGCAATTCAAATATTCCCAAATATTCCCCTGAAGGGTTCTCTTAAGGCATTTCTGTGGTTGGGTTCCATTATCTCTCCTGCATTGTAACCCAATTCTATTAATTGCAGAGAATGTAAAATAGCAGCCAGTTGCATGTTTAACCAGAGAAGCAGGAAAGACTAAGAAATGAACACATTCAACATTACAGCTAGTTTGTAAGATTACAGGATGTGATTGAAGGTAGTCTGGTTTTTGCTTGATTATGTCCATTAAAAAAAAAAGAGGTAGAACCATTTTAGGAAGTCATCTCTTAGGAAATCTGTAAATAATGCAGCCTGTTACTACTATTACTGTAGAATATTAGTATCTGAAAAAATCAGTTTACTTCAGGAGAGAGTTATTCATAGTATCCAGATCTCTAAGTAAGTAGCCCAGCCTAGCTAAGTTTTCTCATTGAAGGTCCAGTGCCTGAACATTTGAAAATAGACTTTAAACTAAGAAGAAAAGGACGAAACTACCTATTCATACACTGACCAGCTTTTATGTTTGGATGGTAGAGAATTACTTATTCCTGTCTCTATTGAAGTTCCTGGCAAATTCCCCCTTATCTTTAATGAAGGGAGGGACAGTCACTGTGAGTCTCTGAGGATGAGTTATTCATTACAATAAAGGAATGTGGGTCGCTATGGAAAAAGACCAAAGGGGTTGAATCAAGAACACACAGTGAGACACTTTGGTGCTCATTTCTCTGCAAAACCCTGTGTTGTGCACTGTCGCTCTTCTGTGGAAGTCAGTCCTCTTCAAAGCCTGACTGTCAGAATGGTACCTCTCAGGCAAATAATCCAAGATTCAAATATTTTAATGGGGGGTCTGATGTCTGTCTTCTTTCCCTTCCAAAAAAAAAATCAGCCACATCCAAATAATTAGTAGTTTTATATGAAGAGATTCCAATGCTGGCCTCTAATTAAATTCACAGCACTCAAGAATTCTGTCACCATGATGTTGTAGACAACGCTCCCATAACCACCCCCCAAAACCATTGCTACGCACAGTGAGAAAGCAGACAGGGCCTCAACACCTCATAATCTGGGTTTTATAGTTACTGAGGCAGTACACCTTGTTCCTTTGGAAAGCTGTGAAGCATGTCTGTGTCCCACTAACATTCCTGACGTTTTCTTCTACCCAGGAAGATAAAATGCATCCTTCTAGTGCTGCTATTCCAACAGTTTCACAGACTACAAGCCTGTGATACTTACTCCAAGCAAGTATCACAAACCTCTAAGTCATTTACAACAGAAGCAGACACACATACGCTAGAGTTTTTCACTGCTTTTCACAGCAATCATTTATGTTGAAATGCCAATGTCTACTTAGGCTGAACATACTAGCTTCTGAAAGTACCCTAGTAAGTACTTATACTCACTGTTTAAAGGAGGGTATAAACTCAAAATGCATTAACTAGAAACATATCTGTTTGCCTGTTTGAGAGAATAACATATAATTTCAAGTAGTTACTCTCCCTGAAGATAATTTAAGGTTATTTTAAAATTTAAATGACTAAAGGATAAACAAACTTCAGACTGTGCTATTCATTTCCTTTTTTCTTTTATGTAGAATTTAAATATGGAGGGCCAATCTAAAAATTTTAAGATTACACGTGGATAGCAGGTTCTTTTGTGTGTTATATATCACATCAGAAACCCAATTTACTTATGGGGTCTCCCATTGCCTTGCAGAAGTGTTATTCTGTGAAGGTTTTATTCTCAAAAGCCTTTAAAAGGGTATTAAGCAGGGGGGAAAAAGGGGATGGCCACAACAAAGACAGAATCCCACAAGAGATCCATGCTGATGCCCTAGGCACAACCAGGGGGCTGTACCTGAACAAGGCAGGTGTGACTCAGAGTACTCTGTCAGGGCAGGACTCAAGCTGATTCCCATCATCACTGTAAAAGAGGACTATTTCTTCATCACCCACCCTGATGAAGAAACACTTCACCTTTTCCTTGGGGCTGCTTCTCTACTGGAGTGCAGCAGGCAACTGTGCCAGTAAGATTGAATGCAGCTGCTGTGCAAAAACTATTTTGGAGCTTAAATAGGAATATTTAGACCTACCATCATTTAGAAAGTATCTTCACTGAGGAAATGCTTAGTAGCAATTCAGATATTACGGCAACAGAAATAAGAGTTCCAATTGTTTCACTATGGCATTCAGTAATTAGCTTTTAAATCTTTCAAGGCTAAAATTTCCTTATTGTAATGCAATTACAATAGTTGCTACATTACCTTCATTATAATGGAATTTCATTTGCAATATCATCTGTAGCAGAAATGGTTTTACCACTTAAAGGTCAGTTACTTCCAAATTTTCCTGTTCCATATCAAAAATTAATTAGAATAAAATAATTTGAGGCCTGTTACAATTCCAGTTGTTAAAACATCTTAAGGTTCTGTGAAACTTAATGAACAATTGGTTATTTTCTTTGGGTAGATGTCCTGGACATGACTAAAAGACATTTAATTTAATAGAAAATAGTTTGTGTTCACTACAGTTTACATTTGGCATGTTTGTAAGCATAGCTTTTATCTGGTGGGTGACAGCAATAGGCCAAGATTCTTACAAGTTTATTTATACAATTAATATTAGTTAACATTAAATAAATATAGTAACTCTATCTGTTAGTGCAAAAACTGAATGTGTAGAAGCCTTTTTTCAGCTACCTTATTTTGGATTTTTCAGTCCTGAAGTTAGAAAAATCCAAGCTAACTTTTAAGACAAGCTTCCAGCACTAAACAATTAGAGGTCAATTTTTTTAAAAAGCTTTTTCCTTATGCTAAAGTGGCCTAAATATTTTTTCTTCTTGCTCAACTACTGGATTGCATACCAAAATGGCATTTACATCACTGTATCTAGAGACTTGGGGCCAGATTGTCAAAGTGAAGGATGTAATAGTGCAGGAATCAATAAATGCACATGCATATCAGATGCTGTGATATGAGTTGTCCACTAATGGTCCTTTAAGGCACAACCAGAAATATCAGATTTCTTGCTCTTTGAAAACAGTAGTTCCTGATCCTTAGAAAGCCAGCATGTTTTCAGCAATTCAAAACATTTAAGAGATGAACTGAGCAGTTCTAAGCAGATGAGTTACAGGTATTTACAGTCTGTATTTGGTTTCATACATTGTTAATCATTATTGTTAGTGTTGTTTAACTGAAATTACATGGAGGAACTGTAGATTTAAGAGAAAGTAGGACCAGGTTAATGCTGAAGAAATTAATGATAAATATTTAGAATGTAGATTCTAAATTAAATGTTTTTCTAAAAATGAAGCAAATTTCTGCCAGACTCTCTGGCTCTAAGTGACTGCTGAAATACCATAAAGACCAAATAATCATATGGCAATGGACACATGAGAAATGCAGGTGTACTAGACATACTAAAAAGAAGCAGTCTTAGTACTTGCTAGACATTATCTGAAAATTTCTTATCTTTAGTCCGTAGTGATCTGTTGTGCAGATCTACATGTAAAGCAGTTTGGGCATGCTGCTTGGATTTCACTAACCACAGTGGATAAACACACTGGTTAAGGACAGGTTAAGGAAGATCCATCAAAAGCCAATCCTTGTAGCATAGCACTGAAATGTTGCATATAGACACGTGGGGGGAAAATAAGAATGCCTTTTCTGCTAGATAACTTACTTCATTTCTTTATCACTAAATGGCTTCAAGGAGATTAGGATATCTAGAGAAAGACCATGGCATTTCTTAAGTTTCCTTCCTAGTCATACAGCTCCGGTAGCTACAAAGAAGATAGAGAAGGATGCAAGTTGTCTGAAAATTGGCAAGCATAAATTCTCCCCTTTTTTAAACTCTCTGCTCATAAGGAAGAGAGAAATCTGCATTTAGGAATAAGTATACAAATCTAATGGCTCCTTCACCCAGAAAGGATATCAAAAGTTCAGTAACACCCTCTGAAGACTGTAGGATTCCCACAGTTTGTGAAAGAATTTGGTTTCAGTCAAATTCAGAATACCTAATTTCAGATATTATCTTGTTATTAGACATAATACTGACTTAGTCTTACCAAGCAGTGCATTCAGTATGACAGTGGCAGAGGTGCTCATCTTACACGAAGAAGTTCATATATTTGTTTTAAGACTGGATCATACCTCCAAGGATGCTTTTGTTGGGGTTTTTTTGTTTTTTTGGTTGTTTTTTTTTTTTTTTTTTTTTTTAAATCATGCTGTGAATCTGTGGCATGATATGATTTTCCTGAGTTTTAATTTCTTTCTTCCCCCCCCCCCCCCTCTTTCTTTCATTCCTCCTTTTAGCAATTTTTGTTTTATCTTTGGCAGATGCTCATGACAAACTGAAACTCATGCAGGCAATTCTCAAAAGATTAAAAGGCAAAATATTTTCTTCAAGCTTTCAGAACTCTTTTGCTGTTAGATTCCTTGAAATTTATGAAATTTAGGTTCATTCTGAACAACTTATCAGCATACTGAAATGTAAAAGAATATCTGTTAAATTAAAATGCCAAAAACTCCTTTACTTACTGTCTGATAAAGTATTAGAAATGTAATTAATTTCAGAGATATGCAGGAGCGCATTATGGTACCTTTATGGTTTAGGGGGGCCTGTAGAAAATATTTTAAGCAATTATTGACTGAAAGATCCAAGAATATGGTCATTGTATTTTGAAAACATAGTATTCATGTGTAGAAAGATAGATAAATGTTTGTTACATATCTGAAGGTAGGGAATATGTTAAGATTCCAATTTAATTTTGCATAATTTTAAACAACTGTAATGAACTAGCAAATATTAACCTTCTAGCATAAGATTGTCATTTATTGAATGCCTCAGTAGTTTTAATCTGTTTAAGAATCACTGTATAATAGCACATACTGAACATTCACCACCTAGATTCTTCCTTTCTCATGTTGGGCAAAGTTTAATGGACTTATCTGTGGCTAATGAGGAGGAAAAACATCTAAGGGACTTGGATGTAGTAATTGAGTAATGAATGAGGTTTAAACAAACATGCAAACTAACCTTCAGTAACCCATCCATTCAACAGTTTAAAATATGCTTAGACACAACAACATGCACCAAATTACTGTTGTGCTATAGTTGTCCAAGAATATTGCAAGAATTTTAATTTACTACTGCAATAAAAGGAAGCAATGCATTAGTCTGATCTGATGAGCTAGGTTATCCTGTGTTGACCTACTGTGATACATCTGTTGAGGCTGATGAAAATCTGTGCCAGATGGAAGGCAGCATGAATTGCAATTGCAGTATGTGACAGTTTTTCCTCCTACAGTATAAAGCACCTGATTGTGGGTTTGTTTTTTCTTTTTAAAATATTATTACTTGAGAGGCAGATGAGTTTAAGAGGATTTTGGAGTCTTTTTAGCAACTTTATTCTGTCAAAGAACCACCAGCACTCAGGTATACCAAATTGCTGGAAGAGTGGGATTCTTCATTCAAAGATACTGAAGGGTTATACGCTAGATTAGCTGGAAAGAAATTCTGCTGTGTGGGTGGGGTGATTAAGCTAATTTTATTCAATAGCTAGGAAGAAATTAAATTATTTGTGCTTGCTTTGATGGACACAAGACTTAAGACTAACATACTCTCTACAAGTCTTAAATCAGAGCACTTAGTTTTTTTGTAAAATCCAATGCATGAATGCATTCATTTTAAAGTTTAACTTCAGACAATAAATTTTAACCACATTAATTAAGGTTGAAGAGGTTGAAACATATTTTGAGTTCATTTTACTCTCTGGATATGATCACTTAAGCAAACTCTAAATATGCAGAAAGAACAATAGTAGATAGCTACACCCAATTTCCATTATGCTGTATTGGCTATAGGTGATACACATGGGGGGTTTTGTGCATTTCAGTAAAATAAGGTGTTTTGTTAAGCCATTTTTCTAATCTAATAAAATTCCCCTTAGGATCATTAGAGAGTGTATTTATATCAAATAAAGCCCACATAAGAAACAGAAAGCAAAAGTACAATGAATGAAGATTAAGCAGCAGCCATTTGGGGGAGTTATTGAATATTTCATGAAGTTTATTAAATTAGATGGAATTGGTATTAGAATGTAAATTCCTTACAATATCGTTGTCTCTCTTTGCATCTCAAACACAGATGACCATATGCTGTTGTGCTTTACAAGTAACTACACATACAAGCCTGCATTAAAAGCAGATTTTAAGAAACTTAATTCAGTTATTCACACCTTTTCCTAATATAGGTGACCTCCTTCAACCTGAGTCCATTAGCATACAAAGGTTATAACTATCTTGTTACTCTTTGCAACCCATATGGAATGAAGTGATTCAAAACCCATGTGTATGTGCTTTACTCCACTGAGAATATTCAATTAGGAAAAATACTCAGTCCAAGATGAACAGTCTTTTTAATCACTCAGGAGCCCTTTGCACATCACTCATGTGCTCTGTTTCTCTAATAATTAATCACTAAGTTATATTAGGAGACATTAACCTAGAGGTTATTGAATGAACCTAGAGGTTCATTCAATGTCTGGTACTATTGAGAGTGATAATAATTTGCGTTATAAGATATTTGTCTGCAGCCTGATTAGCCTGATAAAGGACAATAATTAAAAACATTAAGCAGCACCATATTGGAATGCTGGAACAGGTATTTTTCACTGCGATTGCAAATATTTCATTTGTAGAATTCACTGGATTTGCCTCCAGCTTTCCTTGAGTTTCCAGCAGCCACATAACTAATTGTTACCTTAGCTCTGGAATATTCACTGTCTGTATTATAGCTAGGAAAGCAAATATTGAGGTAATATTATCCACTATGCTAAGCACAAGATTGTGGCAACAAGCCTTTCATAGAGAAGTGATAGAACTTAGAGTCACTGTCCTCACTGGACCTGGTCTGACACATTGTGCTCATACAGCTTTGAGTACAAGCAAGGACATCTCTGCAGAGTAGAGGTTAAAGATATGTTGGTCTGTGACCTGAGCAATGTAAGTGAGGCTGTAGACTAAAAGCTTTCCAGTGTCTCAAGAACTTTCCAAAACTCTGAGAACAACCAAAGAATCCAATGAAAGTGCCAAAAGCTTGTCATATGGATAAAGCATTCAACATTACTCATTCAAAATTCTTACTTTTTTCTGTTCAGAGACACAGGTGGACAGATTTTTTTTTTCAAACTGTCAGGGTGGACTGAAAACTATTCACTAAGTTGGGTCAAAAGTATTAAAAAAAGCTGACATACTTTGTTTCATTTTGCCCCCTTAAAACTGCTCATATAGAAACAGACTTTCCAAACAAAGGAAATTTTCAAGACACCTTAAAGCCAAAATATTTTGTTTCTGAAGTTCTGGAGGACTCTATTTGAAACCAAGCAACTTGTTGAAATAGACATGAATTTGCTAAGTATTTTGAGTTAATAAATATTCTTTTTGCCAAAAAAGAATTGTCTGTGTTGTACAAATATAGTTCTGCTTGTTAGTTCCACTAAGCATAAGGATTTGTAGGAAGTTGTCTGCTCTGCAACTTTATTTGAAGCGGTAAGGCAAAGCATATTGCATTCCTTCCAACAATTTAAGTGAACGAAGACCTAACACCTTTATTCATTTGGCTACTCAGTCTGAATTATTTTTGATTACTCTTTGTCTGTAAGCAATTATCATAAAGGCCAGTTTCAGAAATTGGCAAACTAAAATAGCATTACATTTAGCCCAATGTTTTCCCTTAAAAGTGTTGCAAAAACAATTATCAGAAAACTGAACCATTATTGAAGACTATTTCATTGTTCTTCCTCATTCTGCATAGTTCGTTGCTTTGTGAGAACAGCCTTTGAAATTAATTTAATAAAACAGAACACAAATTATATGCTTAAAAATTATTAAAAATTGCACATTATTTTTCCAAAATCAACATTGTGTGGGTGTGCTAATGTAACATCATAATATATGTAATTTCTCTATTGATTTCTCTATAGAAATCGATTACTTGGTATGACAGATGATGGGTGGTCACATATTACTATTATTGTTATTGTGAAAACAGCAACAATAGTTATAACAGAAGTAGATATACCAGTCATAGTAATATCAACATCATTGCCTTTTTATGGAGTATGCTAAAAGATGGGAAAGGCATCTTTGAATAAATATTGTACCAAAAATAACATCTGCTTTCAATTAACTCCTATTTCATTTCAATATGACAAAATACTCAAGTATGGAAGTGGTCTTTTTAGGGTCAAAAGACAACATTTCTGCAGCCCGGAGTAGACTTCTAGGGGGGGTTTCTAAATAACAGGCTATAGCAATGACCTGTTGTTTGCTGTTAACAATTACATTATTCCCGTTAAAGGGGGAGGAAATAAGGAGGATGCAAAGTGGGGGGCAGAGAGATTTGCAGGGTCCTCCAAGGTAGGATTTACTATATAAACATAGGAAATAGTTACTTTCTTCTTGCCCTGACACTATGCATGAGGAACATATTTCTTCTGCAGCCTCCAAGACTTGATTGCATATTGGCAATGCCTTTACCTATTCCTTTAGAGTTATTTCAGTTGCAACAGAAAGGGATCAAGTCCTTTGACTGTGTTAATGTACAAAACCAATGACATTCAGCACATCATTTTTAGATATTTTCCACCATTCTTTGAAACCCTATTTATGCTTTGATGGAATCAATTTCTTTATAAAAATGCTTAGACTGTTACCTGGATCCTTCCTAAGCTTTCAACACTGTTCCTAGGATTGTCTTGAAATTATGGCACAGTAGAAAAGCAGATGGAAACATTCAGCCTAGGTTTTAGGAAACAGAACTGGGACTCTAGTAGTGTGAAAATGTGAGTGAGAATACATATAAGCTCTGTATCGATGAGGTACCTTTTCTTTTTCTCTGGAGAGAGTGGGGATAAGCACAGCCTGGAGAGGCTGTGGCACTGCTCTGCAAACACCTAAAGGCTTACTGCAGCAACAGCAGCTTGAGGGATGGAAGAATGTTAATCATCCATTTACCCCACTCAATCAGTATGTGTTCATTTCAGGACATAAGCCAGGGAGAGTCGAAAGTTTATTGTAACTACTCAGACAAAAACTGCTAGACTCTGAATGGGTGCCAGTGGCAGGCAGTGGGTCGGAGCAGAGGGTACATGCATCTATATATGCATGGAGGTATAACCACACAGAATTATCAAAGTCACATGTCCCCAAAGTGGAAGGAAAATATTCTCTGGTTATCAGCAGTCCTCCACCCCACAGAGAAAACTTGCTCAGTGTAACTTGTTCGGTGGCAAAATGCAGCAAGTACTTCTTGTTTCCTTATTTCTTCACTGAAACAACCCTTAGATGCAAAAGCCGAAAAGGGTTAAAGACCCAGTTTAAGAGAACATAAGTTTGCTAGGGTTTACAGTTTCAAACAAGTTCATCAAAATTTAAGCAACTGCTTACAGCCTGGTCTGATCAGAAACTTGCATACTGTAAAGGATCAGTTTTAATTTCTGAGGCCAACATTAATTATGCACCAGCTGCTGTCTGTGCAATATTTTCAAATAAGTGATAAAGCAGTAAGCACTCCTCATGCTACTGAGTGAAATGTAAAAGGTTTGTAACCATAAACTTACTCAGGACATTAACAAAGTTGCATTCTAAAAGACGTTATTGTAATGTGCATTAAATGAAAGTTAAATATATGATAAACTATCATATTCACATTCTTAATTGCAATATAATATAAAGTGAGCTCTGAAACCTATATGTATTCACATTTTTTGTAGTATTTATAGGCAATTAAAAATAAAATTGTGGTTCAGCTTTTGGTCTAATTTACACTGCTGTAATCCAGATAAAGCAAGTAGAGCCAGACTGACAAAAGAAGAAAAAAGTTAGACGTTAAGGAAGAATTGGATCCTGCATTGTGTGACTTTATTATAAAAACCCCTTTTTAAATAAAGTTTCTTAAAAAAAGCCATGAGCTCTCTCTTTTGGCAATATAAGAAAATTAAATGGATGAAATTCTCGTTTAATTATTTCAGCTCATAATTGTTTAGTTCTTTCATTGTTTTATAAGCTTTAATTAAAGACTTGAAGTAAAAGGAGAATAGGAAGAAAAATTGCTTCTAAAGTCTTTATTGATCAATACTTATTTGCAAAAATACAGTTTTTCTAACTACCAGTTCACTTATGATTCTGTAATATGAGATCAAGCAAAAATTTACAAGAAGTAATTCTTATTTCATATTCAAATACACTAACAACGGTCTTTCCTACAAATTATTTCAAAGTATGCTATGACAAGGCTATTGTACTTCCATTAAAATCTTGAAAGGAAGTCATAACTATATACCATATTTTCTGAAAACTAAGAAACATAGCTCAAGATATAACTTCAGGTTACCTTCCGTTTAAAACTGAGCCTTCTGCTTTCTAAGAATCCCCTACTTTTTTGCCACCAAAAAATATGGAATTAAGGAGTCATATTATTTATTGTATATATTATAGAATTGTACACCTAACACTAAATAATGCACTTCACACTTAAGCATTAGCACAGTAAATTTGGCTTTTTAGAAGTATGGCCTGATTTACATGTAATTCCTGCTGTCTTTTCAATGATACTCCTTAGTCTCTATAGTTTCTAGAATCATAGAATCATTTAGGTTGGAAAAGACCTTTAAGATCATTGAGTCCAACCGTAAACCTAACACTACCAAGACCACCACTATACCATGTCCCTAAGCACCTCATCCAAACGTCTTTTAAATACTTCCAGGGATGGCAACTCAACCACTTCCCTGGGCAGCCTGTTCCAATGCTTGACAACCCTTTCAGTGAAGTAAAATTTCCTAATATCCAGTCTAAATCTCCCCTGGTGCAACTTGAAGCCATTTCCTCTTGTCCTATCACTTGTTACTTGGGAGAAGAGACCAACCCCCACCTCTCTACAACCTCCTTTCAGGTACTTGTAGAGAGCAGTAGGGTCTCCCCTCAGCCTCCTTTTCTCCAGGCTAAACAACCCCAGTTCCCTCAGCTGACCCTCATGAGGCTTGTTATCCAGACCCTTCACCAGCTTCTTTGCCCTTCTCTGGACATGCTCCAGCACCTCAATGTCTCTCTTGTAGTGAGGGGCCCAAAACTCAACACAGTATTTCAGGTGCGGCCTCACCAGTGCCGAGTACAGGGGCACGATCACTTCCCTAGTCCTGCTGGCCACGCTATTTTTGATACAAGCTAGGATGCCATTGGCTTTCTTGGCCACCTGGGCACACTGCTGGCTCATATTCAGGCAGCTGTCAGCCAACACTCCCAGGTCCTTCTCTGCTGAGCAGCTTTCCAGCCACTCTTCCCCAAGCCTGTAGCATTGCATAGGGTGGTTGCGACCCAAGTGCAGGACCTTGGACTTAGCCTTGTTGAACCTCATACAACTGGCCTTGGCCCACTGGTCCAGATCCCTCTGTAGAGCCTTGCTACCCTCAAGCAGATCAACATTCCCACCCAACTTGGTGTCGCCTGCAAACTTACTGAGGGTGCACTTGATCTCTTTGTCCAGATCATTGATAAAGATATTAGACAGGACTGGCCCCAATACAGAGCCATGGGGGACACCACTTGTGACTGGCCACCAACTGGAGTAAACTCCATTCACCACCACTCTTTAGGCCCAGCCATCCAGCCAGCTCTTTACCCAGCGAAGAGTACACCCGTCCAAGCCATGAGCAGCCAGTTTCTCCAGGAGAATGCTGTGGGAAAAACTTGTTTCTACTAGCTGTACATGTTATTTCTCTTGCTACTAGAGACAATTATTTTATGCCAAGCATAGCTGACTTTTTATGGTTTTCTTGGTTTTATTGCTTTCTTCTTATAACATGGTCATGGTCATCTATCCTAGTTTAAACACAAAGATCAATTTTTGAACTGCACAAGGAAATAATATACAAGTTTTCAAATGCCAGTATGTAAATAATCACTACAGACATTTATGAGATGATTTTTGCTAGAGGAATGCATGCTCTTTTCATTTTCTATTCTCTTTCATCCTGGTAGCTTTTGCTTTGAAAATCCATGTTTCCAGGCAATAACAAGGGCATAAAGTTATTTTCTGCAAATTGTGCAGTCCTAGCAGTCTTTATTTCTCTTAAGCATCTCTGCCAAAGTGGTTGTATAAGCATTTTCAGATTACACTTCAGCTTTAAGTAGTTCCAATACACACAAAGGCCACAATGCTGTGTACTGTTGTGCAAGGTCTTCTCCATCAGCTTCTTACTTGACATATACCCTATTAACACTGTTAGAAAAAGAATAGCAAGAAGCCCCTTAATAGTAAACAAGTAGGTATAAAACAGAAAAAACTACCAAAAAACTGGAAGGGGAAGCATTTTAGTTTTTAAATAAGACTTATATCTGTTTATACCAAGCCCATGGTTCTGCTCTGTGTTCAGTACAGCTCTTACAGCTGTTGGCCTAGAAGGCCACATCTGCCTCCCTCTCTTTTCCTTCCTTCAAGCAAACTTCTCAATTCTCCTGAACCTCAATGCCCATAAAAAGATGGGGCCTCTATGTAAAAGTAATCTTACTCTTTTTGAAAATTCCCCTTCCTTCTGTTGCCTCCATTTCTCCTGTTGTTACAAAGACAATTTTACAATTCAGTAATAGCTGCAAGATGAATTGTGTAACTTTTGGGATGAGTTTCCTTTTCAGTTTGATCAAAGAGGGAGGCAAGGTGGGTCTGGGTCAAGTTACCCTATGACCAAGGCAGTTCCTTCAGGGTATTCCAGTGCTGCCCCTCCTCAGAGCTCCTTGCAGGCAGGCTATGACTGGTATCCACATCACCAACAATTATTTTGCCTTTCTTTAATCAGAAGTCATAGCAACAGTCACTCAGAGAGCAACAAGCAGACTGGTATGTGATCTAAAACTGCATAGGGCATTTCTCCTTAAGAAGTTGGGATTATGCCCCTAAGGATTAAAAAAAAAAAAAAGGAAAGCAAAATTCACACCTTACACTACTGGGAACTTGCCTCTGACTTCAGTCACTCCAGTATTTGTCCCATAAAAATGGATTTTCATCTTTAACCTCCATGAAGTGTCTATTGTGCAAGTTTAACTACAGGAAAAAACCCAACGTGTTGTTGAAGCCATATAGAAATGTTAATCAGACATTTCTCTTTTGGCATATATAATGCTGGCTTCCCAATAAAATAACCTTTCACTCTCCCACATACACACATTGGAGGGGAGCTTTTCCAGTTTTCACAGTCTATTTATAGATGGAAATTGTATTTTCATTTTTTGATGCTTACAGAGAAAGGAATATTACTGCAACAAAATGCAAGTTGTGTATCTGTCTTTTAGCAATAACAACAACGCAATAAGCAGAAGCTGAAATTCTAGTTATTGCAATGCTGTCAGGCTAGTTACTGCAAAAGCAGAGAATGTGTTTCTTTGCTTACTTACAACTAATTATTGAATTAAAGCATCACAGTACCTTCTTGCTTAATCTATTTTCCTTATTCAGATAAGAGTTGCCAATTCTAGTGGTGTACTGCATCTTGAGTTTAATCTGATCACTACTTATTTGTCAAAGACTCTTCTCAGTTGACAGTGCTGTGAAAAATGCAGTTATGCAAAGCTGACTTTTTTTTTTAAGAAGCAGAAACTGTCATGTTTATTCACCCTGCATATAGAAGCCTGCACACAATTATGTCAAAGTGTGAAGATATTATGGACAGACATTGGCAGAAATATTTTCAGGTCTTTAGTGTGTCCAGATTATGCCTAGATCACCAATATAGCTTAGAAAGCATGAAAAATGAAGGTATTCAAGTAGACTAAATTAACATCTCTACTCAGAAAGGACTGTAATGAAATGTTCCTCTTTACCTGACTGATGTTACCTTTAAGTGACAAGGAGGCCATTCATCTTAAGCAGTAACTGTGGGAAATAAAGTCAGTGTTATCTTTATAGTTTCATCTCTCCCTTCCTGCAGCAAAAATGATGCAAACACGTACACTGAGAGGACTAAAAAAAGGGGTGGGACACCCACATAAAAAGCTACTGAAGTTGATAAGAGCTTAAGTCTGTAAAATTTCCTTTTTTCCTTTTCCACTTCTACCAGCTGCAACACAAAGGAGAGAGCATGACCTTCACAAAACAAGTGACCTCATGACTGCTAAAGCTCTTTAAAAAGATACAACCTCTCTCCCATAATGAAAGTGCCCAACAGAAAGATGAACCACTTTCTTTTCTACTCACAGGACGGAGTAGGGCTTCTTTCCAGCCACCAGAGTAAACTGAACCTCCAGTCTCTGGGACTGGAAACTTGGACCTGAAAATAGGAACCGATAGTCTCATACTGTCCCAGGAGGAACCCAAGAATACAATTTCTTCTGCTACCAGGTGGATATCTCCTGATTGATCTCAAAAAGTGGCTTCTATGCAATTAAAAGCTAAAGAAAAATCTTTCTTATAATTTAGTGTAATACAAGATGCTGTAATGATGGAATCTTATAGGTTCATCCATACATACACATACGTAGAGAGAGAATATATTTGAGTGTAAACTAAAAAGTTGACATTTAAGATGGAAGATACAACATACAGATGCATTTTGTCTGCAGTTAAAGCCATGCTGAACTGCTGAAAGAAGTCTTAAAATAAGCTTTCATGATTCTGGATTTTCTTTAAACTTCTTAATCTTTGGTTAGATTTGCAGCCTGGGGGGTGGGAATCAAGGTTTACTTGTTCTGTTTCCAGAGCTAAATAAAGTTGGTTAATTTGTGATTAATTTTGTATTTGCCTTCCATTTTCATCAAAACAAACAAAGACTAAGACAAAAGGAGTTGAAAAGTAGAACTGCAGAAAGTTTAACCTGACAACTTGAGACCTGAAACTGAAGATTTTTGCAGAGCTGTTAGTGTAACATGCTGGCTATTATCCATCACTAATATCAGCTAGAGAGAAAAGCAGATACTGTTAGCATGTGGTTAATAGAAAGTCTTTAATTGCTGTCATAGAGAGGTTCCTAGGGAACAAAAATTACACATTTTCCCCTTTTGATGGCTGAAAAGTTTCAATGGTTGCAGAATTATTGCACTGTAACAGGTGAGAATCAACTAAAACCCTATTAAGTGGCTCTGTTTCTCTTCACTAGTTAGAAGGTTTAATGTCTAATGTGGAGACATGCTGGCCAGATCCATGCACAGAAGTGCTCCTACAGTGCCAGAGGCCTCATGTGGAAGATAGTGACAAATCCCTATTGACTTCAGCAGCAGCAGAAAAACCTTCTTATCTCTAGCATTGTAGCCCAAGTGAAATATAATTTGTGATTTCTTTCCCCACCTCCTCCTTCCCCAACAGTACCACTCCCCAGCCACTGGCTGAATCATGGTCCTGACAGTAGGCATTCAGCCTTTACCATCAATAACCAGTGGCCTTAGCACTTGGCAGTTGTGTTACCCTTTAGTGGCTGAAGTGGTGTCCAAGCCATTGAGTAGCATATTTGTATCCCTAATGACTAACTCCCTCTAATGCCATGGCAGTATTGTTTACTGAGCTACTAGATTAAAATCTTGATATGTCTTGTCATGTTGGTGAGAGCCTAGGGCAATGAATGAACTCAAATGCTGAAGTAAGTTACTGGGTGGATATGAAGCCTGAAGAGCTTTGGAATTATTTATTTTTTAAAGAGGCACCAAATATTTGCAGCATCAGAACCCAAATGAAATTCCAGCAAAAGTCCATTAAGCACTGGAACCTGGAGGTATCTGGACACCCAACCAAGCAAAATTGTTTCATATGTTCACTGTATACTGACATGGGCTAACACACAAAAGTTTTGAAAAAGGGTAAGGCTGCAAACCAGCTGCTCAAGATGTGAGAGATACCATAAATCAACACCATCAGGGCAAAGCTTGCCTCATTTGCAGTTTAGAAACTAAAATCATATTCCATCTATAGCATTTGAGATATCTGTAGAGCTTGGCACCAGAACTGAAGCATTAAAATGTATTTCAGAGCTGTTGCATGAGTATAGGGAGGATTCTCTAGCAATGGCAAGATATCACCATGGGCTAGCACAGGAGGTGGAACAAGCAACACTCATCCATAGACTTCAAAAGATAACCTGCAAGCAGCAAGAAAATATTAGCTTTCATACTACATATTGGTGGTGCTCTCCAGAGCAGTCAGAATCAGTCTCCCCAAGCCTCACCACTCATGCTTTTGTTCTTCCACCTAACGCATGTCTCCGCCTGCCTCAGTTCAGTCTCATTTTTCCCAGGCTGTGCTCAAGACCTCCTCACAGCTCTTTCACTTTGCTTAAAGGGGCTGGAGCAAAACTGCCATGATTTCTCTATCTCACCTCATCTCTGTCTCCAATTCTATCACATTCTTCCTTCTGGCTGTCCCCAAAATTGTCATCCAAACAAGGCTTTTCTTTTCCCTTGCCTGCCTCAACTCCCTGAGGCTATGTCTACACAAGGAAGTAAAAAATCTCTAGGATGAATCAGACCTGAAGTTCACACTATGCACATTTTAAAATCTATGTTTTACTACTGAAGCAAGTATGTGACTCCAAATAAAATCATTACTCCCTGATGCGAAATCTGCAATCTTCTCTTCACTTGGGTTTTCTACAATAAGAAGCAGTCATTTCTCATGATGTGCTTTTGACTAGAAAGTACACCACTAGCAAATTACACTGAAATAAGTTATATCCCAATGCATCTTTTTAAAATGTATTTTACTATTTGTCCTTCAGTTTGTTTGCTTTAGTAAGAGTACAGTAAGATATTTGCTACTCCTAAAATTGAGAACTGCCTGTGAAAAACACCAGCTTTGATTTTATTTTATATTTTTATGTGGGTAACAGGTCTAAGGTGACAAATGATTTAAAAAAAACAGTAAAAGTTTTAAAGTGTCATAGAGGGAAAATGCTATTTTATTTTCTAATAGAATATTTACACACATAAAAAAGTAGGTCAGCGTTAGCTTATGATTCCAGCTCAGTTTCATTCTTAAATATGTCTGTCATTGGTAATGTGTCTCCTTTTGTGTCCCTGTCAGATATTTCCCATTCCAGCCTTATCAGGAAAAAAAAAAAATCCCTCTCTTCCCACTCTTCAATTCAGTTTAATCATTTTTTCCCCACTGTCTACTCCCATCTTCTTGCTCACTCTCGTAGCCTTCATGCCTCCACAGCAACCCTGCTCTCTCATTTCCTATGCAAGTTCTCCAGCAAAAGATTATGAAGGAAAATAGGTGCATTACAGATTAAGGAGGTTACCACTGTTATCTGTTACATTTAAGAAAATTTATACTAAAGAAAGTAGAAATCTTACCTCCCTACATCATGAGAGGTTCACATGTAAAGTCTTGAGAAAGTCTGGATTAGAATTTTCATATATCATATTATGTGTGTATAATTTAAAGCTTGATATGCTCAAATAGCTAAGGCTTTACTTTTTATATTCTAAATAGCAGTATTTATTGTTCAAGAGGTTTTGATTTCTAAGCCTATAAGAGTGAAATAAGATTGATGGTGTATTTTGTTTACTAAACATACATTTTTCTCTTGAAAATCAACACATCTGCAGATGTATATGGATGAACATACATATCTGTATGATCTGTCCGTCATATCTTAACACTCAGTGGTTATATACTTGTGTTACATTACTCCCTCCAAAACCATTGTGTTTTCAAGTAGAAAATTTGAAAATAATATTTTTCTCCAATACATGTCACTTTTTAAAATACCTGTGTAATTAAATAAATCATGCACTACACTGGAATATTGATTCCCAGAAAGCTGGAAGTTTGGAAGATATGTTTATACCAACTTGCAACATCTATAAGGCAGATGAGGCCCTTTTATATTCCATTGTGTTGCATAAATATAATTTTCAGTTAATAATTCTGCTAATTTTCAAGGAAAATCATGATGAACATAGTTTATTTGCACATTTTGTGAAGCCTAGCACATCTATTTATGGATTTTTCCTGAGCATTAAAAAAGCCATGTCCTATTTTGACACTTAGGCAACTTGTCAATAATCACTGCAACAATATTTTTGAGAACCAAGTAAAATTAGTTCAAACAGAAAAAAATTTTGATGCAGTCATCTACACATTACTCAGCCCATTCTCCCACTACAGACTGCTGAGGAAAGGTGAAAAGAATATTTGACAAGAGCTTACCAGAGTCCAAAATCCACACCTTTAAATTTCAACAGTGACAAGAGATTTATCACTCAGACCTCCAAAAGATCTTGAATGAGGGTGTTTTACTGCTGCTTAGTTACTTTGTACTTTATACACACACGTGTGTATACGTATATACATACACTCCTTTATTCCCACCTTTCTCCCATACATTTCTTAAAACAAACAACCCCACTGCCCCTGTACATTGAAAAGTACTTGAGTATAACTTAAAGGTTATATGGTTACATGTTCAAGAGTCAGGAGGCACACCAAAGTGAAGGCTAAACTTTTAGGTTTATAGTAGTGGCTCTCATTATTGCTCTTCGTGGTCCCAGATACAATAGAACTGATGCCTTCCAGTTCACTAGAGACATAGAAATAATTATCCACTTCTAAATCTATTTAGTTTTCAATTTTTTTTACATGAAAATTAAGATGTTAACATTTAATTAATAGATTAAGAAAATTGAGAGATTAGTAGTTTGCCAGGGAGCTCCAGGTCAGTGATATCCAAGGTAGCTAAAGGAACTGTGGGGGAAAAGAAAATAAAGATTCTTGCTCTTTAACAGATGATAATCCCAAATAAATTGACTATGATGAATGTTGGTTATGAAATGAGTGAGGTTTTAATGCTACGCTCAGCGATAAAACTGAAAAGAGTTAAACAGCAGTTCTAAAGTTACTGAAGCATAACTCAAGTAATTAGGTAAAGCATAAAAATGCTACTTCAAATTTATGATAGACACAGCTCACATCTATGGGAATATTCTTTCAGGATCCTTTTTTCCAGTTCTGTTTCTTGGACAAGGATGAGCATAAGAACAATTAATTATTTTTTGCTTCTTTGCTCTGCAGTGATAAGCCAGACTGTCAACTTCTCATTGCACCACTTGTTCAGATTGCAGAATCTGCAAGATTTTGGGTCCTAACCCTGCTAAAGCTGCCTTTTCTTCCATCCCATCTGCTGTGGAAGCGGATATAGAAAGGTTTTTGTTAATATTTTAAAAAGACCATTTTCAGAAGGCAGCTGTCATTTTAACAGCTTTTTTATGGGTTAAGTTTTCTCCTGACTCATTTGCATCTCCTCTTTTTGCTGATTATATGTTGGTTAAACTTCTTTAACACAGTCAGGTTAGAAATACTGAATATTTACGCTTATATATTATATACAGAAAATGAGGTATGGCCTACTAAAACCAAAGTGCTGTACTGACAGTCCAAGATTTTTCAGCTTTGGTACTGACTTAATCAGCAACACGATTTCCCTTGTTTTCCAAAGGAGTAAGAATACAGAAGTGCACAACAGGAAACATACAGTAAAGCTCAGGCCATAACATAACATACTGACATATATTTATTGATACAAACATTACCGTAAACACATCAAGAGCATTTATCTACTGACAAGTTTTGCCGAACTGCTGTAGTAACTGCCTGCAGCAATGCTAACATGGTACCTCAGACCTGGCACATTAGATGGCAACAGTCAAAGTAAGTTGGAAGACCTCCAGAGCCCAGGGTTTGGCCTGAAGGTGATTTATTAAGATTTATTATTTCCTCTGGGGCAACACAAAACCAAATTTAAGTACTGACTGAGGTGCTATCTTCAAACTTATTCTTTATAAAGAGCTCAGTGGTCTTTAGTGATTCCATGGCTATTTCCTAAAAGTGAAGGTTATTTATAAGCAAGGGAAGCAACTCAAAACAAAACTAGTGGAAACGCAAGTTACCACATCAACTTTAACAAAGGTATATAAATCAAGAGCATTCATAAGAAAAAGGAAATTACATTTCTTAGGCTTCAGAAGAAGAGAGCGAGCACATTTATCTGGAGCAAAAAGGGAAAGAGACACTCAGAACTGGGAAACAGAGGAGTAAGATGCTAGACCTTCAGGCTACTTTGAGGTAACAGCATCAGACAGTCTAGGAGCTTTGGGCATATCATTTTGTTTAGCCTTTGTCATGGTTTAAATCCAGTCAGCAACTAAGCACCACACAGCTGCTTGCTCACCGTCTCCCACCCCCCCAGTGGGATGGGGGAGAGAATGGGGGGGGGGGGAAGGTCAAAAAAAAGGAAGCTGAAAAGTCCTTGATTTAGGATTAAGCACTGCCCAGCAACAACCAAAACAGTGTGTTATCAACATTATTTCCATACTAAATCCAAAACACAGCACTATACCAGCTACTAGGAAGAAAATTAACTCCATCCCAGCTGAAACCAGGACAGCCTTCAAGGCCAAAACTTTCCTTGAGATTCTTGGAAGAGAATTACCAAGATGAAAATGAATTGTTATTAAATGTAAAATTTGGAATTGTTACACTGCTTTATGTTTCTTTTTGGTGACCACGTTTTCCACCTCTAATCAAAGATTTTATTTTGTTAGAAACTTGTGGTGTTGTAACCTTAATCTTGCCTAGTTTTAAAAGTGAGTCTAGATGAAGCTAGCTAATAAGAGATTTTTTTTTAAGTCTTTGTAAATGCCCTTAAACTGTGCATACACAAACCCAAGACTAATTTGAAAAAACAAGGTATTGGGGTAAGCCTTCTTTTGAACTCCAGATATCAATATCAAGTGACAGATTTTGAGGAAAGGCCCTTCCTATCTGGCAGGCACAGACCAGCAACTCTGGCAAGAAGCAGATGGCAGAAACACAGCCGAATGCTCTGAACATTCCCCAAGATCATCACCCTGATCAAAAAGGGAAGCACAGAATAGCCAAATCAAAGCACAGAAGTTACTCTATTAACGCCCAAATCTGCTACAAGATATAAATCAAGCAAAACTGAAGTGGGAAGAACCACTCTCTTCACAAATTGCTTCCAAAATTATCTTGCTTCTCTCACAGGTTTGCCTATTCTGGCAAGTGCTTGGCAACTATCAAAAATGAAGTCTCACTTCTTAGCTCTGTTCTTCAGACAGGTACAATTAATCATTCAGTCTTTGAAAACAATCTGATCGGAGAGAAAGACTAAGTAGGATTAAGAGATATTGGAAAGAAGACAATTAAACCAAAGGAACTTTCTAGCTTTGTCATCTTTTCAGTTTAAAAGTAAGTCAAACCAATATCATTGCAGACTGAAGGAAGGAGATATAGGGATATCCTGGCCCATACAATTTGTCTGTCCAAGCAGGCTACCTTTACCTCTTAATATTTCTAAACTGCACATGTATACAGATCTGCCCTGTGGAAGCCTTAGATTAGAGCTTAGTTTTCAGTTCTGAAGGCTTGATTTAAAAAAGCATACATAGGAAACAGCATCTTAGTCATACAGTAATAATAATGCAAAGGCAGTATCCATCTATTTATCCAGGGTTCTATAACTGGGAGCTGCATAGTAGAAGTTTTAACAGCACTCGGATTGACCATATGCCACTGAATGGTTGCAGTTGTAGATTGCATATGTTATTTTAGTTATGACTGGTTAATTTACAGACAATTTTATCAGCTATGATAAAATGCTGTCATATTCAATCACACAGTGGTCCCCCATATTCCTCTGGGTTCTCAATTTTACTCTTACTCCGAGAGGTACTTTGGCACCTAAATCAATATTGACTTCGAGAGTTGCCTGTAATATGCATCTAGAAATCAGAGAATTTGTGCTTCAACATTTGAAAATGCAGCTGTCATGTTCTTCACTTTGGTGTCAGTGAAAACAATTGCTGAATGCCCAAAATAATACACATACAGGGAAAGATGAACAACATTGAAACTATTGCTATTATATCACTACTGTATTTGCCAAAAAACCCACACTGACTTGTTATCCATTAGAAAATACAATCAGGACAGTTTTATTTTATTTTTCCTTTAATTTTGTAATTATGAGCTTAGTTGAAAATTTTCATACACAAACTTTTTTCTAAAATGAAGATTATTTTTTATTTAATTTCTCAGACAAATGTAGTGCCAAGAAAAGTTAGCTTCAGAATTTTCTAGAGTGGCAAACTTCATTGCTAGAAAGAAACGTTATGCTTGAACTGAAGTGTATTAGATTCCAAGTAGAAGACCCCTGGACAATAGGAGAGAGCAAACTCTCAGCAACAATACCAAAGCTGAGGGAATCAGAGAGCAGTCAAACACTGAGACAGGTTACCCAGGGAGGCTGTACAATTTGCGTCCTTGGATATATTCAAAACTCAGCTGAACAAACTGAGATGACTGACTGGACCTGCTTTGAGCAGGGTGTGGGAATAAAAGAGCTTCAGAGGCCCCTTGCAACCTAAAATATTCTGCACTTGTACAATTCTATTTTCAATAACTCTATACAAGTAATTTTCTCCAAATCACTCTATTAAGAGAAGAAAGACAAAATAATTGGAGAACTGAGCAGAGAAGCACAGGAGGAATGAACTAGTTGCTCAGAGGTAATTGCTTAATTATTATCAGAACCAGAACCACCAGATAAGTGTTGACAGTAAAGACAGTAAATTAGGCTGTTTATTCAGTAGTATTTCTAGTGAGAATTTACTACTACGTTCTCGGTAGAATTAAATCTAAAGCCAGATTGAAAGGCAAAGAATGAAATTCACAGAAGCAAAGCAGGAAGCACTGAAAGGGAAAAAGTACAGGGAGGTAGAGACATATACAGAGTGATTAAGATTCAAGATCTTCTCAGTTTATATGAAATCATGATGCGTTTTGTATTAGAGACAAGCAGAGGTAACAAAGCTAGTGGAAAGAGACTGAAGACAAATTAATAAGACAGGAATCAGTATGGCACAAGAGTGAACTGGTGGAAGAAGGAAACATACAGTCAGTGCCTGGGGTGCACATGTGGTGGAAGAATAAATTTATTGGAGATGGCAGTGACTAGTGACAGACTGCAAAAGAGATTAAACCAACAAAGACCTCCTTATGCATATCAGTTTTCCTGCTAAAGTAGATCATATTCATTGAATCAATATGCCAAAGTGATACTAAAGAATAAATAAAATCCACTAGTGTTGAGAGAATACAATTTGCATCAGTTAAGAAAATGTTTACTTAACTGAATAGGTTATAGTACATTATTATAAGTGTATAATAAATTATTTCATTCCATATTGGAGCACCTTGATATCCCATTTTGCATATGAAGGGGTTTTTTGCATGCTTTATAGCTGGCTGCAAAAATTCATCTAGCCATCCCATACCTTCCAGCACCCTCTAGTAGAATTAAATGCCTATTAGTTGACATGAGAATTGGAAAGTTTTAGAGAATGAGGCAGGTCATTAGACAAAAAACAATAAATTATATTTGAGCAATTGACAGTGATCTAGGCAGTATGTCATGTGTGCATGTTTTGGATGACAGAAATCAGATGTGTGGTATCAGAGCTTATAGCAGCCTCTGTCCAGGCTTCTCATAATCATGAGGTACGCTTCCCTTTTCCTCACCATTCCTTATTCACTCCTACCTATAGTAGGGTTTAGTTAGTGAAACTATCTGCTCTCTCATCAGGCCTCTATAGCCTGAAGTATTTTTCTGAGTTCCTTACCACATGTGACTTGGAATGAATGTCATGTGTTGCAGGTTAGACTTTCCACAGAGTTCTCTCCTGTCTTGATTTTAATCTTTAAAAATGCTTATCCAGAGCCTCAGAAAAAAGTTCAAATACTTAATTTTTCTATCTTTAGTAACATCCACCATGAGTGTCTGTGCTGAAGAAAACTCAGACAACTTTTGAGCAGAAAAACACTTTAACAAGCTGAAGAAAACAGAGCTGTGAGATGTATTAATTAGTACCAGCTCTGTTCATCATATACATTATAGACTAAGGGCAGATTCGTGCTTATTCCAGATTCAGTCATGAGTCTGCCACTAATGAATGTCTCTGAAAATATCAAGAAAAATGATGCTTTGGTTACAGCCATACTTTCTGCCAGAAAGGGCTGCTAGCACTTTCTATTTTTCATGTTTTCTTCCTTCTGACAGAAAACTAACTAATAAACATCCATGAATGGAAAAATTGATGCCCGTTACAACAGCAGTCTTTGTATTTGCCATGTAGTGGAGCTATTTAACACCTTCCCACCTACACCAAGAAAGAATGCATAATCAATACTGTAATAGTCCTCTGACTGCTCTTCATAAAGTGCTCCTGGTCCTACAGACAGCAATTGGGAACAATCCTGTTGGATTTAACACGAGAAAATTAAGTTCATTATAACAGACATCTGCCTGACACTTTCAAACGCAGGAGATTTTTTAAAAGCAGATACAAGACTGGGCCTTTCATGGGTTTTTCACAACTGTAACACATTAATAATATGCATGGGCATCCTCCCCTCCGCCACCTCCTCCCCCCCCCCCCAATTCCTCAGCCCCATCATCTCATAGAAGAGGTGTACCCAAGATTTTCCATACAGCCTTTTTTGCAACTTTGGTGTGTGCTCTTCAGCACATAGAATTTGAATTTGGGAAAGACAAACCTCAGCTGATGTAATACTACAGCACAACTCTGCCCTCTTAAATGGAGCAGACATTTACATCAGTCAAATACCTTCTAGGTCTCATTTCCTGAGGATGCATATAGCTTTTTTTTTAAATTACCTTTATTTATTTTTCAGTCAGCATTAAGAATACGACAGTCTAAATTTAGGATGATCTCAGCCAGCCACAGGTCCTGTACAGATATGTTAATAAAAATTGCCATTTTTCTTTTTGTCATGCCAGCCTGAACAGATAAACTACACAGTCTTTGGAGGGAGAGAAATTAGGGGATTAGTCCTGTAATCCTTTGTAGAATATTGTTGCTCAGCAGCTTCTTTGTGAATCAGGGAAGGTGACCCTGCTATCATCACAGCTCATCAAATTCCACTTAATGAGAACTCAAGAGGTCACTGGTGAGAAACATGGTATAGATGGATAACTGGAATGAATTTGATGATACTACTTTACAAATTATATTTAATGTTATTCAATTAGTTTGATATGTTGAAGTCTCAAAGGAAAAATTAAGCAAGGCAAGATTTATAGGGAGAAGAGACTTATCTCTTAACTAATATTGTTCAATACACACAAGCAAGCTTTCAGGTCAGGAGGACTATATCAGATAGCTTGTCCCTTTTCTCCAAACCACATCAGCTGGTCTAGCAGTCTCTTCCTGAAAGCTAATCCTTTCTTCATACATCATGATAGCCGCAGCATCACTGCAGCAACTGAAGGGAGAGTTGCCAAAAATGTATATGACCAATTCATTCATTCAGTAAGACTAATTCACCAAGAAGAAGTTAGTACAAAAAGCAAAGAGATGCCACTGCCACACACTGCCCAACATGCCCCCATAGAGAGAGAGCAAGCACACACTCACCTGGCACTTATCATCAGCAGAGCAGAGAAGTTTTAACTGATATAATTGTAAAAGACATTTGTTTATTGGAAACTAAATGGCATCAATAAATGTTGAAATGGTGGTTTTCTACCTTAAAGATTTGTTTCTAGTCTCTTGTATACAGTAGGTGTAAGACAAATTTTTCAATTTTAAAAAAGTCTCCACTAAAATTTAACAAAGTATTTAAAACAATAGTACATTTTTGGCACTGCAATTAGTTAAAAAATGTTTTTCTCTAGCCCAGGAGAGCATTAAATTCTAGTCTTTAGAATATTGTATGTGACACATGATACAAGTTCACAGATCTCAGAAGCCAGTCCTGTTAGTTCCAACAGAACAGTGAAGGAAAATGTGGTTAGAAAGCTTCAGTGACCCTTGGAAGAGTGACTTACTAGGGATGGGTTTGATTTTTTTTTTTTGCACAGTAGTACAGGGTCTCAGTCAGTTCAGCTGTAACTTTTCATAGGGACTTTCTTAATAAAAAAATATCTATTTAACTAGAAATTACTTGTAAAAGCAATTCAGTTTTGTCTACTAAATACTATGATTTTTTGCAACATGGGCATTTTTAAAATGTTTGTTCTGTTACCAAACCTGCTTATCTGAGGAAAAAGCTGAGATGAAGGGGTATTTTGTCTAACCTCACACACATTAACACATCCCCCAAAAAAGTTATTACATTTTATGTCTCATCTATTAGGCATAGAAGTTAAAGTGTCTTAGGCTAGTCTTCCTAACTTGACTACAGACTCTTCAGAGCAAATTTGACTGCTGTATTCATATACTAGAACTTAGGTGTCATGGTTCTGATGCTACACGATCAAACAATATCACGTCCATCTATCATACACAAAAACCTACTTTAGTTTCACAGGCATAATTAGCTGGAGACTAAAAACTTTAATATACAAACATTTTTATTTGACTGTTATTTTTCCCATGAGACCTCAAATACTGAATTATATTGCATCAAGTACAACATTCCATGATCCTTTTGTTCTTTTTTTCCTCCAACAAATGAAGAAAGTCAATTTTTCTTGCTCAAAGAAACCCAGTGTCACTGTCTAAATATTCAAACCTAATCAGTTTGACTGAACTTTGAGCAGAAAATGCTTTTGGCCCTCATGATACAAGGGTGGCTTTTGGCAGCCACCAGCTGCAGTTCTGAAAGCACTTGCAAGGTGTTGCTCTTTTTTGATAGCAGCTTGTATGATAAATAGGCCAATTAATTGCAGAAACCTGCAACCAAATCTTCAAACTGATGCCATGCATAACCTATAATTGCTTAATAGTAATTTGGCTCAATTCAGATAAGACTCTCTAAATTCTTTTTCCCCCCAGTCACAAGAACTTTGTAGTACACTGTTTTGGTTTGAACAGACTGACTGGAGGGCCACAAGTGCCCTCCTCTGGATATCTGATGCTACTCCAGTTTATTCAAGGAATAGCACAGATTACTGACTCATGACCAGGTGTCTAAAACACCCTGTGCTGAAGTGTTTTGCATTATATATCTCCTGTGGGAAAATGAAAAGATTTGTTGAATTGTAAGCTTGCTAGTGCAAGCTACACAGACTAAAGAGCATCAGCCAAATAATTTAAGAAAATACCAAGCTGTGTAATTTAGCAGAGCTTTAGTGTCATTTATAGATAATTTCTCTGTGAATGTTTAACTAAGCACAGAAAATTGATCTTTAATCCTATCATTTTCAAGCAGGATTTAGATTAAGAATACACCTCTTCCTTTTTCTTCCAAATCTGAAAATGAGTTTTCCAATTGTCTTATAATATCAATAAGGATAATCAATACATGAAGGAAACTATTCGAATGTCAAAAACCAAACATTAGTGTAGCTTATCCCTAGCTACCAATCCACAATGAGGTAGATAAAGTTTCCCAGCTGTGCTGGGAGCCTTCAGTCCTGAAATGTACCAAAGCACATCTATAAATCAGTGTGGGCCTAAATATGGCTTTAAGATGTTTACTGTAAGTTTAGGTATCTGCATTTGACAATCTGAGGATATACATTCACGTACATTAGAGATTAAAATGAATGCTGTGCATGGCAGCACAACTTGCAGTTAATGATTACACAGCTATAGAAAGGAACATTGTAGATATGGCTTTATGCTGTAATCAGAAACATATGGAAAGTTATGCACAAAATGGAAGCAAAATTGAGAAAGTTCTAACCTGAAGCATTGACTGTATTCTGCTTCAGCTATCTAAGAAACAGTCAGCTTTCCATTCCGACATAAGCTCAGAACAACCAGGATGCTCGTGTGAGTTCTGGCCAAGTTACCCCTCGTACTCCATGTGGCTTTTGTCTTTTAGTAGATGAACTTATATGGGGAACAAGTTATGAGACTGGGCAATTCTGGTTTTTGTTTTGTTCAGCATAAGTACATATCATTCAGATCCAGCACAGTACACGTGCAGTGCAGCAACCCTTCTGAGATCCACTCATATTAGAAAAACCTATCATCCATTTCCACCTTATAGAGCAAAGGCAGAATTTAACCTTCTTAGCTTAAGAATGGAACATCGAAAATAAAAAAGCAAAGGGTAGAAATCAAACTTGGAATTTGACAGTGTCCCAGACAAGGGTGATTACTCTCATCAAGTGTGTTGCAATTTTTCTTCGGCTGATATCAGCATGCCTTTCTTCAAGGTGAGAGTCTGGAAATTAAACACACAAACAGAAAAGAAGTTCTTTCCGTCATCACTACTAAGTGATGCGGGGAAGCCATCCAGCTCTACTGTGCTCTCTCTCATAGTTCAGTGCCCTGAGATTTCAAGTGTTGGGACTCCATTGTGCAGTAGGAGAAACACATTAAGTCTTATGTAAAGCATACTTAAATATTTTTATATGTCTCCACCTAGATTTTATTTTCTCACTTTCTTGAAAAGAGAGCAGCTTTTGTAGCTCTCAGATCTACTGCTAATCCAAGTCACTATTGGTTCATAGATAGGAAACCAAGTCAGGAGAAAAGGGAAGATGCAGCCACCCGAACTGTAACTTGTTTCAGCTTGAACTGTAACTTGTTCTAGAAAATCCTGGACCCAACACAAAACATTCCATTAAGCAGTCATGCCATACAAAAAGTAAACAAAAGTAGCAACAGAGGCAGCATGAAAAACATACCAGCAATTTGTTGCAGGCTGGTTTTGGAAAGTTAAACTAAATTAATCAAACAACCAGCAAAGGAATCATATTAGAGCAAAACATTCAAAGCAGCATTCAGACTCTACAGCCCAGGTGTGCATTTCAAATTTTTTTTCTATGAAAATTTGGTGATAAATGTGAATTTCTGATTCAGTCCTTATAGAAGGATTTCCTATCTGAGCCTGAAAGTCCATGCAAATGGACTCAAATAATTGATCATTCTTTTCTTTTCCTCTGCTTGCATTGGTTATACCAAGTTTATGTTGCTGTCTGTAGGTGGGTGGAAAATATGAAGTACAAATGATGCCAAAAAGCAAAGAAGCACTAGCCATTGCAGACACGATGGCAAATGGGGAAATGCCAACCCACATTCATGTACAAACACTAGAGAGAACACCAAGGCACTCACCCATCTTCCTCTTGCCTGGCACACAGACCTACTTGCAGATGTATGGCACCTATTGATTAGGACTTTCACACAGTGATTTTCTTGTTATCCCAACATTAGCTGCACATTTAATACAAAAGGTCCACAATTATCTATGCTTTAATGATTTTTCACCACATAGGCAAGTTTGTGGCCTCTCAGATCAAATAGCTTGCTCATATTTTTAACCTCACTAGATCTCTAAACTGACTTTATTGGTCTATATTGCTTCTTAGTACATGTTTATCTGAGGAAACTCATTAATATGCTAGTTACATCATTTGCTAATCACTAATGAAAATGTTAAATTAGATCAGACAAAATTGATCTCTGTGACACCCCACTACACACTTCTCTCCCTTCGCATCCCAGCTCAATATGCTGTTGCTTATCGTTATCTTTTGTTTATGGTCTTTTGGACAGTTTTCAATTCCTGTGTTATTCAAGCCAATTTCCATTAATTTTTTCAATGAGACTTTGCAAACCACTATTTTATTAATTTCTGCTATCACAAATACTTCATTAAATTCTACATACATTAAGCTTCCTGTGTTCGTACATTCCCTTTGTCAGTTATTTATTAGATGATTTAAAAAATCACGTGCCTGATATTCTTTGTTCTTTCCCTATTCTATTGCTCAGTAAACTTTGAGTGTCTGCAAAAACAGTATTTGTTTCAGTATATTACTAAGACTTAAAGTTAGGACTCTTGCACAGTGCTGTAATTTTCAGGATCATGCTTTTGATCAGCAGCATATTTACCTTCTCAGTGGCAGCTTCTCAGTTGTCCATGACTTTTCATAAATCACTACAGGTGGTGTGGTCACCATCCTTTGGAACCTGGGATGCATGTGCTTAGAATAGCCAGTCTGTACTTTTCTCCTGGAATATTTTCTTACCAGTTCTGATTTGCTTCCTTTCTACAACCCCTCCTTAGACAAAAACCTGTATTGTAAATAGCCTTTATTTATCTTGGAATATGCCAAGCCCTTTCCTTTCCATTTCTTATCTTCCACTGGTTCTATGCTGCAGTTGATAGCAACAGTAATACATTCCCTTCACTTCTACAGAAACAAACAAAAAATTACTGGTTTTATATATGATTGCTTAAACATCACTTAAAAATCCACCGATACACAGGACAAATCATGCAGCACAATTCTGAAGAGAAGGCTTCTGTCTGACTCATTTTTAAACAGAGTAACTACATTTTCAGAAAAGTTTCTGAATTACTAATTTTATAAATCTTTTAAGAAACATTAATCAAACATCTGAGGAAAATATATTCCTTTTACTTAACTATATAATCAACATCAACTATATGTATCCAATACTTTGAACTTTGATATCAAGCTGACATTATTTGTTATTTTGAAATTGTCCAGAGTGATTAATTTTTCAGTGTGTGGAAAAAGTAATTCTTGTGCAAAAAAGATCATACACATCCTTAAATAAAAATTAATTGCAGCTAGATCTAATTTTATTTGTAAGCTTTCAAGGAACAGTATTAAGTTCCTGACACTGCAGAACTGATTCACTAGATACTATGCAAGCAATTCTGTAGCAAATATGCCTTTGAAAGGCAGAGCTCAGGAAAGAGATATCTTGTATATATCTAGGCATCCAGCATATGCTATGTCAAAAAGAACTTAAGTCAGTGGATCTTTCTCTGGACTATAATTACCATTTAGTAATTCATAAAATGCTACTAACCATCAGATTTAAAACAGATTCATACAAGAAAATTAGCTGATGCTGTGTGTTATACCTATACAAGACAAAAAGCACAAACATATTTTGTTTCCTATATACAGCAAAAACATCAAAACCAAGGAGAGGAAAAGCCTGAATCTAGAAGAATTATTTTCAAAATAATTTTTTACACTGTGAACAACAATAATTTTTATTTTAGGTACCTAAAATCTAGCTGTTTAGTCCAAGACGGTCATTTGGCTAACTTTATGCTCAAGAGAAATTCATTCTTAGCTGGCTGGGGGAGAGAATGATGGCAGGTGCCCAAATGCAAGCGGCTCATACCATTTCAGCTCTCTGTACAGGGCTGTCATATCTGACAGGGGGCCACAGGAAAGCCTGCACTCTCCTGTAGTGATAGATGGAGCCATACAAGCAGCCCCAGGACATCAAGAATGGCAATAGACCTTTATGTATCAAAAGCAGATACTAGAGGGTGAGCTCAAACTAGAGGCCTTTGTTTTAGACGGCTACAGACAGGTGAAAGTCATTTTATTCCATATGTATTACTTCCTATAAGCAAAACAGAAGAAGAATCTAACACAAGTTTGAAGACAAATGCAGAAATGGTTCAAACACAATTTTTAATATGAAGGTGTGTGGAAACTTGCAGAAAGCATAGCGTATTGTTGTATGGAAGTCTTGTTTTACGGTGCCTAGTAGTAAATTAAAAACTACCCTTTGGCAACATGCTTCAAAGTATTGAAATAGCGCAAACTCTTGGCTAAAACTCTAGTCTAATTCTAGAAGTTTCCTTCAGTCTTTTGAGCCTGGTTTAGCTTTGGAAACTTGGCTTGAATTTGGTAATCACTTTAAACTATTAAAAGGAAATTATGTGTTTGAATGCGAGTTTTTATTAAAGGACCTTTTCTCTTGAGGGAAGCTTATACATGAGTAGAGAAGCTACCATTAGATTAATGGAATGTAAATTTTATCTATTTACATTTCTGAATTCCTTTTTCTCACATTTTAATTAAATTCTTTTTCTGCACATTTTGCTTTCATTATGATCACAATTTGACATGCAGCTGGTAGTAGCTGATTTTCATTTTAAGCTGTGTATAATCTCACCCCCAACAGTCATCTGTCACTGGCACTTCTTGTGATCTTTGGAGCAAGGAACAAGTATTCCTAACTTTACAGGCAGCACCAGGAGTATTGTGGGAGCTACCAAAGTACACACTGATAACGACAAGAGTAATAACTTAATCTGAGCTATTTTCTCTTATCTGCTCTTCAGAATCAGTTCACCCATCTAACATTAGCACTTTACTAACATCCACCAATGAGCTGCCAAAATATTTAACTTAAAAATTGACAAACACATCTTGGCACACACTTAAGTATTAACAATCTGGAAAGCAAGCCTTATGCTGCCTATGTGCATTTTATATATACACAGACATGAAGCCTCATTATGTGCATTATCATCAGCCTAAAAGCATTTCTCACACTCAATAAAGTTTTGGCCAGGAAAATCAGTATCACATAAAAGCAGTCACCTGTATTCACAGATATAAGATTTCAAATAAGAAACAGCATCAAAAGACTTTAAGCTTTCAACATAGTCAATAACAAGCAACATTAGGAAGAGATAGAAATCTCTATGACAGAAAAATAGCCAAAGTGATACTTTTTTTGAATTACCAGCCACAGAGTGCAAGAGACTAGTGTGAAGCAATATAATTCTTGACTGTATAGAACACTTGAATAAGGAAAAAGGAAAACTTAGACCTATACTAGAGACTCAGTGCCCACAGAAATTTATTTTTCTTGGAAAAATGCACTAGAAGAGCTTTTCAGGTTTTTTTAATCTTACAGTTTACTACTACCAGTTCAATCTGCATACTAGATAAAGGCCCAGTATAGTGAAGGAGAATACGTAATCATGAAATTAGATACTTAATTTGCTTACAAACTGAAGCAGCACAGAACCACAACTGCAGTGTTCCATTCTTATGTGTTTGACACAAAAGCCTTAAACTCCCTACATTAGAAGAATGTTTTTAGCATGTTTAATAGAAATATACATGCATGTGAGAATAAGAAGCCCAAGTTGCTACACAAACAATATAACATTTATTTCTCATAATTGTTCCCAAAACTAAAAGGACTGCAACAAGGTAAAAGAAGAAAAGCCCATGGGTATGCTCACACAGAATCAGGAATCCATGCCTATTTCTACCATGAGAATTTTTTTTTTTAAAGAAAAAAAAAAAAAGTCTTTTACACAGAAATTCCAGCTACAAATTCAGCCTGTCTGCAGATTGTCATAGGTGCCAGTAGCCAGCGTCATTGAGGCATGACAGTGAAAACATCAGCAGTTCAGTCAGGGTAGAATCCACAGTCCCAAAACTTTGGTAAAATTCCCAGGGTAAGATTGGGACCTTTGCCATGTTAGGTCTTGTTTCACAGTCATACTGTTCTGTTATGCAAATATCAACTTTTACCAGGGCCTTCCTCAGCTACCAATCCTTAGCAAAACAAAAAAGTCTTCTGAAAAACAGACTAAGACATATCTCTTCAATTTAGCACATGAAAAGATCAGGTCTGTTGAGAAAGAGCCAGCACAGCTACTGTAAAGAGAAACCCTGCTTACAAACCTCCTGGGGATTTCATCAGGTATCAGTAAACGGATACTTAAGGGCATCACGGGAGGGAGGGGAGGAGAATTTATTTGGATTCTTAAGAAGCCTCTGACAAGTTTTCACATCAGAGATTAGCAGAGAAACTAAGTTACCACTGGATTGAGTGAAAAGTTGAAGATATAAAACTGGTCAAAAAGCAGGAAGCAAGTGGCAGGACTTAATGGCCACTTTTCCATGACCATGGAGATGAGTCAGAAGGACAGCCCACTGTGAATCACTGCTGGGATCAGTTTTATTCAGCATCAGTGACTTGTAGGAGGTGGTTTGCAGGGTGAGCATACAGTAGGCAGATGATACTAAGCTCTTCATGTTGAAAGTAAGGAAATCCTCACAAACTGAGCAAGCAAAACATAGCAGATGAGCTTCCAAGTTCATAAATGTGTAGAAACAATAATCTAAGCCACCTATCACAAATCCAGAACTGAAAGTGACAACATAAGAAACAGTTCCTAGAGTCATCATCAGTGTTTCTCTTATATCATCAACTCAACATACAGCAGGACTCAAAGTGAAACAACTAAGCATTGGGTAACTCTCAGGAAAGGTATTAAGAATAAGGCAGAGAATACATTTATAAAAGGCCCCTCCAGAAAACCTTAGCAAGCCCACATCCTGAGCAGCACATGCAACTCCACAGTTCAGGAAAGACACAACTGAGGTAGACTCCAAAGTACAGGGGACTCCAATAAAGTACAAACGAGGGCAACTAAAATGATGAAAGGCTTGCAGCAGCTGCCCTATACTAAAAGAATAAGATGGCTAGGCCTCCTCAATTTGGAAAGAACAACACAAAGGGAATATGATTAAGCTTTAGAAATTTCTGAATGCAGTGAATAAGTAAGCACAGAACTATTACTCACTAAAATGCATAGTACTAGAACTAAGAATCACTTGATAAAGCCAGCAAGAGACTATTTTAAAGCAGATGAAATAAAATACCATACAGAGACAATACTACTTTCTGTAATTTGTTGCTACATCTCAAGGTTGTGGAGGGAAATAATAGTAGTCAATTAAAAAAATAGACTACAAAAAAACCTTCACAGTCAATGGGTACATAACAGGAAATTAAAAGGCATAAGCAAGATCTTACCTGCCAAAACCCCTAAAATAGCAGTTCTGGTACACTGAAGAGAAGGAGAAGAAAGAGTAGACTACAGAAAGTAGAGAAACTCACGTACTTTCCCTAAATAGCACTTCCCATTGCCACGCTCTCAGCTGGAGAATACTAAGCTGGATGGCCCATTGCTCTGACTCAGCTGGGCCTTCTTATGCCCTAATGTTCTTAATTTGCTTTACCTTTTACCATGAGAAATTCTCTTCTTTTCTTGCAAGTATGAAAATGCAATTATTAATAAAACCAAACACATGCTTATCAGGCAGCATGTTAACTCAGCTAAGGTAATGTACAGTACTTCAAAACAAAATGGCAGAGTTTATTTAATATAGGTAACAAAAATATTGCATTTAATTTAGGTGATCATATTAGGTTTGAATATAAATTATGTTTGCATTTCTTCAGAAATACTCAATTTTCACAAAGGCACTTCTTCTTATCAACTGCTAATTAACTTTATATACTTTAAGTACCATATACAAAAATTCATGATTCTGCACTGACTTTGGAAAACATAAGATTGTTAAACTCCACCTTGTGTATCACTTTATGGGGTTGTTGGGTTTTGTACCTGTGAAAAAGAGGAAATCTAACAGAAAACAGACCATCTCCATTTTCACTGAATAAACTGAGAGAAATGTAGGAATGAGTCTCTTCTTGACATGACCATACTTCTAAAAAAAAATCAGTCACAGCTATTTCTGACTTTTAGGGACATCATATTAAGGATTATGAAGTAACTGAAGTTCGTGAGGTTTTTCTCTTAAAAGAATGAAATTAAATCTCTATACTTCTGATACTGGACTGCAGTGCTTCCTCAGAGATAAATGTTTTCAAAGGGATAACAACTGTCTGCCTAGTGAAGAGCAAATCACAAAAATTATATTCAGATAAAAACTCTGGTCTCTTATCTGGGCTAAAAAATCAGAAACAGTAGAATTTGGTCCAGATTAACAATATTTCCCAGTTTTTCAGGTCATAAATATGTCCTTTCTTGTTTTCTGCACTGTATATTGCAGAAGTCTTCAACATGCATTTGCTCTATGACTATGGTGATAGTATGAAAGTACCACGCACAAATGGTATTGCCAAGCAATATTCTTTCTCAGTTCTTTTCTGGTAAAAAAAAAGGCACTTGTAAAGAGTTAGATATTTGATGGTGAACTTTTGTGGTCTTCTGTAGGATGCACAATTTTTTAAATAGTATTTCTGCTTATATACACTAGCTTGAATCCACTTCAGCACCAGTGGCTTATCACTGCTGGAGCTAGAGAGTATAGGACCACTGTTCAAACCCTTTTTATCCTATCTGTTTGGACCTGAAATTGTTAAAAGTGGAAAACAGTAAGCTCTGTGTCAGGAGCCAAGCCTGCAGGTTGCTAGCTGATGTAGTGCTCTCTGTTGCAAACAGTTTTATTCACTTTTACTGGCATCTATACATACTTAAACTCACTAAACTATTTTTAGTTCTAAGTACTAAATCTGGTAGAAGTTTCAGGTCCAGATCTCTAGTAGAATTATTCAAGTTCAAGTGCTTCTCCAGAGTTGGTGAAACTAATCCTCTTGCAGTCAGACCCTTGGCAAGTCAGAATACACAAAGAGGGAGCTTTAAAGTAAAAAATGTCACCTGGTGTTACATCTTTCAAGAAGAAGCCTAGGAAGCCTAAAAGGACAAAGACCAAACGCTATGGTTTGATTTGAAATTAAAGATAAGAAAGATCCATTAAATATTCATTAATTCATAGATGAAGGTGGGACCTTGAATTGACTAATTCCTTTTGTGTTTACACAGGAGATTTTACTTCAATCACTCAGATATCCTGAGAACTTCTGTAGATCGTGAATTCTAACATGTAGTAGTTGCACTATGTCAGAGACATAAAAACAGATGTTAAGTACTAATAGAAATTAGGTTGGGTCAGAAAGTTTCTAGAAAAACAAAATCTATCACTGAGCTGAACGCTGAAAATTGCAGTCTTTCACACCAGTATACCACCCTAAGGAAAATGTTCTTTAACTTCTTAATTTTGATGAAAATAAGATCCATATAGCATGAGATATGAAGAAAAACAGGTATTATACTGTTTGATTCCGGGATTTCTAAATTTTCAAATGAAAAATAAAAAAACAGGCCATTTGAGAATATTTGCCTTAATGAACAAAGCCGTTTATTGCAGTCCTATGTCATTGGTTAGCAATTAGCAGTTAAATAATGAGAAATCATTGAGCCAGCATATAATTAGGATGAAGAACGTAACTGTGTAATGCCCATAATTAGGCCTATGAAAGCTGAAACAGGCAAAATCATTCAATCAGTCAATGTTTAAATCAGATGGACACTGCACCTACTCACTAAGTTGTTTGCACATGATGTCAAAGTTACGTAGGCAAACTGCAGCTCATACACACTGTACAGGCATTTTGCAGGAAACCATGCTTAATTCTCTCCTACACTGACTGAAGAATACCACCTACTGTGTTTCAAGTACTGTAGCAATGCACTGCAAAAAGATAGGATAGCACAGTGAACAGGCTAGTAGTCTTTTGAATAAACTAGATAGTACGAGTTTACAAAAAATATGGCCAATTAGTGCAAATTGTCTACTATGTATTAATGTTTTTTAATGTCCTAAGCTGTTTATTGTAATTAATTGTCTTTGTATATCATTTGCAATTACTATTTTTATTTCCATGTTCCAGTTCCTTTTGTGTGTTTTCCTCCTTCAGTAATAATTCGTAAGTTCAGCGATCAACATAGTTCACCTATGCAATTGCCCTTTCAGAAAAAACACACAACACTACCACCCATGTAATTGGAGAATCTCTTTAGAGCAGATCTGGTTTTTTTGGTCTGAAGCTTTTCCACATGCAACACACAAGAAGAAATCCTTGAAGGTATCAATATGTGTCCAAATTATTCAAAAACACTTCCAAATTCTGGCAAAGTTTAAACAAAATAAAAGTTATTTACAACAGACTAAGGGCTTTACTTCTGCTATTTCTGCAATGGGAAATATGATTCTTCAGCAGATGTTTGTCATTTAAACACAAAGATTTGCAGAAGAGTGTCCTATATACTGAGGTCCCAGGACTTTGAATTCTGACACTAACTGTATACTTACTTACTTTTCCCTGGAAAGGAACATTTCTCTTACCTGAAAAAAACAATACAGTATTAAGTATATGGACTGAGTAACACACACTGAGAAACAAAAAACCAAAACCCAAATTGAATATAAAAATTGGATTAAAAAAACCCCTTTTTCACTCTGAGGACAGTCCAGCATTGGAGCAGGTTTCCCAGAGAGATTGTGCAAAACCCAACTGGGTAAAGCCCTGAGCAATTTTGTCTGATCTCCTTTCATAAATTTGGGCTGCAAACCTCCTGAGGTCCCTTCCAACCTGAGTTACCCTATACTCTATGATTCAGTAACAAACACAAAAAAAAGGAGGAAAATACTGCTTTCCTTTTGAGGATCTTTTATACCTATTCCATTTCCACCAAAATTTCAATATAAAGTTTATATAGTTATTTTTTCAGCACACAGAGTGAACAGAGTGTTATTTTCAGCATAGGGTGAATGGAAATACTGCTTACAGCTCAGCCGCAGATATTAGCAGCGCAGATATTAGGGTATGCAACATGTTCTATAGTTCCTGTATTTTACTGACAAAGTTAGAGCAATTTCTTTGGAGGAAATCTGTTTATCTGCTTTATGCCAAAAATCAGGAGGCAGACTGCAATATTGAAAGTAAACTAGAAGGAACACAGAGTCCTTCTGACAGTGGTTAGACTGGTAAAAAGCACAGGAATTATGCCTGTGGCTATCAATCTGGTACTGAATCCTAAGTAATCATCTAAGTTGATTGTTCTTTCATAGTTTCTGTAAATCTACCTCTATACCTGCCTAAACAAAAGCCTAATACAGCACCCACTGGACACAGAAAGACAGTACTTCATTATTTTCAATGTGTTTAATGTGTTTTAATATGTTAGCTCTACAGCAATGGTGTTCAACTAGGAAAGATTCACTCAGTAAATGCCTTACATATTTTCTTGGCTCATAAAGAGCTACACAGTACTGCAGAGAGCACACTGTAGAGTTATTAAATGCTATTATGAGATATGTCATATTATTGCTGAAATCTGCACAAAGAAAGAAAACGAAGAACCCTCAATATTTGAGCTGTAAAATTATACAGTATTTCAGTATCTACATTTTCATTTCATAAACCCAAAAGGTCTCCATAGCTAGAACCTACATATAATCACAGCCCAAGTTGAAAATATTACAGTAGATGTGACAAGATAGATGATAAATGGGGTGTTACGGTTCAAGGCTTTACAGTCACGATGTGAATACATTATGTATGGTGAAAATTTTCATAATTTAGTCATCATTTTAGGAATACTGTGAAAAATATAGAGGCACTTTAAAAATCAGATCGATGATATGTGCATCACTGAGTAGTTGACACACATATTTACTGTGTGTTTTCATGTGCTTTCATGTATTATTTTGCTGAGGGCCAGATGCCAGGATAGCAGTACTCCAATTTTCTTACTGCTGAGGTTCACGCTTTTGTCATTTTATTGAAGCACTCATAAAAGTTTGGATTCTCTAAGATCTTTTGTAGCATCTGCCACTGGGTATCAGTGAATATCACTGGTACCCAGTAACAATCCACAAAGAGACAGTTTACTGAAATTATGCATTAAGAAGCTCACTGTGGAAATACAAACTGAAAAAACATAGGTTTATATTAAGTATTGGAGAAGTCAAGCCATTGTTTCTTTCCATCTTCCTTGTTGTCAAGACTTGGTATCACACTAGAGGATGCCATGTCAGCCTTCTGGTCTGCATGACCAAGGAAACAAACGCTGCACAGGGGAACCGGTGCATGCTGTACCACACAGCTGCGGTATGTGACCTCAAGAGCTGTGATATTGGGTGCTACAAGAGACAGAGCCTCTATGGACTATGGACTATGTAAATTTAAATAATACAGAATTCACATACATACCTAGGAAGAAAGGAAACAAATTAAATACAGACTAAACAGAGAAAAGAATGGACTAGTGCTCTGGAAAGCATTGGCCAACAATGAAAAGATGCTCATGAACCCAAGTCATCCATGAAATGCCATCATGAAAAGGACTAATATAAACTTTGCATACACACACAAACACACATATATAAAAATATATATAAAAATATATTTGCATATTAATATATACTCTGAGGTAGACCCTGCACTGTATCTGACTTTTCTGCTCATCGGAAAGATCTCAATAGTTCTGGTGCTCCCTTCTCAAAACAGATGCTGAAGGATTGTGAACTATGTTGAAAGAAGGACACAAATAAAATCTGAATACCTAAGAACCTGTTTTACAATTAAAGATTCAAAGAGCTCAAGCTGTTTCTTTTAACAAAAAGTATGAGGAACAACTTCATTACTCTATGAAAGTATCTCCACAGAGAGAAAAAACTAGGTAGTAAAGAGCTCTTTAATCTAGCTGAGAAAATGAAACAAGAAGCAAAGGTTAGAAGCTAAAGTGACACATATTAAAATTAGAAATTAGGCACACATTTCTACCACAACCAATTAGCAAGTACATTTGTAAGTTCTTTTCCTATTGACACCTTTTGAAGAGCTCTTTTTTAATCTGAAAAGACACAATTTTATGCGAACTTCTGATCACACTTCTTGATGCTTCTCTTACAGATTAAAATGTAAGAACTGATTATATAAAATGAATGGCCATCTACTACAGAAGGGACAGGGAGGAGGAATGCCATTTTTTCCTCCCTGTTACAGAAGAACAAGCAACTTGGTAAAATGCAAACTTACATAAGTGTTACTAGACATACCAGAGTTCACAGGAGTCAACCAATTTATCAGCAGTGTTCCCACAGAAAGAAGTTCACCGAGAACAAGTTAAAGCCTGAAGTTCTGAGCTGCTTAGGATTTGGGGTATTGCAATCTTAGAATTTTTAGCATTAAGTAAGCATCCAACAAGTTTTTTGAGTACTTTTTGACTCAGTTACTTTCAAAAACAGAAGTGTAAACTCTTATCATCTTTTATAAACAACTTCTGCCATTTAATGTCAGTCATTTTCTGGTCTGAATCTAACAAAAGACACCATGATGAAATGTTTCACCAATGACTAAACAAACTGAAAAAAATACAGTCAGGCTTTCAGTAACATTAGGCAGACAATATTAACAGATTATATTCTGCACTGAAAACTGTAACAAGAATAATAATTGAAGTCAATGGCCAAATCCAAAGTAATGTAATACATGCAAGTATTCTAGCTAAAAGGTTTCTAGTCATTTTACAGGTACACTTACAGGCTTAAAATAAGCTGAAGAACTAAAAGCACCTTCTTTAAAGAACAGGAGAGTAGGCAATTTTTGATTAACTGGCCATTTACTAGCATGGAAAGATGGATACTAAGGAATTCATGCTATTCTGCAGCTTCCCAATTGTATTTTATCATTGAAGAATCTAAACTAGAGCAAGTTGGTTGAATCATTTTATTTATTGTAAATTTTTTTCTTTGCTAATTTTTGTGCAAGTATCATTAACTAAATTTGTCTTCCTGATTAAGATAATTTTATTCTATTACCAATGGTGGGAAAAACTTTTTCATCTCTTTCCATGATAAACATATTATGTACATATTCCAACCTATTTAGTTTTATGTCTTTTCTTCCTTCTTTTTCCTATAAATTATCCATTAGGTGAATTAATATTTGACTACACAACTAAACAAAAGCTAAAATCTGTTGTTTCTAAGTTAGGCAAAATAAATTTCTTCAACTGTAATGTGTAGAGTAATCTCTAGAAATTATTTTATCTCTGGGAGTTATTTTAATTCTACAATTTGCTGCCTTTTCACATTTATCCAAATAAATATGAGTTTTACACTTTTATGAAGTTTTCATTCCGTGGTTATTCAGCCATATATTCCACTGGCTTTCCTGAGTTATGCAGTCAATGAACTGTTTGACATGAAAGTCAAAATGTTCACTGTTGCTCAAGTGTACCTGCCCTGCAGCTGCCTGGTCGTGTGGAGCTTCTGACACTCCAGATATACCAATAAGCCAACAGTTAATGTCAGTCAAGATCTGCCTCAGCAAAAAAATGCATATATTCTTATAAACAGAAAAAGAGCTTGAAAATTGTGGCTCTTTTGCTCTGTCTTTCTCAATGACCTGCCTACAGTCTAAAAATGGGGAACTATGCAAAACAGAAAATATCAAGAGAAGCAAGGTGCACCATTTGTGAAATAATCCTTGTCACTGTCATTTGTGTAGTGTTACAATCAAAGAGAAACACAAAAATATGGTGAACTGTGAGAATAATTTCAAAAACTTTGACATATGGGCATCATGAAGAATGTATGTGTTGCATGTGAGGAATTACACTTGGGTTTAAAAATCCTCAGTGGAAGAATGCAATGCACCTTAGCACTCTGGAGTTTGCTTTGTCTTGATTCATTTTGTTCTAGAATCTTGCCAGAAAGAGCAAGATTATCAAACACTCCGATTTTTCAATTGTTTGAATAAAATTTGTACAAAAATTAGATCTTGGAAAATTCAGTTATTTTCTAATCTACAACTAAATTATAAAGACTGAACAGAGTGAAAGAAAGGATCTTGCTATCTCTTTGAGTAGTGCTATTGATTAGTACTATGGAGTCCATAACTCAAGAAATTCATGGTTTTGGGGCCAGAAGCCAGGGTGATGCTTTTGAGTCAGACAAGCTTGGAGATAAAATTATAGACAGCCCAAAACATCTAAGGAGATTACAAACTGAAGAGCAGTCAGTCCTTCTCCACTAGAGGAGAAGAATATTTCTCATGGGCTAGAAATTGGGTATTTTTTGAACTTGGATACATGCGACAAAAGTATCTTTTAATATCTGTGACTGTGGAAAGAAATATGTCAGTCTGTTCCAAAAAATAAAAAAAAAAATAAAAACAAATCAGTTTCTAGCAGATGATCAAGTTTTCAGCCACCTGGCAAATTACACTTAAGTAGCCAAAGGGGGCAGATTGCTTGTGATAATGGGCCTGCTGATCAGCTCCCCTTTAAAGAAAGAACTTCTTGGTAAGTCAAGCTTGATGCTCTATCAGAGACATTCTCCAACCTCTCACAATTTCTGTATGTCTGAAAAGGAAGTCTAATAGTTATCATCAGTTAAAGCAGACTCCAAAGTCAAAGAAAGGTATCTCCATGCTCACATCATCCTCTCCTGTATTAGGGAAGAATATATATATGGAACCAGACTGACCCAATGTGCTAGTGATTACTGCTGTGGAATGAATAACCTCATGGATAAAGATATACCAAGTTGCCATAAAGAAATTTGCTCCAGGCTCATGACTCACAGCAATGGTACTTACAGCACCAGGTCTTCTGACTTCCTCACTTATAATTATCCACTTTTCATCCATCTGTGGGGAACAGAGGCCATGAATGAGAAATTCAGTCTTGTGGAGTGTTTTAATTCATGACTTCCATAAAAGAGGAACTGTATTATAAAAGGTTCCTCTCCCTTTCTTTCCTTAATACCATACTCCCACTACCTAAGAAAGCAAAACATATTTGGCTTCCTGCTAAGGACAGCAATAGAGTGTGATGTAACACAGACGTCCTACTCTGCATCAGCAAATCGTGTGACCCTTTTTTTTTGTTACTCCTTTCCACTTTTTTTTTTTTTATTTCAGAAATGTGCTTCTAAAACTCATGTTCTATATAGGCTTAATGGACAAGTATATTTTCTCTGCCTAGGGATTTATCACAGCTGTGTGGAAGAAGTTGTATCTGGGACACAGTATGTGAAGAGAAGAGCAAGCATGGGAGATGTTGACATGCATGGGAGCCAGTTACAAGGACTTAGTTCTAGGACCTCCTCTCCTGCCTGAGCACATGGGGACAGAGAAGATTTAGAAAATAGGGAAAATGTGAGGTGGGTGTGCATTGAATGGCAGACATAGTATTGGGCTGCAATTCTGGTTTCAGAGATGTAGGGCTACAGCGTAAGGATAGAAGAGCTACAGTGAGCTTAGGAGAACAGAATAAAATAAAGAACCGGGAAGGGTTGTTTTAGATGTCAGTTCTGGATCTGAGAGGTTGAAGAATGGAATTTCCCTTCATTTATTTCATTTCTCTAGAATTTTCACAATTGTAAATTATAGGCAATCTTAGATCTAAGCACCATTTGAGTACATTGCTGTAGACTATATGAAACTGTAATTTCCCAAGGTTATCTTGCCAAAGAAACAGACTTCTTTCTAAAGTGCCAAAAAATCAAAGAAGGTTGAAAACATGTTCAAGGAAGAATAAAAAGTAATACAGTCCGAAGGAAGCTGTAAGATCAGAAAGGTTTTTCTATGTTCAGAGTTTCAATTTGTACTCCACTTTTTTTGAAGGCCATTCAGCTCCATTTTCTGCTTTCAATACATTTTGACTAGAAACATAAATCAGCTAACAGAAACAAACTCAAGTGAGCTGAGACTTGGATTTTATAGCAATATTGATAAAAGCAGTGGGCATTCTTGCTGGAACATTGGCATTTGGCCTGGGAGACAGTATTTTGAGAGATTTCTCAGATTCTTCATACATCTAAAGACATATTGTTGTGCTGCAAGTAATAAATGTGGAAAGAGGAAAGGGGAAAAAAAGGGTTCTCCCCATGGAAACCACAAAATAACAATTTTTCTCACAACTTTCCAGGGGTGTAACTTGCTGAAGACTGGGTAAGCCTCAGAGCCATGGTAACTTTTAAGGGGAGATATAGGGGAAGATAAAGTAATGCCTTTATAGATCTCTCTGCGCAGTTCCTATCATGCAGAAGGGGCTGTGTAGGAAAAACCTGTGGCGACATTTGATGTCAGTTTAACTGGCAAAGCGGAAACTGAATTACATAGTATGAAAGGTGAAGTAAAGTTATTCAAGGAGGGTCATAATTTAAAAAAAATAAAAATACTTACACCAAAAAGCAAGTAAGTATTTTCAACTAGTAGTTTTTGTTTGCTTCCTTTTAAGCTTACTGCTTTTCTTTTATGTAATTCCATGATGGAATACCCATATTTACTAACCATATAAAATAGAACTGGAAGTAACTCATAAGATCTTTACATATTTCTTCCTCCTAAGTCAGTATCAACTGCGCCAAAATCATCCTCACAGGCCTTTGTGTAACCCATTCATAAAAACTGCAGTGATGAATAGTGCACAACAGCTTTCTTCAGTCTATCCCAGCTCTCAGTTAGAAAATATTTCTTAATTTCTACAAATACCTTGTTGCAACATTAGCTCATTACTTCTTGTCATTGGATGAAGGAAACGGATTATTCCTTCCTCCTCAGGTCATGTTTTCTAGACCTCTGATCACTCTCCATGCTTTTCTCGACAACCTCTTCAGTTGGTCAGTGTTTTGTTTGAAGTGCAATAACCAAACCAGGATACCAGATGTTCAGGGTTTTTTCTTTTTTTTTTTTTTTTCTCTCACAACAATATGAATTTGGCAACTGGTGTTCCCTTCAATAAAACATCCTAAATTTTTTTTCTGCAACATTTGCCTAGCTAGCAAGTTTCTATCTTTCATTGCTCAGCTGATTATTCTTACTGAAGTGCAGTAATTTGCATTTGTCCTGCTTGAACTGCATCCCGCTTTTCAGACCAAATCACCAATTAACGAGATTGTTTTAGATCTTAAACCTCTCCTCCAAAGTGCTTGCAGATATGCCCCAATGCGTTTTCACTTTATATAAAAGAATACGTCATCTTACACCCCTCTGAGATTATTCTCCCTGGCTTCCTTTGGTTTAATAAGTAACATGCAAGAATTTTTCACTTCACCACACCAAGGTATTGGTTTCCAACTCCTTCCAATTCTACATTTTGGGGGGCTTAATGCAGGTACCATTGCAATTATTTTGCATCTTTTGGCTGCTAGGGTAAGGAATAACATGAAACCTTCAATCAATAAAATTTAGCTATTTCATTAGAAAAATCCAAAATAGATAGAAATTCAGATTTGAATGTAATAAACACTTTCTTAAAATTTCCAGCCAAAAGAAAAGTTGGTTTTCCCTAGTATAATCTAGAACATACATCTGGATTTTCAAGCAGAAGAGTTACAGTGCAGAAAGAAAAAAATATGAAAGAAAAAATTTATTGAATAATAAATCAGGTATATATTGAAAGAGAAAGAGAACAAGAGCACAACAAGGCCTTGTTTTAATTGTCTAATATAAACATTTACATTTTGCATAAGGATTAATGGATTAAGCTACTTTAGCATGAAGGAAAAAAACTGCTGTTTATGACCTAGTGTTAGACAACGCTAAATGGCTTAATCTGTTTTCCTCTGAAGGTAAAGCTGTATTTAGTAATGGATTTAAGAGATATGTACAGAATTTTCTTATTTAATTTTATTAGCACACGAACTATAAAAAATTTTGCTACACATGTATATGTATAACCTTTTATAACCGTCATTTCCACTCCAGTATTGCATGGACTTACTTTTTTTTTTTTACAGAAAGGAAATATACCCTGTGCCAATAGAAAATATGGTGAGATAGTCTTCCTAATATTGTGCTTGAATGCAGTAACTGGATTCCTAATGACAAAGTGATGATATGTGAACACCAATTAATATGCAAATTAGCAAACTCATGCTGAGAAAACCCAAAATACTTATAGGCCATAACCATATCCTGGGCTTCAGGCTATCTTCTCTCTGTATCTTATTACTTCTTTGTGAGGCAGCACTCAGCAGACAAAAGGACAATATAATTTCTATGTTGTGTTTGATAGAAAATTTAGAAATGCTGTGTAATACTCCAGATATATTTTGTGGTGTAAAAGAGAATTATTGAAGGGTAACAGCTCAGAATTTTAAGATAAATAAGCAAGTTTTGTCAGCAGACTGGAACACCGAGTTTACCTTTGAGCTTTGTCTACATAATCCTTACATTTTATGCTGCATTTGTTGAATACAATGCCTTGCCATGAGTCAAACGATTAGTCTGGAAGAATTAGTTTGGAACTGGCATTGGTTTCAGCTAGACATAATCAGAATTAGAACTCAGCTGCATAAACATCATTATGAATTTGGTTATATTATAAAAATAATTATTTTTATTTTTGTAATGTAGTGCTGAAGTAGCATACTGTAAAAAATATCACTCATGGCACAACAAAAAACAAAATAAAATTAATTGAGCAGAAATTTTTACAATACAAATAATGCTATTTTCCAAAAGAAAGAGATTTGAGAACATATACATACTTGATGTTTTATTTTAATTCTAGTAAAGCATAAGGAACTTCAGTATCTGGAAATCTACACAGGAAAGGTGATCACTCAGGTGCCACTGCAGCATTGCTCAGTTCTAGGGTTCAGACCTTAGTTTTCCAAATGTTTTGTCTTGAATCTCAAATTTTTTACCCTATACCAATTTACTAAGAAACTAAAAATGGACTGCATGCTTGTACTACACAGAGAGATTTTTGAGTTCTTGATTTCAGGATTTTGGAGAGCAGAGGTAAAGAAGTTTTAACTAAAAGATGTGTAGCAAAAAAGCCATGAAAATTCAAAAATATGATCTGGAAAAATTACATTTTTTTCCTGGAAAATGTAAAGCAGATCTAATAAAATATAGAAGAAATAAACCCTTGTCTTTTGTAATTTACTGTTAATTAAATATAGGTAGCATCTGAATGCTCAGAAGGGCAAAAGCAGTAGTATTTGTAGGCACAGATTTTTAAGGAAAAACAGCCCAACATCTTTCATCAGACTGTGTAATACAATTGAAAAAGTGGACAAACTTTTTGGAATGCATATAGTGGATTTTATATACTATATATTCTATATTATACAGTATTCACCAGTATATTCTGCCATGTAGAAGAATCTGTTAATTTATGCCTTTGGGCCATTCACAGGGACAGAACTGGGGACCTGCAGACCCCACCTCCGTCTACTGCTACAGTCTGAGCTTCACAGCCAAGTCTCTGCAACTTGAATCTGAAACATCCTGACTCTGCTCATCATTGACACGGACAAAAACTTGTATTACTCATGAACCAAAAGTTTATACTTGTAGGCTTGGTGCAACAGAAAATAACTAGAGCAACCGCTTCTGATTTTTAAGTTTTATGTACTCCAATTTCTTTCCAATGATTTGAAATTAGCTTTATTCTTACGGTTAAAAATCATAAGGTTTTATACATGGTATTTATTATGGCTCTCAATCTCCTTTTTATTTACCTTTATGAAGTATTACCCATATACCACAAAACAAAAAGGTCATGAAAGTAATCCTGTATGTTACTTCAGACAATAAATATAATCTGTATTTAGCTAAAGTCTAATAATAATTATATGGCAAGGTATAGTAAGTCCTTATTTTTCAAACAAAAAAAAAATATTGTCCCTTTTACTGGAAAGCAAATGATTTGTTTGTAAAAGTAGAAAGGGAACCTCTTCACTTGTGCCCCTGAGAATGCTGCTTTTCTTCAGATTAGTTCAATGGTCCAGATAATAAATGAATAATAAAATCACTACTGTGCATGATATTTTTAATTAGGGAATATATTACAAATCCTAAATTATGTTTTCAGGCAGCAAATATAGTGCTCTGGATTTCTGCCTAGAATACTATTACCATTTGAAAATACTTTCTATTAGATTCTAGAATGACAGAAGGTTTGATTTTCCAAGTGAAAGGTGCTATGTCTTTTTGACAAAGGAATGTCCTACAAATCTGTTTTTTAAATCTTTGTGCAACTGAATTCTTTGAAAAAGTCAGTAAGAAGTTGGGCTTCACAACAAACACAATGAAATTCAAGCCATGGTTGCCATTTGTATACTATACACGTGTATAGTATGCATGTATACTATACACATATGTGTATACTATACACATATAGTATACACCTTTCACACCTGTGAAAGGTGCTATAGCACATACATTCAGCTGATTTGGGGATGGCTACACTACTTCCAGAAATGCAATATATCTCTTCCACAAACCCTTGGCCAAAATAAAAAGTGAGAGAAATAATTACTCTGCACCTACCTACTAAAAAGTCTGCAGCCCATTTGAAAATTCGCTTATGGCACTTGCAAACATTGCTTCATTTTGTTAATGTTTCAGTGAGAGGCTTTGAGATCACTCCATTTTTCCAGATATTTAATGTCTTAAGCAACAATTGGATTATTCTCAATGTCACAGGTTTATTTCACCCATTTACCTTATTTACTCATATTAAGCTGGTAACATAAATTAGACTAAAGCATAATTTATGACTGCCTTAGGCATATTGTCTTGAAAGGCATTCAGTCTCAGCCTGTAAACATCAAGGGACTGACAATTCATCTCTTTTCTGGTAAGTTTACTCCAGCAGCTGATCACGCTCCCTTTTATAAATTCGTGTGCCTGATGGGGATATGTTTACACTCATGCCCTGAGCACATATTATTATGCCCTTCTCCACTACACTGAAGTCCTTTAATATGCTGAAGTTACTCTGCGTTCTATTAAGTCAAGTCTCATTTTTTTGTTTGTTTGTTTGTTAAATTAAACAGGCCAAGCTCACTCAGACTTTCACTGGGGGGTATTTTTCAAGATGCTCCTGTTTCAAGATACTTGAGCTACTGCAGGCGTTAGAAGCAATGTTGTTCGGTTATTTAGGACCACAAAAACGGCCATAGCAGATCAGACAAATAATGGCTCATTATAGGAGGATGCTTGGGGACACCATATAAAGACAGGACATGTATTTAGGGATATTTTCTTCACTTTGCATTCCTGTAGAAATGACACTGATTATATATGTCCTCTCTTTTATTCAGTTACTGTTCATGAGGGGATTTTTTATGCTTAAAGGTTTTAAGAACCTTTGCTGAAGGACCTCATCAAAAGTATTTCACATGGGCACATTAAAGACCTTTGAGACCTGCCTCTGGTTGCCTTACCCAGCACTGTGCCTCACCAGATAAACAGACCTTGAACAGCAACCTTCCCCATGTTGTGGCTCTCCTCTGAACCACCCCCTGTCTTCCAGCATCCTTCTGCAGATGTGGGCCTTGGAACAGCACATGGTGTCACTTCCACCCTACACCAACACAACATCATCCAACTTATGCGTGGAGGTGATTGGGCTTGGGAAGCATTTTAAGTACAGTTAATTTATCTTGAAATACACAGAAGGTGAAAACTGTGTGATAATTTACAATGGCATAAAAGATGAATTTGCACATGGTTAGAAATACTTACGCAGGCTACTAATGATACTGCTGTCATCCAACAGTATGGCTATTACAGAGCTGTTCAAAAACTTTCATACAATATTCCAGCACAATTATTTGGACAAGGGTGCATTACAATGCATAAATGATCTTTTTACATGTGAATAAAGACTTAGAGCTGGCTAGATTGTTTGGTTCCAACATGGCTAAAATATAATTATTTCACTCGCAGAAAGATTCCTATTGTTTTTCCCATAACTATGTGATACGTTTTCAATGCTCTATGTGGCATCTGCATGCAGAGCACTCCTAAACAGTAATTGTTGGTATAATTCTCACACATAGCCTGTATATGTATCACAAGCATGGGTGGATTCACTTGCTGAAGCAGAGCACTTGTTTTCCTTGCTGGAAGCTGAGGGAAAAAGGAGACATAAAATCTCTGTTCAGTGTACTACAGACTGCAAGTGGCTCAGTGCAAAGACAGAAAGAATATTTTTGATGACATGGCTGCAAAAGCTGTAACACTGCCCCTTATTTTTATGACTAGTCTACATTTTCTTCCATCCACTATAACTACTGATGAGCTGTAAAATATATGCTTGTGCTTGATTTTTTGAGTTGAAGCTGAGCTGAAACTTAATCTTCTGAGTTGAAGCTAGCAGCAAGGGAGATTACGTCCTCCATATACACCAATTCCCCATCAACTTGTTAAAGAAGACTCAGCCACCTCCAAGCAGAGAGGGAAAATGCTTCAGGTTACCTGAGCCAGAGAAAGGCAATGAGAGGGACTGCCTTCCTTTACAGATACCATAAAGGGAAAATAATACAGCCTGAGACCTCACTGTTTTCAGCAGAGTTGCTTTTACAACGTAGAAGGGAAGGGTCTCTGAGTCAGAGCCGGCTGAAGAGACACGGGCGCTGCACCTCCAGGGGAGACTGCTGCGGCAGAGCCAGAGCTGCCCTCCAGCACCTTTCCTGGAGCATGGGTCGGTCTGTCCCTGGCACTGCTGCCAAGTGGGAGGTGGGTGCGAAACCAAGCCCTCTTCAGAAAAACACTGGCTGAGGAAAGATTCAATCAAAAGATCCTCACCATGATTAATTGCTATGGCAGTTACTAAAACCTAAGGTGTCCGTGCCCGTTATTATTAGGCCTTCAATTTTTGACGCCTATTGTCTTTGTTGTTATGCTCTGGGCTACAAAATGCCCGTTATCCCCCACACACACTGCTGCAGTAATTAGACCCACATGCTGCCCTGGTTCTACATGTTGATTGAACTTCTGCTGCCATTAATGAGGGTGTGTAGTAAAGAAAGCCACCAGACAGCAACAAGGTCAATGACCACAAATCTGGTACCTATCTCACCGGTCATGACATTGGAAAAATTTTCCCACCTGCTTCTGTGAATATTTCTTCTGTTGCAATCATGTCACAATACACGGCTTATATTTTCAAGCCTTGAAAATGAATATTCATCTAAAAATCTCAGCAACATTTTCCTCGTTTTGCTGAAATTAATGAGATTGTTCTGATGAGTGCTTACAAAATCAGATGCAAACCAACAGACACTAATTCTACAATAACATACTTTTTTAAAGCACTGTTGTCAAAAAGAAGTTTAAAAACTAAAAATAAGAAAAAAAAGAAAAATTATACAGGCCTATAAAAGCTGTACACACATATGGCTCTATATGTACATATATGCACTTCTTAAGACACCCACTACTTAGAAAAGGGTTGAGGAATTATACTTAGAGGAGAGCAAAATTCAAAGAGAAAGATAGTTTTGGTTCAGCTAATATAGTACACTGTGCCAGCAAACTGGCCAGCAAAAATCTTTTTCTTAGGGATGTTTTTCAGAAAAATATTGAAAGGCCACAAAGCTAACTCAGAAGAGGTAAGGTAAAAAGGCAATTGAAAATAAAAATAAACAGAATCAAAGATCTTGTATTATCCTTATTATGTCCAGTTCTCTATCCATATCAGCTGTAAGCTATTGAAGGAAAATCTTTTTCTGCTCACATATTTGTAAAACAGCACCTTTCTAATTGTGCAGATAAAGCAAATTTCTCATGTAGATCTTGACATTTTTAGAGAAGATAGGAAACAAAAGTCTTTCCCAGAAGCAAATTTTAAATTTCCTAAAAATGTGATGCAATGTATTAGCTTTAATGTCAACTTCTGTGCCAAAGAAGCCTCAATGGTGGAGGGACCTGGGCAGAAAGCAGACAAGGCAGCCACTGACTTATAGGCACATCTCTTTACCATAACCTTGTCCACAGTGGAGGCTTGACCCACCTCATGGTCACTTCACATGGGTCTGCTACCTCCATACTGCTTCTTCGGGGAGAGGTACAGGTGGGCATACACATATCCCACAGATGGAAGAACTGGAGGAAGCCCCAGAACTGATACCTTGTGGATATGGTATTTTGCCACCAACTATTTTTCTTCACTGATATTTTGCTGCCGTATTAATTACTTGGCCTAGCTAATGATAGTCTTTCAAAATGACTTTTCAGAAAAGTTTCAAGAGCAATGCTCTCAATAAAACTACAACTTTCCTGAATTCATTATGTTCTAAATCACACCTAAAATCAGGTTTGCTGTACTGCTTTCCAGGAGTCAATGGGTAACTATATTTTCTTCCATAAATCTTATTCTTCCACATGGACTTAAAAGGTCCAGAGCTATTTTCTTTCTGAGGCTGATCGTCAAAGCAGATGTCTAGGAAATAATACTTTTCTTAATTTAACCTATGACCATGAACAGAAATGCCTTCTCTACTAGCCTATGTGGATCTTTGCTCACATAATAAATCTAATCATAGCATATTCAGAGCAAAAAGTGTAACAAAGAGTGTCAAGTGAAAGCAGGTTCCTCCCTGCACCATCAACACTGGGTTCCATGAAACACAAATAAAAATACACTTGGAGTTCATAATAGGCATTTTAATTAAAAAAAAAAAAAAAGTTAAGTTTCATACCTTTATTCCTTCACACAGCCTTGCCAAAATTGTTGGCATTTGCTCAGAAACATCCATTCAGTCATGACACAGGGAAGTGCTCCCAAGAGCACTGAGATGGCTCTGCTGACGTCTCTGTATTTTGCTTTCCACTGCACCCTTAGCCACTTTAAATGTTGCAGTCTATCAGTTCTGATAATGCAAAATGTAAAAATGGGAAAATGACCCCACCTTCTAACCTCTCAGGCCATAGTCAATGTACATTGGCTGAGCTGAGATTTACATTTTCAACTCATCAACATCCCCCTATCACTGGACAAATAGCCTGGTGAGAGAGGTGTTTTAACACTAGCACGGGAAGTGCAGAATTTTGAGTGGAAGGCTATTTCTCTGTGCCCTGCCTTCCCCCTAGAAACTCTCTTTCTCTACCCAGTGACCAGCAACAAGCAGGCCCGTACCCTACAAAGAAATATGCATGTGTCCAAGCTCTTGAATAAGCGAACAAAAGAATTCAAGATCTCACAGGTTAGAAAGAAAAAACAAGGCTGTAATGTATGCAAACCGCATCCCTCGATGCATATTTTTAGGTGTATACTGATTGACTTGTCTCAGTGTTTAAAATTAAGTTGCCTTTAGGCAGTCAGGTCTCTTTCAAGAGCTACTGATGATGATATTATTAACCTTTGGTATTGAAATTCTGTTAGTAGCACCTGATTTATCCTGGTAAACAGCATTGCCATCTCATTCTTAGCCCAGGCCTGTGAAAATTTACAGCTCTGGGGTTTTCATTTGTTTGTTTTTTCAGAAGAAGGTACCAATAAAAGCAAACTACCCATCAAAGTGATCCTGATACAGACTGTATATGAGAGGTGCATTACAATTTTACCTCTCTTTTAAAAGGTACATTTTTTTAAAGGCATATTTTTTCGGGGGGGGGGGGTATTTTAATTGGTTCTAGATTAAAATAGGATAAATTGAGCAGACAGGTAGTTCTTCCTCCTACTGTCTCCTCTTCCCCTGAAAGGTTCACAGAAGGTATTTTTTAAATAAAAACCAGGGATTGTGTCTGTCATTAGGCTTAATTGTGATATGACTTGTACCAATATAAGATAAGGATTAATTTTATTGAAGTGTAATAACAATCACAAAGACATCCATATTACTCCCAATTCAACTTTTGGATATAGGCGTCTCTCAGCTCACTACGAGATGAACAGCTGAATCCCAGGTATTCTGGCTGAGGGCTCCGGTTCTATGAACATAGACAAAGATGTGATGATAGGGTCATAGAAATTGCAATTTAAAGTAGACTTCTGTTTTAAAGAAAAATCACAGCATTATCATAAGTCTATTTATTTTCTTAGTTTTAAGAGCAGACTTAAGCTATCTCTCCACAGATAGAAACAAGATTGATACCTGTAATTGCTAGTCTCTGCTAGTACCATTAGCTCTTCATTAAAGGGTAAGGTAGCAAAAAAGTTGTTTGACATTATGAGAAACAGAACAGTACACCTGTTCAACAGAAGAGGACAGGTTTTCCCTAAAATAATATCCAGTGAAAGCTAAGTGAAATGGATCCCAACCATAGATTTAGGGGAAATTTGCAGTGCCCAGGAGCTCAAGTTACAGTGCTACACTTAGATCAGAAAACAATAAAACACATTGCATACCAATTCAGTGGTAACGTTCCATTGGGATAGTAAGTACCTGATTTAACACCATCCAACTCATACTGACAATAGCAACATCAGCTGCTTTTGTAGGTTCTCAGATTTTTCTGTTTCCATCACCTTCTATGCCAAACCCAATGTCCAGAGACACGTGTTTCCTCAAATATTCTGAGTAGTCATTGTTTTCTAGCACCTAGAGAAATAAATTTCACCCTTTTTTTTTTCACGTGCACATAAATGTTGCACATGCCACACACGCTTTGTTTTCTGAATGGTAATATTAGCAGAAAACACTCGATTATCCTATTGCTAAAAAATTACAAAACATAGTGCTAAATATGTGGATAATTAGGATATCTCAGTGAGGAATCAGCATGAACAATAGCGCAGACAGCCATACAGCCATTTTGATTCAGTTTGCCACCAGCTCAGTACATGATCACTGTGCCGTCATTTGTTATTGCACTGCTCAGCCTTCCCTTTCGACTTGAAATCTTTACATTCCACTTGGCTATTCTAAAACTGCGTTGGCAAGCTCTGTACATCTATTACAAAATAATAGCATTGTAGTCTGATGCAGCAGCATATGCCCAAAACTGAAATGAATTTTACTCAATATAATCTATAATTCTTGGCATATCAGGTGCTAGGCTTCAGTGCAGCTCTCCCAGGTGCTCCCTCTTTGCTCTGCTCATCATGCTGCAGTTTGCTGCCTACTAGATACATTCATTCATTGATCAAGGCTTACAAAAGTCCAAGTTCAATAGGACAGACAGCACCTTGGCAAAGGGTGCCTTCTGTTTTATGCTTGTCAGCAGTACGATGGAAATTTTATCATGAGACACAGAGACACTACTGACATACCCATAATTTTATTAAGCAATAGCGCAAGTGGTCTCAGTAGACTGAGTAGATGACATATTTACATGAACACTGAATATTATCTACCTCATCTAAATTAATACTGAACAAAATAGGGAGCTTAACTAGGTAGAGGTCTGTTCTGGGCAAATAGATCATTTTCCAATCACATACTCACTTGCACCTCATAATGAATTGGGGGAGAAACGAAGGAAGGTATAAGATCAATTCTAAAAATAGTATCTGGCTCCCCTGAAAACAAGGTATACTTACAGAAATGAGAATGTCGATGCCAGTATTGGGGAAACAGCACACACTAACTTGTTAGTCTCTGAATAATGATATTCTTTTGCCAACTTTTTCAGGAAAATCTAATAAAACATTGATGAAATGGAATAATAATTTTCCCTGCATGAAGATTAAGTGGGAACATGAGTCTACATGATAGACAGTTTTTGCATTCATCTCATGTCTGCTCAACTTCAGAAGTCATTGGGAAATGGCATGTAGAATATTTCTAAACTGAAGAATATCTGAAATAGTAGATGTCAAGCGAGTCCTACAGGAAGTGACAGTCAATACCAGTTTGTTGCTAGCTATTTTTGCAGCCACCTATAAAGTTTGACACAGCTAGGCAGTCTTGTGTTAGGACTGAAACCTATTCTTTCAGAAGAAATAAAAGGGAAGATAATTATTACCAATATTTACATAACAGGTACTGTATCTGAAGGCATAATTATGCACAAGCCTGTGTGCTGGTACCTGTCTGAACCTCCAAAGGAAACTGAGTTTCTGACAAAGGGTATCGGGTTAGAATTAAGGGTAGATGCCTTAGGTACCCCACAAACTGGAGTAACTCAGCTGAGTATTTTCTACAGAGTATTTGCCATCTGTTGGTGATGACTCAAGCAAAACAAAGCACAGATGGATATTAGTCCCAATTTTTGTCTTTTTCTTTTTTGCCTGAACTCTTCTAAACTTCAGAGAGGATTAGGAACTTGTGTCATTTTGGAGGAGTGTATTTTTATAGTGAGTGGCTCCTAGTTTGTACTTATTCACAGCTAATTTTCAAACTATTGAAAGTAATAAATTATGCCATGAGTTTCAGCTTTAAGGCTAAGCAGTCTTCTTGGAAAAACTTCCAGCCTCTTTGTAATGCATTCTGAAATGCTCTCTGCCGTTTATTGGGGCATAGATCATTCAACTTCCTTCCTCACACATATATTACCTGGTGAATGAGATTTACAACAGCCAGCCTGCTCAGCAGGGAAACTCCTGAATTAGCCAAGACAAATTACCACAAAAAAAAAAAAAAGATGCAGACTGAAATCTTACATATCTCCTGAAGCCTTACAACCTTGACAGGAGTTTCTCTACTGGACTGAGATTCACATTCTTAAATGTTCTACTGGACTACAATGACCAAGCAATCACTTTGAGTACAGAAAATTGGCTCAATCTTTTCTTCAAAACAGAAACAACCCCTCCAAGTTGTGTCACAATCATCTTTTATTGTTAAAAATATCTGCAGTTTAAGCTAATAGTAAAAAATCCCATTAAAGGAAGACCCAGGCATTTTTACCTCATCTGGCCACTTAAAAGCCATTGCTGCTACTGTTGCACGCTAACACATGCTTGCAAAGAATTCATCGTTTGAGCACCCTGGTTGGATCACAGCCCTCAGGAGAATTCAACATATCTGGTAGATGAATATCAATGCCCCTAAGTAGGATAAATCCTAAGATACTCCTCTCAGTCCAGATGGGAAATATGCAAGCAAATGCATTAGTCACTAGCATGATGTGCCTAAGCAGCATTACTAGGGAAAACTGAGGCATCTGCAGACGCTCGGTGCCTGGTGGGTGAGGTGGGGTCTTTGTGGATTGCTTTCCAGGACTGAGCCTCTGTTGCACTGTAGGTACCTTCCTTGTAGCAGCTCCTAAAGGAAATAATGAATGTTCCTGGAAAACACAGGACTTCAAGCTCTCATAATGAGCCTGTTAATGGCTTGACTACTTCCAAAGCTACTTACATCCAAACCACGTTTATGCCTGAGCCACAAGAGCAATCAGGAAAGACAGGGAGTGGAGAGGGGGTTACCCAGCCCTGATTCCCTCCCAGCACACAGCATGCAGGCTGGACGTGCGATGGCTAGGCACCTTTCTGAGTTCAGATTTAACACCCTTTCCAATATAAGTCTTTAAATTGAACGTGACTTAAAACCCAGATTCTGAGGCTCAATTGAACTGGCTCTCTTCCTCTTTATTATAGGTTACTCCCGAAATTTTAGATTGCCTTTCAATTTTTGTCATCTCTGTTGATTTATGTGCAGAAACATACTAGCTTATAAAGCAGCAAAGACTCTATTGATTTTTTACTTTTAGTTTTGATTGTTTTACGTATTTTGGAGATTCGTTAAATGCAACTCTAAGTTGAGCAAATGTGAAACCTTCCTCTAACACAGTTAATTTACTTGTCTTCAACTAGTTAAAGGGCAGAGCTGTATATGGAGTGCTTTGTGCATGTGGACTAGCTTTAACTGGAAATAATATAATTTAGTATTACTGAATAACTTCACTTGGAAAGAATGCTACCTGTAATTTCAGTGGTTTATGGCATTTTTTCTCAGCTACAGGTCTCCACACACCACAATATATCAACTACCAATGTACCAATCAGATAATTTTGCTATTTTAAGTTAAATTGATTTTCCATAAAGGTTTTCCTGAATTAAAACCTACACTGATTTTGAAAAGCTGTTGTGCCATGTACCCACTGAACCAGGGCAATTGCATTGCTTGTGTTCAATATGAAGTTAGCAAGTTTTTCCCCTTTCTTGAATCCAACTCAAAATACCTTATGAACAATTTTGAGTGGAAGAAGACCTACGTAACTGAGAAGTACAAGTGTCATCATCATTGATCTTGAAGAGTGAAAATAGCAAAAATACCTGTGTGGATCTGGTTCAACAATCTGCCCTTTCGACCCTGCTAGAGGTGATAAAGCCTAAAAAACTATGCAGAATCCATAATGGTGTAACAATACATTTTCATACTCAGGATCATAGTACAAAGAACAATACATTTAGACAGCACAAATTCAAATTAATTGTGTTTTCAGTTTATGTGCTTTCATTAACTGTACACAATTACCTTCTTACAAACTGGAAAGGAAGTGATTTTTCAGTAGTGGCGGCCTCCGTTTACTAACATAATTTGTCTGTTCAAGAGTTGTAGGAGCAGGAAGGTGGAACCTATAAATTCCAGACCATGCTGCCCAGATGAACTGAAGAGGACTGATAAAACAGAGAAATATGGCTAAAGGCCATATTTTTATGCCTGAGGCATTCTACTGCTTGTGGCACTGATTTTTAGACATATCACTGATGTACTTCTGCTGATGTAACTGCACTGATTTAACAAAGTGCTGCTAATTTAAAATTGCAGAAAGATACTCTGTCCTCATATAGTACTTTTCAAGCAGTGCAAATACACAGCAGTTAAATAACACAATCCTACTTAATGTGTTATCTAGAGGTATAAGAAGGGAGGTACAGACAGAACACTTATTTTTATTAAAGTTGTTGAACACCACAGGCTTGCTTTGACTTGCTTAGCACCTCTGTAAATCTGGCCTTGTGTGATTAGCTGCAGTAACCGAGAATAAAGCCTCACATTTTGCATCTCTCACTGCTGTGGCTTAGCCAACAGACATTCCTTCCTGTGACAAGGAACAAAACCCAGTGCTCGTGGGTAGCAACCTCACAACATCTTTCTTCACAAAGAAAGGTTTTGCTGTGGAACAAAGAGTTAACATGTAATATCTTAGAATTAGCAAAGGATCTGATGGCTTAGTAGATAAATGTCAATCTTCATTCTTGGACTGTTAAGTAATTCTGGCTTTACAATGGCATTATATATGGCTGCAGCCAAAAGTACAACAGGACATTAAGTAGGTTTCTGTAAGCACTTTAAATGTACAGAGTATTTCAAAATAAAGACAATGCCATAACTTCTAAGCCATGTTCTCCAGGTTTCTTTTGAATGAAGAGAGAAGAAAATGAGAGTGTTTTCCTTATGGAGAGGCCCCTGGAACTTCCATGTCAAAGTGAGAAAAGAGTCTATTTGTAACTCAGTGTGCTTTTTTTTGGTATTCGAATCCTTATCTTTGTCCTTTGTAATGCTGGATCCTTAGAGGATGTAGAAACAACTATGCTGGACATGGATTTACAAAGTTTACATAAAATAGCACAAGGCAAGATGATTTCACAGGAAAAGTGTTTTGTGACATTTCTGCCACAATATCTTACAAACAATCTTGCTCACAGCCTAATCAGGAACCTGGGAAGGCAGTATCAATCTCCAAAAGGTTAAGGCACATACTAAGAAAGCATGACTGGGACTCCCAAATATGTCTTCACATTAGATTGATTTATCTTTGAAAGGCTCTAGCATGAGTTATACATTGTGTCCAAGTCTTACATTCAGACCTATAGAAACAACATACAGTAGCATCACACGCTAACCTCTTCCATATCAGGAAAAAAGAAATGTGTTGCCAACCTTTATGTAAATCTCTCACATCTATTTTTTTAAAGCACAGAATATGGTGTCAGAGGAAAACACAACAATATTTATCCCCAAAGCCATGGAGAACAGGAAGATAAAGTGCTTTTTTCCTTTTAACCAAGCCTTCAGATTTTGATGTATTTTCCATTTAAAGAGTGTTGAGCTTAGCAAAGCTGTAATGTACAATGTCAAAAAGCTCAGCCACAGGTTGGTACTGTTTCTTGGTAGTGATAGTACAGGAATGATTTCTAAAGTGTATACTGAGAACACTGCTGTTGTCTTGACCTTTTTTCTATGTCTGTTGAACAACTGTATCTTATGGATAGAATTCTCTCCAGCCTCCTGGACTATGTCTAGTCCTTATACATATGGGGAGACAAAGAGGAAATCCCACAATAGGAACAAAGAGAAAAGGAATTTGCACGTGTATTACTTTAAAACCATTTCAGCTTGGCCTTGCATGAAGAATGGTTTAAAGGCTGAATTCTCTGTCTATGAATGCAAAGATTAATTGTCTTTACTGAGTATTGCTGATAGGGCCCTACTAAACCATTACGGTTTCTTTGAGGGATGTAGGTAGAGAAGGGTAGGAGAGAGCAGGTTTTGCATTAAAAAGACAAATCCCTTAGTATCCACACTAAGATGTCCATGTCCCAAGCAGAGACATGAATAAATGAAGCAGACTTTCATAAGAATATGTTGAGTGTTATAGAGTACTATACTTTCATTATGGAATGACTAACTTTAAAACAGAAATATAACCACCTACCTAGTCTCATCAAAAGTCCTCCCACACCACACCAAGCACATGAGTTTCTCTGGCTCCTTCTTTTAAAAAAAAAAAAAAAATTACAGAATTCCTCTGGGTATTAGTTCTCCTGTTAATTTAAATAGTGAAGTGACTTACATGTTTAAGACCACAAAACTACTGAATCAAACCCTTGTTTAAACTCCTGTGGTTTCCTTGTTTGAATTTCTTTATGAAATTATTTCATAAATTACATAAATCGCATTGGAAGACTATTATTGCAAAACCTCATCTGTGACCAGTTTCACGCGGATGTTAAGTAAGTAGTTTTATATCACCAGGAAATGTAAAACCATAAACAGACTATAAATATTTTCTCATGAACTGAATAAAGAAATTCAGCTAATGTTTACAAGATGATTCAGAAATACTGTAGTGTTTAACATTTTTTGCATATTAAAAGTGATAATCTCAAGACACTTAAACACGCTATTAAAAATAACATTGTGGGATTGTAATGAAAAATTCTCACTGAACCAGCATCTTCAAGTAATAAGAAATGGTTTCCAGGATGTTTTTAATTCCATCATGCTAATAGTCTCACTGTTATCATACGTTCAATTACAAACCAACTTTCCTCCAGAAAAGTATCAGAGTGTTTTACAGACTACAGGGAATACTATCTCCCACTATCTAAGACCATACACAAATTGTAGTTACTAAACAAACATAAGAGAAATGGTCACAATATCTGTTAAAGGAATTGCATGTCAAATGACTGGACAAATGTGAAGGACAAAATCTGTAACAACCTATCCAGTGCCAATGAAAATCGCAAGTCAACAGCAGGCCAGCAAACACGAAGGCCTCTCCACCCTTCTTTGCAGACCAAACTTGGACAATTTCAAGCAATTAAATACAAATGCATCAACATAAATTTTGAATACATTAAATGCAAATTTTGTAAGTTATTTCATCGTATTTTATACGCATATACAAATTACAAAGCCCTATAAAATACATAATACTCACACAGCCATACAGTTTCATGTATGTTCAAAATATAGACAACCACATATACTTTACATAACAGAAAGTGCTTCACAACACTAAACCCAAGACTACAGTGCAACTACAACAGAATTATTTAGTCTGTGGTTTCAGTACTACTGCTTTAAAACAAAAACGCCACAGGCTTGTGAGTTAAAAAAACAGAGAAAAGTTCATGTATGCATCTGAGACAGAAGAGGAGACAGATGAAAGGAAAACCAGAACAGCTCAAAATCTCTGGAAGAGTAGTCTCTCTTTTCAGTACTGATCTGTTTCATCAGGAATTTGTGCATGGACTAGTAAGGGGAAGCACACCTAGCCTCACTAGCAGGTGTTGCACACATGATACTTGTTCAGTTTTTCACAAAATGACCTTTCAAAACGTATATTCCTTATACATCATTACATATATAATTCAGACTTCATTACAATCAGTGCAATAAATAACAGAGAGATTTCAAATTTATATTTAATGCCTGATCTGAGATGTATAAATGCTTTATATATCACATAGTATATATTTCCAATATCATTATTACATATTATCATTAGAGCCAGCACAGTTGACTTGTAGCATTAGTAGGAAAGTCATCAATAGCCTTTTTGATGCTTACTGGTATTCATTTGTCATAATGGAGGAAACTCAGAGTCATGAAAGACAGTCTCCAGCCTGTTTCCAAAATTCTCGGTAAGTTCTGCTATGACACCCTGCTACCATATTTGACATTCTTCACATGAGCCCTCCGTGCAGGACGATGCGGGAGAGAGCTCACTTGACAGCTCAGGACCTAACTAGGCCTGCTCACCGTACGCCCCGACTCTGTCCCTTTAGTCTGGCAAGGGACTGCCTTGGCCCAAGGGAGAAGGAGTGGCGCACTGAAACGACTCAAGCTCTCCTGAGACTAGCCAGAAATTGATGAAAGCTTGTCACAACTTCGAGCAGTGTGGGAGCTGCTCTTTATTGTGCCCAACTACAGCAAGGTGACCAGCTGGGAACTGCTTTAGTCCCCAAGAGCTTTGCCCCCCTTATATTCCTGCTGGTGGGAAAGTGGCTGGACGCTTCGCACTGCGGGAAAATCCAAAATCGCTGGTGCAAGATGTACGGCCGCTTTGCATCGCTGTTTGGCACCGAGAGTCCTGCCGGGGTGGGGAATTCCTCCCGGCCGCAGCGGGCGCGGGGCGAGGCGGTGCGGGCGAACGGCGGGGCCGTACCAGCCCCTGCCGGCGACGGGGGCGGAGCCGCCCCAGCCGCTCCGGGCAGCGCTGCCGGGCCCACTCGGTGCGGCACCCTGCCTGCGTTGGAAACCCCTCCCCAGCAGCCACGCATCAATGAAACACCTGGGCAAGCCAGGAAAAGCACTGTGCCAAAGTGGCTGGTCCCAGAGAGCTGCCCCCATCCTACCAGCGTCTACAGAAATGCCTCCCTTTGAAGCTCTTCTCATTCTTATGGGGGGAAGGGGGGGGAGAGATGAAAGTGCTGATGCTTAGGAGCAGTGCCACTTCTCAACTATGCTGCTTTGCTCAAGGTCGCTCAGCCTGTACACGCTGCAACATTAGTCTTAATTGCAGCGCAGATGACTACGAGATTAATGGAAGCCCCTTCCTCTACACCAGCCCTGCGCCTGGATGCCCCGCTCACAGCGGGACGTGCCTCTCAGGCTTTAAGGACAATTCCTGCAAAGCGCTGTCCCCTTTTAGCATAAACATTTTTTTTAAAGATTCTTTAAAAATAATCCCTTGCAATAAAACTTTTTTTTCCCCCCTTAATTGGAAGACTCGGCTCCTGTCTTTCCCACACCAGCTGTCTCCTGTAAATCTTGGAAAGGCTGAGGAAGGAGGGAAAGGACTCCCCAGCTCAGGCAGGCAGGATTTGCGGCGTGGCAGTACTTGAAGCGCTATGAAGATCAGTGGTTCTCAAGCGAGCAATTGTTTTATTACCTTCTCCGTCCTGCGCTTCTGTCACGTCAAACACCCAAGCGGTGCTACAGTTCAGGTGTGCCTTTCCTTAGGGGATTTATAGCAGTTGCGAGCAAGACTGGGGGGTGAATCTATTTATTCATTGATGTCTTACAGACAAGTATGCTGAAGTACTTTGAGATCTGGCTTGTCAGAGAAGGAAAGGAGCCCCACGGCAGCACTCCAGTGCTCACCAGAGTTTACCTCCCCAGCGGAGAGCCCTCCTCAGCCGCGGGGAAGCCGGCGCCCTGAGTGGGTGTCCCGAGGAGGGCTGCGCGTACGGCGGGGAGGGAAGGCTATCTTCCCCTTCCTCTCCCACCGCTTCCTTAGCCGTGCAGCTATACCTCCGCCACCCCCGCGGCGAGGAGTGTCGCCGCCCCCCCCCGCCCGCCCCTCCGGCCCCTGCTCGGCCGTCGCTCCCCTCCCGCCCGGCGGCTCCACCGCGCTCGCCCCATGCGCCCGCTCCCCCTCGCCGCTGCCTCCCGCGCCCCGCCCTCTTTACCCCGGTATAGATGGACAGAGAGACTTATATTATTATTATTTTAGCCCCATTTCGCTCAGGGCTGGGGGGTCTAACAGCAGGTGTGGGCAGGCTCTCCCTCTCCGCAAAGGAGCATGCTCAGCGCTCGCAGGCATGCAGGGAGGGAGCCAGAGCTGGGCCGGGGCGGCGGAGGGGGGAATCCTCTCACTTGCATCGTCCTAATGCAAAGTTTTATTGTTCAAGCGGCCCCGGAGCCGGGGGCCGACCCGGCTCCCCCTGCGCCGCACCCCGCCGCCGCTTCCTCGGCTCGGGGAGGGGACGCGGGCGCCGCGCCGGAGGCGGGCGGAGCGGGGGGGGGGTTCCCCCTCGCTCCCGGCGGCGAGGGGAGGAGGAGGAAGAAGAGGAGATGCCCGGGCGAGGAAGGCTTCAGAGGCAACTTCTGCCGGGAAACCCGCAGGTCCGCTGCCGCCTCCTCCCAGGGCGAGATTACTGCTGCGCCCGGCGCTGCCCCCAGTGCTGATGCAACGCCGAGAGCACACGGGCAGCACCATCACCGCCACCATCGTGACCATCATCATCACCATCATCATCATTATTATTATTAATACTCTTATGACGATGCTCGCGCCCGCGCAGGCGGAGGGCGAAGCCGCGCTCGGCTCTGGCAGCTGCCTCCAGAGCTTCCCCCCGCCGCGGGGCGGCTGCGCCCGGCTCCGCGCCCCCCGCCCGGGGCTGCGGGAGCCCCGCGCACCGCTCCGCGCCGGCCCGCGCAGCCCCCGCCCCCGCGGCCAGGCAGCGGCAGCGGCAGCGGCGGAGAGGGCAGGACGGGATCCAACCCAAACCGTAATGACGGCACCCGGCGGGTCGCCTACCTTGAGCTCCTCCGTGTCCAGGTTTGCTGATCTGTCCATAGAGCGAAACGGAGCGGAGCGGAGCGGAGGGGGAATTAGGGAAGTTGTGCCAAAAAATAAATAAATCAAAAATAAAGGGGAAAAAAAAGACGAAAAGGGAGGGGGAATCTAGTCTCTCAGTTTCCAGCCTAAACTCAGCCTTGTCCTCCAAACCCTGGCAGCTCCCCTCAGTCTCATTCTCCGCGATCACGCCTCCACCGGTTAAAATAAATAAATAAATAAATAAACAAACAAACAAATAAAATATTTCACTTTTTAAAAAAAAAAAAAACAAAAAAGAAGAACTCCCTTAAGGATTAAAGCGACAGGTGATCCTTCTCTGGTGAAAGAGATTCGCGTCCTCTGGCAATGAAAGGAGGAGACAGCAAAAAAAAATCCACTCTGTTTAAAGATTATTTTTTCTTCTGCAATAAGCTCAGAAACCGGCGAATCGCTGCATTCCCAGAAAAAATCCTGCTTCCCTGGACAGCATCATGCAGCAAATTTCAAGCAAATGTGTTCAAACTGAAGAGAATAGTACATGATAACAGCCTTTCTCCGTCATGCCTACTCTGGCAGCTAATTTAGCACCCTGTGAGCGCAAGACATTAGCGATGAACAATTTCGCTGGCAAGATAACAAAATCCCCCAAGTCCTGCATAGACTCAAAAATTGTTTTGCGGCTAAAGGTAGTCTCTCAGTAATAACGACAGTTAAAAAAAGATAAGAAAGTCTGTAGGGGATGGTCGTCTTTGAAGGTTATGCTAAAAGAGTTGGGAGGAAAACAGCCGGTGGATCTCTCGCAGGAGAGAGAAGGGAGAGAGACAGAGATTTCCCCCTTCGCTCCTGTTTTACTGTCCTTCACCGCCAGGTGACTGACTTCCCTCCTCTCGCCTCTCGGCCCGCACGGGGGGGATTTCTCCAGCCCTCGGAAAGCCACATTTCCTCTCCGAGCAGCGCAGCCCCCGGGTCTTAACGCCGGCGGCCGCCGCGCCGCCAGCGCCGCCCCGCCGCGGCCCCGGGGGCGGGCACGGCCCCCGCCCGCGCACCCCTCCGCGGCGCCCCGGCCCCCCACCCGCGCCAAATGGCTCCTCTCGCTAGCCCCACGTGTCTGGAATGCTAGCCACACTCACCAATTTAAGAAGCCGTTACTGCCTCATGTATTGCTCCCTATAAAAAATATATACACACGTATTTCTATCTGCAGATGCGTCTAAATTAATAAGGTGATGGGAAACTTCCCAGTCGTTGGCCTGAGGTGCACAGTTTTTACTCAGCTGTTGAGTGTATCGTTAACGTGCTGCAGCTTCGGTGGAGCAGCAGTTCTGATGGCACATGGATTAAGCCCGAGTGTCTCTCAGGGTGTTACTTTACTAATCTCCTTTTCCAAAAGATTCACTGTCTTGCGGCTCTCACATCACTCCAAAGAGAAGTAAAATTAGATTTTAAAATTCAAATTCCTCCCCGCCAAGATCTTGATTTTATCACGGTCCTTTATCGTAAATCCGTCACTTGCAGTTTTGGAGAACAAGGCTGTGACTTTTGGTTTCCTGCTATCAGTCTTTTGGGGGCCTTATTTATTAACTCCATGAATGGAAAATTCAGAACTATCACTTTCTAGTACTACCACCTTTCTACACTACTTTAAATAGAATTGGTATTCCTGATAATTCGACATAAGTAGACAGATCTAATAGCTCAAAGTGCATACTCCGTTTCCAGTTCAATATAGATTTGTTTTCAGCTTCCAACACTTCAAGGTTAACATAAGGCTTAAGTCCTGGGTGATGGCCAGTGATAGCCATTTCTGAAGACTGTATATAGCCCTCGTCTTCTGGAAAACTCTACAGATGCAAGGCAGACACAGGCAAATGACATTTCTTCTCTTAGCACAAATTGTACATGACTTCCAGGTTCATTGTGAATGCACTGTAAATATCATTATTGTCATTAATCTAGAACTCCAATTTGTAAAGATTAAAGACTTAGTCTGGCGTTCCCGTGTGAGCCAACAGACTCATGTCCAAACAAAAGACTGCCAAAGTGGACACTAAATCAAGCTGCTGTAGGACCTATAGAAATTTAAAAGAGTGTTTTTCCCTGACAGAAAAATACCACCCTACCCCTTCCACGCCCCAAACAAAAAACCTCAAAATACTTCTGTAAGAGACCATGCTGAAGGAAAAACTCTCTCAGAAGGCACTTCTAAGCCTCCCCAAATGTGGCAATATGCAGTCCTGGGAAGAGGAGAGAACTGCCCCATGGTGTGGCACCAACCAGTGGTTATAGTGTGAGAGCACCTTGCTGCCCTGGCCAGTGCCACTGGATAACCAGAAGACCCCTGAGCTTCTCCATACATCCACACCTGTTTGCATGGTGCTTAGTAGACCACAAAATGCAGCTTTATAAAAACAGAGGGCCTGCAGCACTGTGACTTTCTGCTGTCTTGTTGCTGCCACACTACAGACTTCCCTGGATGGGGCACTCCTCAGTTTGTTTTTGTATTGGTGCAAAATGTGTGGGTATGTGATACATTTGAGAATCCTCTGCTGAATTTGGTTGATATTGGTCAAGAGTTCAGGGAAGAGACAAGGAAAATTGACAGGACAATCATATAAGCCTAATTTTCTTAGAAAACAGGGCAAAACAAATTGATTTTTTCAGTCACTTGAATAATACTTTAAAATATGTTTCACTCTTCATAGGTAATATACCCTAACAAGTGACTTTAAAAGTGTTTTTTGTTGCTAAGGCAGGCACTCTGAAGTTAATTAATACCAAACTTCTAGTTGCTTCAAATATGTTAGTTTTTTATCTTGTGTATAATCTGTAAGACATCTCTTTTCTCATTTGCAGGGCCCTCATTCAGAAGACAGGGCTGACATTTTCATCCTCATTACTCATGTATGGCCCTATGTCTTAGTTGCTGCATACAGTGTGGAATTATTATTTGCCTTAAAGAGGGCTTTCAATTTCATTCAGTACTGTTAACAACTGTATTCTGCATAAGTGTCAACACAAAATTTTACTATAAAGGTAAATATTATCATTACCACTAATACAGGGCAAAACCGAAACCAAGTCAAAAGGCCAGATCCAAAGAGGAACCAGCAAATCAGAGTCTGAGCTCTGAAAATGAGCCCTGAGCCTGGTGCTTGCAAATGAGTGTCTGGAAATGAAGAACATGAAGAAAGCAGCAGTCTGCAAAGTCACCAAGGAGTGAACTTGACCTTAGGCCCTTTGTTCAGCAGGTCAACATGTGGTAGACCAATGAAAGAATCCTGTTATTTTGTGTAAATCCAACTGCCTTGGCTACTGTATCACCTTTGTTCATGTTTTCATCTGTTTCATTCATCTGCTAAGCCTTCCAGCTTTTTTTTTTCCCTGCTAACAAACCACTACGCAAAAGTCATTCACTGCCTACTCCTATGTCTTTCCTGTGCCCTAGTCTTCCTATGTGTCATGGTTTAACCCCAGCCAGCAACTAAGCCCCACGCAGCCGCTCACTCACTCCCCTCCGGTGGGATGGGGGAGAGAATTGGAAGAGTAAAAGTGAGAAAACTCGTGGGCTGAGATAAGAACAGTTTAATAGGTAAAGCAAAAGCTGCACATGCAAGCAAAGCAAAACAAGGGATTAATTCACTACTTCCAGTCGGCAGGCAGGTGTTCAGCCATCTCCAGGAAAGCAGGGCTCCATGGCCTGTAACAGTTACTTGGGAAGACAAAACGCCATCACTCTGAACATCTTCCCCATCACTTCTTCTTCCCCAGCTTTGTATGCTGAGCGTGACATCATATGGTATGGAATAGCCCTTTCGTCAGCTGGGCTCAGCTGTCTCAGCTGTGTCCCCTCCCAACTTCTTGTGCACCCCCAGCCTACTCGCTGGTGGGGTGGGGTGAGAAGCAGAAAAGGCCTTGACTTAGTGTAAGCACTGCTCAGCAATAACGGAAACATCCCTGTGTTATCAACACTGTTTCCAGCACAAATCCCAAACATAGCCCCATACTAGCTACTGTGCAGAAAATTAACTCCATCCCAGCCAAAACCAGCACACTATGTCAGGCATTCCTGGTAAGCATAATTAAGGATTATATATAGGATATAATGAAAGATTGTATTGTCAGTATATAGTTAAAGACTCTATGAGAGGAGAATCCTGGAAGAATAAGCATCCTTAAAAACTGAGTGTTTAACTTTGAAGTACTTAGGTTAAGGTCAAGTTTAGGTTATTTTTTGGTATTTAGTCTTCTAGGTTGTTGGTTTTATTGTTGTGGGGTTTTTTTTTCCTTTTATTAAGGCTAAAAAGACTTGCTTTCTGCAGATCCTTGTTGTACATTTTTGTAGTGGAGTTGACTCTGAAGCACAAGAGCAGGATAGAGAACATACGCAGGACTTTGCAATGGTCCCCCAAGTCAGAGCAGAATTTTACCCAGTCTGGAAAAGTTGCCTCCTGGACTTAAAAAAATTAAATTCTGCAGTCATTTAAGGCTGCATGCAAACAACAGGGGAACATATATTTTTCTAAATAACGTCTGCAAAAAAATTTTTATAAACATAAGGTATTAGCAAGCTAATGTAGATATTGCGGCCAACTGCCCCTGTGATACATCCAAATAGTGAGCAAGTGCCGTTCAAACCTGTGCGGGGAGCACTGAGAAAGTACAGCTTTTCAGCAACAAATCATGCTTTTTAAACAGGCACAGTAGTTCCAGTGCTAGATAGCTATCATGATTTCTTTATCTTTTGAGAGATGCAGAGACAGGTGTATGTCCCAAACAACATGGCACAGAGTGCTTTGTCCTCTCGTCAGCAAATTGATCTCGTCTTTGTGAGAGACTTTTTCTCAGATTGAGGAGTTTCCAAGGTAGGGTTGCCTAGAAGACCTTCTTGGGTGAGTTTGTCTTCTCTAGGCACAGATAATTTACTGCATTGCTTTAGGCTCTCAGTATAGCCCGTGCAGGAAGATAAACACTTCCAAAGGGTGAGTTATTTCATAAAGGTCTGAATCATCTCTGGAAATGACTGTTTCCTTCTGACTGTACAGGGAGTTCCTGAAGTTAGATGGCTGAATCTGGGACCACATGCTCAGTAACTTAATACAGATACGATTGAACTCAAGCCAGAGTTACACATATGCATCTGAAAAAAGATGTCAATCATAAGGAAACCATGGAAAATGATGGAACCTTTCATAGTGAAGCCACAGGTGTTACGCTCTCTCATTTCTCATCCTTTTAAAATACAGAGGACAATTTTCCTGACGTACTGCTAGTACGAAGGGAAGAATAATTCAAAATCCAATACAGCTCTTTTGATACATTTCATAGCTATTTTCCATTCTTAAAAAAAACCCCAAGCCCACAGACCCAACATTTAAGGCTGGGGATACAGACTTCAGCATCAAATATGAGTACTAACATACTCCTTAAACAGAATAACTACATTTTTCCCAAGTTGTAAGGGACACCTGTATACCTGAAAATGTTTTCTATACTGCTCCACAATGTGTAATTTTTTTTTTAAATAGTGAATGTCAGGCTAACATAGGTATATGTATGTTACACTATAATTATCTCTTAGTAAGAGTATTCTGAGTAACATAAAATTGGAGACCTTTGGGCTGAAGTCAATAAAATACCAATCTGTCTTCCATGCTTCAGAACCCATCACAAGCCAGAAAGAATAATTTTCCTTGGCTAGCAAAGGCTTCTAAGGTGCAGAGGGGCCTGCAAGCCTTTGTTGTGCCCTGGGGCCTATGAGAGCTAAGAATAAGGAAGAACCATAACACTATAATAAGAAAAACAGAGCAGAGAGCAAATAAATATGTTTCCCATGAGCTGTTATGTTTAGCTTTATCATGTGAGCAAATAAATGTGTTGGCAACGAAAATGTCTAAGACTCATCCCAATCATTCTTCTATTCACTGCAGAAGTACTTTTATATTGAACAAAAAAATGGGATATTTAAAGATTTATACTGTGGATGATGCTCTCAGTTTGCATTGACTTGGAATTATTATGATCATGAATACAAATAAATACAGTTGCAGCACTATACTGTGTGTTGGTCTCTAACTTGTGGGTCACATAATTTTTTCTAGGCCACCCTTCTGTGTCATCCTAGAAAAGTCTACAGGTCTTTGAAATGTATGAATGAAATCTGAAGGCAAATAGGAAAGCTGGAGAAATAAAGGCAATATTTAGATTGAATTAATAATAAGAAAGTCTTAAGAGATGAAGTAGTTCGACTTGAATTAGGCCTGGAAAGTGCAGGTGCTGCCTTCCCAAAACTTTAGGGCTTGCCTTTCTCATCACTCCACCCAATCCAAATAGCTCTTCCCCTTTTTCTCCGTCTCCATGCTGTTTCTTTCTCATTTTCCAAAGACTTGCAAAGTTACATGTGAAGACTCCAGTATAAGGCCTATTTGAAAGCTAAGACAGGGGAAGTAGTTCTTAACTTTCCAATACAGCTATTTTAGATTGTGTTCACTCTTAGGAGTTGAGATTCAAATACTGCCTATCAAACTTACAGTTCCCTGATGTGTTGGAAATTGTACAGTAAAAACAGTACTTGTTGGAAAAATTCATTATAATACCTAGTTTGCTAATTAAATTAACCGACAGTAAGCAATATGATATTCAGAGAAAATGCAAGCTGATGACAATAAGGAATTCATTTTTCTAGTAAGGGCAAAAATAAGGTAGTATTTGTCATGAAAAGATGCATTTGCTCCAAGAGATCAAATTTATGTGTAGAATAGTCCCACTGAGAGATGACATAGTTAGGAATACTACTTTTGCTCTGCCAATGACGTGCTCTGTGACCTTATGCAATTCAATAACTCGTTTCCCTTATTGCTTCAGTTTCCACAACTGTAAGATGAAGGAAATGATACTTATCCATCTGTGTAAGTTTATGAATGAAAGAGTCTGCAAAGTCATACTGTATAGTAATCCAAATTGCAGCCTACCAGTTTGGATTTTCAAAAAAGAAACACTATTCACACTTCCAGCTCAACAAAGTACAACATTTCTATAAGGTATTCTAATAATGCATAATCCATATGCATAATTCTTTGTAATGCGTATGAATTCCTGAATAACTAAGCTTCCTAGCAAAATTATTTACTGATCTCTAGCAAGTACTGTGAGCATTTTAATGAGTAAATATGCAAGTAGATAATTAGGTTGAAAAATCTGTAAAACTTTAACTATAATTAAAATAAATGTTATGAATCAGGAAAAAAATTCCCACTTCATGTAGGAAAAAACATTCGTTTTCTGGCACGCTGCTTAGAGAAGTTGGTCATTTCCATAGGAAAGAAATTGTTTCAGAGTATGTTCAGTTTCATCAGGAGGTAAATGCTTTTTACAACAATGGTATTTAGACTGTAAGCTCTTGAGGACAGAGACCTTTTCTTTTTAATATCTAGAAAGTGCCATGCAAAGATACATGTATACATTAATATTTAATACACAAATATTAATAATACCTCTGAGTGAGAGCATACTTTTTCACAAAATCATGTTAGATTACAGCTTTGAATGTAAATATAACAGTCTTACAATTGTAACTAGAGCTATTCCAAAGTAATACCAAAAAATACCCGAGCCCTGTGTGTTTGCAATCTGTACATATTTGTAAGTCAGATTTCTGAGAGTATGGGATTTGTGTGGTTTGAGATTGTGCATGTTTTTATGTGTGCATGGAATCTCTCTGAGCCCCATTGCTAACCTTTGAACCTAATGACCAACTTCAACCTGTATTAATAGAGGTCTTAAATAGATCCTCCCACCTGTTTGTGAAAGTAACAACTTTGAACAGGAGAGAACAAAGACTGTGCTAATACCTTCACTAAAGGGACAAGTGCAGGCTAAAGTCAGTGTACCTTACTAGGTATCCAAAAATCTACAGGAAAATGGTAAGTTTAAAAAGCTTTAATCATAAATATGTATTTATCAGACACAAGAGCAGGCCTTACTCAGTCAAGCTTAGTGCCCCTTGCTGATCCTCTCGTGTCTAGCACTGAACAGTCTTTGATAAAAAGCTTTTTTTGCAGTTATGTTTATCTCCCCAGTGGATTCTCCACTATCTAATTAGGGGTGAGCTTGTGTTGCAACCTTAGTGTAATTCAGTTAAAATGTCAATCAACCATAAGACAAATCTAATGGAAAACAGGCTTTGTTAGGTGCAGTGCTCAGACAACTTCTTGCTACACAATTTTTAAATGATATTGCTATACTTACTACATTTATATATTAAATTCCCATTATATAGTCTTTAAATACACATATATGCCATTACAACTATTTTAATACTTTCAACAGGCCTACTTGTATCAATACAGCTTGTAAACAATAGCATGTCAATTGTATTAGAGAATGCATGAATCTGGTTCTGTTTCTTATTACAAAACAAAAAAAGAAAGGAAAAAAAGAAGCATATCTCTTGCTGGACTGAATGCAGCTGGCCACATCCTGTAGTCCTGTCAAATGGCAAACAGCCTGGAGTTCCCATACATGTCTTTTTGGGCAATACAAAAAGCACATAGCTCATTTATTTTTTTATGTATTAGGTTAAGGGTCTAAGTTACTGCTGGATGTGTGTTCCAGCATACTGCTGGAACTTCATACTTGAACTTTGGGTTTGCTGAAAGGGTGTAATTGAAGAATTACATTGTATTGGGTTTGCGTGGCAAGATTTTGGTAGCAGGGGGGCTACAGGGGTGGCTTCTGTGAGAAGCTGCTAGAAGCTTCCCCCATGTCTGATAGAGCCAATGCCAGCCAGCTCCAAGACAAACCCGCCGCTGGGCAAGGCCAAGCCCATCAGTGACAGTGGTAGCACCTCTGGGATAACATATTTAAGGGAGAAAAAAAGCCCTGTGCAACTGCAGCCAGAGGAGAGGAGTGAGAATATGTGAGGGAAACAACTCTGCAGACACCAAGGCCAGTGAAGAAGGAGGGGGAGAAGGTGCTCCAGGGACCAGAGCAGAGTGTGGTGCAGCCTGTGGTGAAGACCATGGTGAGGCAGGCTGTCCCCCTGCAGCCCATGGAGGTTAATGGTGGAGCAGATATCCACCTGCAGCCCATGGAGGTTAATGGTGGAGCAGATATCCACCTGCAGCCCTTGGAGGACCCCACACCAGAGCAGGTGGATGTTCAAAGGGGGCTATGACCTCATAGGAAGCCCATGCTGGAGCAGGCTCCTGGCAGGACCTGTGGAGAGAGGAGCCCACGCTGGAGCAGGTTTGCTGGCAGGACTTGTGACCCTATGTGGGGGGTCCATGCTGGAGCAGTCTGTTCCTGAAGGACTGCACCCCGTGGAAGGGACCCATACTGGAGCAGTTCGTGAAGAACTGCAGCCTGTGGGAAGGACTCATGTTGGAGAAGTTCATGGAGAACTGTCTCCCATGGGAGGGACCCCACGCTGGAGCAGGGGAAGAGTGTGAGGAGTCCTCCCCCTGAGGAGGAAGGAGCAGCAGAGACAAAGTGTGATGAACTGACCACAACCCCCATTCCTCATCCCTCTGCTTCTGGGGGGGAGGAGGTAGAGAAATCAGGAGTGAAGTTGAGCCTGGGAAGAAGGGAGAGGTGGGGGAAAGGTTTTTTGAGATTTGGTTTTATTTCTTATTACCCTGATTTTGATTGGCAAAAAATTAAATTAATTTCCCCAAGTCGAGTCTGTTTTGCCTGTGATGGTAATTGGTGAGTGATCTCTCCCTGTCCTTATCTTGACCCACGAGCCTTTCATTATATTTTCTCTCCCCTGTCCAGCTGAGGAGGGGGAGTGATAGAGTAGATTGGTGGGCACCTGGCATCCAGCCAAGGTCAACCTGCCACACACATCCAGAAATCTTGGGTATTTTCTATTCCTTTATGTACAGAATAAGGTACAGAACAAAAATTGTTCTATATGTCTCAGCATTTTAAAAAAATTACATGTAGGAACACAAGATTACTTCTGGTCAAACTTACCCCATATTTGGGGAAATATTTAAGTGCAGAAGCACCGTGCATAACTGGCACAATGCACCACTTTTTGGAAGACAGTATCCCTAAGGAACAACAGTTAGTCATGGAGGCTGCTGCTAGCCCTTCCAATGCATAAATTATTCCTCTTTTCAGTTCTGTGCATATCTGAGGGCATAATCAAGTCTTAGTGCTGGAGGGAGATACTTTTTGTTCTAAGAAATGAAGTCTGGAAAGAAGCCATTTTGCTTAATCTCTGTGAGGCATTACTCTTAAATTTCATAAGGAAATGCTCTGCAGTTGCACCATTCCTCTCAGGTTCCCACACACACTGAGAATTTCTTGAACACCTTAAGACAGATGAAGGTTCCCATACTCATCTCCACTTCTGACTAACGTTCAGTAAACCTGCAACAAACAATGACTGGGTTGTTCTGAGGGTTTTAGTTCCCTGCGGACTCTGTTTCCTCAGGCCACCAGCTCAAATCCAACCTAGTCCTAATAAATGACTATTGATGACTGTTTAGAGACGTATGTGGCATGCGCTAATAAACACATAACAACTACAAAACTGAACGCTACCACCTACTACTACCATATATCTAACTGCACAGAAGAGGACGCTCTCCCAGAAAAGTGACATATACAAGTTACGAATGAGTAGCACAGTCCATTTCAGGCTTTCTTCCTTTTGTACTCAAATGGTATAAAATTTTAATGATCAAAAGATCTGTCTTAAAGATCAACTAAAGGCAAATAAGAGGCCAGGACAGTTCAGGAGCACATAATATATAACAACTCTAATAGCAGTCTGAAATTCGTTCACAGCACATATCAGTTTTAGAGGGTCAGGGTTTGAATAGGTTGAACTGAGGTGGAAATAAAGGAATTTTAGGTGGCAGAAAGAACAAAATTACAATGTCTTTGTACATGCTAAGAACTTTCTCCATAATTGTCAAGGCAGCACATTCCACAAATGGAGAAAGGCTTATTTTTTTAGGGTATTTTTAATATTTATTGTGTGTTCTTTCCCATTCAATAAAAGGAAAAGCAGATAGTCAATATTGCTGATTATAAAAATAGGGCGTTTATGACTGAAGATGAAACATGACAAGTTAACCTTTTCGAGAAGGCTATGTTTAAATAAATTATTAGCATCTGTTCTTTTATCTGCTTTTTATGAGCCATTCATTCAGCTCCTAATATAGAGAGTGTGTGCATAGGGTTATCTCTGAGAGCAAAGATTGATAGCAGTAGTCATTCATTTTTTAAGGAAAACAGTACAAGCTTGATAGTGAAAGTTAAATCCAGGAATGACAGAGTATTAACTGTGCTACTAACTTCTCTACTGCTGCTAATATTTTTCCATAATCCTAGCCTACTTTTTCTCACTTCTTTTCCAAGGGATTAATCCTGCCTCTTTGTGTGAGGAATGTTGGCAGTGTCTAGGATTTGCAAGAAACAAAATTGTGAGACATTTCCAAAGGAAGGTTTTATTCTAAGGGACAAAACTTCAAAAAACAACAACCAAACAAAAGCCTTTTTCAATGCAAGATGTGCACTTGTCTAAAATGTGTATCCAAATGACCTGTTTACAGATTTTTTAAATCCTTCTCTACACTTTTTTTTGCTACTCCTTTTCATTGCATCATATTTAAATTAAGTAATCTAAATCCAAGGAATATACTTTTCCATTTTTTAGAACAACTAAATAAACTAATAATAATAGTAGTAATACATCAGTGCTCTGAAATATTATCTGACTTCACGCCAGTTTATATACTGAAATGTGTTACAAGCAAATGTGAAATGATCCTCTGATATTTATACAACACAAATACATGGCACCTTCAGGAGTTCCTCCATCTGAAACACTAAAGGTGCTCCCTGGAACTACTTTAAATATTTGTACCTATGTCAGTAGTTCCAGCTGTTTTGCTTTGAAATGTTGGCTGCCTTGGCAGCTGTAAGAGCAGCATCCAGCCCGTCTTTTATCTGCACCCCACCAGGTTGCCAGCCAGCAGAGCCTGAGTGGCCTAACATCTTTTATTTTTCCTGTTTGCACCAGTAGAATGTGCCGTTCAGTAAGTCCAGTTGAAGATAAAAGTTAATCATCTCAAGATAGCCCATAGGAAGATAATTTGCTTATCTTTTCTCATGTAACTACAGATGGACCGAAAATGTATAAGGAAGTTAGTTATTTTTATGTATAATACACGTCTTCTGGAGCAATGCCTACGAACACGCAGTCTCACATATAGCTAGGATTCCTAGGCACAAACTGATGATGAAAACATGCTTATACTTAAATTGCTGAGGAATGAGTAAAGTACAGAGATGTCCACTAGGAACAAGAAAAAGTAATATTCTGCTAACTGTTGCAGGTCAAGAAACAAAACCAGAAACCAACAACTTCTTCAGATACATTTTGACTGGCATTGAGACCATGAAGAGATCTTTGCTCATAAATTTTTTATGTCCATTTCCTACTGACTCTTAACTTTAAAACAAATGGCTAAGAATATTAAGATTCTGATTATTATGAAAATTCATTTTTACTCTTTGTAAAAGATATTATCTCTGTCAATAGGTTAAAATTGTAATTATGCGAGATGTAACTGAAATGTGAGAAAATAGTTCTTTTTCAGGGTGTCTTTTTCCATTTCAAGGTGGAAATAATAATAAAAAAGGTTATTTTGTTTCATTACTATTTTTCAATATTTGAGGCAGTACTTTTCTAACAATTGTCAGATATCAGATGAAAATCAAAACACTCATCTCAGAAAAACACAAGAGCATTTTATTTATGTTCTGTTACACTTCATTCCTCTTCCCAGATTTCAATATTTTTGCAAATGTATCTCTATGTTAGATGACTAAGCTATTAAGTTACTCATAACAACTCACAGTGAGTCAGCATATGTGATTTCCAACCTGTTCTATATTTTATAACTTGGAATCTAGATTTAAGCACACACAGGACAAAAGGCAGAAGAACAGCAGTTTGAATTGTATGGTTCTTTTCTGAGATGTTAAATCCATTTGGCTGTTTTCACAACAGACAGGTAAGATAATTCCTCCTGAATGGGGATACACAGGTAGCACGTGCCACCAGAACCTCCTTTACCGTGCTGCTACCCCACCTTTCAGTTATGTCTACTTATTCTCACATCAGAAACCTGTCAGCAGACTTTCAGGGTAGAAGTCCAGCTTTAAAATAAAACGGAAGAAAAAGAAATGTTCAGACCAGTATCTTGTTTTATTCTTGCTAAAAGTGGGAATATTTCCAATTTTCAGGGTCTTTTCAGAAGATGAAGGAAAGAAAGCAGCAGAAGCATAGCGGTGCCAAATTACAAAGAACTGGCTGTACAGGCGATCCCATCCTTCACTCCCTTCTGCAGCTGAGAGGTCGTTCCATCTGCCCTTTCAGCCTACTCAGTGCTGTGCCACTTGTGAAGATTCAAATTTTGAGTCCTCTTTTGTCAGTCCAGATGCAAACTGGCAATATACAGGCCAATGTGCTAACCTCCAATATATCGGACATTCCAGGATCAAAAAGTGCCCCTTTTTTATGGAGCATGTGTTTTTTTAATTTTCCACTGGAAAAAAAGAAATGCAAAACACCTTTCTGCTGGGTCACTAAAGGTTTATGTGACCACGGCTGTCATTCCTAATGGATTAGTCCGCCATCTCGGATCACAGATACTTGTTATTTCATGAAAATGTAAGCATCTTTATATGAAGTGGGTAAAGAGGGCAGTGCCTTGAATGGGATGGAGTGAAATGGCAGCAATGCACTTACGGGAGCGCACAGGGCACTGCCAGTGTATAATGCTTCTCTGAAACAGCATGGAAGGTTGTGTAGTTACTTCTGATCAATAAACTTGTTTCATTTTGATTGGAGTAAAGAATGATTAAAAGCCTGATAATGTATCAAGAAAATAAGGATATTTTTAAGATTTCCACTTTTACTGTACGTTGACTATTCAAGAAGTTTCTAAAGGAGCTACGATGGGGAGCACAATTGGATGTGGCTTTAAAATGACTAACTGCAAAATTGAATGATTGTCAAAGGGATACCTTATCATACTTTTGTTGAAGTAAACTGTGTGTTTGCTTGTGTCCAAGATGCTACCTGATATAATTGCCTCCTCTGGATGCCCTCTCCCCTGCAGGAGACCCTTGCAAGGGAGGGATACCATCTCCCATGCCTCCAGCTGGTAGAGGTGTGTTGGCCTTCACTCCTGCATTTTGGTATTCTGGGAAATGTAGTGTAACAGTGAAGTGGCCATTTTGCATCTGCTCTGCTTGTTTGTAAATAACTGAATTCAAACTAGGGGGTGTTCAGAATAAGGGTGATGTCTGCATTGCATGTTAAGTCCAAGAGATGTGTTTTCATCAACAAAGAGCCTTTAGATGAGATGCTCTAAGAAAGCTCCTTTTATAAAATGGAGGGTGCTAGAAAGTGTGTGTCACTGCCACTATCACCTAATAGAGGTTACGCACTGATAGAGGGAACAAGGGAGCTGGCAGAAGCCTGTCTCTTGCTGTCAGTTCCAGGCTGCAGGCTTTTATGTTCATTTGTAATGCAATCAATAAGGAATAGCTTAAATTGGGCTCTGGAAGCTTGATTTTATAGTTTGCTAAATTTCTCTTTTAAATCTGTTTAAAATAAAAGAGAAGTTTCTATGGAAACCTTCCCTTTTATTCAAGAAAATATCTCCAAGTCTCCCAGGCACTGTCTCTGCCTCACATAACCAGGGCTGGCTGGATCCGCGCCAAGAGCTGCCGCGCTCCCCCATACCTGCTGCACTGGCACAGCACCGGGCAGCGTGGCAAATGCCTGCCGCCACCTCCGTGGTGCAATTAATGTAGCCTCTTCCATCACCTCCGATAGAGCAGGGTGGTGATGCCCTCTCTTCATACTCTTCCAGCTCCCAAAACAGTTGGCAGTGAAGGAAATTCCCCACTGGCCTGGGAAGCCCCAGGAGCAGCGGCGGCACGCGCTGGCTGCATCCTCGCTGCCCTGCAGCGCTGCCTGGAGCAGGGCCACCGGGCAGAGTGAGCAGAAGCCGTGTGGCTCTTGAGAGTGGGAGGTGCTGGCCACTTCAGTCTTGCTAGGAGGCTAGGTGGCTTCCAGGACTCAAAATTGTTCAGATGAAGTTTTGGATGTGGGGAAAAAAAAACAACCACACACACCCTTCCCTGAGATAACCTCTGTTTCTGACTTACAGAGTCTTAGGGTCTTTTTCCCAAGTAATGCAAAAATATCTGTTGATATCAAAGAAAAAAAATGACTGAATTACTTTGGGGTTAAGATATTGTTGCCCATTATTGTCATTAGCATCAACTGATAGATATGATTTCTTTGTTTCCCTGAACACAGAGAGCTTAGGGCAGTTTGCCTGCTTAGCGTTTCAAAGTCTCCTTTCCAAAGGGCTCTCTTTTCCTAAGCCTCTCTCCCCTCTCAGTTTGTGATATTCTGAGATTTTTTTTTTCTATTGATGCAAACCATATGCACTGCTGCTGCATTCAAGATCTTCCTCCAGCCTCCACTCCCATTATTCTTGCACAGTCTTGACCAGCCTTGCACAGTGTTATCCAACCTAGGAACTGGGTTTGAATTACCTGACAGAAATTAGGCTTTAAGTTTTTTAAACTAACCTTGAACTCACCATGACTAGTGTACTCACCAGCTTCACCCATCGTTCATTCAGTCTGAGCCATAACAGTTACATATGAAAAAAAAGAAAAGCTACACAATCTGTTCAGAAAGGATCTATACCAGTTGTTATCTTAAAACTACAGTAGAATACTTGTAGAAAGACAAGATAACAATCAGATGTAAACCATGGATTTCATAACTTTGATAACAATTTGTCAAAGGTAACAAGCTGTATAAATACATAAAATATTTCAGAACTGTGCTGCATTCAATTCCATGTAATTTATTTTCAGCACAGCACTTCATTACATGAGCTATTGAATAAAGAAAATAGTTCAGTTTTGCATCCCTTTATTTTTAAAGTCAGGAGTAAGATATGCTAGATTAGAGGCATGCATACAATTATTACATTTTAAAAATAAAAATAGAAACTTTAAAAAAAATGTAATGCAAACTTTCCTCATCTGGAATAAATTAATTTAGAGATCCTGATGATGAAAAAATATGCATTAATGTATTAATATTTTTCTAAACATTATTCCCCTAGGAAAAACAGGGGTAGTGTTTCAATATAATACATCCTTTACCTACCCTGGCTGGTCATTCCTCACCTTTTAGGGGAATGCTGCCAGGAGAAAGGCTCCTGTGCGTGTTCCTTATCTGCTCCTGTGCAAGTCAGCTGCCCTAAATTAACAAAAAGTAGGTATTTATTTTCCTGTAGAAAGGATCTTTTTTTTAAATTTAAGTTTTAACTTTTTATGTAATAATGCTTGAATAAAAGATCTCAGAAAACCATCTGATTACCTTGGGGATTTTTTCTTAACCCCTCCGATGACTAGGTAACTCAGCATTCATTCTGAAGCTCACTGCAACTTAGCTAGCATAAGGGTGATATAAAACACGCCTGTTCAACTTTTTTGACAACTATGGCCAGGTTTTATTATAGAGTCATGGACCAGAGAACAAACAAACTTTATAACGTGATGAGTCATTTGGGGGATAGATTCAACCTGCGTGCCAGGAGTTGGACAGCAGCATAGTAATACATTAAGGGCTCCATTATATTGTAGAGATACTGTGTGAACAAGAGCTGGAAGCTGATGTATTTATTTATGCAGTTAGCAAAAGATGTAGTAGTTCTTTCTGCATAAACACAAACAAAATTAAGCAAACAAGTGGCAAACATTAAGTCATTATTACTAGCATATAGTCTGTTATTTTGACTGTATTATTTGTGCATGCTGGTCTCATGACTTTGTGATTAAAGCTGCCAGAAATAATGTTCTTTAACCTCACGGTCATCAGAAGTCCTTCAAATTGTAGCATTTTTAATTAAAGATTATTTTAATTTTTCAGTAAGAGAAAAAAATCCCATTAGATAATGGTCAAGAGCAAAAAAGAAATTGTTATGCTTGTCAATCTCACATCACAGGTATGTTTAATTAGTTCTTGTCATTTGGCGTCCCTAGATGAAAGATCAAAACAATCAATTTCATAGTTCAAAGACAAGATACAGCACTGGGATTTGCCAGGATAAATAAACTGCTCAAGAATACATGTATGATGATACAGAGAGCTGGTTATCACCTGAACAGAGGAAGTTTCAGAATACCCTTTATCTCATTCAAATGCCCTCATGGCTTTGCATTCACTCCAAACAACAGAAATGCCTGAACACTCACTGAAATACTGTGTCACAGGGCTTGTGATAACTCCTGCGTTCCTCATGTATAATAGCACTTTTCATTGGTTCCCCACATCACTGAGAGAAGAAAAATGAGAACGAGGGAAACCTCTTTGGACCTCTTTTACTTCCAGTACATGTCAAACTCATACAGAAATGCTGCAGCATCTTTGTGTAGGAAAGTACATGCGAAACTTGGGTTCTGCTTCCTTGGCCTTTACCTTCAGTCTTCTGCTCGGGATCTTCTGCTGCTCATTCATCTGTTGTTACAGAAATGAAGAGCTCAACTTCTGTGTGCAAAAGATGAATTTTTACCAAGTGATTTTGGATATTGTAAAGGTAGATGGACTTGGACTTGAAGAATGTTGAAAACATAAAAAGAAAATGGATTGTCTTCATATCCAGTGAAAAGGCTTTCCTTTGCTCTCGGTTGTCCTTTTCTTCAGCAGGAAAATTATGAAAACAACGCAGAGGAATGACAACATACAGTCCCTATTGCAGGCAAAGGGCTGAAGCTGGACACTCCCCTGTTACAGCTACTCTTTTCTCAATTTCCTCTTCAGGCTTCTGACTGCACTTTCTTATGAGTCCTTTACTCTGCCTTGGCCAACTCCTGCAGGTTTCCCTGCCCAGAGAACCCCTCAGATCTTCCTATCTTATTTTACGGGCATCTCCCCAGCACACGACTCACCTTTTGGCCCTTCAAAATCCTTTCTTTGCTGCCCTTCTGGCCTTTGCAGATTGCTGCCTCTGTTTGATTAAACAACACTTGTTATAGGAAATAGCATCTCTCAGCTGTAGTTCCATTGTAAGGCCATTTTACAAAAGAGATGTCTTTTTATGTGCATACAGTTAATGGATAATGGCCCATTACCAAGAAGCTGTGACTTTGTTCATAGGTTTTCTTCCAGCAGTGAAAGTCTTTCTTGTTGTTAAGACACAAATTTCTGGAGCATTTACATAGAAGCAATTAAGGCGATATTCAGATAGGCTATTGTTGTACCTAATGGGTACATAATAGATACTTAATAGGTATTTAGGCACCTATTATGCTTCCTGGTTCAAAAGAGCAAAATTACCAGGGTCTTTACTCAGGCCAAACAGAGGAATTGCCATAGTGACTAGGACTAACAGACATCCTGATGTCCCATATTATGGGCTCAAATTCATTGTTCTGGGCAAAAGCACACAGGATTACTTCTGTGCTTCCCCTGAAGTGGTTCTTCTTTTCAAAGCAGAGCTTTAGGAATTTGTGCAGTGTCCTGGACTTGGTCCTTGTATGACAGGACCTGGTGCAAGGAGCAAGTGACTTTATCACAAAATGTCACAAGCTTCTTTGAACAGACTGAAAAGATAAAGTCCTTTCCCCTAACATCACAGCAATTATTCACCTCATTTATTTTAAGACAGTCTATCAGAAGATTTTCTTCAGGGACAGTACCTTGTGAAAAGTTCTTTAAAAACAAAATCCAGACAAAAATATATTCGCTATTATTCTGATCATAACGCAAATCAAAAGAAAGACTTAGTTGCTCCACATACAAAAGGCACCATATTCCTGTCCCTGCTACCATTTTTCTTCCCTCTATGGTTGCACTGTGAACCCCACCCATAGTGTAAAACAACCAAGGCATCCCGAGAGAGATTCAGCTTGAGCAGGACAATTTTGAACCAAGTCTTAACAACATCTTATTATATTTTAAAACATTTTGTTTCTTAAAATAAAATGACTATGCTGCTTCTAGCTCCTGTAGAATTCAGCCAGACAGTCCAAAGAAAATGTCCTTTCCTTTAATTTTCTTAAGTTTTGTAATGACATACTAACTTCCCCAGTACTGATATCTAAAAACAAAGTACAGGCTCTGTAATTTAAAACAAGAACTTTTTCCTCTCATTTAAACTGTGAAACACTATATGAAAACTATTTAAACACTTTTTTCATTTAAACTATGACAGGAAAAGTGTAAAAGCTGTTAAAAGCAGAGTTGTAAAAATTCTTAGTGTAACCTTTTTTCTTTAATGTGCAAAGTAGACCACAAGTAGTAACTGCTTTGGTAGCTTGTAGAAAATAAGCACTTCTTGGTTTGTTGCAGAAATATATTACAAGATTAATTAGTCACATTCCCAATGCATTCATGCCTAAAACATTTTAACTTGAATAGATTTTACCTCTGGAACAGCAATGGGGCTGTTCACTCCCTCCCAGCCTTCCTGGTCGTGCAGATTTAAAGTAGCTGCCAGGAAACAGGCTGCCATCCAGCGAGCTAAACAGAAGCCACTACACTAGAGAGTAAATAAACCACAGGCCCTTGGCAATGGTCAAATAGCTTGAAGGAAGCATTTTCATTAGCAAAAAACCCCCAAACCAACCAACCCAAAACAAAACCAGCAAGCCCCCAACAGTCCAAAGAGTGTCTTCTAAAGCTGCAAAGTCAAAACAAAAGAAAATAAACTGAGAATTTTTGTGAAAAAATAAATATTCCCCCCCTCCCAATCAATTATAATCAAGCTCAGGCAAGGAGTTGGCCACTTTCAGTTCACAGATGAAAATTCAGGCTCTCCCCTCTCCATGCTTCCCCCGACAGGTGCTTCCTGATGCCTGGGAGCAGCAGTGCCTGTGTTCTCAACTGCCTTTGTTGGAAATAGGAAACAGCTATGATGATTTTTCTTGGAAAAAGTGCTGAATTAATCACGGCTGTGGGATCAGTCTCATTATGGACAGAATGGAGGTAACCTTTTGCTTAAGCTGTGGTTAAAACAACCTCTGTGTGGTTTTCAAGCACATCATCCTTACAGAAAACCATAGTTCTGCTAATAAAATATTTAAACCCGGCTCTCAGAGAGCTTCTAATTCTGCCTGTGGATTCCCACAAAAGCTCTTCAGACATTTCAGATATTCTGTTAAATCTCCACAGAACTGGTTTTTACTGTCTTTTGGTGGTGAAACTCTACACTATCCTCTTCTGATGCAAGCTGACTCCTGGCAGCAGAATGCATGATTTTAAACTCAGAGGTGAAGAAGAAAGTCTGAGTTTCTAATGCTCTGCTAACAACTCTGCTTTGGCAGCTTGCAACCCGAATACTGCAAGCCAAAAGATAAACCAGATCAAAACAAAGCCCAATGACCCAAACACGCAGCAGGAACAACACACTTTTCCAGAATTGCTTCTGGTTTTCCCTTCTGGCCTCTGTTTCCCAGAGAGGGGGATGCACGACGTCTGACGGCTCAGATGAGTCCCGCAGCCCCGGGAGAGCCAGCGGCCGCCCTCGGCTGTTTCCCGGTCTGCCTGGTAGTGGCAGGGTGTAGATTTAAGAAAGCTCGTTTTCAAAGCTAAAAACTTTGAGGCTTTTAACCTCTCCATCATTGCAGCGAGGAAAGCAAAGCTCATGGAGTGCTGGATTTGAAGACGTGCTCTTACACCATATTAAGGTATCAGAGAGTAACTCTCGAGCCTTACTCAATTGCAGCTGAAAAGCTGAGTTTAAACAGTTCCTAACTTCATAAATCTTTAACTTGATTTGTTTCTGGCTTCTGGTCACACCCGAATTATTTTTAAAAGTCAAAGGCATACTGACATGGAAACTAAAAGGTAGCATTCAGATTTTGTAGTTGGTAGATGAAAGCAAGTTGTTTGTGTTACTCAGTTTGTCCAAGGAGAAGTGCTGTGGCATGGTCCCCAGGAATCGTAACCTTGGAGAAAGATCCAAAGCACTATCTCTTAATCTAACTTTTTATTAATTTTTCACCTAAGTTACAAGATGCTTATAAATGAATGTATAAACGTTTAATGACAAGTGTTTAACCGTATCGCATACATGTTTTGGTTTTGTGAAAACTGAGCAAATACGTTGCCTCGTTAATGTAGTTAAATTTTTACTACATGTACATCTGAAATTCTAGCAAATGGCTCAGCATAATTGATAGAAGTATTGTGCCTTTTATTTTATTTTATAACTGTCAAACCAAGTTACTTATCTGTAGTTTACAGAGACTCTTCTATATATTAACTTGCCTGTGAGGTACTCCCTTATATTAGTCAGAATTCACAGGCCTACATTTTTCCTTCTTCAGTTCCTCAGAATAAAGTGCCTAGTATGGCCAAAAGATTGAATGTCTCTAGCCTCAAAATCTGATGAGCTGACTTAGGTAGAAGTGAAGAGCTTAAAAAGCAGTCCTCATTAGCGTAATCTTTCTGTCACGTTCCTAATGGCTCCATAATTGCAATAGTCAAAATAATCACATATTTTGATGTTAATAACAGGTGTGTTAATATGTCTTTCAGTGGCCATCCTATTAAACTATCGCCATTCTACATGGTCATACACTTTCTGTTCCTCTACATGTGCTGAGTAAATTGCAGTCTCAACAGAATATGCTACAATCACTAGATCAAACATCTTTCATTTAATACTGATCATTTACCCAGGATTATGCAAACAAATAAGTAAATAGAAAGGAAATCCTACCAAATCATCCAGCTTTATTGCCTTACTAGAAACTTCAGATGGTTCCTCTCACTGATGGTTTTTGCAAAAAAATTGCTGTTCATAAAAAATAGAAGTGTATGTCTCCTCAGTATCTACATCTGTAGTATTTGTTAATGAAAGGGCTTGGAAGTAGAAGCTGCTGTCTGTGGGACTGAAGCACAGAGAAGGAGGCAGCACATGAGTTAAAAATCTGCTTTGACAAATACACAGAAAAAATCCATTGAAAAGATAAATACAAAGACCTTTGCTCAGGAAATCCAAGATCCACCAATTGTTGGAGTCTGTCACTGCATGTTGCCCCCATTCTTTTGTTTTTTCTCCATGCATGCAGTGTTGGGCTATGCGGCAACTTGGAAACTGAAGGTATGAGAAGGAACAGCCAGAAGAGGAAAATGCTAATGACAGAATGAAGACTGCTTAAGACTACATATTATCCTGCACATTGCTTATCAAAATTCCTCTTAAAAATTGAAGTAAGCAATGAAGCAAGGAACCTATTGTACTAAAACAGCAAAGTAAAAGAAGCTCTTAGAAATAAAAATAATTTACACAAAAATTAAAGCCATGCCCTGGAAGAAGAAAAATATGAAATAACATAAAAACTTTAATCCATTAATACATATTTATTTTGCTAAATGTAAAACCCTAATAATAAAGGGCAAAAGAGATTTCAAGGAACAAGTTGCTAATTGCATAAAAGTTACTAAGGAAAAAAACTTTTTTTCAAATGCATCAGAAGCAGGAATCCAACCAGAAATAAAATTTAATAGACAACTGAAATATACTGACTGATCTTGAGAAAGATAAGGCCATAGTATAAAAGTTAAATGAATTCTATTCACCAATACACAAAGAATGAGGAGGAGGAGGAGGGAGCAACTGTCTCATATTGAAGTGTCAGATGTCAGAATAATTCAATAGAATACATTGTAGCAAAGTATCAATACAATACATTTGTTAACTAGGAAAACTAAGGAAATTCAATTATTAAATTGCTGAAATACTGACTATGGGAAGCAACCTGTCGGTCAAATCTGCCTCACTGAAGGGCAGCAAGATGTATCCAGATACTTCTAGACAAAATAGATGCGTGACTTCAAAACTGAGACTATCAATAAATGTTATGAGAAAGTTAGTCTTCTTAGACAGTAAAGTAACTATACTACATTGGAAAAGGTCAATGTGCTTTATGCAAAGGGAATGTGATTTGCAACATAATTTTTGCTTCACAGATCCGCTGGAGTCCTTTGACGGACTCGGTGTGGGTAAAAGATATGTTTAGAATAGTATGCTAAAATCTACGGCTGACTGTGAAGACCTGCAGGAAAATCTTGTGATATTAACTCTGTAAATGGGAATAAAATGCCAGATGAAATTCAATGTCAATGAATGCAAAATAATGCGTTTGGTGGGAAAAACACAATAACCCTACTATAGATGCACAATAATGAGCTCTGAAAGATCTTGTAGTCATTATGAGTAGATTTCTGAAAGCATCAGCTGAATGTTCACAGGCAGTTAAAGTGGTAAATAGAACTTAGGAAATATTAGGAAAGTAATAAAGAACAGAAATTGTCATTATGACACTTTATAATGTCTGGTAAGTCTACGTTTTGACTTGTGGGTGTAATTCTGATCATCCCAGTTAAAAAGATCCAGCAGAACTAGGGCAGTTTCAGAGGTGGAAGATAAGTCAGATCAGAAATATGGAGATTAAAAATACTCTTTACTTTGGAAAAGAGATGACTGATAGGAGGAGTGTATGATAGGATTATGTAAAATCTCAAACAGCACAGATAATACAACCAAGGAAAGTTTACCCTTTATATGTCATAGCAAAATTGTTAGGGAACAGGCTTAAAACAAATTAAAGAGAAGGTCTTGTTCATAGTAAATAAATAAAAGATAGTCACAATTGCCAGGGAATGATAGAGCTCAAAAGTATGTCTAAAAGAAGAATTAAGAAATTCATGTATGATAGGTCTATCAAGAATCAATAAAAGCAAAGGTCCAGAGGCAATCTCACCATCAAAAAGTCCTTAAACTGCTGGTTACCAACAACTGCGTGACTGTACCAGGAGAGGTGCAACTTTTTTATACTTACACTGTTTTTATCCTTTCTCTTGAATCATCCACTACATGTCACTTCTGAGACCTGGTGAGAGGTTTGCTGGGTTTGATACAAGAAAGATTCTTATTGGCATTCTTATTCTCTTTTTCTGACCTGTGGCCAAAACCATACTTTTTTGGTGAGTCCCCTCCTGTAAATAAATGCTACTCACCATATTAAAGATGTGTCGATAGACAGGAATTTTCAAAAGGGCTGTAGTAATTAACCACAAAGGTTCTCCCTGCCTTAAAATTTAAGAATCATCAGTGTCTTTTCTATAACCAGTCACAAGACTCTGAAATGCAAGTTTTCCTACTGTACAAAGCATCCAGTTTGGACCGCATTTTTTAAAAAATAAATATTTAAGACAGAAAGCTTTGTAATTCGTTTAAATAGGGCTTTTGTAAAGCATCTGAAAGAGAACTTGTTTTGACAGATAATTTACTGATCACATTATCTAAAGCCTATCCTATTCCTCACTGAGTTTTGTTTCAGATATGGTGGGAAGTGAGCCACTGAAAAAGCACACCCTTCATTTGACCTATTGAATTTATTAAATAAATAAGAATATATTGAAATAATATGAATTTAACTAACTTGGAAAGATTCCAACCATTAACAAAAATTTTTATTAGTGGTTATAAAGCAAAATTGTATGTTAATGAGAGGAAGGATTTTTTGTACATGATTCTTTTCCCCAGACCTTTTGTATTGTATTAGACTGAGTTACTAAATGGCTGTCCACTCTGCCTTAGAGGTAGCTTTATTTTAGTGATGAGCAGGGAATTTTTGAGTTGGAGCACACCTTCCAAAGCACAGATGTACAACTGCACATTGGAAGAAAGGGAGGTTCTTATCAAATCTGTTCTTGTATCTCCATGTTTAAATTATCAATAGTTTCAAAGAAACATAAAAATATGGCTAATGCAACTTAAAGGTCTCGCACAAAAATTAGGGAACAATAAATTTCATTGGTGATGACAAGAAATAGATAAAAGCAACTTGATCATTTGTTAAACTGGGTATAAGCAAACAAAATGTGTTTTAATCCCACCAAGCATGTGGTTGCATATCAAGGAGAGAGGAGCAAAATAATTCTTTGCAGAACAGTGACTGTATCCTAGGAAGGAGTGAAAGAAAAGATTTTGGAATATAGCAAGAAGGAAGGGGGAATGAGGTTACTTACACATGAACTAACCATTCATGCTTCCACTCCCTGAAAGGGTCAATGTGATCTTTGAATGTAGAAATAGGAGGGTTTCAAAACTAGAGAGATTTTTATACTAGTATAGCAATTATTGGAATAATTCCATGGTATATTTTAGTAACATCTTTAATGTTAAACAAAGGTCCACATTTTTTAATCTTCATGGAGAGAATTACTGAGACTGGATGGTGCAGGATTGTGCTGTCTCGGCCAGAAACAAATTATGGGCAGGAATAATTGTCTGTTGTTAAATTTATACTTTAAATATATCTATATATAAACTATCCTTTTATAGAGATGATACGTATAGAACCTATCTAAACAGGTTAGGTTGACATGGATATTTATACAGAATTTTAAAAATACATTATCTCTTCTTGTTTTTCTTATATGTATTTCTTATATAGATAATTTATATCATGTTATGAAATGGTAAAATATTACTGAAATATAAAAATATATATTTCTGGTAATGTGAATATTTAAAAAGTAAATTTATGCTATTAAAAGGAATTGTCAGGAATTATTTATGAATTTAATAATATATTAAAACAATTTTTCCTAATTTTCCTTGTTCCTAATGTTTCATTGTAATTGCCAATTGAGGCAATTACACTGCCTCACATGTCTACACATTTTGTCTTCTCAACATCAGTCATCACTAAAACTTATTGGTATTGATGAAGTGAATAGACTGCTGCAAACTTTCCTCTGGTGGAGTCCCATCAGTGACAGCTGTTGATTCAGAAGTGCAAGCTGTGACTTCCCCAGCAGTATCACATAGCCATATTTCCTTTATTTTGCTTTTTGCTTGGGCTCAACCATTCTTCAAACCAGCTTTCTTACCATATCTGAAAAGATTTCAATTTTATCTGGAGAAAAACTAGCAATTCAACCAATTTGACTGCAGTCTTCTAAACCAGCCCCATCTCCTCATTGCCTTTGGATAATGAAAGCTTCCAGATGTAAAATCTCCAATTGTTGTAAGTGAAAAAAATTAATTGTCTGAATTTAGTAATGAATATCATAAATCATAGCCACTTAAAGTGTACCTGATCAGTGTGTTTGAGACTTTTATTTGCTGAAGCTCTGAAGAGAGCTGATTCTGTAGAGCTAGGTATTATACACAATAGAGAGATTCATAGGATAATCGTCCGTAGTGCAGGAAAATATCTGTTCATTACTGTCTTTACATATATGTTCACAGTCACAAGCTCAACTGCTATTATATGAAATACATTCTCGGTTTGATCAAAATGAAGAGTTGAAAAAATGGTAAAAGTCCTTCAGCTCCAATTTTTATTACCACATGTTATGTACCAAAATTATGTTCATTTTTGCTTGCTGCTCCCCACTAAGGCGGCAAGGCTGAGTCGGTATCATTAGAGTCTTCTTTATTTTTACCAGACCTTTCTCTGAAGCCACATAGGATACATGTTATTGTTCTTTAGGTGTTAAGAAAAGGTGATCTACCAGCAGCTGAGGTCTATATGCTGATCTATATCTACCCAATAACTATTCCTTTCTCATTTATTCCCCTGTGATCATTTCATGGCTATTACTAATTAAAATGAAATTCCTGAATAAATAACATCTCAGTAGACTACAGGATTTTCTATGGCTAGAAATTAATCCTATTTTACTCATTATGTTGCATATATTTCCTTAACATGTTTTTAAGTTCTAAGAACAAACTCAGATCTCATTCTGAGACCTTCAGTGTTTACTAATGTATTTTTGCACTTTAAAGCTACAACCATAGGAATGTAGTTAAAGACAGACCCTTTGTGTCATGAATTTTCCAGGGCTGGTTTTGAGGCTTTCTCTGATTAATTGAAAAAGTGAAGCTAATGACTTTGGGGTTCTTTATGGATCTCCACAACAGATTAAATTCATTCAGTATCAGAATAAATATATAAACATAAATGTAAACATTATTATTAAGAATTAATAATAATAATAATAATGTTTGGATTATCACTCTCTTTACAGCTCAATTGGTTGTTAAGGATAAGAAACCATAAAAAACGCTTTTACTTATAATTACGATGTCAGCAAGCAGTCAAAAGGTAAGAAGCTGGCTGAAGCTATAATGTTTCAATAGAGATATAGTAAGAAAATATTTGCATTGTGTATGTTGATACAACATTGTATATTTCTCCAATGTTACGTATGAAAGATTAGATTTCTGGGTTGCCTGGATACACTATGATTTTGCTCAGTGATGATGCAACGGGTTCCAGATTAGTATGAAAAAAAAAAAATCAGGAAAGTATATGTTCCATTTTTGAAATATTGGTCACAGAAGCATACCTCTGCTTGCCTTCATTAGTTCCAGGCTTAAAGCCAACACAAGATTTACTTACCTTTCAGTGCTATTTTTATTTATTTTTTTTTCCAGCTTGTCTCTTTTTATTTACAGTCAGTAGAGTTTAGCCTCAAATGCTCTAAAAGTTCCCCTTAATCTAGGTGGAGGTTTTGATGAAGCTATATGACAGATTCAACGCACATTCCTGATGCAGTTTAAGTAAGTGACCTAATTCCAACCCACATTGCAACAGTTCAAGAAAATTATATTTTCAGAAAAAAAAAAATTTCCTTTCCCATTCATTTTTGGGTGTGAATGCACCATAGAAATGGTTGTGTGTCCACAGGTTAGGAGATGGCGCAGCACCTGCCATCTGCTCAGCGTGGTGATTTGCTAAAGGCCACAGGAAGAACCTGCCCACCAACTGGAAAACCTCCAAAGCCAATTTCACAGGAAATTTGCAGGGCCTAATTCTCAGGATCTGATCACAAAACATATGCCTAAATCCCATGAACAGCCAGATTTGGCAGGTATTCTCAAGCACAAGCGTAACAGGCACCAAATAGCACACAAAGTGGTTGTGCAGTAGACTTCATTAAGGTGCACAGTAGGTTTTCTTTCAGAAAACGGCAGCCAGACGGAGCACTGCTGATACTACCACTGTTTTATCTAATTATATCACTCACCCAAGCTGGGAAGGCCACAATTCATTCCCTTCACCTGTCAGGAGGGATTAAAATTCACACCTAAAGCCTCTTCTGCAGGTGCTTCTTCATTAGTGTTTCATTTTGGATTGGTGTTGCGGTTTTGAAGAGCCCTTCCTTGTGTCTCCATTTAGTGCCCTGTGGTTAGCATTGTCTTTCCAGTTGCCTCCATTGAAAGTCCTGAAGTGTGTTTTCTCGTGTCCTTTCGGGTAGTGATAAATCAGAAAATATATTCCAGGAGCACCCTTGTGCCCTCCAATTACTGATGGGCATTCAGTCCTCAGGGTCAGGCTAGAGCTAGCCTGAGATAAAATCCTGAAGAGCATGTACTGTACATGTCAGTCCTCAGCAGTGTCCGCTCTGTTCACATCTACTGCTACTGGGCTGTACTGCTTAGTGCAGCCATAGCCTGAGAGGTTGGCAGGCACCTCCTTGCACATGACCTGAGATTGTTTAATGTCACAGTGAAGAATTCAGAATTCATTTTACTGGAGACACACAAGTGTGCACACACAAGACTATAAGGTAAAGGTTAGTGTACTTCAAATAAAGCTGTGATCTGAGTACCCATTCCTTTCTATGAGAATTGTCTCTCTATTTTCGTAGTGTCAATTTAATTGCAAAGAGTGTTGGGTTAACTTATGAATACTTTCTGTTCCAGTAGAAACTGCCATGCTTATGGACTTTCATGTAGACTGTTGTTTTGCATTGTCCGGGCTCCCTTTGTATCAGATAAACAGCATCAGCAGAATTAGTATCTCCAATCATGCCTCTTTAAGTCAAATATAATTATTACATGAGATAAAGCACAAACCAGTACAAGGTTATTGCAATGGTCTGAGGGGTGGTCATAAGCATTTACAGACTGTTTTCAGGAACATGCAGAAATAATACTTCACTTCCAAAGCAGCAGGATAGTTTGGATTTCCTTGAAATTTTCTTTTCTTTGAAATCCAGACTTTCCCTTTCTAAATGTAAAAAATAATTAGCAGAGCCAAAACTTAAAATATGAAAAAGACTGTTCCTCATATTAGAATAGAATAGACTTTGTGATTTCTTAGAATAGAATAGACTATTATTTCAGTTGGAAGTGACCTACAACAATCATCTAGTCCAACTGCCTGACCAGTTCAGGGCTGACCAAAAGTTAAAGCAAGTTGTAAAGGGCGTTGTCCAAATGCCTCTTAAACACTGACAAGCTTGGGGCATCGACCACCTCTCTAGGAAGCCTGTTCCAGTGTTTGACCACCTTCTCGGCAAAGAAATGCTTACTAATATCCAGCCTAAATCTCCCCTGGCGCAGCCTAGAACTGTTCCCATGTGTCCTATCACTGGATACCAGAGAGAAGAGGTCAGCACCTCCCTCTCCACTTCCCCTCCTCAGGAAGCTGTAGAAAGCAATGAGGTTGCCCCTCAGCCTCCTTTCCTCCAAACTAGACAAGCCCAAAGTCCATAGCCACTCTTCATAGGACATGCCTTCCAGCCCTTTCACCAGCTTTCTTGCCCTCCTCTGGAGGCATTCAAGGACCTTCACATCCTTCTTAAATTGCGGGGCCCAGAACTGCACACAGTACTCAAGGTGAGGCCACACCAATGCTGAATACAGTGGGATAATCACCTCTATATTGGGCTGTTAAGGAGGTAATCACTTCTCAGACCACTATCTACATCATGGGGCTTATCTGCCCTGACCTATTTCAGTGAATGATACTAAAATAAAATATGCAGTAAAAAGTAATTTAATAGAGGTTATAGGTAATCATAAAGAGCAAATTGGAAAAAAAAAGTGACAGATAAGAAATAGGACAGACACACACATTGTCAATCTGCTAAACTTATTTGCTGTTGTGTAAGCTCCCAGCGTCCAAGAAATATCTCTATTCACTGCTGGAAAAAAGAAAAACTTGACTTGCAACATCATTCTATATTAAGAAAATACTACTACTCAGTATGGGTTTTTGATTTAATTACAGTCAGATCAGCGAAAAATAGACTGAAAAATCTAGCATAGGCATAGGTATAAAAGTTCTTTTGCTGTGTTTACCCTCTGCGGTACAGAGAGTTATTGCCTAGGATTAACTGATGATTAATTGATGAATCAATATTTCATCCAGACTGTTCTTGCATCTTTACAGTGATAGGAATAATGAAGTTCTGATAAAGTAATTGGAGCATCTAATCACTGTACATTTCATTGCATTGGGACAAATATTACTTGCAGAGTCATACAAATGTGGTAAGTGGGAGATAGTAATGAGTATTAGTAACTAAAATATCATTTTAGTTAAAACCATTCTACTGACATTCCTGCAAGAGGAAGATCACCTCAGAGCCTGACTTGAAAAAAGTAATCCAGCTGAAGCAGGAATGGCGGGAACTCTGGAAACACTCTTCCTATTTGATGCCTTGCTTTCTGAAAGTAAATCGACATCGACTGATGTGATCTAAATCCAGCTTGTATGTAGTCTTCATGGTTGATCAATCCAGCATACTGTAAACTTCCGTGCTACAGTCTACTTGACAGAATAAAAGAGTCACTGCTGGGATTGCTGCCTGACATGTGCAGAATCATTCTCAATATTGCAATCCCTTAGGAAAAAGCTTTTATCTCATCAGAGACTTCAGTCCCAGCCTTAAAAATAGATATCTATACATATGTATCTACATCTGCTTATCAGTAAAACAAGACCTTTTATCTCCAGAATGTGCAAATATTCAAATTAAATGCATTATTAAAACAAAATATTAAATTAACTGAGTTTAATTTCATGGTTGTGTATATTAAATTATTAAACATTTAATCTTCTTCATAAAAGTCAGTGAGAGGCATACTATCACTTTCTCCAGTGAAGTAAACAATTGAAAATGTAAGACTTCCAACTGAATTTAGGATTTTCAAAGAAAAGCCAGCTTTAGATCATGGCAAAAAAACAGTGACTGATCAAACCATTCTGCATGAAACTGTACATTTCAATGAAGATGCAGATGTACTGTAGATTATAAGCACTAATTTTTTTTGTAGCTGAACCCTCCCTGCCCACCCCCCAAACATCCTCTAAATTAAATTCCAGTTTAAAAAATGATGTAACAAGGTAGTACCATTTTCATTGGCTATTCTATTGTTATGTTAATTGGAGCATATAAAGGAGAGCAGTCAGAAGACACTATCTTTTTATCTGCGTAACACCAGGGAACTCCAAGTGATGGAGACTTTCAAGACCTAGTTAATTATTGTACCATATCTTACATCCAGGAAAATCCTCTATTAACAGATTATTAATGGAGTAAGGTGTAATATCCAATAATTAGAAAATAGAAGAACTAAGGTTGACTTGTAAATCTTAGTTGTATTGTTTTTCTGCATATGCACCAATTTGATAAATAGTCCATGCTCTTGAGGTGAGGGAGCATTTGAAATACAGAGTGTTTCAAAAAAGTGCAAATACTTCCCCCTTAATAAGCTGCAGTGCTTGACTTAAGTCTGTGGAACCACTTAGAATGTAAGAGACACTGGGCTACACATAACCAATGAAAACCAATGGGGAGCCAAATACAGACCATGCAAATAAAAGTTCACCCTCTAGACTACAAACAGTGGTCCAGACCACAAACGCTCAGAAGATGAGAGCATACCTGATTGCACATACCTAGTTGCAGCGCGAGATGCATTCCTCATGGTCTTCCTAAAGGTCACACTAACAATCAAAACAAAATCATGGACCCGATGAAGGTGGACTCTTTCAGGTGATACAGGTCTGTTTTAAACTGGAGATAAACTAACTGGTTATAATGGTCACTTCTGGTCCTGAAACCCATAAATCTTTTTTCATGTCACACTTAAAAAGAAAAGTGCAGGAATCTGTCTGTTTAGATTTCCTAGTTTGCCTAAAATTATGATTTCTGAACACCTTCTAATGTTCTAAAACATGCTTTAAACCTCATAGCTCATAATGGTTTGTGTGTAATATTTCATGTTCTTTACTTCTCAGTGAGGATACTTTTAAGGAGCAGTGGGGTATTCTCTACTTTCCCCCCATCTCTTCCTTCTCTTTCCTCTTCCCTTTCTCTCTTTTCTCTCCTCTTCCTTTTTCTCACCTTCATTTGGCGACATGAAAGAGGGAGAGCTAAGCCAAGGAAGTGAGTTTTTCACTTTGCTCTGAAGCCAGGGAGATTTGTGGTCATCCTAATCTCTGTTGGTAATGAGTTCCCAAGCCTGGGTGCTGCTGCTGAGCAAGCTGTCTTCTGCTGTTATGGGCTTCACTCTCATGATTGACAGCTTCATTGCTCCTGAGGAATGCAGCTGTCAGGGCATAGCTGTGTTGCAAAAAATACCAACAACCCCAAAACCAACCAGACAAATAAAAATGTACTCTCCAGCATGTCTCGAGGTAATACCTCGGATAGCTCTAAGTTAACATGTATTCAAGCAGAATAGAAACCAGTGTGTGTTCTTTTAGCCCATTTGTCCTGAAATATGTGTGATAGAAATAAATGGGAAGCTTTTTGTGTGACTTTTTTTTTAATCAATGAAATATGCTGTTATGAGCTGGAAGAGATACATACTTATATGGGCCAAATCCTTGACTAAGAAGATGCTATTTTTACATCCTCATTTCCTGAGTGCAGCTGCACCTCCAAGCCAAAAGCAGGAAGCCTGTAAAAATAAGTCTAGAGTTCAGTTCTTGAATCCATGTTTAAGAGCCTAATAAAGAGCCATTTGTGGGATTTGTTTGAAACTTTGAGCTGGTGGAAGTGTTATACTTTTGTGACTCAGAATATTCCTTCAGGCACCCAAATTTGGGCCTAAGACCAAACACCGAGCATCCTTTCTCAAAACCTTTGCTTAGCTGTGAATTTCTTTAGAAGTTTTTTTGGGATTTATAACTGCATCATGGAACTTGCTTCAATTCATCACTGAAAGACTAGGTAAGATTTAGTATTTTTTCGATGCCTTTTGTTTATTAGCACATTACAGCCAAACAAATTCGGGATTGAACTGAGGAACCCCCACTCCCAACCTTTACTGCTGCAAATAGCTAAAGAAAATGCTTGATGTGCTTCATTTTTCCTAACTTCTATTATTTCAAACAAACCACCACTTAGTGTTTTCAAGGCCATTTGTCTTTGATTAAACATTTTTGTTGTGTTTTGTAACAGAAATTTTTAATGCTCGATTCCCAGTGCCACGTCCCTCGCCATTTCAAACTATTATTTCAAGCCTTTGCATGGCAGTCATGGGCCCCAGCTGCTCAGCTGTAGAAAACATTTTCTCCAGCAGCAGCAGCAGCTGCTGGCTGCTTGGCAGGCTCGACAGCCAGCTACGGGGCCGGGGCTGCCAGCACCGCTGGGGCTGCGATGCGGCTGCAATGCCGATGCGGGCTGCCGCCGTGCCGACAGGCTCGGGTACCCCTCTAACTCTTCAGCAGAAGACTTTACGCACTTCTCTCCATTTCAGTTCAAGAGGCTTCAAAAAGCCGTTAGAAGATTTTTTTAATTGCTGCAATAAAAATGGGGTCACTGCCAGATCATCATAATTTCCTTCCAGAGTCCCAGCCTTAAAGACTCACCCTCCTTGAATGTTAAACTTTCTTTGCTCAGTAGGCAGGCAAGCAGGCTGTCTGCCAAGTTAAAAAACCTGTTGTTTTTGTGCACTCTCACACATGACCCATATATTTGTGACGGGGTTTTCAATGATGTCCCCAGGAGCTGCGACGCCTGCGATTCACTGCCACCTGGAGGAGTTCAGGTTAAGCTGGACGAGCGTCTTTACCTCCAGTTGTGTTTTAACTCTTCAAAATGGCTTTTGGATTTCATTTGGCACCCCGACAGAGAAATTAGGCTGGAAGCTAGGTTTAAATATAAATAAAGGTGTATGTGTGCCTCCGTGTGTGTGTGTTTAAATCATGGTTTATTAAAGCAAAAAAGAATTGATATAAATAAAATATGACTTCTCTTCTCAGTAAACCATGTCCACAGTACTTTATTACCTCTAATCATGTAGTGCAAACACAGCTGAAATCCTTTATTCCTCCACTTTCCTCATTTTAAAATAGGCCTATTAATTTTATTATTATAAATAATATTCATGAGATGAATATTCAAAAGCTTTAACATTTTATAAATTGTGCTGTATTTCTGTTTACTTAGTCATTTGCAAATTCAAGCAATTTTAGCAAGCGCTAAAGCTCTGTTGTGTCTTTAGGTTCTTGAATATTCAGATTTCACTATTAAACCTCTGGCTACCTAATAATTGTGATAAAGCCCGTAGTGTTTCCTAGGATGATAATGGACATTCCAATAAAAAATATTTCCTCAGCATTCCAGAGATATTGAGAGTAGTGGGTCACATCTAATAAAAAAATCTCCTCCTATTTTCTCTGATATTTTGCCAATTAAATGCAGTTTCTGTTCCAATGGTATATGGCTGTGTATACATTCCCAAAGTGCTTTTTAAAGACTATATTTACTTAGTAAATATTACTGAGTTCCGAGAGCAGTTTATAATTCAAATCATGGACTGGTTACACATTGATTCTTAGTTTTCAAGTAAGATTTTAAACATATACTGTTAACGATTTAGCTCTCTAGTCAACAAATGCGTCACACGTGAAAGTGCAAATGCCTCCGGCCGAGCACCCTGGGAGACAGCTCAGATGAGCTGTGCAATGATTTAGCAAAAATCCCTCTCAGGCCTGTACACCTCTTTAAATAAACCTTTTAAATGGTACAGCATAAAAAGTCTCTCTTTGGCTTATCTCTCTTTTCACACATAAGGTGCTGATGGGAAGGGAGATGGAAATTAATTTTGATGCACACATATAGCCTGCTATTTTGCCATTATGACCACGCTTCAGCAGGTTTGGTCTGTAGTTCCAGTCTGGGGCATGGACCCACACATTGAATGCAGCTCCAAAGGTACTGCTGCAAGCTTCTTCAGCCTCGTCCGTCCACATGTCCTTGCCTCCAGCACATATCCCAAAGTACACAAGATCTTTGTAAAGAAAACTATTGTGGAGCTACACTACTTGCAGGATTAAACCGTACCGGTCCCTGAGTTTGCAAAATTGAGCCCTGACTCATACCAGAGCAAATAGTCCCATCTACCAGACTTTCTTCCTTCTGGCTGCGTTAGATATATCTATTACAAGAACTAACTGTTCAAACTGGATGTCGCTTTTAGGCATTTTGTCCATAAGCACTCAGGGACTGTAGTAGTGAAAACCAGATCTTTCAAGGCAAAAAGAGGTTATTTAACCTGAGATAGAAATTCAAAACATTCCTGATTTTCCCATTTTAAAAAAATCCCTTTCTTGCAAACCAAAGCTTACATAAAAGTAAGATAAATAACATTTTGTATAGAATTAATCAACATGTCCTTCAAACCCAATATTAATATTTTATTTTAAATCCCTCAGGCCTAATCTTAATATTATTTAGTTTAGAGCTATATGGTCCAACAAATTTTCCTTTTGCATATGAGGATTAGAATTGCTTAAGCATGACTATTATTATTGTGCTCTTCATCATATCACCTAACCTCAGACTTGACTGGAAAGTTAGAAACAGATTGGTATAATGATCTGAAAAAAGACTCACCTGAAAAAATATTCTTGAGATTCAGTTGATTAAAATGGTTTAAAGGATTTGTAAAAATTGGGTAATGAACATTCAGTTTCAAAATTCTCCACAAGCAACTAAATTTACAATCTGGATCTAAAAATTGCTGAACACCCTCTCAGTTCAGAAAAAAGCTTATTAAAAATATACCCTGGCAAATTAAAGCAGCCCTCCATCCCTTAATTAGGGCTTCATTTCCTGCTATATTTTCCATTAAAATTTTAACAGACATTATTGAAATCTTTATCATTAACAGGACAATTATAATCTCTCCTCCACAGAAATAGGTCTTTCTGCTTGTTTTTTCACCTAAAATAATTTATCTCAAGATCTTTCCTTCTTTATAGATCAACCATCACTCTGTATATTTTTTTCATATTTTGGCAAGATTTTTCTTTTAATTTCCCATGTCATGGGCTTTCTCTTCCTCTTTTCTTTCTGGAAAGGTTTCTGGGCTTTTTGGGGGTCTTTTTTTTTGTTTGTTTCATACATTTTTAATATTTGGTTGGATTTCCTACTCCACTCCTTTTCTTTTTCTACATTTTTTCTATTTACTTTTTTCCCATATTCACCTTTCCCCTCATTCTCTGAAGCTGTCCTTACTTGTTATCATTTGGCTTTATCTTGGGGAATTATGAACATTTGCAATTTGCCATTAGCTGGTGCGTCATGAGGGGAGAAGGACCCAAGAGTTGTATTTAAGGTTAGTTGAATCACTTCTACCTAATGGTGGTGAATAGACAGTGGAAGGAGGGACTGTCCCCACTCACCTGGAACTGAGGGGACTGACCTTGACCCCTTCCTGCCCCTGGGAACAATGTACTATTGCACATTTTAAGCAGATATATCGATATCTTGAGTCATGACTGAAGAAAGCCATAGCACAAAGTGCCTTCACACAAAGTTAAATATATGGTGCAAAAGTTAAAATATATGCTCCAGTGAAGGAGCCTCCAATCACTTCCCTCCACTCACTTGCTAATAGAGAGATTGTGCATCAGACAGCTGAAAAGATGAAGGGGCTGGGGAATTTCTTGAGGTCAGACTTTCTACAAGTAGGTGCAATAGTGGTAGGAACTGAGGGGAGAATGGGTGAGTCTTTTTCCTTCCTTTGGCGGGGGCAGGGGGGAGGCACGTACAAAATGTTATTACCTAAGTGGAATGTTGTTACCTAAAGCTAAATTTAGCAGAATATTAGACTTAATTGCTCCTTGGGAAATTTCTCAGGGAGCTCAGATGACCACAGGCAGTTCTTTGGCTTACTAATTTTCCACCTTCGTGGGAGGACACTGTTAAAGTATGCAGGCAGGGGACCCTGGCCTGAGGTTTACTGAACAGAAAATGAGAAACTACTGAGCAGAAATTGCTGGACATAACAAATAACAAAGTGAGAAGCTGACAAAAGTTACAGATAGTGCTGTGAGGAATGACCAGTTTCACAGACTGTTACAGGGAGAGTTATGTGAGAAATGGCCAGTCTTCACAGATAATTGAAGGGGAGCATTGAGGACCTTTGGGGGAGTACAACCTTGTGTTGCCAGCAGTACCTAGGTAAGTGTATCAGTAATACCAATCAGTATTATTAAGATAACCATATAAGTAATAGCAGTAAGTCATACTATATAAGGCTGATATTACCCAGGAAACGGTACAAGAAATACCAAATTTTGGTACAAATGTAGCAAAGCCACTGAGAAAAAAAGTAATTATGGTTGGGCTTTTTACTTGGATGGAGATAAGAGCAGAGAAAGGGAGGGGGTCAAGGTGTTTGGGGGAAGAACAAGAATTGGAAAATGGAGAGAAGGGAGGACAAAACAGTCTGGTCTAGTGTAATCGATCATAAGCATGCCTGTCTAAACACTTGTTTCTGCCTAAGGCTATAAAACACTGTACACATGTGTGTGTATTTATATCACATAACATAAAGTTAACCCATCCCTTCTTTCCCTCAAAGTTTTGCAAGGTAATATGGCAGCAGAGGAAGATGATTTAAAATCTATGAGGAGGAAGCATGCTCCACAAAGTCTTGGGAAGGCAAAACTGGATTGCATTTTATAGGTTTGATAGAAAGCATGTCTCTTAATACAACAGCGGCTGTAGGACAGACAGGGATTTATAAAAGGGAGAATTAGAAATGCAAGTTTGCCAACCTGTATATGTTTAGCCTGCATTAACAGTTGATATTAGGCAACCATGTCTTGGAGACAGGTTTCATATGCTGCTTCAACTTTTTATTGACTTAATTTATGTATTGTATAAGATGTATAACCTATCAGTGGAAAGGGTATTGGTTTTTTATCCTTATGTTAAGAATTGCTTCTTTTTCTTTTAAACACAAGTACCTTATAGGAAGTTTTAAACTGCTATTTCTATTATATGCATTTCCTGATACAGGCTTAAAATGGATATCTTTTAAAGAATTATCTGAATTTAAATTTGTTGTTGTCATGAGAAGTCTTAAAATACAAAACATTTAAAAAGGGATTTGAAAATATTTAAGACTTCTAATTATGTACATATAGTTATTGATATCAAGGAGAGGCAGGAGATTATTTTTGTACTTTAGTCTATGGTGATATTACTTTACTTAGACAAGTTGCTTCCTGTAATCTTTAAGCCCCTAATGTTTGGAAGCAAGACTGCTGAAATATCAGGAAATTTTAATCAGGTCTGAACATAGGTTAATCAAAATTCTCACTGTGTATAATGTATCCCTCAATTTTGGCTGCATTTGAGAATCTTGGCTAATGAAATTAGAGTTCTACATTCTAATATATTCCACCTAGAATGCAGTGGAAAGACTGAAGGACTAGTTACTAGCTGTAAATTAGGGAATCCCTATTAGCTGCATTCTCAGATTAAGCTTGATACAACACAGCTGGGACTCTCTTTTATATTTAATTTAGTGTTATAAATCATAAACTCCTCTTTACTCAGCAGGTTTGTTACTGCACTCTCAAATTCTGGTTAATTTGTGTTTCTTGAAAGATAAACACGTTAATTTTAAAGAAAGTAGCAAAAAAAATTGACTGCATAAGTGCCTGTAGTTCTTATGTATTGAAGTTTCCATAAACTAGAGCTTGTGACATTAAAGAAGATTCTCTGCTCGTGCTCGGAGTAATACTAGGCAGAAAGTAAGATTTCCCAGGAAGATAATCTAACTTAAAATAGAACCAGGTACCAATAAGAGTTGATAAACTTAAATATATTTTATATATTATGAATCTAGTCAAGTTTTAGAATTATTATTGCCTTTTTATAATGAGTTAGGTACTTTTAAAGCTGCTGATTAACAGCAGCTCTCTCTTGAGCAGAGCTCGGCTCCATGAACAGAGCTATTTCAAAGCCATTGCATCACTTGTGTTTCACATAAGGCCTACCTGAGGCAACAATAAAGTCAGCAGTAGTGAAAGCTTCTCTAGTCCTAATGTACACAAACTCTTACCTGGATCATCTGTACAATTAAATTATCTGTTTTTCTAATTATTTCAACTATTCAGATAGTTTGTAGAAGCCACTCAGTTTCAATACAACACTTCTGCACCATCCAGTGTATCCAGCACCATAGGTTCACTTAAGATAAGACCACTTAGTTACCATAAATTCCATCATATCCATGGCTATAAAAATTTTGAAGCTTTTGTTTTAATATGGATACAAAAGTCAGAATGTTATTTGAAGAGTGTTTGTATTTCCTAAGCTTCTAGCTAGCCTGATGTTAAAGCAGAGTCTTTTCCACAGGAGACCTTATCAAATAAAAATAAATTTGCAAATGTCTTGAATCTCATGTAATTATTTTAAATGCTTACTATGTCTTCAATAGAATAAAATGTACAGTTATTAAACTTCTAAAAGGTATCTGTGTATATCTAAATCTGAAGCAGAAGTAGATACTGGGGAAACATATACAAACTCATTTGCTGAACAGCTCTGTGTCTCTTATTAACTCAGTATTTCACCTTTACAAAATGCATATACATACATGACCATGCACACATTCCTGCACGTGCTTATATGTATGTGTATAAGAACACATGTATTCTTGTTTCGCACTAGTTATTGGATCAAGGTTAAATGACTCGTGGGATGACCCAATAGTAAAGCTTTTGAAACCTTTGATTGAATTTGAGAAAGATCACAAACTTACAAAACCATCTTATGTTGTCATTGGAAACAGAGACTATTAGTCCAGTTTCTTAAGAATATTGCATAAAGATAACACAGAGGGTCTCTTTGAGACTTACTACTCTAGAGAAGCATCATCATACATAGGGCTTACCCAGGTGCTTTCTTTTGACCTTTTCTCTGTGAATTATACTAACAAAGGTTGTATTATTTAACTTTTCCATTACTCATTTTCTTAACATGAGTTGAAATAACATTATATCTGTTTGAAGAATCTGTATTTGTAATAGCCGTGTTAATGCTTGACCTGGGTGTCTTGGGTGTAAAGCATGTAAAGCACCTTTCAGATTTGAGAGCTATGTTTCTGTCAACCACAAGTAGAAATACAGCCAGTGATCTCATTCAATTTCTATGTGATATTCTTTTCACAGTGAAGAACCATTACAAAATGTAGCACATTATTTACGACTGGCAGTCTCTGGTTAGAAAAGGCTCAGGGCTGGGATCAGAACAAGCGATGAAGGTCAGGACTGAAATACATTCATTTTTAAGGATGCAATAGGAAGCTTGAACTTCATTTACTAAGGAGTATGGGTCACTGACTTTGCCCATTCTGGACACAGATACCCAGTATGTGTCAACGAGATTGCAGTGCAAGGAATGCAAATAGAATCTGCTTTATACCCAAGGACAGTGCTCCTTCATTTGCAAGAACGTTGAATTAATTCAAACAATGAGAACACATAGAATAAACAAGCATCCTTTTTTTATCTATTTCATTTTCTCTCAGAGCTATTCATATCGGCATCACCTAGGATACCCTGGAAAGATGCATCTTCTCATAGTTCTAACTCAGCCCAGGTGGGAAAACTTGCAGAAGTTTGGAGGCAGGGATTGTCTTCTCTTCCACACTAATAGATGGGAATTTTTTTGTTTTGGCTTTTTAATGGTCATTTGCTTTTTTCACTCATCATTTGACCAGAGCATCAGATTTAAAGGAAACAGGTGACAGCACATATTGAAGTAGTGCTCTATTGGTACAGTCACATGCGACTCCTCCATAAGGAAAGCACTGTATTTCAGAGAACTTAAGTAAATTCTGTGGGCTTCAACATATAGCATATGCTTAAAGTTGACTGTCATTCAAACATCGGGGTTTTTTAGAGAAAGACATATTACAACATTAAATGTTAGGGGAGGCCTCTGAAGTCTTTATCTTAGCATGGTAATAATGTATATTACTTTAAGACTCTTGCCTTATGGCTTGCTTCAGTGAAGTGAACTTTTGCAGGCAAATTATTGTAAACAGCAAAATACTTCTTTCTGTCTCACCTTCCCTAATTAGAGCAACAGGCATCATGGTTTTACAGAGGTGAGTTTGGGCTGGAATTCAAGATGTTGAGGCCTCTATTTGCCATTTGTGACCATCAGGGTTCAAAGATGTGGATCACTGTGTAAATAGTTCATGTTTCTAAGAAGCGATAACTTCCTTCAGTATATATAGAAAAGGAAATACCCCAATATTTTTCAGATGAGGAACAGAAATAAACGTCACTTTTGTTCTTTTTGTGTGCGTGTGTTTGTTTTTTTAAATGAACAGCCTAGAATCCATTAAGATTAAGTTTTGATTCACTCCTAAACTCTTGCTTTTTTAAACAACTTAAACAGAATGACATGATAATATAAAGTCCATTAGAAAACCAGAAATAATAAAAGAAATATGACAAAAACCATGGCTTTAAACCGTATTCAAACCAGCCAAATTAATATATTAGTTCTGCAGTATTTAATCCAAAGCAGCACAGTCAACACTGAAGAGATCTAAATATGTGGCAAATACCATTTTTGTCACAATTTTTCTTCAAATACTCCTTTACTTTCATAATATGCCCTATGCTAATAATATGTCTATAGGCTCTACTACTAAGAATCTTTTATGTCTTACAACCTTTATTTTGATATAAGCAATGTATTTCTTTTGGTGCTTAATAACAATATCTTATTGCTGATTGAGCCAAAGGATAAACTGTGTTTTAAAATAAATTTCATATAATATAGTCATAAAATTTCTAACTTCTGTTGCTTTCAATAACAGGTTGTGCTTACATATCAATTTAAAAATAATATATCCTAGTGTTCATTGAGTCCTGATAGTTCTTTAAATAACGCCCTCCTTCTATTCCAAATAATGTTAAATCCTGACTAGGATCACTTCCTCTGAAGTGACTAAATAGAGCCTTTCATTCACTCTGCTAAGTGGTGAAGATCTGTTAGATTCCTGTGGAAGTAAATCCTGAGAGGGATAGGTTTTTTTTCTCTTGGCAGTGAGATTTTTGGTGGAGGGGTTGTTGTTTTTATTTTTTCTGTGTCTTCATTAAGCATTTTGTCATTACAATCCTATGCAAATGCAATTAAAAAATATAAAAAATACAAAGCACGGACAGAAAATATATAAACTAAAACAATGCAATGCAGTGGTAAATTACAAACTTTATAAACACAATCAAAACATCTCCTATTCTTCTCATTTCTCAGTTACAAGCTTGGACTTTTTATCTGTGCAAGAACTAACGTTCTGGAAATATATATACATGCAACTTTACTGAGATAAGTAAAGCAATCTACTATGATGGAACTCACTAAAAGCACAAAATTACTTGTATGTATAAAATGGGACATTTGGGGATGTTCAGTCTTCTCACCCCTGTAAGAGACTGATTTTTCAGACTTTCACAGAGGTTAGAGGTTTTATGATCAGAATCTAAAGCAACAGTTCTGGCCATAACATTAACAAACTACTGGCTGATGAAGAAACACAGAGATAGGGAAGAAAAAGATGGAAAACTTTCAGGAGGAATTGCTTGTCACAAAGATCTCTAAAGAGAAAAGGTAGAGCTGGGTGAAAAATAGGATTCATACCCCATAAAGTGTTCTTAGTCTTCAGAAAGACTTTATTTATCTTGAAATATGACAATGCTGACATGCCAAAAAAATTATGCTAGAAGGAGTTTACTGAAGATAGTGAAATGTTTTGTTTCTAAAAATTGATTCCAATAAAACATTTTCAAAATGTCACTGTGTTTACATTTCATAATACCATTTTGTTTTGAATTTTCACATAGAATATCAAAATGTTTAGCTGAAAAGTACATTCTTAACATTAAAAAAACAATTTAAAGGAAAGCACATATTTCTGTCAGAAAAAATGATGAGAAGAAAAAATTTCAAATAACTATAGAGAATTATCTGTACCCTGGAAAAATCCAAGAGAATTGTTGCATTCTGTGGAAGATATAACTGCTCTAAATACTTCACACTCACTGTGGAGAGCCAAGTAAATGATAAGTTGTGTTGACACAGGCTTTGACAATCAAATTGTGTGAATTGTACGTACTGGAGGTTTACGCATATTAATAACCATGTTCTTCATGTCATGCTATTCCGCAATGCAGAGTTACACCAAGTTTTTTGAAAAAGAAATATTTTTTCACAGAAATATATTTTGTATGCCAACACTGATAGCCAGAACCCTGATGCTCTCCTGACTGAATCTGTATTGTGTGGTCAGTGGGTGCCACCCGGTCTGAGTTCCAACCATTGGTATTACACTGAGAGTAAATATACGGGCTTCATTCATGTGAAATACAAAGAAAATTAATTTCTCAAGAATTGAAACCTATTATTAAGCACAAAGAAATTGCTGTGAGCTAGCTATCTGCCACACAGGGAGCATCTAACCTTGTCTACCAGTAATAACCTTCTCATATGAGTAGAACCTCATACATTAATTCAGAAACAGACACACCTCACTCTGTGACCACAAGAGGAAAAGAAAGCAGGCTTCCTGGGAGGAAATGATTATTTATATTTTTTTCTCTCTTCTCCTTCTTTCTCTTTCTGTTAAAACTGCTGAATTATTAGCATTATTAGCATCATTATTAGCTCATGGCTTGGATGGGTGTACTCTTTGCTTCACTGGGTAAAAAACTGGCTGGATGGCCGGGCCCAAAGAGTGGTGGTGAATGGAGTTTACTCCAGTTGGTGGCCAGTCACAAGCGGTGTTCCCCAGGGCTCTGTGTTGGGGCCAGTTCTGTTTAATATCTTTATCAATGATCTGGACAAAGGGATCGAGTGCACCCTCAGTAAGTTTAGAGATGACACCAAGTTGTGCGGGAGTGTTGATCTGCTTGAGGGTAGGAAGGCTCTGCAGAGGGATCTGGACAGGCTGGATCAATGGGCCGAGGCCAATGGTATGAGGTCCAACAAGGCCAAGTGCAAGGTCCTGCAGTTGGGCCACAGCGACCCCATGCAACGCTACAGGCTTGGGGAAGAGTGGCTGGAAAGCTGCCTGGCAGAAAAGGACCTGGGGGTGTTGGCTGACAGCTGCCTGAATATGAGCCAGCAGTGTGCCCAGGTGGCCAAGAAAGCCAATGGCATCCTGGCTTGTATCAGGAATAGTGTGTCCAGCAGGACTAGGGAAGTGATAGTGCCCCTGTACTCGGCACTGGTGAGGCCGCACCTCAAATACTGTGTTGAGTTTTGGGCCCCTCACTACAAGAGAGACATTGAGGTGCTGGAGCGTGTCCAAAGAAGGGCAACGAAGCTGGTGAAGGGTCTAGAGCAGAAGTCTTATGAGGAGCGGCTGAGGGAACTGGGGTTGTTTAGCTTGGAGAAAAGGAGGCTGAGGGGAGACCTTATCACTCTCTACAAGTACCTGAAAGGAGGTTGTAGAGAGGTGGGGGTCGGTCTCTTCTCCCAGGTAACAAGTGATAGGACAAGAAGAAATGGCCTCAAGTTGTGCCAGGGGAGGTTTAGACTGGATATTAGGAAATTTAACTTCACTGAAAGGGTTGTCAAGCATTGGAACAGGCTGCCCAGGGAAGTGGTTGAGTCGCCATCCCTGGAGGTATCTAAAAGATGTTTGGATGAGGTGCTTAGGGACATGGTGTAGTGGTGGTCTTGGTAGTGTTAGGTTTACGGTTGGACTCGATGATCTTAAAGGTCTTTTCCAACCTATACAATTCTGTGATTCTGTGATTCTGTGATTACTGGTGTGCAAGTACACTTGGATAATGTAAGCAATCCCCCAGTTATTTAATGACTTATTTAATTAAAGTGATATTTGGCCATTGGGATTAGGTGGCTGCTGACATCTTAGAATACAGGTATGGATTGTATGCTGTTATTTATTAATATTATTATAATATAGAATAAGTACCCATTTTGCCAAATGTACCAAAAGGCTGGTTACCTACACAGTTTCTGTTATGACAAGAGAACTAAAGAATAATAATAATAAAAACACAAGTATTTATTCTGCTTTCTAGTTCAAAAATGGAGCTCACATTACTGTTCTCTCACTACGTTTGGTGGTATTGTTGGTTGCTAATAATGTATTTAATCTATCAACAATCAATGTATTTAATCTATCAACAATCACTTCACTGAAGATGATAGCACGCTAGATCAACTCTCTTTCAGGTTAAATGAAGGAATAATTAAATGTCTTCCTATCTGGAGATAGATGAAAGAATAGAAGTTACTGATAGAGGCACTGGTCTTCATAAAGAGACTGGAACAAGAACTCTGGAAAAGTAAAGCTGTTTCTGGAACAGATAACAAATGCTACGGCAAAGGAATTGCCGAGCTGTATGGCAAGTCTCAAGGGTAAAGGATTGAAAAGATAGAAAAAGTGAGTTTAGCTGAAGGAGGAAACAATGAGGAAGCTTCTTTTTGGCAGATATCTGTCTAGAAAGACAGCATGAACTTCTTAAGAATGAAAACTGCCTTTTGTTGTTTATTCCATCTCTGTCCAGGGACCCAGGAAATATTTGGGGGAAAAAAAAAAGGAATAAAAGATGTAGTCACCCAAAATATGTTCCTGACTGTATAAATCAGTTTCTTCTCTGATTTGAAACAATCTTAAGCATTAGCTAACCAATTGGACTACAGGCAGCTATTTTACACCTGTCCAGGGAGAGTGGTCTCTTGCCTTATATTGTGTACTATAGCATGTCAGATAGGTGATAGATGATTACCTTGTAGTTTTCAAGCACTTAGTAGTATTCTTAAGTGACTTTGGAATAAGGAATATTATTTCAAATAAACCTGAATCTTGGAGGTGCCAGTATCCATTATTTTACACACACTCCAAAATTTCACTTGCAGCTGGGTTTCACTGGCAGAAAGGTCGTCATGTGTGTCTAGTAAAACCTCAAAGACAGGCAACCTAAGAAATACTTTGTAATAAGAATGATGGGGAAGTGGACAGGATGTCTACATCAGTGGAACCTGAGACAGAAATTCTCCATGGGAAACTGCTAAAACACTGACATCGCCTCTTCCTCATTGTTCTCAATAGAGGAATAGAGAGCATCAGTGGGACATTGCTTCTGACTGGAAAGATATATTGTACACGTTCAGTGGCTCAGTGGATGTGCTGAGACCTAGCAGATTAAGGCTACCACTGATGAAAATCAGTAGTGTTATGGCATGATGCTTATTTATCAATTACATTTGGCTATATTAATGTATTGTAGCTACATCACAGCCAGTGGTCACTGCAAACTTGATTTCTCTTTGACAAGATCTACAGACAGATAAAATAAACACATCAGAGTAAAGGACGTTGGACAGCCAAAAACCCCATAAGCGTGAAGAAGTTCAAAGAAAACTCATGCTGTCATGAACATGCCTCATGGACATTTGTTTTCCCAGTATCATGATTAGTGCTGTAACGTAGCAGACATAAATCTTTAAATACCATTGACCAGCATAAAGCACATGCTTATGCAAAAGTATCACAAACTATTTGTACAGAATTTGTACTCGTTTGTGTCAGCTTTGACAGACTCTCAGTATAGAACTGAATTTCTTGGTGTTATGAATTAACACCAAGGATCCCCACAACACCTCTAGCTGGAGCTGCTCTGCTCCTCTGCCATATGCCTTACTCAAAGTGCAGGGGATGTACTACCTCCTTGGTAACCTTGGAGTGCAGATTTCACTCCTGTCATGGGAAACCAAGCTACTGGTTATACCAGTATAACCAATATCCAGCAGACAATCCATGCCTGCCATCCCAATAAGGGGGACTGATTCTTCCTGTCCTTGTGTCTTCTTCAACCATAAAATTACTGGCTTTGCTGGATCCTGCCTTTCTGCCTTACTCTTTTCTGCTTTTACTTGTGATCTCTGACAGACCTCTTGCTTACTCCAAAAAAGAAAGCAAAGATTTTAAATTTTATTTTTAAAATGTTCAGATTTTTCAAAGCTTTTGTGGGTGGAAGAAACACTATCTACACTGAGTCTACTCTTCAGTTCAAGATCGGTTAAACGAACAAACATTAAGCATAAGTGTTTGTGGAACTGAACACAAGTATAATATGCCGGGGGCAGGTCACATGAAAAAAACAAGCACAAGAATCCTTAAGTTTGTCCTGTTTAACACACTTTACAAGGGGATAACACAAAAGTCTAGGTGACATTCCAAATTTAACTTTAATTTGATGCAATTCTTGTTTCAAGTAAGTGGATTGCATAGTTTTGTGTGTTACAGTGGAAGAGAGAATTGTACCAAGCTATAGCTAAAAGCTTGCAGGAAGAAGTCTTTAAAAAAGATGAGAATTTCTGAAAGTAATCCATATGCTCATATTTCCAAGGTTAAATGTGTTCTCTGAACCACAGAGACCACAGAGTAGGACCAGACTTCTAAGATCAATTTCTGATCAATTAAGGTTTTAGTATTTATTTTCATGTCATTTTAGATTTCTCTAGCAAAGAAGGCAGTGCCTTCATGAGGCTCCATCTAATATAGACTATTATTTCTAGGAAGGTTTTTTTGTCTTTAACAATGTGTAAATTAGATAACTTTTAAATCAATAAGATGGGTACAAGCTAGATTGTAATACCTTTATTGCATTTCTGAATAAATGTTTTCTGTATTTTCATTATAAAAATCTACATGATCTATAAGAAACATTTTTCTTTTCACAAAGAGAAAGTGTAGTCCATCAGGTTCTTGCTCATGTCAGTTCTCAGTAATCCCAATTAAGTAATGCAGCACTATTCCCATGAGTAAGGCTTTGTCCTCTTGTCATAATACTGAATCTGTAGTTATATAAATATATTGGACAAGAGGGTTGGTTCCCCCCTAAACCTGATTATACTATATACTCTGCTTTTTGTTGTTTAAAAATACCTTCTGTCAATAAATTTTGTGATTGATTTTATACACACAGCTATATACGTTAATTTAAATACTCCTTGCAGCCACCTTCTGGCTAGCTCCAGTATCTCAGCCATTGGACAAAAACTGTAAGGAATATAAACTAGATCATAGAAAAACAATGAAAAGTAAAATGCAGAGTTGAACGGAACAGCAGTCTGCCTCAAAAAATTACCTTGACTTCTTTTTCCTATTGAAGTCAATCTTTAAATGATTGGACCTGTTAATAACGTTTAAGTGAACTGCTGAAATATGAGAATGCTGAATTTATTCTATTTATATCTGAATGGATATTTAAAACAAATATGCCATTTCCTACTAAGTATTGCTTGGCTGCCTATTTATCGGTATTGTCCTTGGAAGAAAATGGAAATTCTCTTTTGCTTATGCAGCCAAAGCAAATCAGTTTTGATTTTCTATCAGAGATATTTTAAAATTCCACATGTAAAATTTCAAATACAATACTCTTAAGATGTGTTTTATCAGTTTATGAAAAAGGATTATAAGACAGTTATCCACCACAGAAGATTCAATGACCCAGAATACCCTCTTTGTCTTGTGCATCTTGATAAACATTCCAGGCAAAGTACAAAAAGTCTGTTTCCATTTGAAGAAGTAAGCACTCTTCATAATGCTTATTAGTATTTTTTCTCAATTTTTCAGTATGCAAACATTGAACTCCATCCTGCTGTTCTTATTCTCAGAAATAGTTTCTGTGGAATCAAGCACACAAAAGGATTCCAGCCTAGCAATATGCCCTCAAGTGCCTAGTTTCATTTTTTGAGAAGTCCTATTGATTTCACTAAATGATTTGAATATATAAAATTACTCTCAGGCTCAAGTACCTGTAGAAACTGTGATCTAGGGAAAGCAGCATAGCTTAAGAACATTTCCTACATTGTCCCTGCAATTAAATTCTATACATAATTTATTGTATTCTACTAGTACAGCCCATCTAGTCTAGTCTGTCAGTTTCTCTAACATATCTAGCATCAATATACATATAGTTATGTAGCTTAAATATATATTATATTATAGTATTATAGCATAACTCAAGTGGAAGGGGCCTTGTGAAGGTCTCCAGTCCAACTTCCTGCTGAGGAAGCAGGGCTAGCTGTGAGATCTGTCCAGGTTGCTCAGGGCTTTACCCAGTCAGGTCTTGAAAACCTCCAAGAATGGAGCCCGCCCAACCTCTCTGGGTGACCTGATGGACTTTCCTCAAGGGGAAAACATTCCTCTCTACATCCAGTCTGAACCTCTCATTTCAGTTTATACCCATTGTCTCTCATCCATGCACCACCATGAAGACTCTGGTTCCATCTTCTCGATGCCCTCCCTGAAGGTCCTGCGGGGCTGCTGTTAAGTCCCACACAGTAAAAACTTCTCCAGGCTGAACAAGCCTGGTTGTGCAGCCTCTGCTCAGAGAGTTAGTGATCCAGTGCCTACCAGCTTGGTCGCTCTACACTTGCATCTTTGTTGTATTGGGGGGCCCAAAGCAATGTTCTGGATGTGGTCTAATGAGTGCTGCATAGAGGGGGATAATCCCTTCCCTTGATCAACTGGTCGTGCCCCTGCTAATGCAGCCCAGGAGGCTGGTGGCTCTCTCTGCTGCTTGGATGCTGCTGGCTCATGTTCAGCTCGCTGCCCACCAGCACCCCGGTGGCCTCTTCCACAGAGCTGCTCCAGCCCAGCTGTCCCCAGGCTGTATCGTTGCAGGGGGTTGTTTCTTTACAGGTGCAGGACTTTGTCTTTGTCCTTGCTGAATTTCATAAGGGTCCTGTTGGCCCATTCCTGTCTGGGTCCCTCTGGATGGCAGTCCTGCACATGAGCATATCAGCTGGTGTCTCCAGGGTGGTGTCATCTGTGTATCTTGGGTGTGCACATATTCTTGTGTGGATGTGTGTATACATAAATAAATATATATACTTACACACATTATAGTTTGTCCACCAGTCTATCAGGCATAATATCCTGTACACAGTATATAAAAAATAATTGTGCATGTTAGTTATAGAATTCTAATTACACTTTAGTCATCTGTCACCTTATGCTCTCTGATTTTGCCATGAATGCTAGTTTGACTTTGACTTCAGTCGGATTTAGGTAGCCTCTGGGTTTTGTGCTTTAATAATAACTTAAATGCATTTTCAAAACTATTTGGATACCAAGTATACGAAGCTTTTTCTTTTTTCCTCAGGTCTGATTAAGGTGCACTTAAACTTCTGTTGGAGTATAAGGGTGCTAAATTAAACTAAAAGTGAGTAAGAATCATACTTTCAAAATTCACGTGCAAGTTCATCTTATTAATAGTCTTCTCTAAGTGTTTCCTTTTTTCCTCCACATCTTGTATGGAATTTTACTTTGAAAAATGGTGGTTTTGTCAGTGTTGGTGGAATGATAATTAGCTCATCATTAAAGAGGGAAAAATTTAAAGCTATGAAACAACAAGGCACAGTCAGGTCTATCAGAGATAAGTAGGAGGTCATTTATCTGCAGGAGTCTTGATAAGTCAATTCAAATTGTTCTGAGGGTTCATACACCCCTCTAGTTTTAACTCATGAGCAATCACCAAAGTTCAGTGGGCTACCAGTGTCCCACTAGGAAAAACATTTACAGCACATTCCCAGTGTTAATTTCTGTGGAGGATCCTGAATCATGTACTGCCTTGTAGAAGGTAAATCACAGGTGCAGGTTTTCACTCTTCTAAGAAGATCTCTAGCTCTACAGTGAACAAAGTCTCAGCTGCCAGCAGAGTTGAGCTTACTGTGTTAGCTTACAAATGCATCCTGATTTAAAGAAACACTTCCTTACAATCTGTCCCCAGATATTTTAGAAACTTCTAAGAGCCCTAATAAGTTCATTATATACAGGGATTTAAAGTCATACTATAGGCTTCTTCATGTAAATAGCTGTAATTGCACTTACCTATCTTATTTATCTTCTACAAGCATATTTTTCATATCTGATCACATTCTGAAGTCTCCTTGTCCTCTCTTATCCACAATGATATTAAGAAAGGAAAAGCTTTCTGGTTAAATACTGTAAAGTTGGAATTGTAGCTAACTGCTGCAAAGTTGTCTGAAGGCCTCTTATCATCAGCAGATGACCTGGATTTTCAGTGATTCTGCACATTTTCTTCCATCAAAGAACTGCTTGTTTTCTTTTCTTGGTATCCTTGAACAACCCTGAGCAGAAGACAAAATGGTATATTTATCTTCCTCATTCTCTTTTCCCTCAGCTAAACTGTCAAATCACAGCTCATGTCCTTCACATGTCAGTTTTTGACTTTGTACCACCCAGAGGAAAAGAAAGAATGGAAGGGGACGAGTATTTTTCTGGAGTTTGCAGGTGGGGTCAGTACAATGAAAACAGTCAATCAGATACAGATTTAAAGAAAGGTTATAAATATGGTCCTAAAGACCACTATATAGAACTAATAAATGAGCAAAGCAACATTTAGAGATTTGTCTGCTTTGCCATTTAGAGATGGGTCTGCCAACCTATACAAGCAAATAAGAAAAAGTCAGCTATTGACCGAAGGGATGTTCCACCAGCTGTAGAGATCACAGACAGCCTATTTACTGGCAAGCTCCTGAGCATTTTAAAAATGAATATGATGAAGTCATTCATTTCAGGCTCTGAAGAGTGTGGATAACATACAGCACATGTTATGATTATGTTATGGAGACTAGCAAATCAGTTTTGAATACAGATCAGAAGACTCTGTGTGTGTGTATATAAATTGTATATTTTATGTTCTGGTGGAAACTTGTATTTAATATAAAGAGCAACAAGGTACCATAGATTTTATGAAAAATGCCAGTTGTTCTACTAGTGGCTCCTCTTTAAAGAAGATTGAAAATAATCTACATGGTACGCATAATTTTTTTGCTCTTTCTTGGTATTACTTTACTATTGAGCAAAAAGAATGCATGATATTCAATTTTTGAAGAATATAAGAACCATGAGCATCAGCATGTCAAATGCAGGAATGCAAAAATTCCAGAAGACAACTAATTCTGGCCTGTATTACAGTAAAGAGTTAAACATTTCTGAAGAAGACAGAACTACAAAATTATAGTTGCTATGTTTTTAGTCTCTCCATACTGCATTTAAAATGTACATCCAGCTGCTTCATTTTTTAACACTTTCCCACATCTCTCTACTTACATTCCAAGCTCTTCATTATTTAACATAATTTTGTTCTTTTAATAAGTTTTCTTCATTTTTCCATGTATTTTCTGGATTTTTCCTTAAGATTTTTATATCAAGCTGGAGTTTCTGGAAGACTTGATTTGCTTTAGCGCTTTCCCAATCTTTTACTTTGTGTTTCAGTTCTTTCTTCATGACTTCACTATTTGTGCCTAATCAGTCTATCAGACCGTCATAGGTATTTTTAGACAGCTGGTATCTAGGCATCCTATTACTATTAAAGATATTAGAAGGTGCTCTAAAATAACGCCATAAAAAGAAATATTCATCAGGAGGAGTCGTGCTGCAGAGATACAAGAAGTGCTGACAAAGAGCTGGTCATTCCAGCTCCCATGCACTGCAAACCTGCAGGACAAACAGCCTCACAATTAAATGAAGCAGGAAGTAGTGATCAGGCACAATTCCATTTTTTATGTGATGCCACTTCTGTACAAACAGTGATAACAGGCATTTTACATCAGTGGGTCCACACAGGCACACATAGGTAACAGTCTGAGCATATATTGGGAAGGTATGTGGAGAATCTAATCACCCTACAGAACACAGTTATGAAGTTGATAAGTGAAGATGAGACACAGTCTCATTTTCTCACCTGTGCCATGTCTGGTCTAGGAGAAATCTTTTGCCACATCCTGCTCACGAGTAACACAGTAACACCCATTCCAGTATAGAGAAAGCTGAGTACAGCCTGAGAATGCACACTTATGTATACACAATGCTTTCGTAGCTCCAGAAGAGTAGTAGGTGATATTGCACTACATGGAGAAGCTCTCAGTCCCATATTGTCATTCTTATCACCAGCTTTTCCATGCAAAGTGGTAAAAAGCATTTATAATTTGTCATCAAATAAACTGACTGCCTCACACCAAATCAATCCTGATCCTTACTTTCCTTTTGCTACCAGGACTCCAGCTGCACAACTTCCTGGTAATCTTTCTGATTTAGCAGACCTCAGGAAGGATGGGATTTCTTTCATTTTTTTGCTACTTTTAAGTACTTCACAAGAATAGTACTACCCATTCTCCTGCTACTTTAGTCTCTCAGATGAATTAAGAGCTCTCAGAAGCTGCTGTGGTGGTGCTGGACAGATTTCTTCTCTAAATCTGAGGCAACTACTGCTTCTTATCTCCACTTTTCCATCTTGTAAAAGAGATGAGATGAAAAAAGGCATCATGGGCTTGAGGTGATATCAGTGAGTAATTGTTACCTGATAAAATAGCACTCAACAGCCTGCCAGTGCTGGTTGGAGGCCAAGAAAGAGATAATCTGGCAGCCCTTTTTGGCCAGGAAAGCCCTGCTGCTGCTGCTTCCTATACGTTTTTTCATCAGAGATGCTGCCAAAGAGTTGCCATCCAAGTGTAAAATCAGACCCACAAACCCTCAGTCACAGGGTAAGCATGAGTTCAAGAGGCCCTGAAGCACCTCAAAACACCATCAATTCATCCAGTGAAAAATCCCAAGGAAGACAACATCTGACAGGAATAGGTTCCTAACACCATGTCAAATTATATTTTGATGACAGAAACACACACACACAAAATTGATTCAAACAATTTAAAGCAAATGTAACTGCCAGTTCTTTCAAGGTTTCAGAAGTCTCTGAGATCTCACTACCACATACCTTATTATATACTCAGATTGAAACAGAGAAAAAAAGCTTTTCCTCCTTTTTCTGCTCTTATTTGATTTTCCAGCTTTGAATTAAGTTGTTATTGAACTGAATTACTTGGAAACTGAACCAAAGAATATATTCTTCCTGTACCTGCAGAAGAAGAAACATCTGTCAAAAGATGGATTAGTACTCCAATAAAATAATTCCAAACATTAAGCTAATAATTTCTACTTCATTGTCATTAGCATTTAGAGCAAATAATTACTGATTGTTCTTTTTTAATTTAAAGGACAGTTACATTAATCTAAGTTCATATTATTTGGAATTTTACCTGCCTCCCATTTTTATTTTTAATATCTGTTGATTTTTACCTGCTTATATATTCGTTAAAACTTCCTTGTTCCCATTCTACATATTTGTACTTTTTTGCTGTTTTTTGATTGGTAGTTTGGTTTCTATTTTGGTTTGGGGTTGTACTTCCATATTGCTGTTTCCCAGTTTGTTGCACCCTGGAACACTGCTGGAGTTAATCCTGAAAATTATAAACTAAATTTGCCCTTTTAAATATAACAGGACCATGGACCATTGTCAGGTCTTCCGTGCAAGTGGTCTTGAATGGCTGAATTAATGGTATATGAAACTTTTCTCTGTCCTTCCATAGGCCCTATCTGGTGCCCACGTGCCCCTAAGGGAAATTTATTGTCTGTAGAGTCTGGGGTGAGTATTTTCAATCCAGAGTGCCTGACACGAATGTGACAGCTGTGTTGCAGCACCACAGAGTGATGTTTACCTATCCCACAGCATTTTCTGGGGTATGGTGGAAGGCTGTGTGGGAAACTTGAGGCTGCAGAGTCTGCTGGGATATAGTACAGAAGACTCTCTAGTCTAAAAGGAAACAAACCTGATTCTGCCTTGCCCATAATTTCTTTTGGAAATTATTGTCTTGGAGTCAGGAACTATGTTAACAACTAAAAAGAGTGAACAGCCAGTGGTCCCATGCTTTGGCTTGCTCTCTGACCTTGCTTTATTTAGCAGTATTAAATTTAACTACCTTGAAACAAGGGCATGCTCTAAAATAATGCTCTTTAATAACAGTGCAATGTGCAATCATGGCAGGAAAGATTCTCAGTGACTTCCTGATTTCTGGCCTCCTTGCACAGGTAGGTTTGGATATGCACCGATCGGCGTCTTCCTAGTATTGATATAATCTGCTTGAGCCGGCAGCCTTGGACTAGCTGATGCTGCGAGACTGTGGTGGTGCTCACTGTGGTGGTGCTCACTGTCAGCCCTTTGAATTCTCCTGTCTTGGACATATATCTGCCTCATTCGGCAGGCAGAATATCTGCTTTCTTCCTGTCTTCGGTAGATACTTTCTAGATTTGGGACAGGCTATTAACATTAATGACTAATGTTGCACCAATGTAGAAAGCATTACTTCTCACTATGTCTTACATAGTGCATGTAATATTTCAAGTGCCTAGTACACGAGTTGAGAATTGGCTGGCTGGGAGTCAGACTCAAGTGCTCAAAGTGTGCACAAAGATCATACAATACTCTCCTTGTTCAGATGTGGGATTTGGGCACTCCATGCCTTGTCAAATGTCTCATAGAAATTCTGATCTATTAGTGCTTGTTCTCTAGAGTTCATTTAATTAACCCTGTCACCCACTGTGATTTCACAGTCTAAAACAATCCACATATTGTTGCTGCTGTTTTTAAGCTGATACAAAAATTGGTCTGTCTATCACCTGGCAATTCTGTACTTGCCTAAAGATAAAGGCAAATGTGGCAAAAAATCCATATGCACACTTGTTTTTGTAGATGAGGTTACACTAAACATGGCTAAGACATGCCTAAACTGTCAACTCTACAGGTCACTCTCATCCAACAGAAGTTACACAAACTGCCCTTTTGTGCTTATATCATGGCCTACTGCCTGCAAAAATAAAAACACTCTAGTTTTTCTTTTTGATCCTTTCTAGTTTATATTAAAGCATATAAATTTTTGAGGTCTAAATCTAAAACTATTTCCATCCAAAATGGTTGATCACCTTGTTCTGCTCTCAGTGAAGTAACAAACTGCATGCATTTATTTTACTTAGATTTTAAAATCAAGTAAATCAGTAAGTGTACAGGAAGATGTAAAATAAAGTGGATGGAAAGACAAACGATGATGGCAAGGGGAATACCTTTTTTAAAGGTGTAGAAGGCAGAAGAGAAAAGTTCAGTATGCATAAAAGCCTTGGAAGGCTACATACAAATTAATGGTTAGGAAATCCAACATGCTTCTGTAGGAAAGAAATAAATGCAACTTAACAGTATTGGGAAATCTTAATATGTCAGGGGGGAAAGCACTCATTTTTTCCTCATGTACATATTACATAGTAATAACACCTATAAAATGTATACAGGCCCCTTTGGTAACTAGTACTGGAAAGAACAGGAGAGGAAGAGGTACCTGCTAGTGACAACCAGGAAAGCTCTCTGATGCGATACAAATCCAGATACATTATTTAGGAATCTCTATTAGATATCAACAACGTGATTCGTAACACTGTTATAAAAGGCTGTAGTTGCAATGAAACAGATTATTTTACCCATCCACCAAGAAAGTCTGATCAGCATATATTAGTTTCCCTTTGTGCTGTTTCAGTTACACTTCTTTTTGTTTCCTCTTTTCTTGGCAAACTGTACTTTCAAATTAGGGCTATATTAGCATGCTCTTCATCTAACCAGTGGTAATTAAATATGTTTTAAAAGTAGATTCCCCCCTTCAAGCTTTTGTTTTCTGCTTGGTAGTTTTTTTGTGACGAGCGACTACTTTGCTCAATCACATCCTTATTTATATCTTACCTTTCTCCCTAACAAAAGCTAAGAAGGTTTAGATAGAAGCTACACAAGGCTGTTGGTGGACATGACTGAAATACCAAGATGTTAAAGATTGTTTGTAAAATGAGGCAGGTTGGTGGAAGCAGGAGGGAGAAGAATCAGGTGAGGTCCTGAAGGCATAACCTTAAATTCATAGGGTGTATCTTGGGGCACAGAGGCAAAAAAAAAGTGAGCTTTTCATAATATCTCAGGTGGTTCTCAAGGTGGTTCAACAAGTGTGTCTCTCGTACAGCCTTATAAAACCATGTTTGCTCTAGATATCTTACCTCATGGTATTAAGGCAGAGAGAAACACTGAATTTCAAATGTGCTGAGTAAGTTTGTGACAGTTTTTCTCATTATAAAGGAAATGAAGTTTGGGACTGTCAGAAGGAGTGAGTTCCCTGCTTGATCCAGATGCTTTTTATCTGAGCTTCTAAGGTTGAAGGTTTTTATAAAGATAGTGAATGACTGCAGACTTGAATGCAATCTCAATGTTTAGAGTCTTTCAAGATATGTGCTAGGTGTTACGTAAGTAAATTCTTTGCATCATTTTACTCTTTCATGCACAGACCTTAGCAGCAATTGCAGTTTCTTATTTTGAATTTTCATTTTCATCCACTTGTATAATTCTAGTATCGCTGGAATATTTCCATCTTTGTAATGTTAAAAGCTGGATATTTAAGCAAGTCAGATATCAGCCTACATTGTAATTATTTTATCATGACTATAAAATACTTCTGCTTCGCCTTTTAAGAAACATATTCATAACTTTATCTTGTACTGTTGTTAATGTAGTTCCATTAAGTTTTGCATTTACTTACTTCCTAGATTCTGTTAGAAGCTCTCTCTTTGCTCATTTACGACATCAATGGGGCCAGTTGCTACACATTTGCATTTAAGAATAAAAGACTGCAGTTTGGTGGTATGTATCATCCCACACAAAATTAATCTGGACATGTGCATGCATATGTGAATGCATGTACATGCTTATTGCCTTGATTAAATACTGTACCCACTAATGTCACAGGAACTTCGACTTCTGAACCTGATGTGCTGAGTTGTTAAATACTGGTAATGTGTACACTACTACAAAATAATTCATAAAGTTGAGTCAAGAGTTCATGTTCTAAGTTTAATTTAGACTAGGTTAAAATATGAATTGTTACATTTCCATTTCCTCTCTGATGTACTTAATGTACCAATTTTTCAAGCAAAAAGTTACATACATTTCATTAATGCTTCTGAATATATGCTTCTTTTCATGAGCCCTATGAACTCGCAGAAATTGCTGGAAAATGGGTATAGAGCAACTTCAAAAAAAGCTCCAAATACTGAATTAATTCCTGTCTATTGTCCTGACAGGTGTGAGATGAGCTGTATTTTAAGGTTTTGCTGATCATGTCTCTCCTGGAATACACCATGATTAATGATTGTGATGATAAAGTAAATCTTTATTAAAGGTAACAGTTAAACAATTAACAGAAACAACAGCCAATAGTAATACTGAAAAGTATGAAAAAAAAGAGTCCCTATGACTGAGGATTCTCTTGAATTAACTATAAAGGAGAACAGGTAATTAGAAAATAATTAGTATTAGATTCTTGCCTTATTATTCATAATTGCAAAACTATTTTCCTGGCTGTAACCGTCCCCTACCAAGATAATACTCTGGAAGAGTTGCTAGAGCATTATCTTCCGACATCCACCTCCCCACCTCCCCCAAAGTTTTAATAATTTGGACAGGCAACTAAAACCAGACAGAGCCATACACAAATTACACTGCATACCAACAGCCTCACCATTTCAATGCTTTCAGTGCATTTCAATGTGTTGCTGTGTGTTATCAACTGTCCCAATGAAATTCTGTGTGAATCCACTATTCATAGATACACTTTCATTATTTATGTTACAATAGTGTCTACTTGCCCTCTCTGAAACCAGAGTGCTATAAATTCCTCTAATTAAATGAGAACTAGCTTCTGCTCTTGGAAGGTTACCATCCTGCCTGACCAACCTAATGGCCTTCTATGATGGAGTGACTACATCAGTGGATAAGGGAAGAGCTACGAATGTCATCTATTTGGACTTCTGTAAGGCCTTTGACATGATCCCCCACAACATCCTTCTCTCTAAATTGGAGAGATATGGATTTGATGGATGGACTGTTCAATGGATGAAGAATTGGTTGGATGGTCGCATCCAGAGGGTAGTGGTCAATGGCTCAATGTCCAGATGGAGATCAGTGACAAGTGGTGTCCCTCAGGGGTCCGTACTGGGACCAGTACTGTTTAATATCTTCATCAATGACATAGACAGTGGGATCGAGTGCACCCTCAGCAAGTTTGTAGATGACATCAAGCTGAGTGGTGCAGTTGACATTCCTGAGGGACAGGATGCAATCCAGAGGGACTGGGACAAGCTCAAGAAGTGGGTCTGTGTGAACCTCATGATGTTCAACAAAGCCAAATGCAAGGTCCTGCACCTGGGCCGGCGCAACTACCGGTATCAATATAGGCACACATCAATGGGGGATGATGTGATCGAGAGCAGCCCTGCGGAGAAGGACTTGGGGGGGCTGAAAAGCTGGACATGAGCCGACAATGTGCACTCGGAGCCCTGAAGGCCAACAGTATCCTGGGCTGCATCAAAAGAAGCGTGGCCAGCAGGTCGAGGGAGGTGATTCTGCCCTTCTACTCCACTCTGGTGAGACCCCACCTGGAGTACTGCGTCCAGCTCTGGACCCCTCAGCACAGGAAAGACATGGACCTGTTGGAGTGGGTCCAGAGAAGGGCCACAAAAATGATCCGAGGGATGGAACACCTCTCCATCCTAAGGCTTAAAGGCCTTATTGTGGCCTTTCAGTAATTAAAGGGGACTTATAAGAAAGATGGGGACAAACTTTTTAGCAGGGCCTGTTGTGATAGTGTTGTGGTTTAGCCCCAGTCAGCAATTAAGTACCACACAGCCACTCACTCACCCTCCCCCCTGGTGGGATGGGGGAGAGAATCAGAAGAGCAAAAGTAAGAAAACTTGTGGGTTGAGATAAGAACAGTTTAATAATTGGAACATAATAATAATAATAATAATAATAATAATAATAATAATAATAATGAATTGTAATGAGAAGGAAAACAACAAGAGAGCAAGAGAGGAACAAAACCCAGGGAAAAAAAACCAAGTGATACAACCACTCACCACCCACCGACTGATGCCCAGCCAGTCCCCAAGCAGCGATTGCTGCCCTCCAGCCAACTCCCCCCAGTTTCTATACTGAGCATGATGTCATATGGTATGGAAGAGCCCTTTGGCCAGTTTGGATCAACCATCTTGTTTGTGTCCCCTCCCAGTTTCTTGTGCACCCAGCAGAGCATTGGGAAGCTGAAAAGTCCTTGAGTAGTGCAAACATTACTTAGCAACAACTAAAACACCAGTGTGTTATCAGCATTATTCTCATACTAAATCCAAAACACAGCACTATACCAGCTACTAGGAAGAAAATTAACTCTATTCCAGTTGAAACCAGGACAGAGAGGACAAGGGGTAATGTTTATAAACTAAAAGAAGGTAGATTTAGACTAGATATAAGGAAGAAAGTTTTTACAATGAGGGTGGTGAAACACTGGAACAGGTTTCCCGGAGAGGTGGTAGATGCCCCATCCCTGGAAACATTCAAGGTCAGGTTGGATGGGGCTCTGAGCAACCTGATCTAGTTGAAGATGTTCCTGGTTATTGCAGGGGTGTTGGGACTAGACGACCTTTAAAGGTCTCTTCCAACCCAAACTATTCTATGATTTGAAACAGAATATACAGGCAAACAGAAGAAGAAAAGAAGTATTGTTAACAACATATTAAAGATGAGAAGCTGAGGCACAGACTCAGGAGATGCATGAATAATACATTCTGGGGGAGGACTGAACAAAAAAACCCCTCACATTTGCACTGACCAAAACCAAACTTCTTTTTGGTCAAAAATGAAAAGTATTTATTTTATATTGAGAAGTGTGTTTCATTCAACATGAAAAAAAGTCTTTTTTGAGGAAAACCATGGAAAGAAAGCACTAAATTTACAGGCTGTCACTCCATTTCTCAGGAAGATGTCTTGCTTCTTTCTACACTTCATCTTAGTTATAGACCTCTCCTAGCATGAATTTTCTCTTTATCTTAGCTCCATCTTACCAGTCAAGTTCCTAATCACAGTATTGTTGTATATGTTGTGGGAGAATGAAATGAGATAATTTTCATTTTTTTCTGTTGACTTCAGTTCTACTTTATATAAATATCTAAAATATAGAACTCTGCTGTTTCTAGTAAGTATTAGAGTTATTATGGCTCTTTTTCAATGCATATGTAAGTATTCTATGTAAGATGGAATGGTTTCGGTAGGAAGAGGTTGAAAGCAATCTAGACCAAGATGTTATGTAGTATCTTATACAATTAAAAAAAGTGTTCAAAGTCCTCCAGGATGAGGAGAGAATTGAGAGAGGTTCCAATAATTTCCAGGGAACTATGTTTTATGTAAATGATGCAGTTTACATTCTAACGGATTAGTGAAAGTAGACTTGACTTTCTCTTATTGTCTTCAAAAAAGTTTCAGAATTGCCAGCATAAGCTATTTTGATGTTTCTGAAAATTTTAAACCATTCAACCTCCTCCAAATGGCACCTTTTGGTTAAAAGTATTCAAAAGTTTTGGTGAAAAATAAGGTGATTTGCTCAAGTCGCATGTGAAGTTTCTGGTAGGGACAGAATATGAAGCATGTGTTTCTGTTCTCTAGTCCATATCACTCGTCCATTGATTATTGAATTCAAGGTACAGAAAATATGGCATATAACTTAAAAAAATTTTGCAATTTCATGAAGCTTCTCTTAATTCAGATTCCTCACAGATGTCAGCTACCTTTTTCATTATCTAATATCCTGTTCCATTAGGATTTTTCATGTCATGTCAAAGAGAGTTATGTTTGACTCCGGAACCAAAATGCAGCATGACTAAGAAAAGAGTAAGAAACCTTTTTAACTTCAAAGTCTTGAATGGCATGAAATTTTGTTTCCAAGGAAACTGCAGATTTTACTTTGGTAGAGGCTACACCACAAAGAAGGTGTAAAAGCCATCTTGTAAATTGTCTCTACAGATGTAAAAGCCATGTACAAGAATCTTTGGTTTAGTAGTCCCTGCCATGGAACAGAAGTGAAGCTAATTTCTTTCTTCCCATATACACAAACTGACAAAGACAACAGTTCTCTAGTGTCATAATGTAAGAAAATCAGAATTCAAATATTATTGCTATACATGAAAGATAAAACTAAAACCTGGCACTATTTCCAGAAATCACATTGAGGCCCATTCTCCCCTATGGAAATAAGGAAAATCAAGAATATCTCCATCCTTTTGACTGGAATCACATTCTTGCTTTTATTCACAGATTTTTACACGCTGAAAAGAGTCATCATCAGTAAGAACCCATGTCACTCTACCAAAGTTTAGTGTTATACTGATTCATATCAGCTGAAAAGTTGATACCTAGATTATGGTGTCTCTAGTATTATTAAAAATAGGCCTACTTTACAGCATATCACTAAATGCCACTAAAACCAAATGCCTAAATGTAAAGAAATATGATGTTTATACTCTCTGCCATTTTTCTTATGAAAAAGAAAGTCCCAATAGTAGATCTTCTCTGCTGAAAATACTATTTTTTTCATACAAATACTCTCACCATCACTTCTATAAATTGCTGTGAATTCCTGTTTGTTTCTTCCCCAACTGATTCCCAAACCCAATTCATTTAGCATGATGTTACAGCAGTAATTAACAAAATGATGAGTCAGTGCTTTCATTTGTAGTGCAGCATGGTGAGATTATACAGTACACTTTTCTCTTATTGCTATTTTTCCTTAACCCCTATTGTGTGCTTCAGTTTACTAATACCTCGGATTTGGTGAACTAAACTCTCGGATACTGGAAATACTCCCTATCTTAAAGGAGAAGCAATGCAAATTTACACCATTTCTGGAATCAGCTATAAAATCGAAAACAGATAAGCTTTCTTGGAATACTCAAATATTACTGGATTCCTCTAAATTTAAAGAAGGTGTCCTGTATATTACACAGAAAAACTAAAACTATTGCACAAATCACATTATTTCTGAAGTCAACCACTGTTAATATGAACTTCACATTCCCCTAGTGATTGTTCCAACACCATCAGCATGTTATACCCTCTTCATTCTGTTAACTGCTTGCCACAGTTGCATGTAAGCTTTATTTCAAGTGTGTACTGATGTTAACTATTACTTTGATTAACTCAGAACACAGAATGACTGTGCATAACAGGATTTAACCCTGTGCACAAGCAGTAGCTAATGAGTGAAGGTCTTCAGAAACTCCTGTCCTTAGAGCTAAAAGTCTGCCTTCTAAACTGCTGACATTTTAGCGATAGATACCAAGGCCACTTATCATTCAAGCCAAGAACCTTCAACATAAGTAGCACTGGGAATAAACATTCATCATGTAGGCTTTATTGTCTGCAAGGGCTGCTTTTATGTGCTTAGTTTTAGAGGTCTCTTTAAAACAATTTGGCTTGCATTGCAAAGTAAGTGAGAAAAAGCATTACCTTTCCTATTAGATGGCAAGAGCTATATTTTGAAATCTGGCATCTAGACCATACCTCTCACAGGCTTCACTGATAAAGATATAAATATTCTTCTGAAAGCAATGGGTGCCTGAGACAGAGAGAGTAGAAGTCACCACATAGCAAAGAGCAATTACAATTTGGGTTGTTGTGTTGGTTATGTCTGGAATACATGTAGTTTCCTGAATACCTTAAGGAAAGATATAAATCTTTGACCTGTGCCCTTCTCACTGGAATACACTCAGAAAATAAAAACCAATTTCTTATAAAGAGTTAAAATGTTATTTTGTTCTATACCTTAAATGATTCTTTGCACTAAGGATGAAATTGCACCTTCACCCCTAAGTAGCCTGATTAAATGACCCAGATTTAAATCACTATTCCAAAAATTGTTGACTGGGACCATGAGCACCAGTCTCCTATTTGCTGGTGCTTGTCTGTTCTAGGATGGCACTTCTTTTTATGAAATTCCTGAAAAAAATCCTATATGAAATACCATCTTCAGTACATGAAACCACATTTGGAATGGAAACGACCCTAACGACCCTAAGCCATTGCTACCATCTGTGCTCCATTTGGCGGTGCTGATAGGTTCCATCACATTGGTCGGTTATTGGAACTTCTTTTTTTCTACAAAAAGTTTCCAACCCAGACAGTTACATAACAGTATAAACAAAGAAAGAAAACATAGCCTCAAGGCCTTAAAAATTTAAAATCCTATTTTAGGGGCAACAGCTTTAACCTGATGCTCCATTAAGGTCCTTATGGAACAGCACATAGATTACTGGGATACACTACATACCCCCAAAAAAGTCATTATGTGAGAGATTATTAATTCCAAATTTATTTGGTGATCTCCTTGTTCCTTTCTCAATTAGCTCAGTGCATCTCTCGAGCTTGGCACCGAAGAACAAAGACAATGTTTTAAAAAGTGTGTGCAAGGGTCTGGCTGACTTCTTGGCTGAATCAGCAGTGCAGGTGGGACCTAATTTCAAGCAATACAGTGGCCTCATATAACACAGAAGTCACGACATAATTTTATGTGAATAAAAATTCCAGTGAGGCACTCCTGTGAGCACTGTTCTTTGCTACAATTTTAAATGCTTTTAAAAAAATGTTCTGCCATTCATATTAATTTTATTGACATTTGCTGTAGCTATAAATGAAACAGTTAAAGAGCTGGAGGCGTTCTTCTGAAATTACTGTCAGCTGTGAAGAATATGGTAAAGTTTGTGAAACTGTTCCCTTTAGCGATTTCAAGACCTGCTTCTGAGAGAATGAAGTGTATCTTGTCCTGTACAAAGTGGGGAAAAATTTCTGTGGAAAATGCTTTGAGAGGAGATACGTATCATGATGGGTAGAATATGATTTAATAATTTAGTAATTGTGTGGAGGTAAAATATATGAAAGTAAATGAGAAGAGCAGATAGAAATTGTTATCAATCTGTGTTGCAGATTTCATTCAAAACAAAAGCCAGATCTTCTCCTGAGTGAAATGTCCATTCTGCTGCAGCTAGGAAGAAGGTAGCCCATTTATAGTCATACTATTCCAGAGCTTGTTGAGGACAATTTAAGTGATAAAAATGGCTTCAACTGCTCAGAGTTACTCTATTTTATTCTCAACTGCAAATACCCCACTCAGTTTTTCTCAGAGCTGTCAGCGTAGTGCCACTGTGTAATGTTGTTGCCTCATGTACGTGTTACAATAATGCAGCCCACTCCCTGGCCATGGGCATGGTGCATGTGCCTCGCTAGTCCTGGCTGTCACACTTCTTCATTCCTCCTCAGATCGTCTGTATCTGACTGTGGAGAGTGACTCTGAACGATCTGAATTTTTAAAAGTGGTTTTATGGGCCAGCTAGGTCATAGACCAATGCTGTTAGCAAAGAAGCTGCAGCAGTGCATACACAGCAGTGTATATAGCTCATAACTTGCGATCATGATGAAAAGGAGTTCTCTAATCACAACAATAAGATCTACCAATAACGCAGGTCAAAGATGTCAAAATGTATGAGGCTTCTAACATATTATTTTTCATATATTAATACTACAGGGCAGTAGACTTTTCTATTCAGGCCCTTTTAAAATTTTTAGCTGTGCTATAATAGTTATCCCTTCTATCTCCTCCTTAACAAAGGAACCTTTCTGAGAAATTGAATCCCTAGTGTTTTATGGGAAAGTTTTCACCTTTCATTTAAGAAGTCAGAAACCAAATGGCACACTGTTTGTAAGCCAAGGGGAAGAAGCATGTGCTAATCTTATCCCTCCAACTTTCTACCTTACTGCTGCAACAAATTCAGAGAATAAAGCACCTAAAGTATGCCTAGAAGTGGTCCTTAAAAAAAAAAAAAAGAAAAGAGTTGAGGTTCACTCTCTGGAAATTTCAACAGTTAACATATCACCTGTTTGGCAATGCCATTATTGAACTGGCATCATGCCCTCACAGAAAGCGTCTTCAAAAGTTCCTGAGCAGAACAATAACTAGCAGAATTAATAATATAAATATATATATGTATGTGGTTTTTATACTGGTGAATATTGGCAAGATGCTAAGTATAGAAATATTTTAAGGGTTTGTTTGCAGGTGTTTTGGGTTTTTTTGCTACGTAGGGAGGATTTACTCTAACATTACTTTTGTGAATTTGTATGAGTTCCATCATTTAAAGCAGAATTCTATATGAATGTAGTCAATGTACATCCTTTTTCATAAAACATAGTTTATGTATTTTGCGGAGGCAATTGGAGGGTTCTTTTGTCTGATGGTGTATATTCACATATAGAGACACTGAAAAGCAGACCAAAAGTTTACTTATGTCTGTATGCCCCTCTTTAGTTAATGAATGGGAATGGTATAGCTAATTGCTACCTATCTTCTCTCTGCAACAAATGTAATTAGCATTAAAATACAACTTTAACAGAGAAGAGACCGAGTTGATCAAACAATATGAAAAACAGAATTTATGAATGTTTGTTATGAAGCTGTTTTTCCATAATATCGTTCACCATATAGCTTGGTGAAAATCAGGATAAATTGTTTGCAAAAGTATGAACCTGCATTTGAAACAGAGGCAATTGTAGCATTGTTCTGAATGTAAGCTTGTAATGAAGGAATTAATTTTTTTTTTCTGAGGATCTTTCAAGTGTTTTCAGCAAGAACTGTCCACACAATCATTCTCTGATATCTGTACATTTAGGATCAAGGACCAAATGAAAAGATGCTTGCTTTAAATGAATATTACTAAGCAACAGGGCGTGAATAAAAAAATAAATATTTTATTTATGAAAACAACTATATATATGTACAGGTTACAGCACATGGAGTAAGAAGATTGGAAGATAGCAAACTATTGAGAAAGAGGAAATGAACTCCTAGACGTTCCAGCAATTGTCTGCCTGTCCTCGCCAAAGGTTGGTTATGACAAAATTAATCAAATGAGATTAAAAAAAGTCTACACCCTGTATAACTAGAAAGACAATATTTGCATGACATCCAAACTTCTCATAATGGTAACAACAAGTATGCTAAGAGTTTATGCTACAGGAATGCTAAAAAGATAATACAAGAGACATAATTTAATCATTTCAGAAACCCAGACGGATGGATCTCTCCTTCAGATATAACACTTCATACATATAAGTACAATTATAGAATGAAATAACACAAACACACCTGTATGGGTACATAGACACAGGACCTGGGTACAGGTCCTGTACCTGAGGTAATATAACCTCATTCGTGATTACCCCTTTCCTATCTCCACAAAAGTATTTGATAATTTCTAAGGAAGAAACATAAGTAGGATATTAAATCTCTGTAGCTAGGGTGCTGTATCTGACTGGTTTTAATGCATGTTCTCTGCCCCATTATCTTTCTAATGTGGTATGGTCCAGAGTATCGTATTCTTTCACAGAGATGCAGAAAGCTGTATTTACAATACTGAAGATCCAAAATCCCAGTTCTTTCTATATGTATATTTTTTGACAGTTCTTTGTGCTGAATTTCTGATTTTCATAGCTGGTGTTGAGTTTATCTTCCAGGGCCTATACGCTGAAAAATTAAATGTCATTTGGTTTAGCTCATTACATCATCTGCTAATGGTCTGGTTTCATTGTACATTCATTGACGCTGTTGATTCCATGCAGCATCAGCTTTCCTGTAGAGATTTTCCTATTGTATAGTTTGTTCCACAGTTATTCCTATTTTTTTCTGTATGAAAAACCCATGTAAAAACAATGCATGAGGGAGGAGAGAGGGCTGACTTACTGAAATATTTATAGTTGTACATGTCTAAGATCTATATTCAGCAACAGTGCCCTTACCATAAAGTACATCTGCATTGCCCTTGAGTAAATCACCTGCTGTGTATTGGTAGAGTTGGAATGCTTACTATGTTGTTATTAATGTAATTAATGAAAGAGCCAAGCACATTTTTTGATCAAGCCTTGGGGTATTTCCGAGTTTTCAGCGTGAAATAGACCTTCTGTGTGATCTGTGATCATTATTCCTACCCCTTGCCCTCAGTGTAGCCTCTCCCCTCTGTGACCAGGCAATCTTCTTGTGGCATATGTGAAGAGTTTTCAGAGCAGTAATTGTTTGTATGCCCTTATGGATATTACATTGAATTATACATCAGTCTCTAATTTAAACTTAACCCACTGGTATTTTTCCCTCTTGTAATTTCTATAAACATTTGGTGTGTACCTGGCTGAACTGTTGTAGCTAAAATTGTTGCTGCTGCTGAGCTAGCATTGGTGTTTGCTTCCACATAAATATGTTCTCTATTGAAGCTTCTCATTGAGACTAAGTATTTTTTTGTGGTTTTCATATCTCCTTTAAAATATTTTGACTTTTTAAAAATTTGGTGACTGTTCATCTACTTTACCTGTTTTCCCACACTTTCAAAGCACCACTTCCTTTTCCTTTCTCTTTCAGACATGCAAACTGGCTGTTGGTTTATATTGTTGCTTCTGTGGTAGACCAAAAGCTACTTAAAACTATGCATGTAATTTTTGTTCCTATTTAATTATAAACAGAACTTGAGGACTGTTTCAACTGTTGTAGAAATATTTACTACTCCCAGTAAATAAAACTCAGCAATAATCCTTTGACTTCGGAGATTTTATTTCAAATATTATCCTGGCTCAAGTAATTTTATACATACTACAAATACTGGTGTCAATTTTTTACTTTGTCATTAAACTCAGATGTTCTGACATCTTCCATTTAGTTACAAAAATGCATGTCACATGCACTTTTTTCTTTCATGCTGACACTGATTTTTATCTCTTAATCTGGTGCATCATACTAAATGTCTTTACCTTTTTCTTCAATAACATTAGGCCAGTAACAAAATCCATCTCTGTATGCTTGGATTTCATGAGTCAATCTATATGCAAAAGGAGTAGTTTCTACTTCCTTAGAAGATATGTGCCCCCATGGTTCATTCCTAGCAGTCAAGTTTTAGTAGACTTGGGTTACTTCCGCATTTTTAAAAGACTTTGTCATGCTTTGGTATTTTTATTTGGATACTGCAATGATTTAGGTACTGTGTCTATTAATTCATCTTGAGATTACGATCTTATTTTTCATTATAAGAAAAAAGCCATATATTGATATTTCCTTTCCTCCTGCTTTTCATTTTCCATTTGAACTAAAATTATTAAGAAGTTCTGGCAGAGAATAACAGTAGGTCAATAACTTAAATGTTAAGGTAAGCTAGATGGTAACTCCTATTAATAGTGCTGGGAGAAAGCTGGGAAAATCACCTTAGAAAAGAATTTTCCTAGTAAATGCCTGTCGTTCCCTGCAGCAGTCTTGTTAATGAACTACACCACAGCTGGATACAAAGTATAAGGCTAACCTATGGCATTTGCTATTTTTGGCTGCTTAAATCTAAAGAAGATCTATCTGATTAAAATGTGGTAAATTTTCCCCTTCTGAAAATAGGTTTTGCAAAAGAACCCCACAAAGGAAAAACACTTGATTATGTCTGTATTTTCCTCTGCTTTAACTTTTAAGCAAAGCTAACAGATTAAGCAGCCACAGAAGTCTACCTGCCTCAGTGTTTTGTTTGTGAACAGAAAAACTTACACTAAAGGCAGAAGGTTTTGGTAAGATGTAAAATGCAGTGGACGGGACTTGTAAAACATTGCTGGATTTCAGGCTGAAATTCTTAAGAAGGATTGTGCTAAAAAAAAAAGATCTCTCTGCTCCCCGCTGGCCAGAGCGTTGCCTCACCCCCCATCAGAGATCCAAAACAACCAGCTGGCAAATGAGCCATCCACTGGGTCTTCTGACTATAATTCCATGCAAAGAAATGTAATCTTAAGCAAGACCCCTCTTCATTTTTTTTACCATGATATCTGTCTATAGAATGTGCTGTTGTCTTATCTTTTAACTTTGTAGTGATGAATATGAAAATTTGTTTATATTTTTGTTACCAGAACAGAAATAATGAATATTTATAACAAATTGGGTCTACAAGGCATAAATTACCATTTGGTTAAACTGTACACAAATGCATTTTGGTTCTTTTTTTAATTACTGCTTGTTTAAAATAATCAATTTAAAATAATTACATGCATTGCTTTCATTCCCTTAGTCTTGATACTTATGCTAGGCACTTGCTTTATTATATAAAGCATTTCTAGATACTCATGGTTTTAATGTTATTAGAGTAGTTGCTTGGAGATATTAAGCATAACTCTATTAAAATTTAATAAGAATCAAATTCTAAACTTCTCAGGAACAAAACTCTTTCACAAGTCTGTTTATGGGCAACGTTTTGCACACTGCATGCTTTCCCTGAACACCGGCTACAGCCAGGAAATTTTTCTCTTCTGATATGTAATAAGTTAACTTGCATCTTTTTTTAAAACAAGAGAGTTTAGAGGTCCTGCAGAGTGCAGATTACTCTATTATAAATACTCAGTGTTAATAAATTTACAGCAGAACTTAGAATATGTGTAAAGGAACTGAGATTTCTTTTTAGGAGAAGTATTAAAATGATATTTAGTTATAACAAACGAATTTTGAAGGTGCACACACTATTTTGGCTTTATATACCCATCTTGTGTATGGCATATGGCCGTACTTACATATTGATTCTTCAGTAGTGGAAATGGAAAATTTCAAATAATACAGGCAAATATGACAACACACTCAGGTGATGTAAGAACAAGGTAATTCCTGTTGCATTTTTATACTACAGAGAATCATTTGTGACAAAGTAAAAGAGTTGACTCAAAATCAGGAATAACTTTTTTATGTTGTTTGTTGATGTCTGCTAAAGAAGAACAGAAAACTTGACTAGAAGATAATGAAAATGGATGAATGTGTGTGTTGCAAAAAGTAAACACATCATCAGCTATAGTATTCAAGACTTTTATAGTCCAATTAGAACTCAAATAAGAACATCCATTACAACGACATCAAATGAGAACTTTTTGACCTTTGATATTTAACAATATCAATCTGGTAAACATATTTTTGGGAAGCTTGAAAAACATATATTTATTTGTAAAGTAGAATAAAAATTATCTTCCTGCCTTTTTGCTTAGTGGAAATAATGATAACAGTTCAAACAAAAATGCCTTTTTTAAGGATCATTTGTGAAGTAATGCATAGTAGTAGTTCAAGTCCTCTCTGGTCTACACAAAGAAATGCTCATGGAATTAAGAGGTTTATCCTTTTGAACCTGATAAATAGCTGTTCACATTTTAAAAGTGTCAGCTTGCAGTTGTTTCCTATGCAAAATATAACTTTGAAAATGCAGACTAGCCTAAGTTGAAACCATAGGCTGAAAGCAAATCATTACCTTTCCATAAAATTAACAAGATTTTCCTGCTCTCCTACTAATAGCCTTATCCTTCAGGGATGACATTTAAGAGCTATGAAGCCCCTATTTATTTTTTTGTATTAAAAATCTTATTTCAACTCTCTTTAGTTCCATGAAGGCATAGAGACTTCACAGAAATGAAAACTGAATCAGCCAAACCTTTATTAGCTGCTTTTTTTTTTTTTTCTTTCCTTCCTGGGGGATAGTCTTGTAAGGAGACCTAGTAGATTGTTGTGAGATGCTTCACTCTTCCAGGAAAAAAAGAGCTAAGGGGTAGCTGATACTAATATGTTAATATCACAAATTCCAACCATCTTAAAGCTTCTCTGAGAGATTTAGCTTCTGGGATCATATAAAATTAAATTAGAATTTTACATTACGTAACAAGTTTCTACGGTGAATAAAGAGGTGAACTAAAAGATGTGATCCTACTTCCTCTAAAAAAGACAAAACAAATTAGTCTTTCTCACAAATCCACTATTCACATCTATTCATTTTCAGTACTTGGCTTAATCTTTTTACATGACTGAGATATACAATGTTCTTTTAATTTTTTCCTTGGCTTCTCACTCCTTAGCTTGATATAAAGAGAAGTATCCAGGACACAGAGTGGTTAACTGTTAAACCGGGGCATTAGGTATATAATTCTGTATTCAAGATTATTATAATGTCAGGAATTGCCTCCTGTTTGAAGATGAATGCAAAAGTGGCAGTTTGATGTATTGCAAGTTTCACTACCGTAATTGCATTGCTGAGATGGAGAAGACATCTTAGTTGACCTACAAATGAGTGGTATAGTGAGTGACAGTGGATGTCTCATAGCAGTCTGCATGGTGGTCTAGCTTTCACCTGCATTCTGCTGGTCTTTGAGATGTTGGCTAAAAACTTTATTTCCTTTTAATAGGGTGAGATGGGGAAAGGGTAGAGAGTAGAGATTGGATGTCTTCTTGAATCAGTAGTCATGAAATGAGTACTTTCTCAAGAAGACAAACAGAAGAAGGACTTGAGAAGTAGAAGATCATGTGGAAAGAGTGTAACAGAAAGACTGAAAAAAAAACCCCAAATTAAGAAGAGAGAGAAAGAAAGCAAAATGGTTGTCTGATGAAAAGGTGTGAAAGCTGATTATACAGAAAATATCATGTGATCAGTCTCATGGAAGAGAAGATCCAATGACTAGGGATTCACTTAGAGATATTAGTAAGTTTCAGACATGACAAAGGAGAAGAACAAGGAAGGGATTCTACATTACAAGATCTGTAGGCATCTACTGAACATGGCCAATGCAATATATTTCAAGATCCTTTATTAATAACAACTGATAATCTAAAGAGGATACAGAAGACAGAAAGATGCAGGAGTAAGTAGTAAGTATTTAGGTGTAGCAGAGAAGCTGAGAAGGAACCTTGACTGGAGCATGGGAGAATTCACTGAGCACCCTTTATGCTGGGGTAAATTAAATTACAGGAACAAAATGGATATGCCCAGTAATTGCAGATATTCAAAAAGTGACAACTTAGGTGATATTCAGTCACATTTTTCCAAGTCCTGTCAAAGTTGATTAGAGAGTGACAAGCTCAAGAATTAGTATTGTAAGGAATGTATGACTACTGGGACTGCTGATGGAACAAAGGAAACTTTTTTGATGGATTGATTCTAGTCATTTAGGATTGAAGCTGGCATGAAAGAATACCTTTTACTAAAGAATATAGAGAATGGAATGAGATAAATTAATGATTTCCACTTTTGGCTGTAATGATCAAGAGAGGAGAAATAAGGAAAATGAGGGTACACTGAGGAATTCAAGAAAGAAAATGGAAGTGATGTGCAAGACCTGTTATAGTAATGTGGATACCAAAGACATGATGAAAACAAATTGCAAATAAGATTTAAAAACCCAGGAATTTTATATATATAGATATATATATATTTATTAAAAGGTAAAAATGGTGGTATCGTATTGCATGGTAATGATATAAAAGATTCTAGAAGAGTAACATAGAATCATAGAATCATAGAACAGCTCAGGTTGGAAGACACCTTGAAAGATCATCTGGTCCAACCTTTCATGGGAAAGGGAGGCTAGATGGGATTATCTAGCACCCTGTCCAATTGCACCTTGAAAACCTCCAGTGACAGGGACTCTATCACATCCCTGGAGAGGTTGTTTCAGTGATTCATTGTTCTCACTGTAAAAAATTTATTTCTTATATGAAGACGAAACCTCTCCCAGTGCAACTTGTACCTGTTGCCCCTTATGCTCTCCATGTGGCTCCTTGCAAAGAGATAGCCTCTGTCCTCTTTGTAGCTGCCGTTTAAGTTCTGGAATACTGTGATGAGGTCCTCCTGAGCCTTCTCTTAACATGGACAGTTTAAGATCTGTTTGGGCTAAAGTCACTTTGGAGATGAATAATGAAAGGTTCTATGATAATATTGGTAGGAATTGCAGGAGGTTTTGTGACCACTGTGTTTATACGTAGATGAAAGTTTCTTTATCAAATAGCCACTGTCAATACAAATGGAAGGCAACAGTGTCAGGTTTGGAAAAAAAAACCTCACTGCTTTACCGTCCAAATAGACTGCTGACTACAGGAAACTGAAGTATTTAGCATTAAAAATGAAAGTTTGAAAGGAAATATTTGTACTTATTCATGAGACTGCCTGACTGAAAAGTAGCAAATATAGTCCTTACATGTGGTGGAGGGTGTGGGAAAAAAGATAACATGGAAGATCATAGTTTTAACACTCAGATCCTGCATGCAGTGGTACTGAACAAGATTTCAACATGGAAGTAAAAATAAAGTAAAAATAACTATAATGTAGATTTATCAAAGATAGTTCATATTAGAGATAGTAATCTTTGGCTTTGAAAGAACAATTAATTTTTCAAGACAACGAATGACTTTTCTATCTCTTTTAATAACAGAATCACAGAATCACAGAATCGTATAGGTTGGAAAGGACCTTTAAGATCATCGAGTCCAACCGTAAACCTAACACTACCAAGACCACCACTATACCATGTCCCTAAGCACCTCATCCAAACGTCTTTTAAATACCTCCAGGGATGGCGACTCAACCACTTCCCTGGGCAGCCTGTTCCAATGCTTGATAACCCTTTCAGTGAAGTAAAATTTCCTAACAAACCACTTAGTAAAGGTTTTGATATGGTACCACACAGAAAACTACTCATTCAAAGGGGGAAAACAGGATTAATGCAGTAACTGTAGGGGAGAAAAGCAAGTAGAGGTGAGACAATGGACTGTATTGAAAGGACAATTATTTGACTATAAAGGTCTACCTTTCACTGAGAATCTTGGCACAGAAAGAAAGACTGAGGGTAAATCTGTTGATTACATGAAGCCACATGGCCATTGTGTAGATGAATTCCAAGATGTTGGACAGGAAATAACAGATGATCCTGAGATTTGGCAAAATATAAATCAGACAAAATTTTAACAAGCTAAACACTTAGGAACTAATCTGATTTTACTCCATAAGCTTCAGTTCATCAATTGGAGAGTTCATAGTGTATTTTTCATTTCAGTGTATATATGTGTGTATTATATATATGTATACATGTATACACAAATATATTAATTTCCATTATGCAGCTATGAAGGGCCTGAAAAACATTAAAAACAGTTGCAGATGTGCAACTGATCATATGCTAAAGAGCAGGATGCCTGTGGTCCATTGAAGGACTAATGAGGATCTATGCAAGACAGATGTAATATCATGCAGGGAGGATGAGCAGATCAGGCAATGGCCCAATATAGCATGCAAAGATTTAAACATTTGGCATATGACCTTGAAAATATGCTTAGTGTTTGACTAATCTAAATACCTATTAAAGTGCATGATAGATGCATGACAGAAGACAGCATCAAATAGAAAAGCATATGGATATAAAGGATAGTCATCACTTGCAATCCCTGGTTGCCAGCTGCTGAAACCTCCTGTGTGCTGTTTAATCACTGCTACACAGGGTTATCCTTGTTATTTGCCAGACTGTAGAATAAAGGACACTGAGTGACAGCTTTGGTATTTGACCAAGCTTTGTGGCTGGACAAGGTTAAATGAGTGTCGTCTCTGGACTGATGTTAGAAATAGCTTCTAAGCAGTCAATTGTAGTCACTGAAGAAAGAGTCTCTGCAGTGCCAGTAATGGCCAGTGAGCCATTTGGCCAGTGGGTTAAAATGGCCAGTGGCCAGTGGAAGACAGATCCTGAAAGAAGCCACAAGCAAAAATATCTGGTTTTACTAGTGATGGGGAGGTATTAATATAATTGTTTAATAACACTTGTCATTTAAACTTCTCTACACAGTTCCAAGACATTAATGTGCAAGAGGGAATTCCAGCTCATTTTGGTACAGAGATGTTGTAATAGGAGAACCAGAGAACTGGTGGTCTTTTGTGAGAGTAAACAGAGAGGCTGGTTTATTTAATCGAGTAAACTGAAAGTTTGAAGGTGAAGACTGAATGTCCCAAGGACTACAAACCAGCTATAGGGAAGAGTCTTTAAAATTCAAAGGACCACATTCAAAACAAGAAAAAGTTGAGCTAGGTGTTGCAAAAAATAACTTCCAAATTTGGTTTGAAATTAAGGGGAAAAAAAAAGCTTCCTACTTTCAGTGCAGTGATCTTCCAAAACAGGTTTAAGTAAGAGTGGAGTGGTGACAAGCCACTTAACAAGCTTTGAGGTAGACCTTAATAAACACAAGAATAAGATTATGTGTTACGGTGATAGCAAAGTAATGCAGAAAGTTCCTTTTACTGTTGTGCTTTGTGTTTCTGTGCCAGAACCATTTTATATTCTTTTTCTTATAACTTTTTTCTTTACAAGTAAATAATTTACTTCATTCATACCATACCCAAAATATTTACCTTTGTTTAAAATATAAACCAAATCCTACCCCTTGTGCCTTTATTTCTGTGATATACCTGTTGTCTCTTTCCACTGGTACAAATCAAAATCTGCCATTCAGTGAAGTCACTCGTAAAAGAAAAGAGGCAGCAAAGAAAAAACAGCAAGCTCTAGGAAATCTTCAGCTTAGGATATATTGCTACATGGAAAACCTGGAGCTATTAACACACTCTTCTGTACTCTACCATAACACCTGAGGATAACAGAAAGCAAGAGGCCTAGTGCAAATTTTATCTTAAGACTATGTAGCAAAACGTTGGAGGCTATATACAAAACTACTATGATTTCTGTGATGTTGCCAGATGAGTTTTCCCATGCTATATTTTTTGTAGTCTTTCACTGCACATGGAGACGACTAATGCACATTTATTGGCGTATCTATGTAAAAAGTTCCCTATCGTGTTGCTTACCTACTGGAAATATCTAGACAACACATGATGATATTAAGATTAAAAACCTCCTGATTAATACCAGACAGAACATTTGCAATCAAATTATCTATATCAATGGGGCACGTGGAGAACATTTTGTACATGAGTTCAGCAGTTCATAGAGTGGTGCCATTACTGACATAGAACCACCCGTTATTCACCTCATGAGCTCTGTTGTAGTGTTTCAGAAATCTTAATCTTATATAAAATGGTATTTCTTGTGTCTTAAAATAGATGCTTGTAATATGGTTTAGAATTTGCACATTGGCAGCCAACCTTGACCACGCTGTGAAACAGAGTGCAATACAATGCGATCTCTGCTCCATGACTGCAGGCGGAGAACTACAGAAAAAGGTCAGTGGACATTTTGCCCATTATTCAGATGAAGACACAGACGTAGAAATGAACAACTGCTGTGTCGCTTTGGAAAATGAAAATCACCATTAACACAGTACAATACAGTGGAGGTTTTGCTACTTCTGCCATTTCTGACTTTATCTTTGGAGACAAGTATTTCTTACTGTCTTTAAGCACAATTTGTGAAACATATTGCTTTGAAAAGCAACCTAGTTGACTTTTTTTCCTAAACAAAGAAGGTTTTATCCTTTTTTTTTAAATATGCACTATTTCTTTTTTAATTTATTCTCATAAGCAAGGTTTTGAAACAGTTAATGATTGCTTTTTCATTATTAATTGGATAATTGGTTCAGCTTTAACCTTACACTGAGTTCCTGGAACACTAAGAAAAAACTTTTTGAGTCATGAAGGTACACAGTTTTGTAATATTTCATAGAAGAGTGTGGCAGATTTTAGGATAACTATTTAACAAGACATAACTTTAAGAGTAAAGAGTGCAGATGCTGTGCAATCTGTTCTAGCTGCATTCATGATCTCAGTTGCTGCAACTGGTCCTTTTCTATATGTGTGTGAGAAATAGAGTTATTATGGGGCTCGTTAAAAAAAAATTGCCTGTATATAAATAAACAAGTAGGTACTAGATCAAAGTATAAGTATATAGCACTGAAGAATATAGGTCATTGTTGCTGAGGTTTACAAAACCTGCAGCTTCCATGCCAGCTTTGTGCCTGCAGGTCTTCTCAAGGATCTCCGATGAAACTCTTTCCCTGAAATCCCTGCCATGAGCCCCCCCACTCCCAGGGGTTTAGTTGTGTGGGTACGAAGGACCCAGGATCCAGCCCTGACATGGCTTAGCTGTGTTACCTTGACTCAGACTGCAGAGAAAGAGCCATGAGACGGCCTGTAGAGACAGAAAAAGGTAAAAGTTACAGAAGTAGGATTGCCGAGACAGGATCATTAATAAATCAAGAGGAAAAACAACAGCAAGGAATGGTATAAAGCCCAAAAGGAGAACATAGTTTTTACTGAGGGTCATTGGGTTGACTTGTCAGTACTGTCAGTTAATAGGAGACAGCAGCTCAGTAACATCCAGGACGAGTCCCACGTAGCTACAGAGGCTAACCCTTCTCCCCTGGATGCCACCTTTCTGGCATCCGTATGCTGTGCTGTATGGTCTTGGTGTGCTGTATCAGGGGAGGTGAGCATGACAATGCTTGGCCAAACAGCTCGCTATAACTCCTTTATACTTTAAAGCTGTGTATACCCGACTTACAGAGTCTCTTTTCACCTGGCTAAAGATGCCTGGACAAAGAGTCCCAAACGAGGGGCTGTAACATCAGGACAAATCCCTTGTGCTTCATCATGGAGGCTAGGTGGCAACACCTGGTGGGGCTCAACTCCTTAGAGCATGTGGTTTTCTATTTGTCAGGCAGGATCTTACTCAAAGAAAATTGATAGACCTTTTCTCACTGTGCCTTACTGAAGTGCAGACTCAAAGGGCAACAGGTACTTTTATATTTGTCACCCAGTTGGTGCCACTCTGCAGCTTTTCTGTTAACCGCCTACACTCTAAGGACTTTTCTGCCTGAGCTCAGCTATAAGAGCACTGCAAACCTTATGCTTCAAATGTCATGAACAATGGCTTTCAGCACTGAGCAAGTAAAACTATATCTCATCTAGAAGTAGAGGATGACTGTAGAAAAATGTGATTTCAGTTAGCACATTGACAAAAAATGTTGGGACTGTCTACGGAAGCTTTAAACGAAGCAAAAGGAAAGATGTATATACAGTTTTTCGAGCAATGACAGTTGAGCACTGGATATATTTCTGAACAATAAAGAAATGGGGAGCGGTAAAGAAATGATTGTAGCAGGATAAACTGGTAACTGAATGTTGGCATTACACTGAAGGTTTGGGAGCCTGGACTAAAACGTGGATGAAAATTTGCCTTGTTTATTACAGACAAACTGCTGTAGCCTGCTCTAAAGCAGTACAGACATGCCATAGTTTAATGTGTAATGCACTTCTGTGAATTGATGTTGACCTTACTCTTGGCATTTGGCTTTAGCATTCTATTTCTTTCCCTTGTTTCATTAATGATGAAGCTTCTCTTCCTTTGTAATTATCATTGGTAATTGATTGCACACCCAGAAGAAGCATACTTTTTTTTTTTTTTTTTTGGACACTGAGTGGGGCTGGAGGCTTTATTTTTTGCCTATTTGATTCATGTAATTATAACATATATATATCTGCCTCATTAACATAACAGATGATATACTTCATTGTCACATTTGAAAATGTCAATTTCCAGTTCAATCTTAAGATCCATCTAGTGTAACGATTTGTCTTTATGAACAGATATAATTTATCTAAAGTGTCATAGTAATACGCTCTTCCACTGGTGTGTCTTCTCTTTGGTGGCATGATATATACTCTGCTGCCTTCTTTACCAATGTAATATAGATTCTCTTAAAGAAAAAGAATAAAAATACATATCAGTAAACACTGTTAGCTAATTTCAATACTTATTTTTGGGAAAGGACCTTTGTCTATTCTTTCTCATGCATCCAAAGACAAACATGTCCCACTCAAAAATTGTAATGACACGTATATCACATTGGGCCAGCCTGGATTTGGAAAGTACAGACAATAATAGAGCATGGTTGAAAGTGTCATCATCCAGCCAAAATAATTTTTGGCTTGAAAAGAAAGTATGTCCCATGATTTTCAATACTCAGCTACGTGCTTGAAAAATGTTTGTTTATTCCTTGGCTTTCATACAGACCAAATAAACAGAGTATTGGAGCTCTTTATCTACAGTGTATCAGTCTTAACAAAATTTTTGCTCAATTATGAATAATTAGTAATTTTGTGATAGAACTTGTCACTTAGAAACCAAATATGGATTTGTCCAGATAAGGTGACTCAGACAAAGTGATGACATGATGTAAAATACTTGTGATTATAGCTGCTTACTACAGATACCACTAAAAAATTCCAGATTATGGCATACAACCAGGTTAATGATTAGGATTTGGCCATAGCACAGCTTTTTGTGTCCTGCTTGAGATGCCATGTCTCATCCGTAGCCACACTTTACACCGCTGACATACAGTAGTCCATAAGGAAGAAAGGACATGGGCGAGCTGTTCCCACCAGAACCTTGTCCTTGCCATTGGGGAAAAGCACATGGAAACGGGTTGACTGCCAGCAGAGAGCTACTCCATACACCACCTGCCTCCTCCTTTCCCTATCAAGATCCCTGAAGAGGATTTTAGTGTTTTGGTGAGGGCTTTCCTATAGAGTACCAAAGTAGCATTCTCAAGAGTCAGAGTTGATCTGTCCTTCTCTACAGCACACTGATCTTGCCTCTTCCCCATAGCAAGGAACAAATTTAATCCTTTCATCACAGAAATCTGAATACAGGTGCAGCACAAAAAGTCCATGTTCTGTTCCCATTATAGAAAAGAATACACTTTTTTTCTTAATGTGGTTGCCCTCAAGGACTGGAGCATCATATCTTTGGGATCACAAGTCAAACATTTTTTTTCTATTTCATTGTCCTGTGGGATATTAGCTATCACAATGCTAAATATATATATATATAGTCTGGTATATTGTTTTGCTGAGTTAAAGATTTTTCTTTAGAATTATAGATATAATAAAAATGCATGAAAATATAAAAATAGATTAGTGGTTTCCTTATTCTTTTGAATATGTTATTGATTTTAAAGTATTTTTCCGTATTTATAAAGCCTCTGGTAATATTGGTCGCTAGTTCTTAAATTTTTCTTTTCTTCATTTTCCTATTAGTATAATTTTTAGGTCAAAATATCCTGATTCATTATTTTCTCCTAAATATAGTTTAAAGACTGTGGGTGTCTGAGCTTTTAGTGTGTGTTTTCACAATGAAATGAAATTTCTATTTATATTTGGAAAGCTGGTTGTGGATTTGGCTTTTTAAAGCAGAATTTGAAAGCTCTATTTTCTGTGTTGCTTTTCCTTGCTTGGGATGCAAAACTCCCTGGGACTCTGAGAACTGCACTTTATAAATGAAATTTACTATTATTGCTGTTTTCTCCACAGTAAAAGCTATTGTTAGTGACAACTGAGTTGCAGCCTTACAGCTCCCTGTCTACTATTATAATGTTCCAAACTTCTCCTTTTGGGCTCAAACACCTTATGCTTTGGTTAAGCTGAAAAATTTTGGTTGACTGGTTGACTGAGGTCGGTTCAGGTTTTCTTTAGTTAGCAAAACATGTTTTACAACAAGAATCAGTATACAAACAAAACAGCATCTATTTAAAAAACAGGATGTATTTTAAAAGGCGCATTTTTCTTAGAATACAAATAACTTGAAGAAGTTGAAATATGAAGGTCAGATGTTTAGCTGCTGTAAATATTGTAGTTTCATCCATCTAAATGAAGCTTTGCCTGTTCAAAAATTTTTGCCTGTTCAAAAAGCTTTGCCTCAAATGTCTGTCTCGTACCCAGTACATCTCAATGAGGAATTATTGTTCATAATGGGCTGATCTTAAGTGGTGAGTGGGAGTCAGGGCGTATGTGTGATTGTGAGTGCTACAAGTTACTTAGAAACGTAAGTCATAGAGAATATTGAACTTTTGAGAAGTTTGTAAAAGTCTAATTACAGTTAAAGCGTAACTTCAAATTAGAAGTTTTTAAATGGTTTTTTGTTCTCATTTCGTTATTACTTAACATTAGATAGCAAGAAATTAAAAGGTTTCATTGTAATATAAATTCTATACAAAACCATTTAGTGCATTAATACATAACCTTTAGGTTTATGGATTACTTCTTAATGAAGTAGCATTATTTGTTATGGCTGCAATTATCTGGGAGACTGTCTGTTAACTTTGTGAATCTTCTATGGTTTACTCTGTTCCAACTGTATATTGCTGTAGGCTGCCTGAATAGTTAAAAGGAGTTTATGAAGACTGTGTTAAGAAAACTGAAAGACAGGGTAAGCAGCTGACACAGGTCAGCCTTAGGTGCCCTATTTCATACAACTTAAGAACGGATGGAACACATTTCGGGGAGAAATTGGTTAACTGCCTATATTCAGCGTAGGAGCCTTGGCATAACATAGGAAATGTTTTCTTTCTTGATAAAATAATTCTTTAAAAATAGTCCACTTGACCTAAAATTACTCAATAGTTTCTTCTGAAAAAAAAGTAGGAAAGAGTAGATTAATAAAACTTGGAAGAAAGTGATACAGATTCTGTTTCTTTCTCTTCCCACCTAGTGGTTAGGGCATTTATCTCGGCTGATGGAGGCACAAAATCAATTTTCTCCCCTGCTTGAAAGGGATTAATCCCATATTGTAAAAAGGACTCCTTTCCACAGTACTATGATCTATTTTGAGGTGGGTTACACTCAGTATCTCCCCTAGACTGTAAGTATTGGATATGTATCAAGAAGACTGGCTCTAGAAGCTGATGGCTTTAAGGGTGTTTCAGTCATTCCCCCAGGTTTGACAGACTTTGTCTTCTGAGCCTAGTGGCCTGCAGTAACCACAGATACTGAGAAAATGCTGCCTTTTGAATATCTTCCAGCCTGGTGATTTGATCAGAGCCATGAAAATCTTATTCAGAACAAGAATTTCAATTAAATATGCCCCACAATTAAGATATAGTGCTGGTGTCTTTCTCAACCATTGAATATTTAAGTAGAAAAGCATCACTGGGTGAAATTGAAACTAGTTTACCCCAGAGTATTTTATTATATGGTACCTAGCACACTCTGGAGGTAGGTGAAATCTGATGAATCAGAGGACAACTCTGGATTTGGGTCAGGCACCATGGACAGGTACGGGGAACATATACAAAGCACAGGGTCTGGAGTATACGAGAGAAGGGTTGTCATCAGCATCACCATATATATATCCTTCAGTTCTGTGAATGGTATTTAATCAGGCTCTTTTTTAAATTTATTTTTTTATTTTCCAAATTTTCAAATTTGGAGTAAATATTTTCAAAACAGAAAGAAAATTATTGTGTTTCATATCACAAAAATATTTTGTCCCATCCACAGTTATTATCTTTTGCTTCTCATTTTTGAATTTGTATGTATATAAATATATCTAGTTGTGTGTGTGTGTCAGATATATGTATATACGCATATATATGTACATAAATATCTATATGTATGAGCTCAAATAATTTTTTTCTCCTTTTTAGGACCATGATAAAAGCATTTGCTTTTCCTGTTTGCTGTGTTTTGCTCTGCCAGATTCCTTTAAGTAAGGAATGCTTCGATTAGGTGTAAGTCTCTGAAATGAAAGGGATTTTGCATGTCATTATTCACTTGTCCCGTTCCCCGTCCTGGCATGCAGCGGGTGCTAGCTGAGTGTGCTGGGAAGGGAAGATTCCCTGGGGCAGGATGGGTCTCACAGGGGAGGCTGGGCATTGCAAAAACTGGGAAAGCCATGAGAGGTGTAAAGGGTGACACAAAGGCAACTCCAGGACACGATGGGGGAAAAAAGTGATATTCCAGGAAGCAGACAATATGGTATGGAGCCACGCGTGGCCACAGCACAGGAAGTCCCTGAAGGGCTGCCAGGCTGAGGGCAAGCCCGGAAGAAAGGGGATGCCCTTCAGGGAGTGTGTTTGTGATACTTTTATTCTGTCTCACTTAATTCCTCACAAGATTTTCTCTTTTAAAAGATGTTTTTAACACAGTTTCAGTTTTTGCTCAAGTAAAACCAGGATTCTGACCTTAAAAATCCTGGCAGCTTTTTGAAGGTGGCAGGCTCCCTGAGTAGATCCAGTGAAAGCAGTGGCATGTTAATGTGTTGTCACAAGAGCAAGACAAGAAAGTACTTATTATCTGCTGCATCCCAATTTTATTAGTCTCAAGGCTATATTAAAGGACACACAAGGAATCAGGCACAATCCAAACCCCTTTACTTTTTCCAAAGAGGAAGAAGATGGTGGGCTGAAAGGCCTTGAGAAGAGTGAAGTCTATAAGCACTTTGGGATGGGTCTGTCAGAGTGGGAGCTGGCTAGGCTGATAGCAGCATTAAAAAGTCTAAATAATAGAAGTGTGTCGGCAATTATCCCTCTTTATTCTAAATGTTTTGTACCTTTGAGGAATGAACAGAATGTGCTGTATTTGGAAAAAGCTCTATTAGTTGCTTAAGTCAACTTTTTCCACAGGCTCCCGGAAGGAAGCCCTTGAAGGGAAACCTTAAACCTCCTATATTAATTCAAAGTGGTACCCAAAGATAACTCAGGCCTTGGTCTGAGCAATATTACTGTAGCATACTCTGCTGAAGATCACACACCTGAGCAGGTGCACTAAGTAAGACCCTTCAAAGAAGAGGTCCTGAAAGGTGTCTCTTAGCTTGGTAACCATGACAATAGCTTTCTCAAATACTTTCTGCTAATGAAGAGTCCAAAATGTCACATCTGCTTGGAATTTTTTTCCAGTGTACTCTGTGGATTTCACTAGTACTTTCAGAAATGGAGAAACTGAGGAAGAGCCTGGTCCTGATCAGAAATCCAGGTGCTTGTACACGGGGCAGGTGACATGTGGCCAAGGGGGAGAGAAAGAGATGCCTGTCTAGTCAGAAAGAGGGGAGGCATAGTCTAACTCTTCACCTAAACACAATCACAAAAGGCAGATCACAAGCAGCCAGACTGAACATAATCAGATCTCATGGACCTACAAAGACATGTAAGCTTGCGGGAAGAAGGGTCTCTTGAATTAGTACTTTAAATAGCAATCAGCGGTGTATTCAGAACCTATGAGTAAAGTCAGTCCCCAAGGGTTGGTTAGCATCTGTCAAACATCCAAACTGTTTTAATTACAAACCACAAAGCTTGTTCCTCCTGAGGGATAATGGGAGAGAGTAGATGCAGGTTGCATGTGGAAATAAGTCTGAAAAGTCACCAGTGACCCTAGGAGATGGGTAGTTGTATCCTGGTCCTTGGCCTCAGGAGGAAAGGCTGGCAAAAGCTCAGGGGCCTCCCAACACCCTTCAGGTTGTGCTTAGACTGCAGGGATCCCCTGACACGCCCACTCCTTCCCTCCCAGGAGATGCTGCCTCAGCAGAGCTGAAGCTCATAACCCTGTAGCTGCACAGGATGAGCAAGGAGCCGGAGCCAAGCAGCACCGTATGGCGTGCGATGGAAAGCCTTCTCCAGTCGTGTGCCAAAGGAGGCATCCTCAGCATAAGACCTAGGCATCGCACTGGGGTTTCCTGCTCCCAGCCTGCAGCGCCAAAACGCTGCCTGCAGCTGTGGATGTGGTAGTGGCTGACCCGCAGAAGGTGTATCACCTTCTAACCACCGATATTTGAATTAAAATCCAATAAAATGTCAGGCCTCACAAACACTTCTCCCTGATACATGCTGCCACCTGTTTTAACAGATGCAGAAAAAAATTATCCTTTGCCATGCCTATCTGCAAGTATCTAGCGCATCCACCTTCTGTAGCTGTTTTAAGCTAATTCTGTGGTAGTGTTCATGTATAAATATATATATCTATATAAGAGTATACAATTCAGAACGCTAACCTTCCTTTAAATATATTATCAGACACAGAAGGGAAATACCACATCAGTTATCATAATTATATTACATATCTTTTTATTCAAATAAAGATTCTAAGATTTTTGGTGGATGAAAAAATACACAGTAAAAGGAAAATCTGACTGCTAATGGTACAATGGACTGGATGGTGGGTACCAAAGAGGGTTCTTGATGGGAGTCAGGGGCAGTAAGAAATGAGCAACATTTCCACGATATTTGAGAGAGGAGTGGATGTGTTCCTTTCACTTGATATGTTTTTTTTCCATTTGAACAGATGCTGTTGTCATTTGGCAAAGTACCCCTTCTTAAGGTCAATTCTAAAATATTAGGATTACTCCTCTTGATTTATGCTCTTATTGTTTTCTGCATAAATAAAACTATGGCCTCTTCCTTCCAGTTACTGTGCCACTAGCTTAATTAATTTTGAAAGCAGAAGAGAGTGCAGGAGAGAGCTGATATTAATGAGCTGTACTAACGACATTAGGGACTGACTGAAACTAGTTATTAAAAATAAGAGTAAGGCTTGTTATATGCTTTAGAAAAACTGCAATAAGTAAATCCAGTAAATCCAGACTAAACCCAGAATTTTATGCTCTATGCCTATCTGCATATAGCTACTGTACCCCAGGAAAAATTCTGATCTGAACATGAGCTCTGTGTTCAGTTCCATACTTTAAAAAGTTCATAAAAGTAAAACTCCTGCCTATAAATGACTTCTCCATTTTGAAAGCTAACATTTCTCTTACAGCTAAGAGGTAAAATTTTGCAGTTTGATTGATCTACACTTCAGGGATTACTTCGTCTGTGGATAATTCTATTTTGTCATCTATTTTTATACTACTAGCACCCAAGTGTCCCAGTTAGATGGCCATTGTGCTAGGCACCATACATTCATATATATTCAAAGTATGTACATTTTTCTATCATCAACAGCAAAATATTGTGGAGAAGATGAGAAGAAAATAATGTACCAACAGCAAAGATATGCATGAAACTCAAGGACCACTAATGGCAGGGGAAAAAAAAAAACAAAACAACAGCTGATAACTCACGGTATTCCAGCTCACCTTGAGGGGGAGCTGCCCTGACATCTTCAAAATGAGGAAACTGGGGAGCCTACTACTACTACACATCTAAATAGGTGTCCAAATCTATTGTGGTAATGTCTTGTATTTATTTCAGGTTTAATATTCTGTGAGTTGGAAAGATAGTCTATTACCTTGTCAACTTCTGTTTTGAGCTGCTGCTGTTCTGCATGAATTTATTTCTTGCATTTCCTTGTGACTTTCTTCACTATTCTGCCCCATTTGGGATCAAAAGGTATTTTTTTAAACTTTGGTTATAAAGATTTCCCTAAAGCTTTTTAGCTTTGACCCAGAGTGGTATTCCTCTTCTTCCTATTCATTACCCTCAGACAGATACTTGGTTATTTTGGTCATATTTCTTCCAAAAAGTATTAAACTTGTTTATCAAGCTCCAGGAAATATTTGTTCAAGCTGAGCATGAACAGGCTTTCAAGAGTTTGCAGAGAATCTAGGAAGGGGACTAACTTCATCATCACTCTGAAGACAGTAGAAAAGGACAGATCACCATAATTAGACTTTTTTTCACTGCTGTGACTCCAGTGTATTTGCAATGTAAGCAGGAGCAGTGTTTGACCAAGTCTTTCTACCTACTGAGCGCAGACATGTTCACAGCTGAAGTCATAGTACAGCGCTAACAGCTGATAAAAGTGTCCCTTTTACTCTTTGATAGGAAATAATTTTCATAGACATCAAGGAAGAAGGTTGTGTAGTGAGAAAGGAAGATGCAGATGCTAAAGAATGCCTTTCACATAGGTGAAATTGTTCATCATTTCAACTTGTTATACAGCAAAAGGAAAGAGAACCAAGTTCCAGGTGGGAGGTGAGGAAGAGATACCCAACTGCCTAGTCCTGGCACTGGAGAGGAAACTTTAATCTTGCTTAGAATGGTGAATAAGCCTCAGTGGATCTGAATGAATCAAAGCTTATTTGGACAGAGTTAATATAGAAATCCCCTTTCTCCGATACTACATGTATAGTGTTTGGGTAGTTACACCATATATTAGGTATTATAAAGTTAGATTGTATATAGGCAAAATATACCTTCTCTGTAACCCTCTCAGAAAGAAGAATAATTTTTCCATTGGTAATTAGTTCCATTAGGGTGTATGCTTACACAGGATTGATTATGGAGTAAAAATCATGTTTCACACTGTCCTCAGGGATTATTATATTTAGCATGTAATCAAACATTCAAATGTTTATTCGTGTGAAGTGATATTCCAGACCTTAGGATATTTTTCTATTTAGTCAAGCTGAATATCTCTTCATTTTGCAGAGATGGTAAAATGCCTTGTTCTTTATAATTAAAACCAAAGTATGACTAACATATATCCAGATCCCAAGGATAAGGTAAGTGAAATTTTACTTCCTATAGGGATAGTAAGTATTGTCAAGAACAGTGGCTAGTATGAGACAAAAGTATGTTTGCCATGACTTAGAAGAAGAAGATATCAGGGAAAGATCTTCACTTGACAGTGAAAATCAATTTACAAGTAGATTTTAAAGCCTAGAAGTAGGTTATAAGGAGAATTAAACTGTTGCAGCACAGCTTCAGAAAGCTCATGAGTGAAGTGCTTATCCACAGAGAGAAAAGGTAATATACTTATGCCATAACAAAAATGAGATAATAAAAGTAAGTGATCAGCACATGGTTTTCTGTCTGCAGAAAGAAGGATGTAAATACAGTCCTGCACAGCAAAACCACAGAAAATCTGGATTGACTCAGGCATAATATATGCAAAAGAGAAGAGCAACTTTTATTTAGCAAATGAAATAACTCCCATGACAACCAAAATTCCATATGTGCAGTGGCCAAAATAAAGTTGGATGCCAGTGGTTATTCAGTGTGTTATGTAAGACATTCAGATATTTCCTTTTCTAAGCAGTATAAATTGTTATGTTCATTCGATGGCTGATGGCCTCAATGTGGCTTCCAGTAAAGAAAGGAAAAGGAAATTAATTACAAATTATATAATCCCTGGCCACACTAGGAATCCTCACCATGACCTTTCTCTTCTAGTCTTTGTCATCCAACTAGGCAATAACAGCTAAGCAATAGTTCTAGCAGTAGTTAATCTCCTTTTGGTACTGGACCAACTCCTTTGCCTTGGGCCTGAAAAAGGAATTGAAAAAAAAAGACAAATTGGTACTGTTTGTTACTTGTGGAACATACCTGCTATTTCTACTCTGACATTCACAGCTAAAAATTATCACATAGTTACAATTTTAACATCTGCAGAAAGATACCATTACAAAGATTTATTTTCTAAATCTCAGCAGATGGGAAACTTACAACTTTTCAAGTGATAAATTAAGCTTGCAGACTATCATGAGGGATTTTTACTTACCCTTGCATATGATGTGACATATGATCTCTGGACTAAAGCAAACAGATTAATTAAAACAAGTGGTCTCACTGTGGAAAATAAAAATCATTATTAAGTATGAAATGTATTTTAAAACTCCGGCCACCAATATCTCTGAAATGGAATAATGCTAGTAAAATAGAAGGAGTAAAGGGTCAAAAATACCTGAGAAATATTGTACATTACTTAATCATTGGTATACTAACATTAGCATTACCATCTAAAAATGGAAAGATTTCTGCACCAAATTGCCTTTTCTGATACAAATCCAGAGTAACTCTAAGCTAGTTACAATACAGCTAGTCCAGGATTTATGTTCAAACAATGTAAATCCACACAGTATTTGGGCCTCTCTACTGGGGCTCCAATTTCTGTTAATAAATGAATGCAGTGTATTTTGGAAGGGAAAAAAAAAGTAAGTAAAATAAATATATAATCTCCTGGAACATAAGGAAACATCAATATGACCTTTATTTTACAGTTCCAGTCATCCAGCCTGATGGTCTTTGGAATTCTAATGTTTGGCAGAGATTATTTTTGTAATGATTTCTATTGATGGTGAAATTGTAAATAACTGTAGGTAAGAAAGAATGTGTCCAATTCAATATTGCTATATACAATATTGTGTATAGTTATTAGTAGTATCACCTGCAGCTAAAATTTTGTATTTTAAATTCCTTTTGGTTTCAAACACCATACTTACAATACATTCTGGAGTTACGCTATTGAATTTTAGTCTGTCATTAAATGAGTAATTTCTGTCTATTCTAATACAATTTTCTATGACAGAACCTGGAGAAAGTTTATCTGAGCACCTTGTGTGGTGACTGTAAAACTGATATATCATTAACAGCACCAGCAATGCATTCCCCTATGAATGTGGAATAAGAATCAGTTTCCATCAAAATAGGGTTTTTTTCTGAAACTCAAGATATTCACCAAGGCTTGCAAAACTAGAAATTATATGAATGTTGTCTGGTTTCATCTTAAAGCTCATAAAATACATTTATCAGCCTTAACATCTTTTATGTCTCTGTAATTAAATTATATTGTTCATGTGTTTTTCAGACACTCCTTGTATGAAACCCAGGGAGGTATAATGAATACTATTTATAAGGACAGAATTACAAGATCATTGGAATGAACACTGTATGAAATGTACAGCTTAAGGGTGAGTGAATAAAATTTTCCATCAACGCTATTCATAATTATTACAGCTTTGCTACTTTAGGAAAGAGTGAACTACTGAAATATGTCTGAGTTTTGACTCAGCACTTAGTCAAATATATTGACTTCAGTAAGTAAGGGCACAATACTTATTTCTCCTCAGCAGAATACACTGGGCACAGCCAATGAATGCAGCTGTCAGAGACTCTGTCATGGCACTTTCAGTCTCTGCTGTGCAATAGGCAGGGTAGCATGCCTGAATGGCAGCTATTATGGTTCTGAATTTGTTTATGAATAGGAAGTGGCCTCCTGCATAGCTGTTTCTGGGATTTTGTCAATCTCATGGTTAGAATTCTTTTTCAAAGTTACTCTTCCCTTGTTAAAATATATTTGTTCTTTCAAAAAGCATTTTATGATTTTATATATGACTTTTCCTTCCCAGTATTTATTTCCTATGTATTTACTGAGAACAATGCAATGCCCTTACAATCTCTATTTTTTGCTAGGCTAAACAAGCTTAGTTCTCCCTTCAGCATTTCAGTAGTCCTTCCCAACAGCTGTTCTGGTACAAATTCATCTTTCTTGAATATAGGTGACCACATTTATATATGGTATTCCAGATGGAGCTTCAGCAGGTCTTTGTACAATAACATTAATATTTTGTTATATCTAATAGAATTATCTTACTGTTTATAGTCTCTACACCTTCTTCATGGTGTTTTGGTATGGTATTCATGGTATTACTTTGATACATATTAGTCATTCTGTAAACAAGACCTGTAAAACTTGGAAGATCTTTAAACTGATTTCACACTGGCAGGACAATGTTTTTTTTCCTCTGCTCTGTTGTTTCCAGGTGATAGGCACTCACTGGTAGAGGCCAATAACAAAACTATTATTTGCTATGTTGCAATAACTTTGACGTCGTAATCACAGAATCACAGAATCATATAGGTTGGAAAAGACCTTTAAGATCATTGAGTCCAACCATAAACCTAACACTACCAAGTCCACCACTATACCATGTCCCTAAGCACCTCATCCAAACGTCTTTTAAATACCTCCAGGGATGGCAACTCAACCACTTCCCTGGGCAGCCTGTTCCAATGCTTGACAACCCTTTCAGTGAAGTTAAATTTCCTAATATCCAGTCTAAACCTCCCCTGGCGCAACTTGAGGCCATTTCTTCTCGTCCTATCACTTGTTACCTGGGAGAAGAGGCTGACCCCCACCTCTCTACAACCTCCTTTCAGGTACTTGTAGAGAGCGATAAGGTCTCCCCTCAGCCTCCTTTTCTCCAGGCTAAACAACCCCAGTTCTCTCAGCCACTCCTCATAAGACTTCTGCTCTAGACCCTTCACCAGCTTTGTTGCCCTTCTCTGGACATGCTCCAGCACCTCAATGTCTCTCTTGTAGTGAGGGGCCCAAAACTCAACACAGTATTTGAGGTGTGGCCTCACTAGTGCCGAGTACAGGGGCACGATCACTTCCCTCATCCTGCTGGCCACGCTATTTTTGATACAAGCCAGGATGCCATTGGCTTTCTTGGCCACCTGGGCACACTGCTGGCTCATATTCAGCTGGCTGTCAACCAACACTCCCAGGTCCTTCTCTGCTGAGCAGCTTTCCAGCCACTCTTTCCCAAGCCTGTAGCGTTGCATGGGGTCGCTGTGGCCCAAGAGCAGGACCTTGCACTTAGCCTTGTTAAACCTCATACAATTGGCCTCAGCCCATTGATCCAGCCTGTCCAGATCCCTCTGTAGAGCCTTCCTACCCTCAAGCAGATCAACACTCCCGCACAACTTGGTGTCATCTGCAAACTTACTGAGGGTGCGCTCGATCCCCTTGTCCAGATCATTGATAAAGATATTAAACAGAACTGGCCCCCATACTGAGCCCTGGGGAACACCACTTGTGACCAGCTGCCAACTGGATTTAACTCCATTCACCACAACTCTCTAGGCCTGGCCATCCAGCCAGTTTTTTACCCAGTGAAGCATATGCCCATCCAAGCCATGAATAGTCAGTTTCTCCAGGAGAATGCTGTGGGAAACGGTGTCAAAGGCTTTACTGAAGTCTAGGTAGACAACATCCACAGCCTTTTCCTCATCCACTAGGTGGGTCACCTTGTCATAGAAGGAGATCAGGTTGGTCAAGCAGGACCTGCTTTTCCTGAACCCATGCTGGCTGGGCTTGATCCCTTGGTTATCCTCTACATGCCATGTGATGGCACTCGGGATGATCTGCTCCATCAGCTTCCCCGGTGCCGAGGTCAGGCTGACAGGCCTGTAGTTCCCCGGGTCCTCCTTCTGGCCCTTCTCGTAGATGGGTGTCACATTTGCTAATCTCCAGTCGACTGGGACCTCCCCAGTTAGCCAGGACTTCTGGTAAATGATGGAAAGGGGCTTGGTGAGCACATCTGCCGGTTCCTTCAGTACTCTCAGGTGGATCTCATAGGGCCCCATAGACGTGTGAGTGTCTAAGTGGTACAGCAGGTCACCAACCATTTCCCCCTGGATTATGGGGGCTCCATTCTGGTCCCTGTCCCTATCTTCCAACTCAGGGGGCTGGGTACCCAGAGAACAATTGGCCCTACTATTAAATACTGAAGCAAAGAAGGCATTAAGTACCTCAGTCTTTTCCTCATCCTTTGTCACTCTGTTCCCTCCCCCATCTAATAGAGGCTGGAGATTCTCCTTAGGTCTCCTTTTGCTGCTAATGTATTTGAAGAACTATTTTTTGTTGTCTTTTATGGCAGCAGCCAGATTGAGCTCTAGCTTGGCTTTGGCCCTTATTTTCTCCCTGCACAGCCTCACTACACCTTTGTAGTCCTCCTGAGTTGCCTGCCCCTTCTTCCAAAGGTCGTAGACTCTCCTCTTTTTCTGAGTTCTAGCCAAAGCTCTCTAGTCAGCCAGGCCAGTCTTCTTCCCCGCCGGCTTATCTTTCGGCACCTGGGGACAGCCTGCTCTTGTGCCTTTAGGACTTCCTCCTTAAAGAATGTCCAGCCTTCCTGGACTCCCTTGCCCTTTAGGGCTGCCTCCCAGGGGACTGTCTCAACCAGGCTCTTAAATAGGCCAAAGTCTGCCCTCTGGAAGTTCAAGGTGGCAGTTTTGGTGACTCCCCTTGCCGCTTTTCCAAGAATCAAAAACTCTATCATTTTGTGATCACTGTGCCCAAGATGGCCTCCAGCCATCACATGGCTCACAAGTCCTTCTCTGTTTGTGAACAAGAGGTCCAGCAGGGCACCTTCCCTAGCTGGCTCACTCACCAGCTGTGTCAGGAAGTTATCTGCCACACACTTCAGGAACCTCCTAGGCTGTTTCCTCTCTGCTGTATTTATTTCCAGCAGACATCTGGTAGGTTGAAGTCCCCCACAAGATCAAGGGCTAGTGATTGTCAGGCTTCTCCCAGCTGCTTATAGAATAGTTTGTCAGTCTCCTCATCCTGGTTGGGTGGTCTGTAATAGACTCCCACCACAATATCTGCCTTGTTGGCCTTCCCTCTGATTCTTACCCATAGACACTCCACCCTATCATCCCCATCATTAAGCTCTAAACTATCCAGACACTTCCTAACATACAGGGCTACCCCACTGCCTCTCCTGTCTTGCCTATCCCTCCTGAAGAGTTTATAGCCATACATCACCGCACTGCAGTTCTATATAATAAATGCCATCCTATTTCTACCGCTAAGCTCTAGTTTTTCCCATAGAATACTCCAATTCTTCAGTTTATTGATGATGTCTGCCAACTTAGTTATCAGCAAATTTCATAACTACAGTTCTTTGTTTGATGTCAGAGCAACTAATGTTATTAAGATATGTCTCTGAATGAATCCTCGTATAACTCCACAAAAAAATTCTGATATTTCCCCTTTTCATACATCCCTTACTCATGTCTAAAGTTCTTCCATATCCTGTCCACAGTTGCAGTTTACAGTTCTGCACTTCTGAAGTTAGCCAGTAATTTCCCATGCAAATATGTATATGACTTCACATAGATGAAATATGTAATCAGTTATTTCTTCAAAAAGACAATGCATTTGTCCATCATTATTCACTGTTGGTAAACACATGTTGTACTTTATTACCCTTTCCATTAGCTTATATACCTTTAAATTATGACAATGTTCATGGTTCTGTCAGAATTTGAAGACGGACTTTTTTTTTGCCCTCTCACACTCAGCATGGAGTACACTAAATTCTGAGGTTTCCTTCCACCTGACTGTAAACAATTCAGTTACTTTTAGCCATTAGTGTTTCTCTGTCCTTCCTAATAGCGTATTCCTTATCGAAAGCTAAGATAAAATATTTATTCAGCTTTTCAGCAAAACCTAGTTTGCCTTTAAAATTTAACCTTCCTAAGTTCATAGTGAACACATTTCTTCTTTTCTTACTCACTTGTTGTTGAAACAGTTGCATTTTTTATTATTGTTGTATTTATTATTTTCAAGATCAAATTGCTTTTTGGAGTTTCTTCTTAAGATCTGCTTTTCCTTTCTTTGACAATCCACCTTTTTTATTTTGTATCATTACTGCTATTCCTAATGCACTTTTCAATAAATTAGGTCTGGAGTCTTTTTTAATAAGTTGGGGTTTTTTTTCCTCCTTTATTTGAAACATAGTTTCCAGAAAATCTCTGTGCCTTTAAAGTTTTCACGCTGAGGTCTCTAAGCTCTTCAGCCTAGATAATGTCATTCCTAATTCCTTTAATTTCTCAAAATTTTCCCATTTGAAACCAATATTAAGTTGCAGACTATTCTTTATTTTTATTAGACTAAGATAAAATCTGAAGTGGCATGATTTCCAGCTGGTTCAATGAAGAACTGCAGCATGCACCACACCTCAGAATACCCAGACTTTATTAATGGTCTTTGTTTTCCAGTGTCTATTTGAACAACAAGTTTGCAATAGCGAGAAATGTCCTGGTAGGATATATTTCTCTAGAAACAGAATATTAAAAGAATATATAAAACAGAAAAGAGACCTTTTTTTTCCCCTCTACTGACAACACTCTGTCATGAGGCAAAATTTGTGGAGAGAGAAAAAGAGTTTAAGAGCATTCTTTTAATCAATATTATCAACATCACAACAATAAATAGGTAAGAATAATTGCAAGCATAACAATGAGAACATTTTTTGGAAAAAAGGAATACTAAACCCTTAACTGAAGTCCCTGTTAAATGTACACTCTTCCTGAAAAGAATAATGATACTGTTTTTTGATGGAAGATACACATTAGAACTAGAGAAAAATATTGACCAGTCTTCTGTCAAAAGTTGTAGTTTTGCCAAGAGCAAGATGTTTCCATGGAAGTATTCCAATTTCTGACCAGCTCTATTATAAATACTTACTTGGGGAGCTGAAGGGCCTGGTCTTTCTGCATACTAAGCAGCATTTGTCTCCAAAGATTTTAATGCGAGTGGAATATCTTGCAGGGTTTGATCCTAAAGGAACTATATATCTCTCTGTAGTATCTGCAGAATAAAATTCCAGTGCTGAATAAGTCTCTGAAGACTGACAGAAATGAGAGAAGAGGCTCTGTCAAAGTAAGAATACAAGCTAGATACTGTCTTCTGAATCCATGATCCAGAAGAATAGTCAGTCCCGCACTATTACATTCATGGCTTGGGGGGTCAACATCCCTTAGTCTGATAAACTAGATAGGTACAAGAATCCACAATTTTACCAGTCAAGACAGATTGTGCAAGATACGAACTAGAACTAAAAATATAGTCTGACTGGAAGCTTCCCTTAAAAGCTATTCAAGAATAAAAGAGCTACCCTGGAAGAGAGATGAAAATTGCATACAGAATATTTTATACGAAGAAATACTAGTCACATTTTTTTTTGTTTTCATTAAATAAAGAAATGTAAAATCCAGTTATAAGCATCTGAAAAATGAAACTGGAACAATATTTTTAAAAAGGAAATTAATAAAAATCACTAGTGGTGAGGAGATGGTGCGTTGCTTGAAAATACTTCAATATAATTCTTTCCTTTGATTCATCTGATGCTTTCAAGACATTCTATAAATCAAGGAAGTAGTTGTTTTCTGGAACAGTGCATAACCGTGGTATCACCTCTAACATTGTATGGCATATGCTGGCTTTTAAAATAGTGGCTTCTGTAAAAACAGGATTTGGATCATTACACTGTGATTTAGTAGAATCTTATTCCATGAGTATTCCTGTTTGGCCAGATTATGAACCATTTACTAGCATTCATACTTAGTAACTAACTAACTCACATGTTTTGTCCCACCTACAGGTTTCAGAATTGTGGCACTGTGTCAGTTTTGCTGCAAGTGCAATATGGAATTAATCTATAAAAGTACTGATATAAAAATCTGATTTAGAGTGGTGTAACTGAATGTTCTGAACAATTTAGAGTCTGAGATAAAGTATTCTAAGTCTAGGCAGATATTTCTGGCAGCTGTATTGGGTACTTTTTGTAGGATGTGTGAACAGTCCAGACCTCTTGACTCACTACTGCACACTACGCGACCAAATCATACTTGTGCTGAGTGGGCATATTCTATGCACAAAGGCAACTCAATTTATTCCACAACTTCACAGTCCAGAGCAATATAAACATTGCTATATCTCCACCACATTCTCATCACTTCTGTGTGACAGAAACATTGTCTCTCCAAGTCTACTGTCCTACAAAAAGGAGAGTCCTATCAATAGGAGGGATCAAGCTCAAAAATGATAAATTTTCAATTGCCTTACATTTAACTGTTTAATCAGCACTTGTCTAATATTAAAGAAAGGAAAATAATTTGAGCCATGAAATTCTTCCATTTCCTTTTTTCCACCTCCCACCAAATCTATTTTGTTACCTAGTAAAATGGATTATCATTATTGCTATGCAGTGCATAACAACTGATGAAAATGATCAGACTATAGAGCTTAACAATGCATAGTGAAGGAGGTTTCATTTTATTTTAATGCCTTTTATGACAGCATACTCTGGCAGAGCATATTGATTAAACAACTGATAATGCCACATTGTAAAACACTGAGATTCTTGGTGCTTTATAGGGATTTAGCACTAAAAACTGAACTGGACTTCTCCTATCTGAATATAGTCTTACTGAAAAAACTTCAGTCAGAGTCTCATTATTACTTATACTCTGAGATAACTATGTAGTATGCTGTACCTAACTTTACAGACAAAAAGATGAAAGTGAAGTCTAGTCAAATGTCTCCAGCTTTCTGGTAATAATGATTTTTTTTTTAAATTCTCATGTCATGTATGAGTTCACTATATTGAAAGAATGCTTTTATGTTGCTTCAGTTCATTACCCTGTGCTGATCTTATCACAGGAATGTTATTCATTCCTTTCTTTGATAATTAATATTGATTGCATGTTAGTCTGTGAGCAAGTAAAATGGCCTTCAGTCCCAGTCAGTAGAAAATCTACTTAGAAATTTAATATATATTTCTTTTCACATCTTTTAGCTTGCTTAATGGTGTACCTCTCTTGCCCAAAGCAGTTCTTATTGTAGTTAGAAGGTGATAAGTAGAGGAGGTAACTAGTTTTATTGTTGCCTGTCCACAATTTCATTTGCTTGCTAATGCTTCCACCTAAATCTTTCCAAGCTGCTTTCCCTGAGAGAAGATACATGAGAAAATGAAAGAGAATGTGAATGGATTTTTTTTAAGCCCCAAAAGATCATTGTAGATTTGTTGTTTGATTATTTTCATTTGTTTCTTTCAGTGTTCTTCTGTCAAATCTACTATATTCTGATAATGAGAGCCCAACCAATATTATTCTTGCTTTTCAGGAATGTCCCAATAAGGCCATCTTTAATACATAAATAAATAAATAAATAAATAATTGTTCTGATCAAAGTAGAGGAGGGCCTGAACTAAAAACCCTGCTCTGAAGATTCCTGAATAGTACTAACATTAACCTCTGACTCCTAACTTTTCAACTGAGTTCCACCATGACATTGTTGGAAAATGTATAAATCATCATGCAAAACAATAAACTGAATAAACCAAACTAATGGACCAGATTATTTTACATCACAGAGAAACAATGAAAGGAGAAAATGTGGAAAAATAAGTAAAAAAATTTACAAATCAAATATTATGAAGAAAGGCATAAAGTGATTAGTACTGGAGAAATGCTTTATTTTATCATGTAAAAGTTTTATATTTTTTAACCAGAAAATCATCTAGCTACATACATTTAGAAACAAAGGCACGCATCTAATGGATTCATAATAAGAGCGTAGGAGTTTGAGAAAGATCAAAAACCATACCTTTGAATATGGAGAATAAGGAGGTCTTAAAATGACGTCTGTTTTGCTAAGCATAGATTTGAAACAGAGCCCTAGAAGACTGTGTCACTTTATTTAAATATCAGAGAATGGTAGTCACCTGCTAAGCTGAGCCAACATTGTCCCTAAGAAAAAACTACATTAAAGTATATTTAAGTAGACAACAGACATCCATTGAAAAAGAACACTAATTAATAGAAAATGCACTTTAGTAATTATGTTTATTTCCTCACAAGAACACCATACTTTTACAAATGTATTTTATATTAACCTATATGCTGAAGAAATCTAATGGGTACCCTGCTGATTTGGGGTGACATTTACATCCCTAACACTGGAGAACGTCTGCTGGTTACTGTGTATGAACACAGTTAAGATACTTTTTGCCTTTGACAGCATGCTTGTTTCTGCCTTTCCCACACATATAGATCAGCTGAGGGGTTGTCGTGGTTTAGCTTCAGCTGGCAACTAAGCACCACACAGCCACTTGCTCACCCTCCCCCCCAGTGGGATGGGGAGAGAATCTGAAGAGCAAAAGTAAGAAAACTCATGGGTTGAGATACTAACAGTTTAATAATGGGGAAAAAATAATAATATAAATGAAAAGGAAAACAATGAGAGAGAAAGAGAGAGAGAGGAATAAAACCCAGGGGAAAAAAAAACAAGTGATGCAAGTGCTCACCACCTGCTGACTGATGCCCAGCCAAGTCCCCGAGCAGCGATCGCTGCCCCCCGGCCAACTCCCCCCAGTTTCTATACTGAGCACAACGTCATATGGTATGGAATAGCCCTTTGGCCAGGTTAGATCAACTATCTTGGCTGTGCCCCCTCCCAGCTTCTTGTGCACCTGGCAGAGCATGGGAAGCTGAAAGTCCTTGACTAGTGCAAACATTACTTAGAAACAACTAAAACACCAGTGTGTTATCAACATTATTCTCACACTAAATACAAAACACAGCACTATACCAGCTACTAGGAAGAAAATTAACTCTACCCCAGCCGAAACCAGGACAGGGATTGAACCAAAAGCTACATTAGCATCTAGTTAGGCAGAAAACCATCCTGATAAAATGTAGAATAGATGACAAAGGTAGAGGAAAAATGATACAGCAACATATAGCACAGATACACTTTTTTTCTTGAGTGGGTAGCAGTGGTAGATAGCCACTGGAACACCTGGCTGGCCACAGTTCCCCGGGGGCACTCTGCAAATAGCTGACCTAATTGCAGGTGCTAGGATTTCTGTTAAGGACAGCAATTGCCAGTAGTTTCCAGAGAGTAGTATCTAAGGAATTTTGTTAATTCCAACTTGTAGTAGAATCAATTAAAACATTGTCATCAGCAGAAATTATTTATGTTCACTTTACTGGTCTTATATGCATGCTATTCTCTTTTACTCTGCCAGCAAACTGGCTAATCTGCCAACAGAAATATTCACATGTGGGAGGAAAGAAAGAATAGGAGCTGCCTGTCAGCTAGTGTCATGTGAGAGCAAAAAGCCTCCAAGGATACAGCCACAACAGAAGATAGATGGCCCTTCAGCTATTTCTACCTTGGTATAGTCCTTCAAAGCACATACTGTACTAAAAGTCTCAGGTGAGGACCATCATGCTTTTGTGAAGATCAGTTCCACATCAAACAGGAGAAATCAATGTATTTTCTAGAGAAATGTAATTTTCCAAATTCACCCATAGATTTTATAGCTAGAGGGGGTCATTAAGAACATCCATTCTGAGTTAGAAAAGACCACAGAATTTCAGGAGTTTGTTATCTCAAAAACATCATCTGGATGAGCCAACGCTTACAGTTGAGAAAAATAGTTAACTGTCTTGACTTAAATTCTCCATGGAGTTGAGGATAGACATCCTCTACAGAGAAAATATTTCAGAGATGAATTATTCTTACTGTTAAAATATGTGTCTTATTTCTAGTCCTGATTTGTGTAACTTTAGGTTGATTTTTGATATATCTACCTGCAATGGAGCAAACAGCCAGATCTTCTTCCAAGCTCTCCAGACCCAAATATCCCTCTGCCTTGGAAAGGATAAATTTGAATTTGTAACTTAGCACAACTCTATTAAATAGATTTAGGACTAATAAATAACTCTGATTTGCAAATTCTATCCAGTGGAAAAACATGTCTAATCCTGTATGCAAAAATAAGAGAAAAATAAGAGAAGTGACGCATGGAGGTTCAGAGATTAGAATATTCCTACAAGAATCCCAGGGTGCAGAAGAGATCTTTTCTTTAAATAAATGCCAAAGATTCTTCCTGATTCTAGTTAATCCTAAACAGTGTAAGCACATGATGCATGTATTTATAGACGAATTTTTTTTCTACACAATTCAAGACAATTGTGGGACTGAGACGTAATGAATAATGTTTTGCTAAGAGGACAGTGAAGCTATCTATTAGGAAGCTGACACTATCCTAAGGAAAGAAGACTTGACAGGCTATTATTGGGACATCAGAGATTAAATGTTTTTCTATTTCTTACTTTCTGGTTTTCACCTTATGTTTTAGCTCTTTGTGTAGCTGCTCTTCTTGCAACCCACATATTTGCCCTCTGAATCCAGATACAGAAAAGTGCATTAGATTACTTCTGTGTATTGATGTGGTTGCATGTATGCTCATTGGTACTGCAAGCTGTGAGACTGAAATGGAGAATTTTTGCTTTAAAACACTAGGTTATCTAGGGAAAATATTTTAGAATATACTGAATGAAATGTGATGAAGTGGGAATTCCTAAAAGCTGGGCTTCGAAGTGGAGCCATTTTTGTGCAGAAGTGTTGAAGTATTAATGCTGATGTCTATGAGTCCAAGTGGATCCAGTGTGAGAGGAAATCTTTAGCTCTTTAAAGTAAATAAAGTTTCAAGATAGATACCAGTAGGACTCAACATTTTTAAAGCAAATTTAAAAGAGCTTTTAGATGCCTGTAAGCTGCTGAAAGAACTGAGACAAAGACATCCTAAAGGAACACCCATATTTGCAGAGAAAAAATGCACCGAATTTTATCTTTCTTTATTTGGATTTGAATTTATAAAGCCAGTCTCAAGATGAGTGTTTGTAGTGGTGAAAGAGTGTGGGAGCTTCAACTGCTTGAGTTTAGTACAATATAGCACTTAAGAAAGCTTAGCAATACAAAAATTCATCATCTGACAACCGTATTTTTATCCTGCTATCTGAATATTCAGGCACTCTTCTGAGAACAACAAGTTTATCCTGAAAAGTAGAAGATAAGGCTATGAATCAGCTGGTAGGTTTTTTAGCCAATGGAAATATTGACTGAGCCATCACTCTTGGATTTTATACGCCAAATATACTTGCATTCCAAATCAACTGTTATTAAGTAAAGAGCTTATTGAACTCATAGCTAAACAAAGGAATCTGCTCAGCATACATATCTCCAGAATTTATAGGCTTGCAGCAGGATTAGTGAAATACCATTATTTGTTTCATCATCATCTTGTGCCATGCAGAAAGCTATTCTTTTTTAATTCATAGTTATCTATTTCCTTCAGTCTCAAATAGATTTTTCTGTCAGTTGTATAAGCTGATACGAAGTTATTCACAGCATTTTACTAAGTAAAACTACAAATATCAGTGCCTGTAACAAGTAAACACAATTCTTACCAACAGAAATAGCTTTTGCTGTCTGAATTAGGGTGCCTTATCTACCCCAGTTTAGGATTTTTTTGTTTTTAAATACCAGTGTGATATAAAAGTGATCACTGAATTCCAGCACTGCCTCACAGATATGTTGAATGCTGGAAATTAGCACTAGTCTTCCCATCAAGAACTGTAAATCTACTATCACGTGTGGTATTTGGAAAGTTGGTTGCTGGCTCAAGTGTCTTATCATAAAACAGTTTTCAATTCAGTATACTGACACTTTAATTTGTCTGTTCTTTGCTGCTCAGAATTAAGGAAGGGGCATCATTCCAAGCTATTTCTCCACTATCATTTAGAAGCAACATGCCTTTTGACCTCTGAATTAAACTGTAAATCTATTTGCATGCACAGTATTTTGCAGTGCTGAGTTACTCCTTACATTAAATCTCCAGCTGGTTTACTTTGCCACTGAGAAAATGCAACCACTTGTTCAGCAAAAAGGAGATTACCGTGAAATAAATTACTGTTTTTTCAAGGAAATTAAAGGTTTATGGAACACCTTGATTCAATGTAGAGCTGCATTGCTATTCTAGAACCTGCTGGTCAGCTCAGGACAAAGCATCTTCATTTATTTTTATTTATATACATAACAAGGAATATCAAGGTCAAAGTTTCTTTCAGGAATGAAATTATGTGAAATTGCTTAGAGTTTATTTACTTCTCATAGTCACGTTGAATGAAATCTATTATGCCTAGCATATGTGCAACCATTAAACATCTGACCAAAGACCTTTCAAAACATTTTTATTTCTATTATCTTTGGAAAACTGCCTCAGTCCTATGAAAAGACGCTTGTAATCAAGCATTAGCACCTATGTAGAAGATTCTTCACTACGGTGGGATTCTCCCTGTAATTTGGGCTTAAAACAAATGTGCATTTTTAACCAAAAAAAGGACTGAGATAGTGTGCTCAAGGACACATAGATCATGACCAAATGTGGGTATTTAATAATCAAGATGGAGTGAAAAGAATTCATGAAAAAGAAGGAGAAGAGGAAAAAGTTGGAGCAAGAAAAACAAAAGGGGCATCTCATCAGAACCCCCAACTCAAAAGAATATTATTTATCCTTACAGAAAAATCCTATGAAACTTTAATGCTAATACTCCAATAATGGCTTGGTCTTGGTCATACTAGAGTCAATACCAAAGTTGCAGTTATTTTTCAAGGAGGTAGGAATAAATGCATATGTCATTTCTCTAAGTAACTTGTGGATAAAGTAATAGCAGTGAATGACAGTGTTTTCTTTCTAGAAGCTTGAGACAGACCCAGAGTTGGGTAAATCATTGCCTCTCTGTTGCCTCTCTGGTAGGGAGAACTCCATTCACTCTCTTATCTGTCTTTTTGTCATTCAGGAACTAAATGGCATCAAACTCTTGGAGCTCATTTAACCTCTCATGGCCATGTGTAAGACAATAAATCTTACCTACTTTAATGTCTAAACATTGGTCCCATAACAAAAGCGGTGAAGGGGAACATGAGTTACTGAGTTACCCAGAGTTTATACACATGAATGAAGAAAAAAGGTATTTGTTAGGTGGGACTATAGTCCCATAAATGAGGAAGTGGATTTCAAGTGCAGTGCCTGTTCTGTGGTCACCACTCATGTATGTTGCCAACCTATATTAAATAGGACTGCTTTCAGTGAAAGCAGAGAATGTAATGGAGGAGCTGAGGCCAACTTTAAAAACTGCCTTCCTCCATCCTATTTTCTAGTCTGCTGTGTAGAGAATCTTTCCTTTGTATACTCCAACTCAGTGCAATTTATGTGTGGTCCCAAGAGATTGCCCATAGCAGAACTCAATATGAATATTTTTGTCGCCTATTTAGTTCTGAGCTATTCCGAAAAAAAAATTCATGCATTTATGCATATGAAAACAGCAGCAGTCACTGTTAATGAAACTGCAGATAGATAGAAAAAGAAAGGGATTTCTTAAGTGCAGTGTAGAGCTGAGTCAACCCTGAACAAATTGACTATGTTCAAAAGTTTGGTGGAGGCTCAACATCCATTGCAAAGTCTGGCAGAGATATGTGCAAGAATCTCAGAGACACTAGAATCAAATGCAACCTTATTTTGGGCTTATGAAAGCAATGCTAGCTATGGCTTGGCCCTGAACTAATGGAATTATACAACTGTTGTTTTGTTTAAAAGAATGCATGAACTGATTTTCCATGTTACTGTATACCCACACATCTAAACTACATCTGGTCCTGGCCTGGTAAAATCAACATGCTGCTGTGCTATGTCACATTGTTACTGGCTCTGATTTGCATTGGATTGTTTCTACCTTTTCTGACATGACTACTGTGTAGAAGTAATATCCACATGTAGGAACCTATCTGCAGCCACAGGATGGTTTGGGTGTGTGGTTTTTTTATTGGCTGAAACTTTCAGTTATTCTAAAAGCTTCATCTTAAAAATACTCAAGCAGGCAGTCATAGGCTAGGGCAGACATCGCCTGCTGGCTTGGGACTGCAGGAGACATGATAGGATGATTGAGGACCGTGAGGCAGAAGGAAAGGTTGCATTTCTTCTCCCTTATATAATCTGTAAAACAAGATGTCCTGAATAGGTTCTTTTACTGAATATTGTACATTGAGAAAAAGTCTAAATTATATACGTGGTCCCAATTAACGTCATAATGTCACATTGAATCAATGTCTCTATGCTAGGGTCTTACCTGTAGGTATGACACAGTCAGTATAGGATTTCTCTCATGTATAAACTGCAAATATTTTAATGGGTAAACATCAGTCACTTAAAAGAACAGACTTGAAGCAGGTGGTATTTAAGATCTTAATTGTCCTCTGGGTAAACAGACAGTCATTTGCTATCACCATCTAATTGTTCTTTCATGGAAGAGAAAGAAATAAGATGAAGGAATGGATCTGAACACGTTTAACTCTGAGGCTCCAATGAAAGTCTTCACATACAAAATGAGGTATTGCAAAAGATGCATGTTGTCTCAGCTACTGCACTCACACAAGTTGCTCATGACTATGCCTTACAGAATGCATTGTTCTATAACAAAACTGCTCAGGTAAAAAGCTATCTGTAACTTGTCAATATTCAGATAAAGCCAACAGAAGAAGTATCTTTTGCTTACTGGTAACAATGGGGCACTCCGTAGAAGCCCTTTCTTCATCAGTCTGTGATGAGCTGACCCTAGCCAGTGGCTATGCACCACACAGCTGCTTGCTCACTCTCCCCCCTGCAAGAGGACAGGGGAGAGAGTAGCAAGAGCAAAAATGAGAAAACTCATGGGTCAAGCTAAAGACAGTTTAATAAGTGAAGGAAAGAGGAAGAAAAAAATTACACAAAACAAGTGATACTAAGGCATTCATTCACCATCTCCCACAAGCAGACTGATGCCCAGCCAGCCTCCAAGCAATGGCTACTTCCCCCAAAATTCCCTTTCCCCAGTTTTTATTGTTGAACATGGTGTAATATATTCCTATGGTCAATCTGGGTGTGTCCTGGCTGTGTCCCTTTTGAAATCCTTGCCCATCCCCAGCCTACTCGCTATGGGGAGGCAGAGTGGGAAACTGAGAAAGCTGTGAGGCTGTGCAAACATTATTTAGCAACAGCCCAAACACTGGTGTGCCAACACTGTTTTAGCCACAAATCCAAAACACAGCACCACAGGGGCCGCTATAAGGAAAATTTACTCCTTCCCAGCCAAACCCAGTCTTACTCTTTCCCTTCTATTAATTAATTACAAGGGAAATTAATCCTTGTATTTCATCTCAGTGTGCCCATTTTGTCATTTAGCCAGATTAGCAGGGAAACGTGAGCATCCTGAAAGGCTCCAGAGTCATCTTCACCTTTTGTAGGTGTCCCTTCTATATCTAGGTAAATGAGTGATATAGATCACTGCATCAAGGTGTGCATCACTGGTTAGGATAAATTATTTTCTCCATCAGTCTTGGAAATGCTGCTAGAGATTAATATAAATTAGATGTACTGCTAAAACTAGCATGCTTCATAGAGTATAGAAAAGACAGTTGAATTCTGGAATCTGGGAAGCCAAAAGCATCTGCAAATATCACTTGGTAAGTCAAGTTTAGTTACATATTGGCCATCACCCAAGCCCAGTAGCATTTCATTAATCTGAGGTATTGGATGTACATCTGAACCAGATATTACATTTAGCTTCCAGAAATCGATACAGAAATCAGATATGCTGGTAAGGTTCCGGAACTAATGTAATTAGGCTGCAGCATTCTCTGTGTAATGCTATAATGACTAACTGTAGCATCTTCCATAATTTGCCTTTTACTATATTACATAACTGTTCAAGATCTGAGTCATTTGTAAGACTCTTCCAGGTTCAGGTGTTTCTGCTATAGAAGTAATCACATCCAAAAGCTTTTCATTAGCTATCTAACTTCTCCACGCTGCCCAAGAGCTGAGTAATCCCAAATGGTATTTCTGGTCCTTTCATCAGACTTCTGAGGTTCCAGCTGCTTCTGAAACAAGCCACTTGCCATATGTCCTCTATGTCTACCACTGTTTCAGGATAGTAACATGATAAATCTGAGCCCTTTGCCATTTTCTCACTAGCAAATTTTTTGCTAAATTTCCCTACATGCCCATAACTTCAAAAGTCTTTAGACCAATAATTCATTTTCTCCCATGGAAAACAACAATACCCGATTGCCTATTTCTGTATCAATAACAGGGTAATCTTATTAAAGAATTGCTCTGAGTACTGCTGCTGACTGTAGGTTTTTTTCCAGTGAAAGGATTGAAAATGTTTTGTATTTTCTTCTGTCCTAGTACATGTTGTATAACATTCTGATTTGTGGTCCTTTGTTTCTCTCGGGATTCCTTAACATGCGTCAGCAGTCCCTGCAGGTTGTTTTCTGGAGGGTAACATAAAGGGTGAAAACCCCGTAAAATCTTCCAAATTTTGAAGATCTTACTGATTCTGGCATTCAGTGATCATCTGCTTTTGAAATGTTTTGTTTAGTGTACATTTACACCATGCAGACACAGTGTCATGGGCAAAAAAAATAGCTTAAATTGTGAACACTAAGCAGATAATTGAGTGTATGGCAAGGGTGAATATCCAAAACTGAAGCACACACAGACACTAGAGGAACCTGATGTAAGGACAGCATGGTAAAAACTAAAGGGGTGTCAGAACAGCCTTTGCAATGGTGTTGCGAGTACTTGTGGCCTCAGGTACCCCAGGGCTGGCACTCAGCTAACGTAGTGCACACATCCCTGGGACTGCCTGCTCACGCCAAGGAGCTGTGCCGTTTCAGCCTGGGGCACCACTGATGGACTGGTAGTGATTTCAGTAGGCTCCAGGTGAGTATAACCAAGAGTCTAAACCTCTCTACTAAATCCATTTAGGGATGCAGGTACTGGAAATAGGACGTGCCAGAACGGACTTTGTAAATCTGTCTGTGACCCAGCCTGTAGGTACCTGATTTTCCTGATGTATGTGTTTCTTGTACATGTTGCCTGTTTCTTGTCTGATGACACACCACAATAATTACCTCTGTTACTGTAATCTCAGCAGGCAACATATCAGAAAAGAGATTAAGCAAATTCAAAATTAGTTACTCTTTTTCTATAGTGGGAATATCTTCACAGTGGTGAAGTCATAATTTGAATTCCACATATATCCATGGGGACAAGCTTTAAACAGCAAAATACTAGTTTGCTTGTCATGTACTACATACTGTTTTACACTCCAAAATTATTGTATAATTGTTGTCCGCTGCTAGTGCTGTGTAAAGCTGGATATTGTTGTTCATGGAATTTGGACACTTTGAATAGTTTCAGTTACACGCTTTCCATGTAAAGCACTGTTACACAAGTGCTTTAACTGGTAAAGCACTTGTGTAACAATGACATCTTCTTCCAAGACTTGCTCTTCAAGGGTTTTCAGATTTCCATCAGATTGCTTCAAGGGAAAAAGTAGACCGTTATTACTCTCTACAGCTGGTAACACTAGAGAGCCAAAACAGCCACAGGGCTGAGATAAATAGCTGAATAACATGCTAGGGAGGGTTTTCCGACTCATACATCTTCAACAGAAGTGTTAACTAAATTCCATTAATGGTGTCAAATTCTGCCTTCAAATACACCTGTGAAACCTGATGGAGAGAATAGCACAGGCAAAAAGAGACTTTGGCCTTGTAGACACTGTTTTAGCCAGTAAATATATGACAGCCTCAAAGGATATATCATGTCTGAGATCTCAGGCTCAGCATGTAGGGCTGCAGCTGGGAGGATTTTCATTTTTTACCTAGAACCTGAGCAAATATGATACAGAGTCACTGATCATAAAAAAGTCCTATCATGCTGCTGTTACACTGACAGAAGTCAAGACTATTCTACAACTCAGGAAATAAAGATAGCTCTATTGTCTCATGGTCACTGCATTCCAGCTTAAGTTAAATAATATCTGTGTCATGAACCCAGCTCACATCTCAAAATCTACATTTTCTGAACTATTACATCATCACTTCAAAATTTGTTTGTTAGATGAGAGTGGAATAAAACCTGCTGTTTCTAAGAAATGGCAAATAGCAGACTGAATATATTCTGTAGCCCCTCTGAAGTATGTCTGAAGAATATATTTCAGAAACTCACATAGAAAAGAATGAAAATACTTCTGTGCTGCCATTAAATAAGAAACTATACTGTAAATCTAAGATACTGTTTTCATTATGAAGGTGAGATTTCTCCAAGATGCTGGATGACTGGAAATGAAGAGACACTTATCTGCTGAATCAGGCCTAAAATGGAAAAATGGCTCCTGCAGTATATGGCTAATCCTTTGCTATCACACATTGCTGGAATATTTCACTTCGAAGTTACCTAGAGAAAATATTTGTGAAGTTATTAACATTTGTTGTATGAAACTCCCATGACAGCACTGCAGGGAAGTTTTGACGCAGTTGCTGTATCTTTTCATAGAGCCCTGCACTGTGGATTTCAATGATTTTATAACACTTTTAGCACGCACTTAAAAAAAAGAAAACACATTCTATCGACTTCTATTGATGGTTGCAAAGATCTCACTGCAGAGACCTTGTAAATATAAACCCCAAGTGTTTAAAATGCAATAAAAAAGGATTTCCATATGTTATTATTTTTAGGAGAACATGATTTTGAAGGTGTAAGTTTGGGAGTGTTGAGTAAACAGAACTCTTCCATTTCCTGGAAATCAATTTTATTTTACAGAAACATTTGTACTTATTGATACAAATGCCATGCAGAAACAGCCAATTACAGACAATAACAGACTCAAAGAACAGAAGACAAACTTGCAGAACATAAAAAAAGAATTATAATATTGAGAATTGGAAGTTGACACTACATAGGAGAAACTTAGAGAGAAATATATTTAGAGAAGTATTCACAAATGAATGATCCTATAGAGTCAATCACACCACAACGAGGGAAAAGTGCATGGAAAGAGACGCGCATTCAGCTTGCAGCGCCCTCCGAGAAGCCTTGTGAGTGCACTGCCAGATGCTACCACCTCTGCTCTTCCCCGCAGGGGTTGAGGCATCTGCGCTGAAGGGCGACTCTGGCATGCCGCAGCCCTACAGACCTGCATCAGGCACCCGTGGCAACAGCTAAGGTTCGCAAAAGAGCTGTGGGAGCCTTCGCCCGCGCACCCTCTTCTCATTGGCTTGGGAGCTGCATTTAAACTCCTGCCCTGGCTTTTCTTTCTTACTTGCTGCCTTCTAGGCATATATGTGCCTAGCCTTCCACATTGCTAATTCTTGTGTCACCTCACCTCACCCTGACTTGCTGATTTGGCTTCCTGGCTTGACCCCAGGCCTGCCTTGTTGCTACAGGCTTTTCCAGCAGTCCCTGAGCTGTGGTTAACCCCAATTGCTGCTGTGGGACTTGCTCTGCTTTTCTTAAGCGCTTAAGGACTGTATTGCTGGCTAGTGAGCTTACCTGGACATCATCCTCAGCTCCCGGCTTGTCCTCTGTTGAGGATCCTCTGTTGAGGATCAACTCAACTCTGGATGCTCCCTACCACCTTCCTGATAAGTAAGTGTTCCAGATGTGTATAAACAGCAGTCTTTACAGAGCCAACTGAATCTGTGGGGAGCCCACCAAGTTGCAAAATGACTAGGAAAGCGCTAAAGCTTTAGTTCTGTAGTACAACTTAATGTGGAAGTTGAAGATTTTTGAATGCCAAGACTTAAGTAATATAAGTGCCAACAAGTGAGGTATTTAGCGTACATAAGATCTGCCACAAGATGGAAAATGATAAACACTAGCACCTAAGAAGTGGGATTTAAGTTACCTCTTTTTTCTCTTTACTTAATAATTATATAACACAATAGCATGGCAAAATATTCTTAGGGGTTCTTTTTATAAAATAAATATAATTAGTCAAAGGTGATACTATAAAAGTCCATTCACAACATTTAGATTTTATAGGCATATATATGGGTCTACATAACTACGTAGGCCTCTAAGGACTATATATAGACATAAGAGATAAAGGATTTATCTGTTAGCCTTTGTCATCATTACATACCTAAAAGTTTAAGGGCACTCCAGAATATGACTTTTGTGGCTGTAATGCTAATATCTGAACTTGTATACAAAAACTTGAAAAATTATATTAGCACTATAATGTATATCCCAAAGGAGACTGACATTCTGTCAGTATCAGAAGATTCTGAACGCTTGACATAACTATTTTCTTCTGCAGATTTTTCCTGCAATGCCCATAAATACTTTAAGCATTGGAGGTAAAGAGTGTGGTCAATCATTGATAGGCTTTTAATTGTAACATTTCACTTATGGTTTATGATAATGACTGTGTGGCAAGCTTTTGGTAGCAGGGGGGGCTACAGGGGTGGCTTCTGTGATAAGCTGCTAGAAGCTTCCCCTATGTTCGATAGAGCCAATGCCAGCCGGCTCCAAGACAAACCCACTGCTGGGCAAGGCCGAGCCCATCAGTGATGGTGGTAGCACCTCTGGGATAACATATTTAAGAAGAGGGAGAAAAACCTGCTGTGCAACTGCAGCCAGAGGAGAGGAGTGAAGAGAGTGAGAGAAACTTCTTCTCATGTGAGAGAAACAGCCATGCAGATACCAAGGCCAGTGAAGAAGGAGGGGGAGAAGGTGCTCCAGGCACCAGAGCAGAGATTCCCCTGCAGCCTGTGGTGAAGACCATGGTGAGGCAGGCTGTCCCCCTGCAGCCCATGGAGGTTAATGGTGGAGCAGATATCCACCTGCAGCCCGTGGAGGACCCCATGCCAGAGCAGGTGGATGCCCAAAGGAGGCTGTGACCCCATGGGAAGCCCACGCTGGAGCAGGCTCCTGGCAGGACCTGTGGACCTGTGGAGAGAGGAGCCCATGCTGGAGCAGGTTTGCTGGCAGGACTTGTGACCCTGTGGGGGACCCACGCTGGAGCAGTCTGTTCCTGAAGGACTGCACCCCGTGGAAGGGACCCACGCTGGAGCAGTTCGTGAAGAACTGCAGCCTGTGGGAAGGACTCATGTTGGAGAAGTTCATGGAGAACTGTCTCCCATGGGAGGGACCCCACGCTGGAGCAGGGGAAGAGTGTGGGGAGTCCTCCCCCTGAGGAGGAAGGAGCAGCAGAGACAAAGTGTGATGAACTGACCACAACTCCCATTCCCCATCCCCCTGCGCTGCTCGGGGGGAGGAGGTAGAGAAATCAGGAGTGAAGTTGAGCCTAGGAAGAAGGGAGGGGTGGGGGAAGGTGTTTTTAAGATTTGGTTTTATTTCTCATTATCCTACTCTGATTTGATTGGTAATAAAGTTAACTTCTCTAAGTCGAGTCTGCTTTGCCTGTGACAGTAATTGGTGAGTGATCTCTCCCTGTCCCTATCTCGACCCACAAGCCTTTCATTGTATTTTCTCTCCCCTGTCCAGTTGAGGAGAGGAGTGATAGAGTGGCTTTGGTGGGCACATGGCATCCAGCCAGGGTCAACCCACCACAAGCACTAAGTACTCAGTAAAGTTTAGAAGCTGTTTCCTTCCCTGTTATGCTGGGTGGAGACTCTGTTCAGTTAATTATCAACTTAAATGTTTCTATTCCTGCAAGTCCTCTTTTTCTAAGTGGAAAAGATGCACAGATCCATGAAGCATCTTGTGTCTGTTAGAGTTGTCATCTAACAGTAAGTTGATTAAAGTCTATATAAGATCATATAATCAGCTGCTTATACTACCAGTAAACAGGCATGAAAATCAAAGGGAAGTAGAAATCTGAACAAGCTGTGTGTAGTTTCTGCAAACACTCTTGTGTTATACTTCAGCTGAATTTTGCTTCTGGTTAAGAAATTGTAGGGATCAGTCATCATTAAAACTGCAGAAAGCAAGCTGAGCAAGCCAGTGCAGTATTAGCCTATACTCACCCAACTGAAACCACAGGACTACAGCTGCTGACATTTCTTTTCACTCATCTGTGCCTCTGTTACTCTTCAGTAGGCCACCGTTTGCTTGCATATTGCTGTATATGCACATTGGAGATTATGCACTATCATGCTCTATTTCTCTAAATTTTCCTTTAAATAAAAAAGCCCTAAGGCATTCTAGATGCATGGCTTTCAACCAATACTTGGATTGATGATGCCTATAAACTCATCTCTTCTCTGATAGGTGTTCCTCAGTTTAACACATATATTGGCTAAAATGACAAGTTCACCACCTGTTGGTATTATTAAGTAGTACTGGTGTCAGTGTAAGTACTGTTTGCTTATCAGAAAGATTCAGATTATCAGAATATTAGGAATGTGGTAAAACTCAAAACTATTGAGTGGGTCAGAGAATATTCTTAAAAATTAAGTTTTTTCCATCAAGAAGCTATTAGCCTGGAGCAAGTGTAGAAAATGAGCTACACTGCATCCACTAATCTGACAAAATCTTCACGTTTTCATGAGACAAGTAGTTAGGGTGACTGGTATTATGCTGTTACTACTACTAATTAGCCTTTATAAAAAAAGATAAAAACAATTATGTCAAAAGGGTTAAGTGAAGAATGAATGCAGGCTGACAGAATAAACATATTCAGCTGCCTGACTTACAAAATTCAATTGCAGTATTTTTGCCTTTCCGATAAGGGCAATGAATGCATTAGTCAAACCTGAACAGTGAAGTGGCCACCAGCAGCCTATATTTGCACCAAGGAAGGAGGATTCTGGGTTTTTATTTATTGGGTTTTCTCATAATGGGGTTTTCTTCAAATCTGTTTATAGGGCTTGTACTTATGTATATCTTGCAGAACCCCCCATGCTCTAGTGCACTGAATCCACCCTTCCCATACTAGGAGAACCTTGTATATTAAGGGTTTAGGCTGAGGGAAGGTTCAGCTGCAAATAATCCCTTTTGTTCCAGCTGACTCAGATTTGGACTATAAAAGCCATTAGTACCATTGCCTGCTTGATGTTCTGACTTCTTTACCATTTGGCTAGGATGTTTTTCTCATTTGTGGATTAGGAACCAAACTCTTGCCAAAATGCTGTGGGTCTAAACTAACATTCACCTTGATACTCAGCTGGATTGGCAAACTTGAGCTCAAACTTGTGCACACCTACCTTGAGAGGCAGATGATGTGTAGCCTTTCAGAATCTCTATGCCTTCATTAATGTAAATACTAATAAATTTAGCTTCTAACTGTACACTATGCACAAGAAAACATAGATGCTGTTTATTCTTTGTGTCTCTGCTCAGGAAATGAATCAGTAACTGATTTTTTCTAAATATGTATATATTTTAGAGAAGTCAGTACTAGATTTACAAATGCAGGGACTGGAGTAATCTTCTCATCAACAGGCTGGGTGGATGGTTCTTACAGCCACTATGCATGCTTCTCTACATCATTCACCTTATGTGTAGCACCAGCATAAGAAGGTATCAATATCCACTTGCATCCTTCTGAGCCATGCATCCCCTCAAGAATTTAGTATCGTGGTTTTCCCCAAAACTTAGTAGCAGTGTGTTTCATGATAAAGTAACCTTAACTCAGCACATTTCAGAAAATTAACAGCCAAAAGGTTTTATATTGTGCAAGATTGCTTCAGAGACAACTCTGAAGTTGTTTTTATTGTTGAAATATTTGTGGCAGACATTTATCTTTAGCTCTGCAATATTTAGTATCAAAAGCACTAGCTAGTACATTGTCCCCTGAACTAGCCAAAGTGGGAGGAAAAAAATATTAATCACGTACAATATAACATGTAACCTAGTTCTGTGATCAACACTGAATCATACTGCATAATCGTAAAAGCATCAGATTGGAAACTCTAGAAGAGGGGGGGAGGGGAAGCTCTGACTAGTGTTGTAAAAGCCTTTTTATTATTGCTTTATATTACACATTACACTAATCCTTACCATCACTTTAAAAAAAACAGCTTTCCAGGCCTGTCTCCAAATTCTACAGAAGTCATCCCATAAAGCGACTCTAGCTCTTCAGGAGATTTTTCTCATGATTAAAACATGATTAGTGTATGAAGAGTAACATAATATTGAAAACAGTCTGAAAATGTATAGAATAGAGCTATTCCCCCCCCCCCCCCCCCGCAATCTGTTTGACCCTTTCTGTATGGTTCAAACAACATACAGCAGGAAAGAAATTAATTACTGATTTCTGTGGGATGCTTCATAAAACTTTTAGGATGTTTTCTGTTATTCTAGCAAATTCCCTCCTCCCAATATCAGTGAGCAAGATTTGACAGGTGGAACTAGTAATAGCTAATGTTGTTTCTTTCATTTTCAAAAATCACTGAATATCTATCTATGCTTTGAATTCTAAGTGCCTAATTAATAGGATACCTAACCTTCTAATATTACTTAGGCACAAGAACTAATCATTTCTGTGCATTAAGAGGAACATATTAACTAAATCACCAAAAGTTCAAGCTTACAAATTATTCTTTTGCATCATACCAATACACATGTCTTATTACCCTTGGAGCTTTGTATTTTCTATAGAACTTTCTCTTTTTCTCCTCTCTTTACTGAGACTTTCTCATCTCTCAAATAGGCTTTTTTTTTTTTGTTATCTTATGGCACTGTAAGAACTTGACTGTGTTCTTTTGTTGATTTTTCACTTACTGTTCTAGAGAGAAAGACTTACTGATAACTCTAGGAAATAACTCTGAGAAATAATAACCACCCCAAAAGAAAAGTGCAAAAGTGAAAGAGGCATAGGTGAAGGTTTTGTTAGGAACTGAGGCTTGGAAAGGAAACTAATAATCTTGTAAGGTTAAAGTAATGTAGAAAAATCTTTAGAACTGGGGGAGATGGACACACAAAATAAAGAAACAGAAGAGTTTAGGTTCAGGAATAATGTTATAGGACTGGGGATTTTGGAAATGTAAAAACTATCAGGAGTTTTGGGGTATTCCTTAATACTTCAAGAGCAAAATGAGAGTAGAGCCCAAGAACAGATGAAAGAAGCCCAGCCTTCAGAAGAGTAGAGACTTTCAGAAAACTCTAGGATGAAAGACTTGTTTACACCTAGCTCTGTGAGCCTGCAGTCCTTACAGACTTTAAATTGGGTTTAAAGAACTGCTGAGATACATCTCCAGCTAAACGTGCTGCAACCTGATGAGCGACAGACACAAAGGGAAACCTGAAACAAAGGTATGATCCTACCCTGAGTTTGAAGAATCCTGCTGTTTGGTGATACTCTAAAGAAATAACTCATTGAGCTGATCGATATGATCAGCGACGATATGCTTGATCTGTTTTCTCTGGTAAAATGAAGTATAGATAGCTTGTACAAATACAAGCTTTCTCTCTTGACTCTGAAAGGATCAAAGATTATTTTCATGTCAAATATATTTAAGTGAAATGTTGGAGGGAGCATAGCTTTCAGCAGCAAGACTTGAACTCAAATATCTGTTATTGAAGGCCTTAGCTTATTGAATCAATTTTCTTTGATTATTCACTGGAATGAAGGTATATATAAAACTATTTGTTAATGATTTTTACACGTTTACCCATGTTTTTCAGCATAAGATTTTGGCAAAATTTGTCTTGTAACTGAATATATTGTGCTGAGACTGTCCTGCACCTTTTGCAGGTGTTTCTAATAGTTTTAATAGTCTAGTAGAGCAGCACTTATCAAACTGGTATTATGATGTGAAGGCAGGAAGAGCAGACAAAGTGTTAAGCACTGCAATGTGCTCTTATCCACCTGTCATTGTTATGCAGCACAAAGTTGTTCAATTGGACTGAAATCAGATGTGGATCAAGAGATGCATCTTAATACACATCTATTTGCTTGTGTTAGTTACACAGATCATCCCTGTCCCACCTCCTATATTTTTACTCCTTATAATCCTTATGAATCAAGCTAAAATGTAAGATGCAAGGTTTAAAACTCTTTTCCACACTGATTTTAAGGCTCGTACAACTTTCTCTTTGCAGCATGTGTTTAATAAGAGAGGAAGGTAAGACACTTCCTCTGGCAAAAGTCTGAAGTGGGTACTGAAGAATAGTAAGCATTTTTTTTCTACAAATATGGATGCTAAATACTTTTCCTAATTCAAAAGAAAATTCTCATGTTCTGAGAGACAGGCTTATGGAATTTGTCAAATAACAGACTTTAAAAAGTCTCTTGATTGTTTCTTTTATAACTTAATCTGACAAACTGGATGAACTTCTGATGATTAATTTCTCAGTTTTGAAGACCTCCAGGAAAATTGTTATTTTTGTGTTAGCAGAGCCAGCCCTGAATTGCTTTTTGTATTTATAGATGTATTTGCACTCATATTTGGTTTCCAGCTCCAAATCTGAAGTCATATGAACTTCAAACAAATTCAAGATTTTGGTTTCAGTTAAATAACTTACTACAGTTTCTTTCCTATAGACATTTAGAACTTCTAATACTTACCAGCAGCAATTAAATAAGATCAAGTGTTAGTGATGGAGACCACAAAAGAAGTTGTGTATGGGTCTACAGAACAGATATTTTGGTGTAGCACAGAATTCAGTCTTAACAGCCCTGGTGGCAATACTCAGTCCACAGTTACGCTTAAAAGAATATAATGAAGAACAAGAACTCCAAAGATGTGGAGAAATTATGTGCTGAAAGTCTATCTTAAGAATATTATTTGAACATCCAACTTTCCATGAAGTGTTCTGAAAGTTTAGTATTTGATCTCCGTTGTATCCTGCTAGTCTCTAACTCAGGCTGATGACACAGATGTGCTAGACAGACATAAGAAAACTGTGGGCATAATTATCTTTTGCAACATGTATGCAAATCCCACTGATGTGAATGACTTTACAGAGGATAGGATTTGGGTCCATGTTCATAATTCTGTTCTCATTAGAAGCAGTTAGCCTTGGATTTAAAAAAGATGTTTATGTTTAAAAACACAGTCCTTGAAGGGAAAGTCTGCATTCTTGCTCTTCCTGAATACCAAGGGGGGATATAGAAATGTATTATTTGTGCTGTGCTAAGAACTGGGTGAAAGGCAGTAATGTTTAGATAGTGAAAAGGAGTTAAAATTTTGAGGGCTTTTTTGGTAATGTAAATCAGCAAAAGAGGGAGAAAAATTGTTCTACAATTCTTTCCTTCAGGGACTTCCATCTCTTTGTAGGAAGAACCACACAGGACTTTTGTGCTATAAAATCCATGAACATCAATTCACTTCCTGAAAGCCTCTTCACTGTGCAGGAACAATTATCAGACTGTCTTCCAGTGCCAAGCACCAATTCCCTCACCAGACTCTTTGTAGAGGCTCAGTTCCTCGCTGTTCCCTCTTCCCCTTCTCAGCTGGAGCCACTCAATAGACTGAAGCTACTGTTGCTGCCTGTTTTGGGAAATGGCAGATAATAGATGGAATTAGAGCCCACCACCATTCTGAAGGACTCCAATACCACAGTTGGTGCTTAAAGTGGTGTGAAGTGGGGTATCCCAGCCTTTGGCTTTCTGTCCTTCTATGTTCAGAGTATTTCTCCTTTTTGTTGAGAAAGAACTGTGCCATGACATCACTTCTTTCAGATGCTCCACGTGGACCTATATGGCTAGGACCTTCTCCGGTTGAGTTAGAAGACACTGTTGTCATTGTGTGTGATAAAGTGGTGGTCACCTCCCCTGAAAAAGGTGGGGATGTCTGTACTAAACTGCCACTGAACTCATAGCTGCAGGACTCTCCTACCAGAGTCAAACTCCCTCTGATCACAGAACTGGGCCAAGCTGTTACACAAACCAGCTGTTGACAACCATATCCTCCAACTTTACCAAATACCCTGGTGTACCAAACTTTACCCTAGTACCGAATAAAACCTGGAGATGACACTCACTATCTTTATTTCTACTGGATAGAGAAAAATAAAGACTTTGTTCAGTGAGGAAGAAAGTCTGACCTGAACTCACCTGAATAGAGATGAAGACAGACAGATTATCTCACATCACTTCGCACTGAATATTAGATGAGTTATATTTGATAAGTTTTATTGTTTTTAATTTGAGGGGACTGAGAAAGAATTAAGTAAATACTAAATGTTATGCCAAAATGAGTCCCAGGATGGAGATTTGTATAAAATGGCTATTAACAGCCTTGTAACACTGAAGGCATTAAGAGCAGTATAGGGAAGGACTGGAGGAAGGAATGTTTGGAGAAGAATAGTTAGGGGGTGGATACATAAGGAAGAGGAAGAGGACAGGCATTAGCCAAGAAACTCCAATGTCTCACTTGCCATTTCAAAGTGATTTTTTTCAGCCAGCATACCGTTACTAGCTATCAAATGGATTTCTATATATAGATCATCCTTCACTGATTTGTGTGGTACTTAGCCAGGAACCTTAGGTAACTGTTTTATATCTCATTGCATAATTTTACTGCTAGACACATGTTTAGTGGTGATATAGCTCATTGACTGCAGAGAACACATCATATTTCTGCTATTTTATTGCTGTCTCATAAAACTAGAACTTCAGAAACTTTTTGAGAAAGAATATCCTTAATATAGAATAGTGAATCTTAGGTGGAGAAATTTTACCTTAATGAAATAAATTGTTTAGGATGCTTTCTGTTTCATAATATCTTGTTTCTTTCATATCCCATACTTTCAGCAAATGCTGTCAGGCTTTTTGGGGGCTCCAGTGATACTCTTGAAACATTCCCAAGAGCCTGGCAGCTATCCATCCCCTATAGATCTCTGCTGCTCTCTGAATGTGCCATTTTCAGCTGTCTACTTGGGAAGCTTCATTTCCATATGCTCCAGATTCTAGTAATTCCAAATATACTTTCCCTGCTGAAATGGAAAAATCATTTCCTCTCAAAAATTTCCACATAAACATGATTATTCTGGAAAAAAACTAAATCCTAACAAGACTGAAAAGAAACTTTCCCCCTGTATTTTTATTGTTTTAAACCACTGCCCTCCATTTAGTTGTGCATGGCCCCTGTACTACATTGATCCTAAACTGAAATGGCATCAGTTAATTGCCTACTCCTCTTTCCTAAAGTAAAAACTCCTGCTCACTCTCTTTCCCATTGAAATACTGGGAAATGGCAGTGGAGTTGCAAGAATCCACATTACTGATAACTACCACAGTGTTTGTTAGCGCATGGACATAATTTAATGAGTTTCATTCCTCTATCTTACTAGTGCAAAGAAGTTTCATTTAAATTTCAGCTTACTGGGCAAGAAGCACAGGAGAAAGGAGGAGTTTCACTTGAGATCAAAGAGATAAAACCCATATAGATGCTAATCCTAGAATTTCCAGAGGCTGAATATAGGTCCTTAGCGAGTGCATTAATTAACTGTTACTGGCAAGGCTGCAAATGACTATTTCTAAGACTATATTTTCAGTCTGTCATTTCTCTACAGCATAATGTACATGGAGACATTTTCTCCTGCTAACTTTGGCTTGGTGCTGATAGTGGAGCCCTGCAAATGGGGCAGCTGACTACCACCAGAAAGTTTACTGATGTGTTCTGTAGATTTATGTCTGCATGTTTAAACAACTACAACTTTAAAAAGCCAATGTTAGCCTGCTACCCCATTGACAGAAGTGCCACACATCTGGGCTCTCCCAAGCAGTTTCTCCTATGCAGGATTGCTTTGGATGACCTTGAAGACTGTGTTTTGGATTTCCAGATGTATTTATTTCAGCTGTGTCCTCAGGTAGCTTCTGCACATCCAGGAAATCCTGCACACATTCACCATGTGTGGGTCAGTCCGAGGGCACATATACCATACAGCTTGAGAGCTCTCACACTGACTACGGCATTGCAGGAGAGTAGCTGGTCCAGGTTATAGCAGACCCAGCAATGTTCCGAAAAGTGGAATGAAACATTGATGTGCGGCACGTGCAGTGAGACTGACAGTCTGAAACCCTGCAGCTGACTGCACTACTGATAAGCTGTGGTGATACATGCCTGCAAAACTAAGAAGGGGTTAAACCATTTTCTGGCACTGAAAGGCTACCATAGAGGGGAGAGAATGAACTGTTGTCCTTGTCTGTGGTACACAGGATGAAAAGAAATGTCCTTAAATGGCAGCAGAAGGTTTCCTGTCAGGCACTGGCTATGTTTTCTTATGTGTAAGAACTGCAAAGCACTGAAATGGGTGGCTTAGGGAGACTGGAATCTTCATCACTGGAAATACTTAATGACAAGTTAAACAAACACCTGTCAGGAGATAGATCCTGCTTTAGAGAGGACACTAGTCTAGATGATCTCCTCAGGTTCCTTCTAGGTTTATTTTCTTATGATTGTATGCACAATAAGTCTGACATGTCCCAAAAGTTTCCAATTACTGTGCATGAACAGACCATCTGTGCAAAGCAATCTCAATATGCCTGATGCTTCCTGGAAGCATTTTACTTACTGAAACAGAAATATAACCGTTCTACCCATTTATACAAACGTCTGTCCAGAGTAATTGGGAAAAAGTCTGGTAGAGACACCAATCCAAAAATGTTTTCTTTATTTACTTAGCATCTCCTGTCGAATTTGAGTAATGCCTGATTCTCCCAAGAACAGTGTATGTTGAAGAAACCTAACATCCTGCAAGTGTTAAGATGTAGTCATGCCTTTCCTTGAAAATTACCATAGGATTCCATCCCATGAGCTCTGAAGGGAAAAGATTCACCTTAGTCAGACATGTAAAGCAGTATTTGTATGAGTGTTTTCAGGATCAGGTCCATAACGATTCTTGGTGTTGTACTGAAACAGTTACTCTTGTTTAAGAAATGTATCAAACCACTTTCTTTAAACATTTCTTCATGGAAGAAAAAAACACATCTAAAGCTGAGTTACAGTACTAGTGGATGGTATTTGCCAAGCTGTCTGTAATTGCAGTCTTAACAGGATAGGCAGTCATTTGTAAACAGCTGAACTGAATGGCTGAAGATGGAATCAAAGCCTTTAAGTGAATTGAAATTCCTCAGCTTCAAAAAAGGTGAGGTTCAAAATAAAAATTGCTCTTAGATAAACCACTTACCATGGAAGGCTATGTAGGCAAAGATGATGACATTATGGACATTTGAGAGCCAGTGAATCAAATCTTAAATCACTCAAGATCACTTTTGAAACTTTCTTAGTGATAAGCATGCCTCCAGTTTATATGATTTCTGCAGAGTTGCATTATTCTTATAGACACGAATATTATAATAACTTTTGAGGTTTATATAGCAAATGCAAAGAAAACTATCAATATATACAGAATAATAATATTTAAAGCCTATTTGGTAAAAATGCAATATATAGTTAACATAGGAACCTGTCTGTTCAAAGAGTGGAATTTGGTAAAGCAGCTCGATCTACTTAACATTAAGAAGAAGAAAAAGTATGTGACTATCTCTCACTGTCTCTTTCCCTTATTTGTAGCTATTGTTGCTGTTCTTTTGCGATAGTAGTTGGTGGTACTGATTAGATCTGGGGTAAGTTCAGACACACAAAAAAATGTATCCTGTCTGGCGCTCATGCTGCAATGAGTTTTGTAGTCTTGGAACCTCTCTCTTATTTCTAAATGAATAACTCTGGGATAATGTAAGTCAGGAGTTAGAAGGAATTTAGTATAGATTTTGAGCCTAAAAGGATGAGGCAGGAAAAAAGTGGAGGCTACACACAGAAAGAATAAGCAGAGGAAAGTTTGTCCAAACCATCTAATATTAGTTTTGTGTTTTATATACTTTAACAAGCTGATCTCGTTAAAGTTCCACACTGTAAATTGGACTCTGCTGAATCAACAGACACAGAAAGAAAGCTAGCAAAACCCCAAAATAATATCCGAGTTTCACTAAAAACCCAAAGGATATCAGATCTATTCTTCAGCCCCTGGGGGACAAAAAGGAGTTCTATTCACAGGAACATGCTGAGAATCAAGTTTTCTAAACTAAATGTTTAGTATAAACATTCGATGTGTTGGTACATTCCAAAATTTTATTAAATAATCTGAAACTTCTTTTCTAATTCAACCAAGTCGTGCTGCTTTTAAATAATTAACTTTTTGAAAAGCATAATAAAAAAATCTCAAATGTGTGTTACCTCTACACATGAAAAGAAGACAGAGAAAGGTCAAGAGGCTGAGATCTGAATGGGAAAGTCTGGGTGTGGAAGCAGTGAAGGAAGGATAGAAGAATAAAATTGGCATGGGTTAATAGCATCTTTATCAGAAGGTCATGAATATTACTATATATTTACATGCAGCTTCCAAGACACCTAGATCAGAAAAACAAGACAGCCTAAAACAGCAAAGGAGATACCCAGAAGAAAGTGAGGGACAGACTGCACCAAACAATAGGTTGAAGCCAGTAAGAGACCATGGCAAGAAAATAAAGAACAAGTTGGAGCCATTAGACACCAAGATAAGGAGACAGAAGCCAGTGAGTAGAGCATCATGCTCATCAGCATACCATCAGCAGAGATGCCTAGTGACTCACTGACTTGAGGCTGGAGGCAAAAGATCACAGCCACTGACAGCTCCTAATGGGTGCAAAAACCAGCACATTGTCTCCAGTTGAAAAAGAACTCAGAAAAGGTGGTGAGGACTTGAAAGCCAACATGTTTTTTCCCTTCTGCACCCTGAAAGAGCCTTTCATCTGGCATCTAGAACACTCCTGAGAAAGTAGCTTTGGTCCCTGCAGTAGATGAAAGCTGAGACTTAGTCTTTTGCTTCCCAGAGACTGTTAGGAGGGGGAGCAGAAGCCTCTCCAGTGACATAGGCATTGGGAAAATGGAGGTGAAAAGGAAAAACACCCCCCTGGTCAAATCTGTGGCAGGGAGAGGGAGGAAAGGTAAGGAAATCTTTTTTAGGGGATTATTTTGGGTGGGGGATAGAGGGTTGCCTTAGTGCTCTGAAATAAGATGCCCAAGGGAATTTGAAGAACAGTTCTTGTACCCAGTATTTCCTTTTAACTCAGTGGCTTCCTGCTCAGCTTGCTGGGTAGTTATATCCCATCCCAGGGCAGTGACTTGCCTCAGGCTCCAAGTTGAAAGTTAAGCTCCCTAAAACAGGTGCTGGGCTTAACAGGCATCACTTGCAACTGTTTCGTTGAGAAAACACCTTTTATTTTTCCAAGAATCTTTAAAATTCTTGGAAAGGCTGAGGGGAGACCTTATTGCTCTCTACAACTACCTGAAAGGAGGTTGTAGAGAGGTGAGGGTTGGTCTCTTCTCCCAGGTAACAAGTGATAGGACGAGAAGAAATGGCCTCAAGTTGCACCAGGGGAGGTTTAGACTGGATATTAGGAAATTTTACTTCACTGAAAGGGTTGTCAAGCATTGGAACGGGCTGCCCAGGGAAGTGGTTAAGTCACCATCCCTGGAGGTATTTAAAAGACGTTTGGATGAGGTGCTTAGGGACGTGGTATAGTGGTGGTCTTGGTAGTGTTAGGTTTATGGTTGGACTCGATGATCTTAAAGGTCTTTTCCAACCTATAGGATTCTGTGATTCTGTGATTCTGTGATGTCGTGGTTTAGCCCCAGCCAGGAACTAAGCACCACGCAGCCGCTCGCTCACTCCCCCCCTGGTGGGATGGGGGAGAGAATCGGAAGAGCAAAAGTAAGAAAATTCGAGGGTTGAGATAAAGACAGTTTAATAGGTAAAGCAAAAGCCGCGCACGCAAACAAAGCAAAGCAGGGAATGCATTCACTCCTTCCCATGGGCAGGCAGGTGTTCAGCCATCTCCAGGAAAGCAGGGCTCCATCACGCGTAATGGTTACTTGGGAAGACAAACGCCATCACTGCAAATGTCCCCCCTTTCTTCTTCTTCCCCAGCTTTATATACTGAGCATGACATCATGTGGTATGGAATAGCCCGTTGGCCAGTTTGGATCAACTGTCCTGGCTGTATCCCCTCCCAGCTTCTTCTGCACCTGGCAGAGCACGGGAAGCTGAAAAGTCCTTGGCTAGTGCAGCAACAACTAAAACATCTCTGTATTATCAACACTGTTTTCAGCACAAATCCAAAACATAGCCCCATACCAGCCACTATAAAGAAAATTAACTCAATCTCAGCTGAAACCAGGACATGTGAAAATCTTGTTCCCCTGCTAAAATTTAGAAACATTGCCTGAAGTAGTTTGTTTTTTTGTTTTTTTTTGTTTTGTTTTGTTTTTTTTTTTAGATCTGTCTTTGGCTTTGCTTTAATCAGTGAAATGACGTGTCAGTTAGTTAATGATGGGAACAGCTGAACATTTTGCCTTAAATCAAGTTTCTATACCTTCCAATTTGGAGTAAGGATGGCAAGAAAATATGCTGACTCTGTCCTTTTAGACAAAAAATACCTGGTCAAAAGACATGATGCAAAGGGTGGCGATCAGAACAGAAGCAGAGTTTAGGTGGGATAAGTTTACAATTTCAGGGACAAATTCTTAGATTATATGAATCTGGGTAGTTTCACTAAAAAAGACTTTTATGCCCCATCAAAGATTGTATCTGGCATTGTCTTCAGTAATGGTTCTGTGACTTCCTAGAAAGAATATTTTGTTTGCATCTTTGGTGCTAGGATAGCTCCTCATTATAATCCCTTTAAGAAAACTCAATTTGGGAAAAAGTCGGGAGATAAATTTATGTCTGTTGAATACTACTTAGCTCTGTACCCTACGTGGACTTCAGTTACAGAGCTCCCTCTGATACTTCTAATGTAATGTAAAGACTGAGGCTCTTTGCTTGATATACTGTGTTGATGAATTACTGTTTAACCATTGGTCTCTGTGTTTTATATATATATTTTCTTGATATCTTGCAAGTCTTAGAGTGTGAAAGAGAAAATTCTTTTTTTGTTGGTGGTGGTTTGGGTTTTTTGTTGTTGTTGTTTTTCTAGCAGCAAGCCAAAACAGAAAATGAGGTAGTTGCAGTGTAATGGCCAAATGAGAAATCTGTGTCACTCCTATGTATGATTGAAGTATTTGATCTGTTCAGGAACTAACTATTTTAGGATTACATTAGTTACCGCAAATTAGTAATCAAGATAGATAAATATGGAGGAAAAAAAAGAAAGATTAAAGATGTAGTGAACAATTCGTATGTCTCTGCCAGTCATAACAGCTGTTAGAAATGTCTGTTAGATGCTTTCATCAGCTTTGCTTTCATCCTGTAACTAACATGATAGCTGAAAAGAAATGTACGGGCTTTTAAATTTTCTTTTAAAATTTATTGCATAAGATAAGTTACTTTAAACAAAAGGTGAATAAGAGGGCATGTAAGAAGTACACTGAATAAAGAAGAAAATGGAGACATAAATTATATAGCCAGATCCTCTCTCACAATGAAAGAACATTAAAAGAAACTGGAAGACAATACACTGTAAAGCTAAGTATATTTGCAGGAAAACAGTAAATTAGAAGCACTACAGATGGTATAGATTTGATTCCTTATTGAAAATACAACAAAGTTTCTCATTGGCTTTAATGAGCTTTAGTCTCTTGTTGTGAGATGAATTTGAAAGCTGAAAGAGGGAATATGAAAGGGACTTGTGCCTAGTGAGAGAAGAGCACACCTCGTTCCGCCGGGGGTTAGTTTTGCTGTGTTTCTGCCAGTGGAAGGCTTTGCATTGTAAGGCATCAGCTCAGAGCTGGAGAGAAACTCCCTCTCTTTGATCACAGCAGAGAAGGGAGAAAGATTTCTAGACTCCTACCAAAAGACAGGTCTGTTTGTTACCAGCTTGAATGCCAAGAACAGATATAAAATATAGCACCAGAATTTTTGTTACAAGATATGCACCTGAGGCTAAAAATGATCCATTTCAACATGCGGATGATCATCTGGCAAATTTCAGAAAATAATGCTTATTAGGACTTACCTGAACAGATGGGAAAAGTCCATTGGGGCAGGCAGGGAAGATAGTTAAAGCAGTGGAAACTTTTTATCTTCAGTGAAATTTTTTTGACCTGTGGGAGGAAAGGGAAACACAACAAGGAAGACGAACAAATGGCTCAAACGTTAATAAATCTTCAAGGGAGGTTGAAGAAAGCTTGAGCACTTGGAAGTGTGAATAGAGAAGGGATTACTCACCTTGCAGCCTAGGGAAATAACATTGTTTGGGCTGAGGTTGGTCTGAACTGGCAAGAAAATCTTTAAAAAAATGAAGAATTTTGAGAGGTACGTATGTAGCTTTACACATGACTATAAAACATACAGCACTGATAAATGAGGGTATGGCAGTAAGTCAAATAGTATCAGATAGATATCAGAAAGATGTATAGTTACAGGTGAGAACTGCAGGTAAGTAATGTGAATAGTGAAAGGCTTGGATGGGACAACAGAACAGCAAGCAGTAGCTGAAAGGCTTATGCTCAGTTCAGGACCGCAGACATCAAGTAGTGCCACCAGAATTACTAGTGTAGAACCTGAAAGCAGTTATTAACATGGCAGTCATGGCAGAGCGCAGCTCCTGACAGGCACAAATCATTCAGGAAAGACAGATATAAAAGTAAAGATGATGAATACCACTGCAGGTGGTTCTGTATCAGATGCAAAGAAAAAAGAAGAGATAGCCAGGAATAAACTAAAATCTGCTTCAAGACAAAATTCATTTTGAAGGGAAGGTTAATAAATCAGATTGTATTGGGATAGTACTGTAATCGAGTCCCTGGATCAGGTTTGGATAGAAAAATATGATGCAGGAATAAAGCAGGAAAATAAGTACAGAAGATTACGTCAGTATTGAAGACCTTAATTTCCTAATGATACACCTGACAACATAGTTACAGGTCTGTATATTCTGGAATCTCATAGCTGACAAAGTTTTTAATCAGCTAATCACTAACAAAAAGTGATGCCAGAAGTTATTTCAGTAAGACATTAAAATGTGATCAAAATGATGGTCATGGGGGTGAGACAGGGGTGGGGGAAAGTGTTATCAACAATCATAAATTTATTTCTGTTAAATAGAAGATTGATAGGGTTCTGTGATAAATTTTTGAATTTCAGAAGCTCAGATTTGATTAGTGAAGAGAACTGGTTAGTAAAAGCATCTGAACTAAGAGCTTAAGGGCTTGAATTTAGAAGAGGTTCAGAATTTCTCGAAATCAAAGAAATCTGATTTCTAAGCAAGGTAAAAATGTTATCAGAAATGTAAATAAATTCAAAATCCCTTCACAGGGATTTTGAGGGCATATGCGGGCATATGCGGATTAAAGGGTGAATTTAGAAAAAGTGGGACAAAAAACTTGATTTTTAAAAAGCTGAATGTTAGAGATCAAGAACTGCAGGGATAAAATAAGTATAGCCTACAGTGGGGCTGAGTTTGATCTTAAAATATTAAAACCAATAGTAAACATCAAACACTCTATGTACAAAAAACAAGAGTTTTTGTACACAAATACACAAATAAAAGCAGAATAAGGAAAGAGTGGTCATTAGCAGTTCGGATGATATCGATACACTCCAAAAGACAAAATGAAACCTTCATCTCAGTTTTTCCTAATGAGGGAAAATGGTGAATAAATTGGAAAGCTAGACTATCAGAAATGAGGACAGAGAAATTTCCATTGCCAGTTCAAGTTGAAATCATTCTCTAAGAGTTTGATGCCCTGGTATTTTGAGGAACCAATAAACTCTTTCTAGGAAATTCAGTGAAAAAATCCACCACAGTAACGTACAAATGAAGTGTCTGATTCGGCAGCAAGGATTTTTAGTATGTCAGCAGGTACCACATGATTTTCTACGCATATAGCTAAAACAAAGATGTCAATGAACAGTTTGACTTTTTTTTAAACAATCCTCACAAGAAAGTTGGAAGATTCCTCATGAAACTTGCAGGTGTCACTTAGAAGGAAAATGGTGTTAGTGCAGAAAACAGAGGAGATATTGTGCTGAATGTGCTCAAAGAATGGATGGAAGTCAGTGGTGCAACATGCAAGGTACGTTTTACACATTAATAATTCCTGCTTTGATCTCTGTCTCATTAGAGAGAAATAACTGCGGCATAGAAATGGCTGAGTGGTGCATCAGTGAGCTTGATGCACTAGAGGGGCACAGGATGCCCAAACTACTGCTGGCATATGGCCGTGCTGAAAGAGGGAAGGAGAGAGGAAGACGTGGCTACCCGATGCATTGGAATGGGCATTTCCAGTAGCGGTGGGGGGCAGAACTAGAAGTCTACTCAGTTCAATGAAACACCATCTGAGGGGTTAAGATTTCTCTCCATTAATAAATCGGGGGCAGGGATATATACTGGGAGGGAGAACTGTTTGAACTAAATTACAATGCTAGGGGAGAACAGGGGCTTTAAACAGGTTGCAACAAAATTAATCTAGAAATTAGAAGGTTTAAGTACTGCAGAAGTGATGGTCTGAAAGAGTGAGGCTAGCAACTGGAGTATAAGGAGCCAAGAAAACTTCGGTTACAGGTAGTACAGTCAGTCTAAGAAAAGAATTGCATGCTATACTGAGCTGTGATATCTCAGGACTAGACTGCAAAGGCCCCTTCTAATTCCTAATTACTGGAGTAACTAATTCTAATTTTTCCAATCCTTTCTCCTACACAATTCTTCCCTCCTCCATGACTTTTTGGAGTTTTAAGTGTCCAAATGAATTATGCAAGGGAGTTCTCCTTTGTCACCCTCACTTTGACAGACTTCATTCTTATATCTTTGGCATAATTTTTCTTGCAAAATTATACTGACTATTCAAACACTCAAAGCAAAAATCAACAGAAATTGGAAAAGGAAAAATTAATCTGAATTGAATGTATAGCTTATATGTATTAAAACTCAAGTTACAGACTTTGTTCATTTGTCTTTTCCAATAATTTTCAGGATATATTACTTGAAGTTATTGCAGAAACATTGAAAGGCATTCAAGCCATCAGTACAGTAAAAATGAAGCCAAAATCCTAACAAAAAGAACAACAGAAACTACATAACAAGAAGACTAAATTCTTTGCTCTAGCAACCAGTTTAATTTCAAAACTAGCTCATCCTTAGTTCCTGCTGTGCCTCTTTAGCAGAAATGTTAGTGCCTGGGTCTCTCTCTGGCCTTTGCTGTAATTAGTGCTAAAGTTCTGTTCAAAGCACCTCTGAACAAGTCGTCATCCTTCATTGCAGCTTCAGTCTTCAGCAAAGCCAAGCTTCTCTTCAAAGTATGAAACATCAAATGAATCTTAGCATTTTCAGAAACAAACCTTAGTTTGATGCTCCCTGTGTCTTTCTCCCCACGACCTAAGCACTCTTGTGGTTCAGCAAAAACTAATGCCTTCCTCTGGGAACTCCTGCCAATGACTGGGAATACCACATGGTTTTGATTTCTTATGCTGCAGAGGCACAAGCCATAAAATTTCAAAGACCCTCCAGCTAATTTTATTAAGGCAAATGACATCACTCAGCAGTCCTGAAAGTTCAGTGCACATAGGGGAAAAAAAAGTTAAAGAAATCCAATAAAATCTCTCTCAAAGTATTTTAGTTATTTAAGTTTCAAATCTCAGATACCATAAAAAAGTAAAGCTTTTCTGCCTGCAAGCTGTCTGCATAGAAAATGGGGGTTTTTTTACCTATTTTTATTAGACTTGTAGGAAATTTCAGTAGCAGAGACGAAAAATGCAATTAATTCGCTGACATAACATACCTGCATATCATGCAAAACATGAGTTTTTATGTCCATATGCTGGCATGTAAGTACACATCACTGCAAATTACCAGCTGAAACATTTGTTAGACAATCCCTAAGCCAGTAAGATTTCTTTTGAGTTGCATGAAGCCCTTCATCTGGCAGAAGAGCTCAGTGCCTACACTGCAATTCATTAAAGATCACACAATTTGCTTGAGTCTTTGACCAAGTGATATTGTCTGACAGTACATTCAATATATCTTGCACTAAAATTCAGAATTAATTACTTGTTGATTATTTAGAATGTTTTAGTTTGTATGTCGCCTTTATTGTTCAGCACATTTTCCTCCAAATTCTGATTTTTGTTCACACACTTGATTTGTTTTATTTTATGTCACTAATTGAGTTTTAGTACTTTCCAAAAAACTTACTCCTTACCAATGATGGCTATTTATTGCCTGGCTTATGTCAGGTTTTAAACACACTTCTGGAAAGTAGTAACTCAGGATTGCCAGGTTTCCTTCAAGACAAGTAGCCCATAACATTGGTGGTAGAAATCATAGCAGTGTTCTAAGGAAAACCTATAGGAAAATGCCATTATGCAGACTTTTGCTCTGTTATAGTATCTGTTTTCCTCTACTTAATTATGATCCTAAATGGGCAACAGTCTGACTTTTACAGATTTTCATGCACTTTTAAATAGTCCCTTTAGATGTACTTTAGAGATAAGTAGATCCAAATGTGTTACAACCAAAATAAGTCATACAGGAAGCTGTATACAAAATCAGTGTATTAAATCTATGATTTGGTTTAGAGCAAAGTTAAGCTCATGCTTAATTCATTGAAAAGGCTCATACCAACTTCAGCTGGAGCTGAACTCAGCCCCAACTTCAGCCCCTGAAGATAACCAAAACATTCTTAAATTGCATATCACAGCATATCAAGTGTTGCGTGACACTGTAGATACGTTTCTATGCCTACTGGTATAATGCTTAGTCTTTTATCACTTAGACTAGGAGAATCACCATTAGTTATTAGCAATGTTGTACCCATAACACAAAATCAGGCAAGTCTGTTTCTGTTCAGTAGAAATCACAGATATGCTGTAGATGAGAACATTGATCACTCGAATCCAATATATCCTCTCCGACAATGATCAGTGTAAGTCAGAGAAAAATGCAAGAACAATGCGGTAACCTACTTTTAGATCTTTCTTTTCAATTCCCCCCAGTTAGTGGTTGCACATGTCCTGAAGCATGAAAATGTCAACAGATTCTTTTCATTTTCACTAACGTAACTGTGGAAGATCTTATGATGAATTCTGAACTTGCCTACTGAATCCATATACATTTATAAAAAGATATGTAGATACTACAATGGATTAATTACACATTCAGGTAAATAAAGCATTTCCTTTATTAACTTTAATGGTCTGTCTTGTAACTGGAGCATGGCTGATTTTGAATGACAAGATGAAGTTATTTTTATTTTAGTTAAGGTTAAAATCAAATGCTGTGAAAGCAGTTTTATTTATGCTTCCCTCATTTCCTTATTCTCCTATCTTTAAGTGGTAGGAAGATCTTCTGTTGAGCCACAAAACTTGATTTTCATTTTGTCATTCACGCCTTGTGACATGAAAGTAATGCTTTCATTTTTGGATGAAGGCCTTTGGTGGCAACGTTGATTTCAGGAGCTCCTGTCACCCTCTGATCCCTCACCATGCCCGCTCTTGTTATTGCTCCTGCAACTTGCCACATTGTTAGCTGTGTCAAACCAAATGATTGCATAGCCATGTTCAACCTGGACCAAAATACTCTCTTTAAATACTGATCTCTCTTCCTCCCTCCCTTTTTCTGTGTGTATGCTTATGTTTTAAGTTGCCCTCAGTCCACAGGGGAATCCAGCAAACAGCTGAACAAAGGGGACAGTGAGCTGTGACAGCTTGCCAAGGCAGGAAATCCTTAAGCCATACTGTTTCCACAAACCCTGCATCTTCAGATTGAAGCTTCTGTCTGTTAGAGAAGCTATTTACAAGACTGGATTTTTCCAGAGAGTCAGGAAGAACGTTTCATTGCTTATATACAATCATCTGACAGGCACGGTGATGTGTCTGCATTAACCCCCATTCAGAGAAAGCCTCAGCAGCTCTTATTTCTAAACTTCTGCTGATAGAGGTGCAGTTCTTGCAGGTTGCACTTTAGTTAGCTGTAAATGTTGCTTTAACTTGTTTGAGCAGATTTAAACTGATAGCTTTCCCTCATATAACTCCACTGCTTCCCAGTTCACATCAAGTGCAGATCAGACTCTTATTTCTCTTACAGAATTTCAAATATAGTATGCAATTTTCATTTTAAATTAGTTGGGGGAAGGTGGTTGTGTGTAGTCATTTCCTAGTTTTATACAGGGCAGCCAAGAAGCCAGATTGTAGTAAGTGATGCAGTAGATATTTTTCTGATAACAAGGTCTAATTTGCATATATCGATCAGCTGAAATGTCCATGAGCTTTGTATTTTACTCCACATTCTTACAGCTGTTGCTTAAGGCTTTGCAGATGAAGCAGCAAAGATCTGCTACCTAGAAAAGCTTTCTGTCTTATGAAGGTTGAACAACAGTTGAAGCCTTCTGTGACCATTCTAAGGAGGACAAATAAAATGATTTTACCAGCAGCTTAGTTCCTCTAGATCTGCTCCTTGTTCAGCTTTTTTTCTGAGATCTCAGGCAGCTTTCAGCCCATTATTTACATCCAGGATATGCTCTTTCTGCCTCAATTCCAGTGCTGCTTATTCTGATCTGTTGCTGAATTCTGTTTTTTCCTGAAAGTTGTAAGCACTTAAATATAATCTACAGAAGCTGTAGATCATGCCCAGAAACCATCTTGGGTTTATAACTGCACAGAGAAAGAGTACTTTCTCAAGCTGTGTGCCTCCAAAGATGTTAAAGTTTATAGCAGCCCTGCCCACACAAAGTAGGTGACATTAAGGGTAGTCTTTTTTGTGCTAAGGACATTTTACATTTTTCTAGCAATCTAATTTTGGTTCATGTCTTTTTTAGGCTGAAGCTGCATTACGAGAGGTGAGAATTGGTCATTAGGGAAATGAACTAGATCTGGAATCTGGAAGTCAGATTTCTTTGGATTTTATCATTCAAACTTGACATCTGAACTTTCAATTTCAGTTTGAGACAAGGAAGGAATGTGAAGCACTGACACATGGGTTTTTCTACTACATTCTTGGATCAGTGAGATTTGCAGACACCTGGTCATGTCCGTGGAGTATAACCAGTTCAACCATACAGTGCTGACATCACACCAGCTGCACATGTATTACACAAGTGATTCGACTCGCTCAGAGTGTATGGGATATATATTCTCCATACATTTGCAGTTCATGCCTAGCTGGTCTGACTCTTCCAGAAGGTATGAGGCTCACTGCAGGCATGCTAAACAGCACCTGTGTACATACCCCTGCTCAGAAGAGTCCCAGACAGAAATAATGCAGTCTTTCCTTGAAAATTAGCTGGCATGTATTCCAAAAAAGATTAATGTGGACAATAAAACCGATTTATAGACAGTGTAATTTTCCCCTGTAAATTATAATGCCAGGGTTAGCTGTACATAAAATGACTATTATTCTAGCAAGTACTTTTTTGGGGGGGGGGCGGGGGAGAGAAATGCAACTTATTAACAACAGTGAAGCATATTTAAGACTTAGGTTTTTGGGCTTAAAGTGTAGCACTATGAGTCATCTTGTTCAGATGTGGTAAAGGTAAAGATATTTTTAAGAGTAAATCAGTCATTATTTAATTGATTAATTAATCCATTATACAATACATGGCCAGTTAAGAAATCATTATACTGTGAATAAAATTTCTGGTTTAATATAATGGATTATTTAGTGAATCAGAAGTTTTGCTGCTGGTCATATTAAGGTGCATATTTAAGAGCTGAAAATAATATTAATGCATATAATAAAAAATAGAGATTAATTGTCCTTTAAAAAGGTGTTGCAAAAGATTTATAAGCTTTTTACTTTAAAAATTTAGGTGTGGCCACAGTGACTGTGACCGCCATGCACATTCTACAAGGAAAATGAATTTTTTTCTTTTTTGGGAGAAGAATGGAGGAGAAGGGAAGAGGGAGAGTGATGCCTTATCAGAGCTTTTCTGTAATTAAATACTTAACTATGACAACTAGCAGTCCCAAATTCATTCTCTCTCATCAAACCTTGAGTGATGGGGATACAATTTAACAACCTGTCTGGAATTTCAAATATTGTTACCAAATAAAGATTTTAAAAAATATCTGTTTTCAAGAAAACATAGTAATGCAACATTTGGTGGCTTTTTTTTTCCTTCTTCTTTCTTAATTCCTATAATGACTGGTACAGAGGAACCACATGGACTACTTATGCATGGTTAGAAATGCTCACTACTAGTGCTGAGGACATTCTATAGTTTTCCATTTATGTTTCTTCACAAAAAAAAGGAAGTATATTTATTTCACTGATTTCACTTGCAATCACAGCACATGCTCACTTCTTATGTGGGTTGTGGGGAGCATTTGAGACCAGTCCAAAGTTTTTCATGTGAACAGTTTACCTGCTTATAATGCTCTCTAGAGGGCTACTGTTTCCAGTTTTGCGGAAATGGAAGAAACTAGGTGTGCTGGTTTTGGCTGGGATAGAGTTAATTTTCTTCATAGTAGTTAGTATGGGGCTATGTTTTGGATTTGTGCTGAAAACAGTGTTGATAATACAGGGATGTTTTAGCTGTTGCTAAGTAGTGCTTATACTAAATCAAGGACTTTTCAGCTTCCCATGCTCTGCCAGGTGCACAAGGAGTTGAGAGGAGACACAGCTGGGACAGCTGACCCCAGCTGCCCAAAAGGCTATTCCATACCATAGGATGTCATGCTCAGCATATAAAACTGGGGAAGAAGAAGGAGGAAGCTGGGGACATTTGGAGCTATGGTGTTTTGTCTTCCCAAGTAACCGTCACACGTGATGGAGCCCTGCTTTTTTGGAGATGGCTGAACACCTGCCTGCCCATGGGAAGTAGTGAATGCATCCCTTGTTTTGCTTTGCTTGCTTGCATGGCTTTTGCTTTACCTATTAAACTGTCTTTATCTCACCCCACGAGTTTTCTCACTTTTACTCTTCTGATTCTCTCCTCCATCCCATTGTGGGGGAAGTGAGTGAGCGGCTGGTGCTTAGTTGCTGGCTGGGGTTAAACCACAACACTAGGTTTGGCATTTTCTCATTACCCATGGGACCCAGACATTTGCCCAGTCTTTAAAACTTGCTTAGAAACTTGAGCCAGATCATTAACATAGATTTCATAGAAAAATTCAAGGTATGGCTGCGCTATAACTTGCAGCAGACTAATGGACGCTATGTAGGAACCACCTGAACCAATGGAGGACAAGCCTCACAAGAAGCAGTGCAAGTGCAGCTGTGACCTGACCTGAGCTGGCTTTGGTGCCCAGTAACTCCATGCAACGCACCACCTCTCCTGTCCTGAGTGACCACCAGAACAGATAGACCCCAAGTCATGGACTAAATGAACTGGGAGGACATTTTACAGGACAGGCCCATAGACTGAGGGAATGATAACTATATAAATCAAAGGAGGGGAAGGGGATTGGTGCTTAATGAAAACGTATTGGATAGCGTGGGACCTGAGCATGACTTAAATGGTGTGGAATAAGGGGTGGAGATTGTACTGGTTTTGGCTGGGATAGAGTTAATTTTCTTCATAGTTCCTGGTATGGTGCTGTGATTTGGATTTGTGACCAAAACAGTTTTGATAACACAGGGATGTTTTATCTATTGCTGAACAGTGCTTGCACAGCATCAAGGCCTTTTGTACTTCTCACGTTGCCCTGCCAGCGGGTAGGCTGGGGTTGCACAAGAAGTTGAACCCAGCTAACTAAAGGGATATCCCATACCATATGACACTGTGCTCAGCAATAAAAGCTGGGGGAAGAAGGAGGAAGGGGAGAATTTGGAGTTACGGCATTTATCTTCCCAAGTCACCATTATGTGTGATGAAGCGCTGCTTTCCTTGAAACGGATAAACACCTGCCTGCCAATGGAAAGTAGTGAATTAATTCCTTATTTTGCTTTTCTCATGCATGCAGCTTTTGCTTTACTTATTAAACTGTCTCTATCTCAACTCGTGAGTTTTCTCACTTTTACCCTTCCAATTCTCTCTCCCATCCTACTGGGGGGTGCTGAGCAAGCAGCTGTGTGGTGCTGAGCTGCCTACCGGGGTTAACCCATAACACCACAGTTAGTGAAACCATGAAAACAGCAGCATTGAATAGGAACAGCATTGTGAATAGTTTAAAAAAAAAAAAGTATTTTATTTTTAAGAATATAGTCATCTATTTACTATTTAAAGTAGAAAATAAGTTGTATTATATTTCCAGTTGAAAATTATATATTTGATATGGTTAGATACCTGGGGAATGGTGTTACTAGGGTTGTTGATATGAAACGGTCACAGTTTGTATTTCAGCATATGACAGAAGCAAGATCCCATATACAGAAACCTTTTCTTGGTAGCACCACTCTATCATAGGACTGAGTGAGAAAATCAAAACCTAGAGTGGAGAGAAACCTCTGATTGTCTTAATGCTTATCTGGAAATGCAAAAACTAAGAGAGAGGGATCAATTCTAGGAGGAATTGCTTGTCACTGGAAAAGAGTTGAAACTTGCCATAAAAGCTAGGCAAAGCAGATAAATACCTACTTGGGACTCAAACTTTCTCATCTACAGGGAAGCTCTTATGTTGTTTCAAGAATATAAAGGGTTTATATAAAGGGTAACAGAAGACAGTGCTTAGCAGACTGGCAACCTATCCCGTACACTTGTAAAGAAAGATCTTTCCAGCTTTCCACACTCAGGGCTTCCTTTGAGTTATCAAAGATGTTACTCAGTGGGCATCTATGTCCTGACCTCAAATGTGGCGATATTTGTGTTCTGTTGTGTCTTGCCATTAACAACTGTAGTGTGTGCAAAGTCTTGTGGAAAGACATATTAAACAACGTAGAGGTTCAACACATTTTCACCCTAGCAGTTATATTAAAAGATTTATGGCAGCTTGTCTGCAAGCGGGTATCAGTACACAGTGTTTAAGGCTGTGATTTACAGCACTTGCTACTTGATACTACTTCCACGTGTTGGCACTCATAGTGAGCATTAGTTGCTCACAAGCTTACCTAGCTTTTAAAGTTTCCCTGCCCTGGGTGTATGAGCCAGCAGGTGAAGGCAGACATCTCCAAACCAGAAGTGCAAGGGAACAGAGACACTCAGGTTGAAAGGCTCATCTCTGGATGCAATGATCGGGCTTGTTTGGTTTTTTTGGGTTTTTTTTTAATGCTACAGATTAGTAAACTACACTTCATCTTGACATGAGCTAATACCCTGTGGCCTTAGTACTCTATGTGTCCATTGCTCAGATGAGTTCTTTAATTCATGTTATGACATGTGTCTGCCTTCAGTATACATTCAGAGTATACAGGCTAGGAACTAATAATGGTTTAGCTGGAGGAACTATAAACTCACAACCTAAACTAGTTGAAATTAACTTCAGATAAATCTTAAAAGGGTTGCCATTGTCATATTTGGAGACGTAAGCTAAACAAACCTTTTTCTTTTTTGTTTAGTAGGGGTTGTTTTAGAAAATTAGTAAAGTAGTTGTATGAACAGTAAACCATTAAAAACACTGCTTTCTCTATCACTGATCTTTGTAAGAAAGATGGATATTTTTCTTTTTATCATGAGCCAATTACAGTATCTTCCATAGTAACCATAAAAGAAAGGAGCTATACAAAGACTTAATTACATACAGACTATTACATTTTTATTAGGCTAGAATTACCTCAAAATGTAAACTATCATTTCTGTTGTATCTCCATAAAGGGAAAATTCAATATAGTACTAAAGGTTGGGCAGTAAGAGGACAGCATTAAACTGCTCTAAAGCAAAAGCTGCATCTTTTAGATGTCTTTGGAGATAGTTCATGGAAGTGAGATTTTTTTCTTGATTCAACTGCATTTCACATGTGCCTTTTGGAATGTGCATTCAAATAGACCACTCCATTGGTTTTAGAGGGGGAAATAAGGCACAAGTAATTCCCATTTTTACTCGTATAACAGGCCAATGATTGAACTATGACATTCTGTGTGCTTTGTTTCACAGGCAAAGATGTTGTACAGTCCTGAGTCAGCAGTATCTTTGTTAATGTAGAAATAGGGGTTATACAACTTCACAGTGGAGGCTTGACAATTCAGAAAAGATCAGATCAATCTTGCTAGGACTCCAGCACACTCACTGGTAATTGAAGTGATCATTGTGATCGTTCCTTAAGAGCTACAACTCCTTTTGCCACTGGCAAGTACCTTCAAAGATGCTGCTAAGCCAGGAAGGATGGTTTTCTTGCAAAACAGATGTATATTACCTCACAAGGGGCCATACTGTGCCCAGAAATTATGCAGATGCATGCAGAGAGAGAGGGGAATCACTTTTTCTCTTCATCCAGAGCCTGTGAGGCTTACATAAGGACATTGCATAATTGTAGCCTTTGGACTTGGTGGAGCACAGAGATTTGTCCTTCGCTGCATTTCTAGGAGCGTGAGACTGCCCCAAAAGGGAAGTGGGAGAAGAAGAATGTTTCTTCTAAGCCATCTATGTCAACTTGAAATATGTAGAGGAGAGAACATAGGTGACACACTCTGGAGATCAATTACCCAAGCAGCATTCAAGTGCCTTGGCTTTATGGCTAAATACAATTAAGAAGGTACCTTATATGCAAATTATCAAAACACACTTGATTTACTCATTTGCCCTTGAGGCATTACTGAGAAAAACCCTAAGTTAATAGTAATTACCTCTAGAAACAAACTAAGCAATGTCTCAACTTATTCCCAAGGGCAAATTCCCTGCATCAGTTTCTGAACTGTGAAGTCTTTAAGCTTAGTCATTAACATGCAATTTAGGTATTGATTATGAACCCTTTAATTCTGGTCATAGAGTTGCTCATCAAAATCTGCCTATGAAGTCTTGCACTTGCTTCTGAAATTGAGATGTTCTGGACCTCACTATACAGACATAGGAATAATCTTTTATTGTGTGTACTTTTAATTTATTTATCTAAAAATTGCCCATTGTACTTTAAACTCAGACACAGCAAATATTTCACTGAAATGTTTCAAAAGTCACTAAAAGAAACCTAATTCCTATCCAGGCATTATGTAAAATACAATCCTAATGAGGAATACTAAGGTCTTGCATTCATGTTTAGTTTTGGAGATACTAATGCTGCAAATTTTTAAATTTTCTTTTTCTGTACAGGACTTGTTCTTAACAGGACTGTTACCAGTTCTATTCTTCATTCAGGATTACTCTCATGTAGCAATAAATAGCTGCCAAAAAAATTCCTGTTGATTTCACAGGGTTTAAACTCTATTATAAACACCAGCAAGCTATTATTATATGCCTGGAAGCTTCAACTTTAAATCAGACAAATCTATAAATGAAACAGCCTTTTCTAGATATTAGGACTTACTACTACCTATGTTTTTACATTTGGCCACAGAGAAAAATATCACCATATGAATTTTGACTTTTGTTAATTTGTTGCATTCATTCTTTTCTCTGCAAAATATAGTGTATTCTCTGCAGAGTGTATTCTCTGCAAAATATAGTGTATAATATTTGTCCATTCATAGAATTAACTTTCAATCTTGAAGAAAATATGTAAATGAGGTAAAGATCATTTTGCATGAATCACAATTGAAATTAAATCCTCCTCAGTTTTCTTATGGTTGGCAAACTTTTCCAGATATTATTTTCTAATACTACCTGTACTAGTATTATAGGATAGTATAAGATAAGATACCCAGTTAAGGTTTTATTGTCTACTAAAAAAAGGTTTTTGTTAAGACTGTTGATTTTCTTCCTTTTTATATGGCTAAATCACCCAAGTAATTGGATCAATTCTTAGGTTTTAATACATAAATGACAACCAAAGGCAAAAGAACAGCAGAGTTAATTTATCTAAGGAAGAAGAATGACTGAAATTAATTTATAGCCTTTGATCCAAAGCTTTGGATAGATTTGACTGATTACCATTGATTAGTTTGGCATGCTGTTATGTGGTGGGAGAGTACATAGCATGGTGGGTTAGGTGGGAGCCAGGCATTGCTGATGCCAGCCTCCTGATGCAGAAGATGTGTGTGCGCTGCAGTATAGTCACTCATGATCTGTTAAGTATTCCTGGGCTCTCAAATAGCTGCATGAAGTTCCTTTGGAAAGGACTTGGCCCTTTACATGCACTAGATTCTGCTGCTGAAAAAAATATTTTGTGATCTAGCAGGTAGGATCTGCATAAGAAGTAGGAGCAATCATATTGCTAGACAACATAATATGTGTGGTGAAAACTCCTCTACTGGTTATCTGCTTTCTAACTTGATAAAGGATACAAGTGACTTGCTCTTGTCGATACAGAAGCAGAACTATATTTTACTGTACTGGGCTATTGCCGCTCAGATTTTGTCCTCACCACATCAAGACTCTAACTCAATTTATATACCATCGTTTCAGTTTATTATATTACATGAATTAAGTAGCTTTGTTTGCCATAATATTCTACTCAGATCTGATTGTAGAGTTCAACACCCAAAGAAGTAGATGCATATTATTAGCATCTACTAATGAAACTAATTATTAGCATCTACCCTGAAACACACTAGTGAACACAGATATCATTTGGCTTTGTAGTTCTGATCCTTAATATTCATAGGGGTTTTGGGGAAGGTATTTTTTACTTGTGTTTAAGGCCAGAAGGGAGCATTAGATCATCTACTCTGACCTTATGTATGATATCTGCCATTGAATTTCAACCCGTCGATGCCAACAGCTTATTTTATAAAAAGACATTTGGTTTTGTACCAAAGATCAACAGTTAGACTCTGTCTCTTTCCCTCAGTTTGAATCAGTGCACAAACATCCTTCTTTTTAAAAATGCATGTCCTCTTTCTACCTTGACTGTGTCTGGCTTCTAGTTATTATGGTTTATTAAAGCCTTTCTTTGCTGAGATAGAAAGACCTTTAATGCCAGGTATTTCCTCCTCAAGGAAATACTTATGCATTATGTCAAGTCACCTTCCAATCTTCTTTTTGACATGCTAAACAGATTACGTTTTTAAGTCTTTTCCTCTAAGGCATTTTCTCAGCACTCAGTGATTTTTGGTTCTTTTCTCTGCCTTCTCCAATTTGTTAAATGTGAACAGCAGTAGAATATGTAGTATTCCAACACTGCAGTCAGCAACATTGCCCTGAGAGATTAAGTCCCCGCTTCTTTGTTTACAGCCAAGGATCTGATTTACACTGAGGTTACTGTGAACTGGTTTTCTCTGGTAAATCCTTTTCAGGATTCCCCTGTCCGTGACCAAAACCCACAATTCTTCTTTATAGATACATGAAACATTATTTTCTTGATTATCTTCAGCCTGCTATGTGATCTAAGTCATTCAACAAGACTGTTTTGTTATTATCACCAGTCTCCAGGTTTTGCCAGCAGTGCATCTAAGGACTTTTTTTTTTTCTAGAATAGTAATAAATATGTTTAATAGTAGTATTCAGCTGCTCTCTGCAGAGCCCCACTAGAAGCATCCTGATTTGATGATTTTTTATTAACAGATATGCTGATATATGACAAGTAGCTGTTCTAGATCTACTTTATTGAAGCTACTTAATGTTAATTTGTTAAAAAACATGTTGTTGTATGTAAAAAACCTGTCAAAAGACCAAGTTTATTAGATTTACAGTTACCTTTATTCACCAAAACTGTAATCTCATAAAAAACTGAATATAATCCATGTGGATATATTATATCCCAGATAATTCAGAAACCCTGAAGATTTCTTTTGCATGTCGGTAATGGACATGGAGTTAATCTGAGTGTTGTGTAGTTGTTGATAGTAAAGGTACACTAGGTGGCATAGTGTGTCACTCTATTTGCACTTTGAAGTGTCACAGAAAGCCAGAATAGCAATTCATCCTCACTTTAAGTGTTACTAACCAACCTCCATTAAGAAAGGAGTGGGCAAAGTGTCCAGCAGTTGGCTGACCTTACTAGGCAGTGACAGTAGTCATCAGCTGATATACAACACCTATCACAGAAAAAAGAAAAAGTAACTGGGAAAAATCAAAATAGATTATCATCGTTCTGCTAGAATGGAAAAGTCTGTTCAAGCAGTTGTGGCCACCACATTACCCATTATTAGCAACCTAACTAAAAGGTCAGGAACATATTTCCAGAGGCCACAAAAGTTTGCCATTTTCCTGATCCCTTATAATTTCCTAAGCCAGCTAAGTGGACTTTGCTTTCTGAAAACAAGTAATCAACAACCAGAGAGCAAATCGAGACATATCAATTGGGAGTTGAATATAACTAAAAATAAGTGAGGAAAAAACCTTTCAGAGCAGAATTTTTACAATACTGTGAGCCTGATCTCAGAGGTCTATGGGTTAGGAAATTGTGCTACATTTATTGCAAGTAACTTAGCCAGTATCATGTACAGATTAAAATCTAACACAAATTACTTAAAATACATTGTCATTTATGGTAAAAAAACGCCCAACATATAATTGCTCAACTTTAATCAACTGTAAGAACAAAAAATAATAAGCATAGTAAACGTAATTCCTAAGTGTGTTATACGTAGCTAGTCAGTTGAGATCATGTGAGGGTTTTTTGTATCCAGCATCTTTAACACCTAAAAATGTTGACTTTGTGCAGACGCAAGTATTGTCCGAGTTGCTGCTAGAGAGGAAAACACACACACATATCCTTCTGTTCTTGCATATAAATTTGACTTGTTAATGGTCAGAACTTTTACTTCAAACTAACTTGAAAGTAATATAAGACTAAAAGAATTTTACTCTTTGTGTAAATAAAAAATTACAGCATTCAAATCTGGTAAAGGCTTTAAGGTCAGTATTTTGCCTTGTTCCACAAACCAGCAAGCATGAGATCAAGACTCTTAAAGGCTGTTTCCAAATCTGGCCATCCAACTGTGTGTATTGCAGTAAGTCAGTGAGACTTAATAAGCACTATGTCAAAGTAACTTGTCAAAAGTAGTCAGATCTTAGGTGCCTTCCTTCTTGCCTGAGAATCAGTCCAAAGTACCCAGCTGAACCCCCAGGTTCAAGCAGAAACTATGTATAGAGTCTTTGCACCCACCACAAGCAAGGGCTTATTTTCTTTTTAACAATGAAAGAAGAAATGTGAGTACAGTACAAATATTGGGTAGGTGGAAGGATTTTCCAGTGGGTGGCATTATTGACTCTACCTTTCAGGAGGGGTGTGGGGAGAGGAAAAAAGGTGGGAGGAAGATGAATTTGAACACTCAACAGAGCATAGCATGCAAAGTACCCACAGCTTTATTTAAGCCAAGATTATCCAGCAGCATATAGGAGACTTCAAACTCTGAAAATAGACTCTGAATTCTTCACTTACCATATGTTAAGGGAATTAAAAAGCCAAGTCTTCAGATTTCTTTTAAGTCACACTGCTGTTTTCTGTTATTGCCTGATACCATATTCTGTGACTGCTGTGGTAGGGGGTTATAACTGTAGCAGTTACATTGCAGTTTAATAGAAACAGGTGATTTCAGTATTGGAGGCTTAACTGCCCTCAACCTGAAATTGTTTTCCCAGACTCTTAGGAGACTGTCAGTAAAGCCTACAAGATTAAGATGCTTACATCCCACAGAACTGCCATAAGGACAGGACATCTACTTCTATGGGTTCCACAGGAAATTCCACGTCATTTCTTTTGACTCAAAGATTAGATTTTTAAATTTTAAAGGCAGGACTGCAGTTCAAAAGTTGCAGATATTATTCTGTGTTTCAGTAGTAATAAGCACAAAAATTTGAGTAAAACATATCTTGAAGGTTAGTTATCTATAGCAACGGAGAGAAGATAGATTGGCAAACAGTACCATGTCCTCCTTAATCTGCACCATTCAGGTGTGACACCATCACAAATACACTCTTCAGTTTAATGCAGGCATAATAATGATGGGGCTTCAAGAATGAATGGTTTGAGACTGATTGACCCAAAAGTGGAATAATGTGCAATATGCCTGTCACAGATATTATGTCAGCATAATTAAATTGGAAAATGTAATTAATCTAGTATCCCAAGTAAATTCGTGTGGATAATTTTAATTTACACCTGTCCAAAGGCAATGTAACAGCCTACTAAATAGGGATAGTAAAGGATTTTCCCTTTGTATTGGTTTAAAGGTCTTTGCAAGGTACTGTCAGTGGAGAATTAGGTACACAGATTTACTTAAGTATCCTTTTGGGATGCTGCTAATTCATCTGTGACAGGTATGATTCATCAAAATATTTGTGAAGAGCAAATGTTGGTGAGTGAGTTTAGTCCGGATCATCAGAAATGTGTACCTGAAGTTTAGTGAATGTGATACAGCATGGTACTCAACTTGCATTGTCTGCAATCTAAAGATAAGACTGGGATGAAGACCTTGAAATTTAAAAATTTGAAATGTTTAAAAATTTAAGTGCCTTTCATTAGGAGTAAAATGAACATCAAGTAAGTGTGTTAACTCCTTATACAGTTAAGGACAAAATAGTTGTTTTAGATGGACAGAAATGAATACGTATGATGTTTCACATGTATCCACTATGGCAGTGGCAAGCTGAAACAAATTGTGACTTTCATAATTTTTTTATTATGTTTTACCTATACTCCCAGCTTCACCAAGAGAAGGTTTCCTAATTCATTTGCCAGTGTATGGAGGTTATTTCTTCCAATGTTTAACTTTCTAAGGGACTGCAGTTTTGTTGCCTGTTGGGAAAGGACCTGAAGGTCATCGCAATTATCTTTCAGATCCCTTATGTGTTGTAACTCCTGTTACTTCTGGAATGGAAACCAGTATGTAATTACTGACAGCTAAAACTTTAAAATGCAGGTCAAACCAATATTTTGAAAGAAAACCAGTGCAAGTAAGAGTATGAGAGTTAGGTTGGGTATGTCTGATAATCACAAGAACAATCTGTTCCAAGCTTCTTATCAGGAAGGTACTGCTACCCACTCTACAGAGCAGAGGTAAAGAAAAGCAAATGCTCCTTCTCATTGAAGCAGAACTTGGAGCTGGAGCATTCAGCTTACAAGAAAAACCTTGTTAAAGATTTAGTGCGAGGCCCTCTCTGAACTGAATTCAGCTTTCTCGGTCTTTTCAAATTTCCCATGCAGATAGATGGTATAATTCAGCATATTGAGCTTGGGTTTTTTAAAATGATATATAATTATACTATGAACATATAAAAATAAAACTTAAAAGGTATATGTGAAATAACAACCAATGCAGTTCTACTGTTCTGCAGACAAAATAAACTTTGGGTGCCAGTTTCCACATTTCAGGACAAATTTTAATTGCACTTGTATCATTTCCAGTGTTTCTTGGGCATCACTGTTTTAACATTTTATTTATAGGATCTGTTATTTTTATATGTATTGTTATTATTTATATGTACATTATTATTATATGTACAAACCTTCTAACTTCTTGTCCTTAGTGCCTCTCAACTGTATGGTAAAAAGATTACACCCTTCTTTTGACTGATGGGTCATTCACGTTTCTACTCTCATATATATATGTACGTGTGTGTGTGTGTGTATTGGCAACATAAGTAGTATCAGCCAAGTAGCCAAGGTCTGTGCCCAACTGTTGTTATGATTGCTAAGGCAAACCCATTTTACCTATTTACATCAGGACTCCATCTAACTCTGGACGGAAGCATGCTTGAATGTCAAATGGTGAATAATGCGGGTGAGGCTTTGAAATTAATTTAAAGCACCTTGCTTTACCTTGGGCTTGCACCTGGTTGGATGTAAGGCAGGTTTGGTGTGAAGTGTATGTTCAGGTCTGTGCTTAGAAATATAGTGCAATATATTCACTGCAGCTATAGTTTAGTAGTTTTACCCTGTATATTTTCCTTCATGGTTATATTTGTTTTCATCTCCTTTTTTACATTATATTTTTTGTTCATAATGATAAACTGGTAAGCTCTTCTGAAAGTTAATCCCCTGTTAGCTTTGTAGCTTCTATGCTAATCTCTTGTTAGCTTTGCTGCTTGTATTCCTGGAGCTCATTTGCATTCCCTAATCCAGAGCTGAATCTCTTTGCTCTCAGTACTTGTTTGTATGGATACGTATTTTTTAAATAATTAGCTGAAGGTTCTTCCCCTTAGAACTTAACACAGATTGAAGACATTTTATATAAACTGATGTTTAAATGGCTTTCAAGCCAACTATGATTTTTTTCTGATTTATCTTTTCATCTGGGAATAGACAAACCATACGTTTATGATTTTTAAAATTAACTCTCAGCTCTAATTCTAGAATAATATTTTTGAGAAGCTTGCTTTAGTGCTTGTGAAAGGATTGCAGCAAAATTATGGGCCTTCCTCCATCTGACTTTTGCAATTCTCCACACAAAACTGTAAGGTAAGTAGGGCTGGACTTGTGAGAATCTTCCTTTCCCTGGGATCCTTGTGAGGCACAGATCTGCTGCCTTCATTGTACTGTAGCCATTTGTGCACCCAGATAAAAGGATGTGACCACTGCAGTTGTCCACTCAGATTATGTGGTTTGCAAACAGACACTTACAAACAACAGCAGCTCTGTCTTGTGTAGCTAAACCAAGAGTGCCCAAAGATGCCCAGGATTTCCTTCTCCTATCCTTCCTTCTCCAGTGATCGTGACAATAGGAGCTCTGTTGTATTAGGAACACTGCAAAGACTATATCAATCTTAAAAGCCAGATAAAATCCATTTTTCCAAATGTCTATTTTGTTTCTGAGAATTCTGGCAACATAACTCCCAGTCATCTACTCCACAACATAAATATAAATACACACATTTTTATCATTATATATTTAGCATGGGTCCATAGAACATAAGAATGGCCGTACTCAGAGTATGTAGCCTGATACCTGATCTCAAACAGTGAGCAGTAGTAGATGACCAGGGAAGAGTATAAAAGTGGACTACAAAGGGTATTTCTGGTTTCTTTGAGATTGCCATACTCTAATTTCAGTTAAGTATTAGGAGAGATGGTCGTTGTCTGCTTACCTTTTCCATGACTCTCTCCTGCAGGTGAAGAAGCTCAGCTCCCTGTACTGAAGTTGTTTCATATCTTTGATCATTCTGGTTGCTGTTCTGTTGAAACTTTATAAGCTCCATTCTGTCCTTTTTGAGCACCCCTTCAGTACTATACTTTTCATTTCTAGTTTAGCACAGACTCCAAAATGGTCAGAGAACCAAACTGTTGTAAAGCTGTTGTAAAGCTGTTGTAACCAAATATAGGAAACCTCCCTTATTCCATAGTTCTCAGTTTTACCTATATTGTGGATTTACCAATTTTTAACACAGCATTGTTGCTTACTCACATTTAATTTCTAACAAGAGCTATTAAACAGTCACTATTCTCATCTGTATAATTATGTAATGAATGATTCTAAGCTACATATTATAAAAACATACATTTAAATAAATGCAGTCAGAGAAGATATTACTTTCACCAACTGGCTGCCAAAAAAGGCATATTTACATTCGCTTGACACATCTGACTGTAAACAAATGTATTAAGACTAAGTGAACTCCACTTAGCTGGAACTTACATTCAAAGGTACCTTCATGCAATAAATACGAATTCATGTCAGGCAGAACACCATGGCACAGGACATAAGCTTGAAGAGGCTGGATTGGTCACCAGGACCAGAAGTTACCATAAGCCCTTAAATGATTTTACATGCAATAGAAATCTTACTGAGTACAGTAACAAGCCAATCATCAATCCCTTTGAGAAGGTAAAATTGGGTGCATGCCCTGTCTATGGGATTGTAACCCAGCTCTGAGGCTGGAATAATTTTTTTGCAAGTTAGCCTGGCATCAGAGTCCGCTAACTGAAAAGAAGAAACCAAGAAATCAAACCAATCATGTACGTCCTGTTTTACTTTCCTGTATCCTTTTCCAAACACAATATTTGATTTCACTAGCTTGGCTTTTTACTATAATAAACTTACTTAGCTTTTACATCAGAGCATTACAGATAATGTAAGTAATCTCAGGGGAGCTGCCAAGTCACAGGCATTTCAATCTCTAGGAAGAGATAGGTCTAAATGGTGAGACTGGTCTATCCTCACGTGCCCAGCACAAGGTCAGATATCCCCTAACAGCTTCTCAAGGCTCCAAAGGACAACTGGAAGCCAGTATCACAGAGAATTATTTAGGGAGAAGTACCTTTCAAGAGAAACTATTAGCTAAAGTCTCCTTGCACTGCAGGAGAACAATGAGGCTGTTCGTGGAATATTTGGCAGGCTACGTGAAGAAAATAACAACTTAGGTCATGACCTAACATGAAGTTTGTTATGTTCAAGAGCTAGGTGGACTACTTCACTGAAAAGCTAGCCAGCATTCCCTTTGATGTCCAACCCATAATGAAATGATAACAGAATGGGTAGTGTCAGATTGCCACAATTTTTTTTCTTTTTATTATGTTTCCTTCTTTTGTTTCCCCCAGGATGCTTCAGTTTGCTTGGTTATTTATCTCATTAATGTATATTTTTATGGTCAATCATAATTCCTGAATGTTCATTTTTATCTGTGGTTCACAGTTGTATGCGCTGGCCTGTCAGATATAAACTGGAAGCTGCAATTAGTTGGGCTAGGGCAGCAACAATGGTGGAGGCAGAGGTCATGCCTTATAACATCCCCAAATTGTGACTCTTCATAAATTAAATGGCGGTACTAGCAGAAACACTCTTGTTCTCTAAGGAATGTAACAATCTGAACAAACCTTTCTTCCATTACACTTATCTAGAGGGAAGAAATGCCTCCTTCCATACAACTACAACAAAGGCATTCATACAAACATTCACTTTTGCCCTCACTATCACAAGTCCCGAATGTAATTTATCAATGTAGTATGCTTATGTTATGGGTTGGGTTTTTTTTCTTTTTACTTTGCTGTATTGACTGCAGAGTGAACATATACCTGGATGTTTATACCCGGACATATACCCCCTCCAGGCCAGCACTGCACTGAGACCCTGTGGCACACACAGCTCACAGCTGTAAAGCCAAATTAGCTCAGGTGTCCTCATACCACTTGCATCACTGCGCTTAGATCTAATGCACACAAAAGTAGCATTCAGATATTTTACACTTGCAGTGTAGATACGTTCTTACCATACAATGCTGACTTGATTCTGACAAGTGTTGTTTTCAAAGAAAAATGGTCAATAAATATTAACACACCTCATGATAGTGGAGATAGTAACAGTATAGTAACACAGAGAGCAGATTAGCTTATTGGACTATCTATAAATTACACTTTTTTATTTCTATGTGTACTAGAAAATATATTACTGAGGGAGAATATAATTTGTGGTGATTAGATTAATTAGACTGCTGGGATTCATTTTTCAAGAGGTTCTATCCTTTTCATGCTTATATAACCCTAAATTGTGACTAAGCCATCATAATAATACAGAGCTGAAGAGCACTCACATTCCATATTTTTTGAATACCCCCTAATTGGGAGAGATGATTCAATCTAAGATTCCCATTAAAGTGCTTAGTAAAGAGTGTAATTTTTTTTCATTTGCCATGATGATGATAACACAAGCATGACATGACAGTTACCTTAAGTTCAGTCAAAAAATTAACAGTCAGTTGTTTGTTTAAAAATTAAGTCTAAGTCCTTGCCTGTATAGCAAAAGGTTATTGCAACATTATTCTGCAGTGCTGTATTTTTGCCGATTAATTTGTTTCACAGTGTATGGTGATACACTCATCTGCTGACATAAGATTAATTGCCCATCTTTTAATTAAATTTTTAAAGAATGATGGAGAACACTAGACTGTGAGAATATTGATTATATTTTACTAATTTCAGTCTAATTCTAAAACTTTAGATGTAAAAGCTGATTTGAAGCCTACAAACATTTAAGGTATAATGTGGTTTTTGGGTTTTAATCCCAACACACCTTTTCTGTGCAGTTAGCATTTTCTTTTTATACTCTGTTCAGATGTTAAATATCTATGCAAATCATATACTAATTTATACATAGTCAGAAATAAATAATATAGTTATTTTGTTCCCAGGCATGTGTTCCCAGGCATAATTGTTTCATTCATGTAATTTTATCTATTGATATCAATTAAAGAATCATCATAGTGTAAATGGTAAGTCTGGAACACATTACTTTTGTCTGTGCTAATTTTTATCATGAACAGAGATCTCAAGAACTTAAGCATATTGATTCTGTAGGACTGGTGATCACACCCAAATCATGGCAAGTCTTTCTATTGACTGACTTTTGGAAAATGAAGGAACAGAAGTTGTTCCTTCCTGCAGTTCTCTTTGTTCTAGATCATCTGAATAAAATTTGTTTCATCATAGATTCTGTCCTCCAGTTTCCACCTATACCACAGTACATATAAACTTCAATTGCTTGGCAAGAAATTTGTCAGCAGTACTTAGTGAACAAACATATCCAAGAAGTTTTGTAGACCGAGGCAAATTTTTAGCAAATTATGACTACAGTCTGAGTGAAACAAAACAAGTCCGACATCTCTTGCTTAATTAACCATTTTTACATATTTCTGATTACGTTTGTGTCAAGAATAATTTGTTTTGACATAATATTTCAGACAGTTGTTACAAATAAAATCAAGCAAGTAATTTTACTTTCTATAAATGTCCTTGAGCTGAAAGGCATTCTTTCATCTTCTTTACTGTTGAATTTTTCTTAAAAAGCTGCAGATTTTTTCAGTGTTTGAAGGTTAAGAGCTTTGAAAATAAAAATTAAAATATCCATTAACAAAACAAAACAAAACTCAAGGTTACCCATTGTATTAAAATATCACACAGATTATAAATTCAAAGAGTACTCTTATAAACATGCTTTCAATTATCTGAAAAAGGCCACTAAATTTCATTTGGTCACTCCTGAAACAAGCTGTAACTTTGGACTACAATATATCTGTAAGAATGGCATTCAGTCTTGATTTCAAGTGACAGAGAATATCTAGAAAAGTCTTTCAAACAGCACACTGCTAATATTGTTGACATTTTGCACCTTACTTTGTTTGAATGAATCTAACTTCAGTTTCTAATCACTGATTCTTATTAATGTCTTTTTCATATATGTTAAAGACCTCTTGTCAGGTGTCTTTTCTCCACACATATACCTGTGGACTGTAATCATGTTATGCTGTACTCTTCTTTGGAATTAAATAGTTTGAACCTCCTCAGCCTTTAGATAAGCTAGAGCTCACATTAATTACGTGAATATTTAGCCTTTATACATTGTTCTGGTTTTAACTGCATTTCATGAAGTGTAGATACTGTATGTAGATATAATGTTCCAATTTTGGTCTCACTAGTTGCTATAGAAAAGCAGTAGTACTCTCCTAATTCAATTTGATATCTTTTTACTTATGCATGGGAGAATTGTGTTAGAGAACCACCACATGGCTACTGCATGGCAATGAGAGGTCATGTTACATGAGTTACTAACATAACCCCTAGGTCACACGTAATTGCTGTTTTTCTATCCTGTAACTGTTCTCTAAATTTGTTCTTATGTTTTGGCTTTCATTTACTGTTATTAGAACTTGGTACCCAAGTTTAATAAATTAATGTAAATTATTTTTTTTTTTAAATGCAAGAGGATGCAGAATGAGGCTTCAAAGGGGGGGGGGGGGGAGAGAGAGAGAGATGATGTATGACTGGCAATAGTGGTTCCTGAAGCTCTCAATATACACAGCTTATGGAGGCATCCTGAAGCTCTCAATATACACAGCTTATGGAGGCATGTTAGTCCTGACTAACCTTATGAAGTTCACAATATGCAGGTTGGCAGTTCTTATGGGTACTATCATTTTTATTCTTTAAGATATCACCCCAACTCATATTAGGGAAACAGAAGGATGTAGTGAAAAAGTTGTCCATCAGTTCCATGTCTTCACAAACTAGCAGGAGAAGCAGAGTGAAGGGAGATTCTTCTCACTGCCCACAAGGACTCTGATACCATATTCCCTGTCTTCCCTCTAATACAGCCATATAGGTAAGCTTTAATATAAATGTAAATGAAATGTTTAAAATTTATCTACACATAGGGGAGAAGACTGCCTTGTGATAGCTTGAAAGACTTGTTCAGTATAGAAAAACTCTTTCTCTTAGTATGAGTATTTTAAATCGCATGCAGCATTCAAAGAATGCTGAAATGATTTCAGAATGATAAAAATGAAGTGCTGCTGGGAGACATTCATAGCCTGTAAACTGAGCTGCCATTGCAATGGTAGCATCTACTAGTCTTCCCATTTGGAGAATCTCTCCTGAAGACTTTCAAGAGGGTGACTAAGGCCTGTCTCCAGTGGAATTCATGATTTTTTTAGGAAATAAATAGGTATCAGCAAAAATCGCTCTCATATTAAATACAAAGTAGGAGACATACCAGTACTTTGAAATATGTGATCTTTCAGGAACAATAGTGTTAAAAGTAATAATAGTTAGAAGCCTAGGAAATTCAGTGTCATTTTCTATCCACAGTAAGTTAGAACTGCTTTCTGTGAGGAATAAATATCCATAGGGATGCAAAAGAAGTCATTAAGAAAATTATAATATTTTACTCCGCTTATTATAGGTCATTAAAATGTTTCCTTTACCTTCGCTTAATATCAGATGTTTAAAATTATCCTCATATGCTTGATAACTTGATATGCTTGATATGCTAATAATTTACATATTTATGTTGTTGCTTACTTTATTAAGTAAAATATTTAGGATAGTTAAACTTACAAAATCCTTTTCCTCTGAAAATGTCATATGCAAAAGCTTCAATACGCGTGTCTATTTTTGTTATGCCAGAGAGATACACTTTAAGTTACCATGTTTTGTTTTTGCCTTCCTAGAACCCTTTTTCTAGGTCATAGGGAGAGCTATTGAAAGCTGGAACTTAGTGTTTTAACTAAACTTACTGTTTTGGTTAAAGCAATAAACAGCACAGAGGAGTTTCTTACAGAGCAGAATCCTGCTTCCTCTTTGAAGAACTTTGGGCTTTTTCTGGGATCTTAAAGAGGTTCATATATTGCCTATCCATCCATGGTCTAGCCATCTCTCACAAACTGACTCTAGGGCCTTTTATCATATTTTCATTCATCACACACTCTCTAGAGAAAATTGGGCCTTTTATACTCACACAAAAAAGTCTCAAAGTGATGAGTACTAAAAAGGGGCAATTAAAATTTTGTGTGCTATCAGCGTTCACCTAAGAGTAAGCTTAGGTGAATACATGTTAATTCTCTCTTAATATCATTCCTTAAGAGATTATTTATAACTGAAATGTTGCTATTGCAGCTGACTAACTCTGTAATGGCTTACTTAAAGAGACTAAACACTTATTTTCAGTTTCATCTGATATTCTTGTCACCTTTACTGATTAAAAATTGTTTTGACTATCCACAAGAAACAATATCCAGAAGTCCTTAAATTACATTATTTTGACTAATCAAACATTAATTTGTTCTTCCATGAAAAGCAAACAAACTGAACTGGTGTTTAACAGAAATATTTAGTATCTTCAAGTAAAACAGCATTTCAATAGTCTGTTACAATTATTATTGGAACAGATTAAACCTTATTCTGTGCAATAAAAAGACTCATTATTGATGCAGAAATTATGTATGTTTGTCTTAACTTTCCTAGAGAAGAAATAACTAGCATTCTCAAAGGTGTCATTTTTATTTAAACCTTTCCATAGGGAGACATGTAAAAGAGATTGTTACTGAAATAACCACCTGTGCTGCTTGACTTGGGATTTTTTCGTACTCCTCTCTTTTCATTTGTTTATGAAATATTCATACCTAAGACTAGTAAGTATTTTCATGTCCTTAATTTTGATGATCCTCAAGACACAGCAAAAATGATCTTGGTGTGCTGCACCATGTCCCTAAATTAGCATCCACCATGACAGTTATCAAGACAATGATTTAAATTGGGACTATAATTTTTCAATACTATAATTTTTTAGGATTTTTGTGCCCTCTGTCCCTCAATATATTCCTGTCTTCCTCATAGGTCCTATACCCACTATATATTTACCATTGTATCTCCAGAAATCAAAAGCCAGACTTTGTGTGGCAAAAGAAAGCTCATATTTTAGGCAACCATTAGGAAATGTTAGGTTCAGGGTTCTCAGGAAAGTAATTGTAGTGACTGTACTTCAAAATGCAGACCACTTTTGATTAATTCACCCAAAGTTTTAAATTTATACATTATATTTCCATGCATGGTGTTCATTTGTCCCAACTTCTACCAACCAAGTTTGATGTCTACTCTGAAATAAGCTGCCTATGCTGTCAATGAAATTAAGTGCTCTCAAAGAGTGACTCATCTGATCCCCCCAAAAAGTTATCTGAAATAGCTGGTATCTTTGATTAGTTTAGAAAAATTTAACTCAAACAGAATTAGGTGACGTGAATCCACCTTGTAACCCCAGCAGGGATCACTTTGACTGTCAGTCAAGTGCTGTCATGCCTGTCAGTGTTCAAGAAGCATTTGGACAATGCTCTTAGATACATGGTTTAACTTTTAGGTTGTCCTCTGTAGAGTCAAGAGTCGGACTCAATGATCTTCATGGGTCCCTTCCAACTCAGGATATTCTATGATTCATATCAAACATTTACTTCGGTCTTGATTCTGGAGTGAGGTATTAAAATTCATAAGCAATTTCACATTCTTTTTTATAATCAAATGCCAAACTTTGAGTTTTCATAGGAAATAGCATAGCTGTTGAGAGGGGAATGGATTATGGTGACACTCTTTCAAGAATTACATGGGACCATTGGCAGAGTTTTTAAGTTTTATTTTGCTACTATTTGCCAATAATGGAAAATTTCAAAAAGCTTTTTAGCCCAGATGTTCATGAGCAAGAACTGGACAGCTGATCCACTAATCAAGTATATAGCTTCACCATCATTCTAACCTATTTAAGCTGTTGAATATACAAACTTCTTAAAGACAAAATAAAATGTAAGTTCTAAATTAATTGGAAAATTGTATGAATTTGCAGTTATTATAGAATAGTTAAAAACCGTATTCATTGTTTGCAAATGATTTTGCTGTTCATTGTGGAACTGAAACATTTTTTCTAAATGTTTTGGGTTTCACTTTCCTAACTCAAGTTTTTCACAATCCAGTGTTGTTGATGTATGTCTGTACTTTTCTTCAAGGTTAAAAATAATATTATAGCTGATACACCACTGCTTACAGATAAAGTAAGTTTTAGAATAACATTACCCAAAACCATGTTAAACAACCAAATCAAAACAAGGTTTGTAACAAGACTAAGAAAGAACTAATCCAAATCCGAATCCACTCAAAATACAACTATGAAGACAAAGATCCCATTATACAGTTATGCATAATAAATTATTTTCCTAATTCAGTCTTTAAGTACACATATGCACAGAGAAAGAGAGAAGCACACTACATTGATACTTTCTCGACAGATAAAAGCTCTGTCTGCTTACAAATTTTTATTTCACGTACTAACTTACGAGCACGATGTGTTATTTACTTGCTTGTCACATTTTTTCCAGCCTCCTCCATTTCTTTATAAAATGTTTCTTTTGGAGTCCCAAGAGATACTTGCACAGTGTTTCTTAGTGTCTGACAGTCTGAACAATCCCAGGAAGTCTAAATGTCATCATGTTGCTTATACCCCCATCTCCCTATCCTACAGCTGTACTGTAACAGCCTGAGAGTCGTTAACAAGGGTCAGGATCCCTAACCATAACTACTTGTGCTTTATCAATATGGGTGCAAAATTAGACAAATCAGTAATGCAATCTGAGCTTTGATCCTGCTCTCCAGTATAAGAACCCCCATTGCTGATATACACATATATACATCTATGTATATATTTATATCTTTAAATATAATATGTACTAAGAAAATTCTTGGTTATGCTTAGATTGCTGTTTTAGTTTTCCTGAACATATGGATTATTCTATTTTGTATGTCAGTCCGTTTATCCAAGATAACATGCAATGCATTCATCATAATAATATGAAATTAATTTATGAACAAAGCAAAAGGAAAGTTTGCAAACCAAAAGAAATTTAAATGTACGGTGTATTGGTGTAGATGTAAATTATTTTGTTGTTCAATTCCATCTCGTAATTTTTTTGTATAATATTTATTGGAATCCTAGTTGAAGTCAGTGAAATAGCAGAAAGATAGAAAAATTTACATCACTTGAATTGTATACATCAATAAGAAGTTCACTAAAATTAAACATAGTGAAAAATACCAAAGTGAAGATGGTATGAGGTTTTGTAGTCAATCTGGTTTCATAGCACTTATCTTTTCTATTGCAAAAGGGGTATAAAGCATGCTAATAAAAGTTATGTGCAACAGCGAACACAGCATGCTTTGCTGCAAGTACTATAGCTGTATTCCCAAGGAAAGGATCAGTGCTTTGTTCAGGAAGAAAAGATTATGAAAAGATTGTTAGTGTGGTTTCAACTTAAGAAGGTATTTTCTTTTGTTTAGGGGGAAAAAAAAAAAAAAAAACAAAACCAAGAGGAGGAATGTAGTAGTTAATTTCGTAAACAGGTAAGCTTGGACTGACAGGTAGCTAGGTAGTTTTATCTTCTTTACTCAAAGTAAACAAAGTCCAGAACAGGAATCAGCAACTGCTCGCTACTGCCAACCATACGCCATGAGCAGATTTTTTTCTAATGGCATGCATTAGGATCTGTGTGATGCCAAAACCCAAGAGCCTCAGTATCTAGAAAAGCACATCTGTGAGAGGCAATAGGCCTAGTAATGACAGCAATTGATTAATAGCAACTTGCCTCTCTGGGAGGCAGCATCTCCCAGCAACTCGTAAGTTTTGTTTTGCACACTTCATCTTTAATAGGAGAAATAAAAAATATAACTCAGTACACCACCCTTCAGACCTGACTTGGATGTGATGCGGCTCATTGGTTAGAGAGAGATCAACGGGGCATGAATGAAAAAGAGCTCTCTGAAGGCTGACGGCTGAAAGCCAGAAGAGATCATTCCATTTGATTGTAGGAGTAAATCCATCTTTCAACATTAAAGTTTGCAACTTCTGACCTGTGACTGCTAAATGACCACATATAAGTACTAAAAGATTGTCCTTAAGAAACTATTTTTGTCCAGAAGTTTGTAATCTTTTCTCTTGGAAGCAGCCCTTGCTACTGCCTTTGACATTATGTCTGTATCGTAACCTACACACCACACCTATCTCCTGAAGAACAGGATTATACTAATATGGATCACTTTCCAAGCCTATTACCTCTACAAATTTCAGATATAGGAATTAGAACAGAACTCTGAATTTCTTGCAGAAAGTTCTGACACATTATTTATTTTGATCCCAAAGGACAATGAAATTTACCTTTTTTTCATATCCTTGAAATTTTAATTAAGAAACGTCAAAATATTTTAGCTTCATTAATTTTAAGGAAACATGTAAGCATTCCCAGAGCTAACATGTTTCATCATAGCTTAATCAAATGACCAAACTGCTTCACTTCAGGTCAGTTCAATATTAAATTGTACTTAACAAATGCCAATTCCTTTTTCCATGAAGCTGTAGCACATAAGCCTCATGTGACATTTCTCTCATTGGGCCAGGCTGCTATTGTAACTAAATGTTCCTGTGATGGGCTTGATAAAAAACAAAACCACACTGCTGAATGGGTGTGTAGTTTTAGAGGATGTAATGCTGTATTCCTGCAGAAAATGTTGGGGGTTTGTGGAAATTTTTTCAAGTTAAAAAAAAAGTGCAACAAAAATACCCTAAATAAAATTAATGGTGACTCAAAGAAGTAGCAGACGATACATTACAACCAGAGCAGTAACTTGCTTTTTTTATATGGCTGAATATGGCTGCCTAACTCGTATAACTCTTCTGTCAGGACTTGACTGGCTGTAGCAAAGGTCAGGTTTAAATTTAAGGGGATTACTTAAAAAGAAAAAAAATGTTGGCTTGAGTTTCACCTATAAACCTTTGGATAATTATATTAAACTTTCTAGTTCTGAGAACTGATTTTCCTCACTCATGAATACAAATCAAATAGCACACAAAGAATATTCTTATTACAAGGAAAAAAAAAGTTAACGAAGTAGGTACACAAGATAAGAATAACTAATTATTTGTTACTAAAATGCTTTTAAACAGTTCACTTTTTTTTTTCTTCTGGGGAACTGTTAGGCTACTGTTTTCCTCTCATGCAATAATCTTCACTCACTCTTTAAAGTCTTTTAAGTGCTTCTGGATTGCAAGGTCTGATTTGAGCTAATCTGATCTGTTGGTTTGTCATGTTCATGTTAGCTGCTCCTCATTTCAGTCTCCATAGCCAAGCTTCACTGCACTCCTTGTCTCCAGAGCCACACATTAGGCAGCTGCTTGCTCCCCTACCTGTTTTAATTTGCTATTGTTTTAGGCACCCTCACTCCATTGCCTGCTCCTGCACTCATCCTGTCTCTGCTATCTGAGCCTGACGCTGCTTTTTTTGCTCTGATAACCACTCTAGCCAACTCCCACAGCTTTGCTCACTGGTTATTGTATCACCTCTTAGGAGGGTTCATGTAATAATGAGGAAGAGCATAGTCTTCCAGCTCACAGGAGGCTTTTAAACACTCCTGTTTAACACATCTTGCAGGAAAGTTTAAGTTCACAAGGAATGCATAGGCCACTTTTTTTCTCTCTTAAACCTTAAGAAGACTTTCATGCAAAATGTACCACCCTTGTTGTCCCAGTGTCTTGCATTTGCATCCCAGTACCAAATTCTGTTTTCTAAGGTCAGGACACTCATCCCAGGCACTTTTACACAGTTATTTGGGCCAGACACATGCACTCTACTACAAATACAAACTCTCTTTATAATTTTATGACAGAACTAACTCAACAGAGCTAACTTTGAAGAACAATAACAAAACAGATGTAAAACAATCAGATTTCATGTAATCCTTTCCAGTAATTTCCCCTTCTCCAGTACTGCACTTCTTTTCCAGGCTTATACTTTTTCCTCTGTCATTCCTTGAGAACGAAGGGATGTTTTCCTTTCACTTCCAGGTTCATATTCATACATGTCATGATACAGCAGCTATGCCTGTGTGTAGTACCTATGAGGCTAATTCTATCAGCGTAGACTCCAGACAGCCTCAGAGTACAAAATAACGTAGGAAAACACTTTACAGTTGCAGGTTTACTGGGTCACTTGTTGTATAGTACATCCCAGCTATTGCATCAGCTGTGTGAAGTCTTCTTTATCCAGTGAGCTAGGAAAAAAGAGTCAGGCATATGAAAGTTCCAATTTGTATGGAACTCTGGTTAGAAATCTTAGTAGAAAAGAAGTAAAGCCATCCATATTGCTGTTTCCTCCGTGGGGTCAGGACTTCAGGTGCCTGAAAATGGAGATTTTTGATTCAAAATAAATGTAAGGATTTTGATAGAATTCCATTGTGTCAAAGAAACTTCTTAGTCTTTTCAGGGAACAAAGATCTCCCAGTGGTTTTCACATTCTCAGTAGTTTTAATGCTCTTTTCATACAGTGAAAATGTGAAAGGTCTACGGTTTATTAGGCTCAGGAGGAGACCAATAAGTTTCCAAACAAGGTTCCAATGAAATCACCTTCTGGATTTAGCCAGAGTGGCCTGAGATTTTTTAATGAAAAGTTATTTTTTTAGCACACTAATCAAGATATGCCTCTCTCGATCCACTGCAAAGTTTCTATTGAATTCTTAGCTCCTAAATAAACAGAAGGAAAAAAGGTCTTTTCTAAAACAGACAGTTCTGATCAATAGGTATATCCTGTCTCTATATAGCAGAGGTCTGTGTTAGAAACCTCTGTAACCCAATATAACAATGGCTATTTTATTTTATTCTTTTTCTAATAACTTACTATCCTTGTCCTCCTTTTTGGTGTGGAGCAGGGAGACAGATACCATGGGTGACCTGCAATACTATGTTCACACTATGTTCACTAGGTCACTTAGCTTATTGTGTGATTAATTACAGAAATTACTTAGAAGTGGCTAGCATAATATAGGGCTACTGATAGTGGGAATACTGAGACACTTTTTGTCACAGTCATGTTGAAGCATTTGTACTAATACAAGTAATACAAGACAGACTACCTTGGAAGTGTAGGCTTCTCAAGCATATGGCTGTCTTCCTTCCCAATAAGTTGTTCCTGCTGTTCCTTTTTAGCCACACCCTAGAAAGTGGGTGTTAGAATATTTGTAAGTGGATGTTTTAAAACAGATAGCAGTTTTCAAGGCGATAAAAAGGCCAGTTCAATTAAAAGCCATATTCTTATCTGAAAAAACACCCCACCTATCTGAGGTTAATGCAGCCTCAGAGATTAATAGTAGCACCAGGGGTTCCATAACTGAAATAGGATCTCTCTCTCCTTAGTTCACAAAAAAAGACAGAAAAAATGAGGTATAGTGACTTCTTCATCCCTTTCTTACCCAGCTCACACTGGGGAGGATAGGTCCACGTGCTCCAGAATACATTGGACCTCCAAAACACTGGAACACATATGGAACAACCAAAGCTTCTCACTTCTAATCTTCCTACATTCACTTCACTCATCCATGTGACCCTCTTCCTGTGTTCTGTCTTCTTTTCCATTTCCTTCTGTTTTCAGTCTTTCTTTTGAAGTCATTCCTTCCCCATTTGCAAATGGGGAGCAGCTATTTACTGAACAGCGTAAATTTTGGGTAACTGAGATCTGGAGTGACAGGATCTGTGATTTCTCTTAAAAAGTTGGCATATGGACATCACCTTTTTTGAAGACTTATGGCAGCCCTGGTGTCTGAACTCAAAGTCTATAGTCAAGGGCTGTTGGGCCAACCTTCCTAAATACTTGAGAAGTAGGGCCCAGATTGCATACCACTTTTGATTATTATTGTCCAATGACATTCAGAATCTGATGGATGTAGATAACACATGGTCTGAACTCTCTTGACCTTAGACACTTAGATCAATCTTAAGTATCTGGTAGATTATTTGAATACAATCTACAATTCCTATGGATAAAAATAACTTCTGAAAGGCACACTGCAAATATAACTGAAAAGAACACAACGGCCTATTTAATGTTTTAAATGCTCAGTGCTAAGATGTCAGCAGTATCATCAAATTAGCATCTGATATTATCATCAAAATACCATCTAAAAATTCTGTGCCCAAAATAAACGGATACTTTTGAATACTCTCTCAGTGCCTCAGCTTTCTATTATGGTGTTTTGATTATAAAATGAATAAAATTTGAGTGATATAGCAAAATCTCTGAAGAAATGAATAGTTCCGTCTTCGCAGCCTTCAACACAGATGTGTGTAAATAACTAATGTAGCATAAGGTGAGTACTTGGAATTTTAGGAAAAAAAAGAAGAAAAAAATAAGTATATGCTCACTAATTTAACATTACCTAGCCTGTGCACTGCAGTGTGTACTTTTAGGGAAACAAATATGCGATTACTGATTTGAAGACTGTACCATGAATGAGAGTATCAAATTAAAGCTGCATGGTTAATGCTCTGGGAATTAAATTCAAATTAATTGTATTAGTGTATTACATTAATATTATTTTCTGCAAATAAGGTTTTCTGTGTGAATAGTGAAATCTGAAAAGCGTACACATGCAAACGTGTAGAAAAGAAGGGTCCTTAGTTTTCTTTTTTTTAACCCAGCCTTGATTCACAATTGCACTTTGTGCTTCAGGTAGCTGTGGGGCATTTGCAGCAGCAGGTAAAGCTGCCCACCCCAACGCCAGGTGGGCTGAAATACCCACCACCTTGCTGGGGAGCACCACTACTTCTGGGGCCACAGCCCTGGTGCAACATACTGCCCCGATAAAGCTGCCAGCAAGCCTCCATCGTACACCACCTGCATGTAGGCCTGAGCATGCAGAGGCCTGCCAGGAGCCCAGCACCGAGGCCCACCTCAGCGACGGCCCCCGACAGGGCCCGCCGCTGCGCCCCCGGCACCGCCGCCGAAATGGCGTCGAACGGCCTCAGCAGGCACGAGGCGAGGCGAGCGGGAGAGGAACTACATTTCCCAAGAGCCGCCGCGCCCCGGGGCGATGCGATTGGCCAGAGGCCGAGCCCAATCAGCAGGGAGGAGGTGGGCAGCGGTGCCGCAGGTGCTCGCCGGCGGAGGCTGGCGGCCGGGCGGCGGGGGGAACATGGCGCTGGGTACCGGGGCACCGCGGCGGCTGCTGCACCTGCCGGCCGGGAGCTGCCTCCTCCTCCTGCTGCTGCTGCTCCTCCTCCTCTGCGGCCAGCTCGGGGGAGGACAGAAAAAGAAGGAGGTAGAAACGTTCGCTTCTTTCGCCATCGCGCCTGGCTGAGGGGCTGGGGCTGCCGCTGCCCCGCTGTGCTGCCTCCCCCTCGTCAGCACCCGCGGGCACCGGCGGCGTTCCCCTCCGGCCGGCGCTCTTCGCCCTGCCGCCCCCGCGCTCCTCCCGCCGCGGCCGCGCGGGCCGCCCTCCTCCTGCCCGCCGGCTCCTCTCCCTCCCCAGCCCTGAGGAGGGCGCCTGTGGGGCGGAGGGCGCCGGGCAGCCGCTCGCCCCGCCCCGCGGAAGATGGCCGGCTGCCCGCGGCGGTGGCGTCTCCAGGGCAGCCGGGAGCCAGCGCCGCGCCGCCCGCGGCGGCAGGGCGCAGCGCCGGGTACGCTGTCCCCAACGTGATGTCCCAGCCCGGGCGGGTGCCATTTGTTGTCGTGGGCCTTTAACTCCCTGGTTTTGAGCACAGAAAGGCAAGGGCCGCCGTCCTGCGCTCGGCTGGCCTCCGCGGCGGGCCTCGGGTGCCTCTGCAGCCAGCCGAGGGTGAGGAGCACTGACCTGCGGCGAGCCAGCAGGAGAATGGAGTTAAACCCCGTGTTTGTGGCGCCAGCTAAAAGAAATGCCCAGACTTAAGAAATTACACTGAAGTGATGGCAGCAGGGGTATGCCTGTGCTGGTGTAGGTGCTGATGCTCTCTTCAAGGTGTCTTCTGGGTAAGAGAGATGTGGAGGAAGGAGCAGTTTTAATTCGTTTTCAGTAGAAACAGTCTATCTTCAGCAACTTTTGTATTTAAACAGGGAAACGTGCAAAAATGTGTAGGGTAGATATTTGCGTTTTTCAGGTTTCAATGCTGCTAGAGCTTACTATGCTTCTCTCTTCCTAGCTTGCCCTCGATTCCAGGCCAGGTTCTCATATACCCAGTGCTAGGCCAACCAGTAGAGTCTCTTTACAGTTTCTCTGTAACTTAATTTAGGGGAGGAGAAGACTTTTTACCAAACTGTAGAATTTTATTTTTCTTATTTTTTACATCTGTTTTCTGTTGTTAGGGTTGCCAGAAGACTCGTGCTTTGTGGTGGTGGAGGGGAAGGAAAGAACAATTTTGCTAACCTGTCCTCTCAGAAACTATCTGCTTAGACGAAGAGAAGGATGGTTGAAATTTTGTTTGTTTGTTTTGATTTTCTTTAAAGAACTACATAGGTTACTAACGCTTATAGGCCAAAAAAGTAAAATGAGGGGGAGCAGAGAGGGAGGTGCTGATGTCTTCCCTCTCGTGTCTGGTGACAGGACTCAAGGGAATGGCTTAAAGCTGTGTCACAGGAAGTTCAGATAGGATATTAGGAAAAAGTTCTTCACTGAGAGGGTGGTCAGGCACTGGAGAAACTCTTCAGGGAAGCGGACATGGCTCTAAGCCTGTTGGTATTCAAGAAGCGTTTGGACAATGCTCTTAGGTATATGGTTTAACTTTTAGCTTGCCCTGTGTGGAGTCAGGAGTTGGACTTGATGATCCTCAAAGGCCCCTTCCAACTCAGGATATTCTGTGATTCTAAAAGGCCAGAGTTAGTATGTAAAACCCTTATTTAGGTATCTAAATACTGGTCTGACTTTGTGGTCTTTCCAAGTTAAAGAATAATCTGATCATTCAGATAAATCCCTTGGGTATCAATGTAAAAAACTAACACCTTCGCTCTAGGCATTCTCTTTTTCCCTCTTTCTGCAAAGAGTAGGCAGTAATGTGTTGCTCTTCTGCTGCTATAATTAACTCCTTTTAAAAACTTATTAGTTTTTTTTAATCAAATGTGTTTAATATTTGACACTCCTGATTCTGTCTTGCTGTGATGTGCTGGCATTGCAACTTTTGTTGACACTTCCATGTGGAGTGCCAGCTGTGCTACCAAGATAGCTGAAATAATCTTTAGTTCTTTTTAAATGGAATCCTTTCCTAACAAGTAAATAATGGCAAATTAAAATGGACATCTACAATTACTTTCTGTAAAGTTTCCCAGTTCTGCTGCAGAGGTGGTACATGACAGGACTGAAATGGATATATTTTGCCTAGCCATTTGGTACTATGAAATACCAGTTCAAACTGATATTTCTCCTCCGTAAAGCTTGTTATTAATTTTTTTTCCTTTTAAACCGATTGAATTGATTAACTAACACTTCTCAGTCTTCTGCATCTTTTTACCTCCATTTTTCATTTGTGTTTAATATTTTTCTGTTAATGCAATGGACTAAATACTGCTCCTACAGACAAAACACTTAGTGGGTTTATGTAGACATACTGTATCTACAACTGCATCTTTACAGAAACTAGTGCAACATTGTAAGGGCTTGCTTCACTTTAAATGCAAGCTTAAAGGAAAGTGTAACTTAGTGGTTTTCTGGGTTTTATACATTGTAGTTATATTATGAATATTGCTTTGTATGTGTCTGTGTTGTATACATTACAGCTAAACTCTCGCTCCTTTTCTTGCCCAGCTAACTTCATGTTGAAAATGATAGTAGTTTGCCCTATATATATGGGGGAAAAACATCTGTATGCGAAAGATGAAACGTGAACTTTGTTGCAGTAAGCAGTTTGGAAATAACATTTTAAAACTGTTCTGAGGAAAATTATATGAATTGAAAGAGCACAGGATCTTGTGCTATGGGAGATTCCTGTTTACAATACTGTCCAGAAGCACAGTGGTAAAAAGCAAAGATGATGGAGGTTAAATGTATAAAGTGAACCTGTTTTTCTACACAGAGACTTTACGATTGCCATAGCTTTTATGGAAGTTGGGAAAATGGTTAAACACACAGTGAATTGTTTCAGAGTGAACACTGAAAGAGGGAAGTTAATGTAGTAGGATTAAAATGTGTATCTCATGAAATGAAAAGAAGACACATCTCTGATACTTGCTTTGAAAAGAAGATACACGAAGACACTTGCTTTGTCTGTGTCTTTGTTGGGGTGATTGTATGGAAACAGAGGAATGGCAGCATGAATATGTAAACATACAAACATTCCTATTACTTTTCTTTAATCCTGCTGTTCACTTTTCTGTGTTGTGGATGCCCATGACAGCCTTCACCACTGAGGAGATAAACAGAAAACAGTGGAGTGTCTTAAAATGACCACAGGTAAAATGTAACAATTTGGAAATTAGATGAAGAGCAACAGCATAACTTTCTCCCATGGCTCATACTTAAGAGCTGACTAGATTTGAAAAGACTGCTTTTATGATTTTAATTCTGGTGCTGAGCAGTACCTTTATTTGGTAAGTGACATAAATAAAAGTTCCTGGTTATGGAAATAGCAGCAAGTAACTGAGGAAGGACTGTTCTCTTGGAAACTATATTCATAATGGGAGAAAATAGTAATTGACTGTTTCCACAGTGTTTGAGATAATGTGTTTGTGTTAACATACATGCATTTCTATAAGGCGTGTTCCCAATCCTTTTGATGCTTTTTATATATATTATACAAATTCTAGATAGATAAAACTATTAAAAATTGAAAAGAATCAAAATGAGAATATTATGCTTTGAAATATACCGCTTGGCTTTTATTATAAATTGCTTCGCATGGGCAATTTATAGTATATTTATATAGATAAATAGGATTTTTTTGACTGAAACACGTAGGAGAACATTGGTTTTGCAATATTAAAAACATTTATCATAGAGGGTAAAGTTGATTTTTGAGCTTTCAGGTAGATGATTCAGAAGCTTAGTTAAACCACTGATATGCAATTGGAGTAGCTATTTTTCTGTAGGTAAGTTTGTCATTACTGCTAAATCTGACACAGGAAAGCTGTCTGTGTAGACCAACATATGAGCTTTGTTCAAGTGGAAGTATCTTGTCGATCTTAAATCTAATCTAATCAAAATAATGCTGATGACATGTAGCAATGTTGTAGTAATCTTACGCTTCTGTAATGTAAGCTTCTGTAATGTCTTAGTCTGCCTGAGTATTTTTGAAGTATTTCAAGACTGGTATTCCTATCACTATTCCTTATCTTTTCCTCCCTCTATCTCTCACCATTTCCCCAACTGGGTGTAGAAGTTACGGTAATTGTGAGAAATTGTAGAATATAGGGTTGGAAGGTCAATTTAATTGATCCTTTATCCCAAAGCTCAGCTATGCTTTTATTGTTCCTGATAAATGTCTGTCTGATGTGCCCTTAGAAGCCTATAGCGGTGGTGACTCTACAACTTCATTAGGTAACCTATTACTGTGTATTATTGTTAAAAGGATTTTTTTCCCAAAGATCTAACCTAAATTTCTGTGTGTTCAGTCCCCGCATTTTTGAGCCTGTTATTTCATGTCCTTATTATGACCATAAAGAACAGATTATTCTTTGATGCATAGTCTTCTCCGTTTAGACAGGGACTGAAGGTAGCATGACAGTTTTTCCAAGGTTGTTTTTTTTTTCTTATAAATAGAAGCAACTGTGTAGGTGTTTTTGTTTTAAGGCTTTGAGTATTAAATGTGATAATCTTCCTGAGAGAATCTTCAGTCCTGAACATAGTTTCCTCTGTTTTATGTGAAATTAATTGGGATAGATTGGCAGGATCCTCTTGTTTCTGCACCATGTGTTCTTGTTTTCCTTTGGGTTTACATACTGAGCCCATCCTGTTTATTCAAGGTTATTGATGATTATTACTGTGTTCCTACCTTGCAGCTAGAATGGTACCTTCTGCTTTAAAATTCCTTTCCTAGTCTAATTCATGGTGGTGTTTCACCATAAATGTGGCAATTCTCACCCTTTCAGAGCCAGGGCCTGCAAAATGTGCAGCAAAGCCTGCTACCCTTGGTCTCTCTTGCTCCAAAATGGAAAGGGCACTACTTAGTTTCTTCCGCTGTATCCTGATTCTTTTTTCAGTGATCTGTAGCATTCTTTCCTTCTGATCAATGTTCTGCCTGCATCTTTAATTTAAAGAAAGAAATTATAAGAAACGTGGTAAAGTGAGTGGGGAAAAAGAAAGGAAGAAAAAAGATGTATGATGAATGAGTGTTCAGCATATGTTCAATGGCACGTGTAGTATAAGCAATTGATCTCTCAGGATCGCTGATAATATTTCAACAAAATTGTGATAAATAAAACTTAAGTTTCTTCTCTTTATCTCTTGAAATTCTGTTTAACGTTAAACTTGAATATAAAGCCTTTTTGGTCTTCTAATCATTAAAAAGTTGGTTTTGGTCTCCAGACTGTGGAGCACTGCATATTTTTGCTTTTGAAACAGCATGCAGGAAAATGTTTGGCAGTTATACCAAGTATAGACTCCTCTTTAAAAACTTTCTTAAAAACTGAGGTCTGGCAAAGGTTGAATCTGTGAAGAGAAACTCAGTCCTGGCTATAGATTTGACTTCAAGCCATTTTAAAGATGTATTTTAAGTGGAGGGTTTATATCCATTTGTGTAATTTGCCATTTTATCTATTGTTGCAGTAGAGAGAGAAGAGTTTTTTTTTCAATCAGTGCTTAGAGCTTTAAAATAACTGTCCTGGTTTTGAAGTGAAATAACAGCAATAAGTCATGCCTGAAAATATAAAATCCTTTAAATGCAATTCTAAATGTTTTTTCTACTCTGTCCTAAAAAGAATGAGAAAAAAGTGGTTGCAAGAATTCTTTATTTTCTGCTGATTTTTACAAGCAGCAAAACCCTCTATATCCCTTCCTTTTCTATTCCTAACTAACTAAAGTTTTGGAGAAACTTGACAAAATTAACTAGCAGTTCTTATTTTAATAAATCTGTATAGAAAACCTTGATGTCTTCAGTGATTGCATACAATAGGTGAAATAAAGGATGCTTACAGCAGCCTGATAGCATTTTGTAATTGGATTACTGAAACTTTTCTGTCCCAAATGTCTCCATTTGGCATCCTTGCTGTCATAAGACAGATCAGTGGCGTAATTGATCTCTTACCCTGTTCTGTTCTATAACCGTTTATACAGCACATCCTGTGCAACCACATGGAAAATACAGATTGTATCTGCTTGAGTTCTAAGTGCTCTGGCAAAATCAGTCAGTACAATTAGAGTGGGAAAGCATTGGGGTTTTTTGTTATTGTTTTGGATCTTCAGATTTATTCTCTTGATTTTTAAAAGTGTTTTGAAGGTCACGTTTTATTGGCTAAGCTAATGATCAGAACTAAAAAAGGAACTTTACCTGGTATTTGTTTTAGGCCTCTTCCTCTAATAAATCTGAAAGCAAGGATCATTAAAAAGTATTGTTATCTTTTCATCTAATGCTATGAGATAGATATATGTAAAAAATAATATCTTCTTTAATGTTTGATGCGTATATCAAATGTAATAACCGTTCTTTTTTTTGTTAGAGCTTTCAATAATGAGGGATTGCTATGAAATAAATTGAAAGATATTTTATAATGATCCTCAAAGCTGCATTTCAGATAAACTCATATTTTTATATGCTATTATCACAAGTCCTTCACATTCTAAGAAAGATAAGCAAATTGATACTTGCATTGAATGGATTGCTTCTGTTATGATGGAATTAAAAAAAAAAAAACTGGCAATACTTTGGTGACAGAAAATAATCCCAGAAATTTGAGATGGAAAAGATTTGTACCCTTGCCAGTGCAGGCTTCTTCATGACAGCACTCTTCTTCATGATTGCTAATGTGGTGGCAGGACTTTTATCGTTTCTCTGGGGAGACTGTTCTCCCACCTAATAGGATTTACTGTTAGGATTTTTTCTGATGATGTTTGTATCTGATAATACCATTTTGGAATACCCCAAGTTTTTCATCTTCCTCTTAAGCAGTTGCGGGCCTTAGCCTAATTATGCCATTCCATTACTTTTTCTTGTTCTTTTCTTCTGAATCTAAAGCAACTTATTTTTTGAATTTCAGATGTACTGGTCGTTAAGCTTAGCAGAGTTTGACTGTGGTGCATAAAACATTTGTATATCAAGTTCATAGTGTAAGTGGTAATTACAGTTGTGCAGTCCCTTTGTGGAATGACATTTTGAGCTCACAGAGTTGCTCAAGGTTATAGGCTATAGCATCTGCTACTTGAAGGATAAAAACTATTTTCTGCTCTGCTTTTAGTTTGGCTTTTTAATAATTTCATATCACTGTTGCTGTCTGCTCTACTATGACAAAATGAGCATGTTCAGTTACTTTCCTTATCCAGTTGCCTTACATAGGCCAACTATGACAGGGTCTAGTCCTGAATCTTGCATATTTAAATTTCTGTTTAGCTTTTCTAGATTTTGATGTGTATGTGTTTGTGTCTGAGCCATGTAAATGTCTCTTCAATGGAGATTTTTGAGCTTGTAGAGCAAAAGTGCAGGTAATATAGTAAAAACTCCTACTTAAAATATAAGGTTCATTTCTGGGTTTTATTTTATAACTTCTACTACACATTTTTGTAAACTTGATTGTTTTATTAAGTCCTTTGATACTTAGCCTGTTTTTCATGACTCATGAAAATAATTGACAGTTGTTCAACTAATTAATTAGCTAATTCCCTTAATAGTGCATAATATCAGGTCCTGCTGTCTACACATTCAGGCTTTTTCATGTATTTTCTTTCTAAGATCTTGTCAGTGGCAAAGATGCATTCTGAATCTAAAGTTAAGCCTTTAACTCAAAACTGCGCTGTCCTCCAAGGATCCGTTTAGAGTAATGAATCGTTATATTTATATTGCAGTGTTTTTTCTGTACTATGCTGAAGAATATGTTTTTTTTAACAGAAAGCTATGAGGTATTTTTTGGTTGGTGCTGCTTAAACTTTTCTTGGTAATTGTAGCTGCTTTGTCTTTGTTTACTTCAGTGGTTCAAATTATTGCTGAAAGCATTTTGTTCTTTTTCCTTCTCTTAGTTATCATCAACTCCATATGACCCTCCTCTACTTTTAGTAGTAAACTAGAATGAAATCTAAATTGCGTTTAATCCATAATTACTAAATTCACTGGGGTACTGATATACTAAAAATATGAAACTTAAAATAATTTTTATTTTTAATCCTATTAAAGTATTTTAATGTGAATCTTCATATTTCTATAAAAGACATAACTAGACACTCAGATTCTGCAAGGGAGATTAATGTAAGGGATGATAAAACTGAGCACACAGGATGCTTTGAAACACAGCTCCTTTCTCTACTCTGTTTTTTCAAGGTTATCTAACAGTATAAAGAAGGTATTTGAATATGAGTAGAAATCTGTTTTGACTGACAGAGGTAATTTATATTTTTCTAGATACCCTAAAAGTTGCAGGGCTAGGGCTACATACAGTGAGGGAATAAATTAGCTATACCAGCATATGTTTTGGTGTTTGTCCAAAGAGAGCAATTCAAGCTACAATTAGGTGAGGCAATCATAGAGCAACTTAGTAACGGATGGAGTAGGGCACCTCATCATATGTTGCAGTACTAGCAGGCTGTATAGTCAGTGATCTTGAACTAGGGAATAAGAAATGCGAAAGGATGTTTCTGGAATCTTGTCCTTCTCTAGAGTTTGGATGCTAAAGTCAGAGCTGTAAGGCTGTGCTGTCCAGAATTTGGTATAATTTCCTAATGTAGAAGATGTTTCGGTAAAGTGTTGCGCAGACTTAAGCTACAAGAGGAGATAGTGGTGATGACTGTATACTGATTCTTCAATGAGGACTATGTACATGGTCCTTAGAAATGATAACAATAAAAAAGTAAAATAAGAATGTAATCACTCAATTAGAGTATTGCTTTCTTTTTTTTCTTTCTCCACATGGTGATGCATTTATGGTTAAGGTGGTATATACTCTGGTTTCTGTTCAGATCATGTAAGGTCGTGCAAGCATGCCTATTGATTGTAGTTTATGGAATATGGTTTCAGGGATTTCTCCTGAGACGTGGGACTTGAATACTTCCAGGTTGATGAAGATCACATTGAATCCACTTCTCCTTACTTTGCCAAACACCCTAAAATTTAGAAGAGTGCACAAATGCACACAGCAATAAGTGCGTTTTGTTTTCAAGCATGCTTTTAAAGTAAATCCTCTGTGATGCCTTTTACTGAGATGTTTTCGGGTATTAATTAGCTATTTTAGAATTGTGCTCAAGATCAGATGTCTAGGGGAATTAATGCACTCGCTACCTACTTTATCAGTCTCTTTAATGGGGCCATAGACTTAATCTCACTGCAAAGTCTGGCATGTTCAAGTGTAGGGCATGTTCAGAGGCCTAGAGAGCACTGAGAATTCTTCCTTCTCCTTTACTGCTGTATTTGAGTATTTTTTTTACATGTAGGCTATGCAGCTTGGTAGTTGGATATGAAGTAGAAATACTACAAGTTGCAGATGCCTGTGGTTAATGAACTTCATTACCTTCTATCCATGGATCTAGCCAGTGAAAATCAGCTTAGCTAAACATGCAAACCTCATGTCCAGTGTAACATTACACATCCTGGTGACTTAAATGGAAATCCTATCACATGTTTCCCTGAACAGTGGCTTTTGGAAAACAAAGGCAACTTGCTGAAGTTAAAAAACCTTCTTTATCAAAGAAGTTGTTGTTATCAGGCTGGAGGATAGAAAAAGTACATATGGGAAAATAAAATCTATTAAAAGCTGTCTTGAAGAAAGCATGAATTGCCAGGGATTTATGGTTATTCTAGCTTTATTGTATTCAACAATCTCTTTGAGATGCTGCCTTGCCTTACTTTTTTGAAATAGTCCTAGAAGATTTTTTTTTTTACTACAAGAACTAGACTAGCAGAATTAATGGGATATATACATAGGTTAAAATGACACTAGATGCAATGCTTTACTTTAAAAGCATGAAGAAGTGAAACTTTTTATTTGCTCTTATGCTTGTACCTTTCTGACCTCATTTCCAAAAAATGCTTTAGATTTTCATCAACTGTTTATGATGCCATTACACTGTAAGAAGGCTTTCAGGCTATCTATGAATCTAGTAGTTGAGTATTGCAAAAATCAGTTCGAAGTGGATCAATCTTTATGGTGATGGATGACTGATGTTGATAAGATTTCTCCTTATCAGCTACCAGCCATATGCCTTAAATGGAATTGCTGGGATGACTTCATTAGTAGCCAGATTCCTCCTGCATGTTCTCTCAGCAAGTCCTAGATTCTTCTAACTTATCTCATGCTGAAATGTGACTTGCTCAATGAGTGGCCTGATCAGATAGGAATGCTGAATCTGATCAACTTTTTCTTTTCTATGAGCAATTGATCTGAATTTGGGGCAAAAAGCCATGAAATATGATGCCACAAAAATTGCATGTAGATACATTGAAAAGCACATAATAAGATACACGCATTTCTAAAAAGACAAGTTTTGATCATCCAAACAAATATTGTTTTGATCCAGCAGGAATATTTTGGTCATGCTATTTAGATGTGTCCTTTTGTTACTGTTAAGCAGTAATTGTTATCACAAAATCCAGATGGAGATATTTGGCAATTGTATTCAGGAAATTGTTCTAATGGTATTCATTTTCTTTAAGGAAACATGACATGACCTTGCCGTAAAAAATAGTAAATGTTTACCAGGTTTAACTATTAAGATTTAAGAGAAGTCAAGTTCAATGATCAAATGTATTCAGAAGTGAGGGTTCTTAAATCTTTTAGAAATCTGTTAGAGGATAGAAACTGGTAGTACTAAGTTGTCTGAATTCTATATTATTTTTGCACCACACTTCTAAATATTTTAGTCATAGTTTGTACTCTTGGTAACGATATGATGGGTCAGCTGTAATGCATTTCACAGGAAGCTTTTCCATCTTTCAGTTCTATGCCTGATTTCTCCCACAGCTTCCAACTGAAGTGGAAAGTGAATAGCAGGAATTTCACTGGAATTTCAAGGACGACAACAGTTCTAGGAAGCTTAATCCAAGTTCAGGATGTAGGAGTGTTATGCCTTTTATTTGTCCACAGCAGATGGATTCAGTTATTGACAATATGACAGTGCTTTGAGTGGGTGAGGCAGAAATTGTTCAGAAATTTACAGGAATGGTGCATATTAACACTGAACTGAAGCTACTGTGTAAATATTTTCCTTCTGTTGTGAGACACTTTGTCTTCTAAGCTAGGTATAGATAGAAGCTCTTGTCTATATTTATAAGTTTTCTTCAAATCTCTGTTTATTGATAGTAGTGCACTAACTTGTTTAGTGGACAATTTGTTTAGAAACTAAGATAAAACATTATTAATATCCGCTGGACAGGCTCCAGATATTATCAATGTTTTTCATTTCCTTTATGCTTTTTTTGTTTGGGGCATTGCTAATCATTTTCCACTTAAAATGCATGGTAGGCTTTCTCTTTTTTTTTTTTGTTTCCTCTTAGCTGGATAGATCAGTCAATACAGATAGATTTTTATATATATACGTATATACACACACACACACACACGTCTGCCCCAGTCTATATGAAATAGCATTTACCTTTATGTTGATAGCTGTGAGTTTTTGTCTTCCTGTAACTCTGATCATTTACACGATCTAGGTTTAAAGTGCTTTAGCCAGACCTCACGGAGAATGTAGCTTTCAGAGTAAAATTTTCATCTAAAATACTCTCGTATAACTGCATATTGGTTCTGGAGGCTGCTAACATGATTTAGTTTCTTTAAAAATAATGGGCACCTGAAGTTCTGCTTTTGTACATATGGAGGACAATCCTCATCTGATTTGACATCTTGTGTTTTAGCCCATTCTGTGCACAGAAACTAGGCATTCTTAAGTCATTGTGTGCTATGAACTTGAAACATTCACAATAGGATTTAATTTGTCAATGAAATGTGACATCTCAACCTTTTATACAGTAGCATTGTGGTTAGAGCGTGTCTGGGAAACTGAAATACTGGGAGAAGTTTATATTAATTTGATTTCTGGGAAATGATATCCTGTTTCACATAAAGTGTCCTAAAGACTTGGCTGTCTGCTACTTTGGGTGTTTGGATCCTCTTAAGGTGGTCTGTATTATTGTTTAAATTCAAAAAGCAGGCTCCTGCCCTGAAGTGTGTCAGTTGTTTCCCTTTTGCAACGCATTGTTTGCACTCTGAAATGGTCTCTGAGTGTGTGAGCTGGATTCTATTACTGAAATTGAACTGAAGCGTGCACTCCAGAAATGCAGGTAATACTCTCCAATTGCTAATCCACATTCAGTTCTTGGAACCAGTTTAGAATTAGTTTGAAGCAAAATCCTGCAGGGTGTCGGTATTAAGGTTTCAGCACCAGCTATTTTGTTCTGCAGACCCATTTGTTTGTATTGCACTATTCACTGATATCAATCTAGTCAAGCTGTCCTCTTGCACAGGCACAGAGCTTTGGAGAAGGTTGCAGGATTCACTGGGCCACAGAGGAGCAACAAGAGGGAAGATAATTTTCTAGCTGAATGATGATTGTGCAAAAGAGAGAAGTCCCGGGTTCCCACAGCTATTTATACGTTTAATCCAATAACTGTTTAATGTAAAACATTGTAATACAATCTGTTCAAGTAGGTTTACTTGTCCACCATCTGGACATGAGTGCTGCCTGCCAAACGTCTAAGTTGGGGAACACACAGAGGGCAGTGAAAGAAATCAAGGTTACTTTTGAGTAGTGAGTGTTCTCCAGGATAACCTCTGTACACTCACTTCATCTAATCTGCCCTCACCTTCTCAGTTGTAACTGCCTCTGTCAGTGGAGGTGGCTGAAGTAAGTAAGTGTAGAGTGCACTATGCCCAGTGCTCAAGGTGCCCGCCCCTGAACATTTAAAAGTAATGAGGACCTTGCTGGGAACTTAAAGGTGCTCAAATCAGCCTTTTTCTTTTGCTGTTCTAGGCTGTTTGTATATTACAAGAATGTAGAGCAGGGGGAGATTACACAAAATCTGGGTTGTAAGTACCTGGTGGCAGGCAGGAGAAGCTTGTTCAAATCTGGAATTGCTAGCTCTGGTCTCAGTTCCTGTTTGCTATAGATCCAGATTCCTCCATTAACTGCATCTGTGTAGCTTAGTTAAACTAAGTATTGTGTTACATCTACAGATACAGGCTGGATCAATGGGCCAAGGCCAACTGTATGAGATTCAACAAGGCCAAGTGCTGGGTCCTGCACTTGGGTCACAACAACCCCATGGAACGCTACAGGCTTGGGGAAGAGTGGCTGGAAAGCTGCCCGGCAGTAAAGGACCTGGGGGTGTTGGTCAACAGCCAGCTGAATATGAGCCAGCAGTGTGCTCAGGTGGCCAAGAAGGCCAATAGTATCCTGGCTTGTTATCAGGAATAGTGTGGCCAGCAGGACTAGGGAAGTAATCACCTATACTCAGGCACTGGTGAGGCCGCACTTCAAATACTGTGTTGAGTTTTGGGCCCCTCACTACAAGAGAGACACTGAGGTGCTGGAGCGTGTCCAGAGAAGGGCAATGAAGATGGTGAAGGGTCTAAAGCACAAGCTTCATGAGGAGTGGCTGAGGGAACTGGGGTTGTTTAACCTGGAGAAGAGGAGGCTCAGGGGGAGACCTTATTGCTCTCTACAACTACCTGAAAGGAGGTTGTAGTGAGGTGGGTTGTCTTCTCTTTTCCCAAGTAACAAGCCATAGGACAAGAGGAAATGGCCTCAAGTTACACCAGGGGAGGTTTAGATTAGATATTAGGAAAAATTTCTTCACTGAAAGGGTTGTCAAGCATTGGAACAGGCTGCCCAGGGAAGTGGTGGAGTCACCATCCCTGGAAGTATTTAAAAGACATGTAGATGTGTAGAGGTGCTTAAGGGCATGGTTTAGCGGTGGACTTGGCAGTGCTAGGTTAATGGTTGGACTTGATGATCTTAAAGGTCTTTTCCAACCTATATGATTGTGATTCCTATACCAAGCAAGAGAGAGTATAGCGCAAGATTATAGTGGTGGTTGATGTAGTTTATAGGTGGTCAAATATCACCATATTTGACTTGGTCTTAATGGAACGCTGGATGGGGGACTAAATCTGATAAGTTTATTTTAATGCAAAGTATTTTATACTGTAGAAAACATGTTAGTAAGTGGGCTAGACCAGGAAACAATGAGGCCTGAAGTCATCCCACTTGAGGCTCTTAGTTGAGATGTTGTTATTGGAGGTGTAGCTACCCTTAGTACCATCAGTGGCGGTACTGGTGGAGATGGTTCCACCTATGTAGGAACTGAACGATGTTTCCATCCTCAGACTCTTCATAAATTTAGGATGAATATGCTGATGCCTTAGCCATGTTCATTTTACAAGTGAGCTATGTCAGAGAGATTGTAACTCCAAGTATATATTGCATCTTCAGATGACATGTAGTTTCATGGAAAGTAGAATTTTCATCTTTAATTGGATTTTTCTTGTCCCATTGTGTTCAAGCGATATAATTATGGTTGTGTTAGTGAATCATAGAATCACAGAATACCAGGTTGGAAGGGACCTCAAGGATCATCTGGTCCAACCTTTCTTGGTAAAAGCATGGTCTAGACAAGATGGCCCAGCACCCTGTCCAGCTGAATCTTGAAAGCATCCAATGTTGGGGAATCCACCACTCCCCTGGAAGATTATTCCAATGGCTGATTGTTGTCATTGTGAAAAGTTGTCCTCTTGTGTCCAATTGGAATGCCCCAGGAGTACCTTGTATGCATTACCCCTTGTCTTTTCTATGTGACTCCTTGTAAAAAGAGGATCTCCATCTTCTTTGTAGCCACCCTTTAAATACTGGAACATGGTGATAAGGTCTCCCGTAAGCCTTCTTTTCTCAAGGCTGAACAAACCCAGTTCTCTCAACCTTTCCTCATATGGCAGGCTTCCGAGTCCTTTGATCGTCTTTGTGGCCCATCTCTGGACCCTCACCAGGCTGTCCACATCTTTTTTTGTATAGCGGGGACCAAAACAGAACACAGTATTCCAGATGTGGCCTGACAAATGCTGAGTAGAGCGGGAGAATGACTTCTTTATCTCTGCTGGTGGTGCCCTTGTTGATGCAACCCAGCATCCTGTTGGCGTTCTTTGCCGCAGCAGCACACTGTTCACTCATATTGAGCTTGCTGTCCGTGAGGACCCCCAGGTCCCTTTTCACAGAGCTGCTTCCCAAGCTGGGTAGATCCCAGCCTGTGCTGCACTCCTGGATTATGTTTTCCCAGGTGCAAGACCTTACACTTGTCCTTGTTGAACTTCATAAGGTTCTTGTTACCCCACTCTTCCAGCCTGTCCAGGTCTTCCTGCAGGGTGGGTCTCCCTTCCAAAGTGTCCACTTCCCCACTCAGTTTGGTATCAACAGCAAGCTTCATCAGGGTACATTTGATCCTATCATCCAGATCACTTACGAAGATATTAAACAGCATTGAGCCCATTATCGATCCCTGAGGGCCCCACTTGTGACAGGTTGCCAGTTTGAAAAGGAGCTATTTACCACCACCCCCTGGGTGCAGCCTGTCAGCCAGTTCCCACCCACCACACAGACCACTTGTCTAGACTGTAACGCATCAGTTTCTCTAGGAGGAGGCTGTGGGAAACCATATCGAAAGCCTTGGAGAGATCCAGGTAGACAGTATCCACCGTTCGCCCCATATCAACTAAGCAGGTTAGATTGCCGTAGAAGGCGATTGGGTTTGTCAAGGACAATTTGCCCTTGGTGAATCCGTGCTGGCTTTTCCCAGTCACCTGCTTCATTTGACTTGTGATAGGCACCAGGAAGATTTGTTCCAAAACTTTCCCAGGGACTGAAGTAAGACTGATGGGACTATAATTTCCTGAATCCTCCTTTAAGCCCTTCTTGTAGGTGGGGGTGACATTAGCCTTCTTCCAGTCTTCTGGGATGTCCCCCAATCTCCACAACTTCTCAAAGAAGTGTATTAGTGTATTAGTCTATTGGCATGTATCTTAAGTGACTCGAAAATCTAGCTGAAGCTGTTCAGTTATAGCAACATCAGTTTTTTGAGCAATGAATGCATTGTGCTCTCATGCAGAACTCATTCTCGCTTGGCTGTGAGGGAGAAAATTACAAGTTCATTAGCTGATACAGCAGCTTTGTTTTCCAAAGTAATTTGAAGTCTGTACTTCTCCCAAGAAGTGAAAATGGAACTTTTCCTGGAAATTTAATGAACTGTTTTGATAGTAAAAATGTTCTGGAGGAAACACATTTTTACTCAAGTCTTTACAGTGAATCGTGAGTCTACAAAAAGTTAAAGGAATGTGTTTTAAAATGAGCTTAGATTCCAACTTTCAGCTGGTTTTCGTCATTAGATCTGTAGTCACTTTTTCTAAGAATGGAAATTGCATAGGCCTTTAGAATTTTCATTTCAGTTTAGTTTTGGAAGTTAATTTCATAAGGTAAAAATTTAGACTTCATGATATGTTCATTTTTTTATGAGAACACAATGTTATTTTGGTAAACACATCAAATTTTTACTTTTATAATATAGATATTAATTCCACTTCCAGTTTCTCCTCAATGTGAGTTATTGAGTTATCCACTATAAAGTACCTGAATTTTTAATATTTGAGCCAGAAATTAATGCTGAGTATGTGTCTTTAAACAGCTGTTTCTTAACACATTTAAACTGTTAGGTTTTTCCTTAAAACTTCCTAACCACTTGTATGGTCTTGATTTAGCATTTAACAATGAACTTATGCTTTAGACTTAATTGCACTGTTTTTATTTAGATCAACACTATGTGCTGGTATGTATGAATAGTCTTTCCTTAAACTACTCAGAAATAGATCTGAAACTACAAAGTAATTATTTTATGTTAAAAGGATTAAGGGCTTTATCTGTCACTAGAGATTGTCTGCCTCCTGTTGAACCACAGAATCCATTCATTAATTTAGCACCATGCTATGTCCTTTGTCTTCTAATGAATGACTTACCAGGGAAGGTAGTGTTCTGATGAAAGGAACTCCTGCTTAAGGAACTGCATAATACTTCTGTCCCTTAATGTACAAGTAATTGCAAGTATGCAAGAACTTCATCTGGATGTCTGACAGAGGAAAAAGGAAAGCTTTGTAAAAGGTTTTGTTGTTGGAAAAGGTTGAGGTACTAGTCACAGAGAAGAATGCTAAATTTAATGGTTCTATCATATTTTTGTGTGATTTTTTTTTTCCCACCACACAAATGCTAGGAAACTTTGACAATAGTGACCTATAAAACAATGGCATAATAGAATAAAACTATGGAGAATAAATGTCAAAGATGGCAAAGAAAGTATGAGTAACTATTAATAATAAAATGACAATGAAATACTGAAAGAAATTCTGAAGAATTTTTACTGAAAGAAAAAGAAGGAAGAGGATGGCTTTGCATATGATGAAAGGAGAGAAGGAAAAATCAACAGTCTGAACTTGTATCCAAACTTTTGTGACTGGGTAGTTGTGTCATCTGAACCCTTCTGTATTACAATTTGTCATTTCTAGCAAAGGAGAAAATTGTGAATTTTCCTTTATATGAAGTAGGATTTTTATTAATTTGGATTTTTTTTTTTTTGGTGGCAATTCATGCAGAGCAATGCTCTGCTTTGGAACCTTTTCTTTCTTGTCTTATAGTAGATTGTCCATTAAATTGACAAGATCATGTTGCTACTGTTATCTATGTAAAGTGCTGTAAATATTTGTCTTTGTAGGTATTGATTGTCTTTGGTAGATATTGTTAATGCCCTTAAAATGCACATCTGTTCAGAGAGGCAGGTTGACTGATATTTGGGGAAAAAAAAATAATAATCTCACAATTAATTTCTTCATCCTGAGAACAATTTGACCTTGAAACCGAAGTGAGCTTTAATTAATTTCAAATGAAGTAATGAAACAAGGTACTACTTTCTAATATCCTTTTAGAAAAAGGAAATTTGCTATCTTACCTTCTCCACTTGAGAGAGTCATTGCTAAGTCTGCCACTAATGTTAAAGCATCATCTGGAGACTTGAGGTATTTGAATTCAATTGTTAGATGTGTAACCAGTTTCCTGTGTAACCCTGCCCAATCTTCTTTTGTTACTTGTCCATTTTATGAAATGGAAAGGTTGGTACTTCCCTTTGTTCCTGCTTTTTGCTTTTCATTGCCAAGAAAAGGAAGCATTAAGCAGATAAACTGCTTTTTTTGTTTTTGAGGTATGGCAGCACAAATTCTTTTTAATCCTTTTTGGAAAAAGTAACAGTCTTTTTTTGGTATGTGCTCTGTGCTATGTAATTCTTCTGTAAATTCAGAAGCTTTAGAAGCCTTCTGTTTAAAAAAAAAAAAAAAAAAAGGCTACTTGAAAAGCCCACCTTTTGGCCAGTTCAGCGCTCTAATGATTTTGATATTTTAATGCCTTTCTTAGTAGCATGCAATAAGTGTCAAATTTAGTTAATTTAATTTTGAAAATAGAAGTGCTGTAAGTGCTAATGATAGGTTTTGTCAATCTGCAAAAGCACTGTTAAACCTATAATTGAAAGGATTTATGAAATTTTATTCTGTATGTTATAAAACTTCATGAAAGCAGAGGAAATTGAATGTACAAAAAAGTCCATCAAATATACAAGGGTGCACATGGTCAAACAAAACCAACTTCCCCTTATGTCTTTTGAAGCACTATCTGTGATTTTTTTTAACAGTAACATATTTGAAAAGAAAAGCCTGAAGGTCTGGGGTTGTTTGGTTTTTTTCTCTTATAATTTTTGACAATTTTATCAATACCTTTCCTGTTGAGCCATGTTAAAAATTACCTTTTAAGGAAATGTAGGAACAAGAATACATCCAGGCTGCTTTATGAATGAATGTGTAATATTACATACGTACTGTAAAAACAGTTGCTTCGAAATACTTAAAACAGCAGTCCGAAGAATAAGTGATTTTTTTGTGATCACTTCTGTATACCACTTGGGTTGTAAAGAAATGTGTATGTGAACTAATAAATTGAAGGAAATTCTGAACTTCTCTAAAACCAGTTTCCAGGATGGCAAGGACCTGCTGGTAGTGTAGATTCCTTTAGTAGTATTCTGCAGTTCTTTTAATAGAGGAGGATGGATGACAACTCTTCTGTCCTCTTTCATTCCATCTTTATGCAGATTATAGGTTTCACATTACTGTAACAAGGACCTGAGTTAAATAATGTAGGTAACATTAATGAAAAAAGGTAAGAGAGAATATGAGCTCAGTAAAAAAGTTACAGCCCTTTTCGGAAAGGCCTCCTTTTGGCAACAGTTTTTTAAAGTGAATTTCTCTCATTTACCCTTGCTGCTCTTGGCTGGATATGGAATCACTGTAAGCAAATACTAGAGGAGGCCATCTGGTCCTGAGCTTTCTTCCTCCAGCCCCCTTCAAACTCTTCACTGTGTACATTCAGCAAGCCAACACAATGTTACAATTATACACTTTTCCCCACCTGCCTTCTTGATCATCTTTTGTATGGATTTAATGTAAGTTTAATGCATTTAAAACTGAACTTATAGGATGATTAAATCAAATTTTTGAGTCAGATCTTGCTTACATCTCAGTTATGGTTTTGTTGGAGTTCAGTTTTAACAAATGTTAATTTTTTTTTTCCTGCTCATCTGTTTGAAGTGGAAAAAATAATGTGCAGAATGTAAACTTTGAAAGATTCTGATATTGTCATACAGTCTTGAAAAAGTATTGATGCAAGGATGCTTATTTTTCTATTTCTACTAATCTCTAGCCATAGTGCTCACTTTATTTTATAACATGGTTTACATGTAGTGTAAGCCCCTTTTTGGAATCTCTTTGGGCTTTGGGCTAGTATATAATCTCTTGATTAGCTAATTCAGTTATGTGAAGTAGATTACAGGGTTTTTTTTACCATAATGGAGAACTCACATACCAAGATAAGCTCAGTGGATTTTGACTGCATATTTGCCATGGGTTAAATATGGTTATCTTCCTGATAAGCATATGGATGAAAGAAGAGGAAAATACTTGTATTTCTACCAGCTGTCTGTCTTGTCTTAGAGGACTGCTGCCAGAGATGTGAACAAGAAAATTGAAATGATGCTTGGAAAGTAGGAAGCAGTATATTTTCCAAATTTAAAAAAAAAAAATATTAAAAAAAATGCTGACGTAGGACTGAAAACTGATTTTCTGTCCAAATCTTACCCACTATCTCATCCTGCCTTTCAAAGTGACCAAACTAATTTGCCACCTCCTTTCTAACCATTATTATTTCTCAGAGCTAGGAATAGAATCTAGGCTTCCTGACTATCAGTATTCTCTTGTTGATAGCAAAAGAAAGAAAAAAAAGAAAAAGTAACTTAAGAGAAATGTTTCCTTTCCTCTGGAGGCTGGGCTATGTAGAAGTGGCTAGTTACAACATGTGTTGCTCAATAGCATCTAACATATTAAGGAGTGTTTTTGATCCAGGGCATTCATACTGAGGTCAAAGACACTCAAGACTTCTCAGTTATGGAGTTAGAATTATGATTTGATGGTGTAGAATTCACTCAATGCAAGATAAAACAACATGGCTTTTTGTTTTCATCACGTGATTATTGGGACAGTTCGTTGATTGATGTTCTTAATGCAATTTATGGATGTAGGGTATACAACAGTTTTCAAGACTAGAACTGTCTGATTAGCAAAAAGCAGTAAGGGTTGAGCTTTTGGTTGTGAATTTGAGTGATATCCAAAATGGCAGCTGTCCCATATGCATAAATATCCATTGTCAACATAAGATACATTTTCCTGTCTTTACATACCAGTATTGATGAAAAGTATACTATGCTTGTCCTAGTATAAGGCAGACTTTTACATCAACAGCTGCCGTTGCTGCAAGGTGTACCTGATTTCCAGATATCCATGACTGGTGTTTTAGAAAGTGAAGATATAGTAACAGTCAAACTCATCTCCACTTGGTCAGTGGCATCATATTTTCTAATTACATGAGTTTATTTTACTGTAATTAATTTCTCAATCAAAGGTTAATACTGATGTTTTTATAATTCATATTATAGAATACAAATATGATAATAAGTGTGTCTCAGCATTCTTCAAAAGTTTGGTGTAATGCCAGGAATAATTTTTCTCTTTAATTCCCTTGCAGATTTAGATTTTTATGAATTTCTTCTTCAGTTAGAAATATTGCCCCAGTACTGAATTTTTATTTAAATGAATAACAGTACATTTTTGTGTCTTTATGTTCACAAGAGGATGTTATGTTTGCACAGATTCTTATGAGTATAAACAAAATGAGCAGAAAGGTGTGTGTGCTCTCTTCCAATTTCATATTGCCTATATTTTTCCTTATTTCCATTATTTTCAAGTTTGGGATAGATGTCAAGTCCTGTGTCAGTACAAATAACTGCTGTATATAGTGTGCTTCCAGAAGTCATAAGGTAGTCATATAAACAGCCATAAGCAATAGCAAAAAGTCATTCTGACCTATAAGCTGTGTTACAGACAGCTTAGAGAAAGTTTCCGTGCTTTATTGATGCATATTTTTGGGAATGCATCTATTACAGTCCTGTCCCAAAAACTATGGTTAGAGGGTGGATAGCCATGATTTAATATTACACAAAAAAATTCTCAGATGGATACTCAATGCATCCCCTCTTAAACAAAAGTGCACCTTTGAGTTTATGTTGTTAGAAGGTATATGCTAGACTGTTTCAAATTTCCCTTTGTGAATGTTCTACTATTCATAGCTGTATTGAGTTGGCTGAGAATTTCAGCAAACTGATTCTGAAATAAGGTGAAAAATTCTCCAAACCTCTCAATGTTCAGTTTATGCTATGATCTATTTTACTGTTGTCTCAGGTCAAGGGCTGCTGTTGGTTTCTTTTTCCTCTGCATTTCCAATATCTTCCTGGTTGGATTTTTTGATACATTCCAAATGTGTATTATTTAATTTACCACTGTGTATTCCTGGTTGTTGATTTCCCTCTTTCCCTGGTAACTCCACATGCTGAGCAACTGTGTGTGTGTGTCTTGCAGCTGCCCTTGCTAAGGGGAAGGCAGCCAGTTTACACTCAACTGCAGAGGAAATAATTCCTCCTCTGAATTTCTGTGGCTATAAAAATATGGCCATCATTTTAAAAGAGCCTTTAGGTGGCATATGCACCAAGGTTAGAGAGTTATTTCTTCCAGATTCAGCTATATGAGTGCATGGACTATGTATATTTAACCCTGAAAAATGGATTAAAGTCTTCAGTCTTGCACACTTACAGACTGATGGGAAGATGTGCAAATTGTTGCTGCAGCAGTATGAGGACTAGAAAATTACAATGCAAAACTTAAAATATGCAATTTGTAAAAATTGTACAATTTGATAATTTAAGTGAAGACTTCTAATTCTTTAAAATTTGTGGGGCCACAAATTACATTAGCAGATCACTTCTGACTCTTGTAGGAGACTTTTGAAGTCCAATTCTTCGTAAGGTTGTTATCAAACCATTTTTGCTGGAAAGTATTGTGTATACTAAAACTAATGACAATACATATAGCCCTAGATGTTTATTATTAACAGGACACTATGTATTATATCTGCCAAAGAGCTACTTATTTAATTCTCTAAAGTCATACATCAAAATGTAAACGGGTTGGTCCAGATCACTGCCTCCAATACTCTTCATTTTGGTGATGGTGAATATCTGGAAACCAGTACAGTTGTCGAAATAGTGCAGTGTGAACAGATCTAAGGCATCATACGGTTGTGTGGGCTACCTTTTTAGTCTTAGGAGTTTCTCAGGGAAAAGCAGCATCACTTTTACATTAAGGTTACTGGCTGCTGAAATGGTCTCTTGGTGATATGGATGGAGTTAGACATCCTGTGTTTTGCAGGATGAGTCTGACTGGTTAGAACAAATCCATATGGTTCCACTGGCGCTATCTCTGTTAGCCTTTCTTGCAGTTCCTATGACTGTACTATACTGTGGTCAGATGTCTTTGTACTGCTGAAATGCACATATTGCCACATGAAAGGTGTACTGGATCACATAACAAATACTTGAAATAATTTAACCTAAACTTGCCGTTTACAAAAACTTACCAAATTGTGTAGCACAAAGTGGTATTAATTTTTTAGTATATGACAATAATGTATATTTTAGGTATGTGCAGTAGATATATACCTACCTGAAACAATGTATTATAACGTTCCTTCAATAACAGATGACAAAACTAGTATGCTATTACTGGTTTATGTAAAGAATCCTCTTTTCAAGGAAAATTAATCCAGTGCTTCAATTTTGGATTTCTGAGAACAACTGTCTAAATTAAAAGAAATATTCTTTATGACTTCCCCAACTTGGTGTCTCCCAGAATGTCTTCCATCTTAGGTGTAGTCAGCTACATTATACTTAGCATTTTTCACAAAAAAAAAATCTTTTAGAAGGTAGATATGAAATGGAAATAAACCAATTACCATCTCTCCCTCATATTTCAGGTTGGCTTCTTTTGCATTCAGAGTATATCCTTGTCCTTTCCTTGCTTTAGTCTCTCTAGTCATCCCTTTCTCTTGTTAAAACTGTATAAATGTTTTAGTTTCTTGACCATTTTCTCTTGGGTTAATTTTTCAAAAATGGCGAGTAGTTTTCTAAGAGTTCTCCTATTTTTTTAAATTACTATGTAGAAAGGGGAAATTTAGACCACTGAGAATATTGCTCAGTAATATCTCTGTGTATTTTCCAGAGAGAGATGGCCTAACAGTTACCCACATAACACTACGTGTTTGATAGGGAGAGAAGGTGTGCCTTATTTTAATGGCACCATACAAACAGACAGCAAAAAGCAACACTTTCTAGTGAGGATTCCCAAGGAAGCCTGAATAAAATGGGGGTAGGGTGTGGGTTTTTTTTTTTGTTTGACTTTCTCTTACCTGGTACGTGTCCTTGCATAGTTTCAGTTATTGGATGCTCATTCTTAATAAACAGATTAAGGAATACTCCGATCAGTAGGTTACTCCTATGGTAACTAAAATAACTTAAGTGGAACTGGAGGTATGTAATGAGTGCATCCTAGATATGTTTCTGTGATACAGAATGGCATTTCCAAGTTCAGGTTACTTCATCCTCTAGATAATATTTAGATCTTTTAATAAATTTGCCGTCTCAGCAGATACTCGTCTTCATGTATCTAGTAGTCATCCTGACCTGTCATTTCTCCTTGAAATTCCCCTAGGTACTCAGAATAAATTCTTTCTTAAATTTATGGTAGGGAATGCAGTTATTCTATAATAGCTGTTGCTTGTTGCATTGGCTTTAAATTACTTCAGATCAGAAAAGTGTTTATCTTTTCATTATTTGGACTGTTTTTATTGGCTGTCTTCCTTTTGTTCTTGTTATTCCTTTCTGTGTAATTCTCTTGGAGCAGTTTAGTATCCATGTTGTCCTTTGACATTTGTATATAAAACCTATAAATAAAGAAAAAGCATAATAGTAGGGGTTTTGTCCTCTGATAGGGATTTTGCAGATTTTTGACGTTTCTAGAAATAACTTTCAACTCTTCTAGTACAGTTTTCCATTGTCTTTTTTCCCTGTTTTTTCTTTTGTTTTTCAAGGTATAGCTTGTCTTCCAAACCCTCTGAGTTTTTCTAAAGTGCGGAGTCACCAGCTGCAGTCTCAAGTTATCACAGAAAAAGTTACTTTTTTTCTTGCTGTGACTAGATTCATATTCTGCTTAACCAGAAAGTCTACTTCTTTCCTTCCTGTATCCCAACTGGTGGTTTTTTGTGTCTGGATTGCGTCCTACCATGTAGTTCCTCTTTCTTTTAGTTTTTGTTGTTATCTTAGCTTTTTTGTTTTCTCTAGAAATGGAATATTCGCATATTTTGATGGACAATTGATGTCTGCTCAACTCAGAGAGCAAACTCCATCCTGGAACGTTTGTGGCTGCCCTGGGGAAAGTTACTGATGTATTTTCTGCCAGAAATTGTTCTCTAGGTCTATTCAAAGTCATGTTTCAGACTGCCTCCGTTCACTTCCTGTATTCTGTTGTGTTTCTCTTCCCTTTAGTGTTAGAGTGCATTATTTTTCTTCCATTCTGTTTCTTAATGTTGTGACTCCCAACGGTTCTACTTTTTTTCTTCATATGATGTTTTTCCTTCGTATGCTTTTGTCATCATACTTCTTGCTTAGTGTCAGATTTTTGTGATTATCTAGATATTTTTCCTTATAGCCTTTGGTTTCATCTTTCCAACATTTTTCTGGAATGTTTTCAACATTTTCTCAAGAATTTTGATCTTTTTTCTTTTTTCCTTTTCTTTTCGATATTCTGCATTTCTTGGTATGTACAGATGGATTTTAAAAGTCATTCCCACGATCTGTTTTATATCTGTTGTTCTAAGATAGATCGTCACATTTTGCTAAGGAGAGGACTGAATGAAATAACAAGGTATGATGAGTCAAATTTTGATGCATCTGAACAGCTCTGTATTTTGGAATTTTTTCTTTTTTTCTTTCCCCCAAAATCTCAGTATCATCCCTCTGGCTTTGTTTGGGGTGGGGGAGGGGGGCATGTCTGTAATCATTATGGTATCTGGAGACAAATGTGGAAAGGAATCAAGGGTTTGATTTCATTGTTTGGTACTCTTCTCTCACTCTCTGATTTGTATGATCTATTCTAAAATCAGAGACCATATGCACATTAGTACTGGTGTGTATGCAAATATATCCTGTCAGTCAGGACCCAAATGGGCTCAGTTTACAACACTGAAGAAAGAGTAGGTCACTTTATGTTGTTCTTCCTCCTGGTTTCCATCAGCAGATGTCTGCCACTATTTGAGTTCCTCCCCATTGCTGAGTTGACACTGAATGTTGCATTGGTTCTTGCTTCAGTTATTTGTTTCTGCCTCACTTCAGCTTTCCTTCAAAGTCCATACCCCTTGCAAGTGAAGACAGAAATTTAAGGATTCTTCTTTTTTTCATTATTTATTTCTGGGCTCTTAAGGAGTCAACTTTCCCTAAAATCAAAACATCCATTTGCTTCTAGGTTGATCAAATCATCATCTCGGAAAGCTAGCTTGTGTCTTGTACTGCAGAAAGAAATACTCAAAAGTTGCTTTCCAGTTGCTCTCTGGTGTGATTCAGGTTTTCTCTGTGAAAATTCCTAGTAATACTAATCTGATTTTAGCGTATATTTGTCATGTGCTCTCCTGGTGTTTCCAAACACTGCAAAATAAGAACAAGGATAAATCCTTCAAGTACCACTATTACTATTTCTAACTGTAAGATACTAAAGGACTTCTAGCTTTACAGATACTTGACACAGATTGTTAATCTGAAAGATAAAATGTTTTATTAATTCTATCGGATCTGGCTTTTCTAATCATGACAAAGTGAAGAAGTTCTCAGAGATTCAGCACAATTCTGTTTTTCTGTAACCTATATCCTTTTGTCTTTGAGATTTATTAGGTTCCTCGTTTTTGGCTTGAAGGTCTCTATTGTGATTCATAGGTCTTGAGTTCGTATTCTTCCCTGAAAATTCAAAATAGGCTGCATGAATTAGCTCTATAAACTCTTTTTTTCTTTGCTACACTTGGAGAAGAAAAATAACTGGGACAACATGGTGTGAAATGCTATCAGAACGAACGTGATCTCTGTTAGATGTTTTTATTTTTTCCCTCTCCAGTCCTTATTGCAATTCCCTGATATGCACAAGGCTAGTAATGGATTCTGATCTCATCATGATCACTCTCTGCACTAATCTATAAAAGGGATGATTCTCATTCATTAAGCGCTAATCGTTGCCTCTTGTGTTATCTATCTATTGACAGGAGCCCTCATGGAAGTGATTTTTGTCCTGTTGCTGTGTTCTGTTGAGTGAAAATGGTTCAGATGATATCTCTTTTCAGAACAGCAAACTGTGCGCCATATTGTGATAATCAGAAGAAATCTTTTTTCCTTCCTTCCTGAGCAGTGGTGAAAAACTACCTTGTGCTTTGAATATTTTATAACATCAAATCAGCTAGGATCTCAATATAAGATGGATAAGAATGGCTTAACTCATTCAGGCTGAGCTCACCTAATCCCAATATTTATTTTTCTCAAACAACATCTGCAAATGGATGCCTAGGGAGGGGAAGCGTTACCCCCTCAACAACCCATAATCTCCCACCCTTCAGCTGTTTTCAGCTCTGTTTTTTTTGAGTCTAATGTTTTCCACTAATGGATCTCTCTATGAGGAATGCTCGGTCAGGATTAGTTCAGCAGTCCTAGATCTTGCACCTCTCTTTCTATGCTTTACAGAATGAGGCTGTTAAGGAATCTAGATCTGTAATTACCTCTGTTATCTGGAGAGGATTGACCTGGCCCCAAACTGAGAGTATCTTATCAGATGTAAATTCTGCTGTTGTGTGCCTTTTGTTGCAGAAATGTGTTCTTCTTAATCCAGAGATTGGTAAAACCATGCATGAAATAGTTTGTTTAGTTTTTATGTTAATTCAGCATCCTCTCAGATGCTAACACAAAGAAACTGAATTTCAAATGTTAGAAGCTTGGCTGAGGAGCTCAGGCAAGTCTTATGGCTCACGCCTTGTTATTTTACTACTCTTTGTCTTTGCCAAGTATTTTGGTGTCAAAGAAAGTGAGTGCTTTTCTCCTACCAGCTAGGGTAGGAATGTCCGTTAGACATCCCTCTGAATTTACTGAATAGAGTTACTGTTCAAAACACCTTACAGCTACATTGTTCCATAGCTAATTTGTTAGCTATGGAATTTGTCTTGTTTTACAAGAACCTGTTCTGGCAGGAAGCAGATTTTTTTTTTTCTCTCTCTTAGCCGTGAATGCTGAATGAAGTGAAACTGCCAAATTAGTCTGGACTCAAACTTATTTTTTACCATGCACAAATTTGATTGTGATGATGACTTTACCACCTCTGTCAAGGGGGTTTGTTCACATCTTTAGAATACTTGCTTTCACATCTTAATCAGTGTTGCATGGAAATACATTCTTCACAGAAAATATATTCTTCACAGAGGGTCAGCATTCTTAAGAATAAGAGTCTCCTTTTTCCACTATACACGACACCAAGACTCTACCAAAATATTGGCGCCTCTACTCAAGATGTGAAAGAGCCCGTTCTTTTGCTGAAGGGCATATTTATTTCAGGATAATTGGGTTGATATTTGGACCTTTTATTGATTATGTGAACACAGTCTTTCTGCTTTCTGGGACTGAGAGTAAATAAGTAAGATTGAGTTGGGAGTGAGTTTGTGGTCACTTGGCCTCTGAATTGGGCACTACCCTTTTGTCTTGAAACAGATTGAAAATTGCAAAACTGGACTGCATTTTACTGTTATGATAAAGATATGTTTGGTTTGTTCTATGCAATATACTGACATACAGATAGTTGATATGGCATATCAGACTTAAACAGTTTTTCAGATGGTGTAAGTTTTATACTGTACATGCTCTGAGCAGGGGTTCTTCCCTCCTGTGGATAACTGTCCTTCTGCAAGTCAGGCAGTTTCTGAATTGGTGAAAGATCAGAGCTATTCATTCTTTCATTCTTTTTTTTTTTCCTTAACTTTTTCCCAAGAAACATGAGGTATGGACATGTTACCTGTAATCTAGTAGTTTGCATAGTGAAAGGACAAGTGGCAAGGATGCAGCAAGAAGGAAATTTTCACTGGGTATTGAAGGGAAAAAAAATATGAAGAGCATGCCCAGAGAAGCTGCAGAATCTCCATCCTTGGAGACTTTCAAAACTCTGCTGGACAAGGCCCTCAGCAACCCAGTGTAACTCCTGAGGTTAGCCATGATTTGAGGAGGAGGTTGAACAGGATGACCTCTGGAGATCTCTTCCTACTGCGTGTTTTGCCATGATTATATAATAGATAGGATAATCTTGGTTCTTAAGGAAAGACTGAGCTACTTATACTCATTTTCAATAATGAGTGCTTTATGCAAAGAAGATTTTGTTTTATAAATATTAAAGATAAGATAGGTCTTATTTTTCAACATTGCAACTATATGACTAAAATTAATTCTTCTTAAATTCAACTTAAATGAAAATCATTACTTACCACAAAAAGTTTTAATGAGAATAACTGAATAAAAAATTTATACATTTGAAAAGCATGATATATTCTAATATATTAAATACTGATATATTGACTTTTTTTGAAGAAGGAGTAATGTCCTTACTCAGCCTGCTCATGATGCTGTTCCTACTGCAGGACAGGGTGCTGCTTTGCCACAAGGGCTCATTGCTGGCTCAGTGTTCAATTTGTTGTGCACCAGGACCCCCAGATCTTTTTCTTTCCAGCTGGTGGTCCCTTAGGGTGTGCTGGTGCATGGGACTTTTTTCCCCAGATTTAGAAGTGTGCATTTCCCATTGTTGGACTTGAGATTTTCTTCTGATGGGCAGCACTATCGTCTGGTGTATCAGCTACTCCTCTGAGTTTTGTATCATCTGCAGTTTTAGTTCTCTAAGTTCAAGATTTTCTGTAGCAAGTATGAGATTTTAAAAAAACGTGGTTTTGACTAGTTGGATAATACAGATTGTTGGACTATGTATGAAACATAACACTTTAAAGACCATAATACGAAACTTATGGTTATTTTTCTTGATTCTGAATTGACCATTTCTGCTTGCATGGTCTTATGCATCTTCTTAAAGACTTTTGTAAGATAGTCCTGGATTACTGTGGCTATGGGAGAAAAATAATCGTATAATAAGGATGTAAGGGACAGGATATAATATTTGATGATATGTAGTCCTGCAAAGTGTATGTCTGTGTAGAACACTGCAGTTTGTATCCATCAGAACATTAGTACTCCAACAGTTGATTTAAACCTAATTAGCAGATGTGTTCCAATGATGAAAATCCTAATGACTGCATTCCCTGAACAGATTATCTGCAATATACTTCTTAATTTTACATGGACTTTTCATTTGCTTGTAAACTGAGAAGAGGCCATTTTCATTTCACGTTTTTATAACTGTGTAAAAGTATACTTTCTAGAGGCAGTATCACAGTACAGTTATTCATTAGAAATTCCGTACTGAACATATATGTGATGGATCTATGAACAGTGCATTGGATCTGTGTATGCTCAGTGAGTGTACCTCGGATTCCTGGTTGTATGTAGTAGTTCTGAAAGGTCCAAAATGTAAACAAATGTGAAAATTCCTCAGTCTACCTGGACCAAATTTCCAGGAAAAAAATTTTTGGAGAAATGTCACTGTTTTGTCGTTTTTGTCCAAAAGCTGTTAAATGCACAACTTCATACTTTAATAGGTAACCATAAATGAATTCTAACAGAAAGTGCCTGATAGGAGTAATTTAAATATGGGGGGGGGGGGGAATTAAACTTAATGTGGTCAATTGGTAAAGAGATGACAGTTGTCACTTGTGAGGTAATCCCTTGCCATCTGTTCTAAAGCTTTATAAAAAAATAAAATACACTTCCTTCAACAAGCAGCAAGTTGATCTTTGTTTTGCCTGTATTTATTGCATGCCAAAATTCTGGGTTTTAAAGATGCAATGACAGTTCATTTTAGTGTTTAGGATGGCCTGTGTGAGGGCAGGAGATAGTACTTTCAATGGTAGTCCTTCGAATGTGGAATGAACTTGTGATGGAGATCAACCCACTATAAAACCTGACTGCTTTTGAAGTGCATTAGCAGTTTCTATTGAAAAATTGAACTAAAACCATGATCATATGACAGTAGTTTACATTAACAACAATACAAAATATGGTTGTATGTTTTGAATGGGAGAACCTTGTCCTGGTTCCCAAATCATAATTTAACTCTGAACCTGCCTTAGTAACAAAAATGAACTTTCGTTATTTTGAAGAAGTAGCTCTCTATATTGTATTTTTATTAAAGATGAAAGCTTGGAGTAGAAAAAAAAAAACATATGGAATAGGTTTTACACCTCCAGAGGAAAGATGCTGACTATCTGAGGCATAGACCACAAAGATAGACCATCAAATGAAACACTAAGAATAGTACAAACGAGAAGGTCCAACTCAAAGTTCATGGCACTCGTGGTTAAAATTGTAGAAGCAGTAAGTATCATGAACATACGATTTTTGAAAAGCATTGTAATTGAATCTACATTACATCTTGATAGAAGGGATGGTGCTGTGGTGAGTGGTAGGCTCCCCAATTCATTAGATCCTGAAGTAGCTAAGAATAAGAAATGTTAATTTCACATGACTGTTTTGAATGAGATTATTCTAGAAGTCTTTTTTCAGTCTAATATATTGGTCGTCTTCCGTCAGTCATTTGGAGAGAGACAAGAAGGTTTATACATGACATGGGTTATTTCCTGTGATTAAAAACTAATGGGGCAGTAGTTCTGCATGTTGGACTCACCTGCTTGATTGCTCTGTGTCACTGGGAAAAAAGTATGAAGGTCACTTTTACAAGATGGTCCTGGAATCCTGTGGCGATGGAGGGGGTGGTGGGGGAAAGGCAGCCATTTGAAAGTGAATACCAATTCTAAGCTGTTGTGGAGGGGGCAAGTGTGATTTCTGAATAAACAATTGAGGAAGTAATTAGCTGATGACATTATTGCACATGCACATAGTACTGGTGTGGATGAGACCATTGATAGGGTATTATAGCCAGTGTTGATATCAGTGCAGAAGAATACATTTGACAAATAATGAAGTATTTGGGAAAGAATTACAACGAATATTTGTAATCTGCCTGGAAGGGAAAGGCTTGAATTCAGTCCTTGGCTAAACCCAAACATTAAGGATGGCCTTGACTACAATCTAAAACTACTTATATGAAGAAAGATCTGTTAAGAAAGGTGTCTCTCATCTATCAGAAAACTTTATATTTGGTTTGACAGCTGAAAGCTGAAGCTTAGGCAAAGCAAGGTAGGAGATTAGGTACAAATTTTGTATTGTGAGATACTTCATTAACTTCTGGTTAATTTACTTGGGGATTTAATTTATTTTATATTTTTTTTCATTTAGATTTAGTGATTGTAACGCTTCTTTTTGGCTTAAGCTATGAAAACTACCTATAACCAACACATTTTCTGTAACTGATTTTTGTTTTGCAGTTCATTTTGTATGCTGTGTCGTCTTTCTGAATGCCACATACTTGTATCAACAAAGCATAACTGCATTGCAGAGTGACAAACTAGATATACTGCTATCTTGTTAATCATTGGGTTTTGGGTATTTGAAAGTTGGGTGGATACAGTTTGTTAGAATATTAGCTGAATGTTTTTATCAGAGTACTCAGTAACGAAATTAAGTACTGACATTCTAAATGCAGTTTGTAGATCTCAAAGTCAGACCAGATGAATAATGCAAGTCATGCTTTCATAGCTGTTGAATCTTCCACAACCTGAGGAAATCAACAGCGCGCTGATGTCTAATCAATCAATTCATTTATAGGGTTTCCATCACAGCCCTTAGAGTTGGAATTAAGATTATTTTTTTTTTGGAAGTTAATGTAATTTCTCCAAATCCAGTGCAGTTTTTCACTTCTTTAGGACATTTCAACATTGTTTTGCCCTCTCTGCTCCTCCCTCCTCCTCTGTCCCCTGAATGACTTGAATATGCTCATATTATGTGAAAGTAACATTTGCTGTTAGGACAAGATTACTTGTATATATGCACCCATCAGTATTCAGTTCAGTGATCTGTCATATCTATCTTACCATCTTTGCTTGTCAAAAGAGGTCTAATGAATTACCTGAAGTAAATGTACTGGATTAAGTAGTTTGAGAAATTGCACTTACACTATCACCAGTTTCAACACAAGATCTCATACCCATATGGTGGTTAACACCACTTGAATGTCATTACTAACTTCCTCGATGATCTTAGGCTACTTTATATGCTAGTGTTAGAGCAAGAATATGAAAACAAGGCTGTCCACTTGCTGAGGGTAGGTAGATTTCATGCTTAATTTCACACAATGATTAGAACACCATTATTTTAATCAATTACCTGAGGAAGTGATCAGCTGTGGTTTAGGCTATAGGGATGATACCAAGATCTGGAGACTATATCCAGACAGTATTTAGTAGTAAGGTCCCTGTCATGGGAACTAACAGATGGAATTATTACAAGAAAAGAAATTGGCAGGTAAACTGTCATCAATTTTTTCCATACCATTAATTTGGGGAGAAATGCTTTAGGGTTTGCAGAAATTTAATAAATATGCATAAGGTGATATTTTATGTTCCACATCCTTTACATTTATACTGGCTTATTAAAGATTTAATTAAGTTTTCTAAAAAGGGAGAGGATGCAGTCTTGCAAAAAAATGTAGATGACAGTGTGGGTTCACAATAATTAGGGCTTCAGGGATAAAATAAAGGGTCTCTACAGTTAATGAATATTAAAGCAATGGCTGCTTTGAAAACTTACAAAAGTGACAGTGTTTGACTTGCCACATCTGTCTTCTGTTTGTATTCTAGCCCTGGTCCCTCAATATTTGTGACAAATGACATACCATTTACTTCTGCAACTATGGATAGTAAACAAAAGTTACAGAAGATATTTTACTTTAATCTTTCTGTGTGTAAGCAAATTTTTTTTACTAACTTCCTACTCTTCATTATCTTGCAGTGTCCTTCTTTGTTGTCCATTCATTTAAATCTTAAAAAATAGTATCTCTGGATGAAATTTATTAATATTTTCCTATTGAAACAGCACCTCACAAAGCATTGCAAAGACTCCTGTTCTTTTAAATTCCTCTTTAAGTCTGTTTTGCTGTCAAGGTTCTAAAACCTTTCCAGTGATGAGACAATAAATGTGGCGAAACAACTGTGGACCATGTTAACCCATGGTCTTCATTGATGTCTTGTATTCTATGTGCAGACATACATAAATAAGCAAATGAGATCTGCTTTGTCTTCCTTGATTTATAGCTTCCAAACTCTTGGGAACAAGAACTGGCTCTGTTATGTGCTTCTCCAGTACCTTGCACAATTAAATTCTGCTCCTTGACTAGGATTTCTTAGCGCTCTGATTATATAAATAACAACAATACTGAAATAATAATTCCTTGCACAAAATTAATTAAGAGCATAAATGAAACCAACAATATTATGCTTGTACCCTGGACAACATAATTTGGTCTATAAATTCTTTATCAATGTAATATTGGGGAAGAAGTAGTACATTGTTCTGCAGTTAAAAAGGTGTGTTCAATTGTGAATTCAATACAGCTGCCACGGATTCTTTTATAGGCTTTTGTTTAAGGCCTTGAATGTAACTTCTTGCTTATTTAAGCTTTATAGCACATATTAAAGTATACTATTCAACCATATGCTGTGGGTATGGCAGAAACTTGCATCCTTTATGCTTATACCCTCTCGACCACTTTCCAGGTCTGCTTTCCTCCCTCTATTTGTTGTTGATCCTGTGTTACTTTTAGAGTATCTTCTCCAGACCTTCTGTATCTCCTCTTCCTAGAAGAAGAAATTCCATGGCTTTCTGAATCTTTCTTTTCCGTTCTCTGTGCTCCACTTAATTCTGGTGGCCTGATCTGTTGGCATTAAGTCAGTAGTCCTTCTCATTCATTTCCATGGGAAAAGTGGGTACTTTCTTGTCAATGAGTGATGGAAAAGGGGAAAAGAGAAAAAGGAGCTAGTAAAGGTAGTACGGAGGCAAGATCAGCAGGTAATGGAGCTTGCTCTAAGTGGTTTCTACAGTTGGTTCAGGAACTGAATTCTCTCCAGCACAACTCTCCTTTAAAACCCACAGCCTCTGTGAAAGCATTGGCTTGCCTCTGGTACATAGCTTTTTGTGTTAATGTTTTTAAAAAATAGCCTTTCCTGAAATTTCTTGTGTTCATTGAAACTTGCAGTTTTAATTGTCTGAACACTGCTTTATTTGCATCTTGTTACTTCTCCCTGCCAGTCTGTTTAAATGCCACTTAGAATTAGCAGGAGAGTAAATTTTCCTCTTGTGTTAACTGTATTTTTTTAAGTGGAGGTTGTTATGTGCCTCAAACAGAGTATTTGTTTTTATATAAATACGAAGTTTTATTTTAGTGTTACAGATTTTGGTAACTTATCCTGAAGACAGAACTGTGTATATGCAAAGTGACTTAGTCACACTACAGATTACTTCTCCCCACCCCCTTTTACAAAGAGCTGGTAAAAAGCCATCTGGCCCACAAGCCCTGTCTGTTCTGTTTTACGGGATCTTTAAATACTTGCATTTCTGTACTCTTATTTGTCTTTTGAACCATATGTTTGCATAGTTTTTGGCAACACAGTATTTTTTCTGAAAAATATTAAGTGTCTCTTCTCACCTTGTACCACAAAACATTAAATTATTGGATATTTGGCCAAACCCAATGAGCCAAACTAACAATGTGTCAGGCAATCAGCTGATTTCAGTCAAGTCAGAATGCTATTTGGATTTTGTGTATAAAGCAACCCATTTATATGGTTGATTAATATTCATCCAATTTCAGTCCTGCATATGTAACTCTGTATATATATATATATATATACATAGTGCAGAATATTTAACTACATTATTTTTAGTTTTTATATTTATTGTGTCCTATATACATTTCATAATTTTATACATTTTACAAATGTTTTAATTATTAGAATTATATTGTTTTGCAGAGTAAATTCAATTCAGTTGAACTACATTCTTGGAGTGGGAGATAAGTACGTATGTACCAGGAAAGTAAATTGGAAAGTAATGCCTCATGTACTTGTTTTTAAATGTGATTCAGACCTAAAAGTTTATAGCAAATCATGTGGCGTTCTTGTAAAAGGATAGGTTTCTGTCAAATGGAGATAAAGTGTAGTCTCTGTCTTCGTGTCTGTAGGGATTAGGACAGTAATTGCATCTAATTTCTGGTGATGCTTTCTCCTCCCTGTGGTCACTGATGTATTATTTCACTGAAAATGTGTGGGGAGGAGTTGAAGTGTCTGCAGTGGATTTCTTAAATCTGAATGTAATTCCTCTTACTTTACATTTCATCTCTAGGCTTGTCAGAATGATAGTTTTTTCCATAATTGTTTTCTTCTAAATGTAGAGGGGGGAAAAATTAATTGTGTAAGTTGAGAATTTTATTTAGGGATTTGCACATACATAATGCTAATATTGATCTTTCTCCCCTCTGCCCCCCCCCCAAAAAAAAAAAGGTGTGTGTGGGGGAAATTGTCACAAAGAATAGTACAGTTTTGTAGGAAGAATATTTTTTAAGTGTCCAGTTCATGAAATATGAAACCCTGACTCCCTTGAACAACATGGAGTGTAAATTGTGCCAGACTAAAATTGGATTGAGCTGATAAGTGGTATCTACTTTTTCTGTGACATCTTTTGAAGACTGTTAGAAGTTTCAACGATGAAAATCCCCCTTATTGACTATATTTAAAGTGATGCAACCAATATGAATGTTCCTGATTGGTATTTTTCCTTGTAATGAGGTGATTTATTGTATGCTCTTGCATGTTCAATGAATATTCACCAATTTTGTTGCTAAACATATTGATGAGCTTTGCATTTATTAGATCTTATAACTGTTTTTAGGCCTCTGTAGTCTTCCTCCCAGTAGCAATTGTTGTTAATCTATCAGAAGTATCACCCTCTTACTCCCCTCCTGCTCCCTAAAGTAGGGTAAGCTTATCAAAGATTTTTTTTCTCACTTGATCTTTGACTAGGTAGTTAACTTGCTTCATAAGTCATCTTTGTAAATGAGTTTGTAATGTTAAATTGACAAATGAATAGATCAGAACTGTTCTGTGCTTTTTGGTCAGTTACTGCTTCAGTTTTCCTGGGTTTTCCTTCCAATAGGGAAAGTATGACTGTTCTAGCTTAGACCATTGTGCCATTGTAAAAAATAATAATGGCAATGTATCCTATATTTTAACTAAAATGATTTGTTTTCACCTTCTGTCTGGATCTATTGGGTAGCTAACTTTGCTCGTTCATTATCATAGCAAACGGTGTAGCATTTGTGGGGGAACTAGGGAAGTGGCTGTTTTAGGGTCGCAAGGGAGAAAGTGCAGTACTGAAGGCCTTCTCACTCATAAAGGCAAACTTTTTGTAGGGAAACTGGTTCTGCAGATTCCTCAGGCTATAAAATAAGGTTTCTGAGGTGCATTTTTTTTCCCCCATGCTGATTTTAAAAACTAGGTTGAATGGGAGTTGAAAGCGGGGTGCTGGAAGGTGGCGTGATTAACTAGTGTGCTAATATTGACCTTAAGGAATGCAGATTTCAAAACTAGAATATTTAAATGTGAGATAGTAAGTTGAATTAGCTGTGGTGTATCTTTTCAGCTAGCTGCAAACCAAGACAAGACCAGAAGCTGCATAAATTTTATTCACGTACGAATGGATGTGTTCTTTAAAGATAATGCAGCCTTTGACTTCAGTAATTTTTCAGTGTTTATCCTTTGTGGAATTATTTTAAATACAAAGATAGCGTTTTCTACCTCAGGATGTCCCTGAGATGCAAATGGTGAGGGCTGGGAGAATATATACCAGGATATATAATATGTTTGCTCAGTTCCCACAATGTTTTGTAGGAGTCCACTACCGGATGTGGACTAGGCTGACTTTTGGCCAGAGCTGGTACAGCCTCTGTTATGTCCTTATGGTGATGTACTTGGGATCTACAGAGGACTTCAGAATCTATCTGAGTGCATTTAGGTAATCGGGAACAGTGATGTCTCTTCTTCAGCTGAAAAAAAAAATTAGGGAAAGTGCTTCACATAAGTATCCTTCTAATTGCATTGAAAGCAAATCTCTAGCATAGGTCTGTGCAACGTCAAATTTTATAGTCATGCTTCCTTTCTCCTTTTATATTTTTCATTATTCTACATCAACAAACTCCTTAAAATCAACCACAAAAAACAAGCTGCCAAATAATTTTTTTCTTTCCCTTTCTTCTCTGCATTTAAAAACTCTACACTTCAAAAGCACAAATATTCTTTCTGTTTTCCTTAAGTGTAGATGCAGAATAATGAGCGGTCTGTACTGGGTCTGTTACAGAATTGAAGCTTAATACTTCTTGACTCATTTAGGTTTTGAAATTGGCATTTTCCTCTTCAGCAAAAGAATAATCTAGTATTTTTTGTCTAAAATCTGCAGTTATTTTTAACCCTGATAACTCCAGACTTAGCAGATGTAAGAGCTATCATTTTTGTGTAGTGAGAATAGTAATGATACTTTATGTAATATTTATTTATTTTCTACCATGTTTGTACATTGGAGACTTAATCTTATAGGTACTTGAGTTTATGGGTAAAACACAAAGAACACCTGGAATTTTAAGGAAGAAATGCAACTCTTATCTGTGGTAGGTAATTAGAAGATGTTTCAGTGTGTCTGGTAATAATAATAACTTTTTCCACTCGAAAGATTGCTAACTATTTGGCCTGCAACTTTTTGATTATAATCTTTGAAATTCTTAATTTGTACATGGACTAGTTTGTGCATAGTTAGATATCTTATTTCAGAAAGTACTTGATTGGCTTGTCACAAGATAGAAAGAGTTTATTGCTTATCACCACCACATCTTTCTTCTGCCATTAGTCTTTTAATTGGTTACTATTCAGTTGCTGTGAAGAAGCAGATGAGAAATTTATTTCTATTTTTTAGTTTCCCAGTGTGATAATCAGCAAGGTAACCTTTCTTATTAATAGTAAAGGTGCCAATAAGGAATAGGTACTTGGAATCCTCTTAGTAATACCAAAAAGGCAAATCCATGACATCTGCCTATGAGTTTTGGTTTTTTGTTTGGTTGGGTTTTTTTTAAGTTTTGGGAGATGAAGCAGCCAGAGTGCTCATACCCAGAATGTTTTTTCAACTAAATGTTTTATGTGGCCTCTAGATCAACTTAACTGGTCTTTCTATGCTTGTCTAGAGTAACTTATTCATAAGAACTCTACTGATTTGTTGATTTAGTTAAAGGTCACTTAGCTTCCTCTAAAATTCTTTAGTGTTATATACAGTCATTTTAACTGTCTGTATATAATAATAAAGTAAGGTAAAGTACTGTTATATTCCTTGATGGAGCAATTTAAAAAAAAAATAAAAATTTTTCATTCATTATTCTTAAGGGGATTCTGTCAAAATTATTTCAGTGTGTTTGTTTGAGGTCTCATTGTTTCCCTGTTCAAGCAGTTATATTTCTGATTACCAAACAGTTCTTAAGTGCCCTTATAACAGTTTAATTTCTGCCCTTTTATTCCTCTTCATTCTGGTGTGTTTTCACTCATTTATGGAACGAAAGCATCTCTGATTTGTGTTGTATTTACTATGCATTTTAAATGGTTGTTGAATTAATTTGTTCTTGGCATTCTTTCTTTTAACAGGACATGCTCCTGCCCCTTCCTAGTCTTCCTTTATAATCTAATCCACTGTAAAGTCTTGATGCTTTTTCTGTAGCTAGCAGTTCATAAACTTCTTTTTGAAATAAAACTTGTTTTCATTGTAGCAGTTTAGTCATCTATTCTGTACTTTCAGTGATTGAAAATACAGCATCTGTATTTTAACCTGGTGTTTGAAATAACTTAGAAAATTGAAGAAGAGGAAGAAAGTTCTTTCTTAACATTACTCATAGTTTGGTTGTCTGGCTTGATTGCTGGGTAATTCTTCAGTGGTAGCACAGTACTTCAGGGCTTTGAGGGATTAGTCTCTATGTGTTGATTCCACAGTGAAGAGAGCTCAGCTATCAATGGCTTTGTAAAATGTCTCTCTAGAATCCCTGTTTACAGAGAGTGAAAAGATCTGGATGCCATTTAAGTTCTTTAAATTTTCAGAGAGAAAAATCCAGTAATACCCTGACCTTTTGTTGCTCTTTTGGCTTTTTGCCCCCTTTCAAATTGTGATTGGTTGCCAGCATTCCACCAAAGGCAAAGCAACCTCAAATTTCTAAAGTGATTTACCTCTGTGTGGTGTTACCGTCATCATTGCTATATCAACTTTCAACATAAAATTTTGTCATTCCACAAATATGCAGAGGAATGTGCAGGTAAGGGATGGGGGGGAGAGGAGTGGCAGTATGCTAATTGAACAGCACTGTGTACATATTGCTGGGAAAGGAAGGGTCTTTCCAGTAATGTAGATTTCTGAATTACTTTATCATGAAATAGGGAACAAATACACTTTGAAAAAAAAGGCAATTTTGTTGGTGTCTATGCTTGTTCAAGTCCCCTTTCCTCCAGATGCTACTTGCTTTATAGAGTAGAACTTGTTTTACACTCATGAAGAACAAAAAATTCAGTACAGTCATGCACATCCTTTAAATATCATGCTTTCCATATAATGTTCTGAAATTGAAAATGTTCTGAGGAAGGGCTGAGAGAGCTGGGACTGTTTATCCTAGAGAAGAGAAGGCTTAGGAGAGACCTTACCAATGTATATAAATACCTGAAGGGTAAAGTGTAAAGAAGACAGAGCCAGACTCTTTTCATTGATGCCCAGTGACAGAGTCAGAGGCAATGGGCACAAACTGAAACACAGGAGGTTCCGTCTGAACATCAGAAAACACTTTTTCACTGTGAAGATGACCGAGCACTGGCAAAGGTTGCCCAGAGAGGTTGTGGAGTCTCCCTCCTTGGAAATACTCAAAAGCTGTCTGGACGTGGTCCTGGGCCACCAGCTCTAGGTGGCCCTGCTTGAGCAGGGGCATTGGACTAGATGACCTCCAGATCTCCCTTCCAACCTCAACCATTCTGTGATTCTGTGGAATTGCTTTAGAGTTAGTTGTAAACTGAACCTACAACCAGACTAGATAAGAAATGCAGGCTTTTTTCTTCATGTTCAGGCTTGAAGTCAATATTCTGATTGCCTGTATTGTATCTCAAAGAAACAGCAAATTCAAGTTAACGTTGACTATTTTATTTTCTTCCAGTATTTCTCTTATGAATATGGAAAGTATTACAGGACAAAGTATTCTGAAGAGTTTTTTGGGGTTTTTTTAAGGATAATACTATGTAAAGTATTCACATTTCTCCCTGGGCAGCATCTCCTCATTCTATATAAAGTACATGAGCTACCTGCTCTGATATGTACAAAACTGTTTAGTATATGAGCAACCTGATGCTGGATTACTGGGTTCTTATGGCTTGGTCTGTAACACTATTTTTTTTTAATAGGTCTCTTATTTTAAAGCAATTCAGCTGAACAAAATAATTTGCAATAAAGTTGACCGGGAACAGTTGGTTATGGAACACTGGAGAAATGTTCAACTTATCTTCAAAAACAGTGCTTGAGAGTAGTCAAACAGGAATATAATGCAAGAAAGAGACCCCTCACTTTCATGTTTTCAAAGACACTTTTGGACTCTAGCCTTAGAAAACAACAGAAAAATGACATTGGGGGCGGGGGGGAGGGGAAGGAGAAATGGCTTGTGTCTTTGTGTACTATTGAGCCTTTTCTTTTAGTAGAGAAATGCCATTTCTTCAAATGATCTAGATAGTTTAAATAAGGCTGCCTGCTGATTTCAGCAGACACTAAAGAGGTGAAGGGGAAAGAATGGGACCAAAAGTTACTTTATTTTTAAAAATAAGCACAATGTTAATAATGTGTCCGAGAAGTCAATATTCTTTGTAGCAAGGGAGAGGTACACAAAGTATATAATAGTTATTGAATGGCTTTCAGTAGTTAATTCATAATTCTCCACTGTAAATTCAGCCAGGCTGCTGAATGCTGAGAGATGAGTATTGCAGCAAGATGAACTTAATAAAAAAAATCCCAGGGAATGTGTGGAAGAATTTCTGAAACTCACAATTGCAATATAAATAGCAATTAGTTTAAAAGGCTGTCTTAGGTAAGTTTATTCTTACCTAAAACTCAGAAATATTTGAGAATGGCAGGCTGAATCAGTATATTAATGTCACACATGCCTTGATAATCTGTAGCTGTAAGATGTGTTCCTCGATTTAGAAGAGTTTTTATTTGTGAAATAATAATTGTGCATAGAATTAACTTGAAGTATCTGCCTAAAAATCATAAACTTAGCACTCTAAAAGGTATGGTGATACCCAGTTCCCAGGAATCTGAAGGTTCTGAATACTGAAAAAATATACAGTCACTTAGGATTAGGAGGTTGATCATCATATTGAATTGAAATATCTGTGCAGAATGATGTTAGTTTTTAACTTTTTTTGCATCATTTTAATATTTTGCTAAGGATTTTTTGCCATCTTTTAATCAAGCACTTTTGCACTATTTTTACTAGGTCACCCTGAAGTGTTTTCCACTGAGAATAAATGGAACTTTTTTAGCCCTTCTGTATAACAAGTACTCTTGGAATCATCCTGGTTGTCCTATATTATGCTCTCCTGAGACTAATCTTTTCCTTTACACTGAATATCCTTTCAGTGTAAAGGTGACCTAAGCAAAATGTACTTTGAGGTTTAGCTGATGCTTTTGTTGTAGTATCTTTTCTCTAATTCATAATTCATCCTTTTGATATGTCTCATTATGTTTTTAATTACTTCCATGCTTGTAAAAAAAAAAAAAGTAGTAAAATAAAACAGTAGGGAAGAAGCCTATAGTTGTATAAGGCATCTTACCTAGGTTTATTTCTATAAACTCTTAAATGGTTTAACTTGTGTTTACTTAATGCAGTACAGTAGGGATTCTCTTTCCTGAAGTAAACTGTGCTTGTTTACAGTACTAGAGTCCTACTCTGTAATTCATATTGTTGACTTTACAGACTTTATTTAAATTAGGTGAACTTTATGAATACTTACATTCATTAAAAAATAAAATTGGTGACAAATTGTGAAAATTTTGAAAATATTAATTACAAAAACCCATTAATTTCCTGTATTTTGAAAGAAATTGTCAATTTTGGATTGTACTCCATGGAAATTAAGGATCTTTTAAAAATCAACTGGACAAAATACATCCATGTAAACCATTACACAGGTTACTTTCGATCTTGTGTTTTCCACAGTGGACAAAAAAATTGATGTTATTACTTTCTTATATAATGATCAGAAAATGACAGCTCCATGTAATAGGAAGTCAACCAGATTTTTCTGAAATTGCTAATAGAGCAACTTACAGGCTAAAATAAAAAATCTTTAGTATTTTTAGTTCTCTGTTCATTTACCTACTCAGCCTTAAGAGGACATTTTTAGGCTTAATAACACAAAATGTAGGCTATTTTGCATGAAGATGAAAATCAGTGTCTGATTCCAAGAAGCAAATCTTCAGTCACAGCTAAATGGCTTCAAGTCAATGGAGCATAATATCAAGTCAGTCATACTGTGCCAGCTTACATGGCTTCTCAATTATGTTCAGGCAATAGCTTTTTGTAAATAAATAAATAAATAATCTGAAAGGCACAAAAGTATCCTAACAGATTTCTGTATATGTTAGTGGTTAGTAATATTTGCATTAACTCATGCTTTTTTTTTTTTTTTTAAATTAAAAACCAGCCTTTGAAGGATCATGGAAAGCTGCAGAGGAGAGGAAGACAGGGAAGGAAACATTTGTGGTACTGATACAGCCATTCTCAATAGAAGAATTAGTTTATGACTTATCACTTACAGAACAGATCGTACTGTGCTTCTGATGCCTCCAGAATTTGATGTAAATGTTGTTAATTTCTGCTGCAGAAAAGTTTGTTGCTCAGTGGAATATCCAGATACTTAATCCTGGAGTTCTCTTAGACCTAGGGTTTCTTGTGTTGTGAATCAAGAAATTACATTTAACAAAGCTTGTAAATTTGACATGACCTGTGTTTTCTATTCCTGATTATAGACAAGTTCAAAATAGGGAATAAATATTTTAGATAAAGCTGCTGATGCTGCATGTCTTACTTTGAAGAGGAATAAACTTTGATAAAAATGAAATAAGTTTTAATTTTTTGCTAGGTTCCAGAATAGCCTAGGAAGTGTTGGAAAGAAGAGTGAAGATCTAGACAGATCAATTAAATTACTCTTCTTTAGCACCTTCAAGTCCCTGAGCCCTGTGAGGTCTTGTTTAGAAGGCTTGTGCAGGAAAGTAGTCATCTATATTCTCCCTTTTCAGTGTGTAGGGAATGATATAGGTACATAAATTTACCTGAGTATATGCAAGTATTGTTTGTCAAGGTTTACAAATGGTAAAACTATTTTTGATATGTTCAAGGATACTGATATATTGGTAGTGTAAATTACATTTATATGCAGGCATCAGGTGAATAAAAGACAACAGAGGAATGAATGACTGTAAATTTAAATAGGCTGTAACAACACTTTGAATGTTAATTCCATTGTCTTTCTGCCATTAATGTAATGGAGTCAGTAATTACATATCTGAATGTTTAGAGGAGTTAACTATTCTTACAACATACTGTTGAAATACATTTATTAGTACAGTTAGTTTAAACTAACTGTACACTAAACTATTAGTGTAAAAGTTACACTAAACTATTAGTGTAACTAAAGACTAAAGACGACTGTTAAAACAAGTTGGAATTTAAGCCACATACATCAGATTGAGAGACTTATGAGATACCTCACATGCCTTATCAGTGCAACCTTGATTTTTTTTGCAATGAGTGTTGTCCTGAAATAATTACCTACAAGGCTCGCATTTCTTGGGGATTTGATGCACGTAAGTGAACAAAGCAGAGTCTTCATCAAGGGTGGTCGTTCAGTCTACATTAGCTGGTTTTGGTAAGATACAGATAAAGGAAACATGGAAGTCAAGCCACCTCAATTTTTTTTTATTTGCAACATCGTAATTTAAGAAATGTTCAACAAAATCTGTAGTCAATTTCTCTTCTGTAGCAAATATAGTATCAAATAATTAATTCGAAACTCCTTGCTTTACTTCTTTTACTACAGAAACTGTGAAATTTGAGCTACTGGACTGAATTTGAATTTTCATCAGGAAAGGGGAATGGCTTGGTAATAACCAATACCTCAGCCTTACTAGTAGTTGACAGTAGATTGAGTCCCCGCCTAATTTTTTGAGGACTTTTCCAAGTACTGGTATCTTGTCTTCTAGATCTTGACCTTACCTTTCTAGAGCTGAAGTCTTTCATGTGTACATGTCCGGTAGTATTCAGGAGGCACCCCCTTACATAAGAAAGAGCCGAAACCTCTTCTGAAATCTGAAAGAAGCTAATTGGTAAAGCCAGTGTGTTTCAGATGAAAGGAGGCTAGTCTGGACACTGAAGCATTGAGTTGTATCGTTGGGACTTCGTTCTTTGCTTTTATGAATAGCCCTTTATGCCTTAGGTTACCAGTGTGATGTTGTTCTGACTGAAGGCAAAGTAAATGAAAGGAGGTCTAAAGAAGAAACTTAATTCAAAGTACATTTTCAGTATGTCAACCCATTGGAAATATGTTTATATGATAAAGACATTCTGATAAAACTTTTGTGAGAGTCAAGGAGAAACTTCCTGTTGCCATACTGCAGCTATTTTGCTATGATGTGTATTTCCCAGATCAACAAATCTGAATCAACAAGTATTTAAATTTTTGTTTGTTTGTTTTGTTTTGAAAATAAGAAGTTTGTCTTGAAAATGTCAGTGGATTCCATTGGACAGACAGAGCAAGCAGCATTTAGGAAAATCTGGGTGATTTTTTTGTTGTTTTTAGTCCCCCCGAGACATATGGTTTTATTTGGGCCAAAATAAATTTAGAAAATCTGGCCACGGAAGATTAACAGTCAAGTGAGGCAAAATGTCTGTATGCAGGGTGGTGGTTGTTGTTTACGCTTTGTCATGTAGGCACTGTGTCTTGGGAGAGTGAATAAATAAAGCTGTGTTTTGAGTAGCTAATCTGTTAGTCACAGAGTACGAAAGGGAAGGCTTGTAGATGCCAAGCTCTGTTGGGTTAAGAAGCAGAGAGGAGATATGGGGGATCACTGGGAAGCAATCCCTAACAGGGAATTGCTTCAGGTGCAGATGCCAGAAGCTGGGCCTGCCAGCATCTTCTGTTTCATAACTTGTCACAGTTTGCCTATGTTTTTGACAGGTGGCATAGTTGTTTCATCACATCACTGGAAACTGAGATCTATAATAGATGAACTTTAACTTTATTCTTTTGCTTTGTTCTTGATTCAATGATATGGGCAACTGCAAATGGAAAAATCTGTTGCTAGCCATAGAGACAAAAGCAGAATTATTTAGAATTGCTGTCCCAAGCAGCTTATTTCAGTGGGGACTGCTCATCTGCTTAATGGGATTGAGGCCAAAACACCAATGACTCTGTCCCTACTCCAGCAACACAAATAATTTTCATAGGTGATCTCTTTATGGAGAAATGCCTGTCCAAAATAAAGAACGGTTTTCCTTGTTGCATCAGAAAATTCCTGGATTCTCGATTTTTCTCAGTTACGTTTTTAAGGGTTGTTTAGTTTTGAAAAAATGCTGTCATGCTATATATTTTCACTTGTTACAAAATAGTGTAGGAACAGCAAGTAATATTATAGTACTGTTTGTTTTACAGTTATTAGCATAAATGTTGTTTCCACACATAGATCATACATGTTCTTTTATTCTGCTTGGGGCATGAGCTAATGAAAATAAACAAATGATACATGGCTGCCTTTTCACCCATTGATTTAAATGTTCTCTGTGCTTTTATCAGTAGACTGTTATCTGTTGACCCTTTTGTAGTTATTTGCACCAACAAAACTGCAATTTTCTTTGTAAAGGAAGAATTTCCCTTCTCAGATTTATGCTTGTGGGTTGTTTTTTTTTCCCCCCTAGTGTTTCAACTAAAACAGTCCCCTTGAGTTACCAGCATAAAGCTCGTAAATGCTCAGAGGAATTCTGTAAATAAATGGGTTTAAACAAATGTAAGGCCTTTACCTGTGTAGACTGTGGAAAGGAGCAGAAAATTAGCAGTCTAGAGCAAAAATGAGATAGTCTCTCTCATTTTGTGGACATGAGGAACAATTGTTCATGTGTCTCAGTCATCACAAGATGGGTTTTGTCTAGTGGGTCTGATTGAGCCATCCTCTCCTATTTCCAGATTTTCTCTGGCAGAAAAGTTTCCCCAGGGGGTGGAAAGAGGTGAGTTAATACAATTTTTGCAAATGTCTAGAATCCTAATGAAGGTTCACTTTGGTGACAGTTTTATGTATGGTTTGTATAGTTGGATGGTAACTGGTAAAGGAAAATACTGGAGGACATGTTCAGTTTCAGTACCTTCATGGCAAGAATAATTTGGGATAGATCATTGTCTTTGCTAACAGTGCTTTCCTGGGTATTAATAGATTATTATTTTTGTTACTATACCATTAGGGTAATTGTGAAAATTCTGCCTTTTGTTTCTAAATGTTTTTTTGCCAATTTTTCTTCACTTTTCAACACTGTTCTTTTACACAGGAGAAAATTTTTGACTGGAGGTAGAGCTCATACTCACACCTTTATTCAACAATCTGTTTTTTATATACTTTTATCTTACAAACTTTTAATTTTCTTATAAAAATGTCAAAATTACTTTCTGGGTTATGAAATCCATAAGGCCAGTCTGCTAGCTTGAGCATTTGTTTAAAATATACAATTTTTTTTCCCCTTTTAACAGACTGGTTAATTTTCTGAGTGTAGCATCTGAAAAGTGGGTACCTTTTTGATCCAAAGCAAAAGTAGATAGTTGTAATGTTGAAATGTGCCATATTTTCTGAATGCAGGTACTCAACTTTAATGTAAAATGCACAGCTAAAATAGAAACTCGTTTAACACTAGATTTATTTCTTGGATTTCATTATTAAATGAGATGAGGAAAAGGTTGATAACTTACTCAGCAGCATATATTGTGCAAATGTTTTATAAATGACAAAACAATATCAGACCTTTATCTAGCTATGAAGTGTTACAAACAGAAAGCCGTAAAATACAGGACGTTCCACAGACTTCCTTGTGAATTCTAGAGCTGGCAGTCCCAAGGTCTCTTCTATCAATTATTCTGTGAAAGGAGACTTTCTGGAATAAAGTGGACTAAAACGTGATAGAATATCTAAGTGCAGTCCATTACCTAAGAGAAATCTGGCCTATAGCAGAATGTTTCATGATGTACGTGATTATCTGCAATCTATTCAATGAAAACTTTCTATTTGAAAAAAGTAGATTTCTTCAGAATCCAGTGAAGCAAGTAATAAAATTGTACCTAGTGACTTTATACTCCTGAAGTACTAGCTTGATTACCTAGTGTAGTAAACATATTAGGTTAGTTTAGTTACTAGCTTTTTACCTAGTGCCTTGGAAAAAAACAAAAGATAGAAGTGGTTGAGAACATTATGATGAACTTCACAGTATTGCACAAGAGCTGTGTGAAGGTGACGTTGTACATGACTGAATGTGAAGGAAACAAGGCAATTGTTTATTGGCAACAAGCTTCCAAGTAAAACTTTGTATGGGACTTCCCCGAGTAAGACTCTTCTGATATCACTGATGATTTTGTAGAAACAAATTATATAGCAGTAATAAAGCTGGGGTTTTTCTCCCTTGTTTTTTCTGTCAAGATCATGCTTTTACTCTAATACTCTTAATACTTCATGGGTTTCTATTTTTTTTCTCTGAATAAGGCCTATTCTGAAAAGGCTTTGGTTTTCTGTACCAAGTAGGATATTATGCATCCTTCCTGTGTTAATTTAAAAGTTGTGTCTTTTTATTAGTTCTCTTTGGTTTATCTTTTTGCTTCAGTTATTTAAACCTTTGGAAATATGAATACACATCCTTTTTAGCTCCTTATGTTTTATTGCACATTACCAACTGGAGTGCCTCATGCAAAACTAGTGAATCTTTTGAAATTAACAGAAAGATTTAATCCAGGCACTGCTAATCCAAAGAAATCTTACAAATGATTAGGCTTCATTTTTATGTAATTTGCTTTATGATTCTTTTTAAATAAAAGAACTTACATAATATCTTTTTGAAGCAAAACTACCAAAAACATATGTCTTTTAGCAGAAGAAAAATTGTAGTATTAATTGATTCATTGGTATTCTCGTGATAAACAGTTGTAATCTCTCCTTCACATTTGTGATTACAAACTGCAGCTAAATTCTGAGAATAGGAATGAAAACCTAAAATTTTTTTTAAAGGCTTTATAGGGTCAAATAAATTTGTCTGTCTCAAAACTGTTCATGATTTATGCTGATCAAAGCTGCTTTTGGGCTCAAAACTTCTGATGATGAGCTGCACCTTATAAGGAACTCCAAGAGGCATCTTCTGCTAATTTTAAGATGGAAGATCTGGCAGGCAAAATGCAATTTTCCTTTATCGTTGTAGTTCACTCTTTCCTTCCCCTCATATATCGATCTCTTATTGATATGTCTCTACTCTTATTGATATGCCTTACTGATATGTCAAAATGTTACTAGATGAGCTAATTGTTCTTTTTCATTCTGTTTTTTTTTTAAATTCATAGAAAAGCCACCTTGTCTCCTTGCTCAGTTGTTTCTGCACAGTATTTGAGTTTTATCCTTGTCTTGCTGGTCTTCATGTTCTCTTTTCTCAAAACATCCCCATTTCAATATGTTTTGTTAAGCTAGTTTGTTCTTCCCTTCCACAGCAGACCCTCATCAGTGTGTATACCCTTTCGCTGACTCATGCATATTTTATCAGAGGTGTCACACCTTCCAGTTTTCTGAACTTTGTTTCTTTTTTGTTTGGTGCTGCTTCTTCCCTTTCTGTCTCTGTTTCTGTCTGTCCCCCTCTCTGTCCTTCCCACCTTCTCTCAGCACTCAGCTTCTGTGCAAGTCGTAATATTCCAGTCTTCTCCACTCTTCTTTTAGCTCTTATTTGGTATAGGTGGCTTCCACAGTGTCCTTGAGCAGGGAACTGAAGACTTAAAACAAGATGGATTGTTTCATTGATCCTGACACGCTGTAGGTGTAGTAATCCACTTAGAGCATGGTCAGTGCAACCTCACTGAAACTAGGTAGCTTAGGAGACTAAAAAGTCTCTGCTGAGCACGTGTGACATCAGGCTTACTTGATTAAAAAAAAGGTCTAAATAGATTTTCATAGGAATGCTTAGATGAATGTATTTAACTTGAGGGCCGTCTTCTAATATGTCTCATAGCCTGCTTTTAAATCGTTCATGTGATGGAATGCTTTCATGCAGAAGAAAAGCCACACGCAAGCAAATTTTTTTTCCTTATACACTTATAGTTCAGACAAAATATTTTGGGGATCTCAATCTTGAAAGCAACTAAAAACGTTGATCTCATAACGGAATGTGCCTAGTTGGGTTTATAAGACAGAGCATTCCTGTCTGTAGCAAAATATAAAACTTATATTAATTTAAATTCAATACGATACATATTCATAAGGAAATTCTGAACGTAATAACTATTTTTCTCGCTTTGTAGCTACATTTTTCTTTCATCTTAATATTTGAGTGACTGGTAATATCCTGCTGTGACTTTTACTAAATAGAATAAATATAACATAAAGCTGCATTTTCTAAAGCTTCCAATTTTTAATGAAAGTTAAATGATTGCTGTACTGGTATCTTGTATTTAGACAGTCAGCCTTACTCTACTCCTTTGCCTTTGGTAGCAACCTGTTTGATTTCACTTTATGCATCCTTTCTGTTTAAGACCACATTGAGTTATTTTTTAAAATACTCAAAATCATCTTGTCTACATAGAAGACTAAATTGTGCTATAAGCTATATAGAGGTACCCCAAGTCCATAGGAGCTCTGAGGATGCAAAGGCAGAATATAGGTACAAGTGCTTGAAGTTTAAGCTTAAATATTCCTCATCCTTGTCCTCAATTACAGAATCTTTTGGCTGAGAAGGTGGAACAGCTGATGGAGTGGAGCTCAAGGCGCTCGGTCATCCGTATGAACGGAGACAAATTCCGAAGATTTGTGAAGGCTCCACCTCGTAACTACTCTGTGATAGTGATGTTCACTGCTCTCCAGCCACAGCGGCAGTGCTCTGTTTGCAGGTAATTTATACCTTAGTGATCTTTTTCATCTTCCTCACCACAGTTTTGAAGTGAACATTTTAATCAATGTGCAATATACTGAGTAGAATTGTTCTTTGCATGGGATAGATGCTTACTATTTAACAGGCTCATGCTTTTTACAGCATCCTTTCAACTGCCTTTTAATCTGTATGAAAAATTTTAGAAGTCTTCCTAGTTTTGGGTTTTATTAAATTACAGTTGAATAAAATGTACACAACTGAGGAAGACTTTCTCTTTAAGAAATATGCTTTGCTTTATTATCAGTCAACCATGATCTTTCCAAAGATGTTTTGTGACAGAAGTGATTCATTACCATTTAATAATATGACACTTCGCTGATTTCTTCAGTTAAGAGATGTCCCAGGCTCTGATGCAGATGCGAGTTACCCTGTGATTTCACAGCTTTGGACAGTTCTTGCATGCAAGCACCTTTTTCCATGAGGACATGCTTATTGTGGAATACTGTCTGGCACTGCACTTTGATATTTTCTGGTGGCTCCTCTTAGAATACGTATTAGAGTGGCCCTGGTATTCTTTTAAGTTCAAGATCTTTCTCTGCAAGTTCCTAGTTCAATAAGTTAATCTAAAAATGACTAATGATAGACACTGAAATAGGGACAAGGGACTGAAAGGTAGTCATGCACTTAATTACCTTACTAAATCAGAAACTGAGCTAATAAAACCTTCTTCAGCCAAAATATGCATTAGAAATTATTGTGTTTAGCAATAGATGGTATTATTGTGCAGGGAGTTCTAAACAGTATTTAAATAGGCAGCAAAATACTCTTTAGAACTATGAAATATATAAGCTGTATATGAAGAAATATTATTTCTTCATTTTAAGTAGGTGCACTTTAAACAATACACAAAGTTGGTAAATGTAGCAGCTTGTTAGGTTTCTTAGGTGTTGGAATGCAACATTTACAATAGGAACTTTAACTTGTGTACCTGTAGTCATATATGGTTTTTCTTGGATTCTTTTTTTATAGATTAGTTTTTTGTCACTGAAGTCAGTTGGTCAGTTTTGGGGGAGAGTATATAAATTGCATTTCCATGAGTTCACCCTCCACATCTGAACTGTGAAGGTGAAGGATTAGGTACAGAAGCTTTCCAACGTTCTTAAGTCAAAGGAATTTTTTCTTTAAAGCTTCCAGCACTTGGTTGCTGTTATTTCTTCTTTGTGTTGCCAGAGTTCAACTTTAGGAGATGAAATAGGAGTTGAAAGTTTACCATATTGTTTTAAATAATTCTTTATTTTCCTACCCAGTAGATAAAGCTACAGGAGATGCACTAAGTTCAGCTTTATAAGGGTCAGTGTATTCGTCGTCATAATGGCCATAGCAAATTCTTTCCCTGTGTTATGTGCAGCTCTTTTGTAGGGCATGTGAAAACAACATAAATATTGCAATTATTAAGGAAGTTAATTTTGCTTACAACTGTATATTGTTTATGGAAGTTAATTTTGCTTACAACTGTGTATTGTTTACTGTACTGAAAAAGAGCTTATAAACTTCATCCTGTAATATGCCAGGCTAGCCATTTATGTACAGAAGCGACTGAAAATCTTTAAACATAAAATGAAGGAAAAAATCAACATACTGCTTTCAGTTGGGTTTGTTTAAATAAATGTGAAGTTGCAATCCATTTTTTCATGTGAAATAAAAGGAATTTAATGAGGTTGATCATACTGCACATAAAACCATTATCAGGAAAATTGACATTTTCAAATCAATGGCTAATTAATGGACAGGAGCACTGAAAGGATATACAAAACTGAAATGCATGCATTACTTTATTGTTAGCTATTAACTAGCCACTTTGCCTAAAGGAAAAATAGATTTTTAACTTAATCTGTGAGGATGCTTTTGTCCAAGATTTAAGTTAACTGTTACTCATCAAAATATTTCAGAACAACTGCATACAAAAAAATCAATGTCATACTTCAAATACAAAAAAGCACCTAGACTGAAATCTTTGACTTTGAATAACTTTGTCACAAGAATTAGTACCTTTTTTTCCCCTAAAAATTGAGCCTGGTTAGTTTATGCACCACAGGATTATCTAAAAAAAAAAAAAGTTATTTTTGTCTTTTCCCTTTGGTGGCTAGATTTGACATTTCAGTATTTTATCTTTTCTAGTTTATAAAGAACAGGGGCGCAGTATTTTCAAAAGGGAAAAAAAGATGTTTGTGTGCTGCTGTTGCATAGTGCTACATCAAATGCTAAGCATGAAAAACACAGCATTATACAAAAAAAGATAAATAACAGGATGGGGAGCAATGGTAGGAAATGTAGTCCTCTTCTGGAGAAGAGCAGTGAAAGCAGCCATTGCAGATTTGCACATGTGAGGCCAGAAGAAATCATGTGTATCCTATCTTCTTAAAATAAACTATATTCTTTGTGTATCTGATTTTGCATTTGATTATATTTAGAATGGTTGTTGTTAAAATGAGCCCCTGCTTACAGGAAAATCAGTATGACTTTTCTAGCAGGTGTTTTGAATGATTGTGCACCAAAGATGGAGAGGTAGTTTCTTGCATTCAGAAAGTTAGTGTCACTTTTGGCACTCATCAAAGTGAATGCAAAGTCAGTTTGGTGATCCAAGTTCTGTAGCAGACTAAGGATTATTGTGCGTGACCATTGCTGAAAAGAGCTGTAGTTTGGATGTTGTCTAGAAGGTATGCAGGAAGAATTCCCCACTCTCCCATCCTTTTTAACAACAGAGAAATTCCAAATTTTGGATAAAACTTGGTTGAGGTGATCTTAGCCAAGTCTTAAAATGCTTGGAGGCATGATATTTAAACATTTTAAAAAAGTCTTACCTATCCATATAGCAAGGACCTGCATGTGGAAAGCTGACCAAATTTGTCTCAGAAAATCCAAGGCTTTTCTGTGCACAGCAAGGAGGACATTGTAACATCAGTCATGTAAATCACTTAGCAGTTAATGATTTGTGAAAGTGTATGGAAATAATACCAACTTATTCTTAAAATGCGACAAAGAAGTCCCTGGGTCTCCAGATATCTGGGTGAAACTTTTGTATGTAAAAAATATCCTTTCAGTCAAAGGAGCTGATCTTTTTTCAGTAAAACCAAAGCATATTGTGTGTTTTGTAGGTATTCTCTAGCAAAAGTTACTTAACATAAGATCTTTTTTTCCAGTGGAATGAGAAGGGTTTCTTTATCATTGCAGGAGATGAATACATAATCTTATGTATCATCTTGAAGGATCAATTAGAAAATTTTTTTGAATGCTTTGTTTGCCAATTTTTTGAAATGTACCTGTTCAGCCAATGCTAGGCTTGTTTGTTCCTGGTATACGTCATATTTTTGTATTTAATGCTTTGCCTTTACTTAATTTTGCTTGATTCGCTTCTAATTTTTTGGATTACCCCTTTTCAATATATACTTTTAAAAGTTAGAAATCATATGTCTGCATTACTTATTGGAATTTATTCTGTGCCCAGAACAAATTAGGTTGATTTATAGGTGTTTCTAAAAGACAACTACCAGTTTGTCATCTTTGAGACAGAGAATGGTTCTGTATTCATCTTAATGAAATATTTTCACAAACTGTGGACTGGAAAATATATCTGTAGGCTGTCTGAATCAATCCACTCCTAACACATGAAGGCTTCTGTAAACCAGCAGCTCTGTATACATGTTAGTAGTGCTCTAGTCATGCCTCTAGAGTGTTCTTCAAGGAAATTCTGTCTTTATCCTAAAGCAGAATTTGGAGTACAGCATTTCCATCTAGCTTTGTGGACAAGCAAGTTTCAATTTTCTGGTCCAAAAAACTATTGAAGGCCATCTGATGCCTTCACAACTGTGTAAGTGGTAGCATGAATGTCATTTTTCCTGTTGACACCATTGTTTAGGCTCAATTTGACATAGCTGGTATTGAGAGATGAATTAACCATAACAGATTAGGTATCCTATGTGCTCTCGAATGTGAAGTCATTGATGGGGGTGGGATGTGTTTCTAACAGTTGAAGATGTGGGGTTTTTTCCATGCATGTTTGGAAACATGTTTGATTAAACAGTTTTGGTCCCAGGAAATTAAACTTGGTTAGTCTTAATTGACTTTACGTGTTATTACTATTCTTGGTGTACATACTCTGCAACAGCACATTGGAAGCAGATACTAAAGGGCCCTTTGCACTGTGATGATGAATCAGTTTGGAGGAACAGTCAGAAATAATCTAACTCTAAGCAGTGACTCCTCAGGATATAAGACCAGCTTCCCTTTTTCCTTTGTGCTTAGGTATTCACTCAACTGGATAGTTTCTCTCTGTTACCCACATCAGTCGTGCTACTGAAAAAAATTACTTATGTGTGTAAGAAGGAGAACAAAAGAATGGTCACTCTGACCACAGCATCTTCACAGAGATGACGAAACTGTTTCTCAGCCTGTACTTTGTATTGCATCCAGGCAAACGGTAACTACTAGCCTGACTTGAATGCATTTTTGGGTGAAAATTCTCTTCCAGCTTCTCTGCTCTTTGTCTTCTTGCCTCTTGCAATCTGTTTCCCCATTTTATTATCCCTACATTTTCCCAAAGGGATCAGCACCATTTTACCAACCAGACTTCAACGACACACCCGCTCCACTTGATTGAGTATTAATGCTTTGATTTTCAGCTGCACGTGGGCTTTAGATCTAGCCTGCTGAAACCATCACTGTGCTTGACTGTTCCTCTGCATCTTTCATTGTTATCATTAACTCATTCTTTTTTGTGTGTTGCTGTACCATCTAATCACTCCATAAGCAAATTATATGAGGTCTTTTATTTTACTTTCTAAACTGTGTTTATCTCATGTTGCTGGCAGAAGCAACCATCTTTGCTTTGCATACAGGTGCATATCAGAGATGTCTTTGTTGCCAAACAGTTCACATTTTTGTCTGGTTCATTTTTCAAATTAATTGCTGGGGTATTTTCATTTAGAAAGAGATATCTGGGTCAGAGAAATGAAACTGATCACTTGAGGTTTTTTTGCCCAACAGCTGAAGCCCATCAACAAAAATACACATATTTTGTTTCTTTTTTTTTCCTTAGAGTAGTGTTCCTTGAAAAGATCAGAGCAGTGTCAGAGGCTAAAGATACTGAGTTTCAGTGGTCAATACCATGACCTGTGCCACTAGTTTGTTATGTGATAATGGTTAAAACATGTAAATTAGACATGTACATCTCTCTGTGAATTTCAAGCTACGTGAAACAAATGGATTTTGTTTTGCATACTTTCTACTATGCTTGTTTATGCCTGTGAATTCCCAAATGTTTCTTTTAAGGATGTAACTGAGCCTGTTTGAATCATTGCAAATCAAGATTAAAACCTAGAATTAGCATCATAAATGATCAGGAGAATAATGGGGAAATGCAACAGAGGAAGACTTTAGTAATGGCAGGTGACCACTTGTGGAGACAAACCTTATAAACTGCATAAAATGAAAATTGTGTTGTTTCAGTCCTAGATGATGTTTAATAGTATTTTACTGGGGAAGTAACAAACCTGCTTCCAGATTTTTGGAAAACACAGTTTTGCAAAGACAGTATTTATGAAGAAGCAGCTAGAAACGGCTGGTAATGCAGAGGTGTTTGTGTAGCCAGTAATTTTCTTCACCTCCATGTTGACCAGACTATTGCATTTTTAAAGCATCGGAAGTTTCATTATATTGAAGTGAGCACTGATTACTCCCATTAGCTGAAGTCATATGTGTGTCTATAAATACATATGTGTGTGTATGTATACATATAAAGTATATATGTAAAATATATAGGTAGGATGTGAGGGAGATGGGTCAATTTTGCAGGTGTGGCACATGTTTTCTAAAGACTACTTTTGTTTCATTTGAGTGCCAAGGCTGAATTCTGTCAGAAAGTATTAATGGCATCTATTGGAACAAGCTTGTAGTTACTGCAGAAAGCCTGCTGCAGAATGAGCTCAAAGTCAACTGCTTAAGCTATTCCTGCTGTATTTCTTACAGGATTGTATAAAAGGTAAGTTATAATTCAATGTATAGTTTGTGTATTTTTAAGTTTTGAGCTTAATGTGGTCTGTGTTTCATAAAGGGCTCTGACTGTAGCTGCCTCCTGCTGTTGACTCACAATGTGTAGAAGGAAATGACAAAATATATGACAGAAGAGACTGCATAATTTTATTAACATCTACCCTATCAATGAGACCTCCAAGAGGAGGTTTTTAATCTAGAAAAGAGAGGAATTCTGTTGGTTTCCCTGTTCAAGCAGATATCTCAGAAAACTGTTTTCAAGTAGCCGATCAAAGAGTAGGTCAACAGCAAAAAGAATTCTGACAGTCAAGGAGGTGTCATCAGAAAGAAGAAACAGGATCCTCTGCCCTTCAGTTTTTTGCTGGTTGATCAAGAGCAGGTAGTGAGAAAATCATTGACAGGTCTCTTAACTTACTGAGAGGTAATTATCTTTTGAACTGTTGTTCAAAGAAGGAACAGGAAATGTGGAAGGAGCTGTTGAAAGTTCTGCAATTGCTTTTCCAGCGCACTTCAGGATCTTGATAGAAGTATTGATGAGTCCTGTTCAACAGGGCAGTAGTTTTATACTTGGATCATAAGAGACTCCTTATTCTTCCTCTGGTCACAACTGGGTTTTTTTTGTTTTTTTTTACTTTGCAACTTCTACAAAATATGGTCTCGTAGCTTCTTTTCATCTGCAGAATATTGGAAATTTCATGGGATGCTGTAAATAGAATAGCATGGATTTTAGCTTGCTTTCTCCTGTTATAGATATCTAGATGCTTAAAGAGTGTAGTTTTCAAGTGGTGTCCATACTATCTTCATTTTGTCGCGTGTGGTGAATTTTCTGGACACATTTGTAGACTCTTCAGTGCTTTTCAGTGTGATATTATGAGTCACACTAAACAAAAATAAAAGACAATAAGCATTCTGAATTTATTATCTTCTTGATACTGAGAAGAAGTCAAAATACGCACTTAGCCCCTTCTTCTCTTCATTTTGGGAAAACCATTCCAAATAAAAAACAAAAGTTGTTGTGGAGATAAATTGCAGCATTGATCACAGTGTACTTTAAACAGATGGATAAGAATGGGTAGGTGACCTGGTAGTGCATGCTTTGCCAATTGTACATTTGTGTTTTGTACAATCCATAGTGTGCCAAAAAATAATGCTTTACTGCTTTCTTTGGCAAATAATTCCACAGTTTCTTTTATTCTTTTCCTAATATTCTATTTGTGTTTTCCTTACTATAATGTTGGACTAATAGAATAAAATTAATCTTATTTAATACAGCTCAAGCTATACAAATCTGATTATCTGCCATAGACACCCACATAATTAATCGTTTTAAATAAAACTTTTAATATTTCATGAGCATCTCTTGCATAATGGAAGAAATTTTTGTAGAGCATTTGCTTAGCATCTTACTTTTCAATATGTTGAATTTTCTAGGTAAATCTAATAGTAGCATTCCCTTTTGATCTGGCCCCTATTTTATAGTAGCTGATTAATATTACTGTTGTTGCTAGTTCCTGTGTTGCTGTTATGATGAAATTCTTAAGAGGTGACTGTGGCAGCAATAACATTTAAATCTTCTCCATCTATCACAAAATCCTGTCAAACTAACAAGAGCAGTGCTAACATTATTATTCTTATGAGTTCATACCAAGTGTAGTTCTGCCCTATGCCTTTATAGTATTTCATATAATTACTATAATAATTTAATGTAATTAACATTACTTCATAGAAGCAATCTGATAGAATTGATATAACTAATGATAGAGATAGGTAGATAAGAAGTGACAGAGTTGATATTGCCTGATGTTAATTGGACGCTGATTTTTTTTTTTCAGCCAAGTGCTTATGCTTTTTACTATTACTGTATCTGAAAAGGAGTAACCAATGCTACAAAAAGTTGTTAATGTAATTGTATCAGTATTGTATCCATTGGAAATTATATAGTGGACTGTAGGATGTTCTTCAGTTCTGTATGTAGTAATCCTGTAACTTTGTATTCCTGCCCCTCCTTGTTTCACTCTCACTTCTCCCATACCCCTCAAGAGCTGCTATGAGGATGTATTACAGAATGCTTTGCTATCTTTAGTGTGAGGATGAAATTGTGCTTTGAATCTGTTATAGAAAATCTAAGACAGCCTTTTGAAAAATGATACTTTCTGAAGTGTACTTTCTACCTATTATATTCATTCAAAATAGTTCAAAGATGCAAAATACATGGAGATCAACAGGAAGAGTCTTCTCTCAATTAGTCGGGGCATAACTGGAGTATCTGAATTTCCTGGAAATACTGTTTCATCACAAGTGAAAGGTAGACTGAGAATAATGATGACATCAAGATGAAGTGATTTTTATCTTGTTCTTATAGTAAAAATGGTCCAGCTTTGATATAGCAGGTTTAACAGAACAGTGCCCTACAGATATTATTTAAGATTTTACAGCATTCCTTTGATGTTGTCTGACTGCCCTCTTCAGGATGACAGTGAACATGTTAGTCTGCTTAATGTTAGTATCTGTTTCTAGAAATAACCAATCTAATGCCTAAATCACTTTTTTTTTAATCGTTTCAAACTTTGCCTGTTGAGCAAGTGTGTTAAGTAGCAAATTTTACTCAATCAGGTAATAAGAGTGAAAGTTGAGTTTTGTTGTGCCTCATAAGATTTATTCTTTGGGGGGTAAGAGATCGTAAAATTTCATTTTAACTTCTTTTTTTTTATGATAGATTTTTTTGTGTACAATATATTCCTTGGTACAACACAACCCTGCTGGAATTGTATGTAATATATTTCATGCCTAAGGCTGATCTCAGATATGAGGAAATGGGGAGGGTCTTATGACATCTGTGATCCTGTCATCCTCTTCCCCTTCTTTGCTCTCTCAAAATACAATATGTATTAAGTGTGTTTAGTGCAGAGTTTCTCTTGCAACAAGAGAAACAGATTTTTGCATCTACAGCTTTTAAATAAACAGTGTTCTGCACCATCAAACACATGGAACTGGTTTTATAGAAACACTGTTTTAAGAAAAGCTGCAGAATACGTTTGTTTATACTATTTCTGCATCTTACCACATGCAAAGATAAGTTGCCAAGTGGTAGAACCTTGATTTGGACTCTACAGCAGATATGATTAATTAGTAATATGGAAATAATTAGCAAAGGAACCTGTGTAAAGCCAAAAGTACTGCAAGGATCCTTTCAGGTTGGTTTGTGGTTGGTTTGTTTGTTGTTTGGTTTTTTTTTCCCCCCGAATTATTCATTGATATGGATTTGTCCTGTGGAAGAACCTGTGGTTTTATGGTTCTGTGTGTTTAGAGAACGTCTCTGCTGGTAAGGATCCCAGAATTCTTCTCCTGGAATTACTTTTTTTCCTTTCCTCTCAGTGTGGACACGGCAAAGTTGTTTGTTTTAGTTTGTTTTAATTTGTTTGGCTTTTTTTCTTTCAAAATGAACAAACAAAGCCCAACCAACCAAAAAAACCTCACCTGCATATAGAGCCATGAGTAAAGCCAAGAGGAGGCTTTCTGATAAATTTGAGTAGTAGCAGTATGACTTTCTAGTGATGATAGAAAACATTATTTAACCCTATACGTTGTGCAAAATTATCCTTTATAACTTCTAAAACAAGTTTTATAGCAATAATCTTGAGTGTATTATGCTACTTACAAGCCTACTGTTCATTTAGTTAGTATCATTTCCCCAGTGCTTAGCAGTTTCTATGGCTCTTTCTATGGCTCTGCTATTTTAGGAAGATTACTACTGTCACAGTTCTGTGTTATTTTTCCACTAGTTTCAGAATTTCATATGTGCAGCTGTCTTTGGCAAGTAAATCCTGATATTGTACTCAAGGGCCACGTGAGCATCTGCATGGATCTGTTAGCAGATTTGAGTGACGCTTGCCACTCAGGCCACTCCTGTTTTCTGAGACTTTTAAATATGGAAGACTACTTTTTGTTAACATCATCTTGGGATGTCTGGTATAGTTTGACTCAACACATTTCTAATTTTGGAGAAGGCAAGTTTGAAGCAAAAAGGTGCGTAACTAGGTGAAACTTTTTTTTAATTAATAGTATGGGTGTTGAGAATGATACTGCAAGTGTAATTCATCTAACCACTGCAGCTGATTGTAGAATCTTTTTTGCCAGTGGATGCCACATGGATGTATGTTTGTTTCTTTTCCTTAACAGGCAAGCTAATGAAGAATATCAAGTGCTGGCTAATTCATGGCGCTATTCATCTGCTTTTTCAAACAAACTGTTTTTCACAATAGTGGATTATGATGAAGGGGCAGATGTCTTTCAACAGGTAAATGTCAGATACTGTAAAACATTCTTAATTTTTAGAACTACATGTTAATTTGCCAAATGATACAAGACAAATTACTTTCTGTGTGTAGGTGTGTACCTCTGTTTTGTATACAAATTCTTCCTGGTTAAAAACACCAGGCACTGCAGTTTCTATGATGTTAGCGATTATACCAGATTATACCACTAGCCACTTCCAGTTTTTTCCAAGTGTAGTTTGTAATGTTTGTTTATACATTATAGTATGAAAATTTTTTTCAACCAATTGTTAATGTAATGTCTTAAAAATAAGTGCAATACAACTAATGTTTGCATTTGAAGATTTCCTTTATTTTATCTTTAGGGAGGGAAAAAGCTCTTAACTAAAAGAGACTTTTAATTGCTTTTATGTAATACAATGTTCTTCAACTCCAGTAATATTTGTATTAGTCTGGAAGCTCTTCAGGGAAAAGAGAAGAGACTGGTTTAGATTTTATATATTGGCTATGAAGAGTGAAAAATCAGTTGTTGGAGGACAGTCTAAGGCCCCCTTTTAAATTGAGCAGTCAAGGCAAATCGCGTCCCTTGAAAATTAATGCTGAATACTGGCATGCTTTTCTCTGATATTTATCCGTTAATTGAAGCTCAAAATGCAGATTAAGAGAAGTGGCAAGTTTTGAAGTTCTCTGTATTTCTAACCACCTTTTGGTGAAGGGTATGATTTAAAATATTCAGGGGAAAAGTTCAATATTTATTTTTAAAATACTTAATAATTTAAAAAGTTTAATTACTGTGTTTAATAAGTATTTTTGCTTCCAATTGAGATCTTAGAATGTATTGTGTAAAGAATGCTTATTAATGGCTTAAGATTTTGCTTTAAAAACTTTAGTTCAAATAAGCTTTAAAATCATCTTACATTACCCTACATTGTTACAATAATACAGAGTACGTTGTTTGATCTTGCTTTAAGCCAAACAATATATAATTAGAATAGTCCAGTCCATCTTATTCCTCATGCAAAAGGGCACAGATTCAGTTTATTTCAGGTGGTATGCATTTAGTCATGTAAAAATTAGACCAAATTAGATAAATATGTAAGTTTTTGTCTGTGAGAAATACAGTGTTAAGAATAAGTGATACTAATGACTATTTTAAGGTGGATTTGGAGGGAATGTAGTTCTGACCTCATGTTTATGTGTGCAAACGAGTCATGTAATACTGATGCTATAGCAAAAAACCCCTAAAAGTAATGTGACTTTAATTTTTCAGCTTTTACTCTGTTTATAGAGAAATGACAAAGCAGTTACAGACCAACCGCCCCCAAACTCTATACAATGTGAGAAGGTTTCTGTATCTTATAAAATATTTTATTAAACTATTTCACATTTGTTTTAGCCTTTCTCAGAATATTTTTTATTTCCAAATCAGTTCACTAAAGAAGAGAGCTATTTTTTGCTTAGATGGAAATATTTTCATAGCTGATAATTTCTATTGATAAATTCAGTTCTGTACTTGATTAAATACTATGCTTTGGTAATGTGATAAAACTCATTTTGCAGGAATGAAACAAACAAGTTTACACTGCATTTGTTATTTAAAGATCTCCATGTTGCATCATCTTTAAGTATTACCCCGATTTTGTTTGTTAATTTTCATTTTTTTCAAGTGTTTTGTTGCACCATTTCTGAGATGGACTGAATATGGAGGAATTTTATAGGGTAAAATTATGTTGTCCTATACCACCTTGCAAAGTTGAAGTCAAAATTTAAAGTGACAAATGTAAATGTGAATTTGTTTGTTTATCACCTTTGAGTTTTTTTGATATACTGTGAATAGTTCCACTGACATCAACACATAGATGAAGAGTCATTTAATTTCTAGGGCAAGTTATGTAGTCTAAGCTAGTTATCTAGGTCTTTCTGGATTCAAAAAAGACCAGTCACTAGTCCATCTTGAAGCCAGTGGAAGGCTAGATGAATAGTTTAGTCTAGGTAACTTTGGATTTGTGAGAGCTAGGCAAGAGAAACAATGTCAAGCTATTTGAATACTTTTTTCCTCCCATAGAATTATAACCTAATATACTTTAATAGATTGGATGGGTGTGGGGTCTCTGTTTTACTAATTACAGGACAGTTCTTACAGTGTGTGAGAACTTTGAAGTATAACATACTCTTACTCAGAAAAGCTTGTGGGTGAAATACTCTGAATGATTAAACATCCCAAAGAATCTATGGGAAGGAATATTCTGAGCACTCTTTTTGCAGGACTATACATGAACATGTATAAAAAAGAGTAACATGGAAGCAAATAATATTTTTCACGCTAATTAGACTTGTGTTGTCTTATACATAGAAAGTAAACATTTTTGAGAATGGAGTTACTGATTATTTTTCTGCTATTTTTCCTGGTTTTGTAGCTGAATATGAACTCTGCTCCGACTTTCATGCATTTTCCTCCAAAAGGTAAACCCAAGAGGGCTGACACATTTGACCTGCAGAGAATCGGATTTGCAGCTGAGCAGCTAGCTAAATGGATAGCTGACAGAACAGATGTTCATGTAAGTCTTTCGAAAATTTTAAAAGTTGAAGCCAAATGTATCTTCGTAGTCCGAGACAGGCTGATGATAAATTCCGTCTTTCCTTAATACTTTTTTCCCTCAAGTGTAGGTTCTAGAACACATTAAAAAAAAAAGAAATATAGTTGTGGTACTTGTGGTAACCTCTGCAGTTTGCAGATTATATTCCAGTCTTGTGTTGTTAAATTTTATGTAGTCTCTGGATGAAAACAAGCAGTGATATTGTGATAATAAGTTGGTAATAAGTAAAATGTGCTTTGCAGAACTATATACAAAACAGATAGATTCAAAGGTAGCTGCTCCTAATTTAGACACAGCCTGCAAATCTGTTGAAGAAATAATGTTTTGGAGTTGAACAGTTCAAAATGATGCTTAAAACTTTTTTCATATTATGTGTTTATTAAAGGGAAGTACAATTTTTCTTATTTACGTATACCTTTAGGGGTTAGTCTTTCTGACACTGAAACCAGATTTGAGATGCTCCCTGTTTGTTTATATGGAAAGTGATCTGTATGTATGCATTTATTTGCGATCTGTATTTGCATTTATCTTTTCCAGATTAGAGTGTTCAGGCCTCCTAACTATTCTGGTACAATTGCACTGGCTCTTCTAGTATCTCTTGTTGGTGGCTTGTTATACCTGCGAAGAAATAACTTAGAGTTCATCTACAACAAAACTGGCTGGGCCATGGCAGCTCTGGTATGCAGATTTTCCTTACTAATATGCTTTTTATTAGTTTCTTATCTTAGCATACGTGTCTTTGTTACTTGCACAGTAAATTAAAAACCATTGCATTAATACATTGTTCAGAATGGTACTCTCAGACAAAGATTCATAATCTAGATTTTGGGGCTAATTCTCATAAGCACTGAGTATCAGTTACTATGAGTGATTCCCTGAAAATGAGGAAGTTCTCTGATAGTTAGCTGCAGATTTTTGTTTGAACTTTAACAAGAAAATATTTCTAATAAAAAGTGTTATTAATGTTCACTGCTATCATTCAACTTTCCCTTTGTTGTAAAAGCAGTAATGTTATGATTGGTTTAGTGTGGATATTAATGTCAGACTGTATTCCTTTAGAGTAATGAAAGGTTAAGAAAAGTAACAAAGGCTTTTTATGTGTTTGTAAGAAAATGATAAAAGAACTAAGAAACAAAGAAAAAGGTGGAATTCTTTCCAAAACTTGTTTCAGTAGGACTGACCTTAACATTCCGCTGTTAACCCAAAAAGGAGGCTGAGGGGAGACCTTACTGCTCTCTACAACTACCTGAAAGGAGGTTGTAGAGAGGTGGAGGTCAGTCTCTTCTCCCCGGTAACAAGTGATAGGACGAGAGGAAATGGCCTCAAGTTGCGCCAGGGGAGGTTTAGACTGGATATTAGGAAATTTTACTTCACTGAAAGGGTTGTCAAGCATTGGAACGGGCTGCCCAGGGAAGTGGTTGAGTCGCCATCCCTGGAGGTATTTAAAAAAACATTTGGATGAGGTGCTTAGGGACATGGTATAGTGGTGGACTTGGCAGTGCTAGGTTAATGGTTGGACTCGATGATCTTAAAGGTCTTTTCCAACCTATATGATTCTGTGATTCTGTGAGAATAGGACAATCTTATAGGGTTAATTCTGAGGAAATTCTAAAACTAGCTAATGGTCTTTTTGAAATATTAGCCAGCTAAACCATCAAGGCCAGAAATAATGAATTAAGGTTTAACATGCTCAATAGTGTATTGCAGTGTGTTTATTTATATCATAGTTTTCAAATAACTGAGTAGACTGATGAAAAATGTGGACTGTGCCACATAGTCAGCTGTCTCAGTTTAGATAGGAAATAGCATGCAAGGATGGTAGATGAGAGTTAAGGTGTATCAATAAGTACTCATTACTCTGCTATCATTGTGACTGACAGAAGAGGAAAAATCTGAGAAGCAGCATCTAAGGCTTAATTTTCAGGGACATGGAGTCAGGAGCGTGGTTATCAACACTAGAATAGTGTCTAGGGTTATCAAATCCAATCCAACGTTTTACAGCTTAATAGAGCTCCTTCCTTCTGTATTAGCAATATATTAATTGAGAACAGTACTTTTTAAAAATTCGTCCGTGTATTTGTACAACATAAGCCAAGCTTTTCTTCTTTTTCCATGTAAATGGTTGTTTATTCACATCATCATTTTAAAGACTTTTTCTCAACTTGCATCAATATGAATTAACCTTTCTTGAAAGCACGTGGCTAGGATTGTAGATGGAATTGTGAGTTTACTTGTGCAGCAGCATTCATATTTTATTTCTCATCTAGGCTCCCTGTCCCATGAAAGCTTGGACCAGATGGTCTTTGGAGGTCCCTTCCTACCTGGGCTATTCTATGATTCTGTGTATTTTAGCTCCGCTAGAAGTAGGTTACTGGTATATCCTATAATTGCTTTTTGCCTTTTCAAAGCCACATTATATTGATCATTTGCTGTTCTGCTCTGATTCAACAATATGAGAAGATACCTTCTTTTGTGACACTTTCAGCTGATGGGCCCAGTGGCAGCTTTTATTACATCAGTTCAAAGATAAAGTTACCTAGTACCTGCTGGGCTCTAATTCATTTTTATATCTAAATGATTAACTAGATCTTAAAGCAAGCTCTTTGTTCAGAGTTCCTTAATATTTGGCATTACTCTTGAATAATGGCTACTGATAATGCTGTTCTCTCTCATGTGCTATCATAGCATTTCCTACTAGTGTACATGGCATACGTTCTTTAAGCAGTTTATTAATCTATCCTCTACATTGAGGAAGGAATAAAGAACAAGATTTCAAACAAACCACCTACAGGACTAGATTTCAAGTAGAATGATGTTTCCTTTTGATCTAGAAAGCCAGGGGCGGAATGTCGTCTTTGTTCCAGGATGTCATTTGGAGTATCCTGAGCTCTAGCACAGAGTTTTGACAATTCTCTTCCAAACTAAGTCTGTCATCTTTAGTTCCATATTTTTCTAGACTACCAGTATGTTTTAATGATAATACTTTTTAAAGATACGCTACCACCAGAAGGCTCAAATTTTATATGTATCAGTCTAACTTTTTTTGGCCTCCTAATTAAATATCTTTAGACATCACCTGAGTAAAACAATAATTAGCACACCAAAATAGATATTTGTGTCAAAAATCAAATAAAGATATGTAATCAGTGGTATTTTCTTTGTTTAGCCATGCACTGTATCTCTGGAGACAGCAATTTTATTCCAATTTCATACCTCAGGGTTTCAGATCAGAAGTTTAATGTTTCAGTGTTTTGGGGAATTGTGGTTTTTGTCTTGCAGAGGTTAAAAATCAGTTCTTCAAATCAAGAATCATTCTATTACAGTCTGCATTCAATAAATAGTTAAAGACATAATTAACTTCCTAATTAAAGTAAGAAAATGAACACATCAATTCTTTCTTAAAATATTTGCTGTTCTCCTTAGCAGCAGCTGGACATCTTACATCTCAACATAACTGTAAATTACAGTGTAGAAAACTTAGTCACATTCAGCTGAATCCCTGTGGACCGGGTCAATGTCCAAATGTGATCAAACATTTAAAGAAATTGTATTAATGCCATTTAGTAATTGTCATCCTGCTGATTGTTTGACAAGCAATAAAAGAGTTAAAAGGAATTCAAATGGCATTAATGCCATTTTTTGTTGTTGCTAATACTATTTCCTGTAAAATTCTGTTTACTTTAAAAATTAATAGCACTTAGAAGATGTTTTAGAAAAAGGTGTTATATCTGAAATTATATAGCAATTAATCATGGCATTAAGCCGATGCTTCCCTTTTTTAATCATTACTGTTCTTTTGCCTTCACAATGTTGTCAAAGCCACATACTGCAAAATTATTTTTTAGCAAAGATCATGCAGTTACCAGAAGTCCTTTTGGTTTTCTTCAGATCTACACGGACGTACAAGTTAATGTTATAATTCTTTTTGGTGGAATCAGCAGGGACTCCAGATTTCAGGCTTATGCACAGATGACCTTAGTTCTGTAAAATGACTAGAATATGTCAAGATCCATAGAAGAAAATGGGCAGTTATTAATATATTCATTCTAAAGTATTGTGTAGTTATGATTCTCTTACATGGTGCTTTTTTCTACCGGTAAAACTTAGAGCTTCTTTTTTCATAAAAGCTCACTAAAAGGAAAAATGGAGAAGATGATGTCTAGTTAAGGGGAGTGACTGATGCCTAATAAAATGTTTTTATGAGATGTATAAATAACTAATAAATAATTAATTTTAAGGAATTATATTCTTCATGAATATTTTTTCCTTTTTGAACTTTAAAAAACAAATTAAACAGGGAAAGCCTGGCAAGATGCATAAAAACTACAGGAAGCCCATGTTTTTGCAGGAGTATTGGCAATTACTCTATTCCTTATTGGCAGTTCCTTTTATGGATGTTGCAGAACTGAGAAAGCACAGGAGCTTTTTTCTAAAAGCTGTAGTTTTGGGTTTTGATTGTTTTTGGGGCAGTGTTGTACTGCTAGGTAGCCAGCATTCATTAACCATATGGAAAACAACATTTTTAATTTCAACTGAAACTCTTTCATAGATATCCTCGAATTCAGTAACTGAAAACTGTGTCATTGCAAACAGACAAGTCTCTTGTTTTCTTTTCCTTATTTTTCAGAGCTTCTTAGTTTATTTTGAAGAGCTTTTATGCTCCCAAATGTTGGATACTTTTTATTGAAATGAAAAATGGACAGCGCCTCTCTGCCTGATTGAATGATCTGTTCCTAAAAATTAGAAAAAAATTCTCAGCGTAAAGTGCCTCTGCTGTTTATACTAGCAGGAGAACAGAGGATCCCAGAAATGTTGACTGAATTTTTATTTGATATCTCCATTGATATCAAAAAGTTGTCTCATAGGTAATATTTCCAGCACGATTTTAGGAGAATATTTAGGAATGCAATTTTTAGTGATCCATCTAATGGTTTTGATAGACTTTCAGAAGCAAGACCAGAGCTTTCATCTCACACGTTGGTTCCAATGCCAATTCACACAAGACTGTTGAATTGGTTTTGTCCTCAACATTAGATTGCGCAACAGCAATTATATTAGTGGTTTCATCCCCTTGTTGAAGCACTGCAGATTCTGCTAGTATCTTGTATGCCTTAGGCATTTTTACTTGCAACATTACCCAGAAGACTTTTAGAATGGCAAACCATGATGACTGAGTCACAGTACATAATATTGCAAAAGATGTCTTTTGAGATCATATCCAAAATTTATCCCCTAGATTATTTTAGACTTTAATTCAAATCCTACTGTTCATCTATGGATATTCTTCCCTTTGACATGCTAGCACAAAGATGAGGAAGGGCTTCAGTCCTTAGATATTTGCAGGGTCCTGTCCTTTTATACTGATTACAAGAAGTAATTCAGATTCTTGTCAAGACTCTTCATTTCATAAGCAGAGAGAATAAAAGTCCAGATGATATAAACTGAGCAAATTTCTAACATTTTAGATAAGGAATTGCTACATTTTAGACAGCAGTACTGGTGCTGAGAGTTTATTTCTTCAGTTGGCTAGAATGTGGGCTACTAGGGGGCTTTTTAAAGCATTTCTTTGCCAGGCTGCCACTGTGGTTTTCTGCATGTAATTTTCAGTTTAATTTTATGTGTATATTTCAGATTTGCCTGTATACCTGTGGAATCTGGGAAGGCAAAGTCTGCACTCAGTTTTGAAGGCAGCTGTTGCAGCCATAGGACTTGACTCTTGGGCAAAATATGTCAAGTAACTTGAATGAGGAGACAAAGCATGTGTTTACTGTTGTCGTAACAGTTAATGGTTATGAGGAATGTGTTCTGTGCTGATACACTCCACAGGACCTATACTGTACAGTACATTCATCATCAGTTATTGCTCTAAAAGAGCTTGAAGGGTATCATGGCTACTAGTGGCTTCTTTACCCCCTTCTGGGAATGAGGATAAAAAAGTAATGTGTTTTATTCAAAGGTACAGCTAGAAAAAGTCAGGCTCTTCTACGTGAGTAGATAAGCATCTCAAAAGAACAGCAATAAATGCAGGTTATTAATTTCCTTTTCTTCCTATAGTTAGAGGTTTTAGAGATGCACAGTACCTTTTAAAGATATAGAAACCCATTCTCTTTGCTTTTGTTTTGTACTCCCTGTCCTTGAATTGTATATCTCTTATTGGAGATTCTAATAAGTGATGGATTGTTATTTAAAAATTGAGTATAGATCTTGCAGCTTGGTAGACTTCATTGAGTACAAAAACAAAGTTAAACTGGATAGAAAGGATTACATTTCTTTAAAACATTAATTGTGAAACGACTAAAACTTACATATACAGAACAGTGTAGAAATTAAGTACAGAACTGGCTGTCTGTGTCTCCCCTTTTTCTGAAACCATGCTTCAGTTTAACTATATTCATAAATGAATCCAGAATTTCATCATTTTTCTTATGTTACAAAGTATTTTCCATGTTCTGAGGTCTAAACTTGCAGAGAGAAATCTAGTGATCTGCTTTGTATAGTACCTACTAGTAGGAAGTTTCACTTCAAAATGCATACCAAATGGCTTTTTAAGCCTCTAGTAATTTTAAAAAACTGGCAGATAGTGTTAAAAAAAAACTTACGTCTTTGAGAAAGTGATGTATTAAACCCAAACCACTTGACAAAGCTTGCAAGACCAAGAGCAGTTGTGAAATTCTGCCCATGTACCTGTAAAGTTGTCTTGCTAGCAATTCAGTGTTCTGGTGGGAGTCTTGGTGCTTATTTACCTTGCATCTGTTCTTAGGAGCCTTGCGGTACAGACACAAGTGCACCACGGGTGAGCTCAAAGCAGTTTCCCTCTTAGCGAAACTAAGGCTGAAGCCGTGCACTGTGAAGCCATCAAGAAAGCAACACTTGCAATTTGTTAACAAGGTCCTTGAGCAGTCCTGTCTACACATACAGTGTACTCACCTGGGACTGGTAGTAGGGGTGAATTTCATTCCCACTGAATGTGCATAGGAAATTTGGTCCTGGAACCATGATGTGTTGTAGCAAATCATTGTTCTGTACTGCACCAGTCAATAGTGTAGATCTACTCTGTTTGCTTTTATCATTTGGATGCAGAATATGCTACCTAAATCTGGAAGCTCTTAAAATACTTAAACCCTGAACTCCCCTGATAATTCAGGTGGCATGCAGCAGTTAAAGTGTTCTTCTTGGAGTCTGACAAGGAGAAAGAAGGGAGAGGTGAATGAAAGGGGTGTCCTTGGTAAGGGGGTGAAATCTTCTCATGGTGCTCTTCTCTGCAGAACTGCTGAAGTACAGACTCTACTCTGGATAAGTGGAGTTGAAAATCTTTCGAAGCGCTCAGAGAAAAGTGCCTCAGCTTGAATCTTCTCCTCTTCTCCAGTTTTCATCCTTTGTACTTTGACAAGATCCAAGAAAACTGCAGAAAGGGGCCATTTCTCTGCATATGGATTGTTCCATTGAAATAAATAGAATATAAACCCGTAATGTAACTATGAAGTCATTAATCACATGTTACAAGTTGCTCATTCGTAGGAATAAATTTGGCAAAGTTTTATCCTGGGATAACCAACTCACAGTAATGGAGAGTGAACTAGGTGTTTTGGAAATCTTGGATCCCAAAGCATGGGATCCTATGGAAACTATGGGGTTTGGAATGGTAAGCATTGTGTATCAGTGTGATGTATCATGTATCATAGGTGTATGCATCTGTTCTACAAATAATGGTTTGTATTTCAAGTGTATTTTACAAACAGTAGAAGTCTGTAGTTTCTAATGTTGGGGTTTTTTGGTTTTTGTTGTTTTGTGTTTTTTTTTTAACCTGGATGATCATAATAGGAGAATATAGAACACAGCAAAATGAGCTTGAATGCCAAGTGCTATCTGTAGCATACCAAATGTTTGCTTAAGGGATATGATGGAAATGCTCATTCTTAGGATACTTAAAATAGATGAAGAGTGGAAGAGGACAAGGGAGAAACTGGAGAATGTGTTTTGGCTCCTGAAAAGGTCATTTTGAAATACACAGTAAAGAGATGCATGATGGAAGGAAATCATGGCAGATCCAGGATGTGATGTACTAAATTAGGTCACTAACAGTCTGAACGGGAAGAATATGAAAGATGCCTTCAGCGTAAACAACTATATTGTTAACTCTTTCCTTTTCAATAATATTAATACTTGGAATTTGTCTCTCCCCCACTATTGTGTCTCCTAGATATTTTTTTGTTAGATGTTACCGTGTTGTGAGACAGTGTATTCATATTGGCAAGCATTAAAGATCTTCAGTAATTTGAGAGATTTATCCATTATAAATTATATGACTGTATATAAAGTGGGGTGGGTTTTTTAATCTTTCCACATGGAAGCAGATTTGGCCTTAGAGAATGTAAATTAAATACAGTGATTTAAGAATGAGTAAAATGACTTTTCATAGAAAACTCACTTTCAGAGCACCACAGTTTGTGCACTCTATGCATCTGTTCTCTTTCGATGTTTTACTTTTCAGCTAACTTTTGGCCTTTCAAAATATCTCTTTCACCTCACTTTTGTTACCCACATTTTCAGTTTCTACACTTTTGTACTTTCACATAAGCTATCTCCTGCGTGATTCCTCACCAAAATTGCAGTATAAATTTCTCTGCTAAAACAACCTGCAAGGTATAGAAATAACTATCTGTTACCCTTTTCCAGTAATGGAAGCATATATGCTCTTCATTTCTTTGCATATTATTAATTAAAACATAATCCATTTGCCAATAATCACTACCAGTATGCTTTCATCTGCCATATTAATTGCTATACTGTTACATTCCAAATCCTGGTAAGGGCAAAATGAAACACACCTTAGATTTAATGCAAAGAATCTGTTCTTAGTGTAATTGAAATCTTAACACTACCACAAAGAATTATTATTAAACTGGATATGAAAATGTATTTTTTTCATTATTTTCTTTTTATTTCTGTTACAAGGGCAAAAAGTCTTAATAATAACAACACAATTAAAATTGTTATGCACACACTTCCTAGTATCTTTCCCTTTCTCTGATGTCATGGTTACTCTTCCACTGTTTCTCTTTGGATCTTGAGATCATTTATTGGCTTCAGTTTAGGGGATGCTATGGTGAGTTGTCAGTGTTCCAGGCTCTTTGCTGGGAGAAGTATGATGCTGCTGCTTTATTCCTCCTTGCTTTAGGGTCCACTTGGGGCTACTTTTACACTTTGTCCTTCCTTCACTCATCTGCAACTACCTTTTACATCAAAATTTACTGGGTAAATGGGGATTGTCTTACATATGTTGGATGCTTGTCCTTTGTTCTCTTCGTTACCCCTAAAACTGGTTTTGACCAGCTCCCACGTCTGTGTTTCTTTAATTCACTATTGGTGTAATATTTATAGGCTTGGGGTCTCCAGTGTAATCCTGTGCCCCCTTTCTTATCATTCCATTCTGGTACACTGCATCCTGTGTTTCCATTTTTGTTGTCTCTGCTATCATCCCATGCCTACACTACCTCATTATGTTGGTCATAATTATTTAATCCTAACTAGAATTAAAAAGAAAATTACACCATACAAAGATAAGCAAAAGTAATGTTAACTAGGCATAGCCACCTGGTCTTTGGAAATATTGCTGTTTCAGCTAAATAAGTAAAAAAAAAAAAAAAAAAAAATCCAGGAAAGCTGGGACAGATTTGGATAAAGCTTGACAAGATTCAGTCCTAAGGCCTTCCAAAGTTTGTTCAAATCATATTGCTAGAGGTGACAATGCTGAATTTATGGGGATACAGAGCTACACTAGCTTACATTTATTTCACAAATGTGTTACTAAACATTCTTTAAAGAAAACCTTTTAAAGGGTTGTAGTAAACCCTGGTTTAGTTAACCATCATGGTATAAAATTTTACATTCATTATCCGTCTGCTTAAATCACTGTGACTATACTATGCTGGTAGGAATATTGATGTACAGTAAAAATGAGCATATATGTAAAAACTGTACTTAGATTATCTTGGAGTTTTTGTAGGGATTATCTGTACTGATAAGTCAAAAGACATATTTAGATGATCCAAGTTTCCCATTTGTTTTTCTCATTTGGTAATCAAAAGATACTGTATTTTCGTCTTTAGTCATAATGACTCTTGCTATTATTATGATGTTTGTTGTGTAGATTCTGCAGTATGACCTTCTGCAAGAATTAATGTCCTTTTTTAGTTTTCATACATTCCTAACCTAACTCCACACTTCTTTCCATAGGGAATTTCAGTTTTCTACCAACTCAACCACTGTTATTTGTCATAGCTAAAATGAATCATAGTCACATAGGACATACAATGAGAATTTCATAAAATGGGACAGACATTTTTTTGATAATTGGATTTTTTTTGTTATGGTTTTATATATCATTCCATACACCTGAAAGAAAACAGTTAAGCTAAATATTTGTATTAGATTAGAGGCAGAAATAACTTCATGAAAGGTTTTATAAATCTCGAACACTAGTTTGCAGAGTATTTGAAATGAATGCCTTCTACTGCTATAAGTGCTTTTTGCCATATAGATGTGTAAATGGGGCAATTCCAAGTGCACATAAAGACAGGATTATTTCAAATGAGATTCTGAAAATCTCTGTCTTGAGCTAACTCATTTTCTAACAGAAGTCATTACGAATTTTATGAGAGCAGCACGTCTGAAAACCCTATTCTAAAAATGAACTAGAGATAGATACTGTATCTGGTTAGGTAAACAATTAGGTATCTAAAACAAACATCACCAGCAGATAATGGTTTTCTATTCAATTCTTCTGGGTAAATAAATTAGTATATTGTTTTTCTATTTTTTCTAGTGTGTTGTATTTGCTATGACATCTGGTCAGATGTGGAATCACATCCGTGGACCCCCGTATGCACATAAAAATCCTCAGAATGGACAAGTGGTGAGTTGCTTCTTTTAATTTTATTTTGAGGGGAAATATTATATAGATAGTCACTCCCTTACAGTGAGTCTACAATAGCAAGTAATTGCAGTTCCATAGCACTGTATGACAGTGTACCAGAGTCTTAAGTTTCCAGTTGCAAGCAGAGTCTGGTTTGGAATTTCAGATGGTTAGAAAGTTCCACCATCTTTGATATAAGCAATGAAATGAGTGACCATGTTTTTCAAAATTCTCTCTTTCGGGCTCCCAGCTGTAGTGAATGTGTTACAAAATATTCCATACCACACAATTTCTGCTGTCCGAAGATAAATGGATATTGTGTCTTTTTGTAGAAACATGCTCCTTCACAAGGTGAAAAGCAAGTTTGGGTTTTTTTTCTTCTTTTCAGGCTCCATTTACACAAACCTTTGAGGTTTGTAACCTCTTATCTTCCTCTTTCTTGACCATTTTAGTTAGGAAAGGAGATGGCCAATATTTTCATGTGCTTTATATTTTTCATGTGCTTTTTTCCATCATGCCTGTAACTCTTCCACTGAACTTTATGGAATGCTTTTTCCTATATCTCTTTACTCCTTCAATTTAAATTCTTTATCAGCTTTACTAAGAAGTTACCACTAATTAATTACTGCCAAAATTACTGTTATATCCTGCTACTGCTGTCTTTGAAGGAATTCTCTTACTTGCTCCTTCCTGCTCACAAATTAGCAAATGTTCATCAGAGTTCAGAAGGAGAAACTCTCTTTGCCTACTGGGAAGGTAAAGAGGACCTTGGCTAGTTTCTGCCACTCTGTTATTTATCACTTTTCAAGCAAGTTGTTGGGATGGAATCTACAAAACTTGCAGTGAACTTAGTGGTCAGGAAGCTTTTTCATGACTAGTGGCCTGTCAAGCTATTTTCAGCTTTGACCATCACTGGTTAAAAGAGACTGGCTTATGTCTTAAAGAAAAAATTTATTTGAAGCTCCTTTTCTGTCATAGCTTAACTGGAGTAGCAAAAAAATTATGGTTTGAATTTGATTACCGATTTGCTTTGTATCAGGAATGTAGCAGCATATGGATGTCATAAAATGACATAATTCTATCTGTCAACTTTGTTATGCAGAAGTAGAACTGATATTGTAATAAATAATCTTCGTAAAACACTGTTTATAAAAATTTGGAGTTTTTCATTACTGCCTTGCATATCAAATTTATGATGCTTTCCTATAGAGTGACAGAAAGGAGAAATACGGCACAGAAAAACCACTGTTTGTGACAAATTAGTTTTTACCATATCCAGTTTTATACACATTGCCCTTCTTAAAGACCTGTTTCTGGAGTGTAGACTACATTAAGTAATTTTAAAATATCCCTTTAATTGTTCCTGAATTTGTGCCATCTTGTCTCAGTTTTCAGAGTATGAACTCCTATCCTATCCTATCTGAGTATCTGAAAAACTACCAGTTTGGGAGTGTTAACATACACAACTAAATAATGAAAATAATGGTAGAGATGGTTTTAAGTTCTAGTTACTAACTTACTCTATTAGTCAACACACATACCTTCTTTTCTGGTTTTGCTCCATTATATGACTTCAGGTAAGTTATTTTGTGCCTCTGATTCACCTGTCTCTCCTTGTTAATGTGTGTCAGTACTTTCACCTCCTTGAAGTTATGTCTGTGTCAGTAAGTAAAACCAGTCTGATTCTAAGAATTAAAAAAGTATAGATACAGGATCACCAAGTTCCTGATTTATTTAAAGTATCACTGACCACTATAGTTGTAACTTAAAGCTCTTTTTTTTACCAGTGTTAGAGGCTTAGTAAGTATTCTGTGAAACTTTACCTACTTTACATTGCATTTTTTTTCAAATAACATTATTGAACATTTTCCTGTTTCATTTTTCTAGCACTTATCTATGTTCCTGTGAATTTGAACTCATAAAAGTGCTTATCTAACACTTCTGTGAGATTTATTCAACCATGATAATTCACTGTAACACTGTTCTGCATTAAGTTAGCAACTGCTGTCTTTACATCTGGATGAAATTTAACTCATCACTTTCTTTCAATGTCTAGGATTTAGTACCAGTTCCAAATTTCCATGCTAATTTTGTACAACAATTACTTGCAATGTAATACTCTGAAACATTGTTAACAGTCTTACAGTGTAAAATTCTCTTTTTAAGAGGAGGCATAGAATAGCTCACCAAGCTTAATTGTTTTATTGTTACATTCAAATTTACTAATTCTTAGCTTTTCTTATTTCATAGGAGTTAGTGGTTCAGTGCTGTACTAGCTGTACAGCCTGACATACCACCAGACTCTGGAAGTGATCATATTGTCTTCATAAACTGTTCCTTGCCTCAGATATCTCCTATTATTTGCTTTGTTCTTGTCATAATTTTAGATGACACTTCATTTCTCTTGCTTAAATTCCTGTTTTTTCAAAAGATGAAAAGACATTTGTTTGCTTTGCTTAAACGACGCTACTTACTAGTGCCACTATTTTGTAAAAGTAACATTACCAGTTCTTAAAATGTTTGGCTTGTGCACTGCATTTACGATTCTTTGCTTGATTACCTAAATTACTTTATTGCTATGATTGTATTTTTTGAATGAAGGTTTTAAACCATGTTTTTGTAATTGCGTGGGTCTATTCTGTGAAGTTGATGTGCTCTCTTATTGAGGTTATTGCAATTACTTCCTTTATTCCCCATTGCCATCAGCTAATTTCAGTTTTTGGGTCCACATGAAAGCAGTATCAATTTTTATTTAGAAAGCTGAATCACATGGTACCGTTGTTTGATATTTTAGTTCTGGTTTAGGTTGACAAAACTGGTCCTAGTCTTCTATCTTGACATGTTCTTTATCTCTGTTGTATTTTTGGAGTTCTTCATCTTTTGCCTAATAATTTTGTTAGGATTAGGCCGTTACTGACTGTGTGACACTAAAATCTGTACCTATTTTACCGGAGTTGAGAGTGAAAACTAAACATTCCATTGGTGTCTGTATATAAACAGTCTTGGGAGAGTTCTGATTTTTATGCAGAGCTTGATCTGTATAGAGCTGGTGGTGAGACAAGTAGAAAGCTGGAGAAAGCAATTAGATATTTTTGAGCCTCCTGCAGAGGTAGTTCTGTTGCTGTTTAATTGACCTAATAGCAAAGAATTCTCATTAGATTTTTATCAGCTTTTAATCAAATAACAGCAATGGCTAAGAAAGCATTTATTTATGTCTATCCAGGGATTAGTATTTTTTTTATTTGGGTACAAATTCTACAATTTTTATTGTGCAGTATGCTCAAGATGGCATCTTTAAAATGGTTGAAAGGTTGCTGTAAATGAGAACAGGGCTAAGGACAAGCTTGATCTAAAATACTGAATTAAGATGATTTTCAAAGCTCATAATTTTCTTTCCTTCTCTGAGAAGCAATTATTAGAAGTTGGAAAAGTTTTTGTGTGAAGAGGGAAATACGGTATTTTTATCGTCAGATATTAGATGGTTTTCCTACATAAGCTGATGCTTTGCGAAATGGATAATGGTGGTATTTGCCACTTTATTAACTGGATTTTTCTTTTACATGTCTTATATTTTAAAAGCTTGTTAAAATTGCTTAAGCATAACACAAATTACATCCTTAGAAAGCAATTTATATCTGTTTAACAGGTCTTTTAGATAGAACATCTTGCAATATCAGATCAAATATAAATATTTGTTCAATTGTGGAGTTTATTCAGCCTTTTTTTTTTCCCCTACTTACCTTTCACAGTTTTATAACCACTGATCTTTATTCAGGAACAGTCTCTAAAAAAAAATAGCACTTTTTAAAATGGTCTAGCTGATATGGGTATCTGGTAATCTGTATGTTTCTGAAGTTAAATGAAAAATATGTTTGACTGCTATTATTCATTTTTGCATTTGTCAATGCAAAGGAAGGTACCCTGTGTAAGAATTTTATGCTTAGAATATCGAGATTCTTAATTCACATTAGTCCTCTACTGCTAAGCAGGACAAAGTATCATTTATTAAAGTATATTCTTCTGTGTTTTCTGACATGACTTTTTCATATGAATCTAATTAAAATAAATGGAACTTTCTTGGAACAGCTTTAAAGAATGACTCTCCCTTTCAAGCTCAGTACGTCACAGTAAATACATTGTCTTTTTGTCTTCAATCTATCTGGAAGCATGTTCGAAGTACAATTCGCCAACATGATATTTGTAATGCCCAACTTTTCTGAAAGTGGCCAGATTGCTTGATAGCAGTTTCCATGTATAAAAAAGTCACTTTGCTGGGTGATATATTATTATATAATTGTCTTGCTTTTGGATAAAAAAAAGTTCATACAGGTTATTATATCAGTGTCTAACATAAGATATCCAGATTGGTGTCAGTAGTACCACAGCAATATTTTGGTGCATCTATCGACAATCACAACCATAGTGCTATTGAAAATACTTCTTAATATTTTATTGGAATAGCCAATTATTTATGTTAATAAGCTTGATAGAAATGAGAACTAGATTATTTACGTTATGAGTGTATTTAATGAAACGGCTTTCCTGTGGTCATCAAAGCAGTGAGTCTACTCAGAAGCTGCAACTAGTAAAGGGTTTCTCAGACCTTTATTTTAAACTTCTATCTTGATTTAGTAAAAAAAATTAACAATTGGCAGTGTAAGATATAGAACTAGTATAAAACCATCTTAATTCTGTCAACAGACCAGCACATTAACAAATGGGCAACATCATATCTAAACTAGTGTTGGGAAAACTATTAACCTGTATAAGACATCTGTCCTAATTTTTGAGATTGCAAGGATGATTGTAGCTGGCATTTCAATAACTTTCTGTATAACACACATTTCTACCTTGATATTAGAAAAGGGAAACCTTACACAATATTTTGTACCCTTTTTTATTGTGGGGAGAAAAGGAGGTAGGAAAATGGTCATGACAGAAGGATTGCTCAGATGAGGCATTAGAACCTCTACATTCTTAAAATGGTCAATTCTTGAAGCATAGATGCTGTAAAAGTTCAGATAGTACCGTTGTATTGCAAGTACTGTAGTTTTGGCTGAGTAAAGGTGGAACACGTTCCCATCAAGTAAAACTGGATTTTAGGCAAGTAATCAGGCAGCAAGTAGTCTGTCATGATAAAATCCAATAAAATTTAAAAAGCGCTAGATTTTAATTGCTGATTGTAACAACAGATATCCAATTTTAATTGACTGATACCACTTTCAAGTAGCAAACATTCCTCCTCCGCCCCACCCACCTTTTGCTAAGTGTAGATGGGCTCCTAGAAGCAATTTAGTTTCATTTGAAAGAAGAACTGCTTTGTACAAAACAACTCTTTTTATGTCAGAAGTCAGAGACACCTCTGTCTTGTTATGCAAGTTATGAAGTATCTGAAGATAGAATGATAACTCAATACAGAAAAATATACTTTTTTAAAGACAGAAAAACAGAGTAACACAAGGGAAAACCCGTTCATGTTGTTCTGTTACTACTAGAACAAGAGTCATTTTCTTAAACCCAGCTTGAGTGCCAGGTAGGAGTCTAGTTTTTCTGTCTTCCTGGACTTTACTTATTGATGTTGAAAGGTAAGAGCCTTCTCTAATAAAATAATTTTGATTGGAAAGTACCTCTGAAGATCATCTAGTCCAGCTGCTTGCTCAAAGCTGGTCAAGTTGCTCAGGACTTTGTCTAAGCAAATTTTGTATGTATATACTTTCATCTTCTCAACACTCCTCTCAACACTGCAATATATCTTGAAAATATAAAAGCTATTTCAAAATTGTTAGAAGAATACACTCTCTGAATCTATAATGCTTATATAGTCTGAAATGCCATACAACATGTGTTATTAATATTAAAACTTTCTGCTGTTCTGTTATGTCCAAAGGACAGATTCAACCTAAACTATTGGGATTCACTAGAACATACTCTAATATGTGAACTGTAGTCTTATAATTTAGGATCCTGGTAAGAAGTTCAATTTATTTAATTATTTTATATTTGTTCAATTAGATTTTGCTCACAAGGATAGCTTACATGGCTGTTACATTATCAATGCCTATATGTAGAAGCAGACATTGCTATGTCAATTGTTTTGCTGTGGCTATGTAAGTGGTAAGCTATATTTATCAAAAAAATCACCAAAAATGTTTGAAAGGGAATTACTGTTTTCCAACTGCTCATCAATCTTCCTTGGAGGATAAGGAGGAGAGAATTTAACTTATATCCTGATTGCTTGTCAGGATTCAAACTCTCTTTGTGTCCACATTATTGAGAAACAAGTTCACAAAAGGAGTGGGCTTTATAGAAGCTTTAGAACAAGGAATTATTTTCATTTTGCATACCATTTAGACAAGCACGCTCCTGTCTGCCACTTAAAAAGCCATTGCAGAACAGCCACATGTATTGGTCAGAAAAGTTGGTCTAGAGCCCTTCTTAGGAGAGTTTACTTCTGCATAACACAACTGAGATTGATCTGCTCTTTAAATGTTTTAAAGGCATCTTGCATCAAGCTAATATGATGCCCAGAAGTGGGTTGAGGAGCAGATTTAATGTATATCACATTTTCTTAGTATTCAGTACTTACAGAATTAAACTTTCACATTTATTAGAAATATATTGTAGTTCTCTTTTACATATTTGTACTGAAAAGAGGAGGCATTTTTCACTGTTCCCCTTAAAAGTCTATCATTAATATTTCTATGAAAGCTGTTAAAGGCTGGAGAACTTTAACTTTAGGTACAGTACAAATTAAAGAGAGTTCTTTACTGAAGGTCTTGCAAATCTAGGTTTTGAGCAATAAACAAAAACATGAAATAACCTCCTTCATTTTCACAGGTCCTGAGGTCACTTAGCATAGCAGAATGCTCTACATGAAGAGAAAATAGCATTATCATTTAAAAGAGAGAAGTTGTCTGCATTTACCAGCCCTTCACACTTCTAATATGGGTCAATGGAATGAAAGAATTTGGTCTATGTTTTTGATTTTTTTTTTAATAATCACTGTTCTAAAAAAATTCCAAACAAAAAAATGTTCATGTGCCTTTTGCACATCCATAATTCTGTAGTTCATATTAATCAGACTGAGTAATCCTGTCAGATACAAGAAGGAATTGTTCCAGAGTCTTCTCTGTGGCTAAATACCAGAGTCATAGAACTAAACTGAAAACTGTTTTTTTTCAATTATTGTTGTTTTGTTTTCCTATAAACGGAGAACGCTTCAATGAATGGTATAATGAATGAATAAACACTATCTAATCTTGTCCAGTGCTGTCATTTAAGATATATTAATGCTGGAAATGGGGGGAAAAAGACATAGTTTGTCTTTAGAACACAAGTAGGTATACTGCCATTAAAATGCTTTGTGTATAAAAACAAAACTTTAAAATTGAGCTCTGGAAATGTGCAGAAATATTTGGGCATAGTAGTACTTACAGCCCTTTTGTGTGGCACTGTAAAGAATTGGAGAGAGTTTTGTCAATGTTAGCTACTTCATCTTTTGAATGTGCATTTAACTAGAAGTATGCTACAATAAGTGGAAATAATGCAAGCATTGGATCAGCTGCACAGTTTAAAAATGGATTTTAAGAATCGATTTAAGAACCAAATTGAATTAAATTCATGCTGTTAGTCATTTAATATCCCAATAATTGATCACTTGCATTATTATTAATTATCTCTGGAAAATACAGAACCACGAGGACATGATGTAAATGTATATGCCACTTTAGGTAGTGCTCACAGAGGGACCATAGTGTGTTTGCTACTGTAGTCTTTCCACTATATTCCTCTCATCCCTTAAAAACACTATATTAAATTCAGGCCTACAAATACTTTGCAAACCTTGAGTAACTGGAAAAGTAAAAATAGTACACAGACTTTAATTTGTATTTCTTCTGGCTTTTTTCTCCTGTTTAATTTCCTGTTTCCCTAACGCTATTAAAATATTGGAAAGCTTCATTTACTGAAGAACAAACAATTGAAACCCCTCCAAACAAGCCTCTTTAAAGCTGAGGAAAAAAATCTAGAAGAAACAGATTATAGAGACATTCAAACCACTGTTACTCAGAGGATTATTTTCTGTATAAATTGAAGAACATACCTTCCAAAAAAGATAGCAGATATAGTACAGGGTAGAATGAATCCTGAAAATAGACAGCACAACTGAAATAGTAAACACAGAACAGCAATTTGAAAAAGAAAAAGACAACTGGAAAAAAATAAAACCAAACAAATTCCAGCAGAATCCTGGATTTTACTGGTACAGGTGACCAGTACATGTCTGCTGTTGATATATTTAATGTCTTTAAAATGAGCCTCTTTTCTGTGGAACTTATGCCCTTTGAGAGTTAAAGAATACTGTAAGGTTGGGTTATTAACATAAGAATAATACCAAGTTAACAAGTTCAGTCCAAATGCATAATACTGGTTTGAGGTTTTTCCTTCTCCTTAGCCCTCCCCCCCTTTTTTTTTTTGCATTTGACCATCTACACTGTTTCATATAGCTCTGATCCAGCAAGTAACTTTAATGCTTAATTCATAGTGCAGGAGTACACAGTAGTGGGAGAGCCCTTGTACATTGTTCAGTCATGGGCAACTGCATCTTATCAAAATCTTTTACTTTAATTAAGATTTTTCTCCCAGACTTGTTTTACAGTACTGTTGTACCACCTTTTGTATTCAAATAAAACTTCTTTTAATTGTTGGGTGGATTGCAGATGCAATACTTTGTACCTTGATTTTGACTTAATTTTTGAATAGGCAGATCATATTAAGGAATCTTATTCAGCCCATACTTACATAGTGGATGCTTTTTTTTTTCCTAGCTGAGTTCTTTTCAGATAATAAGAACATAATTTGTGGAAATCCTTCTGGCTTTTGAAGCATATAACTTTCATGTAATGTAGTGGTGGGGTTTTTTTCCTCTGTTCCTTTCTGGCATCAGCTGAATTCATTAGTACCTATTTTTGCACTCAAGTCATCAACTTGGAACTTAATAAATTAGTCCCAAGATCTAGAGTTCCTTTATGTGTTTTTAAACAGCCTATTCTTTCTCCCATTGAGCCAGTTATTCAACCTGCTTATAGTGTTTGTTCCAAACCCATTTTTCTCCAGCTTTACATGTAACAGAATGAATTGCCAAAGTCCAGATAAATAGTAGCACATTTTCTTTGTCAAGAGGATTAATTACCTTAAGAAAGACTTTGTGCCTGATGAATCTGGTATCTATCTCTTTGGAATAAGTGTGCTGCATTTAATCTCATTTTTCATGTTCCTTCATATGTTTAATTGTTCTTCATTTCAAAATTTATTCAGGAGCTTTTCATGTTCTTGAAATCTAATTTCCTTCCTTCCAGCATGTGTTTAGTCTCTGTGTATGCTGTTCTATAGTTTTACACTAACATGCTCAGATAGACTTGGCTAGAATACATACATAAAAAATAAAATTGCTACTAGGCTTTAAGATTTATGTACTAGTTTTGGAATTCTGCTTTTTGAGTTTTCCTCCAACTTTTTATGTGGTATAGAAGCATTCTGTCAGCTTTGAACCCTTGTAACCCTTTTATTCATCATAAGCATCGCTGAAAACAGAATTCTGAAATTGGGTCATTACCACCCTTTACTGCGTATCAACTTCCTTGCTTGTTCTCTGTTTTAATGGCTGAACTATTGAGCTGTTTTCATTTCATCTGGGGGGCCACCTCAGCTTACATCCTGACAACTTTCATTTTATTGCTAAGCTTCTTGACCTTTTAAGAGGGGAATGTATTTGCTAGTCAGTCTCTTTCCATTCTTTCTAAGTTCTGGTTGTTCGTTGTATTCCATTTGGGATTATTAATCAGTGAGGTCTGGAATCCTTCCCTGAAAGGTCACTAATTTATTTATTTATTTATTTTTAAGATGTGTGGGAATACAGATTCAAGATGGCTTAAGAAACTTAAACTGTTAGTCTCTGAATCATTCAATTCACCAATTTTTTCTAGTGCAGATGACTTCCCTCATTAATTTTTCATTTCAGTTGAACTCTTTTGAAATGTAAAAATCTTAAATTGAAAGTTTTAAATGTGTTACTATTAATCTTTCAGTTGAATTTACTGAATCAACTCAGGTCATTTTATCTGAAATTATTTTATACTTCCTGTGTCTTTGTAGTGCCCTTTTTTCTATGAAAAATGCACTTAAAATATTATTGCTTCTTGTTGAACCAGTGGGTAACTTAGGATAGAATCTGCTAGGTGTCACATAGCGATCATTGAGGTCTGCTGTTAGTAGTATCTGTTTCAATTCTATTTAGAAAATTAGTCTCCAATCTACCACGAGGAGTTCTTTTCAGTTCTTCAACTTTGTAATATCTTTCTCCATGAGTGGGGTCTGAGTTATCTCTTGACCTTGTTCTCCTCCTCCAAAGCCTGAAATGTTCTGCTGAAGCTCAGCTTATCTTTTCATTTCCATTTTTCTGTGAGTTCACCCGCACCAGTGCTTAGTTCAGATAAGGGGTGCTCTTTTGAAGCCCATGTCACCTTCATTCTCACCTTCTATACTTCGGTTCACATTACACAGGGTACACAGACTATGATACTTTTGGATGAAGTGAAGCCAGAAGGTGAGCTCCAGGAGTTCAGCCAGGATACTCCCAGCCGCTACTGGTTTGTTCAGTACATTAGACCAAAGAGGAACTAGTGTGAAGTAGAACCACTCAAGATGTGTATAGTGTGGATATTGGCTTTGGAGAATTAATATGCACTACTCACCAACATAATCATAGCCTTTGAGTCCTCAGCAGCTCAACAAAAGCATCTTTGCATCAGTAATGCTGATATTCTTCCAGTCAAATTCTGAAATTTGTTCTGATACAAAGGGTGATGTTGAGCAGGAGGCTCTGCTTCCATGAAGGCATTTCAATCGCAGATTTGTATCTGATATCCCTGTTCCTAGGAGAAGGTGTGTCTTAAGTTTTACTGGATATATGCTGGTAATTGATCATCTAATTAATGTATATCTATCTCCTGCTAATATATGTATATATGAACAAAAGCTAGATAGAGCTTTGGGTCATGTCTGCTTTTATCTTAGTAGCTCTGCTGGTCTTTTCTTTTTTTCTTGGAAAGACCAAACCTCAGTAGGCTCCTCAGAATCTTGACTTAAATGCTTTGCTGCCTGTTTTGCTTTTATACTTTTAAGGCTTTATGTCAGATGAGAAAATATATTTTCTGACGAGTCTACTTAAGTTGAAGATTTTTTTGTCTTCAATCTTGTAATTTTGTATTGACTGTAAAAACACCTCTTTGAATGAATGTTTAGAAAATATGACTACCAAAGGGTAAACTGCTTTTTTCATTCCAAATTTGTAAAACGATTTCGGTGTTGAGAAGAGATTTTAAAGAATATGTTATGGGGGGGACTGTATGTAATTAATAGCTAACTCAAATTCACAAATTTTAATGAATTCTTCAATTTTACATCTTTGACTTACTTTAGGTCTTCTAGAGATAAGGTTGATATAATTTTTGTTTAATTATCAAATCAACATTTTCTCAACTGAGAAAAGCAACTTAATACCTAAATGCTATTAATGTGTGACAATAAGAATTTTAAAATACGTTGTGTCCTTTGTACATAACAAACTTTTCTATGTGGATTTTCTGTCATATTTTTAAGTATTACCGTGGGTGAATCCTGGCACCTTTTGTCATATATTTATTTTTAATATGCAATGAGGATAATTTCCTTTCTTAATATGCTATGAATATAATTTTCCTGTATTTAACAGGTCATACTATAGAAATATTTTTATATCCTCTTATTTATGGCTTTCAAACACAATATTCAGTCCTTTAATATTTTTGTAATTCTCTACAACTCTCTTGAAATTTTAGTAAAAATACATATTCAAGTTGATATTTAGATCCTAGACATAAACAATGAAAAAAGCTCAATCTTTTAACAGAACTAGCAAATACCTTGCTGTGTATAGATATGTTTCCTAATTGTAATGTTTTCTCTTTTCATTTTAAAGGTCAGTTGTATTATTGCTGATGATTTTATTTTACTTTGGCAAGATAAGAAAAAGGGAATAGAATACTTTCAAACATACAGAAGTTGCATTTTAATATCTACCCAAAAATAGTACATTTCTCAACAGAGTTTGCCAGAAAAGGGTTGTTAGACGGTATTAAAAATACCAGTTTCAGGGGAGACAAAAGAGTAACCTTCAAACTTTTTCTGACTTTGTCTCTTATCAGTCATGCAAGTGTCAGAGTCATAATGTGAATACTCAAGAAGGCTTTGAATTGTCAATAGAGGAAGCTTCCTCTTTGAGGTTATATTCGCTGGAACAGAAGAGATAACACTATTATCAGTGTTTTTATAGTGTAGCCAATTTCTCATTACATGTACTGAAACGCAGTTTTTAATACAGTTTAGATACTAGTTTAATGATAAATATGTCAGACTTTTAAACTAAATTCTGAATGTTTGTGTCAGTCCTGATACAGAATGAAATTCCACTCTGGTCTCTTTCAGAGATTTTTATGAGCATTTTCTGGGGAAAAAAGTAATTTTTCAAACACATTTCTAACCTCCATTTTAGGAAATTGACATTAAATATGCGTTTCTTTCTGGGGTGTGTGTTGAATTGTCAGCCAGTTAGAACTTCAAAGTTTAGCACTGGAATATAAACATACAGAAGAAAAGCTAGCACACTGTATAATATACAATACCATTACAAGCTATTTATGATCCCTGTAGTATGAATTTTTATGCTTTTTTTGATAAGGCATTCAAGCCCTGTGTTTTAACTGCTGACTGCGTGAATTGGTTTAAACTGCTGTTCATGGGCTTGGTACTTTTATTTCTTACATATTGTAATTTTTTTCTATGGGCGAGCTAATGCACAAAATCTCAATGCATTCAAAAGCATTGTGCAAATTTTGCATGATAATACAATTGTGCTAAACTTTTACATGTGTCCCACTTCAAATTTGTTAATATTCACACTGAAATTAATCAAGGGCTTAACCGCTGCTAGTGGACTGTAGAGCTAAAAAGGATTTCTTTTCTTTTGCATTGACTTGTAGGTCATTGTTAGCAATATGTCAATTAACTCAATTATTCAAGATCATTTATACAAGAATTATGTGTGATCTCCACTACCAGATATAGGTAGTCTTATGAATCATTACTGCATTTAGATATTCTGAAGTAATATTTGTGTTTTACTTGAGTGAAATTCTCATCCCTGATCTTCTAATGCACAGGTTAGCAAATAAAGATGGATAAGTGTATCAGGGCTTAGGGTTTCACCAGCAATCTCAAATATTTCAGATGTATGAAAATAGCTTTTAATATCTAATATGTCATCATGGCAATTAAAATCCAATAATCATCAAATATGCTGAGTGTCTGGAGAATTCTATGTATGCAAAATTGTGGCTCTGCTGAAAGCTAGACCCTTGTTTGTTAGTATCATAAAAAATAGTCCATATTTTGTGATTGTTGGAACTAATTATTAGTGAATATAGATCTTCATTTGGTATTAACAGTATCCCATATCTTATAAAGTTGGCTGTGTTTCCCTGGTCACATCACTCAAGAGGCTGATAACAAACACATTGTTTTTGACAGTAAGACTCCAAATGAATTCATATGATGGCCTTTAGATCAACTTTAGATGTTGTGTTAAGAACTCTGCCAGTGGAAAACGTCTGTGTCAGTGTATTACTGATTTTAGCAAGCTATACAGCTGATGATGTATATTTTATAATACATGAAAGGTCAGGCTATAGTATTAATCTTACAGAACGAGGACTAAATTTTGTCTCATTTCCACTTTGTTCTTAGTTGCCTTATCTTTTCTCCTGCCAATCTACCTGTCTTCAGGAAAGCAAAAATGGTTGAAGCAGTGGTTAAGTGCATTCTTTCTCAATTTTCCTGTTGCTGATGGAGTAATTCATTGAACTAAAAAGATAAAAATAGAAAAGAAGTTAAAATCCAATACGTAAACCAGTATTCTTTTCAAATATATACTTTCATATTTCTCTGCATACCTTAGCAGGTTGAACCCTAGTAGTTTTTGTAGTTCTAAAAGGATCCAAAATGCAAAAAGGGAGTAAAGAAACAATTGAAACAAATGAAAATGCAGAAGCAAGACTCATGAAAAATATTTTACTTATTATCCAACTTTTCTTCCTATTATTTCATTTGTGTAAGATAATGTACAGTCTTGTTTGAGAAAGTGTCCAAAGACTGTCATCTACTCGGGAGTAATTCAGATTATAGTGGTTCAGTTCAGCTTTTCTGCTGTAGAAGGTAATTTTTTTTTTCCTAAATGTATGCTAAAGACTGTCTCCAAAGTTCCAGATACATAGGGAGGTAAAGGAACTTTATTCCAAACACTCCAACAAAAGCATAGGTTTACTGGTAATATTTTTACTTATGATATCACAGGCTAACTTTTAAAAATAAAATTGTCTTTACTAAACAATTGGCATCCATATTTGAAGTTGCTCTTAGCTTTTTGTTAACCAGCTTAGTTTACCTGTTTTGAAAGACATAGTAAATAAAAATCAAGGAACCTCTGTCATGAATCTTGAATTACTATTAGGATGAGACTGAAACATACTGAAATATTTGCGATGACCTCCCTCCAGAAGCATAGCATCATTCTTTTTCAGTGATTCTAATCAGTGTTTTCTGAAAGTGGGATGTGGAGTTTGATGCCATAGATTAAAGAATGGCACTAGCAAGTATTTTATAGCAAACATTGCAAAATAAGTCATATATCATTCAACATGGGGAAAAAATAGCCTTCTTCATTCTTGGTTGTAGATTGTCTTGTTAAATATGAATGCTTTGGCTCTCTGTGACATTTTTACATTTAACATAAAAATAAAAAGCTTGTATGTCCTGGTTTCGGCTGGGATGGAGTTAACTTTTTTTTTCTTCCTAGTAGCTGGTATAGTGCTGTGTTTTGGATTTAGTATGAGAATAATGTTGATAACACACTGATGTTGCAGTTGTTGCTAAGTAGTGCTTACACTAGCCAAGGACTTTTCTGCTTCTCACGCCCTGCTAGTGAGAAGCTGTGAGGGGACACAGCCAGGACAGGTGACCCAAACTGGCCAAAGGGCTATTCCATACCATATGACGTCATGCTCAGTATAGAAACTGGGGGGAATTTGCTGGGGGGCAGCAATTGCTGCTTGGGGACTGGCTGGGTGTTGGTCGGCGGTTGGTGAGCAATTGCATTGTGTATCACTTACTTTATATATTCTTTTATCATCATTATTATTATTATTTTCCCTTCCCTTTCTTTCATGTTAAATTGTCTTTATCTCAACCCACAAATTTTACTTTTTTTTCCCCCGATTCTCTCCCCTACCCCGCTGGAACAGGGGGGAGCGAGCGAAGGGCTGTGTGGTGTTTAGCTGTCTGCTGGGTTAAACCACAACAGTCTGAAACCAGGACATTGTGTCAATACTGATATTAAGTCAAACACCGGTATTAAGTCAGTGATGTTGTACAAAACTGGTCACCTCTATTCAAGGATTATCTGAAGCTGGCACAGAGCAGGCCAGAAGAATAGGAATTTATTTTTTATCATTAATCTGTGACTATGACAATAGAGTTAAGCTGAAGTTACCTGAAAACTTCCTATAAAGTATTTATGTCTTATGATTATTGTCTAGATATTTATATTTTTTAATTTCCAGAGTTGTTTGTGGATTTTAAAGATACTTTTCTACTAGCTTGTAACAACATTTTGAATGCACATTCTTTATCCCTCGTTCAAGAAATATATAACTGAGTGGAGGGAGTGGATAGAGCATGAAAAAAATCCACCTTATAGCTGAAGTGAAGCATTTCTTAGAATGGTTAATGATATAAAGCTATAAAAACTTTCACATGCATGTGCAAAGGTAAGTGTGTGCAAGTATATTTATGTATCCTTATATAAGGATATGTTTTACAATATTTTTGTGGCTTTATGGCTGTTATTGGCGCTCTATCCATTACTTTTGCATCGTAAATTGTAATATTTGGGGGGGGGGTGTTCAGTGTGCCTTTATTTCAGTCCTTTAGTCATTATTAATCTTTATAGTGTTGCTGCTGACACATTACTTCTTCATTACTATAATTCTTGTCCAGAATAACTTTGTATCAGTGTATTTAGTTTTTCTTTGGTTCTCTTTACACACTCCACCAACTTCCTGCTTAATGCTGATTCTGAGCTTCTATACATTTTGAAAATATGGAAATAGTCAACATTCAGATATATGCAACTGTTTACCACATATATGAAGATATTATTGAAAGAAAATGAAAAACATTATTGAAGTACATATTTTAATAAAGAATGAAAGTTACACCTGAGCTCTACGAGGTCTAAAGCTTTTGGTTTACTAGTATTATTTTTTTTTCTCATGTTCTGGAAAGCTGATAAGAGTCTAAAAGTTCAGTGTTCTGTCAACTTAGTTCTAGGGCTGGGTTTGTTTGGTGGGATTGGGTTTTGGGGGTTTTTTGTTTATGTGGAAACAACACAAGGAATGTTCTCATAGCCATAGGCAGTGCAGTATGTAGTTACTCTTGGGTAAAAAGATGACATGCCTTTTTCAGATCTTTCTTTAACAAAGATCTACAACAAAAACGGTGACAAATTCCAGTCAGCTTGTTTTCTTAGGAAGTGAGCTCTATACAACCACTTCTTGTTTTTGATGGGCCTGGGCCTTCTTGAAAACTAGTAAAAGCTAAAGGGAAGTTGTGTAAGAGGGGAAAAACGTTCTTGAGTCTGTCCTGTGTTCACTAAAAAGCTTTTGTGCTACCAATTGCAGTTCATAGGATGTAAGTTTTCCTTAATAAAATATAAATAAAATCTTTAAATCTTAAAGATACTGTGTCGTCTTTGGAAGCAGTTTGAAGAACATATGCAATGCATCAGAGATATGTAGTGAGTACTTCATTTATATTTAATTGACTTTCAAGCCAAGAATGGAATATTGTTTAATTCACACTGAAAGGCAAGCTTTAAAAGGGGGAGACAAAGGATGAGGAAATTTAAGATACCACAGCTGTATGTTGCCAAGAGGTGTGGTGAGTCCTGGTAAAGCTTGTTGCAAGACTTTAAGTATTGCATTATACTTCTTTAAGTTACATTATATGGAATGGACAAGGCACACATTTAATGGATTAAAAACTTGTTCGCTACTTAAAAGGTTTTTAATAGGGACAGATCAATAAGGAAGACTTTTGGGAGACCAATGTTTCCTAGTAATCTAGACACTAATGTTCTATGTCATTAAGAGTTTCAAATAAAATGAGAGGTAGTGCTGGTACTGGAGGACTGGGAATGTGGTTAATATGATATCAGTTTTTAAAGAAGGTGTTGGGGTGCTTGCAAGGCCCATACTGAACAAAATGCTCTAGGTAACAGCTGTTAAGATAGGAATATGTGTGTGAATGGAATACCAAAACTAAGAAGGTGTTTGCCGTAATGCTTTGTTAAAGAGGGTAGCAACCATCAGATGAATTAAACAGTAACCAGGGAATTACAAAGACACTTTTGAAATAAAAGAAGGAATCAGTTTGAAAATAAGTGTAAAGGAAAAAGGAGAATTTGTACCAAAGGGGAAGGACCTTGGAGGGGGAACAGAGCAGCAGTAGCAAATAGCTTTCTCACTGCTGGAAATGACCACAGTGGCAATATGAGACTGCCTGGGCCTCACAGAGCAGCCTTTCCCTCAGATGCTGGGCATAGACTGTGTCTAGCTAGTAGGATGCAGTAAGTAGGGACTCGCACATTGGGCATGTGGGATGCTTTTACTGGTGTGTGCATTAGTGGATTGTAGGGACCTTCATGGATATATATAACGTGAGAGCACAGTGGGGGAGATGTATATGAGCAGGGGAAACTGTGCTTCTGGAATCCCTGATTTGGATAAAACTGTGTGAACTGAACAGTTTTTTTCATCAAGGCTCTTGACATCTTGGGAACTGAAAACCAGTAAGTATGATTTCTGTATTGGGCAAACTAATAGATACATGATTAAATATGGCACAGTGGGGAGAGCAACGTGGCAATAGAAGGAAGTCTTGCCTCAGGTATCTACTCAAGTTCCTTGAAGGCATCAACAGGAATGAAAGAGCTACTGCTGACAGTCCAGTTGAACTGATGGAAGTTTTGCCATCAAATAGGTTTGAAGAAATTACAGAATGAGGTCTAATAATTTATTCTCATGAATGAATAAGGAACTGACAGGTCTAAATTATCACTTTTTAAGGTGAAAGGAAATCAGTGCTGTCTCACAGGGGTTTGTTATGACCTTTGCTGTTTACTGTTCATCCTTTTCCAAGAGCTTGACAGTTTGCTGTTGGTCTTAAGTTATTTGGAAGGATAAAGAGAAGGACCAGCTGTGAAGAAGTATAGGTGGAGTTCTGTGCAGAAGAACTGCGCAAGTGTTATCTGCCATTTTATTGCTCTGTTAGAAATAACTGTAAAGTGATGTGAATGAAAAAGCAGATTATACATTTTCCCTATAAAAGTAAAATGCCTGTAAAATGATTGGCTCTCAGCAGACTATTTCTATTCAAGAGTAAGGTCTTTTGATTAGATTAGCATAATCAAAACAACTCATTGGACAAAAGCAAACAATGTTTAGAATAATTAGGAGAGAAAAATACTTTCAATGCTATAAATTCTGTGTTTCATGTACAGCTTGAATACAGCCTGGGAAAAGCTCAGGACATAACAGGGTGAGCTAAAGTATGGAAGTGCTTCTGTAGAAGGAATGATAACAGGCCAGTTTGAGTGAGGTGCATTAAATAATGTCTGACATGGAGAGAAGCATGAAGGGAATAATTTTCAATTTATTCAAATTAAATCTGAAGGTGACATTTTCAAATAAAATGTTTCTACATGTTACACAGCTGTGGAACTCTTTGCTGCAGGTTATAGCAGATATTAAAAGTTTACAGCTTTCAAAAAGCTACTGTACAAATTTATAGCCTCTTGAAGGCATTCAAGATGGTAGTTTCAAGGTAGTCTGCCTAAAAACCAGGAGTATGTCTTGGGAGGCAGTGTCTCAGGGAGATATTTAAAGGGACCATTCTAGATCATAACCTCACTAACCATTAAACTGTAGTGTCATTAATAGTGTTTATCTTTGAGTATGTGAAAAGACTATCAAGTGCAAAGTTGTTATTCCTTTGTTCACAGCATTTAATAAAATAATAGAATAAAATTTGACTGCAAATGATTCAAATGTGTGTACTCCAAGAGATGTGAAAATACTGGAAGTATTGTCACAAGAATAAAGATTTTCAATAGTTGGTCATTAAAAAGAAACTAGTGGATTTTTAACGTTACATTGCAAGGTTGAAGAGTCTTCTGTGCGGCCGTGCTAGAGCCTTCTGTGTCACACTGGAATACCCGCATTGTTCACATGGTGTATATACTAATTCACATCCTTTGAAATTAGCCAGATTTAAAGAGGAAGGGAAAAGGAGATGTGGACTGGTAGGGAGCGATATGTAGTCCTACTAATACATGCAGTCACACGGCATGCCAGCTGTTCAGATTAGCTTTTGAGGGAATATGGATCACTGGAGACAGATACCTAAAAACAGAAAAGATGTTCACTGGTAGGGGGCTTTTAAACTGCTTAGGCAAAGAGATAAAAATGTACTTCCTGGTGCTGAAAATAACTTACATTTTGGAGTACTTTATCAAGGCAGATGCTGCATTCCCTATTACTTGAAGGAGTTTTAGGACATGTAAGATGCTTAGATTGAATTGGGAGAAACTTACCTCCTACTAGGAGAAGTTGAGAAGTAGTAGAGGTAGTACTTAGAGTAGTGTGACTGTCTGTTCTCGTCTTGATACGTGATCAAATCCTCTTCCCTTCATAACCTTTGAGAAAAGTGAGCACATACATACATTAGATACAGTAGCTTCTAGCCATCACAGTTCCTTCTTGAGATAGACATTGCAGTGAAAGTCAGTGCTTCATCTGTTTGTTGCCTTTTGGAATAAGCAAGGAGTAGTTGCCTCCCGACGAGAAAAAAATATGAAAATGTATTCTGATAAGGGGCAGAGAAAAGAGCTCACCCCAGAGAACCTTCAAATGCTAATAAGGGATACTAGGCTGGATGTGGAGCATTACTGTGAGGATGTCATGAAGTGTCCCCTAGCTGTTTTTTCTCATTCAGGCGCTTAGTGTTAGCCATATTTTGGTTCACTAAATAATTCACTCTCCAGGTCAGTTTAGAAGGAACTTGGGAGAGGGGCATTTCTAACCTCCAAAAACATGTGGGTGACAGTTCACCTGCTGAATCTCTTGCCCAAGGTTATTTGCAGAACCCTTTCTTTTTTATTGAAAGTTTGCATTTTTCTTGTGGCAGCCAGTTTAGTCTTCTGCAGATAAATCTTATGTAGAAATAAATATGTTAGATTGAAATTCTTTAATATAGAGTAAATGGTTTTACTTTATAGTTTATTCTATGCAATTATGTGGCTTATTGTATACTATATATCTTTCTAAATATTGATGTCCTGAAATTCTATCACCAATAAACCATCAGAATGAAATACTGACTCTGCTGAAATCAATAGCAAAATGCTTATTGACTTATTTTGAATCAGCATTTCACCCAAATAATTTTAGGTACAGAGAAGAAACGTCTGCGCTCTTCTACGAATATCATGGGACTGCAAATCTGCTTAGGTCAAAGTCACTGTGAGGTTTTGTAAATAGAGCTTCATATCATGTGTAAACTAAAGAGATAGGTGTGTGATGAAAACTCCTTTCTTTTTTCTTTTTTCTTTTTTTTTCCCTCTAATGAAAGATGCTTTGAGAAATCACCTGTTGTGTTAAAAGAATTGCCTAATTAGTCCATAAGAACTCAAAGGAATCTTGAAAGTCCAGAGAGGTGAAAGGGGGCAAAATTCATTACGAAGCCAACAACTGCTCCTGTGACACTGGGAACAACCCTTTGTACTAAGTGGTGGGATATGTGTAGAAATAGTCTTCAGATTACATGTTCATGTTGTTAAATTAAAGACAAACCTGCCTGTATAGATGAGTTTTGAAAACTGACAAAACCACTGAAGTTTCTTAGAATTGTTGACTGGAGTTATGTTGTAATTCATTTAGAGAAAACAAGAAAGACCACACTAGAACTTGCTTGTCTCGGTCAACAGTAAATTAGTGAATTAATTACATTCGGAGAAATACAGCAGATTGTGGCAGTGTTCTGCCTGTCAGACTCTGATTCAGGCTCAGCTAGTGACTAAGTTTCACTCCAGCACACATCTAAAATGCAAACTTGGAGTTTTTGCTTAGTTTCAGTGGGCTGCAAGTACTCTGAAACTATTAAGAAAATAGCATATGTGTTGTAAAAGTCTTAATTTTTAATTAGATTTGGCATGCTGTCTTGAAATTCTGTTGTGACGAAAGTGTCAATGAAAAATATTTATAAAATGCTCTGTATTTACGTACAATGTCCAAGTTTATGTACAATGGGACTAAACTTAAGGAACTCAATGAGTAAGCAAACAATTCTTTGCCATCACATATGTGAAGGCTGTGTTTTGCATCCTTACTTTATGCTAACTTTGTAAGTCCAGAAGTCCATGCTCTTTTCTGCCACTTTGCTAGAGAACCATGTCTTAGGTTCACCATATATGCAATAGGTTTCCTATACTAGATTTTTTATTTCTTATTAATTTCAGTTAGCTGCTATGGGCACCACAGCAGAGTACAAAAGTTTTTGGCTTGGAACAAACATTTGGGAAAAATACAGTTTTAACAAAAAATTAAACTATAGTAGTTCAACTGTAATGTATATATTTTAAAAGTCTAGAAGTTTGGATCTTTCCAGATGCCAAGAAAAGAGGAAAATAATATTTAGTGACCTCAAAGTTGATGAAACTTCTGAATGTTCTCAAAGAATTCAGTCATCTGGTACTCTGATACATTTAAGTATCTGAATGCTAAATTTGTAGCTACTTAAGCCACCTGAAAAATGACACAATGGTTCATAACTAGAACATATTTAAAAATCTGCTTGAACACAGATCTGTCTGACAGTGCTTCCAGATCTTTGATCACTTTGTCAAGCTGTTCTTGTGTATTAATTTGAATTTGAACAATTCATTCATTTTAATTTGCTAGGCAACATACGGTCCTTAACTTGTTCAATTTTTCCCCTTCATCTAGAATCTTCAACTCTTACTCTATTTTTGCCTTGGTGGTTATTTTTGTCTTAAGATGTAAAAGTTTTCTTCCTTGTGCATGAGAACTATTGGCTTATTCTTGCAGTTCCTCATATGATGAAGTAACCCACGCAATGTATGCATCCTTACAATTGCTGAGAAAATTGTTGTCTCTTAAAGCCTCCTAGACTTTCCTTTTCCACTTATGTTACAGCATTTCACAGATAAGATAATAGTACTAACTTTGTTTTGCATGTTCCTAGACAGCAGATCACTCTGATGTTTTTATATCTGCAATGTTTATTGCAACTTTGCAGCAGAGTATTCAATGTAATGCTATGGTTCAATATAGTATATAGAAATCCCATGTTGACCACTGCTAAGTGTCACCAAATGAAATGCCCCTAGTGAGGTACAAAGGATGTTTTAATTCTTGTATAATGCTTTTTGGTTTGTTGGGTTTTTTGTTTGTTTGGTTGGTTGTTTTATGGTCCTGAGGCTTGCTTTTTGGCCTCCTCAGTTTTTTTTCATTCTTGCTGTTCAATTAATATTTCTGGGTTTATTGTTTCATAAATTCTTTTCAGAACCACCTTCAAGATAAAGCACTAAATATAAAGCACCAAAAGAACATTCTGTAATTTGTAAATTCTTTTCACTTGCTGCTGGTCTTGGGAGGCATGTCAGTTTTCTCCAGATATCTAGGCTGCACAGGCTGAAAGCATCTTTTCACTGCCATTCAGCCTGTGGACATCCACAGAAACATTTTTCAGACCTGGAACTTTTTCTGTTCTTGCTTTAATTGGGAGAATAGTTTTGTATGTGCTTTATTTTATATTTGATATTCTTTCACCTGCTTAATCAGTATCATGTAGTGTGATTCTTCTTTGTATTGTTTCTTACAGAGTTATTTACATTCCAATCCATGTCTCTCTTTGTCTCTCTTCCTCCCCCCCCCACAGTAATTTGCAGTTGAATCATAAGAGCCCTCAAACTCTTAAACATCTCACTGGATTTACTCATTTTGTTGCCACCTCCTTCATGGTATATCAGCTTTTCAAAAATTCACATGAGCAATTTAACTTCTGGATTTTTCTTTTTTTTATTTAGCTTTGTCCTGTCGTTTTTGCCTGTTCACGGGTGCCCTTCTCAGACAAGATGTTGATCTTTCTTTTCCCCTTTTCTTCTTACTATGTTCTCATCTATGTCTTTCAGGCATCATAGTGCTTTTACATTGAACATATGAATGCTATTACATAAAATTTGGTGTTGACGTCAGTATTGTGCCTTTTTCTGGGTAAATTAATACTAAATACAATTCTAAAATGTAAACCATCTAAGGTTTTTGCTTTTCAACCACTTTTCCAAATTAATAGTTCTTATTTGCAAATTGCTCTCATTTCTGCAAAGCCATGGTCTACTAAAGGAAAGTTCTTCTCTGTTCCTTACCACAAGGAAAGGAAAATTGTTTATCATGAGGTATTGTATCTGTTCTTTCAGATATTTACTTTGTATTTCAGTCCAGTTTGTTAATGAAATTCATTATATGGCCTTTGCCTTTGACCTAAAAGCTTATTTGTCCACAGTGGCCTGTTTATTGTTTTTTTTAATTTCGAAACACTAAATGTGTCATGAAAGTACAACTTTGTTATTTTATTAATTTAGGCACAATAACTGAGCTTTGAACAACTCTGATTTCTGATATTTGTAGAATATGACTCAGCTTATTCTCTCCTTTCTGAGCTAAAAACATACTACAGTTTCACAATTCAGTACTTGTAATATTCTTTTAACTTCCTTGCATACTGTCGTACAAGTGTGAAAGTCTCACATGAACAAGCACTTACTGCATCCTATAGAGAATTTTTCATTTGGCCTCAAATAATTCCCAGGTTTTCTTGTCCCAAATACATGGGCATTCAATGTTGTATTGATTTTTCCTCTTCTAGGTGTTAATTTTAATGACTTCTTTAGTAAAGCTAGAATTTTAAGTATTTCTATATAAGCTTGAATGTAATGGTCATTCTGAAAGTCTGTAAGACTTGTGTTGTTTTTTGCAGTCCTGGAACTTTTCAGTTCTTGACTATTTGAGTGGTTTTTTTCAGAGACAGCTGATGGAAAGAACTTGAAATGAAACTTATCTTACAGCAGTATTTGATTTGTATTCATTGCAGGCTGGAATACTTGCTAAGGATAGCACAGCAAATAGGTCTGAGGTTTTGTGTCACAACATAAAATTTTTAGTGACTGGCTTTTATGGTATATTAAGTTAATGCTTGCCATCATAAACAGAACTTCATAAAATACATCGTCACAAATTTGATAGTTGCTGACGTACAAGATGTTTAATGGCATAGCACATCCATTGAAAAAAATGTTCTCACTCTCATATTCTAATAATTAGGAAGCATCTGCCAGTGTGTTAAACAATGAATTTAAATAAGTGACTCCCATAGCTGCCTTCATAAATCATGAATTCAAAGCATTTGTTATTGTGAAATAAATTCCTATTTGTCAAGTGTATCTACTTTCAAATTTTATATTCTAAACATGGAGTGATTCCTTTGTTCTCAATTTGTCCTGCTAAAGGCTTCATTTTGCTCAGTTTCTACGTCATGTCAGCAGTACTTCTTCCAATGTGCTAACTAGACCTAACACACCATGGAAAAATTTGCTCTTGGCAACACAAACCAATTTTTTTTTAATAACTCAGCTGTACAATTCTGAAAAATACAGGCTTATTCTAGAATATTGTTATAAAGATTAAAAACAGTGCTGGGAAGAAGGTTAACAAGCATATACCTCTTTTCCATTGAGAAAATTTGGGTGTAGATTTGAGTTTTCCATCGTAATGGAAGTTACTGTTAGCTTGTAGAGGAATGAGGAGAAGAAAAGAGAGATTAAATTAAAAAAAATGGTTTTGGAAAAAGAAGAATTAAAGGAGGAGTGTAAATAAGTTTCCCTCAAGTAATGTGTGCCAGCATTAATTCTGTTTTCTTAAAAATTTGATGAGATGTTCTCTTTATCCCAAGAGTAATGTTAATATGTAATGCTGTGCAACGATAGTATGTAATGAACTTAAAATGTCAGTATTTAGAGCTGTAGATCATTGAAATATCTTATTACAACAACATCAGATGATAAGTTATACCTAAATCTGAACAGAATAATAAAACTCTTGCTGTAGTGAAAATATACTTCCCCCTCTTTACTGACTTAAACGTTGATACTTCATGTACTTGCATAGTTTAGTACATAAAATTGTTTTTAATAAAGAATATTCATTTTTAAGGTTTTATTCTGGTTTACTGTCACATAATGACAAAATCCCAGAGGATATAAAATCCAAGGACATGCATGTATATATGTGACTGTATGTGCTATAGGACATGTAGTAAAAAATTGGTTATAAAACAGTGTTTATAAAAATTCAGAGTATTTGAAACAGTTATATTTTTCACACAAATATCATTTTCTTTTTGTTACTATAAAAAAATCCTGAAATACAAATAGCTGAAAGCAAATACATTACTACGAATATTACTTCTCCCTTAATGGCAGCTGTAGCTCCATTCTGTTGTGTTCGTGTTTTGTCAATTAGCTGTCAGTCTTCCTCTCAAGAATAATCCAGTGTTTACTAAAAAGTGTAATTTGAAAGGGGATCAGAGACCCACAGTTGTACTCAAGAGATAAACTTTTCAATTCATGAATCTGTTAGATTATACAGTGTTCACTCGGATACCTCTTTCTAAAGTAAATGTTAAGGTTTATAAATTGATGTACAGGCTGTGCTTCAGATGGTACTAAAAATTACTTTGGCAAGGAAGATTATCATGGTTTTCCTCTCTGGCATGTGTCCAACTACTGAATCATATAGACTTAATTTTTCATGCTCAGTTTTGCATGTCTGGTCATGCCTGCCTAGTATGTCTCACCTTCCTAGTTAATTAGCATTTAAAAGGCAGCATTCCAAATATACAAATATTTCCCCTATACTCGACAAGTTTCTCTGCTATTGCAAATCCAAAAAATGACTTAACCTACTATGGAACTTGCAGTTAGCAGTCATCTGTGAAACCTGTAGTTCAAATAACTTAATATAATCTCTGAACTCTGTGTGGCAGAATTAGGTGAAGCATCCAATTTGCTTGGAATAGGTAACTACATAAAACATAGGATTATACTCACATTCTTCTATTTTTGTTAATTGGATTCCGGCTTTGGGGTAATTTGGGATTTACACCTCCCCTTGCTTCTGCTACAAAGTAAACTTTTTTGTTTGTGTTTCACAGCTGTTTGAATTCAGCAAAGTCTGTTTTGGAGTGTCATAAGCAAAGCTTCTCTTCACTTCTGCTTCCAGCACTAGCATTCAGGTCAAACTACCTTTTTTGCCTCACAGTTTGAAAACCAATTGAAAGAACACTTTGAAATTTCAAAAGAGAAAATATCATAGGTCACGACTAAGAAATTAAAAACATCTCTGAGTTCATAAATATTACCCAAAGGTATAGGTTATTATGATGAAGGCTGTATCCAAAATGGCTGTAATTTCTCTGTCAAAACAAAATGTTACTACAGACCCAGAAAAAAAATGGGAAACTTAAAGGTATAAATATTTTCTGGATATTTACAATCATATGACACTTCACTAGCCTTAGGTTCTAAACCATAATTTAAATAACAGCAACAAAATGAGCTCGGCTGGATGGCTATTTCAGCTTTTCCATCTCTATAATCTAGAAGGAAAACTTTCTTTGAGTCTACTATACAGTAGCTGTCTTTCCTGTGTTACACCATGACCAGTCTTTGTCAGCACACTAATGGTGTGAAGATCATCACGCTTCCACACTGTCTTGGATGAAAGGATTCAGGAGATGGGGTGGGGAAGAAGAGTTCCCACCCTACAACTTGCCGAGGGAAAAGGTAAAGTTATTTAACCATGGTCTTATCTGATTGTCTGGACTTGTGTCATCAGTGCTGCCTAATCCCTATATCGAAAGTAATTATAGGTATGTGGCAGCATCTAGGTGAATATTTTACCTTTGACTCTTATTTTTTTAAAAAAGAAAAAAAAAGCTAAATGACTAATGAGATATATTCCATATTATGCTTAGAGTCAGAATGAGGACAAAAAGTGCAGGGATATTTTAGAGTTCAGAAAACAGTTCTTATTAATAATTTTTGTGTTTGTGATTTTAGGGGAATGCACTTCTTGAAAAACATGTCAAAATCTCTTTTGTTTCCTACTTAGAAGTAGTAACGTAGCTTGGCTTCCATTAAGCATGCAGTCCATACTCCAAAACAATTATTAACAGTTGAACTTTAATTGCAGCTTTTCTTTCACTAGAATCTGGTTTGGTTGTTTGGCTGTAATGAAATGTGTAGGAATGTCAGTTTTCTCTGAGATTTTTTTTGTCCTCTTTCTTAAGTTCATTAAAAAGTTGTCACGTTGTTAATCAAAGCATCACAGCTGCAAAAATTTCCTTTCCTTAGGCAGCTAGGCTAAGCTGTGTCATGTAAAATTCCCGAAACTACCAGAATGCTCTTTCAGAGATCCTGGAAATTGTACCTTCATCTCTGTTAAACTATCTCACGTGGGTACTGTGTGGAATAATGCCCATTAAGAGGGAAGATGTTTGTTGCATGTCAATCTATTAGGTAACTTGGGAATTAAGTGCTATAAGGGTAGCAATGTTTTATTCCTAATGAGAGGTTAAATTCTGTTTTTTTTCTGAAACCCACAAAATAATGATTCATCGAAGGATTGCTGTATCTTCTATCTTCTTATTATTTAGTAATTAATAAATGTGGGAGGAGTCCCTCAGAATAAATTCTTATTCAGCCAGTTGTATCAAAGCCTCTGTATAGCCGAGCAGAGTGATCGCAGTTTCTGGATTTGTGAGATCACCTCTACTAACTAATAGCTTTAATAGCATTTCTAGACACCCTAAATAATGCAGTATAGCTATAAAAACTGTCTAGGGACAACCAAAGCAGCAGCATAAACTAGGATTTGTATACTATTTTAAATTATATCAACTACCATTTCGAGCCAGCTAGTCTGCAAAAGTAGGCAGCATTTCTCCACTTTTGCTCGAGGACTGGGAACCCAGATCATATTCTGTGCTCGGTTGCCAGATGGACTTTGTGGAAGGCAGCCAGCACAGCCTGTTTCAGCCAGCCAGTCCTGTGAACACTAGCTGCTGTCTCTGGACTCTGTTTTGGTTTGGGGCAACTGTGAACACAGCAGTGAGCTCATGGAAGATGTAACTCATATTCATTGAATTAATATATGAGTGAATCAAGGAGTCTGTATGAGACTGTCATGTGTTTCTGTATTATATAAATTTTTTAAAAATTCAACATTAAATATTTCTTAAATAGGATAAAATTTATCCTTAGGTATTAAGTTTCCCATCAAAAGTGGCTGATATGTTTTTATGGTCGTGTTTAGTCAGTGGGAGCCTGAACACCTGCACTAACTCTTACACCACAGATGCTGAGACAGGTGTAAATACATGGAATTTTATTTGTGGGGTCCAATGTTGATTTTCTAGATTATCCTACTACTTTTACAGTGAAGTGCTTGAGCTGAACAAAATCACTAAAAGTGAATAGTCACCACCTTTAGTAATTCTGTCTATTCCTCTTAGCTGTCTATTCCTCTTAGCTGTTTTCTTAGCTGTCCTGGTCTTGGCCTGTAACTGAGCTGGATTGGATTTCATGTAGAGACATTGCTTAGAGCAATTGCTTGCTACGAATATAATGAATTAAATTTTCACCGGAGTGGCATTCTGTTGGCTTATATTTTAGTTGGAGATGTTTACAGAGCTAACAACTGTCTAAAATAAAGTCTTTATTTCAAGTGGGTTAGTGCTAAACTAAAATGTTCCTGTTTCATTGTTAAATAAAATGAAGATCCCTGAAAAAAACTGGCTCAAATAGCTGTCTGCACATTTCTTACTATAGTCATAGATGGTCTTCATTTTGCCAGAAACACAAATTCATTAATTCAGGATTTCTGTTAACAGTAAGTGAGTTTAGATTTATTTCATGTTTAATACTATGTTAAATTTTGAAGCAGTTAAGCATCATTTGCAGATATGCCCTTTTATAACTGGGTATCTACAATAAAAGAATATCTACAATAGAGGAAATTGCCCTATTAAATACTTGCACATTATCCTAACTGTTGGAAATTAATATATCATTAGAATAGTCAGAGGTTTCTTAACTGTTTAGTAAATGAACTGAAGTAAAGACATTTTGTATTTCTTTAGTTTTTGAGATGTTACTTCATATATTAATATATATTAAGTATACATAAATATAAATTACTCAATTTCAGTGTTAAGTTCTTTAAAATAAACTCATACCCACATTACATCCCCTGTCTAAAAAAAGGTTTAAAAATTATTTTGGCAAATCACGTCCATACGCTAACAGATGTTCTAAGTTGGTAGCCATTCTCACACATGTGAACAACTTCGGCCCAAAACAGCATCATCTCATGTTTTTCACATCATTGATCATGATAAGGGCTTTTGAGGGCTGGCTGCTACAGGGAAAATAGGCTACTGTCAAGTACTATCCCCAGCAGATAATAGTATCTTCTATGATGGAAAGAAAACAGGGAATTACATTACGTTTCTATTTTCAGATTTTCACAGACCTGCCTAGGCTAATAACTTCATATGAAGTCCCCTATTGGGTTCTTAAGCAAGTTAAAACACTGATCTGCCTGTATGAACTGAACAGATAATACTATGTAGTAACCAAATAAACATATTTTGAGGGCATTGTTTCAAGTGAAGCTATGTCAAACTAAGCTGTTCTTTAGAAAACATAATATTTAAACAGGCGTAAAAGAGTCAAGAGTCTGAAAGCTAGCGTTTTTTGAGCTGCATAAGATTTTATTCTTAATCTTGCTGGGCAGGGTGCTGCTTTTGAAGTGTTACATAGTTAACATGGAAAAAAACTTGTCTGGAGAAATATGCATATGATCATGAAAACACACAATAAAACGTTAAATTAATATGCCTTGGTGTTTGGTCTCAGTGTTTGCTGTACTGAATGAACTATTTTTTCTCCATAACATGTTTAACCTTTTTCTGCATTCACACTTGCAATGGTAAGGTGTATAAATGGTATTGTGAGAGAATGTTTTAGAACTTTTGTTTTTTAAACACTTAAATACTGATTAAAGTCATGCTACTCCTGGACATTAATTTGAAAACATATAAAAATCTGATGTGATAAAGAATATTGTGGAGTTCATTTTTCCCTCTAAATTAAGAGAAAAGAATGAAAAGAGAAAATTAAGAGAAAAAAGAGAATTAAGAGAAAATTAGAGAAAAGAGAGAATTAAGAGAAAAAGAGAAAAGCTACAATTCTTATAGCTAATATATGTTCTTGGCAAAATTGATGGACTTTAATTGAAATAGGCCATTCTGAAGGCTTAATCGTAATTAATCAATCCATGGCCTTCCATAATGTTCCTCTCTCTGATGAATTTCACCCTGAATGTTAATGTAGTAAAGGAAGACAAATTTATAGTGTTTATCCTATTGGTGTGGAATTCGTAACTCTCTCTCTTTGGGGGCAGTCAACTAGTGTGTTGCTTTACCTTTTTCCATGTATATTAGCTTGAATTTGGCCTGTTGTCTCCTCCACGGGGTAGTCTCCGTCTAGAGGTTTCTTCAACATGCAATCCAAATTCAGCTTATCATTAAGAAGGATAATTACTATCAAAATTGTCTGCTTTTGGTTGGTTTCCAGTACACTTTATTAGATGTGTGTCATGTCTTGTAAACTCAGGACAAGTTATTTCTTAGCTAACCAAAATGGTAGTACTTCATGAAGTAGCTTTGTATGGTATGCTATTACTAAACCCAACTCAGTTTAATCCGGTCCCTCTACCCCAGCATCCATCATTCACGTACTCATGAAAAAATAAACATCATGATGTTTATTTTAGGAAAGAGTACTGGAAAACCTGTAGTCATGCTTCAATTTTGATCTTGGGTACTTCACAAGTTAATTGTATTGCCTTAAGAATTAACATATAACTCACAGAGGCCTTCTTTCCAATTACTTTGTTTCTGTTTTATTTACATTGCATTAACAGAAAGGAAGGAAAGAGCACAGATTACACTTAAGTATTTTACTGAACCATGACAACTATCACTCTTGAAGGGAAATAACAAGCATATGCTGTATTTAGGGAAATTTAAAAATATATTACATTGTTGTTATCCTTGACTATCCTAGTGAGGGATTATATATATGCGCCATCTGCGGTTCAATAACACTAAATATTTAATGAGTTTACAAATAGTAGATAAATATTTAACACAGCTCTGTAGAAATTTGCATGCATTGAACAACTGTTTGTCACTGCCAAAGAAAATGGCCTGATCTGGGGACATGATTATTTCAGTTAGCAATTCAGATTGCTTCTGTGGAATCAGACCTGAGATAGGAGAATGCTAGCATTGGAAAAGGACCCATTGCTCAAAGTGTCAAGTCACTCATGCTTTGGTTCCCTTATTAGTCCTACCAGCGTGGAATTTGCTGTTGCATTCATTGTGTGGCTGCGGTAATTGTGTGGTTGTACAGCTCTCCTGCTCAAACTATGGCCGTATCTCTTCTGATGGCCTTAGCTTTGCATCTCACATGATACTCCCTCTTGATGCCTCTAAAATGAAAAGGAAATACTGAGTTTATTCATGAATTTATTTAAAGCATTTGCCTAGAGCATTTACAGCCGGATAGACTTCACAGAGCTTCCAAATATTAAATGGATTCAATGTCAAAAAGTAGAAAAGATAGCAAAACCAGAAATCTTACTTCTCAGTCCCTTAATAGTTTGTAGCCTCAAATAAAATTTCATGAGAATATGTGCCTTGCATGTAGGTGATTCAGCAATCTTCTTATAGAGGTAAAGAAGTATGAAAATAAAGAAACCTCACGTGTGACCAGATCCTTTATTTTGGTTGTATGGATGTAATTTCAAGAACTTCGCCCAATTAAAAGCTGCTGTGGAACCACAAAAAATTATAGAGAAAACTGTTCGCGAACTGTTGAAAAGCTAATTTGTCAAAATTCCTCAAAAAAATACTGTCTTTAAATATATTCTATTTTAGGTAAGTATAAGCCACAGATGGCCATGAATTTCAAAATTTGATGAGTCAATGGCCATTGCAGTGTACACAACTGGTGTGTGTGGGTATATTTGCATAAATATGTATCCATACAAATATAATCTATGCTTCGAGTGGCCTCACAGTGTCATCATATGCCTGTAGGGAAAAACACAAGGACAAATGCCACACAGTTCTCACTATTCTCTTGTCAAGAAAAGCTGTTTGCCATCATTTTTGCATTAAGTACTGGTCTTCTGTCTGAAAACTTCTACTCTGATTATTGTCTGTTGTTTAGAATGTAGGTCTGAAAGTTCATTACGGAAAAAACACACCCTGTAGTTCCTTCGTGAAGTGGTTATGATCCATTCCTCATTAGAAATGGGGAGAGGTACTGTCATAAACTCAGGTGATTCACATTATGTTGTCAAATGCAAATTATTTTGGTTATCCTTCATCACTGGAACAGTCTCTCACTGTCTTCATTTCTTCACTACCATTGCTGTGGCCCACAGCTATGAAGGAGATATAACATGCTGCCGTTTTGAGTATTTGGAGAACAATGTCTGGGGGAAGCAATTTTAGGAGCCTATTGATCACACACAGTTAGATTTATTACTAGGTAACTTGAAAGAATAATCTACCTAAGGACATTTGTAATAAAACAAAGAAGTTAGCAGTTAAAATTATTTTTTTTTTTTTAAGGACAATACTGGACAGTAAACATCTGCCTTATTTAACATTTTAACTAAACGGCTTTCAACTAGCTCATTCTCTCTCTAAGTTAACCTGAAATCTCTTGCCCTCTCAAATAAAGATGAAGATTTTTATTTTTTTTTTAACTTTAAGCTGGCTACTCACTTTGCTTTTATCCATTTCTGTCCCCTCTCTGGGGACAGAGCAGTAGTTAATGATTGTCTCTTACTAGCTTTTTGATATACACGTCATGTTTCCAGAACTAAATCAAAGAATTTCCACTTCCTTGCAAGCAAAGCTATGCCTTTAGCAACTCACATTTAAGGAAATACAGTTACAACATTAATCCCTACAAGATGTTTAGCCAGAAATTCATCTTCATCAGCTACTTTTCAAATTATAGTCTCTGATTCAGGTCTTCTAGGTAGGTTTTGTTTGTTTCAGGTTGTGGTTTGTTTGATTTTGGTTGGTTCAAGTTTCAGCATTTGCAAATAAACTGTATCTAGTCTATGTTTTTTTCTTTATACTGAGTATCAGGTGGTAGCTAGGACTCTATCTGTCATCTAATTAATAGTAATAATGAGAATACCTTTGTTTTCATGATTTTGTCTTCTTAAGGACTTAATCTTTTGAGAGACTAGTCTGGTGATGCATTCCGTACCTTGAAAGCTTCTCAAACAGCTCCTGGAAAAGCTTCAAATGAAAAAATCCTGAGACAAATATACATATTTTACATCATGCAATAAGACTAATTACTTTGGGAATTTAACAAACAGGCAAGCAAAGATTTCTGATTGAAAATGTCTTTCCAATAGCTGTATCCTTGTTATATCATTGTGATACCAACCCTCCTAATAAATTAGATCAAATCACCATACTGCTGCTGTAACGTAAAAACTTGCCTTCTCAGGTAGACAAGACTTAAGTTATTTTAATCAGAATATGATTTTTAAAATATTAACAGTCTAATTAGGTTTTATAGCTTTTAGTCTTTTCTTTGTGTTTTTCAGCTTTGCATTGTAAGTAGTCTACATGTACAGCATTGCCAGCTGGGTTTAGCTGTTGCAAACTCTAATCATCCTCAGATTGAGAAAAAATTTTTCAGTCAATTTTGCAAGTATGAATAACTAATGAAAAGTCATGCTTGAAATTTTCAGAGTTGAGAGCATATTGGCTGGCATTTTTAAAAACATCATTAATGTATGGATTTGACAGCTAGACAGTTATGAAACTGTCCTGTTTCATTAACACAATTCTTTGTAGTTACTTGATATTCCCAAGTGAAACCAGAAGTCACACAAACTTTAATGATATTTTTAAACAGTAACTATGCTGGGTGATGATGACTAGCACCTAAAATGTGATTCCTCCCCAGTGTGGGACAGATTTATGTCATCGGAAGCAGTAGCATAAAATTTACTTTTTTTGGAGGTGAGACTTTTCCTCCCTATTAGGATGAAAACTAAACAATTTAATGTCAGTAAACTATTTTGAGGAAAGGAATAATTTCTCTGCATGCGTATGGTTTATGTACATATTTTGGATTCTGTTCCTTCAATGGTGTTATGGTGAATTAAATTGCTACCATAAAGAGAAAATAATTTACTTTAACAAAGTATAAAGCATGTCAATAAAAATGATATCTCTCATCTAGATGTTTTACAAATACAGAAGGCATTTATAGTCTTAGGAGTCATGTGACAACCAGTTTTATTAATTTGTTATAATAATGTTGTCTCTTTAACGTAGACTGGATTTCTTTAGATCCTAATCTGCATTTTTATACAATTTAGCATGTGTATAGAGAAAGACTAGTAGGGATTATGTATATATGCATATAGATATTTAATAACTAAATAGTGCTACTAGACCCTGTTACACTTTTCTGATGAAAGGCCTGCTTTTTATTTCAGTTCACATTGTATTAACAAATACAGTATATATTGTAATCATTGTAAGCTTTAGACTTTAACTTGGTGCTATGATTGTGAGAAGAAATAGACGCTTACCATTCGTTAGGCACACTTGAATCCAGATCCTGCAAGTGTATATGTATGCCTACAAGTATATATATATATATTTTTTGCCTTAGCTGCATGAGAAATAATGACAGAGTGTCACTATTTGCAGGACTGCGGTCACAACTGAGTCAGAGTACACAACCTATTAAGCATTTTAACTTCATCATCAGTTTTTGTTAAAGTGAAATATTCCTATTTCCTTCCTTTGCTTAATATGTGTGTGTGTGTGTGTGTGTATAGCCCTAGTGAGATTTATAAGAGGCCCTGCAAAAAAATCAAGAAATACAGATTGGCTCGTCATCATATCATACTGCAATGAGATGTTGAGATATTCTTTTGAGATCAATGATTTTTATCTTGTTAAAGAAAAAGGATATCTTCTTTGAGAGATGGAATCTTTAGATCCATGAAGTTCTTGCCTGGTTTAGCTTTGAATTGGTTATTTGAATGAGCATAATATAATTGAATTTTGAAAACAATAGATAACCATATACTGAGCAAAAACTTTTATCATATCTTATGAACTACATGTTCTGACAGTGCATCAGCCAGAATTTAACCAGTGTGGATGAAGGCTTTTTTTTGTATGCTGAAGCATCAGAGTATTTCAAATCTGAATTGTTCTGAATCTTGACAAGCATGGTATTCAGGCAGAATTATTCAGAGTAAAATGAATGAAAGCAAAGCGTATGAGTTAAAAAATAAACAAACTAACAAAACTCTGAATCTATAAGGAGGGCAAAAAGTTTTCTTTTTCTTTACCTTAATAAGAGTGAGCATTTTTCTTTCTATTTAATTGGCGTCAAAATTGTATCTATGCCTAAGAAGAATGTGTATAAATAATACTTTGAGAACATGAATATATTTAATTTCATGTAGAATATTATGACAAGCTATACTCCATGTTTGTAATTGATGTAATAGAGGAAGAGAGAGAATCTCCCTCATTTTATGCATGTTTGCAGTCCTTCAAATTTTTGCTTCCTTTTTTGCTACCATAGCTAGTTAACAATAAACACTAACAACTTCTGAATAATATGCTATATGTTCTTAATAATAAATGTACAAAATGAGCCCATTAGCATTAATTATCGGGGGGGAGTAGACTGTTAGGTTTGCATTTATGATTAACATTTGTGATTGCTTTTACTACAATCCCATATAAACAAGGTATTTTATGAATTAGGGTTTTTTATGGACACAATTGTACATTCTTGGAGAAAGATGGAATAGACTTTGTATGAAGAAACTTCACTCAATCTGAGTAAGACTAAAGTAGAATGATTTTTTTAAAGGCAAGGTTCAGTTTTCACTTTTGTAAAAACCGTGCTGAGGCATGTTGTTGATTTCATCACCTCCCTTCTAAAAAATTGTGTCTCCTGAGCAAATAAATGCATGTTCTTTATTCCACACTAGCAAGTAGTGTGAAAGAGTCCAGCATAATGCACTCATGTATGAAACATTACATTCACTGTATATATGTGCTTTGCCTAAATATGCTATTTTTAACACTCCTTTTTACTAAACATACATACATAAACTGTGCTGTTAACTTGTAGCTGTTGCTGTCTGTATTTTTCTGCAAAACAGGTTTTATTTTGATTCTCACATATCCAATTCTGCCATTTTCATTGGAGTTCTTTGTTTTAAAGAGGATTGTATTTCATTTTTATTTTACAGAGTTACATACATGGAAGCAGTCAGGCTCAGTTTGTTGCAGAATCACATATTATTCTTCTGCTGAGTATCCTTCAAACTGGTGATGAATAGAAAAAAAGCAAGCTGAGGCACAGTGTGCTGTTAAGTAAAATTGCTCTGAAAGTGAATATCATTGAACTTTTGAGCAGGTATTGTATTTTGGCTTACTTACTATATGTTTAAATAAATATTCAATGTTGTTGCTATTTACTGCCAAGTAAAGCTGACATTACTTTTCACTAATATGTACCTTGTTATTTCCTTTGTTACTCTTATGCCTGGTTACTAATCTTAATGTTTTTCCTTTCAGTGTTATCTTTTCAGTAGCAGAAACTAATTTTCTTCTCTTTTTCACTCTTTATTATAAAATTTAAAAATTCAATGTTAAAAATTATTTTATTTCTTTTAACTGACAAGGAGAGCAAACTGAAATTTACTAAACATACATAAAGATGATTTGCCCTCCAGTAGTCTTTGGTTTTGTTTTCTTTTTCCCACCTAATCTTAACAGTTTACTACTACTTCTTGAAACAAATAACCCAATCCCATTTGTTCTGACATTCTCTCCTCCAGAAAGACTCTGAGACCTGCTTTTACTGTTTCATTCTTACTGAGTCAGAGCAAATTTTTTTTTTTTTTGTGAATATGTCTTAATAATCTGTAAGAAAAACTCATACACTGTCTGGTTTCTTTAAACCCTGCTTCTAATCAGCTTTGTTCATTGAGTGAAAACTCTAGCCACCATTAACCACTATTAAAATACAGTCGTTCCATCACAAATACCTTCTTCTAAGGAGAGAACAAGAGGAAGAAAATAACATTTCCCAATTTGAAGTAATAGCCAGATATCAGAGTTTGATGATTGTAGCTACTCTCTTCTTCTCCCCCTGAAGTTATGTTAGCTTAGATCCTGCCCTTCCTCTGGCTTCCCTTTCTACCTTCATCTTTGGCATTTAATATCCAAAGAGAACACTGTCATTACATCTTTTTGCTTCATTACATTCCTTTGCCTGGCATCAATTTTGCTACCAGTGAAACCTTATTTGCTCCATAAATAGTCATCACAAATTTAATTTCAAAGTTATGCTCATATTTTGCAGAGTAAATGCAATATTCGCAATTGAACTGGAATACTGTGTCCAGTTCTGGGTCCCCCAGTACAGGAAAGATGCAGAGTTACTTGAGCAAGTCCAGCAAAAGGCCACAAAGATGATTTAAGGGACCGGAGCATCTCTCCTGTGAGGAAAGGCTGAAAGAGCTGAGACTCTTTAACCTGGAGAAGAGAAGGCTCTCGCGGGGATCTTATCAACGTGTATAGATATCTGATGGAGGAAATGAAGGAGACAGACTTTCTTAGTAGTGCCATCTGACAGGACAAGAGGCAGTGGGCCCAAATTGAAAAACAGGAAATTCAATCTGAAGACAAGAAGACACTTCTTACTGTGAAGGTGGTCAAACTCTGGAGCAGGTTGCCCAGAGGGGCTGTAGAGTCTCCATCTGTGAAGATATTCAAAACCCGACTGGACACAGTTCTGGGAAACCTGCTCTAGCAGGTTGCTTGAGCAAAGAGGTTGGATTAGATCATCTCAAGAGGTCCCTTCCAATCTCAACCATTCAGTGATTCTGTAAATTCTCTAGGTTTTACATCATACCCTAATTAATGTTGTGTCAAAATCACATTGTATTTGTTAAAGTTTTGGAAGCACATTTATTTGTTCATTAGTTCTAAATTGGGCTCCTTTTCTTGGGAAGAGAGAGTTAAAGATAAATAGCTTTACCTGAAAACTGCTAAGTCAAAACTCAGTGATTATTAATTTAATTGCTACATTTTTTTTAAAGTACACAGAGACAGCTATTAAGTTTCAGATAAAAAGTTTCTTCTATAAGAGATAGTACACATCTTATTAGTGTCATCTTCACGCTTTCTTTTGTATAGCCACAATTTATTTTTTAATGTTTTTTGTTTTTCCCAAACTGCCACAATTTAAACAAATCTGTTATCTAAAACAAATCCTGTTGTCTGCTTGAGAATGGGAAAAGTAAACCCAGAAACCAGCTAAGATTAAAAATAAACAAAACTTTTGTTCATGACATATTTTGTTTGTCTGACTTGGGCATGAAAGTGATATCTTTTTGTTGGCAGAGACTGTGTTTAAACCGGGAAGTTGGCATTAAAGCAGCTGGCTGAAAGAATCCTTTCAGTAAGGTTGTCCATTGCCACTTGCAAAAAGAATTCTCTAAGGTTTCATTTCATGGCTCAATACTGTTGACCTGAGTTTTTGGTCACATACAAATTTCCTAAGTGACACGAAATCTTGACAGATTTTAACAGTTATGCATGAAAGAATTAAAATTTCTTTATCCTTTCAATGTTGGTAGTAAATATTAGCTGCTTCATTGCTTCTTCATTATTTGTTTATTCAGGAAATGTTGATAGAAAATGTGGGAATTAGGAAAAAAGTATGCCAGATTGATAAACAGTAGTACATTCACTTTATCCTTTAAAGTTTAAAAGATGCATTGAATTTTAAAACAAGACATTACTATGCTGGTAGTGTACATGCTTCATTTGGTTGCTTCTTTTCCCTTTGTAGTAGTAAGAACAAGGACAAGGTTGTCACTTCTTGCTAGATGTTGAAATGCAATGTGTTTCTCTATAAAGTGAATTTTTAATACCTGTGATGAGAAAATATGAACTTCTATTGCATTTCTATACTTGCTTTTAGATAGTATTTCTACCCAGCCTGCTAGATTATTTCCATATAAAGATCTGGTGTTTTTTCCAGAGCTGTAGCTATATAATTAGGACATGGGTAAGAAGAACTTGTGAAGATGTCAAATATTCAGTTCCAGTTACATTATAAAGCAAAATTAAATTCAGTAAAATCTGTACAATGTTACTGATTACACACTAGGTCTATGCCCCAAATTTTTATATTTTAAACAAGTAGTTTTAGTCCTAACAGATGGTTACTACATCTCCGTAGTAACACAACAGAAGTCACTGTAATAATACAGCATGTACAATGTTACATCAGTAAAACAATTCTGAAAAAAAAAAAAGCACTTTGATTATTTTTGTACTTAATTTTATTTCTATGATATGTTTTCTAACAGCCAAAATACTGGTATTGCATTTAGCAGCAGGTCAGACTAGCTGAAATGAGTTAGATTTAACACTTTCTGAAGACTTTAAAAACTCACACTAAGCAAGCTCCTCAGAACAAGGAGGCATTCTTTCATTTCCAAAGTCCCAAACGGGGTTCTGATTAATTCTGAGGCTCCTTGGAGGTGGCTGATGGGGGCCATCTTACTGAGTCCACAGTATCTTATACCACGGGTGAAGTTTCCTTTTAGAAATAGAAGAAGAAAATCACCATATTTCAACATAGACCTTGTTGAATTCCAGGCTGCAGAACAGTGAATAAAAATTTGAGTAGGCTTTTAAAATCTGAGTGTGGTGGGTCGACCCTGGCTGGAGGCCAGGTGCCCACCAAAGCCGCTCTACCACTCCCCTCCTCAGCTGGACAGGGGAGAGAAAATATAACGAAAGGCTCGTGGGGCGAGATAGGGACAGGGAGAGATTGCTCATCAATTACCGTCGGGGCAAAACAGACTTGACTTGGGGAAATTAATTTAATTTATTACCAATCAAAATTGGAGTAGGATAATAATGAGAAATAAAAACTGAATCTTAAAACACCTTCCCTCCCACCCCTCCCTTCTCAACTTCACTCCCAATTTCTCTGCCTCCTCCCCTGCAATGGCACAGGGGGACGGGGAATGGGGGTTGCGGTCAGTTCATCACACGTTGTCTCTGCCACTCCTTCCTCCTCAGGGGGAGGACTCCTCACACTCTTCCCCTGCTCCAGCGTGGGGTCCCTTCCACGGGAGACAGTTCTCCATGAACTTCTCCGACGTGAGTCCTTCCCACGGGCTGCAGTTCTTCACGAACTGCTCCAACGTGGGTCCCTTCCACGGGGTGCAGTCCTTCAGGTACAGTCTGCTCCAGAGTGGGTCCCCCACATAGGATCACAAGTCCTGCCAGCAAACCTGCTCCAGCATGGGCTCCTCTCTCCACAGGTCCTGCCAGGAGCCTGCTCCAGCATGGGTTTCCATGGGGTCACAGCCTCCTTTGGGCGCATCCACCTGCTCTGGTGTGGGGTCCTCCACAGGCTGCAGGTGGATATCTGCTGAACCGTGGACCTCCGTGGGCTGCAGGGGGACAGCCTGCCTCACCATGGTCTTCACCATGGGCTGCAGGGGAATCTCTGCTCCAGCACTTGGAGCACCTCCTCCCCCTCCTTCTTCACTGGCCTTGGGGTCTGCAGAGTTGTTTCCCTCACATATTCTCACTCCTCTCTCTTCTGACTGCTGCTAGTGTTACACAATTTTTCTCCCTCTTCTTAAATATGTTATCCCAGAGGCGCTACCACCATTGCTAATTGGCTCGGCCTTGGCCAGTGGCGGATCCATCTTGGAGCCAGCTGGCATTGGCTCTGTCAGACATAGGCAAAGCTTCTAGCAGCTTCTCACAGAAGCCACCCCTGTAGCCCCCCACTACCAAAACCTTTCCATGCAAACCCAATACACTGAGAAACAGAACTTTATGTAAGAAGTAGCCCTCGTAATTCTGATATTCTTTTTACGTTATGAAGTGAGGATTTATAGATCTTTCAGACTGACTTGCCCAAGCTAGTTCTAGACTGCATTGGTTGAGGTGAAATGGTTGTGTCATCCAGAGCATGTGGAGACACCGAACTGGCTGACTACAGAGGCGACTCCAGTCAAACTCCAGCACAGCATGGCATCACTGCCTTTCTGCTTGTTCAAGGAGCATTTTAGTCCAGAACAGTTTAGCTCTACCCTGCCAAGACAGAGATCTCATCTACCTAAACCAAATCCACAGAGTTGGCTTGGCATCCCAATGCAATTTTCCCATTAGTGGGAATGCAATACAAAGTCCCTGGTTGCCCATGCTCAAGCTGATCCAGAGTTGATAAGCTTTGCTGCACACACACTGATGCCTGTGCAGTCACTCATATGGCACTCAGGAACAGGCTGTTGTCTCCGGTATGGAGTAAATACATAGAGCTGATATCCAAAAGTGTGCCTGAGCTAATAAAATTGTGGGTGAGCACCTAGCAGAGAACAGTGAAAGAACGTGTTTGGACATGATGGTGCTTGTTATATTATACACTTCTGTGACTTTCAGGCTATTACTACTCTGAAATTTTGAGGGGTTTCTGTTATGCTGACAACATGACTGTTACTCAGTTTTGTTGTTATTTGGCTCCCCTTTCTCTTGTCTTGGTGAGTTAACTTCAAGAAATAATCATGGAAATCATATAAATGTTGGTTGAAAGGGACCTTTGAAGATCACATACTCCCGTCTTCCTCTTAAAGCAGGTTTATTACCAACACTGGATCTGGTCTTCCATGTCTTTGTCTAGTGCAAGTGTTTAAAAACTCCAGGGATGGGGATTGCATAATCTCTCTGGGCAGTTACAGAAGTGAAGTTGTTCCTAATATCCAGTCTGAACCTCCCAAGCTGCAATTCATGGCTCCTGCTGTTGTGTATAACAATCTTGTCTGTCACAAGGTTTTGGCTTCCCTTTGGATTTTTTGCCAGTCTTGTAGAATTAGTGGAGTCTTCAGTGATGTTTTCATTCAAAAAAGAACAGAACATTCTATGGCATAGAATAATGTGATCCATTATGTTTTAGCTTTTTTATTGCTTAGGAAGAAAACAAAAGGCAAGGTTTGCTTTTATTCATGCTACTTTCAGCTCATTCCTAGCCATAGATTGGCAGGTAATTATTTTTTTTTTTTTGCATAGAGTGAGTGCTTTAATATTTATTTCCAGAGAAAAAGTAATACTGAATAACAGTTAGGTATAATTTAATTTGAGGTTGCATGTAATCATCCATAAAAATATGCTGATCTTTTAAATATTTGCTTTCAGTTTTCTTTGAAATTGACCAACTTTGATTTCCTTCCCAGGAGCAACAGAACCTTGTTATCATTTGCAACTGAGAAGGAAGTTTTATGTAATATATAACGGTATTTATCCCCACATCAGCCTGATGATCACTGCTTCAAGCAACTGGATGTAATTTGCACACATAATAATTTGGGGGGTTATGGGACTTTCCTGTGAAGTAGAAAAGTTATCAAAAAGTCGTCACTGAAATGGACATATAAATGCTGTAGAATAAATATGGCAGACAGTACAAACAAAAATTATTTAAAATAAGAGCATGGAATAGATTTTATTTAAACAGAAATCTTTTTTTGTTAAATGGATATGGAAGTGGTAACTTATGTGGAGCTATCAACATGCTAGACATTGTGTAGCCTGTAATGCAAGGTTTTTGCTTTTGATGAGTTTGAATATCTCTGAGGACCCTAGGACTGCATAATTTACAGATGAATAACTTTGTTCACATGAGTAATCCTGGTAAGACACTCTATTTGCTGGCTAGATATCTAATTCTACCAAATAAAAAGAGCATATATCTAAACACATTATGATTTAACAATAAAGTTTAGCATCTTCTTAAGTTATCATCACAGTTTACATCTATGTGTATAAGTGCAGCAATGACTGTTAAGAAGATAGTTAGAGAAGGCTTGTGCAAAACAAAACATCCAGCCATAATGAATGATTTAGGGATTTTTGAGCCAGATCTTGCATTCAGAATATTATAGCTCCTAGCCACCAATGAATACACTCTTATTTCTTTTTAATCCTTTTTTGAATTAATTATGGCACAACATTCTATAGCAATACATTTTCAGTGTTAACTTCATGTAGTATGCAGAAATTACTCCTTTAGGATGTTTTTTTAGCCTAAAATTTGCACGATAACTCTATTGTGTGACTTGATTTAATAAGTCATGGGAAATAGTCCTTTCTCTTTTTTCTTTTTTTTTTTTCTTTTTCCTTCTACTGGGGGCTTTATAGAATTAGCAATATAAATTTCTCTTTCTTTTCTTCTTTCAAAGTTGAAAAATTCTACTCTTTCCTCATGCAGAAGATGTTCCAGGCTGCTGGTGTCTATTCTTGCAACCCTATCCTGACAGAAATGGGGTCATAAACAATAAGATTCAGCAGAAATGATAAGGTATTTATTACCAAAAAAAAAGTGCAGGGTAGGTCGACATTCTTGGAGAGACAAAGAAGAGGAACTAAAGACAAGGATATTGAAGTACAGTTGCTAGAGTTGGGGAGGATAGAGTTACTAAGAAGACATAGAGGCAGAATAGATATAACTGTGGAATTAAGAGCTGTCATTTTCTAAGAAGAACAATGTGAAGTAAACTACACAATCAGTATTACTGTTGTAATTAATTATAGTTGAATACAGATAGAGTATGTTGACTGTTGTAAACTGAACAGCCATTGGAGTATGCAGTGTTGAGCTATAAATATGGCTCTGGGTGTGAAGATACAGCAAGAAAGATAAGGAATAATGAGGTTGGATAGGCTGTGTTGAAGTTGAAATATTTCTTAAATTCTTTCATTTCTCCCTTTGGTAGACACTAATTAGTACTTCTAATGAATGTCCATTTTCATCAAGTTTTTATGTCACTCCCTGGAGAAATAAAACTGATTTCAATGTAATGTGTCATATTTTTTTTTCCTTTTGCAGTAACAGTGAATCTTTTTTATATGAGTAAGTTTAAAAGTTACAGTAAATATTTTCATTATCAAAAGAGTTTCAGTTATTAAGCAAATTATTTGTTGTACTGGAAATAAATCTAAACCATTATTATAGGGATTAACAGTTACTATTAACCTGATAATTTTTCTTATTATTACTATTAAACTTAGTTAATTTTGATGCTGATAAAACACATGTACCTAAGTAAAAATGGAAATGTCTTTTCAGTTTGTTAATTTGAATTCCCAAGGCAGAGTTTAATGTGACAGCTGTGTAGGTGGATATGAGATGTTGATTGAGATGGAAAAATAAATTTGATTGGTTACAAAGAAGACGACAAATCTTTTCTGTAGCATTAAAATTACACCTATTATGAAAGACATTTCCTGTCCTACAGAGTGAATTTAAATGAAGTGTATTAAGTGCCTCTTTGGTGTAAGGAAACTTAACCACATAATGAATTTAAATGGGAGATGTCTTTCTGTGTGTCAGTAGGGCTCGTGCAAAGTCACTGAGCATAAGAACCTGAAATTTTGAGTCAAAGTCAGTAGAACAATACTCATTTAGCTCTTGGTAGTAAGACTATCAGTCGTGCATAATGGAATCAAATTCTGTTCCCCTGAGATTATGTAAAAGTGAATTATGATGACAACTAAAGCAGTGAGATAAGGTTTTTGTATGCTTGATCTTAAGGATAAGAAAAAAGGAAAGAACACCACAGTGGAAAAAGATAGAACTAAAAGCACAAAATTATAGCATATTTAAGCATGCTTCTTAATTAACAATGGAAATTAACATCCAAAGCAGCAAAACATACTGCACGTTTTCTATTCTTTACTTGCGTTATCCACCAATACTATCCATTAACCTTGTAGGCTCTTCTGGCTCTTCTGGAGGCTGCCTGACTCCTCCTAACTGTCATGAAGCATAAAGAAATGATAGCTAGAAAAATAAAGAAATTTCCCTCCATTACCTCATTCTCCTACTGCCTGATGTTAAAATAATTCATAATATGACCTTTTAAGAAAGATACTTAAGTCTCTTAGATGCCAGAGAGATACGCAGAGACCTTAAATTTACGGCTGGGCATTTGTCAATGCAACATACAACATAATTCTCTTTCATCAGCTGATTGAATGATACTGGATTTGGTGAATTACCTTCAAATATGGCATGTGTCCTCTGTATGAAATTACCAACTCTGTAGTTCAGTGATTTTTTCCACCATTTTCAATTTCTGGCTCTAAAATTTTCCAGTGGAAGTGCAGATCCCTGTGAAGCAAATTTAGCTGTCAGCTGCTCTGGCAATGGCCCCATTTTTATTTGCCCTTTGCAAATACCTCACTGTCCACAGACCAAGAGGCATTCACTGACTGCAGGCTGAAGACAACAGCATTTTTAAGGGTTTCTTTAGGCATCAATTAATAATTTTTATGGTTATTTTAATTGTTAAGAAACATATTTGTTTGAGTGGCTAAAAGATGCAGAAACATAGTCCAAAGTTAAACGTTTTAACTTTTGAATCCACAGATAGCTTTTACTAAATTGAATAGTCCTCAAGTGCATTCAGCTAAGAATAAACTGTGTCTATTAAGATACTGCACAGGTCTTTAACAATGAAGGAAAGTATAATGCCAGCCTAGAGTCATATTGATGATGATTTATGATGTAGAAAAAGAATGTGTGATGTTCTTAAAAAGATTTATAGGTGCTTAGAGAAAGCAAGAGAGATAGTGTATGTGCATGTGGAAGGATCAAGTGTCTACTAACAAACAGATGAGACAACATACTAAAACAAGTCTAGTGTTTGAAATAAAGTGCTTGAAAATAAGGTAGATGTTTGGAATAAAGTGTTAGAATAGTGAGAGAAAATTATATAGCGTCATAAATACTTATAAAGAGCTCAAATGTAGTTTGTTTTAGGCAATGTATCTGTGTTTAAAAGTTAAGAAATGAAGCTATTAAGAAAAATACATTCAATTATTTTAATCTCTGCTTAACGTTAAGGAAACTAAAGTACTGTTATACATCTACCTGCTCTGGAGATGTGTATACTTCTGTGATTTAGAATCATAGAATAGGTTGGGTTGGAAGGGACCTTAAAGATCATCTAGTTCCAACCCCTCTGCCATGGGCAGGGACACCTTCCACTAGACCAGGTTGCTCAAAGCCCCATCTGACCTGGCCTTGAACACTTCCAGGGAGGGGGCATCCACAGCTCCTCTGGGCAACCTGTTCCAGTGCCTCATCACCCTCATAGTGAAGAATTTCTTCCTTATATCTAATCTAAATCTACCCTCTTTCAGTTTAAAGCCATTACCCTTGTCCTATCACTACCTGCCCTTGTAAAAAGTCCCTCTCCAGCTTTCTTGTAGGCCCCCTTCAGGTAGTGGAAGGCTGCTATAAGGTCTCCCCAGAGCCTTCTCTTCTCCAGGCTGAACAAGCCCAACTCTCTCAGCCTGTCTTCATAGGAGAGGTGCTCCAGCTCTCTGATCATCTTTGTGGTCCTCCTCTGGACTCGCTCCATCAGGTCCATGTCCTTCTTATGTTGGGGGCCCCAGAGCTGAACGCAGTACTCCAGGTAGGGTCTCACAAGAGCAGAGTAGAGGGGCAGAATCACCCCCCTCGACCTGCTGGTCGACCTGCTGATTTGTGTGTCTCTAGGCAAGAAAATTTGTAGAGACAAATTAGAAAATGTAAATAAGGTTAGAAAAAAATATTTATTTTGTACAGTGGAAAACCACACTATAAGAATTTGCGAGATGGACAGGACTAACCCTGAAACTCCATCAGATGTAATTTACAAAACCAAAAAGGTCATAAATAATAAATGTAAAAATCATCTCCCCAGAGTTAGGTTTAGGCGATCCTAAAAGAAGACACCAATATGAATAATTAGGATGTAAATAAGGCTGAAAACTCCTGAATGTTTGATTAGTGATTTAGCACAAACTTACTCAGGTATCTTTATGCTACATTGTTGCAGTTGAATTAAAATGGATTCCAGAGTCTTTCTCTTCTTCTGAAGTTTTTATATGGCCTTTCCATTCTCAAGTGTCTAAGAGCATCACAAGAGGGACAGTTCCATCAGATTGTCTGTGGATTAGACAGTCTCATAAATTGAAGCTGAAAGTAATCGAATGAATAATAAAGAAACTTTTTCACTATAGGAGATCCTGTATGAGTATCCAATTGATTCTCTGCTCTGTTAAAATGATGAAAAAGCATCAAAAAGGAAAGTGGTGTAGTTTGGTTGGCATTTAAATGGTTGAAACACAAACTTCCAGCTACTTCGCTGTTTTGTATTTCATATTTCAAGGCGTTGAGGGGAACTCCAGTGCCAAGACTCATGTAATAATTCCTAAGATTCTTGAAAAACTATTTGATGTAGCTGAACCCAGAAGGTTTTAAGCTGAAAAAATGTTCAGGGGTATTGTGAGTATCAGTACAACTAGATTTCAGGCCATTGAAAAATACTGAAGTACATCTTGATAGTGTACAATTCATGCTTAAATTAAATTCATATTGGAATAAATAATTTTCAGACTATGCTCCAGGTTTTCAACTTCTGAGTTAGGAGTCATCCTTCTTCACTGAGACGAGACATACAGTGATTGATATCTTAAACATGCCTCCTTCCTCAGCCGTCGAGGCCTGGTGAATCAACCACTGGGTCTAATTGAGAATTGATTGCACATTGAATAGCATAAGTGGAATATTAGAATCATTGCTCATTGTTTCCTAAACTGAAGCAACAATGTCTTGAAAGAAACCATGAGACCTGTTCCATTGCAGAACCATACTTTTTGTCTTGATTAGTTTCTTCAACCTACGATAAAAAAAAATCAGATCCTCAAGCTAGGAAAAGTGGCTAATACCTTGTTTTCAAGAACTGCACATAGCTGAAGAATATTTCCTAAATAAGATGACTGGAATGCATGTTACGCTTGGATTTTTCAAATATAAGTTGAAAGTTAAATCCAACCTGAAATGGTTCAGACAAAGAACCTGTAATATGGTCGGTATTTCTGAAATTTAGCAGGTATTTTAGAGGTTTAAGTATTAGTAGGAAAAAGTTAAGACAAATATCTCAGTTAGCAAAATCTGCATCCCTCATAAGGGACCAGCAAAGAATTTCTCATGTTCTAATCATCACCCCCTAGCCAAAAAAAAAATCTAAGAAAAGAAAAAAGAGAAGAAAAAACACTGTAGAATTTCCTGTTGATCATTTTAATAGTTCACAAAATGTATGTGCTTTTCTTTGTTCCATGTATGATAAAGTGAACCAGAAGTTTTTAACGTTTGTGTGCTAATCTGTCCCCATTTCAGTTAACAGTAAACTGAGCACAGACTCGAGTGAATGAATATTTTGTTCCCTAGTTTTTCTTGCTCATGTGTTATTAAGCAACTGCATGATCTGCAGCTAAAGGTATTTGTTTCTTTATGTGTATAATGCTAATGCCAGATTTTGTAGTCTTGTCAGAAATCCAGCAGAATATGAATGAGACCACCAAACTTTTTTCACAAAAGTAACCAAGTGTTAGTCAACCTATTTTCCCTCCTTCTTTTATTCCCCACTCACTACTAATTAGGACTAAATTTGTGAAGTAATGATATAAATTATATATCACATTAACAAACTTATGAACTATCAGGTTTTCTTCCTTTTGGGCCTTCTGGCTGGAATTAACAGTGATTAAATTTTCTATTAAAATATGCTAATAAAAAGTACCCAGAATTTACTAGTAATTACTTTCCTTTTGTAGGGTATCTGTCATTCTGGAGTTTATTGATCCAATCTGTTTTGGTTTGGTTTGGGTTTGGTGTTGTGGTTTTTTTAATACTTCCAATGAGGCATCTTGATTTTTGCAGGGCTAAATATTATGCTCTGTTCCTGCTGATCATTTTATGAATAATCTTACGAATTTTGAAGACCACTGTGTTTTTCACCCTAATTTAAAACTATTCTTCTTCAGGTATCACAACATTCAGAACCTTTTCAAAAGCACTAACCAAATAATATATGTTGTCAATTTATATGAAAAGCATGTACCAGCTGGGAAAAGGAGCAGAAGTTTAATATGTAAAAGTGATATCATTCCAAATTTGAGAAGACATATAACTGGATTTACACAGGAAAAAAAATTGCTACAGAGGGATACATTTATCAGAAAACATGAACATCTGAATTTAAAACATTTGCTAGCCACATTTATTTATCTGAGTTTAGCCACAAACGTTTATCTGAGTGCCACATTCCCCTCATCTTTTCAGAACAGTTTCGTAATGTATAGTGAGGGAGATAAAGAGGAACTAGAATATAAGTACATCTTTTGATGCCATCTGATTTTTTGCAGATGGAAAACTGTCCAAGTAACCACTTGCCAAAATTCTGCACTGCTAGAAAAATATGATACTGTAAAAGATTATTTTCAGAGCTAGGACTGTTGCTTTCTTTTGTAGAATATCAAAATAATGTAAAGACATAACAAACAATGTTAGAAACAGGAGCAAAAAATAATAACTTAAGCTAAGTATTCTCTGGTAAAAAGTTAATGATTGCATTGAAATCACGACTCAGTTAGATTGAATTTTTACTTCAACATCACAGAGCTGAGGCAAGTAACATGCTCAGTGTTAGACTGTGAAGTTATGAAGCTGATGTCATTGAAAGCTAAAAGGCAACCAGTGAGGCTGAAAGCTCAACAATGACTAAAGTTAGAAAGCAACAACTGAAGCAAAAATAGTGACAATGTGAGGGAAGTTTTAGAGGTAATGATGTGAGACTCGAGAGGGAAAAAAATCAGCACAGTTCCGCTGGTTGCAGATCTAAAAGTCTCAGTTGCAGAGCAAAGAGTTACTTTTGTCAGACTGTTGTTCCTGATGGTAAGAAAAGTGAATTAAAACTCACGGTCGGGTAAGAAAATGGGAACTCAGTTACAGAATGGTTGTCTGCCAAATGGCTTTTTAGTGTGTAGTTGGTTTGTTTGTTTCTCAGAAGCAACCAGGTAAGGGAAATAGCAAAGGACCACATTATGTGCAATATCGCATGAGATAATGAAGCAGATAAATTCCATTTACAAAGCAGTCCGAAACCTTTGCAAAAAGTAGCACTTCCCTGAGAGGCTCTGGTGAGTTACTCTCACATCTTGGGGCCGTTTTTTTCCCATGACTCAGTTAAACTAAGAACAATAACACTACTATAAATCTAAGTGAGGGATTGGTAAAATAAAGTTGTTATTAGATAATGCTACATTAGAGACTTAATTCTTAATAGGGTAGAAATATATGTGGAATGTTTTTTCTCAGCTCTTCTTGTTGCAGCTTCCTCAATTAATTTATTTTTATGCTTTTGTAACTTTAAAAGCAGAGAACTGAATGATTCTCTTGACATTTTCCACTGCTTTTTCCTACTTGAAGGATAGCAGTAGCACAGGAGATTTCCAGTCTCTTATGCTCAGGAATCTGAATCTTAACAGGCAAAATTTTTAGAAAGTAATTTTTGCCTTCCCTTCCAATTTGCAGTCTCATAGATTCCAGGTTTGTTTTTTTCCCCAATATTTTGCAACTTTTTAAAAAATTATTTTGTCAAAGCCAGTAATAAGCTTCTGGAAAACTTGAATACAGCCATTTATTCATAAGAGTGACCCTATGCATTATACCTTGTGTGCATGTGTGAGAAAGTAATTTGGGCCACTAGTGTCTTTCTAATAAGTGTCTAATTTAGGACTGTAGGTAGATGTCTGTATCAAACAGGATGTTAAAACTTACATTTCCTTGACGTTGCCTGTTGGGTGAGAGGGGCATCTGCCTCCTTTCACAATCAGTGTTTGCTTTTGTTAATCCCGTTATTCTTCATTAGACTTTTCTCATTCTATATATATGAAATTTGTAAGTCTCAAACCTGAATCAGGTTGTCGTGGTTTAACCCCAGCCGGCAACTAAGCACCACACAGCCGCTCGCTCACCCTCCCCACCCCATGGGATGGGGGAGAGAATCTGAAGAGCAAAAGTAAAACTCGTGGGTTAAGATTAGAACAGTTTAATAATTGAAATAAAGTATAATAATAATAAATTGTAATGAGAAGGAAAACAGTGAGAGAGAGAGAGAAAAAAAACAGGGTAAAAAAAACAAGTGATGCAACCGCTCACCACCTGCCAACGATGCCCAGCCAGTCCCCAAGCAGCGATCGCTGCCCCCGGCCAACTCCCCTCAGTTTCTATACTGAGCATGACATCATATGGTACGGAATAGCCCTTTGGCCAGTTTGGGTCAGCTGTCCTGGCTGTGCCCCCTCCCAGCTTCTTGTGTACCTCCTCGCTGGCCGAATATGGGAAGCTGAAAAGTCCTTGACTTAGTGTAAGCGCTGCTTAGCAACAACTGAAACATCAGTGTGTTATCAACATTATTCTCATGCTAAATCCAAAACACAGCACTATACCAGCTACTAGGAAGAAAATTAACCCTGAGCCAAAGCCAGGATATAATCTCTGATGAAGTATGATGATGTTGGCACTGACATTTCTAAATGCTTTTGCTCAGGCTCAGCTTAACTGAAATTGTGTAACTGAAATTTCAGATGTCTTTGAGCATTTTGGTCTAATATTGAACATTCCTAACATGAATATTGATAGGATTAGTGCAAGTATAATGTTACAGAATGCAGATATTGTTTATGGATGTAGCATGTTTGAAGTATCTCCCGTGCATTATCTATGTGCGTAAATAGAAACATCTTCTCATTCTTAAAGTTTGTAGTCATTATGCTACCTAGCCCTGGGGTAAGTAATGCTTAAAAATCCAACCTTATTCAAGAATCGGTTAACTCTGGTGTAATTCGTATTTCCAGAAATTGTGAGATACAGCTCCCATGATGCACTCCTGCTTCAGTACGGCATTCAGGCATGCCTCCTCTTCAGAACAGATGTTATGCACAGTAGTAACCGTTCCTTTTTGTTTATACAGTTTCAAATAAACAATTAAGTGAATGGTTTAAGATCTTGCTAAATTAGTTAAATTGTTTTATCATTATGTACTTGTTCACATTTGTAACAGTTATAATGAGACAATAAAACACTGAAAGTGACTGAGGACTTTGCCTCTGAGATGTTTCTCTGCTGAACTATTAAGCAATATGACACTAAAGAGGGAGCTAATGTCTTATCTAAAAGCAGAGGAAGATAAAGCAGTCCAACTGCTTCAGTTTGCATCAAATAACCAATGATTGTGTACAATAACACTGAATGATTTCTGGTTCTTTTAGTTTTCATTTTTTTAAATCCGTTACTTCCAATATACAGAATATTGTAAGATATTGGGGAATAACTACTTCCATAACTGTCCAAAATTTGTGTGTCCTACTTGATGACTTGTCCTTCAAAGCTTTTTGAACCTTCTTTCCTTTTTTATGTAGAATGCACAAAGGAAAATCTTACTACAGATTTTTACCACGGGTGAGTGTATTGGTACAGTACAGATTGTGATATGCAGTTTTATATATAAATACTTTCTTTCATTTTATGAACTTGAAAGCTTTAGTTCATAGATGTACCTGTGTGGTTTCTGAGGTATCCACACATCTGCTGTTTTCCTTGACAATGGCGATACAGATGCTGCTATCACCATGGGAATGGTACTCCTGAATGAAGCTGCTACCTCCAAAGGGGATGTTGGAAAAAGGAGAAGTAAGTTATTTTGTACAACTAAGACGATGTTTAGACAATTAGAAGACATTGAGAAATTACAAATGATTATCTGATTAAGTTTGCAGAAGGTCTCTACCTTAAACCAATTTTTACCTTTTGTGGGGTGGAGAAGAGGAGACTATAAAAATTCTATTGATAAAACTGCATTCACATGAATTTTTAACAGTAAAAAAACGTTTTAAGCATACTCAGCCAAGCTACAGCTTGACACAGTATCTCCACTATGTAGTACTGCATTGTATACATGCTTTTTAGCTCTTGAATTATATTGAAAGTCAGCAAGATAAAGAACAAGAATTTCAAAACATCATTTTCAAGATTAATTTAGGCATTTAAGATGTTTAAGATGACAACATCCAAAGGAGTGTGAAAATTCTTTTATTTGGTACACTTTGCCAGTATCATGTTTCCAGAGGAAAGTGAAAGCCCAACAGTAAATGTAGTACAGAACATATCCTAATCTGTAACGTCTGAAGATTCTCAGCCTGAAGTGCAAGTTTTATGTTTTTCTGAATGTTATTGTCATTCAGAATATTTGGAAAATTTTTTGGCAATGAATTACATAAACATACAGTATGGAAGTATTTTATGCAGATTTAAACTTCCTAACTGTTATGTCAAACAAACTTTTACTGAGTACAACACAGGTTGAAACAAATATGCCCATCTGCCTTTGTACCTTTTGTAATGTTTTTTTCATATCCCCTGCCATTTATTCTTTTTCTCATATAAGGCACTGAAGACCTTTGAAATAAGGCACTGAAGACCTTTGAAAGATACCAGACTTCCTACACTGCTTCCCCTTTCTTTCTAGATCATCTTTTTAGCTTCTTCTGTGTAATGCACAGTAATGCAGATAAGGCTGGCCAACTGTTTTCTATGAAAGCATTCTATAATTCTTCATAATAGCTGGTTGAATGTTGGCTAGAGATCTCTAGTGACTTGAGGGTCTCCTTCAATGAGCTGCAGATGTATAATTTAATTCTGAATATCTTTTATAGTATCTAGCTTTAATACTGATGTCAAAAGAGACAGTGATATGAGTTTAATTGGAATGTGATCTTAGATCACGATTGAGATCTGGGTCTGTGAACATGGACACAGAGAAATAACAGTGAGCTGCAGTACAAATTCAGGCTCTCTTCTGCTTGTGGCCATTATGTTAATGCTTTCCGTGTACCTGCCTTGCATCGCTCATGCTTTGCAATTTATTCATCAATGCTTTGAAATCATATTTGTGACTAGTGATTTCTTTATAATGAAGTGTGTTTATAAAATTTGTACATGGCTAGTTTTCTCAAAATAACTGCAGAAAATTTATATTTCAATTGATATGTGTCAGTTTCCACATGGTTAGTTTTAATAAAAAAAAATGTGTTGTTGTCAGTTTCCCCAGCTTCATGGTTGCTTGTCCTTCACTCAAAGCCAGCACACTTTTGAAGCGTGAATGTTGCAATTAAATAGCAAAGGTTTGGCTAAAGTAGGAATAGTATAAGAAGAGAAGCTTTTAAAATCAAAGTAGTTCACTAGAACCAAAACATTATCTAATGTAGATGAGCTGCATCTCAATTGTATGCATCGGCTTGTAACGTTGCCTTTTTTTTTCTTTATTTACATGCAGTTGAGCAAGCTATCATGATCAAAAAGGTTTTATGCTATTACTACACAGGTGCCAACTGGTGTTACAAATTTTATTTGTTAATTTAAGCATTTACTTTGCTAATTCATTCTTTGCCTGGAAAGGCTCAAAGCGATTGCATCTGGATGCTGTCAGAAGGTCTGTGTCATTGTTATTTATCTTCAAAACCCAAAGATTTATATTGCTATCAAGTTAAGAGTAAAAAGTAATTTGGCTACCAGCCTTGGAACTTACTACACTGAAATGTTTTATCCACTACGAACTAGATAAAGTAGTTACTAAACTGCCTTTGCTGTTACTTCAGCCTTAGATGGCTGACTAGAGAGAACATGATTCTGTTAGTCAAAGGATATTTTTCCAAATGTAATTTGTTTTCCAAAAAGAACAAGCAAATACCTGAAATTACATTGCTTGATATGTATAATTTCCAGGGTTATTAAATCCATTATCAGCAGTAGGTGTTTGCATCCACATACGTTTGAGTTGCAAATTGCTGCTCTTTTTTCTTGAAAATACATTCACACTGACAAGTTATTTTTTCTTAATAACCATAAATATTATTTCTGTATGTGTTTGAAATCCTGTCAGAAGATAGTGGGCATCAATAGTCAAGGCAGTAACATTTTTGTATTTAACTGTGTCAAAATTCTCTGTAAATGATTGACATAAATAATATTCTTTGTAGAGATTCCAGTTTTAAATCTTTTATGTGCTAATAAACAAAGTTATTTTCTTTCCAGTAATATGCCTGGTAGGCCTGGGTCTGGTGGTCTTTTTCTTCAGCTTCCTGTTATCAATATTCCGCTCCAAATACCATGGCTACCCATACAGGTAATCCGTCATTAAATTCTCATCTTCTAGATTTTAATAGCTTTGTATAAGTTTAAGAATAGCTTTCAGGTAAACAATCTTTAATTTTTATGACTGAAGTCTGTGGGAGCTGGAAGAAGCAGGAAGAATGGTGATTAATTCAAGCAAACCAAAAAGGGCTGGAAAGCTAATGTTGTTAACATGAGTGTTAATGCAGACCAGTTAAATGGGTTTGAGCACAGACATGTGGCATACACAGTGCCCCATGAAAAATGCAAAAGAAAACATGTGCTTCAGTTTATAAATCTTTATTAGATATTTATTTGTGTATCTTTATAACTAAGATGTACATAAGACAAGGCACAGAAACACCAAACTAATGTACAGTGCTAAGCTATGATTTATAACTAAAAGTACCCTCTTCTGTCAGCCACACCAGAGAGGAACAAAAGGGTTATGGCCTCTCATAATTATATGTAGAGCTATCAATTAAGCAGTTATAATTTGTCTGACAAGCAGAAAAAGTGGAAAAATAATGAAGGAAAGACAGTTCTTGCCTTTTGTAGGTGGATGCTTTCAGCTGGGAAGTCACCTACAGAGGTAGTCTAGACTTCTGATTCACATCTTCTTGCTGATCTGCTATATATATTTTTTAGTAGCCTGCCAGGAACAGATGGCCCATATCATTTTCTTTTGATCTTGGTACCATTTTCAGATGTGCATGAAAAAGCCTAGCTAGAGGAAAGGGAAAGGTGCAATTAAGCAATGTCTTCAGTGCTCTAGTACAGATGTACCAGGCTACCGAGGTAAAACCAATACAGTGACATTTCCCAAGTCATCAAGTTTGTGGAACAAAACAGAGACTTGTTGATTTTTCTCTGCCAAAGCTTTGTTTTGTAGGATGGCTAAATATTTTTAAAGAAGAGTCCTTTTCCTGTTGTTCTTACTCTCCAAGATTAGCAATTTTGTCCATTGACTTTTGATCCTATTTGAAACTATGCTGTTCTTCCTTTTGCTTCAGTCTTTGCTCCTTTTTAACTTTTTTCCTGTAGAGATATATATATAAAAACATATATATGTATACAGTTGACATAGCCTTAACATGCTATGCTAGGCTTTACAATACAGATAGTATGTATGAGTGCTGTTTTCCCCCCTCAAGTTGGTCACAATGTGGTTAAAAAGATGAGATTTTCCTTATTTCCAGTGAAATTGATTTCTATAAACTAGTAGACTAATCCTTCACAGAATATTGGTCTACAGTACTATTACCATATATGGAAGAGTAAGTGGATGACGTGTTGCAATGTAGATACAGTAACATTTTGCTGAAAGATCTGGCATGATGAAATATCAACTAATACATTTACAAATATATACATAAGGGAAACATTAGTACAACAGATTCAGAAAGTTCTATTTTGAAGTAAGCAGAGAACAAAAGAACTGTATCTGTTAATGTTAACAGTTCTGTTGTTTTTACAGACACTGTTAATGAATCATATAAGGAATACTTCTACAGTTTTTCTCAGATACTTCTTAGTGTTGACTCTATGACCAGGTCTTGTGATTAGTGTAGCAGCCAGCTTTATATTCTGTGTTATGTTCCACTAGTAAGGATTCAGCCTTGCGAAGCCAAATTAGATCTAACGTTTGAGCTAATACATAAAATTTTTGTATTAGTTTTTGCTGCGAGACCTTAGAACTATTTTCTTGTTTACTGAGCTTGGTCTCTTTATGGAGATTGACATTTAGTTTAGATCACCTCAGATTAGTTTTAGCGTTCAATAACATCATAATCAAGATAAGGAAACTTGGCAGTATGCACAGAAGGTCTGCTCCTGCTTTTTTGCTCATTCCTTCCCACTAAGGGAAGAGGTCTGTAAAGGGCCCAATAGTATAATACTGCAAGATTTCATCAGTATGGAGTTGGTAGTTTGCTGTCTGGGATAGTCTGTACAGCCTCTCAGCATCATCTCTGGAGACTACCTTCTAGCTTGACTGACTTGGGGTGAAAGACCAGTTTTCCTAAGTGTGAGGTATTCTTACTTCCCATTAAGTGCTTAAGACTTAAACTTAAAAGACGAAGGAATTATAAGCTTGATCTGCAGCTCGTAAGCTCACTTAAGAAGCACTGCCAAAGAATGTCAACCCATGGTCTGAGCTCACTTGCATCTTTTCATAACAAGTTTACTAAAATGAAAAAAGGAATTGTTGTTGCGTTCATTGCCATGCAATTTAACAGCTACTAAAGAAACCCTGACAGCTGCACTAGTTTCATTTTTAGTCCTTTCATCTTAGGAATGTTCTTATCACCTATTAACAACATGCTTATATGACTGTGCCAATTTCCAGACCTTGCATGGCTTTTGTGAATGTTTGCACTAGGGTTTTTTGACTGCTGTATGATACCTAGGATGTCTGAGGTTGAACAGTGCCTTGTTAACACGACTAGGCTCTGTCGGTTGGCATGCCTGCACAATACCATTGATGTTATTGCAGACCTAATTGCTCAGGTCTACTACATATCTGACTCTACTGTAAGCTTTAAGAATCTTAATTTAAGTAATGTAGGGCTAATCTGTTTGCCGTAAATTTTGGGTGGGACAGATTTCCCTTCCCCCACACACACATATGCACACTTGAACCTGTATTTAGCGAAATATCAGACATCTTTTCTTTGGAATGCCTAGCAGAAGTTGGAGCCCTACATAGATTTCGTACTCCTCTGTTAGTATCCAAGCTGAGAGTAAAGGACATCAAGAACCGAGGGTGGGGGCAGGGAGAGGAAGAAAAAGAGAAAGAGAACTTCTGATTTCTATTAAAAGTTTAGATCCAAGAAATTTAATTTGATATGCAATGCATGTGGAAAAAAAGTTCACCTGTTAGTATGTTAAAGCTGCTGAAGAAAGAAATAAGAGAAATCCAGGATAGTGCTGAAAAAAATGCTTCATCACAATCCTGTTAAAATGAGATAGTGCTGCATCATGTTGTTACTATGAAGGAATTATTAGATCCATAAACCAAATTCTGTCTTAAGGAGCTAAGTAGATTCAATATCGCAACTTACTAATCAGTAACACCCATCAAGTAAATTCATAAAAGAATGAACCCTGTGAATGTATAAGAACATGAGAAACACTTAATAGCTGGCTAAGTGTTATGCAGGTTTTTTTGGTTTTTTTTTATAATGTTACTGCTCCTGCAGAATTAAGCAAGATCTTACAGGCTTACTTGGACTGTCCTAGATTCTTCATATTTTCATGGGAATAAATTAATCATTCAATCTTAAATCCTCGCTCAATGCAGAATAACTAGAAACCATCACTAGAACTGATCCTTTTGCTTTGCTATTATCGAATTTCATTTGCTAGCTTCCCGAATGTGTAATTACTTATCTGGTCCTTTCCAGTGTTAAATCTTTCAGGTTTCTGTTGGTCTCTTGGGTAGCTCTGACCCCATTTTCTGTTATGTTATTTTAAATAAACATACTATTGATTCTTTGACACTTCCGTGTTCTCAACCATGTCATCTTCATGACAATGCCATAGTGTTTCTTGAGAAACCTCTTTGGTTTATGTGCATAGTTCTTACGAATTTTAATGAAGTGAACATGCAAAACAGTAAGGAGGACCAAGTATATTAACTGTTGTTTTCTCTTTCCCCCTTTAATTTAATATCCTGCATTTTAACTTCAGTCATATATGCTGATATACATTCATCTTTTTGTCTGAATTCCTTAGGATCTTCCAAGGAGTTCTATGTCCCATCAGTTGATCCTAGTGTAGATAAATCTTAAGATGTGGAATATGTCTGTCTTTTTATTTTCACTGATTGTAGATTTCACCTTGAAACTAACAGTCCTTATGTGATAAATTGTCCTCAGGCTAGTAAAGCTTTGCCTTTAACAATACTAACAACAACGCATACTAATGATCTGTCAGAAAAAAGAAAGAATGTTTATGTTGGCATGCCTAAAGCAACAGTTAAAGAAAACTGTAATTGTTTTAATGCTATATGCACAATCTCAAGCATCAACTTCACTGTGCTACTTAAAAAAAAGTCAAATATACCAAATTGTTTCTGTTCTCTGGCACTGAACAACCAAATAAGTCCTCTATGAAGCAGCATGCATCGATAAAAACTGAAACAGTAACACAACCTGCTGTGCATCCTCTTTCTCTCCAGTGACCTCCATGTAGTGAAGATAAATCAAAACAGAGGTGGATAAACATAAAGCAGGAGTCAAAAACTGGAGAAAGACTGTTATTTCCTCTTCTAATGTGCATAAATAAAAGTACTGGGAACGCTGTTATTTCTTTGACCCTGATAATGCCATTGTCATTGTTAATTTCTGTGACAAACAGAAAAGTGTCCAGAAGAGTGCTAGATAAGACCTCAGGTCTGTAAGTGTGCTCTTCAGAGGGCATATATGTAGGAAGGGAGACTAACATATTGTTTACATATTTTTCGTCCACTTCAGACACTTTCCAATTAAGTTTTTTATTCTTCCTTCCACAGAATTTTCTTCTTGAAGGGTAGGGCTGGGGACAAAACCGGTTTAATTAATATGCTGGTAAAATACCCTTATACGATAAAGCATTGGAATGGGAGAGGTGATGCAAAACGGAGGTCATTATGAAGGTTACTTACTGAGCGAACACATTGTGATGGATGAACTAGCATGTAACAAATCTCTCTGCTAGAGCCATTTTTACCATGGCAGGGCATTTTCATGCCTGTACTAATCCACCTTTTTTATGGGAACTAGATGAAATTTTTCATTTTGCTAAAACTTTTATTTTAATTGCTGTCATTAACTGTTGAAAGATAATGCAATAATTTTGTTTTACACTGTTGAACATTTTCCCCTTTATAATGCTTTCTGGATAAAATAAGAGTGTTGATATATCCGAGAGAATCTTTTTTGGAAGCCTTCTCACCCCAATATTTAAAGTGAATAAGTGATATATTAAGTATCAGATACTCAGCAATTGAGCAATAAAATTTCATTATATCAATACAGAATTTTATCTCTCAGCTAATACACATGGGAATGACAGAGAGACTATTGTTAACTACAAGGCAAAAGCATGAACTCTGAGTTAGCTTTGCTAGCCAGGAAAGAGCTTGAAGGCTTCTCTGGAAACCTCACTTTAGGCAGTTTCAGCCCAAAAAGCACACAGAATATTAAAAAGAATGGGGAAAGGACAGTAAGAACAAAACAGAAGACATCAGTACACTAGCACAGTAGTGTATTACTGGGAATTTTAGGAATGTAAACATTTGTAACACTGGTTTCTTCAAGAGGACAGAGAGACAAAAGTCTTATCCACTGTTCACTGATGTTTCTCAATTGTTTTTTTTTAGCTTTGGCTGAAACTTATTAACTAACTGCCCTGTGTTGTCTTTTCCACTTTGTTTTCTGGATGAAACTTTTAGCACAGTTTCACTATTGTTAACACTTCCAATTGTCCTTTCAAGTCTACATTTTATCATTTGCTGCTGTTTTAATCTGAATTTTAATGATATGAACACCTGAAAATTCAAAGTTTTCATATAAGTTTTCATTAACTAGCTTGCATTAGGTAGCTTTTTAAAGAATTTTTTAGTACCTGCAGTTGAGTGTTTCATTATCAGATTATCCTTTATAGCCATTGTATTTGGGTATTATTGAAAAGAGTCATGTGAAGAGTTTTTAGTTAAACCATAAAAAATAATCAGCCTTCAGAACTATGTATTGGCGGAATGGAAAAATAGATATTCTGTACTGACTAGCAGAGAAAATGAACTAAACAGCAAGAAAGCATGATAAATAAAAGATGCCTTATTTTCATCAAAAAACCATAAATGTTAAGTCAGACATGAAGTATTCATTCATTGCTTAGAGAAAAACAGTCAATGCAACAAGAGCAGACAAATTGCAAGACACCCCAGAGCTTGAAAATTCCTCGCATTCATTATATACACCGTATAAGAAATGTCTACCCTCATTGTAATTAAATTAGTTTCAGTAAAGAAATCCTGTATAATATTGAGCAAGTGAATAAAATGGAATAGTTATTTCTTGGAAATATACTGGTAAAATATTAATAAGTAGATAAAATAGTATTTGCAGACATATAAAATTAAATTTATTAATAAACGTGATCACTAGTAACAACTGTTCAGATGTTCCATGTTGACTTCATGCATAATTAAATTGATTCACTAAAGTTTATGAACTGGTAAATCTACTTCTGATAAACACCAAGATTCATGTTCAGGTCTATAGTGCTCAGCAAAATACGTTACTTTCTTCAAAACGGCAGAAGTCAGGATTATTTTAAAAGATAGGAAAACAATAATACACAGCTGTCAAAACAAAGCATCTTACATTTAGCATTTTCTATACTACTTCTCTTAAAGTGGCTAGACACTGTGTTCTTCAGAAAGAAGCTGCCCATTGAAATGGAAGGCAAAACAGCTCAGTCTCCTCTGTTCATCCAACAGCACACTGAATTAATGAATATCCACAGACCTCCACATTACTCTCTATGCAAAGTGTCCGTGTTCAGTGCCGGTTTCTAGTCCTTTAAAGAATGGGAGATCTGAATTCCAGGTGTCTGGCCCCATAGCAGATCTCTTAAGAAGGGCATGCTTCTTCCTATGTCAAACAGTTTGCATGCTCTTCTATGAGTAGGACCTTCCTTCTGTGATTGCCACCATTAAGCATGCCTCTTTTTGCTTTTATGACTTGCCTTTAAGTCTTACAGTTACCATTTACTCCTACCTATTCTACCCATTTCCAGCTAGTTAATGTCTGGAAGGGCACAGTTTGGCCATCCTTTCCTGTTCTGCTTTCCCCTGCTCTGCGTAAGGGGACATGGGTTTCTTTTTTCTTTTTGCAGATCTATCCCAACAGATCTTGTCCAATTTGTTATTGTAGATTTTTCAGAAACCCTGCCCACCCCGCCCCCCCTGCCCCCTTCTTTTTGACTACTCTCAAGTTTGTGATTTTTTATGGTGTTTTGGCTTTTTGTGGTTTTCCATCTTAGGCTTGTTCCTTCTTTGTGTACCTAGCGTCTTAAATTTGTTTTATAACTTCTATATAACTTTCAGTGTTTACCTTATCCATATTCTGTATCATGTCTCTTAGCTGCTAAAGATGAAGTTTGCTTTCAGACAGAAAGTAAGGAATGATAGATATGGTAGTGGCATATTTAACCAAAATGACACTGCCGTATTTGTATCATTCAGTCTTTTACCCATCCTGAGCCTATCAACGCTACCTGCCTGATTATTGTAGTCTTCAACCCTTTCCACTCTTCCCCCCAAACTTTTTCACTGCCAGTATTCCTCCTTTCTCTTCTCTTCTCCTCTTAGTTCTTTCTTTCCTATACATCACCTTACACAGCTATCCTGGGCCTGGGTTATCTTTTTAGTCCCGTGTGCTCAGCATTCTCTTCTCCACTCGATACCCTACGATTCACCTCTTCATGCAGTTGTTCTTGCTAGCTTTTCCCTTTCAATAATCACTTCACCCTCTAGCACCCAGCCAGCTGCCATCTGTTTTGCCTTGGTTTGTATGTCTTGCCTAATGAGCTTGTCAGCTTTTTGCAGCAGGGTACATCTTTATACTGGTACAGTCTTTTAAGCTTATGGCACTTGTATTTATGGTTTGTAATGATTAATTAATTATGCCATGAATGGAAAACTGATCAAATTACTACAACATGTGTATGCTAGAGCACACTGCATATCTATAAGGAGATGAAAGATCTTCCACGTGAAGCTAGAGGCAGTGAAGAAACCCTTCCATTCAGTAGTTCATTGCTGTTGTGTTTGTACAGTCAACTCGGTCTATAGTCATGCACAAGTCAAGTCTATCTCTCTGTGTTCTCATTTCCCAATTTATGAGGCAACTGTTCTTTGGTAAAGTACTTAGAAAGGTATGGCAGGCAATACATGTCTATTTTTTAAAAAATATAAAGTTTCATTCCAGGGGTAAAGAAAGAGCAATGTCATCTGAAACATCATCATTTATTAAAATATTAAGAATTTAAGAGTCTGCAACCCTACAGAGCCTTGCCAAGTCCTCTATACCCTCCCCACTCTGGGACCACTTCAACAGTAAAAGAAGAATGTTTTAAATAAATATGAAATGTCCTCGGAGAGGTAGTTCTCACTTTAAGTAGTAAGAGCAGATGCAGAACTTGATTAAAGAGAACAGATGTTTGAAGTGCATTTTGCTTTTTAATTTTTTTAAATAGGCAAATTTAAGTTTCAGTCACTCCAGTTTTATTTGATAACTTTCATGCTTGCTTAGTAATTACTAAATGGGATATAAAAACTTAAGAGATTATTACGCAAATGTCAAATGACTTTTCAAATGAATGTTTTGAAGTCTTTGTTTATTCTGTTCAAATAATTGTGATGCTATGTTTTATATGCATTTTTCAGCATTTAATCATGTTTTCTTTCTTTTCAGCTTCTTAATTAAATGAATTCAAGAGGGATTCATTTAGAGCTGCTTACCATGAAGTTAAGTTATTACTGATCTTATCTGCCCACCAATGTTACATGTATTCAAGAATCTTTTGTTGGTTCATCTGTTTCTGTGATAATTTATATAGTATGCTGATAGAGAAATGAATGCAGTTTTATGCAATGAATGTGTAATTTATAGAAACATACAGTAAACACCTCACTGGGAAGTGCTAAAAAGTTATGAATATAGTGTGCTCCAGAATTTAAATAAATTTCATTATAATGGGCTTCTGTTTAAGGCTTTCTCATTAACTGTAGTACATGAATCCAATGGGTATTGCCAAGATTTTTCACCTGAAGTTTGTCACAAGGTTTTGAGATATGTTTTAGAACTGAACAATAGATCATTGGTTCTTCAACTACTCTTAAGAGAAATACCATGGTGGAAACTATAATTTAATGACTACATGCACCTTGCCACCACTTTGCTTTGAAGCAGTATATGTATATATAGTCTCTGATCACCTCAGACATGTTGAGCCATTAATATAAAATTGTATTCTACGTATTTTCATCCTGGATTTCTTCTTTTCCTGGCTCAGCAGTATTCAGAGTACATACATTGCCAGTTCATCTCTCCCTCATGCCAAAGGATGCAATTCAGAATGGTTTGTGGAATCTTGAAGGCAAGAAGGCTTAGATCACTCAGAACTCAGACCCTTTTAAGCTGACCCTGTGGTGGCAAAATGGGAGGATGGGGGGCAACAATATTTTATAATCCACAAAATGCTTTTTTTCTTAAGTAGCAGCAGAAGGAATGTATATCCTGAATGATGTTTATAAAGCAACACACGAGTCTATTGAAACAGGAGTTGCAGCAGTTGCCAGTTTTCTGTGTTCACCCAGCTTTGTGAAAAGCTTATACAGGAATTTGTAATGCCATTTAAAAATGCCATTTTTGTAGCTGCTCACATCTCATATTATATGAATTGCTCATAGACCTCTGCATATGCCTACATAGTGTATTCTCTGTGGCTCAAGGTCAAACAAGAAGAATCACCTGATAGTCTACCTCAGTCCTGCTGCTTCTTTTCCTCTCTACTGGTACTTTTCCAAGTACCAGTTCACTGGCATTCCAGGAATTAAATCAATTTGGAACTTCTTTATTCATGATATAGGAATGTCTCTAAATACGAGCATAAGATTGACTAGACTTTACAAAACTCACTTCATCTAATGCTCTAGCTGTTCTTTCTCCAGAAAACACTGTTATGTTAAGAAATGGGAAGTGTTTTAGGACAAGAAAAAACAGGAAGAACAGGTTATATCAACCCAAAAACAGAGCGAGACTGCTGGTGTGGAAATGCTGCAAGGTTGTACATCAGCATTTAAACTAGAAACTGGGGAAAAACTAACACTCAAAACACCAGGTTCACAGAGTTGATATGCACTTTTCAGAGGTGCATTGGCTGTTAGCTAGGAAGAAACATCACATTGTGTAGGGAAGGCAAATCAGACTGCTCACGATGCCAGCTGACTGCCATATGCCAGTGTGGTGAACCTAGGGCAGAATTTGCAAGAGCGTTATGTCAGTGCTAGAAGCTTGAGAAATGGATGGAGGAATTAGAATGTGTGGTATCAAACAACAGCTCTGGTAGAACAGGCATTCAGAGATATGGTAGGGAAAAAAAATAATCAGTAGGACACAGTTGCCAAGTGTGCTGGTTTTGCCTGGGATAGAGCTAATTTTCTTCATAGTAGCTACTATGGGGCTACATTTTGGATTTTTGCTGGAAACAGTGTTGATAATACAGAGAAGTTTTCATTAGTGCTGAGCAGTGCTTACACAGCATCAAGGCCTTTTCTACTTCTGACACCACCCCACCAGCGAGTAGGCTAGGTGTGCACAAGAAGTTTGGAGGGAGCTGGGGGAAGAAGAAGGAAGGAGGGGGACAGTCAGAGCGATGGTGTTTTGTCTTCCCAAGTAACCATTACGCATGATGGAGCCCTGCCTTCCTGGAGATGGCTGAACACCTGCCTGCCACTGGGAAGAAGTTAATCAATTCCTTGTTTTGCTTTGTGTGTGTGTGGCTTTTGCTTTCCCTATTAAATTGTCTTTATCTCAACCCATGAATTTCCTACTTTTACTCTTGCAATTCTCTCCCCTATCCCACCGGGGGGGAAGTAAGCAAGCAGCTGTGTGGTGCTTAGTTGCTGGCTGGGGTTAAACCATGACACCGGGCTACTGACTTGAGAATGGCACAGCAGGATATGCAGGTGACAAAGTGGCACCATATGTGAAAGACTACATAGAGTGCAACAGCATGGACATCTTACAGCAAAAAAAGAAGCATTGCAATAGGTCTCCATGGCTGGAAATCTGTACTGACCTAATTAAAAAAAAATCTAATTCTAAAAAAGAATTAGAACTATACTAGTGACCCCGATCAAGATGACAATAGCGATCAGGAAGTGAGACTGGAGAAACTGCAAGTTTCAGACAGGGGCTAATAGTGAGAGATCTCAAGACCACATCCTAATGAGATTAAGTATTTCAGCTTATGATTAGGTGTAAAATATTGCAGTGGTAGGTGACTGTGTCCTGGAACAACTAGTAGATCTCAAATAATAACCAAACCAAAAGTAGCAGCTTGAATAGTGCATGGGTACTACTCAAGCATAAGAAGTATTGAGAGCGCTACTTTATAACAGCAACCACAATACAATCGGGTTAATACTGTTGCAAGAGAGGACAGTCAAAGTGAAATCTGACCTAATAAGTTGGAGCAATGTAGAAATAAAAGCAGCTAATAAAAACAAACAAAAAACCCACAAACAACAAAAAGGAACAGTCCAAATATCAAGATGCCTACAACCAGCCTGGGGGCTGTTAAATACTATATTAGAAGCCCAGGTAAAACATGTATTGCAACTCAAAAAGAAATAAAAATTACATGACTCAATAGGAAAGTTACTCAGAAGGAGTTTGGTGTTTTGAATGCTGGCAAGAGGAACAGTGTCACTGAAATCAGGAATCAAACTCCTTAACACCAATGTAGCATTAAGAAGCAGGCATTCTTAATTATTCTGCCAGATGGCACAGGGGATCGCTCCACCAAGCATGCATCCTGTAGGTTACATCAACCAAGACTTATATTATCCGATTACATACATATGCATCAAGTTTCCCAGCATGATCATGCATATTCATTCTATTTCCTAGAACTAATTATCATATTTACATGGTCATTATGCATGCATCCTTGAACTCCAAGGGACTTCCATGGGGGTCTCTGGTGGTCCTTGGTGGTCATACAGGTGTGTCCTTTAGTTGACCCCTTCTTACAGGCATGCGCAAGATCATCTTGCTTATGTAACTTGCTTCCCTTCTTCATGGTGCATGGTCCCTAACAATGATTTGCCACTCTTATTCCTATTCTAAACACAAACCAATTATTCTAACTACTCCTCGACTCATTGTCAAGATGGGCTGGGGCTGTACTGGGAGCATAGCAGCATGTCCGTTCTACTCCTCGTCCTATTGTCTTTGGGTATAGCAGCATATCCATAGCCATAGATGTATAAACACAACATTAAAGTATTGTCTACCCCGCTCCTATCTCTATATTGCTTAGATACAAAAGAACAAACCAATCACTTTGGTTCCATTTGGTTACAACAGGAAAACTCACAGCACATCACAGGTCAACTAAAAAATAATCAGCAGATGATGCTCAAGGTGGTAACATGGTAGCACAGAATTCTTTCTTTAAATACATCAAAAGCAGGGGACCAGGTAGGGAGCTAGTGAGATAGCTGATGACAAAGGTTTAAGAAGGGGCAGCCACTGATAAAGACTGTGACAGAGAAGCCAAATTCTCTGTAGCAGCTAGGCCAGAAGATCTAGATCAACATGGTCTAGCACCTTCTGCATAATTGCTTTAGATAGATAGATAAGCTAGATGCTGGTAAGATCTCAGGACCAAATGGCATTTATCAAAGAGCTCTGAAGGAAATCAGATGTGAGGTTGCAGAACTGCTGAGCAAGGTGCCTTCACCTATCATTACAGATTGCCTCTATATCAGCAGACTGACAGATTGCCAACACAGCTGCCGTCTATAAAAAGGAGAGTCTAGAGGAAAGACTGACCTACAAACCAATGAACAATTTCCTGATAAGATGGTCGAGTCTGCAATAAAGGGTAAGTTTACTGAGAGCAAGGGTAAACATAGTCAGCAGAGGAAGGTGTAGGACTTGTATAAAGGAGAATTTAAGCTCACAAAGCCTGGAGGGGGCTAAAATAGTGTCAGAAAAGCACATGGATTAATAAAGCCTTGCCAAAACGTTTTTAAGAACCTAATCTGGAATTGGGAGAAATGTCTTTTTCATTACTTGAAAACCAATTAAAAGATACCAAGCAAAGAAGAGGGCTTAATGGTCACTTCTCATAACAGAAAAGTCAGCAATGGGACCTTCCCTGAAGACTGGTGCTGGGACCACCTGAATACATCTTCATCAGTGACCTGTAGAAGGGCATATGCAGTGCAACCTGCATTACAGATAAGCTCTTCTGGTGCTGTGCTGATGGGGAGAAAAGTCCAGAAGAACTTCAAGAAACTCAATGAATGGGTAAAAAGTTAGTAGGTGAGCATCAATGCATCTAGAGAAAAATAAATCATGCCTTATTCAGCTAAAACTCAGGAAAGAGACAGAAGAGTTATAACTGAACAGATTTTAACAGAATTGTCAGTGTGCACTGGCAGCTAAAGAAAAGATGTTTGGTGTCATCAGTAGGGGCATGGGTAACAAGACAGAGGACAACACTTTGCAACTACACAAAATCTCTGTGCACTCCTGTTGAGCGAGTGATGCATGTAGTTCTGATCTACACATCTCAAAGGCACAGGCCAGTTCAAGGTACAGAAAAGGCACTGAGAATTGATCAGGGAGATAGTGTCCCTTCATAAGGGGGGACTGTAGGAAGACTGGAACTCTTCACCTGGAAAATAAAAAAAACAGAGGAGTGACTATGATTGTGGCTTACAAGTTTATAAACACATTAGATAAGCTGAATACAAAACATTCACCAAATCCTACAATACTAGAACCAATGCACAGCCAATTTAAAATAAAGTAAAAAGAAGTGCATCACTACTTTAAATTCTCTGCCACAGGAGGCTGTGGAGCTAGACAATATCAGCAGGTTCAGAATATGGTCAGAAAATTCATGGTCACAGTTCCAAACTCTAAAGGAGAGGCAAGCATGCACTGTTTACCATCCTTAATACAGTAATTCTGGATGCTGGAGGGAGTATGAGGGAAATGGACCACATTCTCTCTAAATAGTATCTCCAATCAGCCAGAACAGTGAGCTAGATGGGCTTTCGGTCTGACCTCCTAAGGCATTTTGTAAGCTCATTAAGAGCTGTGAAGGTGGAAAGAGGTGACATTAAGAAGGCCTGTATGATCTACTGCAACTTTAGTTCTCTTGACAGCACAAATAAGCAGGCCTGGAAGGCAGCAGCAATCAAGGAGGAGGTAGACACGGGTATTGGCAGAGCTCAGGAGGATAAGAAGCATTTCAAAAGACCCCAGTCCCAAGGTGTGTGGTCAGGCAAACCCCATAGGAAAAAAAAAATACAAAATCTAGCAGAACAAAAATACAGAGTAATGTATTTAGATCTCAAGTGCTGAGTGACAAGAACACATACAACCACATTTTTAAATATATAAAGAAATGTGTCATTAACCAATTCAAGACATTTTCATCACGTGATGCATCAAAAATCTTGGGATCCTCTTCTGATGCTAATGCACAACATTTTATGAAGTGCTAGAGTGAATGCTATTTGTTGTAAGTCTTCCTCTCCTGTTACATTCATAAGGAGCTGATAACCCAGTTCCTGTCGTATTTCATAGGCTATCACTTCCAGTGCTACGAATTTATCACCCTAACTATAGCGTTCACAGTAGTATAGGGACAGGTTGGAGTTTGATTTAAAGAACAAACTGGAGCAGTGAGAAACAACACAGGCAATAAGAACCACAAGTCTCCATGCAGCAGGCAATACAGAGTCCTCCATTTCTTATGCTTGCTCTGCTGCGTGCTACCTGGCACATATGCTTCCTCCTCACACCCAGGTTTAGACATTTTTCTATAGATCTTAGCAAGCATTTTCAAAAGCATTAGCTCCATTTTCTTCCATCCTCATGTACCAGCAGCTTCTTCCTTATGCCCTTTTTCTATATCACAGGCCTTAAAGTTTTTACACAGATCCAACTGATGTTTGGGACAACCTCGTTCCACATTTGTTTTGTTGCTCTTTGTTAGTTACTTTAACTAGATGTTGATGTAATTGGAATAACATGTGTTGTCATTAAAGGAACCATTTAGATGAAAATTAAATTATGTATAAATCTGAAGGTGGAGATAAGCAAGCAGTATCTCAAAAATACCCAGATTCTAAATGAGCAGGAGTGTGGTACTAAAAAGCTTGATGGCATTTTTCACTAGTTTGCATGTTTGCAGCAGTAGACACCTACAAACTTGTAAAACAAGAAATCCATACTTGAGGATCAAAGCATAAAGATTTATAGCAGCAAAGCCTTGTAATTGAAGTTGCAAAGAAAGTGTAAAAAAAAAAGTCACCATTCTCTTTCCAATCAATTTCAACTCCAGATACTCTTCAGAACAGCCAAATAAAACTCTCTCCACAGTCATGTAAGTAACATTAACAAGACTCAGTGTCCTGTTAAGGATCTAGAACAGACCTCCACGTGGATGCAGGTGTCTGGTCAAGCAGTCATACACAAACTCAGGACCTCATCCTTAAAAGATTTAAGATGTCTTTAGACCAAGTTAGACACTCTGGTAGTTATTCTTCCAATTCCTTGTAATACATGAACAACTGAGTATGATTTTGTTCTTTATGTTTGGTAGTACTGAATAACTATATTCAAGAGAAAAATTACCTACAGTTTTTGCCTGTGATGAAAATGTAATATAGATGTATTCTTGCATGCCCCGATATGAACTGAAGATTTTATACACTTGTTGAGGCTTTGGGGTTTTTTTTACCCCCCTATATTTTCTATCCTAGAGGAATTTCACCCCCATATCTATCTATCCCAGACACATGCACACATACATAAGAATGCCTCATTAGGAGTTCTTAAGGAAAAAATTTTGGAGCACTGACAACTTCTTATTAGAACCTCTCAAATCCAAGAGTAGACATTCACCTATGCACAGTCCATGTATGAACAGGAGCACTATATGTTCTCCTCTGAAGTATGGATACGTGCTACACTAAGAGCTATGCAAGTTCAGAGCTCATTGTCTGCTGTGTGGCAAACCAAACCCAACACCATCCATAAAGAAAGGTTAGGTCAAACAAGTCTTTTGCTTTCTCTGACATTGTCCTATAAAACCGGTATTTGCAGGGGAACAAACCTTCACAGAATGGTTTTTAATTTGATGTTACCTATGCTAAAAAAATCTAAATTCCATGTCCTCCATTCACCCCAGATAGCTATACTACTATGCAAGATATAGGTAACACAAATAAGCAACCCCAAATTTCTTTCTTTGTGCATCACAATAAGTGTATGATGCCTAAAGAAGCATCTTTCCATATCTTTAAGGGAGGTTTATATTGTGCATTAACACAGGTCAGTACATTTTATTTGAGATTAGTAACTTCCATAACACTAGGCTGTGTGTTGGTCCCTCTAAAACTACTTGAATTAAATAGGGAATATTGCTCTGGTTTGTATTTAGCCTTTCTGCCTTGCATTTTAAAAATGCTTCACAAGTATAAACAGTAATGAAGAAGCCTCAGAAGTTCCCAAGTTGGAAAGCTTTGTTTTATCTTCTAATAGTTACATTTTTGCTTTAGGAGTCTTACTCTAGAGAGAATAAAAGCCTCAAGGTAAGTCATTATTGAAGAGTGCTTCAGGCAAAAACAGTGGAAAATATGAGTTTATCTAGACTGTAACACACACACTTCCATAAGAATTTGTTTCCCCTCTGGTAGCACTTGGTGCAGGAGTTTCATTCTCTGGGTTTAAGGATAGAGAACAGGAAGCTTTACATTATGTTTAAAGAGCAGCTGTTAGAGTCCTATTCAGTTTTAGTTTGTATTGTAATAGTATGTATTTTCACTAGCAATGGAGTCATTTTGCAGAACGAAGGTAAACAGAACTGCTTACTTCTTATCTGAAAATATAAGAAGTTGGTTAAAGCTAGTGGAAGTTATTGTTAGTATCAGAGGAAGCTTGTAGCCAGTTTTTGCTCTTGAGAGGGCTATCTGCCACCAGCACATCTGATGGCAAGTAATAAATCACCTCAGTACTGAGGCTGGATTTGGCCATCCATCTGTGTCCATAGAAAGTCCTCCCTCATCAAGGTATTTGTAGCTAGGAATAATTGTACCTGCTGCAGAACAGCCTTTAGCCCTTCCTTTTCTGTAGTTACTCACTCTCCTCAGCTGTGTTTAACCAATTCTTTCCCCCATCTCCCTCTTGCATAGGGTCATGGCAGGTTGATGGCCCTACTACTATGGCACTTAAAATCCTCATCAGCTAATTGCTGCTCAGATGCCCTGTTTTCTCCAGGCTGTCCTCTTGCATCTCTGACTTGCCACTTTTAAGCCAGAGCCACAGAGCTCGACTGGATTGTGCTGTGACTTCTCAGAGAATTTCATTAACCCCAGAGGTGGCCAGCCCCAGGCCAAAGTTCCCTGCCCTCACATACAGCAATTCCCATGGCTGCCTGACCCAAGCAGCCTCTCACCTTTGCTAGCTTCTCTGCTGGCCTCCTCCTAAGGTGATCATCTCTCAGAAGAGGGCTTGGCTGACCTGATACCCCTGCCCTTCAAAGCAGAATGGCCTTTTCCTTTTCACAGTTTGCATATTATAAAACCATAAGAGGAAACAAAGCTAAAAATCAGCTTCTGCTGTATGGTGTCCCATCGGTCCAAGAGAGGCCTTCCTGCGGTTAGCAGCCCATTTGTTTCTGGAGAACAGGCTGAAAGCACAACAGAACAACTGATACAGCTTTGCAAAAATAAAGTTTGCAAACAGTATTTCTCATGCAAACACTGCAGTTACTTGCACCTAAGATCTTCAATTAACATATCATGAGACAAATACTTGAATACAGAGAACACACAGAAAGAGCAGAATAAGCATTTCTCCAGCACTTCTCATTCAGTGAAAGCAGGATATAGTCACAGTTCATTGGCTTTATAATGCTGCCTCTATCCTGAAGCCATTGTAGGTTGATGTCAAACTTACCCTCACAGCTCAGTTATTTAGGAATTTTTATAAGTTCAGGGAATTTTAATGGGCATTTAAAATGCTGCAAGTTAAGAAATTGACTACAGTAATGGTACAAATTCATCCTACATCCCTTTTGGTAATCACATCTGTCAAAAGCCTTAGCCCAGCAGTGCCCAGTTCTCACGTAAGAGCTGTCTCAGGGGAACTTCCTCAAAGGAAGACAAGATTTCCTGCTGGGTGTACAGCTCCTTCCCCAGACCAGTTCTACAAAAAAAGTAAGCCACAGGCACACACATCACAGCAAATCCTAAGACCACATTTTAGTTCACAGAATAAAAATAGTGAAAGCATTCATGCCAGTGCATCATGTAGTAAATGAAGTCACTATCATTTATAATTAAGGCAGACAGACAACACTGAAAAATCTACCCACCACAGCTTTAGATACAGGATTTTTCATGTTTCAGACTGTTACCTACCAGGTGAGGCAATTCTTAACAGGTCAAGGAAATGAGTCTTAAGTAGCTACATAATTATCCAAATGTCATAGGTCCCAAGACCTCTGTCCCCACAGAGATTCCTGCTAGGAGAAATCCAAAATCTCCATGGTCTCTCAGGGATGCTCAAGACATCAGTGTCCTCTGACAGACAAGTCATGGTTACTCACATCCTAGTGTTGATATCCATAAAAAAAACCCAACCAAAACACAGATGCTACAACTCATGCTCTTCAGGGATATATTAATCATCATCAACAGGCCAAACAGCTGATACAACCCAGGAACTATTGAGCTATTAATTAACATTCAGATTTATTTTTCTTGTAACTCCCTCACCAGAAATTGCTTCCACAAAGCAACCCCAAATAACCTACATCTCTTTCCCTATGTATTCAGGGACATTTGAATGCCTCTGGAGTGTCTGTTTATTATGAAATTAAGTTGCATGAAAACCTGAAAAAACATTTTGATCACTAAGAGCTCTTCAACAGCGGTGCATAATATAAGAAGGGAATAACATATAACCAGTGCTCAATAAGCCAAGGTGACCAGTATCCCATGTTAAACCTGTCTTCTGCTTAAAACCCTCATTTCATGGTCTTTCAGCTTCCTTTCTTGCCAAACCTTAGGCATATCTAAAAACCCTCAGAATTCACTGTTCCTTTAAGAGGCTCTCTACTGCTATTAGTGCGCAAGTATAATCACTTTTCTTTCTGAAGTGGCTTAGTACTTTCAAGTGTCATTCACACTGAGGGATACCTGAAGAAGTGCATTAAGAGACTCTGGTTTCAATTGGTCGTGCTCTCTGGGTTACTCTTCCTTCAAACACCTCTTCTGTCTGATTCATTTCAGGAAAACATTAACATTTAATGTCATTACAGGCTTAAGTAGATATTTATCATCCTTTTGAGGGAGGGAATTTCCTTTTTGCAGGTCGCAATTTTTGTGACACTAATATAAATCAGCACTGAAGTGTGCTCTAGTGTGTCATGCATTAATAAAGACAAAAAACTGGGCAAGATAATAGAGATAAATGAAGATGTATAATAGAATGCCTTGATACAGACTAGCTTTCAGCACGATTTGCAGATGGGGTAAAGCAAGCAGCAGTACTCCCAGGAGTGTCAGAAGTCTAAAAGCAAGTGTACTGCTCAATATGTAGATTTATAATATTATTATGTCAGTGGATTTATAGATAAATTACAGCTACAAAATGTACTCTTGATACATACCAGGCTCTCAGTTATCACATGCTAGTTGCAGTTGACTAACAAGTATATTCATGCAAGCTTTCCTGGTGTCTACATTTGCCATACTTCCCAAACCAATGTTTGTATTGGAAAGAAATAATGGAATTTTTTTCATTATTTCTCCCATAAATATTATTTGCATTCAGATATGTTATTTGCTGATAATCTTTTATTTAAACTTATGTGTTAGTTACAGTCAACAGTATATGGTATTCAGGTAAGTAACTGAAAAGTCTACTCCTAAATAGCATAACTAAAAGCAGAAAGCCACTTTTTTTTTTTTTAAGGACCTGCTGGCATTCAGTGCTTAGTGCTACAGCCTGCACAAAGAACCCAACTGCAGTATTTTTAGAAGACAAAACACAAAATAAAGCTTTTGCATAATACTGATTATAGGAAGTGGCTGGGAAGAGTTCATTCAGCCCATACTCTGTACAGAGAGGATGCTACAGGTGATCTGAGCTTAACAAAACAACACCGAAGATAGTTATTACCTCCACCAAGGGAAGGTTTCTCCATTTCCAGATAGCCATAAAACAAAGAGTATCCGATGGTCTCTAGTGGAGAGGATAAGCAAGTTTCTAAAACAATTAATTCAGCTCACCAAAGAAGAAAATTTAGTTATCTTTCTAAATTGCTACCAGCATATTGTTTGCTATATATGCCGCCATCACCTCTCAGCTGGCTTAAATACAAATATTGCAAATTCAGTATTTTGCCACATAGGCTACAAAAGCTGACACAGGATGCTGGGTCACGACTCATACACGAACTAGCTGAGGTAAATAAAACAGATAGATAGTCTTCTGCACTCAGCACTGGTTTATTATTAAATATAGAATCAATCTCCAAAACCAAATCAGTTCCATTAAGTAATTTGAGGGCAAGAAGAACCACAACATAAGTGGTTGCTCTCAACAATGAAATCCTGGAAAACACCTAAGGAACAGCAGTACAAAGTCTTATTTTCATCTTTGATGGGAATTTGGCTGCAATTATATCAAAACCCAAATAAGCATGCCTCATTCTTTTTATAGACAGTATTTTTCGTCAGGTAATAGCTTGTTGGTTGCTGTGGCCTTTCAGTTCAGCACCAATTATCACATCTACTATAGAACTAGATGCCAAAAATTATGCAGAGAGGTACAAATGTTCTAAGCCACAATCCTGTAAAGGTACATATACAAGCACATTTAAGTACAACTATTTTGTGAGCTTAAGAGGATTAGATGCATACTCAGAGCCATTAAGGAAGGTATTTAGATGTGTGTACATAAGGCACAAATCAGAAAACACTAATCACTTATCAGTTGCTGAGTAACTTTGGGAATTGGAGAGCAATTTGTTAGCTTCTACATAGAGATAATGCTTCTTAAGCACCTTGGAATGAAAGGTAATGTTCACACATACAGTATTACTGTTTTCTGATTAGTTTTATTTTTTAAAAAGCAATAGTAAATCTTCAAGATAAATCTCTTCACCTCATATCCATATGTACAAATGTACATAAGTATAAACCATAGTATACCCTTGTTAAATCTAATACAGTCCAAAGCACTGGAAATTTATCAACGTTATTGTGTTTCTTCAAGTACAGTTAATCATTAAACAAGAGTAACTATCTCTTAGTGTTACTAATGTTTTTTCTTGCATTACCATACTTTTCTTAGTACACAGTCAGCTTTTCTTGATCCCATCCAACATAAGAGGATTCAGAAAGAATTATCCAGAAAAATATTAATTAGATCCTATAATGTCTCATCCCTTTAGCAGTTCATTGCTCTAAATTATCTAAAACATGTACTATATTTATCCTATTTAGCCTCCAGAAAACATTAATTTTAAAACAAATCTGATTATTGTTCACAGAAAAGACAATACTATACGATTAGTCATGTCCTTAGGGTAAATATTTTAGGACTAGAGGATATAAGAGTAATTTGGCTTGTGGATCTGACATGTAGCCTTCTATGTAATTAGGATTACAGCTTTATGAAATACATAATAATGAATAATCCCAGCTTATAAAAGCAACAATTACATTTTACGTGAGTCTTTTCTTATGCAAAGTAGTTGTCTTCATACTTAGGAATAATTGATTGGTTACCAATTTGCTCAGTTTAGGAGACTGCTGGGCTGAGTTCATCTTCACTCATGCTTCCAGCAGGCACATATTTTCACTGATTATCAGTATCATCTTTAAAGTCCTCATAAAAAATGACATGGCAAGAACAAGAGTGCATAGTATTTCCAATACGAGATTAAATCAAGATGAGAAGTCTCATACTAAAAAGCAACTTTCTATTTACAAGTTATGGCTCCTATACCTATTATTTCAGTTATTACTTTCAACACAGTAAGCTAGGACTATAAAAGCAAAAGAGAACAGGCAACATGAAACAGAGAAACATGGAACATTTCCAGTTATAAATGCAAGTTACAAGTTTCCATTATTTCCAAGCATATGTGAGCTCAAGAAGATGGTAAAGGTATCTGGAATGTGGATAAATAAAGTAAATTGATCAAAATGAAAATAAAAAAGAACCAATACACCTATATACTGTTTTTCCCTCCATCTGCACATAGCTGTCATGGATATTGTGATGGAAGTTACAGTTTGTTTGCTGAATTTACTAAATACCCCTACGATTTTGTTTCAAGGTGAGCACAGGCAAAATGGCAGCTTTGCTCCCAGTCAGACACAACCCCAGGAGCAAAGGACATGGCATGCTCCCCGAGAGTGCTGTGCCTCTTCTGCTGGAACAGGCTTCTTAGAGCACAGGGTCAGACAGCAGGCTGGGGAGAGACTAAGCAAGTGGAGTATCTACAGCATAGACTGAGTTTAAGACACTCTTAAGAAGTAGAAGAGACCAGATCCACATCTAAAACTCAGATATGGTAGAGACCATCCTGTCCAAGGAGCACACAAGAGACCATGTAGCTAGACAAAGAAAAGTCACCCACTGTACAAGGATATAGGGGCAAGATAACTTGAGGTTAAATAACTCATATTTTATTCCATTTTACATAGCAGCTCTGCATTCTTATTCAGAGTACCTTAATAAAACTCAGCCTCTAAAAACTGCAAGGTCTTTGGCATCCTAACTTCAAGGAGAATACAGGAACAGCTCAATTTCAGCTATCTCTGATCAATTCAAGAAAATCAGGAATCTCAGACACAGCACTTGAAATGGCTTCACATGTCACACACAGCAATTCTCACAAAGCAAACATGTATTTCTTCCTATCAGTTCCTAGCACAACACAAAAAGTCCTGAGTCAACAGGACATAAAATGAGTGCTTTGATAGAGAAAGTTAAGTTACAGGTGAGGTTTACCTGCATGTTCAGATACCAATAATTTTCACAAAGCAACACACCAGCACAGTCCCAGCACTGGGCTGAAATCCCACAACTGTACCTGGGACAGCCTCTGCCCTCCAGAAAAGCCCCTCCAATACAGAGGGCAGCTTCCTAACAGAGTTCTCCCCAACACCAGTCACACACCGCTATGGCTCATGAAATCAATACTCTCCACATCCCTGAGGCTGCCTTACTCTCTGCAAAGCTTTAGCTGCCTCCTCCTGCTCTTTTATTCCCAGCAGCTGAGCCCATTTCCTTCAGCCCTGCTTTATTCATGAGGTTAACCCCAGTCTTGCCATAGCACATTTGTAAATCCTATTGGTGCAATGTATAAATATTAACTGGAACCCCAACACTAGCTGAAATTGTTACATATGTGAGTTGTGGTGACCTTTTAGAGTAGCTAAATGAAAATTAGCATTGACTATTTTAAACTGGAAACACTTTCTCTAAAATATGCATATTAATTAATATAATATAATTAGTGTAATTAGGAAAATAATAGATATATCTTATTGGCTCTTGTTTTTTTGTGGTTCTGTTTTGTTCAAAATAGGGAACAGTTCTGGAATTCAAAACACAGAAGCTTTGAAACTATCAATATGATTATAACAATGAAAGACATCACTTGCACTTCCTTTTTCTTTTTTTGATTGACATCATTGCACTTACTAATATATCTGAGCTATTGCCAGAGTCTCCTGCAAAGGGTGCATTCATTAAATTTTAAAGCTCAGGTGTGCACTGAGTGACTGCCTGCAAAATGAAAGCTCTGTTCTAGTGAGATTCAAAGCTGAACACAAGCTCAAAGGAAAATTGCTTCTCTTGTCAAATCCTTCCTAAAACTTTGAGCAGATTTCTGCTTAATCATCTTCAAATTCACTTGCCTCCTAAACTGGAGATGCTTATTTGTAGCAAAGGCACAACTATTTTGTACTTATTATTGAAGCTGGGCAGCACTTCCAGGTTGATTGTCAATAATTGGATACCTTTATCTGAGACAGTCCTGAAAGTGACATTTTTATGACTTGAAAAACAAAAGGTAATCTGCAGGAGTCTAGCTATAAATAAACAGGAAGCTCCTATTTTTCAGGCTCTGGCTACCAATGTATGGTTTGAAAACACTTATCACAGGCTTGTTGGGAAAGTATTATGCCAAATACTTTATCATTAATGTATTAGTTTTTTTCCTTCTTTGATCTAATTCCCTTTGATCTAACAGCTAGTGTTTAATTAAGACTAATCTTTGCTAATGAAAAGGAAAAAAAAATCACAAAAGAGAAAATTAATGGTCATACCATCACACATAGGTCACCCTCTGACAAGGTCTGCAGCTTTTTCAATGTGAATCCATTTGATGGACTTACTGCCTGCCATTACTGCTCTTGTCAACTGTCATCAAAGTCCATCAAAGTAACTGTTCATGAAGTATGTTGTACTGGTGCTAGCTGCCAGGGTGAGAGATGTAGTTACACTCTTGAAGAGCACTGTGGCTGAATCCATTTCCTTCTTCTCCCTTTACAGTAACAGAGAAAAGGATTAACAAAAAATACTAACAATGTTAAGGAATGTTACTGTCCTTGCAACTCCAAACGTTAAGCTTTTGCATCCTTTTCTAATTGGAAAGAAGGACTGGAAAATTTGTGGGAATAAAAATAAAAAAATAATAATAATAAAAAATTAAAATAAAATAAAAATAATGCAAGTTCACTTGCTGAGGGGGCTGAACGAGGAGATGACATCCTGCAGTTACATTGCTCTCTGCAGGGCCACCCAGGTGGACATCACCTATCTCCTGCAAAAGCCCTCGCTGAGTCCTGCAGGGATCTAGCACAAATCTGGATAGCCACTCCATTTGGTACCCACTCCCCTTTCCCACCAATGCTTCCTGTCCTCCCCAGGTGTAGACACCATTATCTGGACCCATCTCAGTGATCAAAGAGCAGCCACCACTCTTGGCGCAGCTGAGATGTGGAGGGGTGAAGGGCAGGAAGGAGCACAGCCCCACGCAGGGTACGTGGAACACACTCGCTGTGGGCACAGCTCCTACTCCTCCTCTGGCTGGAGGACTGCTGGAGGAGTGACCATGTGTTCCCCAAGCTCTCCCCTTCCTTACCTGCAGGGTTTCCTGCCTCTGGAGGCAGCTCCAAGTGCCTCTGCCCAGAACACGGGAGCTTGCTCTCCAGTGAATCAGAAAGCACAGTAAATTCTCTATGGTTATTTTAAGTGCTTATTTACTAAACTCCAAGCATTTCACCTTAATTAAATAATACTAAAAAGCTTGCAACATTTCTTATATTGCATCCTACAAACTGCATTGATTCTGTAGGTTGGAGAAAGGTGGGCCCGGAAGATGTCTAAAGGAATAAAAAAATTTGAATTCTTTCTATGAACATCAAGAAAAAAAAAGAAAATTAACAAAGTGTCTATCCTAGAGAAATATGCAAGTCACAGTTGTGGTTTGCCCATGTAATTCGTAAGATGTGATATGACCAAGGAAAATGTGAGCTTATAGATGCCAAAATCTGAGCCTACCAGGAACTATTGATCAGTTGAATCAATAAAATAAAATAAAGCAAAACAGAAAGAATAGAATAGAATAGAATAGAATAGAATAGAATAGAATAGAATAGAATAAAATAGAATAGAATAAAAAAGTAATGTGAAATGAAAATAAATGAAATTAAGTAAGTGAAATAAAATAAAATAAAATAATAAAATAAAACAAATAAACTGAAAAATGTTCCTATTAAATATAACAAATTGCTGGAGTCTAATCAATATATGTTAGAATGGTACCAAATCTATTTAATTCAGTGGCGCTGTTTCTAAGCTGTGTCTAATAATCTGTAAAAAAGTACTACAATTGATAAAATTATCCACCATTTGCAATTAAACATAAATCTTTTGGGGCAATATTCATAGTTGCAAAATTTGACTGTAAAAGAGAATTATCAATTGTGTAAATATTTCAAGGACATTAGCTGTAAACAGATTTTGATTATTTATGTGTCTTTAAATGTTTCCTTAAATGCTTGTTGATAACTTTTTTGGTTAATTAAGCTATACATTTATACAATGCATATTACTGTAGGGAATGTTCTTCCTTCTCCCATTCTGTATGTTACTTTTGAACAAAAATACTGATCAATTCACAGGGAAACCTGAATAGTTTAAAGGTTCTGATTCTAAAATCTGATTCTAAAAAACTCTGTTTATGCTGATAGTATGTTTAATAGTGTCTGCATTTTTTATCTTATCAGTATGTTCTTAAAGTAATAAGCTGCACAAATGTTTGGTAGAGATTGGTGTGTTGGAGATCCGTTACCAGGAGTCTTTGCTTTCTGATCTTTTCCCCCTCTGATCATTGTACGACAACTTCTCTACTTTGCCTTGGTAAGTGTTGTTTCCCAAGTAACGTAATGAAATATCGTTGATCATTGATTTTTTTTTTTCCCCCTACAATATGTCCTCATGTTTTGTTTCACATTTATTTTTACCTGTTGCTATTGTGGTCTCACCCAGTCAGGAATGATGACATGCAGTGTATAAGTGCATGCAGCTACTGGGGAAACTGCTGTAATGTTCCTCCCTTTTCCTCAGAGTACCACAGAAATCAGTGCATGAGGTATGTGAGCCTATTTTGAAATATTTGAAAATATTTCTGACTAGATGTTTGCAATAAAGCTCCAGGGTTTTTTGGAATTTTCTACCCTGATTGCTCTGAAATAGTACAAATATGATGAGCCTCCCTTACGTTCTGCCACACATCTCACCCTTCCACTTTTCTAGACATTTAAAAATAACAGATTGGTTAGACTACAAATCACTTTTTGAGAAGGGGAAGGGTAATGCAATGAACTATTTTGAACTTTTAAAAGTAAACATCAACTTTGCAGATGTTTATTTTCTAAGCACAAAAATATTCTCACCAGTCTAACTGCATCTGCCTTACTTTGTCTGCATCCCATAGCATCGTTACATTGTCTTGTTAAACAACTGCTGTATCCCGAAAGTCTTTGCTCTTGTTTGACAGACAGAGTAATGCCTGCATGCATCACTTGTAAGGGGCCTTGGGATCTTCAACACAGGAGAGCACTGAGCCTTATCTTAACTATACTTCCATATATTTTGGAGGTTTGTCGATCACTGATATTATCAGAATTATTTCTTATTACTACTTCTTTCAATGCCTCAAGAGGAGAAATCAGTTCTAATATTTCCACTGATCCATGGAGGACCATTAAAGCAATGGGGGAAAAGATATGAATGTACTTGAAGAATGAAGATAAGTTTCTCTGATGATGATGTAGTGGGATGTTTTGCTCATGACTATCTCTGCCTCTTAATTTGCATTCTTTTTATTCTGCAAAGGAAAAGGAGCTGCAATTCATAACTACCTTTATTTGTTTCTCATCAAATTCCTTGGGATTTACCCATCAGAGGAAAAGTTTTAATTGCATTGTCAGTATTCATTAAACTGCATTTTGACTTGAAATTCATTTTCTGTCATGAATAGAAAACTTTAAAAAATTATAGCTCCTTTAGGAAAACTATTTGAATTCCTTTAACCATGAGAACTGATGTTTTACAGGCTGAAAAGGGCAACAAATCTGACTTTGTAAACACTTAGCGCAAAAATCGATGTAAACAATAATATGAGCGAACGTTTATAGAACCTGAAAGAAAAGTAAATGTTGGATAAGCGAGAGAAGAAAAAGGCCTTGAGAAGTGGGGAAGGAGCTGCCAAAATGAAATAACCTACCACTGTCAATAGCTTGGCCATAGAGAAAAACTGCTCCCTGACTCACCCTGTTCTCGTTAGCACGGGCTGAGCATTGCAGCCCGGATGGAACGAGCAAGATGACAAAACCCAGGAAATGTCAGCAGCGAGCTGACATGGCGAGCGACCACGCCTTCACCTAGTCTCCTGACCACATTTTAAATTAGAGAGAGAGATATTTACGGAGTTAACAGCAGTGAGTACACAGTAAGCCTCACCTAACTCAAACTCTATTTCAGTTTAATCTCTGTCAACCTGTTTTTCTTAATTCTGGTGCTAGACTGGTGGTAGGAGGAAGGAAATGGCCAGCCTTGGATGGCCTCAGAGAGAATATCCAGTGCAAGAATCCAGCTTATGGGACTGATTGTATCTACGTTCAAAAAGCCTAGGCAGAGAAATTAATTTATGTTATTCTCCATTTAACCAAACTCCTCAGCACATTATGTTCTCCAAAGTCTAATTAACCATTGGGTTATACATATTCTTTTAAGTGTAGGCTCATTATAACTTCTCCCTTAGGTATTTAACATCTTTGGATGCCCACTGTACTTTAATTTCAATTTTAATCTTTTTTTTTTTCAATTTAATCCAACAATCAGAGAAACCTGACTGGTTTTAGACACTTTGGTTATAGTTTTTGAACTAAGTCTTTGGCTGTTCTTTCTGCTGATTTACAGCGGCTGACAGATGATTAAAGCGCCATGTGTCCAATCACCAAGAAGTTATTTCCCTTTCTGCATTCTCTGATTGACAGGAAAGGTGAGAAATGAAAGTTCAAACAGCCTGTAGCAAATGAGATAATTTTAAATTTACCACTGTGCAGAGAAAGCAGCACTTCACATTACCAAACAGAGAAAAAATAGTGCCCCAACTGTCAAAATTTTGACACTGTCAGAATCTTTATCCAATTATGGGTTTGATTTTCTTTTTGAAAGCAGGAACTAAGACATGATTATGATGTGTCCTGGATTCAACAAAATGCATCGCATGATTTTTTTTGGTGTGTCCTTTGGAGATTTAAAAGTGTTTTAATGCTGTCCAAAATTCAGAGAAGGGAAGGGAAGGGAAGGGAAGGGAAGGGAAGGGAAGGGAAGGGAAGGGAAGGGAAGGGAAGGGAAGGGAAGGGAAGGGAAGGGAAGGGAAGGGAAGGGAAGGGAAGGGAAGGGAAGGGAAGGGAAGGGAAGGGAAGAGACTCTTGAGATACTTGTAAAAACCAATTCTAGATGGAAAACATAACTAAAAGATAGATGAGGTAACACTAGAATATGATCAGAAGCAGTTTTGCTTGCTCTTGTAACTTGTTTGAGGGATGCTTAACCAGGAATCTCTGTTTAAATCCAGGGGACCCATTAGACAGGGAGACAGATAGACTCTGCAGAAATGGAGACTGCTGTAGCTGTAGCTGAACAGCCTCTCATCACTTGAAGGTATTCAAGAGTTTCACATACACAGACTTCTCTTCTTTAATCCCTAGTGGTGTTCCTGGGTTGAGGAATAACTCTATTGGGATTATATGAGTCAATTTGCTCCCATTTGGCAACTCATCAAAAAAGCACTTGCATCATGTATACATACAGAGAAATATGCACACAACTATGATGCAAATTTAGGCGCCTTTGAAAAGAGTACAGAGAACTCATATTTCTTGATTACATGTCTCATGGGACACTAACTGAACAATATCCTTTCTTGCTCGTTAGGCTGACATTCTTTTTCAGTGTAAACTAAAAAGCTGTTCAGCTTAGCTAGCAGACAACAGTTTGAGTGAAATTTGGGCTACTGCTCTTGTCCAGCAAATACTTAAACTCAGTATTTGAAATTGCCTAAACAAATACTCCTAGTAATTTAGAGTGCAGCACAGTTGGTATTCTCATCTAGAAGAACCAGGTAACTAGTATTCTTTGAAGACTTTAAATTTGTTTGGTTTTCCTGAAAAGATGTTTGCTGTATGTTAAATTCATTAGACTGTGACTTAACTAACTAATATTAGAACTTCATGCCTTGGCTGTAATGTTATATGAATCTAATGCTATTGGAATATTAGTTCTAGTGGTTATCTGTGTCTGCAGAAATAGGTTATCCGTGTCTTCCTGTTACTGTCACATCTATACACCAGCAATAAAAACAAAGATCAAATCCTGATGAGTGAGATGCAAGCAAATTTCATTTGTCTAGGTGTCTTTAAGCCTAAACAAGTATGCACAGCATCCACCTTTTTTAGGAGTCTCTTGAGCAGACAATCAGGATTCCATGAGATTACATTTCCTGCTTCAGTGAATATTTGGGAATGTATTGACCCACTTCAGCTCATTTGGGATTATTTTAAGCCTTGGAAGAATGAGTAAAAGAGAAATGTTGTTAGCAGGCTACACCTGAACTACAGTGTTGTGATTCTCAAGCAGGAAACCAATGGCAAGTGACTAATAAACACTGTAGATAGAGTTACGCTCTTTTATTACACATTCTCTGAAAACACTGGGCCTTCTTCCCACTGCACTGTGCTCACAGTGACGCAGAGAAGGAACGCAATGCCTCCTCACATTCGACAACACGTGGCATAGTCTCAGAAATCCATAGGCAGTTTTTCTAGGGCGTTTGTAATGGTTCATGTTGTCTTCCAGACATGATTTTATTCCATGTTTTTAACCCCAGGAATAATCCTCATCTATTAATTCCCCCATGACCTTGGGCTCAGCTGAAAGTGCTAAAGTATTTGAATGCTTTTGCTAGCAGATTAAGAACAAACTTTTATACTTTATAAATTTTCATATTTTTATTTCAGTCCCAATTTTTTTTCTATATTGCAAATGGTTCAACTCTTTGTCTTTGAGATAAATGCTATAGGAATAACCCAAATTTTTATCTCAGCTATTTTAATTTCCATGTGCACTGTATTCAGTGCTAGATTTGGTCATGTTCCAGGATCATAACTGCCTTACAGCAGGGACTGTCTTTGAAAGTGCTGTGGGATCTAACCTTGAAGTACTTCTCTAGTTACACAGTAGTTTTTAATATTTTTCTCAAAGATTAGATTGGTCAGGCTTTCTCTTTTTTTAATGGGAGTTTTAGATGTACAAAGCTCATGGTACTACTGGGTCCACCTCATTTTCCCCATTACCCAGTGTGTATAGTGGAATTTCAGGACAGTGCATCCTCCTTTCTGTAACAAGTTTGGAAATAGCCTTATGTCTCAACATTTAAGTGATTAAGATAATATTTCTTTCCTACTTAAAAATGTTTAAAATTTTGAGGCTGCAGGGATTTGTATGAAATTTCCTTTAATATGTTAAAGATTTCTTAGTTCTAGCATTATCCATGAAAGGCAAGAAATGTGAAACATAAGCTCTGTCCTCTGTGGGCAGAATGCCTCTGGCAGCTAAAACTGAAGGAATGGACTTTGTTACCCTACATCTCCAAAACAGCAATAGTTGCAAAAGTCACAATTTTGCCTTAAGGTTATTTCTTATCTCACCAAATGCCTTCAGGGGACAGTTGATCTTTGTTCTCTCTCACACACTGAAATACAGTTCGCATTTCATTTATTAAGGGAAGGAGAGGTAAGAATTTTTTGTATACTTTTACCTCCTCAGAAATACGTTTCTATAAACTTCCATATTAGTACAAGAACATAAACAAAATATATATACAATAAAAGAGAGGAGGATTGGTTTAAGAAATATTATTCAGCATTGAATGTTTTCATGCTTACTGATGGTTGACTTGTTTGGGTCACTTAAAAATATACCTTTCTCACCAGTATAAGGTGCTTTGTAGTGGTGACACAGAAGATGGCATTAAAGCAAAGAATACAACAGCTTGCTTATGTTTCTCCTTTAATAAAAACTATGGATTTAAAAATAACTGCAATCCAACAATTTAAAATCTGCTCAATGCTTTTCAGTTTGAAATTGTGTCTAGTAAAATGTGTTGGCAACAGTTCTGATAAAGACTTCCATTTGAATTTCAGCAATCTAGAGTTCTGGTTCTCAGTGTCAGAGGTAGCTTCTGCTACTTAAGAGTAAATAGGAATAGCTGGAGTCTGGGTATACACAGACATAGAAGATGTCAAATAGAACAGAAATATTTTATGCTTTGCTATAAACTGTGCTGTATATGCCATTGCAAAGTTAACCCAAAGACGAAATATAATTTTTTAATATGAAAAGTAAATGTGCTGACCTAAGACAGAAGAGACCCAGGAGATGATGGCTATGATTTTAACAACATCTCAGGTATCAAAAGGACTTGCAATGGAGAGCAAACCAAACCAGTGCCAATGTTTCGGCAGTTGTATAGTCCATAGGTCAGAGCTTCCAAACCTCATTTCTAACGCCATTCCAGCCCAAGACAGCTGTCATGACTAAATGTAGGTTTTGTATGGCAAATATAAAAGATACTAATGCTCTGATGATTTTCATTATACATTTAGTCATTTTGATACAATACAGGGGGCAAGATGGAGGGAGTCAGCTGGACAGAAGTAAACAAGGTGGAGATGTGCAGTAGGAAGAACTTCCCACCTTCAGGGACAGTGAAATCACCAAGCGTATGGGGAAAGCTGAGCTTTCTGTCATAGGAAAAGAAGAGAGAATGGGAAAAATGCCTTTAAAGTTAATAACATACCAGTTTCTGCATAGGTAAATGGCATTAGGGAGAAGCAATGTAGTTGAGAGTCAACAGAAGGTGAGCAGAGACCCTCACACTAATGCCTATGGGCAAGATGGGAATGTTCATGAATATTCTCTGCGTTAGCTCTGAGAGGAGTGAGAAATCAAACAATGAGCCAGATTGGACAAAAGCAGAGGGTAATTTACCTTCTGAAAAAGGGGAAGAAAAGAGAAGTACAGAGAAAGCTGTTCTATAACTTCTCAAGATAATGTGCACTAATCATTTCATCACTTCTCAAGAATAATCTCAAGAATAATCACTTCTCATGAATGATTATTCTCAAGAATAATGAATCATGGATGATTATTCTCAAGAATAATCTCAAGAATAATCACTTTCATGAATAATCATTTCATCACTTCTCAAGATAATGTGCACTAATTATTGAGCCAGCATGTGACTCAAGCAGGGAAAAGTCGCTAATTCTTATTTGATTGAACTAAGCTTCCAATATTGCTATAACACTCTACAGTTCCTGACCTATCCTTGCCATCATATCCTATAGGCTGCTTGGGATGTAGCTCTTTGATCTGTTCAGACGTCCAAAAAAAATTCTACCTAGAGCTTGTTTCCTGTTTCCTTTTGTGATCTGCTTCAATTGAGAAATAGCATGTCTTCTGAGATGTCTTCCAGCTCTCAAAGTGTTCAAGTCCAGCATGGGCATAAAGCATCTTCTTTTATACCAGTGAGAACCTGCCACCTTGACAGTCAAGGCATCCTGGTTCTCACTGAGCTGGAGGGTTCACAAGAGACAAGGAGAAACCACATTTCATAAAGGCTGTATTGCCTTTGCAAAACTCTGTGACTTCCACTCTGTTGTGAAGTAATCGGGGATTACTGCCTCCCACAGAAGCAATAGTCTACATCTAGACAGAAATAAGTGCTCCTGTCTCCCTGCTTCCCCTGAGTTCAGGCCCCTGTGGGTACAAGGATGCAGGCTTGGGGTGAGCCCAGCCTGAGAACTAGGATGGATCCAAGACACTGCAGATCATCAGGACTTTGCAAGTGGGAGAGGTGCTGCTCTGGAGCCAGTCTGCTCCACCTGGAGTCACACCAGGGATCAGGGTTAGTGCTGCTCCTGCGAGCACACCAGAAAGAGGCCCTTTCTCCAGGATGAACCTAGGGGCAGAAAAAAGAAGCATGCATCATCAGAAATACCATTTTCCACTATATATCACCAATCTTTCTCACTTCATTTTCTAGTAAGCCCCATATTTCTAGCCCTGCCTTTATTTACATTTTCTTTTGAGAAACTAATCTTGATCATGAGTATAGCATACAGGGACTAGTAAGAATACTTTTTGTGATAAAATCTGGAGCAAATATGCAGCCATGTGTAGCACTGCATGATTCATTTTATGTTTATCCAGATCACAGCAGTATTTATAGTGACTACCAATATGCAATTCCCATTTAAACTAAAAGAGCCAGTATGCTCTGATGTACAAGTAATGTCTGACTTCCTTTCTTATCATGCTATAACAAAAGCTGTCAGCATTTCTGCTGTATGGCTGTTTCTACCTATGGTTACAGCCTATATGAGTAAATACAGGTCCTAATCTTAAAATAAGATCATTACCTGTTTGAAGAGGAACATAATGAAGATGATCAGCAAGTTTCACAGGGGATCACTGTTCCTCCTAATTGGCAGTTATCCTAGAAAAGGAAAATATGATACTACAATGAATTATATAAGCTATACTATACTGATGGTTCAGAATCTTTATGGTCCTTCTAATCTTCTATTCTACAAATATCTCTTGGACTAAGAAAAAAAAAAATCAGAAAGTTTCCCAAAATAGAAGAATGCTATTACTAAGAGCATGGCCTTTCTGACAAGTGCCAGCTGACAGTGCCAATTATTCTAGCTGCATACATAAAATGTAACAACATCTTGCAAAGAGTGTGATGTTCAAATTCTGTTATAAATTTTAATCATATAAAAATATGGTAGATGACTGTGATGATGTCAATACATGAGTGTCAATACAACCAACTATGAACTTCAGTTAAGTCTGATTTATTTGTGGTGATGAATACTGAAAGTGAGTGATCCAATGCATCAGTTGTGACAGTGCAAACAGATTGATTACATATATACCTAGCACTGGGGCACGCAATTCTGCTGTGGATCCAATCTTATTATCAGTTTGGGAGGAAGTTTGTTGCATACGAACTCTGCTGCATATTTAATGACATAAGGGATCCTCTGGGATCAATTAAATTTTTTGTTTACATTTCCGTTAGGTAAAGTTGTTTCCCAGTTTGGCATTACTTACTGCAGTTATGCAGCCGATGCAGGATTTATTGCTCATATGTTTTTCAGCGGTCATAAATCTAACATATTCAGAGAGCTGTTTCTTAGCAAAATTATATGATCAATTTTTTAAGCTGCTACATGTTATTGACAACTAGATCCAAACCCACACTGCTTCTGTCTCCAGAGAATATGATGCTTGACATTTTGAATGGAATATGTATTCTTTATTAATTTACTTTGTTCAGTGTTGTCTTAAGTTTAGAAATGGTATATAGGCTGTGAAAGGATATATTGCTATTTAATACATCTAGGGAAAATGGGGGGTGGGGATGATGGTAGAATGCCACAGAAGGACATAATCTTGCAAAAGAAATTACCTCCACTGAAGTTACACCAACGAGGAAGCTGATCTGCAATTTTCACTCCACTCTGAATCATTTAAAGAAAGGAAAACACTACAACTTTCATTTTCTTGCTGTTACAGAAACTTCACAAAGTTGTAAAATTGTACAGTGAGTTTTTTTTATCTTTTATCCATTTGGGGTAGTAAATTTAATCCATATGGCTCAGCTGACACAGGTTGTGCCAGAAACCACAGTTTTTGTAGCTAATACAGTTACAACATCTGACTATTCACTCCTGACAAGGACCTTCAGAGTCTCCAGAGAGCTGCTGGAAGGAAAGGAGGCAGACAAAAAATTGGATGGGAAGGACTCAGGTACTTCCACTTGCACATCTGAAATTGGCAATAAATGCTGAACATGAATGGTGTCTACATAAAGTCATGCACAAGAAAAAAAATAGCATGTTTTAAGTGTGGATAAACAGTGTTCACTTTATAGTCTTGTTGTTCATGATAGTCTAGATTTTGCTGAAGAGAAGATGAATGGAAAATGACATAGGGAAAATAATAGTGCTAGAGGTTTCATTTGTTTTTTTGTTTTCACCTGGATTGTTTTCAGTCCAGGTAGGTACATTAAGCACTGGTGTTGACTACTGCCCTTTGGAAGTAGTACAGTTTATATTCTTGTTTATTGAAATACTCTAGTGAATGACTATATACCAGTCTCAAATATTATTGTTTCAATATTGATTAGTATTGCAGAGGTTTAGGTGTGATGGAGGATAAAAAATTGTATCTAGTTTTGAATATATTGGCCAAAATGAAGTATTATCTTGACAAAAAGTCCCAAATCCCTGGACTTGAATTTGGATTTCAGAGACACATAAGGACTGCACCAGCCACTTTCTGTAAATTTCACTATTCCAGTTTAAATAACTTCCATATTTTATTTGACTTCAAAGGCATTTACTCAGGTGCAACTTGAATATTGTAGCTACATCTTCCAAGAGACAACAGAATATCTAGTTGTACTTTTACTGTGGTCTGGGGTCTACTTGCAATTACTCAAATGACAGCAGGATCATACCCTGTAACAGATAATTCCCTGGCAGGGGAAAACTAAAATTAAGTTTTAGTCCATACTGGACTTGGTGTGTCTGGGATAGAGTTAACTTTCTTTATAGCATCCTGTATAGTGCTGTGTTTTGGATTTGTGACTAAAATGGTGTTCCTAGCATACCGATGTTTTAGTTATTGCTGAACAGTGCTTGCACAGTGTCAAGGCTTTCTCTGTTTTTCGCTCTGCCCCCCGCAAGGAGTCTGGGGGTGAGCAAGAGCTTGGGAGGGGACACAGCCAGGACAGCTGACCTGAACTGACCAAAGGGATATTCCATGCTGTGTAACATCATGCTCATAATAAAAATTGGTGGGGCAGTCTTTCCGAGGTGGCCATTGCCCAGAGGCTGACTGGGCATCAGTCTGCTTGTGGGAGGAGTGAGTGATTGCCTTTGCATCACTGTTTGGTTTTTTTGTGTCTTTCCTTCACTTATTAAACTGTCTTTATCTTGACCCATGAGTTTTTCTTGCTTTTGCTCTTCCAATTCTTTCCCCCATCGTGCTGGGGGCAGCAAGTGAGTGAGTGGCTCTGTGGGTGCTTAGTTGCTGGACATAGTCAACCCACCGCACTCACTTAGAGCCCTATTTTTCACAAACTCACCAAGTTGCACTGTATTTAACTTAAAAATACTTTAGTAAATGTAGACCAATGTGATGAATGCTACTGGAATCCTACACTATTGCCATCCAATTTATTGCTAATATTTATATTTGTCATAAGGTCAATGTACTCCAGGGACAGAAATAGCAGTGAGAGACTATCCTAAAAAATTCCTAGCTCCTAAAGATAACCAAATAATCATGGACAGGCATATATAACACATCCAGCCACACCCTGAAGCAAACTTGCTGAGTATGAAAATGATGATCTTTTTTTCCAAAATAAATTAAATGAGTATATTAGAAAAAATAATGAAATGCAGACCACGCTCCCCAAGATGGACTTTTAATTGCATATTTTTACTTCTTTGTCAGTGACTACATCCTTGCTTTTCTGTGTATGGCATGTTAAAGTGCTGTACAATGCCAACTAAACAGAGACAACTGTTACTTATAACTTGTAGATTCAAGATGGCTTCTCATATTATACTATAAACATCAATGACAATGTCTGGACAAATTTTATAAGATGTTAGTTTTAGAATCTAATTTTCAAATGAGAAACACTTTAGTTAGTTGTTCAAAGTGATGCAAATACCTCCCATAAATTCCACCTCTTTTTTTTGGTAGCTAAACTTTGTCCATGTACAAATGCAGTCACATTGCTTAACTGAGAAACTGCTTCAGAAAATTTATTCTGTAGTCTGTATCATAATATTCTTGCTATTTTTTGCTTGTACTCTACATTGTAGTGCCTAGCACTTGAAGGATATAGTGGAGATATCCCAATGTGTACAGGGCTTGGAACTAACCAACCTTTACCACTTTATTTTCACATATTTTACTTTGGGATAGGTTTGAGTAAATAAAACAAAGTTACATTCAATAATGTATGCCATATATGTTATATCAGATACACTTACATTTCTGAATTCTTACAGCATATTCATACACTTACACATCAATTTCAAAATTACTGTTGAAGCAGTGCAACATTTTAAAAGATGTTGTGATAAAGAACCATAGGAGCTCAGGGCATTTCTGTCCAAGATGTTTTCTATTAACGGTATTGTTTGATATCATTCATCTTCAACATGTTGTGTTTCCTTTGGGCTTCTATTACTATACCTGCTATGTCAGTCCCATTGTAACAATGACAGTGATTTATCAAGCACATTAAATCTGCAGTATCTCTGGCTAGAAAAGCTAGTTTTTCAAATATTAAATCTCAGATGTGTCACATTCAACCTGCCCGGAACTCCTGAAGCAACTCCGTGCTGCTTTTAAAAAAAAATCAAATTTTATTTTATTAGCAAACTTTTTACCGAAGTGTAAAATAGAGCATTATCAGCTGCTGAAGTACGAGGTGTCATAGAAGCATAAGAATTACTTATACAAGGAAAGCCAACTTATCCCAAAGAGTCTGTCCCTCTTAAGCTTATCTTACCCCTTACCCTCTTATATGTCACTGTCTCCTTCAATTTTCTCTCACCATAAAAATGTCTAGCTGTCTCTTAAGATGATTTCTGCCATTTGCCTCACTGGGCACAGTGTACCAGGCTGAGCAGGTTAGCTTGTGTTACTTTGTCAAACCAGTTCCTGATTTAGAGCTATCTATTAGATTGTCTTGAAGTCTTCCCTTTTTCTGTGATCACTAATGTTGACACACGTAAGAGAGCACAGAGAGGAACATAAAAGGCTACAAGAAGGTGCTAAAGGAAAGATTAAAAGAGCAGAGCATATTTAGCTTTGTCAGATATAAATGAATAGATGTAAGATGACAGATACTCAAAGTACAAGTGTAAGGAGTTAGAAGAATTTTTCAGGTCAGCCAGAAGGAAATAATCAACATTCATGGAATAACTGTATATGATGGATGTTTTTATAATGGTATATATAATGGTGTCAAATGTTTTCTGAACACACTAGGAAAGAAAAGTTTCTGTTCTGAAGAGCTTGAAATCTAAGGTGGACATTTTCAGAAGTGTGGGCAAGAATGAGTCACCAGCACATATAGGGTTTCTTCTACTATATGTTGTGGGGAGTGTCTGTGCTTCTGAAAGTCTTTTGTCTCTCCTAACCTTTATTTCTACATGCAATAGATTAAGTAAGGGTGATGAAAAGGAACACAATTAAATAAACAGATATACATGCATGTCAGTTGTGTGTATAAGAGTGCATGTTCAGAAAAATAAATCACATTTTCTTTCACATACTGACAGATAAGTGTAAGCTTCTCACTAGCTTCTTTTTTTAGAGTTGATAAGACTTCTTTTTTGGGGGGGAGCTGATTCCCTCTTTGAAGCAAAGATATTAAGGTTATAACAACCTGCCTACCTTTTAAAATTATTATAAGATGGTATTTTCCAACAGTGGAATCTCTAAACTATAGACAGTAGTATAAAAGCTTTGTGCTGGCTTTATACACATGGATGAGTTTCAGCCTTTAATAATAAAAGATGTATTTACTATATCTCTGATATAACTTTAAAACCAAAAATTACCTAATTCCACTCATAAGTAATCTCACTCAGAGCCAAATCTTCATTTTATTTGAGTCAATTGCAAAAGTCCCTTTACCTGCAATATAATAATACAGACTCAATAGATATAGCTTTTAGATGAGTTATCATCCATTCCTGTTAGGCATGGCTATCGCTTTCCATGTAAGATAGTATGCCAGTGGGCTGAACAACCAGCCAAGGAAGATGAATAATGTTCTCACCAGTGCCAGAGTTTCAGTCCCTGTCCCCATGGCTTTCCGTTATTGATTTATAAAACAAAATATTTCAAACAAGAAACCCAAGCCACTTGAAACAGCCAGAAAATTTCCAGCTTCATCCCAACTACTTCTGCTCTTCAGGCAGGGTGATAAGGTGGAAATCCTGACAAGCATCAGGAAATCCTTTAATTTCCATGGAATACTTTTCACAATGGTGCAATTAATATTAGTTTCATACTATTACATATGACAAGAAATGGAAGATACAGTCAGGTTTTGCAGCTTGCTTTATTTGCTGCTGTATTTAAAAACACTGAATTGTTGTTCATAGTTATCTTGTGCAAACAGTGAGAATATTCAGCTACTGGGTTGTTTCACTAGCTGGTGACTGTCCCACTATCTCCTCAAATACAGCAATCAGACAGTTGCCAACTAGGAAAAGCTTGTGTAGCAAAAACAATGTAAATTTCATAGCACAGAGCAACTGCTAAAACTTTTCTACTTAAGTGGAAGCAGCAGGGGGTTTGGCAGTGAGAATGCAACAGCCACATACACTTTGTGCTCCCAGCAGAAAATGTTCTTCAGGGTTATATGAGGACTGGCATGCATAGCTTCAAATATGAATTCATTTCCTTATCTTCTGTGTATCAGTGAGAGGAGCTGTCTTTATAAGAATGAACATTAATTATTCATATTTTAAACTTAGTTTATACGTAGGGTTTAATCCAAAGTTGTGCTTGTAGAAAATAACAACCAAGTTTTGAACAAGGTCAAATACAGACCTTGTGAATGAATCTTCACTTAAACAGCTAGGGCCATTTTCTCAAAGGTATGTAGGGGGCTGTTCATCTCCAGATAGCAATGCCAAATGCATAGTAGGACCCTCTGCTTCAGACTAAGTATGGAGGGAGCTGGTTTGCAATGAAGTCAGCAAAAAGCTGGCAAAGTAGCCATTAATAACATGAAAGGGACTCAAGCATCTTGCTTGAATTGAGATAGGCACTATGATTCAGCCTCAAGACACAATCTGAGAATTTCTGTGGATTTTTGGCATTCTTGGTAAGACAAGTGTTCACCAGCTAATGCATTTGAAGCATTTAACAGAAAATTATATCTACTTCCAACTTTTGTGCTGAGCCCCAACTTTTCTAGGGTTCTTTTTAATATGCTTTCTGTTCCCCTAGTAGCCAATTTTTGCATCTCTGACAGTTTGAGCAACTGGAAGTGAGCATCATATTTGACATGAAATCTTTTCAGGATCTATATACTCATACAATTTTAGTCTAAGTCTACTGGACATCTCTCTATCAATACAAGTTCCTATTTGTCTTCAGTTGCTTTCAGAGAGTGAATTCCTATATAAGCTGAAGTATGTTCTGTCTCCAAGTGCAGAACTTGCCGTTTGTAAAGGTGAATATATCCTATTTCTTTTCTTTACTCTAACCAAGGGCACCTTTTTTTTTCTGAGATTGATTTTTCCTTCTTCATGCTGAGTGCATTTACTGATTTTGTAATATCAGTTGATTTCATCCATACCCTGTCATTTTTCTGCTAGGATCCTTAATGAAAATATTTAAAAACATTGAGTCCCAAATTTATCTCATAGAAACTCCACTAATAATCTTTTAGACAATAAACTCTCATTGTTGTGTTTAACAGGTTTTGTGAGTTCTTCATCCATCTTCCAATTTCTCCATTCTCTCTTCACCATCATCAGTTATTTCCTATAAGTCAAATGAGTTTACTTATGGAAAAATCAAAGTAAATTATTAAATTAGTGTGGCATGATCTTCGTTTGTTAAAACTAGGCTGCATTTTATTCAGTTTTTCATTTGTGACCAGGTTCCGTTTTACTCTTCTTGAAGCCTTTTTTAAAGCCTTTCATAATCCTTGTGAAGGGATGCATGATGGGAGATCCCCAGGACATTTCCCCCTCTTTGTTAATATGAGTTCTCTCTACCTTTGCTGTTCTCTATGGCTGTGACTACCCTCAAATGAATAGTCTAGTCTAATCATGAATCAGACAAAAGATTAAAAAAAAAAAAAAAGAAACTATGCTAAAAGACCCCCAGTATCTTGTACTAACTTTTGTGGGCTAGGATTACCCAGTCTTCTCAACTAGTGTACATTTTGCGGGGTAAACTCTGTCTCCATATTAATTCATATGCCTATTTTGGTTTTCCTTTCATGGCCAGTAGTCTCTTTGTAATTTGAACACTGAAGCTAAATATTAATTCAGTTTGGGAACCATGCACTAGCTCTTCTCTCACTTATCATCATTGTTTAGTCACCTCCATCTTCTGTTCCCAAGAGCAAGCTTTCTTTGTTTTAATACTTCCGTATACTTCCTGACTTGTAGTTTGACATACTTTTCTTTGCTGTTCATCCCTCCTTTTTGCCACTCCTTTCAGATGCTATATATAGTTCGAATATCTATCTCAAAGTGCTCATTTTTTCTCCAAGGATTTCTCTGTCTTTTTCTGAGATGTAGGTCCTGAGTATTTATAGCACCTTCAACTGAAATAAATTCTTGGCTTCTGTCACACTTCTGTCCCTCAGCAGTTTGCTTGATCTTCCCCAACTTGTTTCATTTTTTTTTCTCTAAGTCTGCCATTTCAAAATCAAGCACCTTAGTTATTCTTACTTATTTACCATTTAATTTACAATCTTCCAACTTTAGTTATTTTTAACAACAGCTGTATCTTAAGTACTTACCAAAACTAAGTTTAAAATAGCATTTCCTCTTTTGTACTCTAACTTTTTGATGAAGAAATCTCTCAACTACTGTCTCCAGGATTAACTGATCCTATGAATATTTGCTTCATTTATTTGTCAGTCTACCTCCAGTAGCTCTGAAGATTCTCATAGATGTATAACAGTTAGTAATATTTCTCCCTCTAGAAGCTCCATGAAGATCTCTATCCTTATCCATATCTGACCCAAAACCTCCTAGTATCCTACCTGTAATTCATCTTTTATCATGCTTCCCCACGTGATTTTGACTCCAAAAGATTGTGCTTTATGCATCTCATATCTTCTTATTTCCTGAAGTTTTTCATATCCTTAAGATACAATCACCTTATGTCTTTATTTCTGTCTGTCCTGAACAATGCATATCTTTTCATACCTGTGTTCCTGCTACGGCTGTTGTTCTAATATGCTTCTGTTACCTGAAGAATATTATTTCTCAGGTCCTGCACCAACAATTCTTATTCCTCAGTTTTGCCACTGAGACTGCTGGCATTAATGCATAGCATTTCAATTACTTTTTACTGACCAGAAACTAATTTCCTTAGCTGGATTAATCTTTCACTATCAGTTTCAGCTAACTGGCTACGGCTCTCATCTATATGAGTACCTTCTGCTTTCTATCCATTCTCCTGACCACTGATAATCTTTTATCCATTGCTGTGCCTTATCTATCTGATTTCTTTCTCCCTGTATATTAAAACTACAAAAGGATGTGTAGAAACGTTAATAAAATAGAATATTAACCCTTAGAAGGGGCAGTAACTGTTTTTCTTTAGTTTAAAAGTCATCACAAAACTGGCTTTTAAGACCAGGGATTGGATCACACTTGAGGGAAAGGAGGAGATGCTAGGTAACCATAAACTGCATTTCTTTTACCCCCAAACATCCATTAGTACAAAATGATAAACTTTAGAAGCCGCTGTTGATCCTCATCACCCCATTTCACTCTGTTTTCATTCATCATGAATTGGATCTGAGCACAATGACAACTAAAGAAGGCTGCTTTCTTTCCTTCAAGCATTACAGAGAGAACTATTTTTACTTAAACTCCTTTCTGAAATGAATGCATACTGGGCATTTGCACAACATACAATAGCCAGCTATTACTGAGATGCCTAAGAGCATATTTACAGGACTGCAAATGACTGACGTACCATCACTTAGTGAAATACTCCTTGCGAGTATTTTACTCAGATTTACTGCTGAGATGCAATAAGTGCATGCAATTAGCCCATTGCAAATGTAAGATAAAATGGATTAATGTATATAATCTGAAGACTGTTAAAAAATAAATACAATCTGAAATTACATTGAAACCCACTACCTTCAAGTTTCTGTTTAGGATTATGAAGTGATGACTGGCTATAGTTTGCTTAGAATAATAAGCCAGCAATGTTGCAGCCAACTGGCTTACAAGACATTATTATTTTGGTTTTATAATTATGTTGTTTAACCCTTAACTGGTTTGATGTAATTTGCAGTGGTTTAGTTTTAGTATTTTTAATTCCCCCTTTTCTTGTTTGCTATAAAATTAAAATTACATTGAGTTACTCTTGGTTAAATGAGCAAAATGGGTCAAAATCTGCATTACTCAAAGTCATTCAGATTCTCCAAAACAATTCCTTATATTTCCCTGTTGATTTTCACTTCCTAAATCTTCTCTTTCACCTTTTAAAACAAACAGGATTTTTACAGGACTGCAAACATACTGCAAATATTTATCTGGGGGAATCTACAGATACTGAAGTTGCTCAGGCTTTTCCAAATTAAGGTTGAGATTTCGCACAGGGTTTTGCACAGAAGAGTGTTTCATTGTTTCCTCCAAGCCTCTGTGTTCAAAAGGCACTGCAACAACTGCACAGAAACCTCTCTTATTCTTATTTTGTGGAGCAGATTCAAACCACCCACTGCAAAGCTATGATGGTTACAGTACAGTTTGACCTCTTTCTGTGCTCCCTCTTACAGGGGAGAAAGCCTCTGGCACCATGTGTCAGCATTGCCGGCCGGTCTCCACATCTGCATCTGTTCTCCTCATTGCACTTCGACATACAGAGTTGCCAGAAGCCTTCTTTCTTCATGGCTCAGTAGAGTATTTTCTTGCTCTACTGACAACTCTATCAGCAATATGGGGCTTTCCTCTTCTCCTTGCAACTTTTCCATCTCAGATATGACGTTGCTTAGTTTTGGCCCAGCACTGGACTAGCTAGCTGCTATGCTTTCATATGGCTGTAGCTTGATGCTAAATCCAATGCCCAGTGACTTCAGATTGCCACTGCCTTTATGTATTTGAGAGTGGAGGCAGAAGCAAAATCAGTATTTGTGCAGAAATAAGAAAATTTGGGTTTGAGCATCATGTGTTCAGTGGTCTCAAACAGAGAGCTGATGAAACATGAACTGTAACAGCACTTAATGCTTACCCATGACCTTGAAAAATCTTAAAGATGCTTTTCCTGTGGACAGATGGTTAAGGAAATTTCAGCTGATGAGATAAGACAAATGGTAAGTACTCATATGCACAGAAAATAATTACAGTATTTGTTTAACAGACCTTCTCTGTAGTTAGTATTTCATTAGGTCTTTTATAAGAAACTGGTGGGTTTGGATTTTTGCATATTTGGTCTGATCTTGATTTAAGAGGAAGGAAAATTTTTTAAAAGTAAAGAAACCTCTGTTCATTCATTTTAGCTTATGTGAGGGTGAAACCAATGTTGCTTTTTCATTACATAGACAACAGACTAAAGACATTCCAAATGTAACTCAGTGCATCTTCACAGTGGGGAAACTTAACTGATAAATAGTTGGCAAACTTCACAGAGTGAAATTTGCTACTCAAAACTAAAGCATATTTTTAAGCATTAACATTCCACTGGTTTTCTTTTTAAAGGTTTTATCCTGCCTTTTCCCATCATACTATTTCCTATATTTTAACATGAAGATTGATGAATAAATAGTCCCTAAAGGTAATCCTTCAAACGTTGAGCCACCTCTTGGAATTACCTCAAAGCTCCAGATTTTCTCAATAGTTGCTAATTATTGTTACTCTCCACTAAATGACAGAGAACAAAACATAGGCCCAAAAGCAACAATCACCATCACTGGCAATTTTAAAATAAAGCACTATTTTTTCCCAAAAAGACATATAGTAGTTAATTTAGGGAAGTTCCATGACCATTCTTATACAGGAGGTTAGATGTCTTGATCATCCTAGCCTCTCAAGGCCTTTCAGTCTACTCATGTCCTTCCTAATGTGGGGACAATGTGTTTACAGGCATAGATGTTTGTAGGAATCATGCCCAAAATTTAGACAGAAAATTTACTTTTCTCAAGTAAAGTGTGGACCCTGAGTTTATAAAGGTTTGGTCAGTGATTCCCCCTCTTCACTTGACAAAATAAAGGATTAACTGGCAGTTTTTGATCTTACGATTTTCATGTTTATTATGTTTTGAATAACAAGAGTGACAGCTTTCTGTCTTCATAATATCATTTTGTATGTTTGTATGTTGCCATTTTTTCTCTCTGTCCAGAAAGTAGTATTGCCTTACTTTTTTGACCTACCTAAAAATATAGTTGTTCAAGACTTAACTGAGATGATAGAAGTGTCCTTCTTTCCAAAATTAATGTAGTACCTCAGCTACTTTCCTACTAGTGACTAATACAGAAAACAATTGATACTGCCCAGATAATGCTTGGTAAACAAGATGCACCTAGTTTACATGCAGTGACTTCTACATTTACTTAGTTATCCGAGAGGAAGAGGACACGTGGACTTTTAGAGAGGAAGATGTGTTGTGAAGACCAAAGCTGAGGACTAGGGACAGAAACTCCTAAGGCATATTTTTTAATCTGCTATCTGGTTCTATATTTCAAAATGTCTGGTAATTTTTCATGTTTGCGAATACGAACAGTGATAAGCAGGATAGCCTGCTCTTCAAAAAAGTGTTTTTTACTGTCAGACCCATTGACTAAATATGTTTTTGTCAACATACTTGAGGAATTTGAATGTCACATTGTTATTGTTTATTATAACACACAGTACACTAAGCAAAATAATACCCGGTTCTGCATGCTAATAAGTGCTAATTGCTTCCTGAGCAGCAGGTTTTGCTGCTCTCTAGAATTAAACTAATTTATAAAGTTATTAAAAACATAAAGTGAAGATGAGTAATACCTTGGAAATGAAATAGTTTGGGAAATGTCCTTGATAGTTTCTTCCTGTTGGAAAAAGCACGTTAAAATCATTGAGCAGCAATATATTTGAAAGCCTGTAGGAAGTAGCTGCTCTTTGCACAACTCAAAGTGAGTGGAGAAGGGGCAAAAAGGTAAGCATCTTTTTATATCATACAAATGCGCAAGATTCCCAGGGGTCTCTTTGAGAAAGTTAAAATCTCACTCTCCTGTGGGGACAATGGAGATGTCAATGCACAGATAAGCAACTTTGTGCTACTCCAGAACCCACAGCACTTGTAATATGGAGAGTCTGACAGGTCCATTATGCTACAGGTGGCATGAAAGGATAGTTTGCAGGACAGGATGTGGCCCAGAGGGATATTACAAGGACTAACACATATATGTTAAAAAAAGAAAAGAGGAAAACAATGACAAAAAAAGCATCTCTTATATTTCTTGGAAGTACTTGAGGCATTAAAGTAATATTATCAGGTAAATCATAGTGTCAGTGGAGGATTTCATTAAAGATGACCTGCTTAGCCTTCCCCAAAGCAGGAGGGACTCTGTTCGTTTTCAGGATACAATTTATTCTCCAGCATGAAACTTAGGCAAACATCAAAACAAAACAGTTCCCCTGCCTACCACAGGTAAGGAAATTGAAGAAACATATGCTCCCCACTGTCTTCTCTTTAATCCCTCTGCTTCAGGCCTGTTGCAGGATCCTATCTTCCCCCTGCAGCTCTCAGTCAGAACTGAGCCACTTGCTGATTTTTATAATCACCAGTTTCTTTCCCAGTAGGTCTTATAATTGAATGTGTGCAGCTGACTGCAGGCTAAGTGGGCCCTAAATGGCCCAACTTCCCTGTTAAAGGAACCGGTGTCCCTTCAGTAGACTACCCTTGTCATAGTGAAAGAGTCCCCTCCCACAGCCCTCTCATGGACCACCCCATTTCTTTCATAAAATTCCTGCAAGTTTCTCTAAATGACCTCTATTATTTAATTCCGTGCAGCTCAGGCTAATAGCCACATTGCACATATCCACCTATCAGGCTTACCATTCATAACATCAGCAGCAGACAAATATTCTTATGTTATTGTTTTTTCGTTGATAATCTATATCATGGAAGAGCATGAAAAAAAACCTCAAACCCCTACAGAAATGTGCTGAAGATAATTTAATCAACACTTTTCAAAAATAAACAACCCATTTCTCTTCTTCTCCTTGCTTTTCTCCAGATGTGCTCAGATTCTGTCTTTGGAAACACTCATTGCAGTGAGATGCAAGAGAAAGACATGGTCAGAGAGTAACTTGAATTTTTTGTGAGCAAGGTATACATTGATTCTAGAAACTGCGTGGGCTCCTGACTGTCCTGACTTATCTAGGCTCCTGACTTAGACACCTCTGCTAACTGCCTACGCTTAAGAAGTATGTCCTGTAGTTCTGCAACTCTAAAAAGGACATAATACTTTCCTATTTTGCAGTACTACTGTGAAGATAAATACATTAGAAAAGAGGTCGGCTGAGAGATGGTAGTAGAGAAGATTTTTAAGATAGATAGTTAATTCAGTGAAGGTAATAATGTACTATGGTCCCTTGAATAAAACACTTAGCTCATCTTGGCCTCTAACCACATTTACTTCATCATTTAAAGGCAAAGTTTTAATTATTTGGTTGCTTTTTAATCTTTTAAAACATAACATTTAATCATATACAGTCATGAACCTGTAAAGTAAATTTTGTGGCATAGTGTAGTAAACTGCAAAATCTGTTACATCAGTTAGTGTTTCAAAAAGTCACAAGAATAATCTGGTTAGGCACTACAGCCTGCTAAGCTTGCTTCTAATGGATGATATATGCCAAATAGGAAAGGTAATGTTCAAAGAGGGAAAACTATTCAATATTCCATCTCTCTGTGACATCTGCAGCTCAACCGCTGCTACCAGTTCAGAGAAAACACATCTTTTATTTTGTCTGGCCAATCATCATAACAGATCACATAGCTTATTATCTTGGATACAAACTAAACCACAACACACAAATGGAAAACTTTTTTTCTGATAGAGCACTAGCAAGAGATAATGATTTGTGGCTTTCTAGTCATGTTCCTTTTATGTATCACATTTAGCTGAGTACAAGAAATAAGCATATTTATAGATCAGCATATAAATGAAACTGTAGATTTCAGTCATGTTTCTTTATTAAACCAAATCATCTTGCAAATGAGGTAAAGTGAATATTCATTTTAGAGACACAGAAGTTCATGAATTATCCCCCAAATAAATGGTGTAGTACCCCTCATGTTCAGTTACTTTTGAAATAATGGAAATTGGCTTAAAATGGATTCTAATGCAAATTAGAAACACTATAAAGCAGATGATTTTCAGTTTTCTTAGAGTAAGTAACCATTAGAAATGTCATTCACTACAATCATATCTACATATTTTTTGGGCAATGTACTATTCTTTCAGATGATTTTAGGGAAATGACTGTCTGAAATTCATATTGGTTTGTTTACATTCAGCAAGTCCAAGGCTGAAAAAAAAAGCCAGAGTAAGTAAATAAGAGGAATGTGTAAAGCTATCTTGCTGAGATGATAATAGTATTTTGGCTATGGTTCCTTGTTTCTGCAGTACTAACACATAGGAAATTGCATTACATTAAATAATAATTGTTTTTCTAAAGGGATAAAGTTCATTTCATGCTGCAGTACATTAACTTAATACAGTAGCATACTACTGCATTAATACATTTAACTCACTTTTATAGAATGCCTTTATTCCAGAGATCTATGAAGCTGCATAGCTTGGCTTTGCTAGGCTTTGTAGGAACCTCTTCATTAGTTTCAATTTACATGGATATATGTCTCTTGTGGTGCACTTTAATTTGTGAATTCAAAGCCTCAAATAGCACCTGTGTTCCCATAAAAACATAAATTACATATACAAAATTAGATCCAAAAGGATTGTATACAAGAACACAGTCAAACTCCTCAAAACCAGCCTCTGTTTAACCCTGGAGATGCTTGGAAATTCCAGGCACATCAGGTGCCGAGACTAATTTTCCCTAGGTGTCTAAAAATCAGCTTCAGGATAAGCCCTAAAACCCTGCCAGATGGATAGTGCTGAACAGCTGGATGTGTAGCTCACACCTAAACTCTGCCAGATGCCCTCAGTAAAGGTATTTCTCTTTCTCAGAGGTCATGCCTTGGTGAGCCTGCTCAGGTCCACCTGGAGAGAGTGCCCTTAGCTCTGGCACACAAGTCCGTGGCCAGGAGCACCACCCGGGCTGCGGAAAGTGAAGGAAGCCTGAAAGGAGGGCAAATGTGCAGGGGAACAGATTGTCAAAACAAAATATAAACACAAGATCACAGCCTCAGCTTTCCTCTGATTTCCTCGCTAGCCTCTGTTTACTCCTATTTGCTGACTCACCATCAAAAGGATAAAGAATTTTTCTCTAATTAACATTTCCAAAGGGCCACCTACTTTTCTAGATTATTGGTTTAGACCAAAAAATGCTTGCCTCTTTTAGAAATATTGAGCATGTACTTGTAGGGGTTTTGGAGAGGAGAGGAAGAAGAGGGAAAGAAAAATGATGTATTCTGCCTGGTTTTTCGTCCAGATTGTGAATCAGAAATACCAGCTGTTACCTTTAGGAACACACGATACAGTCTTCCGATACCTAGCTGCTGGACCAGTGTGTGAAAGTCCTCCTCAACAGTTAATCCTGGAAACTAGTTCAGTTTCACTTCTCTCCTGGCTTTACGGGATGAGTTCAGTTATTTGTCTGGGGCAGGGTTTGTAAAGAACTACTCTATTCGGTGGTATGAGAGAGAGACAGAGAGAGACACACATGCACTCTTGAGATCTGCAGTGCCTGAGGGCATTTCCTATTTCTTGTAGCAGTGAACTTATCTATGCTCCTTCAGAGGAGCAAAAAAGCAAGATAAAATAACTCCTACTTTATCACCAGCCTCTGAATGTTTCTGTGCTACCCTTTCCTGTCACCCAGCGAGGGCTGTGTTCTCCTTCCCAGTCCCATATGATTAAACACTATGATTTCTCTTAGACTCTGAGAGAGCTGCTTTTAGGTTAGGAGAATTAAAAGCTAATCACAAGGAACAGTCCTACGTGAGAAATCTTCAGCGCTTTCCTGTCCTCATTATCAGCGGGATAATCAAGTGAATTATAAAATCAGCTTTTTTCCAGACAATGAGCTCTCTGAAGAAAACAAAGCAAAGCAAAGGCTGTTCACTTTCCTCACTGATACCTCTGGGTCACCTGAAACAAAGCATTAATAGTCCTAATTTTCCAAGAAGTCAGCACTCTCTCAAGTAACTTAAATGACCTGGCCATAATTTTCAGAAGTGATGGGATCTATCACCTTCCTGCATTTCCAGCTGTGCAGGGTGAGCTTTCTAACCCTGATCAAGAGAAGCCAGGCAGAGTATGTGTCTAGGTCACATAGAAAACACGAATTTTGTGCATGTATATCCATATATCTTTCTAAGCTGTTAACCACTGTAACATTCAAGCTCTCCTTGTACCTCTGTGAAACAGGTTAGTATCATTCAACACTATTCTACAAATAGGTTCTTTAAAAAATTTGCCATCCTAATTCCCTAGTGACTTATTTTCCTAAGCAATTTCAGAGACCGTGTCCCACATCTGCGAGTGACTCGGGTACATTTAGCACACTAATTCTCACTAAAAATGAGTGGGATTTTGGTACCTGAATTCCTTATGAGCTTTTGCAAAATGTATCCTAAATAACTTGCTAAAGGTCACAGAGGGATTATTTCATGAAATTAGGAGTGTTGCTTTGATTTCCTGAGGCCCCATCTGGTATTCTTACCACCTCCACAACCTGTCTCAGCAATTCTAACATACCTCAGAAAACTGTATTTCTATTAATACATTAGTACAAAACACAGCAGTTTCCTGATGTGGGGGTCTTTTTAGCACAAACCAAGAACCTGTTTTGGAGCGAACCCACGCTTTAATGAAAGTTTTGTCAACGTGGAGAATTTTTTTTTTATGAATGCAATGTTTGGAATGGTGGAGTAATGTACAGCAGAGAAAGATGACTTGTGTTCTTCTGACTTAATTTTAGCAGGTGCATAATGCTCTCTGGATATGGATTTGAAGGCCCTCACACAACTGACCACTCCCTCCATGCACTTCAATATATCCTATTTCTTTTACCCTGTGATATGCTGGCTATTTATTAAATTATTTAGGATATGTAGAGTGTGTAATAACCGTATGTTTTGAAATAATTCCAGAATTATATTATTCTAAGGCCAAATATGAGCTTAAAGAGCATTACAAATTTACAATTTTTGGAGAGGTGGGGAAAAGGAGGGGAGTTACATGTATAGCCACCAACTCCCACGGAAGCTGGAAAGAGTCTTTTGAGCTTTTGACATGCTGCAGTGAACTTGAGAAGAGTCGCTCAAAATTCTAGACAAGCTTTAATACTGTTGAGATTGGCTTCTCTGACCTCACAGGTATGAGAAACATAGCTTAGGTAAAACCATCCAGTAGGACAGATCACTTGGATTATAAATGAGTGTATTAGGGAGCATCCTAGGAGAGGGATGGCTTGTAAAAATTGAAAATAGGAAACATTTGCCCTGTAGCTAAATTCTTCATAAAATTTAGCCTGGCTCCACAGAGAGTCTCCATTTAAGTTTTAGAAGAGTATTTTTCATAAGATTGCATATTATAAGTTTTTTCACTTGTCAGCTGAGAAATGAAGATTCAAAATATACAAGTAAGCTTCAAAAGATGTAGAGGTTTTTTTTCAGCTGTGTTGCATATGTGTAGATAATTCGTACATAAAAATATGTGCATATATATAGATGCAAAGAGTTATATACTGCGTAATACTATCTCTTTAAATTGTAAAGCTGACAAATTCAATGTGTTTGTTAAAAGGGATGACTATTAATCTGTAAGTGGACAGGATTAGAAGTCACAATTTCTTAAAAAAACCCATTAAACTTGAGAGTAAAATACTACATACCACAGTAACTACAAATTATTTCTCCTAGTTCAGATAATCCAGGTTCTTACTATCTTACTGCTTTTTATTTATGCTGGGAAAGGGTTGGTTTCTACAACCACTGAAGCCAATTGTAAAACGCCTGCTTATTTTAGTATGAGAAGGATTCAACTGAGATCATATTGATTAACCTCCATTGGTTAAACATTGAATTCCATCCACTACCTAAACATAGTTTGTCAATACCTAATGCATCTACTTGGTTGTTAGAAGTGACTTGGTATTGCAAAACTATCTGTATTTCAAAATGCAGTTTGCCTGTCTAGCCTCCTCTTTAGATTTTGTGAAGTATTTTTCTTGGGATGCTTAAAAGTGACAAATTTTACACCTCAAGAGAAATTGTTAGCTGGTGGCTAAAGCTTCTGGACAGATTAAAAACTCCAGTTCCAGGTATCGTTCAAGGAATACCTTCAGTTCTGCCCTTCCTAGAATTTTACTTTTGACTAGTGCAGAACATACACACACAGGTAAATAGCCTTAGATTTTACTTATTATTATTGTTAACTGTGATGAAGACGTGTCTAATGCTCTTACAGAAGTTCCAGACTACATAGTAATTGAGTGACCAAGCAGCCTGTAGCATCCCCAGGGTCTGAGACTCAATAGATGTCTGATGTGCAGCAGTTCTTTTTGTGAGGCTATGGTATGGCTATGCCACTACAAGGTAACACACCAACGCTTGGTTTCTTTGTCCTTCAGAGACCCTGCACACCTGATAACCTGATATCAGTTTCGTGCAGGGGAACACATGTCATCAGTCCTTACAATGTCCTTACAATCCTGTTTGTGCTTTTTAGGTTGCCTGTGCTTGGTGAATCAGGAGAAACCAAACTGCACTTACAGAGGAAAGGTTGACCACCACACCTCTTTGAGCAGCAATATTGGCTGGGTCACTGGAGGAAAAGGCAGATTCTGGGTGGCTGGCTCAGTTACAAAGACAGCTTACTTTTTTAATATGCTTTATTCTCTTTTGCATACAGAACTTCTGTTACATCTCCTAGAAGCTGGCTTTATTCACAGTGCATTTGAAATAGCCATCTTCTTTCACAGTAAATGATGAAGCCCTCTGTTGAACTGAATGCTAGAATTTAATTTCTGGTACCAGTTTCCTAACCAACTATATAATCTGATGAATACTTGTAATGAAACAAACTAGCCAGCTTTTTAACAGAATTTGACAAAATAGAATCCTGCTTTCCCAAACTAGCACACATTTGGTTTAGGATTTTGTACTTTTCACTATAATACCACCACCAATCATCCCCAGGAAAGGAAGAAGACATAATTCTGGCCAATACTGCTATCCTTAAAGGTAAAAAAAAAAAATTCTTTGAGGTCTTTCTTGATACCTGATAAAGAATTATTTCAACCTTTATTTTTAGGAGCTGAAAAGAGATTGGAGCTGAAGACAGTCCTGTTCAAGTCAGAATCAGATGCTTTTACCACATTCAGTTTCCCTGGCATGGTAACTATTTTCTTGTGGACTGGTATTTCCCTTTCTTTTATTTGTCTGGACTGGGCTTTTTGTGGCACTGGGATTGATTTTTTCTTTTATTTTTATTCCTGTGCCATCCGTAGTTTGACTCTTTGTTTGCCCTAGCACTATGTGCATAAAACTCATTTTGATCTCCAGGTTCCCCAAAAGCCTGACATCTCATTGAAATGTGAAGAAAGCAACAAGAAAAAGCTAAGGCTCAGCAAGAAGTTATTACAGAAAGAAAACACTAGTAGGGGCTCAGCTATCTTTCAGATGTAAGAGCTCTTTGAAGAGTGGGAGGAGAGGTTATTCCTAGCAGGGCAGCCTTAAATTTCTGGATCTCCTGGAGTGCTCTTGGTGTTAGCGCTTGTGCACATATACGAAAGGTATACACTCACCCACACTCAAAGGCATTTAGGTTTCTAAGTCCTGCTGATTGGTAAATGGTAGAATTTCATGGGAGATCAGGTTAGTGGTAAACTAGGAAGCTCTCATTTTTCACTGCATAGAAGTCAGGTACCAGTTTCCCTTTGCTGGAAATCAGCCAGCAATGAAAAATAACTTTTAGTGTTATTTTAAAATAGGACTAGATGATGAGTGCAGGGTGAAAATGATTGTGGAAAAACAGTTCTTTTGACTCAGGGAATATAAATAAATCTGTTTGACCACCAGTATCTCCTCTGATTTATGAGAGCCCAGAAGTCATAGCTCCAGAGGACAGTTAAAATATTTTATGTGACTGATAATGACCACATATTCTCCTCCTGAGGTAGAAATGTCTCCTTTGTATTCATTAGATCAGAAGTGACTCTTTCCCACAATGTTGTCCTTTTACCACTGCACTCTTCATATCCTAAAGGAAAAATATTTTTGGGGGTTTTTTAAAACAAAAAGTTTTATGTTTAGAAACAAGCCAACCCATACAAGAAAACAACTGAGATCTGACTGCAATAACAATGAATTGCAGTAACTGCAATAAGTCAGTTGTAAGAGTTATGAGTTTTTTTCACAAAAGCCCCCCCAGACAGAACAGTCTGACCTGGGCACACAGTTCCTGTCTGGCACTCTTTTCTGTAACTTTAAGATATGTAAAGTTGTTCTGAGTTGAAGCTGTAAGGGAAGATAAGGGGCTCTAGTTGGATTTCACTCTTCCCATCACTGCTAGTTATTTTAATGTTATGAAGTAATATTATGAAGTAATTTTTTTCCTGTGCTTTACCGATTTTAAGCTCCATGGTTTTTGTACCAAAAGTCCATAGAAATCATTTTCCTAAATAATTATGAAGCTTTCAAAAATCATGCACTATCAAACAGGCAAACCTATAAGGGACTGGATCCATGTGATGTACAGCACATTCATGCAGCAATCCTAAAATTAAAAACTATACATTTTGACATCACTGCAGTAGAATCAAAACACTGTACAGTAGGAGGAATAGAGGTTATGGAAAAATTCCCAAGTGTTTGATTTCTGTTGCTAACTGTTTTGCCTAAGTCTGTTTTGCTGAAGGGTGAAAGAGAAAAGAATTCTTTTATATGTAAACTGTGTGCTAGGACCTAATCAAAACTAACAAACATCCAGAAATTATGATTTCACAACATGTAGGGCAAACTTTTAGTAAACAGAAGTCACACAGCTTATGGATTACTCATAAAGTGAACTGTAAACCTCAGGTCCTTTTTCACAACAGCTACCCTACAAAATAAATAAAACAAAGCCCCAAAACCATCATCTGATGAAAGAAACATATAGTGCTCTGTGTCATCAAATGCATGATCATGACCTTGACTGCTTCAGTTCAGGATATTCCGAAGCCAGAATAATAAGGATGAGGAATGTGTAAGACTTCAACGCACTCTCAGGTTTCCAGTAAGCACAAAAGCCGTTTTTATACAAAAGCTGTAATTACATAGTAGCAGTTTATTAAAAAGAAAAAAAAAGAAGGAAAAAAAAAAAAAGACCTAAAAACTTAAACTCCTCTAAAGTGGCTTGAAATTCCCTGAACTTAATGTCATTTAGGAGCTAGGAATAGATGTCTATTTGAAAAATGTCATGATATTACTATATAATAGTATGAGTAGATTTCTATTTTTACTTTATTCTCATTTCTTATTCTTATCATTCTTACTTTACTGACTTGGAGATTGGTAGTTTGCAAACAGCATCTAACCTTTCGAGGTTCAACCTTTCAATCTGTTAACAGAGTCATTTTAATTAAAATGGTAATGCTTTCAATTGCCAGACTTCATTTTTATTTAAGTTGAACACCATGCATACATTTTCAAGAAACGAACAACTTGTTTGATATAATTTGATTTGTATTGATTTCATCTAGGAACTTTAATGAAAAATCTCAAATGAGAATCAGTATATGATACAAAAGCTAAAAATAATCAAAACTAGTTGCAATTCACATAAAATTCTCCACTAGGACAAGTTTTCTGACTGAAGCCTATGGGAAGTTTTGTGTAGATAAGACGGAAGAATAATACAAGAGAAAATAGACTTCCCCAACTCCAAAATATTATGTGTTATAGGCTGGATTTTACAAGTCCTTAAAATGTTTTAGACCAAATCTTTTCATTGAAAAAGGCAAATTTATCTTTTTATATGTTGTATTATGTATTAGCATTTGGTTACTGGTATCTGGTGACCTCAGTTCTGACAGAATACAACAGAGCACTTGCATTTTCTGCTACCATAATTTTGGGATTAATTACAAAAGAGAAAACTGGTGCTCAAAACCACTGTCTGCAGCATTCCTTTCATATTTCATCCCTTTCCATCAGATGCAGAAGAATACTTTGCATTTGGCTGTTGCTATGTCTCAGTTAAAAAGATTAAAATCTACAAATAACAAAACCAAAAATCCCAAAGCAGTATGCTTTCTTTGCTGACACAGGCATGGGTTGCTTGGCTTGAGACACGTTGGCTTACCTCCCATATATAACAACATGTGTCTCTCATACGTACATCCCCAAACAATGACGTCTCAACATTTGTACTTAAAATCTGACTTTTGGTGTATATTGCTTCTCACAGAGTTTATGTCTACAACACCTGCTAACACAATGACAAAGAAACTCTTCTGATTTTCTGCAAAACTTTCTCTGGAGCTCCTCAAAATATACAAATACCCCAGAACACATCATGCTTATGCCTGTAGGGTCTCATTCTCCCCTGTTTCTATAAGTCACTACAGCATTCCACATTTTTTGCCTTCACCTCCTGGTCCACATTTCCTACAACATTCAACCATCCTTGCCTGCACTGCCTTCTGCAATATTGCTGGACTCACACATTTAAAATTCTGGGTTGTTTCCCCTCAAAAGCACAGTGTTTCTGCATAATACTCCTGGGACTGTGGAATCACTTTTAATTTCTGAAATTTTATGCTTCATTTGAGTCACATTTCCAAGCTCTTACTTACAATTATTATGTCTGGAAATTTATCTTCTTGGTGAAGGTTCAGTTGAGATCCTGGTGACTGCAGGGATTAGTGCTCTAAGAAAATATTGTGAGTTGGCACCATTATCTCTGTGACCATAGGTGCCTGCAGTGAGATTGCTAGGTGGAGCTGAAGGACACATAGCCACTTGACTTTCAGGTCTGAAAGTGGCTACATGTAGGGTAAGTCCATGCTTCATTTTCTCTCATTCAGCAGGAGGACTACAGACATTCTTCTTCATTTAATATGTGTGCAATATACAGCTTCCTGACATAACTGGCCAAAGCTTGCAAAAAAAAAAAGCCCCTTTAGAAGAACAGCTTAAACCATTTATAAAATTTGAGAGCAGTTTTTGGCTGAAAAAAAATGGTTGGGGGATAATGAAAACCTCAAAATGCTTGATGCTACCATTTTCAAATAAAAATGTTTTAATTTCTTCTTTCAAGAGGTATTCTATTCCACAATTCCTTTTGATTTAATTGAAACACAGGGGCAGAAAACAGAATAGAAAGTTTCATATTTGGTCAAGTAACATATTTTCTCATCAGAAATTATTTGGGGTTATTTGCAGTGTGCTTGAATTTAACTTCAGGTCATCTCAGAAAAATATCTGCCAACATTTGTGTTCATGCAACAACAGTGAAAATCATTTATATGTTTAGCCCTAGTTTATTTCCCAGAACACTGATTTGGACTGCAGCTTGGACTGTGGATTTGCTTGATGTATACTTAGCTTCATGTCACCCGCCTAACACGTCGGATACTTCTTGTAAACCCTCTTGTGGTTTAGCCCCAGTCGGCAATTAAGTACCACACAGCTGCTCGCTCACCCTCCCTTCCCGGTGGGATGGGGGAGAGAATCAAAAGAGCAAAAGTAGGAAAACTCGTGGGTTGAGATAAGAACAGTTTAATAATTGGAACAATAATAATGATAATGATGATAATGATGATAATAATAAAAATAATAATAAAAATTGTAATGAGAAGGAAAACAAAAAGAGAGCAAGAGAGGAACAAAACCCAGGGAAAAAAACAAGTGATGCAACCACTCAACACCTGCCAACCAATGCCCAGCCAGTCCCTGAGCAGCGATCGCTGCCCCCCAGCCAACTCCCCCCAGGTTCTATACTGAGCATGACATCATATGGTATGGAATGGGCCTTTGGCAAGTTTGGATCAACTGTCCCGGCTGTGCCCCTTCCCAGCCTCTTGTGCACCTCCTCGCTGGCAGAGCATGGGAAGCTGAAAAGTCCTTGACCAGTGTAAATATTACTTAGCAACAACTAAAACATCAGTGTGTTATCAGCATTATTCTCATACTAAAATACAAAACACAGCACTATACCAGCTACTAGGAAGAAAATTAACTTTATCCCAGCTGAAACCAGGACAAACCCCCAAACAGTATTATACAGTTGAGATTTTACCATCATTGTTGAACTTCCATTATACTAGCAAATAAAAATCAAGTGCTGCGATAGAACAGTCACTTCTGAATTTAGTAAGGTTTTCAAGCAATCCACTATCGTATAATCATCCTGCTCCCATCTCAGACTCTGCCCACTCTTTGCAAAGATGGTTCAGGTGGCTAATCCTGAGCTGCTGAGCTGATGAAGGAGTCTGTAACCTTTCCTCTCTGGGTAGCCTGGACTCATTCTGGATGTGCTCCCATACGACAATTCCTCCGAAGTCAGTGTATCATTAGTAACATGGGATGTGACAGGTTGGCATAATATTAAGAAATAGACTTAGGTAACAGGAAAAGAGAAAAAAAAAGGTCACCTAAAAGCCTGTGTTCATACTATGCAGCCTGACCCCATCTTTTCTAAGCCTATTATGAGCAGAATAGATCCTTACTGAGGATCTATTCTCTAGTTCTTTCTCTAGTTCTCAGTGTCAGGCTGTGCAGCAGAGGCCGTTTTCTCAATTGTCAACTCATAACAATGCAGCCAGCCGAAAAAGGCAGCTCGTACCTTTCAGAGCCCTGCCTACAAGGACATGCTTGCTATGGTTTTGCCACATTCTGTTCACACTGGATAGTTACATTATTGTTTTCAGGTAGGAGGTAATTTCCCACAGTTCTTTTCTTCAGAACTCAATTGCATGTTATGATAAGACTAATATAAAATATATATAGGTAATTTATCAAATTGGCTTTGCTGATTTTATTGCCAAAGTTAGTGATAAGAACACTTGGCCTAACCATTTGGATATATGCTAAAGCGTGTACTCTCTTGGGGTGAGGGAAAGTCTTGGAAACTGAAACCAGTCTTTGAAAGAACAGTCTCAAGGAAGATCACAGAACAGATGGAATCCCACAGAATTTGTACTTTTTTAATAAACACATCTAATATGAATGTAAATCCAAAAGGCCATTGTTAATAAGAGCAAGTCAACTTAGAATAGAGAAACAAAATGAAAAATGAGACTGACCAAGTATACCATGTGCATTTTAAAGATATATAATTAAAATGCTCCTCCTCCTTCCTTCATAGTCCAAGATTGGCGCTTAAATGACATTTAAAATAGTAAAGTCTCTTGTAGACTTGTGAAGCATGAGTTTTTAAAACATGGAGAAGTTATTAGTGAGACACGCATCAACAAAATAACCCTGTTTTAATATAACCTCCATTGAATTTGTTCAAAATGGATCAATAAGTGTTTCATTTATTTTTCTGGTATTCCGTATGAGCAGGATTTTGTTAATACATTGTCTTGGTTGGCAGAAATCACATTCAGTAACATGAATAATTTCATTGGTACACTGTTACTTTCAAAACCCATGGAAAAGGTCACGCAAGTTTACATTTGTTTTCTAAATCTCTTGAAAAATAAAATCTATATTGGAAGCAATTAGTTTTCAAACATGAAGTGCTTCTTAAAATAAAATAGACCTAGGAAAAAAGGTCTAGGCATTGTTTTCATGTCTGCTAAAAAGATTCATACCTTCAAGAATATTTTAACCCTTCCAATACCTTATAATTTTGCTTACATTTTTCCAAATTTCATTTTATTTGGTAAAAGTGCCAGAACATCAGAAATCAACCTTTGATTAAGTGTGTGAGAGACTGAAAGAGTTAATGTCTCAAACATTGTGGCCAGACAAGTTGCGGTTTGCATGACAGCAGCAGGGATCGGCTAGCATGGGACATGGAGAGCGTGTCGGAAGACGCGCAGTTCTGGGTTCTGATGTACCTTACATAATGACTTGCCATATATGGCCAGAGGTCACAGAGTTTATCTGAGGAAGGGGCTTACGACCCCCCAAGACACTCCTCATGACCACGACCACACCCCTGCCCATCCTGGCGCCTGCGCAGAAGATTGAGAACCTTCTAGGACAAGAACCATATAAGCCCTCAAGGGGCATAACCTGAGGTGGGCACTAGAGTATAAAAGACAAACCCCCAAGGAACCAGGTGCGCGCTCATTGCCAGAGGATTGCCACGCCTGTCATCGTCACTGCGGGATCCAAGCGTGGTTATCTCTCTCTCTCTCTTCTTTTCCTCCCTTTCCTTTCCTTCTTACAAATGTTCCAATAAGATCCCACCATTGCCAACCCCTTTATGCTTTCCAAGTTTTCCAAGTTGATGCATTCCTCGTTCAAGTTGTTTCCACTGCAAATAAAGTGCCTAACTGATTGTTTGGTGTCGTTTCACCTTAATTTAGTCCGAGGGAATTTGTGAATCTGAGTCACTCCCAAGTGGGGTGGAGAGGGACCTGACAGGCAAACGCTGACTCTGCCGTGTGGCTACCCTTATCGTCCTCATAACCCTTAGACATAAACCATTGACCAAGTCTGAGACTAAGACTGGATCCAGCTGCACCTAGACTCCTCTCTGAGAAGGAGTTTAGAAAGCAAGGGGGTCCTTTCTGAACCTTGTGACTCAACGGGAAGGCCACCTCTTTTCCCTTAGCCGCACACCAGACTCATGCCCTTCATGTGACATATTCAGCGTCACGATTTTACTTCCCCTTCCCCCCAGGTGGGACGTGACAAAGTGCAATCATAATAGAAATCAATGCAGCACTTTCTGAGGAATAATGAAGCAAAGAAGTGCCAAAGAACAACTTTTTCTTTTTCTTCTTCTTTTTCTTTTTTTTTTTAATTTATTGCGCTATTTCAAGCATCATTGCAAAACAATGCTGTCAAGGACAATCTATTGTTCTTTACCATTCAGACTGTAACCATAGTAATTCATACGCTCCAAAACCCCCTTGCTTAAACAAGTAAAACAAACAGTAATAATCCTGAGATAGTGATTGATCAGGAGTTCTAAAATAAGTGTTACCTACATAAAGAAACACATCTGAGTTTGCTTATGAAAAAAATGGTGATCTGAATCAAATCTTTAATAACACAAACCCCTTCAAAAAACCTTGCATGTCAGTTACAAGCTATAGGGCTAGAGAGCTAGAACTGGATCCTGTCTATTGTGGAACATTACTAAAATAGCCTAATTAGGTTTTAGATCTGTAAAAACAGCCACCTAACTCAGTGGTGGGAACACAGATGGCAATATTACTGGAAACACATTCTCAAGTAGTGTATTACTAATATTAACTAATTATTTTGAGGTAACATATGTTTATCCTAAATTTACAATACAGAAACAGATACAATGAATTGAAACTAAAAATTTACTAACTGCCCTCCAGTTCAAGATACTTCCATTTCCTGAAGACCAGTAATGCAGTACGTGGCATGTGAATGGTCAGCAGTATTCAAATGTATTCAGTGCCAAGGACCTTCTACTGACATCTGAATTGCCACATAAGGAACATCTCTCCATTGCCCAGTTTGGATTTCAAATTTGAAATGGGAAGGTCAGAGCTGAAATGCCATCACAGTGTCCTTTTTCAGTAGAGGTTGAGCTATTGGCACTCCCACTATGGAAGTTCTCAGAGTATCATAATTTTTGAATATTTTTGTGAAATGTAAAGACTTCCAACAGCTTCTGAAGTTCTTCCATTATTGACTATGCATTTTATCCTTCTCTGTCATGTTTGGGGGCTTTGGTTTTTTGGGTTTTGTTTTGTTTTGTTTTGGTTTGGTTTTTTCCTTTCTTGTTTCTTTGTATTGAGAGAGAGACTTTGGAGATTATTTCACCAGGCAGGCATGCCTGTGTATAAAGGAATGGGAGTTCATGAAAATACAACTCTGTGGTATTCCTTTTGCCTAAGGATTTCAATGGTTATATTAATATCTTTTAAAAAAACACTTAATGTGTTTTAAAAAACACGTGTGTTTTAAAAAAACACAATGTTCACTTAATTTAGAAATTTATTTGATTAAGTCGTAGACTGTTTCCTTAAAAAAGTGGAGTAGAATTAAAATTGTCATGGAAAGAAGTGCAGTTTTATTTTGATCTACATCAGTTCAAATCCAAATCCAAATGAATTCCTGTGGTTTTATTAAGGAGAGTATAATCTGTCATTTTTACTGATACAATGCCTTCCAAGTTACTGGTAAATAGCAATCCTGTATATGGGTTTCTACTTATTTTGGAGAAAAAACTTTGCTGCATATATTACACTGTGGCAATGTTTTAAAACATTTAAACTGTTCTGTTTTTCAGAAAAAAAATGCCATGCAGTTTCTGCAAATAACGTTAAACTACTGTTGTTAAACACAATTCAATGCTGGCAGAATTTGATATTCATAAATATTGGATAAACAGCTGTCCTGGTTTCGGTTAAACCACGTGGTTCCTGGTTAAACCACGACAACAGCTTTGTAGAATATTCAGAGCAACAATTTCTAAGTATATGATTTTAAAAATGATGTTTCTGTCACACCAAGCAGAGATGAGATTAACTGGACAAAGCATGTTCACGTATGGAAGAAATTAGACAAATGTTTTAGCAGTGTAATAGTAGCAGTTTAAGACTACAGATATGCTTACTCTTCACTTAACTCTGTCTTTAATCCAAAGATTAATCTAGATTATCACTAGTAGTATAGCTATCCTGAGTTCATATTTTTCTCCAGCACCCTTCGGCATACGAGTTCTTATCCAGGAGATTCATACTATGTACTCTGTTATGCCACTGCACAAAGTGTGTCTGGAGTCTGGTGGCTGGCTAAGAATGGGTATCTGAACTCCTAGTTCATCAGAGCATGATGACTTTTATATTAATTCTTAAAACTTTTTTCTAAAGTATTACAACATAAGACATAAGGTTGGGATGATGTGGAATCTGTCTATAAATGCCACCAATATATCTATAAATGTATCAATAGAGGGTCACCATTCTTTCAAACAAAAGCATCTTGAGAGGCTGGGATGGCTGAAGGATGCTATGCCAAACTATCTTCCTCCAGTTTCTTTGTAAGATATTGGGATTTGCATTTAAAATTTTAGAGTACTCGAAATTCCTCATGAGCATGAAAAATTATCTAATACTCTTTAAAAACCCCAGACTGTGACATTTTAAACTGGGGAATAAGAACTGGCTTTGAGGGTAGGACAGCAACATTGTACAGTCCAATTTTAAGGAAAGTTATAAATAACCATGCTATGGGAGTATGCTGAAGAGACCAAAAAATGCAAAGTGCTGGGTACTAGTCACACCAAGGAAGGCTTAAGGATTGAAACTAAGCAAGATGGTGAATGTAAAGTTAGAGTGAGTTTTCCATAAAACTTCTTATCTGTAATTGCAATCCAGAGGTAAATTCTCCCTACAGAGGCAGTGCTGTCATGAGGCAATGGTGCAAATAGCTATTCCTGCGTCAAAGACAGCCTTCCATCTCCCAAACTGCCCTATATCTAGCTTTTGTAATAACAATAACATATGAAGCAGGGCTGAGGCTTTACCACTTTAGTATTTTAATATGCTAAAATTATAGTACTGCAAATTGAAAATTCCATTAGTTCTACATTGAGGTTGATAATATCAGAAATGATGATATACTGTATTAAATAATTTTAAATGTGTGAAAACTCTGTCACTAGACATGTACTAGCACATCTAAACATTATTCAGTTGTCTAGCACCTACACTGTTATCAGCTTCTTATGCAATATCTTTTGCTTTATTGCCCAAACAATCCATTGATTTATCCAGTTAGGCACAATTTCCACATCAGTTCTTCCAGCAAATATAACCATATACTTAGTGCTTACCTGGTGTAAAGGAAATAAATCCCCCAAAAGGACGAACTCTATCCGTATAATTATTTCTGATGTTTATTATTACAGTACATTCCTAGTGCTTAAGAAAAACTTGGCAGGAGAAGAGATTTTCAAATTATAGAATGAGGCACAGATGAGAAATTTAGCATGATAATTTATAAAGCTACGTTGCTTAAATATTGAAATGCTGATTTGACAACAGCTAAACTAGACTAACACTTAAGTCAGAAATGACAAGTTTTCAAAAAAGCTGACTCTCAGAGTGGGGACCACTGAAAGATTCTCTCATGAGAGTTTCCAGTTACACAACACTGAAATTTGGTTTGACACAGCAAACAGTAAAACACATGTTTATTTGGATTACCCATAAGTTCTTTACTGTACTATTTAAAAAAACCAAATCAAAATCCCCATACATTTAAAACACCTAGGATTCAAATATGAGGTACTGTGTGTTATGTGCACAGCACTAACAAATGCATTGAACAGGTTACTTGCTTCAGAAGACCCTCCTTTGGAAACTAGTTCATGCAGTCTTCAGTGAGAATCCAAATATGTTACCTTATATGAGCACTCAGATAGCTTATCCATCCCACGGAGCATGCTTGTCACATACTGGAAGCAAATATCATTGGCTGGGGTTGGCTGCACACTGTGCAATGCATAGGAAGACGTGCCCTCAGATGAATGATGTGTTGAGTACACCTGGAAACACTTTACAGATAGGTTGGTGAGAAACCTCTACAGTGACATCTTGTGTTTTTTGCCTATTGTACCATAGATATCAGTCAGTAAAATGGACTGAGTTAATTTTGGACAGATTATCTAGTGCTTCAGTATAGCCTTTTCACATCAGTTTTTCCTGTTCTGCATTGGCCAAACATTTTACTGTTGTCCACAGGCAGCCACATTTTAAAACTTTTCCTTGTGCTATGTGATAAGCAGAAATGAGCTGGCCTGTCTAGCACTAATTTCTAGCAAATTCAAAAGTTACTGTAAAAAGTGTTATCTCCAGCGTGCCTATTTTTGTTCCTTGATGAGCTATGGATAGGTTTCTTAATTCAAGCTGAAAGGAAATGAGAAGGTGAAAGGAACGGAAATAAAATGAGAAAAGGAGTCAATGAAATGCTGAAAAGTTTGGTTTAGGAACATGACTTTAAAGACATAAGATCCTCTGGAGTGATAATTTCAGATGGTGGAGATAGATCATTCATGACAGATCTGGAGCAGGTGTATTACTGCAGTAGGCATACTATCTTTCATAATTGTTAGAAAGTCATCCTGCTGCCTGGCTTAATGAATAGAAATATACTCTAAATATTGAACTGAAAGGTCGAAATCTTGACTCAGCTTCCTTTCACTCCTGAATACAGAAGGCATTCCCCAGGGTTCAGTATGGCCTTAGAGGAGGGATACTGAGTTGAAAAAGGAAATTTGGAGTTCCAGGTTCAGCCTTTCAGTAGAATTAAAATTGCTCTGTACCAGATTACTTACCGATACTAAATGCCTTTGTTTGTGCGAATGCCCAGGGTGAGATCTTGGGCTGGTTTATAGATATTTTGTGGTTTTGCTGCTTCAGTTATCATCCAGAGTTGAAACAGGTGCCCAGCTCCTTGGAAAATCAAGACTGTGAAGTATCAACAGCCAGGAATTGATTGGGCCAAATTAACTAGCACTTCTGAAAATGTGTCCATTAATTTTTCTTGATGTGATTAACATTTGGTCTTTGTCAGAAAAGAAAAATTGAACCCTGACATAAATATCAAAGCAGAGGAAGTAGGAATGTAGTAAGATTGACAGATAAAAACAGACATGACAAAAGTAACTTTTCATTTAGTCTATATAAAGGTAGAGAGTTTCTGCATTTGCCGGTAGGGGTTGTTGGCCATACTTAGAATTTACTAGATTAACCTAGTTATGTTTTAGGAAAGCTTTCTAATAAACAAAGAAGCTAATGGAAACAACAGAAAAACTATTTTAAAACAGCACATATTAATGTCAAGAAAACTAATCTAAGGGTTTTTTTATACACTAAAATTTGATATGACTGGGAATACTGTATAAGCAATTCAGTGAATCAGATACTTCAGAAGAAAAAGCCATCACTAACACAATTGCTCTGATCTTTCAGAAGGGGCTTCTTTGAGAGTCAGGGTTTTCTGAGCTCATACCATAGGAACAGTCCCTATAGCTAGCAACCTTGGCAATGCAAGCAATAGAGCTATAGTAGTGGGAATGGACACTTGAAGGAAGGAATCCTGTTCAAATTTTCCTACACATGCAGCTGGTATGCAGTCTGACCCTAACTGCTTTCTTAAAGGATTTCCATTTATCATGGGAAAAAGATAGCTCAAAATCCTTGACAAAGGAGAAAAATTAAGCACATCTAAGAAAAAAAATAAAACTGAAGATCAAGCTCTTTGTCGAATCCTGTGTTGGGGGAGAAAAATTAGCTTTGGTCCAGTTCTTCAGCTACAAATTTAGAAAGTTATCAGCTTCTTAATAGCACTTCAATCATTATTAAAATTACCACTAGGTCAAAATGAATGCATATGCAGCGAGAAAAACACATAGGCTTCTTTCGACACAACTCTTACAGAGTTATTGAAAAACAAAGATCTGCAATGTTTTTTAAATCCTGTCCTCTACTGTTAATGACTTCTACTGTTAGTCTAGAAATCCTATTCCAATTCTTTGGGGAAAAAAGAAAAGAGATAAGTAGACCTACATATATGCAAAGAGCCAGTGATGATCATCAAGTTCTACTCCTAATTTCAGGATCTCGTTGGTCATGATTTCAGGAAACATGTGTTCTAATCTTCCAGCATAGTGGTGGACTGTTTGCAATGCACTTGAGGAGCAGAGGAAGTGAATATTTGAACAGTTTACATATATTATGTATATATACAGATGTGGAACACAGCCTATCTATAAAAGACTAAAATGAACCAATATTTTCCTTTTCTGTACATTATAGTATTTGTAGTGAGATCTACTGTTTTGTTTTGACACACAGGCAGATGTCATTCTCCATACTAGTAAGATGAGAATCAGTTTATATAATCAGAATTTCACATGATATAAAGTTGAAAAGAAATCAGAGACAGAAAATTTGTGTCTTTAGGGCACTGGCTTATTTTTTGTGTGTTACCTCTTCCAACACTTGGTTTTAGCTTTCCATCAGTTTATTCTAGCCCAACAGAGCTGATCATCTCAAATTGGACATTTCAGAGCTACTGCTGATAGTATTTTCTAGACTGTCTTACTTGTCCATTATGCAACTACTACTTTTGTTTGCAGTTATATGCTCTCATTTATCCAGGATTTTCACAATATATTTGATATTTATCATTTTATTCCTTCCTACCCCATTTTTGAATTCTGCAGAGGTCCTTCCTTACTAGCATCCAACCAAGTACCTATCAGTCCACTACTGTCTTTGATAGTTGTAGGCTTGAAACCTATGCTGGCCAAAGAGGTGGCAGACAAATCTTTCTTTCAGGAATTTTGTGAACATTATACACATTGGGAACACTCATGGTCTCTGAACTCTACCACCAACTCTTGCTAAAACCATTAATAAGAGGTGGGAGATGACTGCCAAGGACGAACAGGAGTGGGCTCCCCCACAGGGGTGGGGATCTGAGGGCAGTGGGTGAGGCTGAGGCACAGGCAATGCTCCCCAGCAGGACCTGGCCCCCAGTGCCCAGCCAGGGCGAGCAGAGCAGGGCTGCTGACAGGGACTGGGGTCAGCCATGGCCATCACTGGGCACCAGGCCGGGACATGGAGCCAGGAGAGTCGGAGTGAGGTCCCGCAGGGCTGGGACCAGGCACCAGGGCAGGGCCCAAGCCTACATGCAGCTTCCAAGCCCAGAGATGGACACCCCAGACAGGGTTTCTTGCACCTCTTCCTCACTATCTCTTTCATATTGCTAAGCTGATTATAGTAAATCTGGTGGTGGTGGACGCAGGGAATGTATATCCTATATGAAAGTATCCATGCTTTTATTAATCAGAAAAAAGCTAATAATATTTTAAAAAAAATTTAAAAATTACCCTTCTTAGAGCAGCTTCCTTTTCAAACATAAACCCTGTTCCATTGCCAAGAGCTGCACCTAGATTCTGCTTAAAGAAAGGTGAAAGAAACAGATCTGCAGTATTACTGTGAAAACGTCAGCTCTCCACATAACTGATACAGAAGTGGATGAAAAGCTGCACTCTATGCAGAAGCTTGTTATTTATTTTCTTATTTTGGTGTGCATCAGCATTACTATTCAACTTTATCATAAAGCACTCAATTCTTCCAATACTAAGATTCATCCCTATGTCAGCTGCTGTGGAAATGTCTCCATTCAAAATAACTTTGGACATGGCTGACAAGCTGCTAGAAAGCTGAAATGCTTGCGTTTATTCACTGACATACTTTTTGAGGTCTAAGTGTTGCAGTCTACCTTCATCCTTAATTTGTTGTGCTAATCAAGGTGTTTTTTTTTTCTGGGACTAATTTTATGAGACTAAAAGCAACTCTTCCATAGAATTTTATTGGTACAGAGAAGATACATATTTTACTTAGTTCAGGGTGAAGGTGAGATACAGTGGCCTAAAGTAAAGGTAGGTCTACAGTATGGCTACAGAAAGGTAGCTCTGAGTATGGCTCGTGCTCTTGGGCTCGGTCAGAACTCTAAAAAGTTCTTCTCTCTCAACAGAACAGTTCTGTGTCTGCATGAAAACAAAACAATTTTCTGTACTGGCCCTAAGTTGGACTTGGGAGGACATGAGAAAGAAAAGAAGTGGCCAAGTAATCCAGAAATACATTGATTCAAAGGTTTTAACTCGTGCCACTCATCCCACAGGTCACTGACAGATGGTGTTTTAGCTCAGAATTTTGAAGAGCAGCCATGGGGAGCTGAGTCACCCTTATCATGGATCTGGAGAGAGATTTTGCCTCTCTGAGCTCGCCTCCTCCTACATGTTATCTAGGCAAGGTCTGGTTACACATGCTTTCTGAAGGTGCAATCAGTCATCCTCTAAAGGAATGCTGAGCAGACAGCTTTCAGATATCAACTCTTCTGGCTCTTCAAATGCTGCCGTTTCAGAAGGATGTTATGAGAGACAGGTGGTTTTTATTTTGTTCAAAATAAATCAGCAATGTGCTAATTGGTATGCTGGAATGAGAATCCCTGACTAGTGCAATGTTATGGATGATGCCAGAAACAGAAACATGCTGATACTGGTGGGGTTGCTAGTTATGCAAGGGTGACTTTTTTAAAAGGAACATGCAACTCTGAGGCTCTTTAATGGCACTGCCAGACCTGTTTGAAAGTGAAAGCAAGTATTTTTTTTCCTGGAAAATGATACCTCACTGAAACCATACTAGCATCAGTATGGTTTCAGTTTCTGTCCCTGTACTTCCTAAGGCAGAAAAGCTCAGCTTCTACAAAATGTAATCCACGTAACATACCTTATCAAATAAAGTATTTTATCAGCTGAAATATCTTATTGAATGTGACTCAGATAGTGATATGAGGCAGTGGATGTTACTGAAATTTTATTACCTAGTGCTGCTTAAAACTAAATTGGTCCAATAGATAAAAGCTTATTGTGCATGATGGAATGAAGTAATATCTTGTATCCCAGCTGTGTGCTCCTCTAAAGCCACTGTAAATATTGGAACAGACTTATTCTGAGTTTGAAAATATTAAAGAAATTAAATGAAAAAAAATACTTTTTTCATAATTACTTTGAACAAATTACACAGGTAAGAAAAAGGAGATCTCCTTCCTTTCAGTTCCTGGATCAGAAACCTGAAAATGTCTATGACTTATAGCTGGCAGTTTGGGTTGGTTTTTTTTTTAATCAAAATTGAGTCTGCGCATAACAGAATGATCTGTATGCAGAGTATGCAGTTAACCACTGCTATTCACTACCAATAACACAGATGGATCTGCCGATTTAAGTTGTGAAACATATGGCTTTAGTAAGGAAGAAATGGCAGCTGAGCTAAGTATCTTTGACAGAGTAACTCTAGAAAAAGAATAAAAAGTTAGTTGCTTTGAAAATTGCCTTGCTTTCTTCAAAGCTCACACTCTTCACTTCACCCTCTGTCATCTTAATATCCATGAGTTCTGTTTCATGTAAGAAGTTTTTCATGTCTTTGTACCTTTCAAAATTATATGAGATACATGGCCAGGAGCAACTGCCAGGATTAGCATTACTGAGCACAGAACATGCTATTTCTTTCAAGTCAGAGAAGCCAATTGTTTTCATTACATTAAAAACCGACCATGGATTATATCTTCTTCCATTACATTTAGCCTTCCCTTTAAAACTATTAGTAGTGTATAATTTTGTTAAGGTCTGACTTGTCTCCTTAATAAAAAGCTTTCAAATGCCTCTGATTTTAAAAATTTAGAAAAGGCCTAACTATGACTAATTATACTTAGTTTTATGAGTTGCTGAAGCTATAGTTCTGTGGAAATGTTTCTGACACCTAAATATAGAACTTTTAGAATTACTAGTTAGTTTTGATAGTCCTCTCAGCCTGAAAATTAAGAAGAGGTGCCACATAACTCTAGCTTTATTCTTTTTGTGCAATAAAGAAATCAGAAATTTTACAGAAATTATTTTCATTTAGGCTAATTGATACAGAGCAGATACTATAGTTTTTCCTGTTTCCACAGAGACTGACGTATGTTCTGTTTCAATGCTACACTTGGTTAGGTAGTCATGGTTCACACTGTTGTTTACACCATAGTAGCAATTAAGGCTGAAAACTGTAAAAATAAGAAAAAGCTGTGCTGTTTGATATCAGCTACATATGAGGCTTTAAAATTGAATGATGATTCTGGAACGTAAAAACACTAAGACATCATTTGTAGCAGAATGTTCCCTAATGGGAGAAGATGTATAAAGACTTCTGAGAAAGTTCAGTGGCTAAAATAACACAAACATCTGGTTCTGTTTTCACACTCTCTTTTTGTCGTGGTTTAGCCCCAGCCGGCCACTAAGCCCCACTCAGCTGCTCACTCACTCCCCCCCGGTGGGATGGGGGAGAGAATCGGAAGAGCAAAAGTGAGAAAACTCATGGGTTGAGATAAAGACAGTTTAATAGGGAAAGGAAAAGCCGTGCACACAAGCAAAGCAAAGCAAGGAATTCATTCACTCCTTCCCATGGGCAGGCAGGTGTTCAGCCATCTCCAGGAAAGCAGGGCTCCATCACGTGTAACACTTACTTGGGAAGACAAACACCATCACTCCGAATGTCCTCCCCCTTCCTTCTTCTTCCCCAGCTTTATACGCTGAGCATGACGTCACATGGTATGGAATAGCCCTTTGGTCAGTTCGGATCAACTCTCCTGGCTGTGCCCCCTCCCAACTTCTCTGCACCTGGCAGAGCACAGGAAGCTGAAAAGTCCTTGCCTAGTGCAGCAACAACTAAAACATCCCTGTGTTATCAACACTGTTTTCAGCACAAATCCAGAACATAGCCCCATACCAGGCACTATAAAGAAAATTAACTCTATCTCTGCTGAAACCAGGACACTTTTGTACAAGTTCTTTACACAAATCCTGCATTTCTAGCATGTTGTATGTGCTCCAGGTATATGATGGTTTCTGCTGTAATGTGAGGGATAAACAGGCCTCGTTACTCTAAGCAATATTGCAAAACTCAGGAACTCAGTTGAATCAATTTTGACTAATCCAATACATCTATGGATTTCAAATACAGCTGTCATCTAGATGTCTATGACTAAATATAGTAGCTATTAGAAATATTATTATAACCTGATTACAAATGAAGGACAACTAAAGTTTTATTTTTTATTGGATCAGCCTTTTGCACTGTTTTGGATAGGATATAGACATGTATCTTAGCAAAGTTTTTTAAAGAAGAGACATTTAATTTTAACGTTCACAAAAAGCTTGTACTCAAGCCATAGAAATTTGAGTCTCAGCCAGCTATTAATTTGATGGAACTATTCTTCTAGAAAGTCGTTATAGTTTTGCCCTGGCTTCCCTAGATAAAGGGTTGCTCATGGTATTCACAGTGAATTATGGGGGTCCCAGAAGTATTTCAGCTCTAAATAAAGTCTTTCACGACAAGGAACACAGAAAGGCACTTGGTGAAACTTCTGTGCCTAGTTTAGAAATGTGAAAATTGTTGCTTCTGGTTTGGTACTAAAAAGTGGACAAGAACCTAGACTGAAACTGCATCATTTCTTGAAGACTTTCCTACTAGAAGTAGGGGTTTTGGCTTATCTCAAAGGTAAGGCAATGTGATGCTAGTATGGCAGCTGTGTGAGTGCATTAAAGCTGACACGGAGGAAAAACTGTGGTCTGTTTGGATGATCCTTTTTTCCCCTTCATTCCAGTTTCTTATTCATGAAGGAATAACAACTTTAACTTCCCAAGAGCTTCTATTTGAACATTAAACTAATGAACAGCATTGAAAAACCTACCTGTTTTGAGGAGGAATGTTTTTACAGGTCAGTAATGGTAATACCTGCTACACAATGGCTGCATTAATAAACCTGTACCTCAATGAAATAAAAATGCTGCAGTTAGGTTTTCAATATTCTTGCAAAGAAATACTGTGGTGTATCACACTAACAACTCATGTCCACTGTAATGAAATTCTAGCATCAGAGGATCTAATGTTAGGAAGGAGGGAGCGTATTATGGCAGAATTGTTCTCTATTTCCTTTAAATTTTTAGATTTTGTTTACTCTCAACTGAATTAAAATTGTTACCAATTTTTGTTGCTGTCTTGTCCATATGTTGGGTTTTTTTGCAGTTGTGATTTTCATATAACACATTGGACTGTTGCCATATAATTGGCATAAGCATAAATGAAATGTATTACATCTTTAGTATAGCAACTTAAGACATTATCTATCATTGATATAAATAATCTATTTTCAGAAAAAATTGATTCTGTGTTTCATACACAGTATCATAGTTCTCATTGTTACATTGAGTGAATGCATCAGGTTAAATGAAACTCAGTGATGTGACTAGAACATTTTCTTCTGAAGATGTAGTTCATTGCAGCATTTTCAGTCTTAACTGGTTATTATTTACTGAGGTCTCTACATACATAATGCTGGGGTTTTTTAGATGCTACAACATACTCTACGTAGATTTTTGAGGAAAGTTAAACTCAAAATAACAAAAGTAGACTTATTTCAGAAACTACTGGAACTTACTGGCCATTTCCAGAACTTTAAAAGCAAACCTAAGTTTGATATACAAGTATAAGCCTATTCGTTTAGCACTTGTGGGAAGAACAATGCTTCTCGGTATAGCAAAAAATATTGTACACTAAGGAGAAAAAATGTTGCCAAGTACATACATCATAAATATGTGTCCATAGGTGTCTGTGTGTACAATTGTTATACACTTTTTTCACTTAGCTGTATCACATGACTTCAAATATTTCTTATAAACCTTTATGTGACTTAAAAAACAGTTTAACATGACTAATAAAACCACAGAGTAAAGACTGGAGAACTAACACTGCTAAAACTTATAAAATTATAGAAACACAAACAACAGTAACAGTTACATAGAATAATTAAATGACAATAGACTAGCCATATGATATTCAGTACGTGCAATTCAAACTAAAAGAAGGGAGTGCAACTGGATTTTAACAACAAAAAGAATAAAAAACTTGGAAATTTGATTCTTTGGCAGACAAGGAACATTCTTCATATGCTGGTCATCGTATGGGGTCCAATCTACCTCACGTAAAGCCAGATCCAAATCACAGCTCCAGAGAGAATAGTCAAAACTAGGTAGAGAGTTAGAGCAGTGACTGATAAAAGCAGAGCTGAAGGAAGACATTTTGGATGCTGGCACATGCCACACTCTTTTCCTTATGCCTTGTCCAGCTTTTCCTATATTCACTTCTCTCCTCTTTGCTGTGGACATGCAATCCCTCATCCAAGATCACAGAGAACACACTGTTGGGAGTTACTCCTATATGCTTCTTCTTCCTATCCCTCTCACATAAGCCTGCTATATCTTTGTTTCAAGATTTTGCATGGAATGCTGGGTATTATTTAAGAATATTTAAGAATCTCTCCCAAGATTCACAACATTCAAGGTCACAGTAATCTCTAGAAAATAGTTTACACTGTGGAAATCAAGCATGAAAACTCTCATTAATTTTTAGCCTTAAACCTGCTAAGGTCTTCTGAAGCTTACTCTTCCCCTAAATCTATAACAGATAGGTAGCTGTTCTCGATATATAGTTAATACTGCAGATGTGGCTGTCTCTATAAACATTCTTTGCAAGATATGTCTTTTGACAGTCGGTGAAAGTGACTGTTCCACAAAGGACAAATAATCAGGTTGTACAGACCATCTAATAGAGTTAATGCCAGAAGGAAAAACCCATAATGTAGCACTTCAGCACAAAACTGTAGACTCTTGAGAGCTTGATTATATGTTTAGTGACACTACAAAAATGCCTTTATTCATTATTGTAATGTTCCTGAACACGTGTCATTTGAGACCTACAATAAGTATTTCATGTATTTGTGAAAATTGAGCCGTAAATCTGTGGACAGAGCTGCCATTAAAACCAAGATGGCTGTATTATAAGCCAGCAAGACTTAAAAGGATTACATTTAGAAGGTTAAATTCAATGTCATTCTTTTTTCAGTCATGAATCGTAAAATCCATTCTGTTGGCTAGAAACCAGAAGTAATTCAAAGCTAGAATGAAATATGTATTAAAGGGGGAGGGGGGGAGGATGACAATTAATTTTGGAAACAAGAATGTAATTTCTGATTGCAGCAATAAAGATCCATGAAAGCTGTCCTTGGCTATTAAATAAAGCCAACAGTTGCACATTGTTATCGCAGTACCGCTTTATTTCTGAGATACCACCTATTCTGAAAATTGCAGTCAGTGCTCTGCTAACTGTCAGAGTCTGCAAATGTAAGGAACAATTTGAATATTTCTGAAATCTGCTCTGTGGTTTGTGACTTTTTCTGGTGGGGGTCAGAGTCAATATTGAGAAATATTTACTTCTGGGTTGAGTAATAAATGGAGCACATCTTTTAATAGGGAAGGCTAAAATAGCATGGCTTGTTTTAGTCAAGCAAATGCAGGCTATGGAGGATAACTGTGTATAAATAAATCAAAGAGAAAACAATAGGGAGGGGAGAAAAAAACCCCTCAAGCTAAAGGCCAAGTGTTGACACAAGAAGTGGGTATAAAGTGGTTCTGAACACATTTAGATTATAAATTGGAAAATTCCTACTCAGAGTAACAGGAGCATAACCTAATTGCTTTTAAAATGGGTCACTTCATGAAGGAGTAATATGGGAACAGCAAGGGAGCTATTCCAAATGCCCTGCAGGTTATTTGAATGATTTCTGTGCCCTCAGTCCCTGGTCCTATTTTTCTACATTTCTACTGATCTCAGTAGTTTTTGTGTTATGTCGAGTTTATAAGGATTTAAAAAACAATTTGTAAGTATAGAGTACTCTTAATCTCAACCATTCCTAAAAGATATAACATATAACTTGTGGTTAAAATTTAAGCAGGTATCTAAACACATTGCTAAGATGGAACTAATAGCGTTTAATCAATCATATTCCCCTCTTGGGACAAAATAAATCGCTCTTGTGAAAAAAGTCTTCAGTGTATCCAACCATTATCTACACTACTGTTTCTATCTCACAGTAAAGTAATCGCTGTTTCATGATCTATTCTCTGCCACTCTACTAAATGCCTACCATTTGCTGTAATAACAAGTATACAGCTGATTTTTGAAGAAGGCACAAGGCATACAGAGTCTTGACTGATCATAACTACCCACATATTGATATGGTTTACATTAAACTGCTGCAGGACAGAAGCCTTAAGAATCCTGAAACCAGGGAGCAGAATCCAGGACTGTCCCATCGCAACAGAGTGCTCTCATCCTTACCATCAGGGTTTCTGTAGACACCTATATTCCTGGCTGCAGAGGCAGGGAAAGGCTCAGACACACAAGGATTGAAGTCCTGACCCTCCTAAAAGGTTGCAGCCATCGTGCCGGTAATGCCCTGCCCCATCCCTCAGAGCAGTAGGGATTTCTGACTCTGAATCACAGTTCCACAAATATCCCTCGCTGCTGCCTTTGGTTAAGACACCACAGTCCAAGAAAGGAGCAAGATTTCCATCTCTCTATTTCATTTCAACTTCTAGTTGATTTAAGCATCCTTCTGTCAATGCTGTGATTATCCTGAATCCCATTCCTAGGGTTTGTTTGAAATTTTGCATCTACTTTTTAGGCAATCTGAAAATGGGTTTTACAGTCTGGTCTGTAGTGTCTGCCTGGTTATATTCAGACCAAAATCTACGTTTTGCATAGCTTCTTTTCCATTTAGTGAACTGGTTCAAAAACTGGGGGGAAATTATTTCCCTAAATATTTCTCTAAGAGAGAGATTGCATAAGTATTTCAACACCATGAACAAAAAGTGCTGTTTGATATAAATAGAGTTTAAGACGTAAGTAGGAAGCATTTTAAACACCTTAGCACTATAAGCAAATAAGAGAATACATGAAAAGTGTCCACAAAGAACTGAACCACTAATATCAAGATGAGCCAGGAGCTAGAGATAACAAGGTCGGATTCTTCTTTTTCACTCATCTATATTTCAGGAGTTATAGCTGTGTTTAAATCAGTGTTAAAGGTGACACCTAGAAGGCTGATGATTCTGGAAACACATCTGTCATAGTATTGGACTGATAGGAATGACCAAAATTGTGAATGGGTCGTGAATCCATGGCATCATATAAAAAGGTTATATCTTTACAAAATAGACAACAAAATGGAAGAGTTTAATAACATCTGGATCTCATTTCAAGCCATAGAAGTGGAGAAAAAAAGTCAGGAATCTGATTTAGTTTATGTGCTTAGCATAAGTAAAGAAGTGATATATGCTTGGGATATTATATTCAGGCAGACGGCCTGGAGCAGAGCAGAATGTACTGCTATGTTAAATACTTAAATTTCTATTAAATTGTAAATGGCATTAGTTGTTTCCCAAATATAATTTTGGAAAAGGCTTATACCACATTTTCTTTTGTTTCAGTCACTAGGGCATTAAATAGTGACAGTATGTAAGCTCAGGCAGCAATGAGTTTATGAGCAGACTAGCATACATTAAAAATGCTGCTATATACAATATTACCTCAGGTTGCAGTGTCAATGGAATATAGATTTCTTCCAGGAAAAAAATATATTTTTTCAACAAGCTTGCTTATATATCTAGCAATCTTGTAAATTCGTCTAGTGCTCATGAAAAATACCAGGCTAGAAGAGAGGAAGGCTGAAGCCATTTTTTAATCCCAAGTAAGGTACAGCATGAGCAGTAGTGCAGCTTCCTCCAGACTGGCCTACCAACTTAGTTCACTTGTGGCTACGTAGCCCGAATTGTACCAGAAAGGAATAGCGGGCAATGCTAGTCAGAACATCAAAGCTGGTTGTGTTGCAAGCATGTTAGATTGCACCCTAAGCCCCAGTTATCTGTTAAAGCACAGATCAAAGCTTATTTGTCTTCCAGATCTTTTCAGAAAGTACTGCGAAGACCGAAAGTTAAATCTGTTGTGTTTAAAATAAGAACTTTAAGGGTTTTACATACCTTTATCTCACTGAACTCTGCCTCTCTTCCTTCCCTGATGTGACAGATGCAACATTTAAATTAAGTAGTTAATATGTAAATACAATTTCCATAAGCTTCATAGGATCTTAGGCATGACAACAATCTCCCTTATAACTATTCTGCTAAACCTATAAAACACACCGTCATAAACCATACACAAGATTGACAAAGTTTTCTCTAGCAGATAATGGCCAAATTTCTTACGCCTGTGTCGTGGTTTAACTCTAGCCAGCAAATAAGCACCACCCAGCTGCTCACTCACTCCCCCCGTGTGGGATGAGAGGAAGAGAATCTGAAGGGTAAAAGTGAGAAAACTCGTGGGTTGAGATAAAGACAGTTTAATAGGGAAAGCAAAAGCCACACACACAAGCAAAGCAAAACAAGGAATTCATTCACTCCTTCCCATCGGCAGGCAGGTGTTCAGCCATCTCCAGGAAAGCAGGGCTCCATCACACGTAACGGTTACTTGGGAAGACAAACGCCATAACTCTGAACATCCCCCCCTTCCTTCTTCTTCCCCCAGATTTATATGCTGAGCATGACGTCATATGCTATGCAATATCCCTTTGGTGAGTTGGGAGTCTGCTGTCCCGGCTGTGTCTCCTCCCAACTTCTTGTGCACCCCCAGCCCACTCGCTGGTGGAGTGGGGTGAGAAGCAGAAGCCTTGACTCTGTGTAAGCACTGCTCGGCAGTAACTAAAACACCCCTGTATTATCAACACTGTTTTCAGCACAAATCCAAAACATAGCCCCATACTAGCTACTGTGAAGAAAATAAAAGCTGTCCCAGCCAAAACCAGCACAGCCTGTAATCTGAAGTAACACTGGCATAAGATCTCATTAATACTCTCTTGTTGGTGGTTCTTTTTCTATTAGTACTAATTTTCTTCAGTGGCTGGATGTGATGGCAAGGGCTGATTAATCCTTTATGCAATCTGATTTTCTTCATGTTCTGATCAATGCACCTCCACAGTTTTCTAAACCCATTTTGGTTCTCAGATGTTGTGTTTTGACTAAGATCCATGTCTTAAAAAAGATAGAAGAAGGGATGCAATCAGAAGAGTCTGGGACAGTGTTATGATACATGGTTCAGAGCAGATGCACAAATGCTATCATAGTGTTCATTTTGGTCCTGCCCCTTCTTTCACCTTTTTAACCCATTAAATGCTAAATCATTAGCAGTGAAGGCAAGGAATAAAGAAAAACAAAAAGGACAAAAGATGGCCAGCATTACAACAGGCACACAGCTGGTGTACTAATACCATTTACAATATGTTTGTATATACTGTCTGCTTTCTGCAGGAAGAAGGCATTAACATCAAAGATTATTTTTTAGATCATTATTAAAAAAAGAAAAAAAAAGTCAGTTCTTTCTAGCATTTCCAAGAATAGATACAACAGAACAACCATCAACCTAAGCTACAGGGTTTACCTTTGTGAAGATGACGTTCTTCAGTAAAAATAAATGAATGCATTAAAATATTCTCCTTTTTAAAAAGGAGACTGTAGTCGAGTTGTGGTAGGGTTGGCAGTAGTAGGGCTAGAAAAAAAACCAAACATGCAAACATATTTGTCTTTGCTTAAACATTTATATTAACTGAGCTTAACTGTCTATTTCAAATATTATGTGCTTGTTCCTTTCATTTATTGTGCTGGAAAAATGGGTGCAGATGATTAGATCAAATTATTCTGAAAGTTCTGTTTTAATGGTACCTTGGCATAATAGTCATGAAAAAAGTCTCACAAGCACAATTACTATATTGAAACATGAGAAGGAAAATATTTTTAAGTGTTGGTGCAGAGAAGTACTGAAACTTGTTATAATCATTTTCCTGAAAGCAGATATTTTGCATTTATTTTAAAAATAGAAATTTGATATAGTACTATAATTATAATCCTAGAGATTTAGTACTGTTTTAATTTGGGTTGGGGTTGTTCAGCCTGGAGAAGAGAAGGCTCTGAGGAGACCTTATAGCAGCCTTCCACTACCTGAAGGGGCCTACAAGAAAGCTGGAAGAGGGACTTTTTACAAGGGCAGGTAGTGATAGGACAAGGGTAATGGCTTTAAACTGAAAGAGGGTAGATTTAAATTAGATATAAGGAAGAAATTCCTCACTATGAGGGTGATGAGGCACTGGAACAGGTTGCCCAGAGAAGCTGTAGATGCCCCATCCCTGGAGGTGTTCAAGGCCAGGTCGGATGGGGCTTTGAGCAACCTGGAAGGTGTCCCTGCTCATGGCAGGGGGGTTGGAACTAGATGATCTTTAAGGTCCCTTCCAACCCAAACGTTTCTATGATTCTAGGAATAAAAATGAAAATATCAAGTATGAAGAAAGCACCCATAAGAAGCAGCTAAAGCTCTGAGGAGGAGAAAGTTGGAGAGTTGCCAGTGTTGTGATCATATGAATATTCAACAGAAAACTTAAATTCAGCACATCTGCAATGAAGAGGTAATTTTAAGGCCTGAGAGTTCAGTGATGTATTTTTTACTTTTATTTACTATAATTACTAAACTGTGCTTTGCATTTGGAATGTATATGTAACATGTAAAAAAATCAGTGAGTGAGTCAGAGACATTTTAAGAATGAGACAGAAATTTTCATATGTTTTACAGATACCTTTAAGAACATTAATGGAAAGAGCTAGCAGTGGTAATAAGCCATGGTTTAAACTAATCTATTTACCTTTTGGTTTCCATGGGAAACAATGACAAATAGTAAGTATTTATTAATATAATAATAATAATGTAGTTCTAGTTTCTAACTATTTCTATGTTTACATTTACTTACATTAATGAATATATGGCCTAGAAAATTTTCATTTATTTCAGGTCAAAAGACTGCATAGGATGTTCCAGACTACAAAAGGGAGGCATTTCTGAGGTCCACTACACATACATGCTGCTCAATGAAAAAAGCCATATCCCCCTACCATCTCTGAACTCTGGCTGTCAAGAACCACTCATGCAGTATCAGAGCCATTGATGGGAATAGCAAAACTGCTATTGATTTTGAGAGAGTGGTATCTCATACTTAGTTTTCATTGTACACATCTGGAAAAGCAGTGTTTGAGTTTGCTGGGAAAAGGTGTAAAAATATCCCCCTCTACAGAATTAAAGTAACATCCTATTTTCTAGTCAGGCTTTTGGGTGAGTTACTTTTGTAATTTACTAGTGAAAAAACAGAAACGGTTGCATGTTTTAGGAACTGCTGCTAACAGCAACTTCCTTACTAGAAATTCATTCTTGCATCTATTTTAAGATTCATTGTACCTGTGAAATATATTAACTTAATAACTTGAAATCTGGTATCAAAGGCCAACACCAAAGAAATGTTACTGTTTTCATTTCAGTTGGATTGCATTCTCCATTCCGGGGACTGTCTTTTGATACAGAAATATTTATTTGTAGGATTTATATTCAGGCTTATGAACATTAATTTGCCTTTATACCAGACTTAAAACAGCAGTGTCTGCATTGTGGACTAATTTAAATTGACACGAAAAAAGGGTCTTTGTGAGGAAATGGGCACATGTGGCTTGCTTTTTTCTTTGCATCTGCAAAGTATGTAAACTGTTCAATGCTCACATTTCTTGTCCCATACTTGACCATGTTTCATGTTTTAAATGCAGTGAATACTTGAGCAAATCATTTGTGTGCCTGCAGCTTTGTAAATTCAAGCCCTTACATGCTAAACTCATTGCTCTATTGAAATTAGTTAGCAACTGAATTAATAATCTCCACCCTTTGTTGGACGTGGGGGGAAACATAGTAACAAAGGATGAGGAAAAGACTGAGGTACTTAATGCCTTCTTTGCCTCAGTCTTTAACAGTAAGACCAGTTGTTCTGTGGGTATCCAGCCTCCTGAGCTGGAAGACAGGGATGGGGAGCAGAATGAAGCCCCCATAATCCAAGGGGAGATGGTTAGCAACCTGCTACACCACTTAGACACATGCAAGTCTATGGGGCTGGATGGGATCCACCCAAGAGTACTGAAGGAACTGGCAGAAGTGCTCACCAAGCACTTTCAATCCTTTACCAGCAGTCCTGGCTAACCGGGGAGATCCCAGTTGACTGGAGGTTAGCAAATGTGATGTCCATCTACAAGAAGAGCCGGAAGGAGGATCCAGGGAACTACAAGTGTGTCAGGCTGACCTTGGTGCTGGTGAAGTTTATGGAGCAGATCATCCTGAGTGCCATCACATGGCACGTACAGGGCAACCAGATGATCAGGCCCAGTCAGCATGGGTTTATGAAAGTCAGGTCCTGCTTGACTAACCTGATCTCCTTCTATGACAAGGTGACCCACTTAGCGGATGAGGGAAAGGCTGTGGATGTTGTCTACCTAGACTTCAGTAAAGCCTTTGACACCGTTTCCCACAGCATTCTCCTGGAGAAACTGGCTGCTCATGGCTTGGATGGGCATACTCTTCACTGGGTAAAGAACTGGCTGCATGGCCAGGCCCAAAGAGTGGTGGTGAATGGAGTTAAATCCAGTTGGCAGCCGGTCACAAGTGGTGTTCCCCAGGGCTCAGTATGGGGGCCAGTTCTGTTTAATATCTTTATCAATGATCTGGACAAAGGGATCGGGGGCACCCTCAGTAAGTTTGCAGACAACACCAAGTTGTGCAGGAGTGTTGATCTGCTTGAGGGTAGGAAGGCTCTACAGAGGGATCTGGACAGGCTAGATCAATGGGCCGAGGCCAGTTGTATGAGATTCAACAAGGCTAAGTGCAAGGTCCTGCTCTTGGGCCACAACAACCCCATGCAGCGCTACAGGCTTGGGGAAGAGTGACTGGAAAGCTGCCTGGCAGAAAAGGACCTGGGGATGTTGGTCAATAGCTGGCTGAGTGTGAGCCAGCAGTGTGTCCAGGTGGCCAAGAAGGCCAACAGCATCCTGGCCAGCAGGATGAGGAAAGTGATTGTCCCCCTGTACTCAGCACTGGTGAGGCCAAACCTTGAATACTGTGTTCAGTTTTGGGTCCCTAACTACAAGAGAGACATTGAGGTGCTGGAGCATGTCCAAAGAAGGGCAACAAAGCTGGTGAAGGGTCTAGAGAACAAGTCTTATGAGGAGTAGCTGAGGAAATTGGGGTTGTTTAGCCTGGAGAAAAGGAGGCTGAGGGGAGATCTTATTGCTTTCTACAACTACCTGAAAGGAGGTTGTAGCAAGGTGGGTGTTGGTCTCTTCTCCCAAGTAACAAGCCATAGGACAAGAGGAAATGGCCTCAAGTTGCACCAGGGGAGGTTTAGATTGGATAGTAGGAAAAATTTCTTCACTGAAAGGGTTGTCAAGCATTGGAACAGGCTGCCCAGGGAAGTGGTGGAGTCACCATCCCTGGAGGTATTTAAAAGACGTGTAGATGTGGCACTTAGGGACATGGTTTAGTGTCTTGGACTTAGGACTTGGCAGTGCTAGGTTAATGGTTGGACTTGGTGATCTTAAAGGTCTTTTCCAACCTAAACGATTCTATGATTCTAAAATGTTTATGCCTGGAATGTTTGTTTCGTGACTCAGTTATTTCTTTTTAGTGTAACACACCATTTTAATACAAAGAATGACTATAGTCTAGATAAAAGAGATAGGACATGGGATGGAACTTGGTGCTACCGTGTGGCATTAAAGTTTGGTTGACATCACTTTAGGAAGGCCACGTGGTTCACTGAGGAAGAGAGCAGGAGCAAGTTCTTACCCTGCAACCACTTCTGAGACACATTTCTGCTATTACATTGTCATATGTAATGTACTCCTGGCAGTTACATGGTGTGATAAATAGTAATATGGGATTACAGTAGTTGAATCTGCTAACAAAGGTGAAGACAGAAACCAAAAGTAAACTTGCAGAAAGACATATGAAAAAGCAAAAACCCCAAACAAGCACCTGTGCTCAGTGCTGCTGCCTGAACAGCCAAGCAGCAGCAGATCTCATCAGCCAGCAAGAGAAGCAGATGCTGTCCCTCAGTCCTAGATTTCTGATCTTCCATCTATCCCACGAATTCAGCTACAACCCTATGTCCTTGAAAAAGCAAATATTGCCATTTTGCTACATATAAAAAGAGTAGTTCAAATAAACACTTAAACTGAAGTAGTAGTCTTCAGCTGCACAACGTGTCATACAATTCCTACTGCACTACTGATTACAGTCGATAAAAAGTGGAATACTGGCCTATTTAGGCCACTTTCTTAATTAAGAAGTTGACCATTGGGAACTTACCTTTAATTAAGCACACCAAATACTACATTAACTTCATTATGTGCTGATGTAAAGTGCAAATGAATATCCTGAAGGTGGGATTCACCTGGCCAGACTTTGCTTTCTTAACCAAAATACCCTCATCACCTGTGAGAGTGCTATGGATGATACATCTCATATTTGCTGCTAATTCAACCTTAATTATGCATGAATTCATGTTCAATTTTCTAATAAACTCTAATGAAGAAATTACTTTGAGACTTTCTTCAGCTCCTGATTCAAAACTCTTGTATTTCATATCACTAATGAATTATGTTCTTAACTTCGCTATTACATTTCTTGAACAATCAGAATTTCTGGTTCATGAATCACATCATTATTATTTTATTATGATTTTGTTTTTATAAGACACACTGTAGTTCTGAATTATAGATGGACTTCGTTATTATTCTGTTGCCTACCAAAAGGAATGCACTGCATTTTTTCCCTATTGTCACAACTGCAAATCTTTAGAGTAGTATGTGGAAGAGTTTACTTTCCCCAGAAAAACAAAAAGAAAAAAAAAGTGGTAATATGTAGAAAAGCTTCAAATATTTCCTGCAAAAAAGTAGTTTCTTTCCATATCTATGTGTAGAAGCTCACAGGATATAGACTGGCATACTGCCATTTAATTTCATAGAACTATGGAAAGCTAAACGTATTTAATCCTGCTGAGATTCCAGCCTTTTGTGCTTCCTGTAACAAATCAAAATTATTAAAAACTAGCTGCACTCAAAGTTTCCATAACTAGCAAGTTGTTCAATATACTCCAGACCATAAAGAAACACAGGTAAGAGATCTAAAGTTATTAAAACTTGATCAGTGGAGATTGATAGAAGCAACATCATAAGATAGGGTGACTAATGTTGAGATTGAGAGGGAACAATCAGTTTAAAAAATCTGTTTCAGAGGACCATAATGGATAATGTAAAAGGACACATCTTTTCTCTGAAAAATTATAACAGAACTTGTGGGAAAAGTTAGACCAACAAAGATAGCGATATGACTGATGGCAAGTTACATCACAGTATTTTTAGAATTATCATCTTATCTGAGAATACAAACAGTGTATGACACAAAATGCTACATATGGGAATAATTGTAAAAGCATATGCACTTAAATAGTTGATATCATTGTGGAATTTTTAGCTTTTTGCCTAAGTTCAAGATACTGGTTTTTTTCACAGTTTCATTATAATACATGGTAACCTGGAAGCAGTAAAAAAATATATTATTGATTGTCTAGCAAAGTGATTTTACTTTTTTTATCACTGCTGTAACCTGTTTGACATCTGCATTATTTCATACACTGCCTATCAACCAAGGTCCTCCTGGGGACTAGTAATATTTCTCATTCCTCTCGGGCTGAGCAGTTTACAAAAATTTGAGGAGGTTAGGTAATTCTTGGCCTCAACACCACATCATCTATTTCAGACAGAATTTTCAAAGGATGTCTTCTGTAGTTTTTATTTTCATGACCAGAGAAACAAAAAAACCCAAAGCTACACAGAGCAGTGATTCTGCTGAGTATTTGTGGACTGCACACTGAAAGGGGTGGGTTTTTTCAGCAGGCACCCGTGTCTACCCTCCCAACTCTCTCTACCAGTGGACACTCATTCTTTCCTGCCCTGTACCTTGTTCAGTCTCAGAAGAGTGCAAAGGTCCTACATGGCACATGAATTGCCTCACATATTAGAATGGCATTTTATATCTACCTTGAATATGCTTTGTGCTTATTAAAAAAAGACTAGGCAAGATGCAAGGCAACACAGGATCAGACCTCTGATATTTGACATTATAGAAGTGATTCTTGTCCTTGATTACTTGTAATTTATTCTTCACCTATTTTGCCCAGTTAATGCCTTCTGTACATGAGATTTTTTTGCACATTAAATAGTTTGAAAATAATTTGTCCATTAAAAGTCTCACTTTGCCTTCCTTCTCTCTATTTCCATTTCTTTACCCTGTTATAGCTTTTCTGTAAGTTTCAATTTTTTCCTATACTGTTTCTTTTTTGAAAGCCTGAAAATTTGGTATTTTTAGTCACTGACATGTAAATATACATTTTCTGTTAAAATATTATCACAAATTAACTGTCTTGTTCTGACCCCTCAATCTCAATATAGGCAAACTGTAAATTTAGCCATTCTATAAATTCTATACTGCTTGTTAACATTGCCTTATCAGGCAATATGACCTTGTGCTTTGACTTCATTTTCACACTTCATTCCAAATCCTTTTGATAACTCCTAGAGCAAACATACAGGCCAGGCAGGAAAGAAGATTAACCCTTCAGTCCCAAAGGTAAAAAGACTTTGTCTGGATTAGCAGAGAAAAATGTTAGTAGGGAGGGAGACAGAGGACACCATAATTTGAGTAAAGGAGATGAAGTACGCACCCAAGACAAATGCTGCATAAACACTACACATTTACTGCTAGCTTGGTAGTGGAACATCTACATTCCTTTGCATAATAGTCTGTAATTCACATCAAGAATCTATATGCCTGCAAATTGCTTAATATGTTAGGAGTACCGCCAGTAAAAGAAATACAGAAGAACCTAGCATCTAGTATGGCTTGTCTGGACAACAGAAGAGATGAGAGAGGCAAGATTCTCCACTTTATAATCTGACTTAACTACAGGAATTGGCAGGAATATTGAGTCATCTGAGAAGATTACTCTGCATGGACTACATTTAGCATCTTCAATTTCTCTGTGTGGATAAGTCCTCAGGATGAGCATTTAATACTTGACAGTCTTCCTGCATCTGTCCAGGTCTGTCTCCTGGGGCATGGCCAGAAGCAATTTATTGTGAAGGGTAAACTAAGAAGTGGAGGGGGTTTTGACTGTTGGCCAGTCTCTTAATTAATGACACAGCTCCCTTGCAGCAAAGGTTGGATGCCACACATGAACTTGAATGTTAATTCCAAAACACATGGGATCACTGGATATGATGGTTCCAACAGAACAATTTTTGCTTATTGGATTAGGACGGGAGTACAATCCATATGAGAAAAACTATCTTAGCAATAGTAATCACCTATGGGCAAGTTAACACTGAGAAAACACTCTAAAGTACCAGAAAAAACAGTAATCAGTCACCCTTGCTGGTGACTGACAAGCCTTCAAGATGCTAAGTTGTAGGTGGAATTTGAAAACTGGTGCTGGAAGCATCAAAAGCGTAGTTACAACTGGTTGAATTTGGACTAAATCAATCACCCCCTTGAATATACAAGCATACAGTGGGAGCTCAAGGAACGTACATCATCTGAAGGCAGGGGAAAGCCATCTCATACAAGAAGTTAGTAATAGTTCCCATATTGTAACCTTTTTCATTTCAGAGACTTGAAGGTTCATTAGAGTGCTACAGATAAACATAGTATTTGCAGGAGTTAAATGATTCTAAAAACTTGATTTTCTGTGAAAATCCAAAAGCAATTGAACACATTCAGGAATAAAATGGAGTAGGAGGTAGTATAATTTCTTTCAATGCTTTTGTGATTAGAAACAGGTTTATAGTCCTGCAGTGCCAAAAGGGTAATTAAGAATTGAGCTATATGTTGTTCAGTCATGGAGTAGTTGGTGGTCCCTGTCCAAAGACACGAAACAGGTCAACAGAGACATTTGGCTGGGAATAAGGAGCAAAATACAAGAATGAATGAAAACAAGAATGGAAACAGTAGTGGTAGCAAACAGCATGTAACTCCCACAGTTTTTAAGGTTAGATAAATGTAAGGAAAAATGAAAGGAGATGAGACAGAAAGACAGAAAAAGGGAGAGAAAGGAAGACACAGAGTTGTAATGAAGCTGAGAAGAAAAGAAATTAAATCAGAGCCCTCAAAGTCCCAAAGTTTCTGCAGCCTCTTCTGCTACCTGAAGCATGTTTTCCTCCACAGCCTAGTGGAATTGGACTCCTTACTGTGAGTCTCCCCATTATAATTCAGAGCAGAGGTGAGCCCAATTCATCTTCTTTCACAGCGGGACAGTAACGAGCTATTCTAGCTATTCTATTATCTCAATTTTTTAGCCTACCCCTCTCTGGTTTTATACATTCAAAAATTATAAATGTCTTCTATAATAATCTAATTTAACTTTTTTGACACCACATACAGTAGACTTCCATAGATGGTCTCCTTTAATTTAGAGCTACATACTTTTTTCCATACATAAAATGTGTCATTCGGCTATACTAAAGCGCATATTGTTTGCTCATACTCTGTGAGCTATCATACCCATTTTTTATCATTCTCTCAATCTTTATGTCATCTGCCAACTTTGACAGTACTGATTTTATGGTTTTTTCTATTACTTAAAACGCTAAGCAGAATGAGACCAAGAATCAATCTTTGTGAGACCCAACTGGAATCGACACCCTCGGTGACAATTACCATTATGTTTTGACTGCTGGTTAGTCAGCATCAATCTAGTCAATGCACGTCATGTTAACTTTGTATCATTCTACTTTCTTAATCAAAATGTCATGCAGAAACAAGACAAATGCCTTACTGATAATTACTTTTTATCAATTGGCTTATAATCTTATGGGGGGAAAAAAGGAATATCAGATTAGCCTGACAGTATATATTTTCAAAAAATCCATTTCATTATCACTAACTACATTACCTGACTCTACTTTTCTATTGGTCAAGTACCATATCAACTCTTCTGTTACTTGCCCAGGATTGACACCTAGGCTGTACACCTTATAATTACATTGGCCAGTCTGTTTACCTTTTCGGATACTGAAACAACACTAGCTTTAATCGTTATTTGAGCATATAATTTTAAAGAAATTTTTTATATGTTTCTTTACCTGATTTATAGTTTTATAGTATCAGTGGAAACTGCCACTTAGCACTATTCCTTCCTCTTCAGCTAAATTCTATTTACAGGGACTTCTTGACAGAAGAAAAAAAAAAACAACTTTCATTTTTATCAAATAACAGATGATTGTATTTTGCAGAAAAAATAAAGACAATTCATATCCCATGTTCATTCAAAGTAGTTTATATGGATTAGGAGGAGTCCAACCAAGCATTATTATATAAATTAATAAGATAATAAAAAGAAACCAGGGCAATATTTTGTAGTGGGCACTAGGCCCTTACAAAATAAGGACATTAGAAATATACTTACTATCTAGGGAAAATCAGTGACAATTTGGAATAACACATAAAATGTTCCTGCTTTTGCTTTGGTAGAAAACGTGGAGTATTCTCCTCCTTTCAACCACTATGTGGAATTTATTACGTGTGGAAAGAACAGACTGAGCTACTCAGCTGAAGTTTTTTCTCTAGTATGGTCTGCTCATATAATGTCACATGTCTTTTCTCCCAGTTTGTCCCAGGTGAATCTGTTTTCTGGTTATGTTGTTAAACTGTTAAGGCTCAAACCAGTTTTCATTGTTTGCTTCTGATCATGAAGAAGCATCCACTAGATATTCGCAACTGTTATGTGAGTAAGCTTAAATATCCACTAAATATTTGCAGCCATTACGTGAGTAAGCTTGGTACTTATTACTATTATCATAGCTATTGTTCTCTCGTTTCTCTTTTTCAAAATTTTTTCATTAAAAGATAGCATGCCTGGACAGAATTCATGCGCCAGTGTGGTAGGCCATGAGCAAGTACACAGCAAGTGTTGTACCATCATTCAAGAGGTCACAGTTTAATATGCTTTTTGCGTCTCACAAAAAGATAGATACACAGTGTAGTTAACAATAGCAGTTATACAACTTTTTTATTCTTACTACCTTTTATTTACAGACACTTCAATCCACAGATGAAAACAGTCTCTGTTCTCAGCTGGTGAAAAATAAATTCATGAAGTTATAGTCTCCCTGGTTTCATTATAGTGACCATAATCTGGTTTTAAAATTGTACTGCGGGGGAAAATTTTACACAGTAGAGACAGTCAGATGCTCTTATAAAACAGTGGCGGTTATCAATTTAAAGAATGGCACCTTAATACTGCAATTGCAAAAGCAGACTTTAGAGTTACAAAGATAACCAACAAAGCAGGTATCCTTTACCATAACTGTGCATCTAACAGCAAATGCCAAAAAAAAAAAAGAGAAAACAGACCCAAAATAAACACGTGAAAAGTTTAACCATATAAGTCCCTCTCTTTGCCTCTTTCATTCCTTCTCTTCCTGGCAGCTGTTTGCCAATTTCTCAGTGAAACTTGAAGTAAGTTTTTTAAAAGATAGTTATACCATTAAACATTCAGTCTTGTGCTTAGTGAATTTTTTTTTAAAGTCTATCCATAAAGCATACTAATTTCCAATGCCTTGACTTCCGTTTGCCACTGTGTGTTCCTAAATACACACCAAATGTGGATGCCATCTTTCTAAAATCTATGGGATTTTAAAAAATATACATACAGCTCCTAAAATAGAAGGAAAATGTACATTTGGAAAATGTATCTTAAAAAAAAACCTCCTTAAAAAGTGCAGTGAGATAGAGTGGGTACAGTAGGATGCAAAAAAATTTAATGGTTCAAATTTTTACAGAGAGAATAATTATACCATATCTTTTAGGCTCCCAGTTATTACATTTCAAAATAACTATTTTAAGAGTAACTAAAAGAGCTCTCCTATAAAGCACAGACATTTTGACAACACAATCACAAGTGAAATACAATGTATTTTTATTCTTTTACTATTTCTTTCTACAATAAACAATGGAATAAACTAAAGAAAGAAAAAGGCAAGTAATGCTTTTATATTCATATTTTCTGTGTCAAATTTTTCAAAGGAGATTCCAATTTACTCAGCTTACAGATTCCCATTCAACATTTGAATATCTGTAATAAGGACAGAAGTAAACGCCAAAGGAAGAGAAAAGAAATTCAAATCGAATTCTATTTCTCACAAAATACTTTCTATCTTGTTTATATGGTCTGTGAATTAACTGACTCAGGGTTACTGCTTAATATATTCCTTTAATGCATTTACTCTTGGCCCTTTCTGTCCAAATTCCTTTAAAAACTACAGGTCAGAATTGTCCTCAGAAGGTCATTCTGTGTCTAATCTAGACCCAGACTCAGCCCTTGAGTTGCTTGACTTCAACAGGTTTACATCTGAAATGAGTCTAAGCGATCAAGCCCTCTGAGAGTCCACTGGGAATATTTTGGTTGTCAAGGAATAAGTCCACAGTCTGTAAAATAGTTCTGGGAATGAAAGGAGAGGTCGTGCTGAGATAAAAGATACTGATAGCTTTCCCCTGAATTATTCATTTGAGATTTTTGTGTAGTGCTTCTTCCTATGCCGTACAATATTTGGCTGTATAATCTATGTGGAGTCCTCACTGAAGCTTGTGGTGCTATGCTGCAAAGGAATACGTCTCGTTTCACTTCTCAAAACTTTGATTCAGCAAAATCCCTAAAACATATTTGGTTTTGATTATATGGTTAAAATCACTTCATCCCAACCATGTGCTCAAGTTCAAGGGTGAAAATGACATAAATTAATTTTAAGTATTCAAAAATTATGTGCTGTCTAAACCAGACATGTAGGCTGTCTTTAGAGTAGTTAGACTATAATATGCCTCCACAGACTGATTAATTCCCTCCAAAGATGGAGCCTAATACAGGTGGTGGTAATTGTCCTCCAGAGAGGCTTACTTTTCTCCATTAATTATTGAGGGAGCCTAGACAACAAGCTAGGGCAAGGCAATTAAAATGCCTTTCAAGAAGAAAGTAGGCCCAAATGTCTTCAGTGGGATTTAAATAATAATTCTAGCCTGCTCTACTTAACAGTAATGGCAACATTTCTACAGGTATACACAGAAGATGAGGCAGGTTAATCATGACTTTCGGATTCAGGAGTGTTGCTGTATTGCTTGTTTTAACATAAATTAATTTTATTTAACCAGTTTTGGTATAATATCAGTACAATGTCTCAACCCAAAGTATCATTAGCTGAAGTAAAATTTTTTCTGTACTCTCTTGTTCCTGAGACTGAAATCGGTATCATTTTCAGGGATCATAAAGTACTCTGAGCTCATCGCAGCTAATCTCATTTTTAGTTTTTACCATTTGTTTTAATTGATATGTTGTCCTGACAGCACTTGAGCTTTCTTTTAATTTCCAGTGACACTACCAAGAGAAACCAACAATCTTTCCAACCTATTTTATATATTCTTTTTTTGCCCTTATGCCTCCACTGGGCCTCTTCCACTACAATTTTTCTTTACAGAAATGCTACTATTCACTCTCCTCTTTGTTCCAAGCTATCACCATGGACATTTGTTACTGGGTATACAATTTTATGCTTGAGGCTCCACCTATCAAAAATTGCTGCATCAACGTCTTGTCCTCTGATCATAACATAATTATCACTTTCAGAGATAATGAACCTCATCAAGGTCTTCTCTTCTCATTTTCATTTATGAACAACTTTGGCTACTGCCAGGAGTTAATGAAACTAAAAAGAGAAAGAGAGGAGGCAACACTGCCAGACATATAACACTGCTGAGGAGTGACAGGATTGCTTTTTAAAAGAAGATCACTGACACAAGTTGCCTGCCAAATATTCAGCTGAACCTTGAATGGGACCAGGTGTCCTGCTTTAAGATTAACAGAATTTTATGGAATATTTAAAAGCATGTTAGATGTTCTAATTAATGACTAAAAAGTTTTCTGAGTTCAGAAAAAAGCTAGTTTGACTATACATTGAAAAATTCAACGATTTTCTGGTGAAATGGATATTTTCAAATATTCCATGACAGGGAACATAATCATTGCTATAGCTAACAAAATCTAGCAATTCATACAATTCGATATTCTCTTTTTCACAATAGTTGATACTAAGTGTTGGAGAGAAAGATGGAAGACACATTGTGGTGAATAATTATAGCGAGAATTTCTCCAAAATCCATTGTCAGCTTACACAATGATGCAGGTGGACCTTTACTCATTTCAAATTTTTTACTAAAACCCAAACCAAACCAATAACATTTTCTTTAATGTAACTAAGAATAACCTCATTCCTCCATGGTTCATATTCACATTAACATTCTTTCTATACAGAATCAAAGACTAATACATGATTTAATATCATAATATGTGTAATCGATAATGCATGTCTTTCAATGTATGTGATGAATGGTTACCTAAACTCTATAATAATAAATGACTTCTGGACTTCAGATAAAAGTATATGTTTTTATTTACTGTATTTTAAACCATATGTACATTATCACTTTTATAAAAGAATTTTTAAATACAATAGTTAGCTTTTGTAGAGCAGCTACTTAATATTATTCCCTCTGTTGGTGAATGTGAAGAATTAGATTTCTTCATGCTGTTTTGATGTTAGGAATTAGCTTTTTTATAGCAGAAATAGATTAATACAATATTTCTTTCTACTATGTCTTGTGCTTCTGTGATATGAGACACAGTCATTTCCAGAAAAAAAATGACCTTCCTGATGTTTTGGTTCCTATTATTAAGTGGATCAATTCTAGAACCAAGAACTTGGTGGACTACTTAGACTTAATGGGGAGACTGACAAAGACCAATACTGAACTTGATACTTAGTGAAATTAGTAGAACAGGCACCAAGTTCTTTTCAGAATCCTAGCTGATATTCTTATCATATTATTATCGTTATATTATCTTAGTAAAAAAGATTTGATTCACAATAAGCTATTTTTATAAGCTTCTCTGGCCTGAGACCTTTTTCATGCAACTGTAATTCTGACATCTGGTAAGACTTGTTTACAATTTATATTCCTTATAACCAGGCTATAATATAAAATGTAGGAGAAAGCAATATCAAACAAAACCAAAAACCCAAAGGAACAATAAGCACTCAAGGAAAAGGCAAAACCGCAGAAATATAAAAAGAAGACTCATGTTTATTTAATGAGTGCTCCTGATGGGGAAGAGAGCCAAAATAACCACTGACATTTTTGTGATTTTGACTTTTTAATTGCTTGTTTGTTCCTTTGGGAAGCTTGCTCAGGCATCCGTTAGATTTTTGCTAGCTAAATAAAGTGGTTGTTCATGTACTTCAGATTGCATTTGTAACTACCTTCATTTCTTATTCGTTTTCAAATTCACTTTGAGCTGTATTTTGATTTGAGCTATAATGCAATGTCGCAAAATACTAAAGTAACTGTACGTTAGAACCTGCATTTTCAATTAGACTACACAGAAACATAGAAACAAACCAAATGCCATACTGGATTAACCCGGTGGTCATTTTATACAGTAATTTATGTTTAGAAATAGCAGGACCAAGGAGCTTGAGGGACTGAGTTAAGCAATCTGCAGTTGGCATATGTATGGCATAATCTGCCCCCTTACACAGGTCACCTGCTGTTTTCTAATTTTTAGAGACTGATACAAGCATAAAAGCCATAAAAGGCAGAACTGAACGTCTGAAGTTTTATTTGTCATTAATTTGGAGGACTCTGACCTGATCATCATGTAAATACTCAATTTATTTTTGAATCTCACTAAATTTAACCTAAGTAAGTTCTTGAAGGCAGAAGTGTCACAGTTTAACTACATTTTATATGAAAAAGTACATATAGTCTTTCAGGTTTGCCTTTGAACTAAATCTAATGTCCCCACGTTCTTGTGTTATGAAACAAGGGGATAAGTATGCTGACTCCACCTTGTCTGTCATTGATTACATTGTAGGTTTTCCTCGTGTTCTCTCTTATTCATCTCTTTTTTAAAGCAAATAACCTTAACCTCTTCAGCCTCCTTTCATTTTTCCCTATAGCTTCAGTATTTTCACTCTTCTTGAGCTTCTTTCATTTTGAAGCATCTTTTTAAAAGCAAAGTAACCAAAAGGCCAGATAGGACTGCAATATTGACTTGTACACTGTTTCTGATTTGATACTCCAACTCTTTTGTTTATGACTAGGATTTTTGAGAAGAAAGATTTGCATTTTTCTTTCTTATGCACTCTACCCTGCTTTTGGTAATATCACATTTCATTTGCTTATCAACTTGCCCATTGTCCTGATTGGTTACAGCTTTCTGGAGCTTGTCACAGCCCCTTCTGCTCCTGATTAGTCTAAATAATATTGTATGATTTGCAGATTTATTGTCTCATTGCTCACTTGCTTTCCAGGGACAGTTCTTGTATGAAACACAACTATTAATAATTCTCACAATGAAACTTTTCTTCTCTTTGGTCCTCTAGGTAGATTTTTATCCGTAACAGTACTTGGCCTTTCCATTCATGTTTACTTCATTTCTCAGAGTCCTGATTGGAGTCTTGTCAAGTCTTTGACAAGACTGTGAAAGTCTACCTAAATTATACTCACAGGATCTCGTTAACCTTGTACATTCAAAGAATTTGAAAAGATTCAGCTGTGTGTGCTTTTTTTTTTTTAGCCTGGTTTTCTCACAAAATGAACATTCTCAGACTTGTTCGGTATGTATGAGTTAATGTAAAGGTTTGTGTGACTATAGCTCTCTTAATCCCTCCTAACTTTTGAACCCAGAGGTAAACTGCCAACAAATCTGATGAGCTTCAGAGATGTTAAATTACTACAAATTTCATAAATGTAAGACTTCAAGCAGACACTAGAGGCCTTATTAGTATCTTAACTGCAGGAGATAATGCAGTGTGATGAGCTCAACCCTTATTATACATCAGAGAAACCACACAGGGGAGATCTGTTGTCAATATTTAGAACACAGGAGAAACTCCTGACTGCTTATGTCTTATTAGATATTTGAAAATCTACCTCTCAGTGAAAACATCTCTCTGTTGATTCTTTAACATCTGGTATAGCACAGACTTCAGCTGGTGTAATAAGCTAAGATGAAAAATCATGCAATCAGGGAAGAACAGTTCTGGAAATCAGGCTTGATAGGCTGTGGTGATCCTAAGGATAGCTCTTATCTGATCATGTCCAGCTATCAGGTAGATATCTTTCCAGGCCTTGCTCACTATTTCTTTTCCAATGTTTGTTTGTTTTTATAATGATATCTGAGTCAATATTCTGATATTTTACTTAGTTTTATCATTAGTTATACAAGCTTTTTTTGATGTGACACTCCACAGATTTGTAAAATGTGCCACTTTGGTCAATAGTAATTTGTCCCCAGATTATTATTACTTAGATTCTGTTTTATTCTGAAAGTTTTTTTCTCTAATTTATGTGTTCCTTAGCTCCCAGTAATTTTGATCAACTTTAAAAAAAAATCCTCTCCCTCCAATATCCCATTTCTTTTTACAACGATAGCAGACCTGAAAGGGAGTGCAAAGGACAGAAAAGACTTGACTGCAGTGAATTACAGTGGAATAGTGACAGTAAGGAAATACTGAAGGAGTTTTTTTCCTGGCTGACAAGGAAAATCTCTTGTTCAGCTTTTATAGCTATTTAGGATTAAGCTTCTAGTGGAAGCGCTTTACCAGGATGCTATGGTAGAGGACCGTAATCTGACTGTGTATCACATTGACAAATATCCCATTTGTTGTTGGGACTCTTTTATCGAAAACTTGAAGTGTTGTTTTTTTTTTTTTTCAACTAAAAGCTGTGACTCACTGGTCAGGTAACAGGAAATTCAACATCAGCTTTTAGTTTTACAGTGAAATACAATTTTTTCTGAATTTTCAGTGTGGAACTAGAAAAGTCTCCAGAAACTGGGATGATATAGTAACCATTTCTTTTTTAACAGCCTTCTGTTAAGCGTGTGACTATTTTTTTCACAAATTAAACAGATGTTCTGCCTTTCCAGGATGTAGCCACCAATTAAAATTTACAACAGCTTTCAGGAAAGGAATGGTAGATTTCAAGATGCTGTTTATATTTTTGTCCAACCTTAATAATTTCCTCAGCATATATTACATTGCAAGAGGAGTTTATTTAAGCATCCCAAGCAGTTCTGAAATTTTGCCTATGGTTTTACTGAGTTTTAAAATTCTGATTCTGAATTGAATACTGTGAAATACATGTTGTACAGGTCTTGTGTTCATAAAACTTAAAAATGAGGCAATCTCAATGAAGAATATAAGAAAAACTGGATGTTTTCATAGAGTAGTGTTCAGCATAGCAGCAAATGAAGGAAATAAAGGGGTCTATTTCCCATCCCTGACTGATGCCTTAAACAGCCCCTGAGGAACAGTGGGGAAGCACGGTTTGAGTGGAAAGCATTTCAGCCTGCAGGGGAGAGAAAAGATCTTGAGAAGATCTTGAGAAGTGGAGGAAGTAAGATAGACATTCAGGATGCAACTGACTCCCCAGTGCTAGTACCAGTTATGTGAAAGAAACTATCCAATTAATAACAAGAGATGATGGTCAGAAAGAATAGAAGAACATCCAGGCACAGGGAATTGTACAAGAATCTCAGACATGAAGGACAGAGAGGATCCAGTTACAGCAAACTTTCCAAATAAGGAATAAAGTTTGATTTAAATGATTTAAAAAGCAGACTTCTTCTGAAGTCAGAAAAGATGATGGAGTTGGTGCTCTACTGAGGGCTGAGAAAAGCTAGTGGAATTAGAATCAAAATCTGGATATTCAAACAGCTCCCCTTTACTAGTAAATTGGGCAACTGGAGAAATGTGGTTAAATAAACTGTAAGAGTGAAAAAGGAGGTACCTCAGAGGCTTAGTGCATAATTATCCAGCAGGCATCCATACATTGAGCTTTTATTTTGTGTAGTAACAAACATAGTATGCCAGAAATATATGAACTTCTAAATACTGAATTTAATATGATCTAACCAAAATCCTGCTAACTAAACAATATTTTGGTGGTTCAGAGAGTTTGAAAGAATCTTTTTTTATATATGCTACAGTCTAACACTTGGATTCCACAGTTGTGTGATATTAATGCAGAATATATTAGAAATGAAGCTAAGACACTGTTATCGGGTTTTTCTTTTTTTTTTTTTTCCCCTTAGGCTGTGATTGTGTCACCCCTTGTAGCCTGCTGAATTAGAAGCAGATAGTAGAATTCTCTTTTTACAGAAAACACAATTATTTTTTTAAATCACTGCTTTTAGCTGTTTAACAGTGTTGTACAACACAGCCTGAAGGGTTCTGAGCTAGTCACTTTTACTTACAAGCAGAAGACTATCATCAGAATATGACTATTATCATCAGAAGACTAAGAAGTTTGAGCATAATTATTTGGCAGGTTGTTGTGCAGGAGCAGAGGAGGAGGATGAGCATTTTTGTTTCTTTTTAAAAGGGAGCTGGGTCTTTGAGTAAAATGTCAGCTAGATTTCTGCTGTAGCTTTCACAAGGTACAGTGTAAAGTTATTCTAGTACTTAGTTTGTCTGGAAATCAAAGAATATAGGCAATTTCCATCTAGAACTCTTTGAAAACCACATACCTGTTCACTATCAACTCAGGTGTAAATACAAAAAATGTTGAAGGCTTTTTTTTAATGAGTTATATTAGATGTTTTACCTACTCTTGTTGAAACATTGAGGATTGAACAATTTTATCCTGATAATCTCTTTATAGTTTCTTCTAAATTTTCTAAATAAGCTGATTACAAATATTACCTATACTTGTAAGTCTGAAAGCATAAATACTTACCCTTGTATTTAAGAAATCTTAACCTCCTTGGAGAACTTGTACGTATGAGTCTTAAGGACATTTAAGAAGGAATTGGTATTGTGTCCAAGGGGAGATCTGCAATGAACTGAATTTGCTAAAGATTTCAGCACAAATGGTACTGTGGAGTCCTTTTCTCATATCTTCCAATTTGTAAGTAATTTAAGTAGTAAATGTAAAGTTGCAGTAGTATATAGGGTCAGGAGATTTACAGGATTCTAAAACTACTGAAAGTTAGAAACACCCACACATTCAAATGTGATCCTCCACTGACTATGCCAAACAAACTTATTTATAGATATGGATGAAATTTAAGTATAAGAAATAGTGTTGGGTTTTATTTATTTTATTTTTATTTTATTTTATTTTATTATTTATTTTTTAAAAAAACTTTCTCATTCTGATTTCTGAAGTTATTACCACTGAAATTAACCAAAGCAACCTTTATATAACAACAAAATTAACAGCTCCACTTAGTTTTACACACATTATGTAACCATTACCAAGAGCATAAAGAATTGAGTAGCTATTGATACTAGTCTCTACAGAGTTTTACAAATTTACTTTGGTTTTTTTTTTAACAGTTTGGCAAATATTGGCTGATATTGCATATCATAACATTACTAGATATTTTCTGGAAATTTATAGCACGGAGGATGTTCTAACTTGATGTAACCTATCAATTACATTAGTGGAAAGAGTTATATTGGACAGGCGAGGGTTATAACCATTTCCCTCATCAAATACTAACAAACTGGTTTTCATAACTCTTCTAATTTCACTATGTTCCCTACATTTTTCTCTGCTTGTTAACTATAATCCTAACAATCACATATCCATTCATAGCAGCTTGTCTTTCTTAATTCACCTTTCACTGCTCTACGCTTTCCCCTGCTATCTCTAGCTTTCCTTAGTTTATCAAACTTGTCAGCCCAATGTAGAGCAAAGAATTAGTAGTGAAGAGAGAAAGAAGCACTGTTCCAGAGAGAAAACTAAACAATATTAAGCAAGCAGCAATGAGTTCTGAATTTAGATAGGTAAATTTAGGATTCTGCAAATTTCCAGGATTGCTCAAAAATTCTGGCTGAAAAAATGTGCATGAAATGGACAATGAAAAGGAATTAGTCTGGGCATGAAGACTTATGAGACCAAAGTATTTGAAAAGTTCAGAAGAAAACATAGGGGAACTGTACTAAATAAAGCATGAGGGAATTAATGCAAGAGATGAGGAGTGATTAAAGTTCCTTTCTTCAAACAAAATTTGAAAGGATCCAAGTGCAAATGGGTGTCATCACCCTAATAGTATGGTTAATGACCTATTTGTCTGTCTAAATGTTTCCTTTCTAAATATAAATGTACCTAATAAATAATAATTAGAGTCATGACAAGAAGTTAAAAAGAGAAATGTGACAAATCCCACACAATAAACTAGCCAGTGAACCTCTCAAAGTCAAATAGCAGATAAATGGAAAAGTAACTGTAAGAACATGGAAACTTTGAGGTGTATTACAGGGAGGAGAAAAACCCTAGAGAAGCTCTGATCTTAATAACAAGCAGCAGATAATTTTGCCTTTGACAAAGAAGCAAATGATAGACTGCAGGTGATCAGCAATAGTAGTCAAAACAGTAACAAACTGAAAAGCTGAAAAAGAGTTAAGTGGCAGGGCAAAAAAGAGCTCTGTTTTGAGAGAATAAAGCCATATAATCTGTACTGCAAATAAAGAGACTGGTTGTCATGGTGCCTTCTGATTACTGGAATAGATATAGGTTCCGGATTTCCTTGCTAGTATATGAAATCCAGCCAGTAGATGATAGTCCTCAGACGAGCAGGTAAGAGTGAAATTAGCTTTCCTTGAGGAGACTGGTGAAATGTCTTAGACCTTTCAAACCCTTAAAAGAAATGTGAAAAGTAGAGAAGCATTACTAAAGATTATACATCATACGTGCCATGGTGTGCAGAAGAGAGGGCTTGGGATTGTTTGTGATAGTAAAGGATTAGAGAGACTTTGAATTAGATGACCTCCAAACCAGAAAAGAATAAATACTCATATGTAGTTTTGAAGTCCAATAAACAGGCATCAAATACACTTTGAGATAGTCGGGGGGGGGGGGGGGGGAGAGGGACAGAAGTTCTTAACTAATGCATGCGGTACAATGTTCTAATGCATGAGGATGAACTGATGTGAAATATAAGTAGTAAGACTTAGTATATTAGTACCTTCACATAAATGCAAGAAAAAACAGATATAAAATGTCAGAGATCATTCTCTAGTGATTCTGGTAGAATTCTTAAAACCTGCTCTTGCACAAAGTAAAAAGCTTAGCAGACTTTCAGTATGATAAAGTCTGATGCCTACAGTATCAGCATTTACAGCATTATCACATTATTTTTTGATTAGATGAGAAGACAATAGTTGATATTCTGTAAATAAGGGCACAAAACATAAAAAAATTTGGCTGGGGAACTGTTGTAGTCTCCCCATGTTAGGAGAAGAATTGAAGCAAATATTTCCAAGACCATCCCATAATGTAATCTAAATCAGAGAATAATGCACTTAACTCTCCAAGTGTTTTCTGTGGAAAAAATAGGTCTAAAATAACTTATGAAGGATGTTTTGAAATTTTAATTTTAAGATAAACACTGGAATCTAGGAGTTACTTGATTTATTTCTATCTTGCAATATGCCATCTCTTCTCCATTTCTTTTGATAAACTAATGTGCAGTCATGTCATGATGGCTGTGATGCAGCTTCCATGCATCTGCACTTTCTGCTTGTTCAAAGGTTCAGCCAGTGGCCGTGTTCACAGGGCTTCCTCTATCCCACCCACGCGCAGCAGCTAACGGAACAGTTGCAATAGCTAAGTGAAAACTTCCTCTGCAAGGGAAAACTTTCCCTTATAAGAAGAGTGTCATTTGCAAGCATTTGAAAGAACATGTTAGATGTCCACTCAAACATGTCTCTATGCATTGACAATGAACATCAAGAAAACAGTGAACAGATCAGCTCCTCCCAAAGCATATGACAGGCCCTTACTCCAAGGGTCGAATAGAGCCTGAGGATCACATTACAGAGGAGCTCCTCCTTCCTGCTTTGGGAAACACTGAATAATATTTCTTTGAAAGTGCAGAAGTCCTTTATCTATTGCTGTAATGACTAATTATGGTACTCAACAGCAAAGTTATAAATTTTCCTTTAAAACTTATGATCTCTCATTCCATTTTCTCTTCTGATTCCTTTTATCATGGCCTACATTTTTTTCTGTTAGTAGCAGCTTTTTTGTTTGTTCACACCTTATACATTATGTTTCTTTCTCAGGATAAATCTGGGAAGCAAGAAGGCTTCAGTTTGTCATGTCCTGATTGCTGCATGCTTTGTCAAATACAACTTTCTAGAAGAAGGGAGGATTGACCCCTTTGTGGGAGCAGATGGAAATATTCAGGGCATAATGTTTCAGAGTGCAAGTTGAGGTACTTCTGCAGAACATCTGAGCTTGGGAGACTGCTGAGCAGAGAGTAAATCCGAAGTTATCCCTCCAGGGTGACAGGGAGACTGTGTAGGGTTAGTTTGTTACAGCCCAAGAAGAAAACAACCCTAAATGAAAGATCCTGCTCCTCAAGGACATGGCTGGCAAAGGGAGTTAGATTTGTTTCCAAGTCCCCTCCTTTCCTTATTCACATTCTGTTTTTTCTCTCTTTTTTTAAAAAGAGTTTCTCTTTCCAGTTAAAGTTCTAATAAAAACAGGTCTATAAAAGCTGTTTGGTCTTGTTGGAAAGCTCACATAAAAGGAAAGGCATAGGCAGAACTGCCTTAAAGCTCTGGCTGGTTTGGGGTGTTCTGCAAGTACCTCAGTGGTTATTCACTTGCTAGTTAACATTAAAAAGAGAAGTTATCATTCTTCATTAAATACATTCATGTGTTAAACGTCTTATCTCTGTATCTCACTTTGAACTGTATTACTCACTTGGAGCAGAACCATCCTGGGAGGATGCCAGATAAAGTTTCCAAGATGTCAATAGCTGGAGGCACCATACCCATATAATGCAAGAGAGTTCTCTCACTCCATTTTCCCTGACGTATCCCTTAGATGCAATTATTCCATTGGATGCCTCCGTTTGTGCAAAGGGAGTTAGTTGTGGGCCAGCCAAATTCTAACAGATACAAAGCTAAAATCCTTTCTGGACAAGTTGCAGTGCTATCAATGTGTGCATGACTCCCTCTTTTTGCCCTTAGGTATTGCAGACTCCGCAGGATGGAAGTCAGATGACGTGCAAGGAAAGAGCTTAAGCCAAAGCTTGCTTGAGAGGATTGGAACAGTGCTCTCCGACAAGTACCCTCAATGAAGAGGGTACCTGCATTTGTTCCTTTCCCATCCTGCCCCTACTACTGCATGTGCTGAAAGCAATAGCCTTTGTTAGATTCAGTCATTTGCTGAGATGAGCATTGCAAGTGCTGCTGTCTAGTCTGCAACACTTTCTCCCTTACTGTGATTGATGAGGCAGAAAATTGTGTATTTGGAATGCAGCTTAGGATTTAAGTGACCTAATATTGTCCCAGAATTCAACTAGATATCATTTAATATTCTATGTTGCAGCGTCTGAATAATCTTTTTTTAATTAAATGTATCTTGGATTTAGTTTCATGCTCTTTGCACAAATATGTCCAGTATATCTTGTGCTATAGTTACTACACATGGACAAGTATTACTTTTCGTTTACATTTTATAGTAAATTTTGGCAACAAGTAAACAATGCAATGAATCAAATTAATGGAGAGGAAATACTTATTGTTTCACATTCTTTCTGTAGAAGTTTGGCTGCACGAGGCTGCTGTATTTAAGAGCTGATTTAATTAATACAGTATTTTTCAGTGGATAACAGCCATCTGCTGGTACTGGACATACATACCGTAGCGGTAACTGTAAATGGTTTAAGTTTAATTTGCAAAAAGGTATCAATTGTGCCTATTAAGTGGTCTGAGAACTACGACTAACAAATTATTCACACTAGTTCAAAAAATAAAAAAGAAATAATGAAAACGATACAAAGCTGACAGCAGCAACAACAAAGTTTAAAAATATTTGAGGAATGTTTGTATTTTTCACTACCTACCACTTATATTTTTTCAGCCAAAAAGGACTTACAGACAGTTAATCCTGTAAGGATTAACTATTTTAATAACTAAGTTTCTCAGAATTATGTGTACCTAAGTTTTAAAGAAAAGCTAGTTTTCTGATCAATAAGTTTTATTTTTTGGGTTTTTTTCATTAAACATTCCAGTTCCTTAACACGAACGCATCTTTAATCTGCTTGAGTTGAAACACCAACATTTTCCTTAGTATGGCTTGAAAATGTGAAGGTAAGAATATTAAACTATTCCCATGAGGATTAAATGCATTCAAAGAAAAGGTAGTTTGAAAAGTTTTGTCTAGGTATTTAGAAGTTTGGGACAGTCTCTCTGTGAAGCTGAAAAGCTGGGATGCTTGCTGTAGCCTGACGAGGTGTTTGATGAAGCACAAAGGCAGAGTAAGTCCCAGATGGAGTATTACTGCCTTATATATGCAAAAATTTAAAGTTTTATTGTACCCTCTCCATCTGTTACATCTCTAACTTGTATGCTGTAGTCAGCAGCCACGTCCTCTGACCAGATGAAATAAAATATATTGTCAAAAAGTTCATTGGCAAAGGTTTTACAGCAAGAAAGAACTAGACTTGCTTGACTGCAAGTTTCCTTCTCCAAACATGGAAACTATAAGCACTTTCCTTAATTAAGAGTTTTGAAGCCTTATTCATTGTACTCACTGTACTCACAGACCTACAGTTTGTGAGTATGGTCACAGCTACAGCATCTTACCCTTACCTGCCCTATGCAAACCCTTTTTCCATTTTACCTCTCTTCCTCAAAAATAAAGAGGGCAAGTAGACTGTAGCCGAGTGCAAATTTCTCCTAAAGAAAACACACAATATTTAGTGCCTTCATTCTTTTGCAGAGAGTTCATTAAGGAGAAATAGGAAACTCTCCACTAAGTGAAGAGAGTTAGTCAGGGAGCCAAGTCTATGGATTTCAAAGTCCTGAAGACCCTTCAGCCTCCATATAGTCAATGTAGCAGTGCCCTCCAAACTGAAAAATAATTCTCCTCCCACAGTGTCCTAAAATATATTACAGCCAAGAAAAGTGGAAAGCATACACATGCATGGAAGTCTGAAATATCATCAGATGAACCTACCTGCTCTGCCATGCTCAGGCTATTTCTTTTAGAAAAATCATCTAGAAGTGATACCCCTCCTCGTCTGCCCCCTCTTCCTCATTTTAAAGGGATTGAAATGAAAAAAACTAGCTGTGAAAATGCACAAGGATATGTTCAAGAAAATGTTCAAGGATACTGGGTGAATGGATTCCACTTTGTTCTAGTGGCAAGCACCGTAGCCAGCGATTACACTTCTATCAATACAACTGGAGCAATAAATAGTTGTTTTGGGGTATCCTCTCCACTTCAGAACTGCGAGAAGAGCTCTTCTTAAAGAAGCAGCTTATCACAGTATAAAACGGTGCAGATTCAAAAAGCATGAATACTTCAGCTAAACTGCATAGACTGACAGACCTGAGGGGCCCAAGGGGCAATCTGATTATACACTCGGATCACTTCCCATAGGTCATTATATTTCACCCAATTGCCCCTGAGCTGAGTTCAGTAGCTTGCATTTCAGCTAAAGCGTATCTTCCAGGGTAGAATCCAATTTTTATCTGAAAAGAAGGAAAATTTAATAATTCCCTTCAAAAAAGAATGAGAACTTGGCAGATGAATTGTAACAATTTGAAGTTTCTCGATCAGTAATGTATTACTAGCCAAGAGTGGGTCAGTGACCTGTATGAAATACAATAATGATCTCAAGACATATCACAAAATCTATCTTAACTCCAACTAATTGGCAACCCTGTTGGCACTTTCAGAAGAAATTACAAGAACTGAATGAGCACTGAAAATGAGCTACTCTTTCTTTCCTACAAGGGAGTCTTTTCAGCTTAAAGTTGAAGGTGTTTTGGAAGACACATATCAAAATAGGCAGTACTGGTGGCTCTGCAGTATCTGTTCTCTTGGGAAATACAGATCTTCTGTTTCCAGAATTTTTAATGAAACAATTCTGTGAGTCTCCCAGTTATTTCTATTAATAAATAAATAGTTATTTCTATTTTTCCAAAAAAATCCGGTAAGTAGGAAATAAAACAATCCATTATACAAACATACAGACACAACTTTGTTGTACCTCCATGGCTGGACATTAGAGGTGGTAGAACAGTTTTTCCTTCTTCATATCTTCACTTACATATGATGTATTTAAAACAAGTTCTTCACCTACTGTTCTCATTGCTTTAGGGAATACTAAACAGGCATGCCAGTCTTTTTACTGATTGTTGTCAACTCCACTTAATACTTTGTTATATTAGTATACATTAATTTGTGATTTTATTATTGCTGCAGGGCATATACACATCATTATGTTTCAGGGCAGTGGCTCATCATTATGGTGATTATTCAAGAACGACGTGTTGATGGCTTTAATGGGCCAATAATCCAGTAATGAAGGCTCTGTAATGGAATTCAGTACTGTTGTGAAATTATTCAGTAATCTATAGTGATATGATTTGCAGAGCTGTAAAGCTGTGCAAGTAGAATAATCTGTTAATACACCTTTTGGCAGCTTTTCAGGGTTGTTATCTATGTGTTTGTTTAGGAATGCTGGCTTCCACACGTGTAAGATTTCCTTGAGCTATTGAGTACTGTTTTGATAATATGGCAATTTGTATATTATTTTACTATTTGTCTGCAACCAGATTTTTAGAATACTTCATTCTTTTAGAGAATAGTCATGAAACTAGAAAAATGATAGGAAGAAAAAATGACTTTCTGTAGTGAAAATAATTTATTATACTTTGTAAAAGAACTTATGAAATGGGCATTCCTTGTATCTTCATGAAAGTGAGAACAAATATAATGGAAGGATAAAAAAAAATATACCTTTTATTACTTTAAATGTTTGGTAAATGGTAAGACATCATGTGAGTGTGAAGCTTATAACAGCAAGTTATTTCAATCATATTTTCCTCATTTGCATAGATATGTGGTTTTGAGTGTATAAAATAAATATTTCACTAAATCAAAAATTTTTCTCACAGTAAAAAATATCGTTGTACAAGATTATTATACATATGTGTATATATAGGTACATGTGTGTACATTTATGTAGCTTACATGCATATGTATATTTTGGCATTACTCTCTGATGATATAAAAACATAAAAGTTTAATTTCTCTGTTCAATTGTAATGTAATTTTCTGTGAGCCATGCAAATATAAACTTTCTTTTCTCTCATCTCACTTTCAGAAAAAAGCAATACAGTAGGAAATAGTATTGTCATTTGCAACCATGTGCTCCTGAGAATCTTCTGAGGTAGGAGCAAAGAAGTCTCTAGAGTGGATGATTTTTGGTAAGAAATCATTGGCATCACAAACATGAAACAAAACAAAGTAAATCTACTTGAGACCACAAAGTCTGATAAAAATACATCTATTTTAGAGATAATCTGTGGTGATACACAAGGATGAATGCTGCAGGAATAGAAGATAACAGCTAAGATAACAGTTAAGTACATACAAAATGTTTTTCCAATGAACTGTCTAAAGGATTGCTGCTGACAAAGAGATGGAAAGACAGTTATACAATGTCTTTACTGCCTTTACACGCAGCTCTCATTACTTTCTTTACACTCAGCTGCACAAGATTGTAAGCAGTCACAGGCTGATCTCACTGTGTAATATTTCTCATATTCATGTCCATTGTTTGACTTACTTAGAAAATATTTTCTTGATGCTAACCTTGATCTGTGAGTATAAATACAAACATATATTTTCTTTTGAAATCAGCATGGGCTAGATGTAGTGTATGTAAGTCGTTGTAGCTAATGAGGCCTCTTTGTTTAAGTTAGTATACAACGATTATACTCAGTTTCTTTACTCCCTGGCAATACTATGCAGGGTTTTTGCTATAATTTTTGGATATGCAAACCTGAGAAAACCTGAGATAATCTAGTGCCCAAATAGGAGCTTTAACTTTTTTTAAGATTTGTTCACTGTCTTATAACTTCCTTTGTTCAGCAAAGAAATTTACTGTTATTGTTCAGAGGCGACAAGTTTGATGCATCATCTGTAATTGTATTTAACTAAGAATTTAGCAGCTGTTTTTAAATCATATATGATTCAGGTTGTACTGCCTTCAGTGGGTACTAAATTTCAAAACCTTGATTTAACATTTTGGGAAGCTGAGATAAAACCTGAATACAAGGTGATAACAAGTGATGGTCATGATATTATCTTAGTGCAGTAAATTAAAGACATTCCAGAATCAATCTGATAACATGGGAAACAATTTCAGATTACAGACTACTGGCTTGGCAGCACTGGAGAAACTTTGTGTGAAGTGATCTGAAAGAACAGTACAAAAATAATCACAGAATTATTAGTTTGAATAAAAGCTGCAAGTTTGCTTTGATGTTATTCATGACGCTTTTTAATTTTCAGTGCTAAGGTAGTGCGACAAAATAATTTAAAGTTCGATGGTCCCCAATACACCAGGACACTAGTCTGCAGTTATTTGGTGATTTCATGGCTACCTCTTGAAAGTTTTTTTCTTCATATGCTTCAAAGAGAAAATGACATAAATGAGGTAAAACCTGTCATATTAAATCTCAAATTGGCAATGCTGGAACTTGCCTTGTTTCATGAGAAACTGAGAATAAAATTATTTAAAAATGAGATAGATAATGTAAATTGTGACAACCTGTTAATAGAAAAATATGGTAGAGATCAAATTTTTGTCTACCAGATTATTTACATGCTGTAGTTGGAAGGTACATGAAGGGAGGTGGGGTTTTTTTGCTACTTCCTAGAGCACAGTGTATGCTATGCAATATGCACATCATACCAAACTAAATACTGACCATAAATTATTACAAGGTTGGAGGAAGCACATCTGCAAAGTTTTGTTTGTTGTTTGTTTTTTTCAGGCAGAACTGAGATAGGATTGGAAAAGAGAAAAGCTGTACACCAAGGTCATATAATACTTTTTACTTCATGGAGGTAGATGACTATAACAAAAAATAAGGAAATAAATCATTCAAGTAGACTGGCTGAAGATATGATCAGGTCACTATTATCAACATTTAGGATGAAAAATGTAAAAATTATATGCACTCAGAAAAAAGATGTTGACTGTGTGGTACACTGTGAGTATACCATATAGCATTGATTTTTAAAAAATATAATAGAAGGTATAAACAGAAAAACATTCAAAATGTTCCAGAAACTGAAACATACAGGACAGAGAAAGACAGCAAATATATTCCTGCATGAATGAACACTGTCTGTATAAAAGGAAGTAGAAGAGTCCTCAGGTCTCTAGAAAGATGGGGTTTTCTTATTGTTTTTTCTTCATCTACATCAAGTAGAAAAGTCTCTGATGAGGCAGAGCCTGCATCTCTAGCTCCCACACATCAGTCATCTTTGTATAAGGCAAACTTCACCAATCTGATTTTTCAGACTCTAGTATAAGGCACATGTCCTGAACTTAATTCAAAAGACAACCAGCCTGAGAGATTTAGGAAGCTCTGTGGTTGGCAGAATGTAGGGTATCTTCAGGATCCACCTTTAGATATAGTCAAGGAACTTTGACTAAACAAGAAGATTTTAACTCCAAATACTACTGTATTCTGAATTGTCTCGTATGGCACTACTGATTTAAAAAAGGTTATCTGTAAAAGAAGTTTCGTTGCTTCTTTTTACTTGTTATTTTTAGTGAGCTTGTGGTTGACTTGTGCTTTTATTGATTAAAAAATGAACAAAATAAACAATGTTTACAAGAAATGGTAAGCAATCAATGGGCAGAAGGCAAGCTTTCACTGAATAAACATATATTTCTATAGTAAAAGGCCAGAAAAAAAAAAAAGACTGAGTTACTGTTTGTTTAATCTATAATTCCTTTTGATGAAACATCATACCAGAATACTCTGACTTGATCTCTTGGAACCTATAAGGAAATTTCTCTATATAGGTGATTCGAAGAGATCAATCACTAATCTCTGTTGTTCAGTCTGTCAGAACAGAAAGGAATCCTAAAAATATTTGATATGTGGCATTCATGTGACACTGAAAGAAAATAAATAGATGTTTGTACTTTGTGTTCACAGAATCACTTTCTGTACCTCTGTGTGAATATTTTTAAATTCAATTTAATTATTTCTTTCTGTCAATTTAACTTCTCCATATGCATGAACTTACAGAAAGGTGATATGGAATGTATACTGGACTAAGAATGGGAACAATATTTTTTTTTGTCTTCAAGTGCTGGTCCACATGTGTACAAAATTTACAGACTGAGTCAAAAGTACTAAAACCTAAAATCTCTGCCAGTAAATACCCATGTGAGCTGACATGATATCCACAGCTAATAAAATACTTCTGAAATCTGCTCCAAATTGGCTACCAGTAGGCTTACATTTCCCCAGGTTTTTTGCAGGACCAAAAAGAGTGGCTTGAGCAGCCTGAGAAACAGCTCAGCAAGTAATGCTGTTGAGTTGCAGCCATAGATTACACCAAATCCTCAACATTAGGATGTTATATCAACAACCCGCAACTGTCACTATGTTGTTATATCAGGTGGTTAGTTAATTTTTATTCTTGCCCCACCATCAGGATTGAATTCTATGGCAAGACTGCAAGCCCTTAGGAGACCTTAGCTGCATATGCAAAATTTTCTTCTGGAGTATCCCTTGCTGTTAATTATTTCAGCCGTTGCATTAAGATTTTCAGCAGCATGATTTGTATTATTCCTGGGTTTGCTGCTGCATAAGGCTGTCCTTCCGCTTCTGACTGATGGTGCATTTTCTCCTATTCTTCACCTTCACAGAAAGAGTAGTCATGGTTCTGGGTGGCAAGTGAGCTTCCTTTTCATAGCTTTGTCAGATTCTTCCTAAGAGACATAGCAAAACATTGATCTGCTCCATTGACTATTTGGGCATTGGAAAAAACAGTCCTGCCAAAAGCACTGTATTCTCTAAAACAATGAAAAAGCCCCTTGATTAAAATAGGTAGAAAATACTTCCAACCTTGAAATAATCATAAATAGTGCTGGTGTGCAACTTAGTCCGGCTCTGCATTGTGCAAAAGCCTCAGATAGTATGCCACAGATGTAAGCACTGATACAGCATAGTACAGGGGGAGGGGGAGGCTGCTGGAAAGGACAGTTTCATTCAGATGCAGCTCACGCTGTGTTGTGTAAGAATGCATCAGAGTCTTTATGACTTCCTGGGGTAGTAAATTTTCATCCTGCTGACAACAGGAGTAATTGCTGTGTGCAGAATAAAATCGCCTGTTTAAAAGTTTAAGTTCTATTTTTACAAGTTCTGCTTCCTTATTTCTTAGTTTAACTTATCAAAGATCATCATTACTGTTATTAATACTCATGATAGTTATGTTTTAGAGAAATAATAGAAAATTAACATGTTACTATGGAGGACAGAGAAGTAATATAATTACCTCGGTAGTAGAAGTTTTATATTCCACATTATCCTTTGTATTGATTGCTGATGATTTAAAACTCTTTTGGCATTTTGGAGGTATCTACATCGAAATTTCTGCAAAGGGGTTCAGAGTTCTCTTGTGAAAAGATGTTATACTAGCTCTCCACTTCAGTAAAAGTACACAAATGAGACGAATGCCTTCATTAATAAACAAAGCCTCTATAGATACCAGACTAAGGTTATCTTGTCACAGCTGCCTCTGCTTGTGTTTAAATTGTGGTTGAAAAATAATATAATACACAAATTCAGTGAAAAAAAGATTAAAAAGTGAGAAAGTGTTAAAATGGTGTTCCACAAAAAAAAAAATATATATATGCAGGATTGTGTTCTGTAAACAGTGGTTCAAGCAGAGATGACAAAAGCCTTTTTGCTCCTTTAGAGCCACTGAAAATTGTGTGTACTTGCTCAGTTATTGTTTTTTCATATCAGAGCATATATCAAAGCCTCTGTATCAGCTCAAACTTTCCTTGAATTTTGTAATCTACTTTAAGTCTTGATTTTTTAAACTCTGCTTTCCATGGACAAGAAAAGAATCATCAGTTGTGGTAGGTCTTACGACACTTAGCATTAATTAATGTGCTACTCAACATCTCCAATGTGCTCATAAACACATACAAAATAAAATGTCTAACAGGTTAAATACTATGCCAGAAATTCATAACTCATAAAAATCTATTGAGTTCTGTTAGGTAGATTCCTGTTATTAGTAGGAAAGAAGCATGCTTGCTATTTGCATAAGGAATATGATGGCTTCCCATAAAGAAAGGATTCATCCATCTCAAAGACACTAAGTAAGAATATCAATAGAATTGTTAATATCTCTCAAATTGTAAAAATACTAATGATGTGATGCTGTGCCTTTTTCACACGGAATATATAATACTTGCAGTGAGCTATTTGAAATCTGTGTCACAAAAATCACTTGAAATTCAAATTTTTTGGTCTTGAAGTAAAGTTGAGTATATTGGAATTTAAACATTTTATTGCCCTCACACATATTTTCACGAAAAGTTACAGCTCTCAAATAAATATTCTGGGGAACTTTTTTTTCAATAAATCATGTGTCTTTTTAGAAGAATCCAGCTGAAAATAATGGTACTTCTTTATTTATTTAGAGAATTCTCCAAATTATTTGGAGTCTATAAGTGTATCCTTTTGAAATGTCAAAGCTCAGAAATGTTTCATCTGACTTATTTCTCTCTTGCACATATGCTTTTTCTTTCTTTCACATTTCCCAGTTTTTAGGTGGGCTTATTCCTCTCCCACACTCCACATGAGTAGGAAATACCTACTTTGAAAGAAACGGAACTGTGGTCAGTTCTTTCACATATTGACAGGGTTTATACTTCTGGTTTTAGCAATGCCTTTAGCATCCTCTGTTCTGATAAAAATCTATTGTACCCCAGGCTAAGAGAGGCGTGTGGCTTGGTCTCTTTCTCAGAGTGTTCATTCCACAGCTGAACAGGTTTTTTCTGTCTACTGCCGCTTGAAATTGGTTAAATATCCCTTTCTGCAGGCAATTAATCTGTATGATCTGTAAAAGAAAAAAATCAAGCACAGTACCTATTTGAACATTGTAAATGTTTCATTTTTTCCTGATAAAAGGTATTGTGTTGAGACTGTTTTTATATTTCTTGTGTCTAGTTATGGATATGCCAATATATAGAATCTTGCTTTTCTGCATTATTCATATTTTTGTTTCTACATATATTAGGGTACATATATTATGTCAAACACAGGTCATTTTCAAAAGTGCCTCCCTTTCTGTCTTTGGGTATACACACATTACCATTTGGAACCTGTAAAATATGTCATATGAGTATTTCAAGCAGTTACAAATAGTAGAGCAATTTCATTGGGTCAAAATATAGCCTCAGTTGCCTGTGAAGAGGCAAAATCTGGAATCAACATTCTTTGCACCTCTGAGTTAGCATCCAAGCAAACTTTAATGTTTGCACAGAGGTATGCCTTAATTGTTAAAGCCAGGTAACAGAGTCAGAACTGAGTTTTTCTTTGGCTTTTCCTTTGGCTTCCTTTCTGACATTAGACAAATAAATTACCTGTTTCTGGCAAAAAGATGTTGTATAATACCCTTTTCAGATGAAAGACTATGTTCAGTCTGAGATCAGGAGTGGGAACACTAAGATCCTTGAGGAAATATGAAAAATGCTCTTACCAGATTTTATTATTACCACAACTTTGCAGAAAACAAATTTAAAAATCTGTTTTGTCAGCATACACTGCTCATAATAAATAGATTTTTATTATTTGTTAGTCCATATGTTTCATTTACACTTTGGATGTTAGTTCTGTTCCAAAACTTAAATTATTTAGTTGCTTAAGACACAGGCATTGTTTTTAAGACACTGAAGAAAAAAATAATCTAAACCTGAAGTCTGGAAATGGAGAGTTATTCTGTTTACATTGTGTTCCATTTCTGAACTAGGTAGTCATCATCTGGAGATCCTGTGGGCACAGGGTCTTCTGTTTTATTACATATTAAACAAAACCACAAGTTTTAAAACTAGTGAGGAGGGCTTTTATCAGGTACTGATGAAGGCAATAAGAGATCTTCTAGTGATACACATAATGTTTGCAGCACTTAAACTGTGTCCTTTCATCTCCTTCAGTTTCTTCTGTAGAGGAAAATTCAGTCTCTCCACTTGGATTACTGGGCCAAAAATTTTTATCTGCTATAAAATGAAAGAAAGTTTCTTAAAAGTGAAAACCCATCTAAAATACAAAGGTTAGCTCCAGACAGAATGGATATGTGTTTCTATGTATGTCTACCATGTGTCCAGGTGTCTTACCAGGAAAACGAGAAGAGGGAGCAAGAAGAAAAAGCCTTGTAACCACTTTGTATAGAGCTAATACATGAATAATATTTTAAAATGCACAGATATGCAAGCACGATGCCATGGAAAATATATGCATTTTGTGTGCAACATGCAGAGTATCTTGGGAATCACGCTGATACAAACACCTATTTGAGTAGACACTTGGCAGCTTCTTTGTTAAGGTTAATTCACATATTCACATCTTTGTGTTTATTTCTGAAGAAAAAAAATGTTTTTTTCCAAGACTCAACCAAGCTCAACTTACATTAATAACAAGCTTCATACTGAATTTAGTGCCTTTTTGTTCAAGTCATTGGCAAAGGCATTTGTTTCACTGTTGGATAAATTATTGGCAAACTTTCCTCAAGAACAGCTCAGAAGAATTCAGATTGTTTGCTGATCTATGATCATTTTTATTATAAAGTGAAAATGTTATGCATAGGTTATGCTTATGTTTTTTTTACTGCTTCTACAAAACACAAAGTTCAGAACTGTCGTTTCCATAAAGGCTGAACTCAGCAATATGTTCTTAAATAATTGCTGAGAAGCCTTTACCCTGCTTTATTCAAGTCAGATGAATTTTCCAGAAACAGAACTACTGAAAGTCTTGGTTGCAGCAGATAGAGAAAGGAGATAGAAAAAGGAGATAGTGTGTATTGTGGCTTATAATTTTTTTTTTCTTTGGTGGCTTGACTTACTCCAGAAAGAAAAAGGTTTTGTGTATTATACAAGCAATACATGTTTACCCTACTATCTCAGAAAAATCACATGTAGCTGGAAAACCTCAAAAAACTGTGAGCTTCCATTCCTGCTGTTGCTGATAACATCAGTTATTATTTTGTCTTGTCCTTTCCTCCATGTCTCTGCCAGATAGATTGCCATAACATACGTGGAAAGGGCACGTGTGAAACATATGACATGATTCATTTCATCAAAGGTCAAAATGAGATGGAGCTTTGTCTGACCCTACAAGAAAAAGTCATTCACCATAATTGCAACATTTGCTACTGAGAAAACAAGACAGCCAACAGACGCTGAAGGAGAAAACAGAAACTTGTGTGGAGGTAATCCAAAGCCCGTGACTGTCTCACCCGTGCAATGTGATGGTGTAAGGGCAAAGACAATAGCTGAGAGGGGAAGCTTAAATATATTTCTGTGAGGCTACCACACCACCCTGGGAGCAGATGCAAGGGAAATCAGGTTTGTCTGCTTTCCCTCAGCAGCTACATACAGCAGCTGTTTTAAGCAGCAAAGCCATCCTTCTTCAGATAAATGCCCTCAGAGACTCTGAAGCTCAAAGCAAAATGTACATTTCCCATTACCACATTTATAGTTAGGTGACTATGTACAGATTCTCACTCCTTCATAATTCCATAGAATTTCAACCTTTTCCCACTCCTATTCCCACTCCTTCCTGCTTCATTATTTCTGTATTGACAAAGGACTTTCTGGAAAGTTATTTTTACAGTGTTAAACTCCTGAGTAGTACACACAGATCTCTAGGAAAATGTCTCCATGGGCTGAGAGCCTTTTTCGTCACCTTTTTCTTCTTTCCAATTGCAGTCAGGATAAACAATTTCTTCTACAGGGCAGCAAGTACTGTTACTACCCAAGTCCACTCTTCAAACTAAGGTAAACTGGGTAAAAGAAAACAGGTCAGCAAGCAAAAACTAAACCAGTATAGGCTGGCCCAACAGCATCAGAGACTGCTGTTTGAATGGGATGGTCTGATTGGCAGGGAGGGAATAGGCTAGTAATGGACTAGGAAGGCAAGCAAAAATATCCAAGTCATGCATCTTGGACATTCCTGCATCTCTGGAAGAAACAACGAAAACAAACCCCTCTCTTTTTGGTGTCAGAGATTACTGCTGTTCGTTTCATTCTCCTCTAGGATAACTGGAACAAACCAGAAGTTTTAAAGTTTCATCTCTAAAAAGAAAACTTCATATCTAATTGACGGTTTACACAAACACCCCTATCCCAAAACTGAGCTCAAATGTTGATAAGGAAAAGTGTGGATACTCTGCTTGGTAGACAGTTCACTTGAATAATAAAAGGAACTAACTGGTCATAGAGCATTAACCTACGTAAGTACTTGGTTCACATGGACTCAGTGTGAATTATAGAGAACAATGACCCCACATGTTTCTCCAAGGGATAGGTATGCAGTACATTGTCATATTAGAGCTTTCAGTGCTATGTCTGCATTACAATATATCTCAATTAAAAGGCAGCAAGTTGGGAATGAAGTTGAGAGCTTGAGATCTCCTCCTCAGATTCTGTGTATTGCTTGAATTCCTCAGTAAATAAGTCAGTAAAACTTAGGTGTCCTGGAGCAGTTTGGATTTTCCAGCTACATCATTTGGTCTAATAAATATTCTCCTTTGTGTCACTCCTATTCTTAGACAATCCTACCTATATTAATACGACTACACCACAGCTGTGCTGCTATAGTCAGGAGTTGGCATTTCCTGCTTATTTCGCTTTTTGCAGTCCTAAATTAGGACTTTAGTTTGCATTTGATCTAATTTCTTCTCTCTCAGGCAAGGCAGCATGATGATGTGTATAGCATGATGTATTCAGCTTCAGGCTAAGAATGAGACCATTCTTCATTTTGTGAGCACATAGCTTCACTTACACAGACTCCAGTGTTGAATGGGATGGGGCATTTGACAGGCAGGTGAAGTAATCAGCTTACCTTTTGTCACAGGGGTATTCCTGGGAGTTAGAGCAAATAGACATTGCTAACAGCAGCTTAACATTACTCCTGCTATACAGTTTACTACTTCCCTCACTTATCTAAAATGCATTCACTCTTAAATACATCCATATTTATCTGTATCCTTTTAACTAAAAAGATCGTTGCAAGTTTTAAGCTTTGGTTAGATGTACTGTATACGATGCAAAGATACCATTTGAAGTTATATTTCTCACTTGAATGATATGAATGTTCTTCCCCCGCCTTATAAATGTCTTGATGTGTTTCTTTATTTGAAAACAGCTGCAGTGTTTTTGAAAACTATTGTCCTTTACTAGTCTTTCCAGCTAGGAGGAGTGACATTGTCATTCTTTTATGCTGCATGAAAGCTTTTAACTTGCAAACACAGCCTCTCTCACTCACATAGTATCTGATTTATGTACTCTGAAAAAAAGAATAAATGGCAGCAACATTTGCTTTTTAATAGCATACAGAAAAAATACTTCAAAGTCAGCCATGCATGAAGGAAACATACAGGAAGGGACCTTAAATACAAGCTGCTGACAGATCATGAACCAAAACTGCCTTTTATGTATCTTGAAGAGAAAACTTTGTAATCATCTATGCCATCAGTAGTGACAGTATATTCACTGAAATCATTATACCAAAGTGTTGTAAGGCTTGGGATTATCTGAAAGAGTAGGGAATGTTCATTTATTCATGAAGTAGAACTGAAAGGCTTCTGTGTAGTGTTGGGCCTTTCTTTAATTAGAAAGTCAGGGAAGTAAGGCATTAGTTAAACTTTGCCTGAATAGTGAGTTAATTATTTAAAAGAATAGAAGAAAGCAGAATATTTCTCTAGGAAGAACAAACAGGTTAATCTCAGGTATTTATTCTTAAAAGGTTGTCAAGAATCATTGTGCTACACTTAAATGCAGTGGGAAGACATTTGTTAAGCAGATAAAACATAAAGGATGTTGGATTCACTGAAACAGTGAGAACAGCCAAACAAATGACTACTCAAATTTAATTTTTTTCTAAAGCCCAGGGGATAAGAATTCCTAATCTCCACCAGAGGTAAAACAGGAACAGGCAGCAAAAGACTAGACAGTATGTGTATCTTCCACAGATCCACCTTAGAAGGACCAGCCTCTAGAACTGAGATGAATAATTTCTTAACATGCATTCAGTCTTTGATTCAGAACTAGTTTAAAAAAAAAAAATCCTGTGAGATGTCCTGCAGACATCTTGTGGATATGCCTCTAAATCACTGTTGACCAAAGGTAGTTTTCAGCTGGTCTAAAGCAACATTAAAAAAATCTTAACTTTTCCCTTCCAGCGAGGGATTTATTTGTCATCTCAAAAATGTTTGGTCAGATTTTGCCCATGTAAAGGCTGCTTGCCATTAGTAGTAACTTTTATTTATATTTTTGTTTTGCATGGATGGCTAATTCATAAAACACCGGAGAATGGTGTAGTTTAACATTCTTTATGAAGAATGTATTATATTTTATTCAAAATATAAGTTTTTCAAAACCTGAAGACATCTAAAGACTCAAAGGTTGACACTGTAATTGTATATGCACCGCCTTAATTTCTAACTGGTAGCTGACATATTTTTGTGCTATAACCCTAGAATAAATATGTATTTCTCAGGTTGTCACAATTGTCACAAAATAGAAGCTCAGAGTACATTAGAGTTTTTCTGAAATATTTCTATTTGTAATAAATGTAAGGAAATTTTGAAAATCAACAGCAATATCAAAAAACCCTCTACTTGCACTTAGACTTGTGACAATATCCAAGCAAGTTTGTAGTCTGGCAGGCTCTATTGGAAAATTTCACACTCCAGAGAGCATTATCACATGCTGTCTCAACAACAAAAGTGAGCACTGTGTACATTTACCTGAAACTTCCTTACAGCAATTTCTATATCTGGCATACAGAAGCCATTGGATTATCGAATATACAGCATGTTAGAATGGAGAGGATAGGAATGGGAGCACATGTACCAAATTAATTTAATTTTAAGGGAAGACAACTTTATTCTATATCTCTTTCACAAGACAACTTTAAATGTCATAAAAATATTTGCAATCCCCGACAGCTTCTAGAATCCCTTAGGGAACATCCAATATATCTTGTGACCATGACAAGCAAATTGTTGGTAATTACCAGCTAAACCAGAGCTGAACTGAGGCTTCAATTTTCCTTGCTTTGTTGTCTTGCTTCCATCTCTTAGGGTAAAGAAAAGCAACACTGCTGGGATAACTTCACCTAACTATCTGTTATATAGAAAAAGCAAATGTGACCTTCAGAAAGCAGTTAAGACTGTTTAAAATTCCTCAAAAATCTTGAAGTAATTCTGTAATATTCTGATTTTAACTATAGTATTAATGTCAACAATAATCAATACTGAAGATTTGTCATTCAGAGTGTTTTAGAATAACATGAGCATTTGTGAATGATGCTGAGTATAATCAAAATGACAAATACAGTTCTTGTAAAGCATTAGGTTTCAAGGAAATTCTGAGGGAAAAAATTACGTCTACATTAACACAGTCAAAACTGATTTTGACAATCTAACAGATGTTTTGATGTAAAGCCTGAACCTGTTCCTACTGAAAAGAACTGAGGCATTCATTGTTATATGTAATGCTCTATCCTTAGAGGTCCAAAACATGCTTAGGACCTTCCTTGATCTTCCATTTGCTTCATAAAAGTTACCATTTTATGATGTAGAACACCTTTTCTAAATCATACTCTCCAATTGTTTGGTACTATAGATGCTGTGGTCATTGCAGGATGAATTCCAATATCAACTTTGAAACTGAGAAAAAAGCCTTTACTGATAAACTTTTGTCGTGGTTTAGCCCCAGTTGGCAACCAAGTACCACACAGCTGCTCGCTCACCCTTCCCCCAGGTGGGATGGGGGAGAGAATCTGAAGAGCAAAAGTAGGAAAACCTGTGAGTTGAGATAAGAACAGTTTAATAATTGAAATAAAATAAAAATAATAATAATAATAGTAATTAAAAGAAAAACAACAAGAGACAGAGTGAGGAAAAAAACCCAAGAAAAATAAACAAGTGATGCAACTGCTCACCACCTGCTGACCAACGTCCAGCCAGTCCCTGAGCAGCATTTCCTGGCCCCCAGCCAACTCCCTCCAGTTTCTATACTGAGCATGACGTCATATGGTATGGAATAGCCCTTTGGCCAGTTTGGCTGTGCCCCCTCCCAGCTTCTTGTGCACCTGGCAGAGCATGGGAAGCTGAAAAGTCCTTGGCTAGTGTAAACATTACTTAGCAACAACTAAAACATCAGTGTGTTATCAACATTATTATACTAAATCCAAAACACGGCACTATACCAGCTACCAGGAAGAAAATTAACTCTATCCCAGCTGAAACCAGGACAACTTTAAAGTGGTAGAAGTTATAAACGATAGGTGCAACAGACAATGGAAGGAACTGCTGAAGAATGACAATATAAGGTCAGCACAGGGTTTCTCTGGACAAGTATCTTTTCTCTAATGATACCAATAATGGTTGTCAATCATAACTGACAACCAATTATTCCTATAGGGAATAATATTCTCCTTGATATTTCCATTTCCCTTCCAATCTCCACTTTAGGAACTTCCTGTTCCAGAGGTTGCATCTAAGATTTTTGCATTTATAGTTGCCAAAAGATCTATTTTTCATGAATTTGACAAATCCATTTCTGAATTTGTTTGTAGTTTTGCTTTTTGTAATTTCTCTGACAATCAGATTCCCAGTTTAATTATGTATTGTGGTTGTGTGGGAAAGTATTTCCTTTGGGTTTTTTTAAGCCTACTGCTCATTATTTCCTTCCGAAGCCCATTATTCTATTAGAAAAGTAAAATCATAATTCCCTAGTCATCTTTGTCATACCTTTTAGGAAGCATAGATTACTTTTCAATTGATTATCTCTTTCCTGAATGAGACATTATTTAAAATCTTCTTGAATAAAAGCTATTTAAATTATATAAGACACTCCTTGTCTTTCTGACCATCCTTTCCTGAACTTATTCCAATTTTACTGTATTCATTTGAGGTAGGATGACGAGAATGTCACTTTTGTATAATTTGGATAAGTTAAGCATTTTGTGTTTGATTTAGAAGTACCTTCTTTTAAGCCAATTAAAAATCCATTATATATCATAAATAAAAATTTCTAAAATATGTTTGCTGTTTTAAGTATAAACACAATAACAGATAAATTTGTAAATGAATTCAAGATGCATCTTAGTCTTCAGTCTTGTCAGCATGGTCCTCTCTGTATTCATGTAAGTGTATTAATTAGTCCACTATTGCAAAAGTTGCAAGTCACATTATCTTTCTGTAATGCTTGATACATGTAGGCAAAAGGATTTCAATAATTCTTTCATTTCAGGAAAAAAAATACTTTAACATTTTAGTAACCATGGGATATGACATACTTTTCTTAGTCCTTTGAAGTGCAAAATTGCCTTCTAAATGAAGGAATTGCACATTTAAATCTGCACTTTGGTGTACAGTCTGTGAATATACCAACACATTCTCCTCACTTCTTGGGGCAATGTAATCCCTGAGGTGGTCAGAAGTGAAGTTTCAAGAAGTGTTACCAGTGAGATTTTACAGGGAAAGCCATTTAGGCTATAAAGAGATGTCAAAGAGAAAGAGATAAAAAATACAGAGTAAAAATGCATTTGTCAGCTCTGGTTCATCTATGTATTTTTGTTATAATGTCTTCTATGGAATGAGATGTCATTACTAAGTTGTGTATTGCTCCAACATAGCCATCCATTACAGTAAAGCAGAAATAGCACATTCCATTAATCACAGACACAAGGTTAAATAAAGATGTAAGCATATTGGGAAAGCAAGGCTTCAAGTGTACGTCACCTTGATATATTAAGCAAATGTCTTAGAAGGGGTTACAGGCCTGAGAGAACAATAGTAGTAATATTAAGCAGAGCTGTATTAGCCATGCTTAACCCAGTAATACTCATTTATATTGCTGTAAAGAAATTGATTATTTGAGTTGTCTGCCATAGAGTAAACAACATATGGTACCTAACATTTGAAATCAGAGGGAATTTACTGAAAAAAATGAGGATGTCAAAGTGACTCAATCCATTTGGTTTGATAAATATTCCTTTCAAATTTATTTTTTTTCTTACACGTTACTAAGCTGTTCCTTCTATGTTACAGAGATGAATGCACACAGAATCCCTGGTCAATTCATTCTCATGTCAGTGGTCATTCTGGCACTCTGTGCTTTGATAAATAAAGACCCCAATATGAGCCAGGATAACTTTGTGGGATGTCATACTATGGATGTCTGACTTCTATATATTAAGAAGCATTGTTGGGACAATAGCCATTCCCATTTTGATCCATCTGTTTTTTCCATCTTTTTCCTCACTTTTCCACTTATCAGTTCTTTCTTTTGAACTGTTCTTTCTCCCATTTTACATCCTTGCTGTTCAGCATCCCATTTCCGTTTTCTCTGCAGCATGGTTCAAAAAGTATCATTGCTCTCAGCAACTATGGACATTTATGGTGCTCTGCAGGAGTAAAATATACCAGACAAATAACAAAGTCCCAGCTTGCAGTCTAAAGGATCAGAAATATAGTCATTGATGCTTAACTACATTTCTTGCTTCCATGCCAGGTTTGAACTTGTGGCTAGATTTGGACATGGGACGAAAATTTTCCTTAATAATATCAAGAAGTACTCCTCCTGCATGGGGCTAGTTCACCTCCTGGTTCAATTTGGACGCTTTATCATCAAATTACCTTTTGTCATAGGTATCTGCCATTAATCCTCGAGATACTTTCACTGACAAACATCCTACCCAAGTGTCCTAAAAGCTTGATGTTGTTGTTTGGGTTTTTTTGTCAGCTGTAATTATAGCTAATACAGCCAGTAGCTAAATTGTATTGAATCATCCCAGTATTTTAATTTGAGTGAAAAGATCTGAAATGCTTTTTTCCTCACCATATTTAGATCTTATGTCCTTACAGCTGTATCTGAGATAGAGCAGTTATTTTGTTTTTACACTTTACTGCAATACACCTTCTTCCCAATGCTATGAGCTTTACTAGGGCAACAATTCTGACACTGAAGTAAGTTGTCTCAAAGTGGTGTGCAGTGTCCTTTCTGATTGTGCTTTTCACATATCGGAAATGCTCAGTGGATATCAGTGGTGCCATGCTCTTTGTCTTTTGTGTGATATCTCTAGGTCACTACCATCTTTAACCATCATGATTTTTTCCAGTGATTTTTATTTCTCTGACTTTCATATTCAGGACAAGTGACTTACCTTTCACTCACTAGGAAGTATATCTTCTTGCTGGTTTCCATTTCTAAAGCACCCTAAGAGTTTTTCTAGGCAATACTGGAAGAGCACTTATGATCCCAGACATCATCCATTTCATAACACACCATGCATAAAGAGCAAAACCATCATACTTCCAGGAAAATTTTACATCAGGTTCATATTTTCAGCTATCTATAGGATTACTTGAAGAGGTTTAATATCACAAGCCATCAGATATCTTAGCAAAATTTTAGAAAACACAGACTACCATCCCACATGTTATCCTCAATTGCTTTTGTTGTTGCATGTGCATCTTAATATTTTATCCTGTATTCTACCTTTAGATATAAACTCTGTGGGTTCTTAAGGAAGAATATCCCATGTTGTGGGTGCAAAGTGATGAACAGCAATATCTTGTTGGACTTTCCCATAATAAAATTAGACAATTATTTTCACAAAAAAAAAAAAAAGCTTGACTTTCCACTTTGATAAATAATGACCATCTAGAACTGTCTATATCCACATCTATTCTCCTACTTCAGATCACACAACTTTTAATTAACTCTCATTTCGTTACGTATTCTTATGCTCTTATTCTTATATTCTTATTGTTATGTTCACTCTATCTCTCAATCACCTGCTGGTGTGTAACCCTACAAAAGCTACAGAGTAGGAGTGAACTGTCAGTCTGAGGGTTAGGAACTGATTCTGATTAGTCATATTTTGAGGATCATAAACTGATGAATCCAGCATGTTGGAATCATTTCTGACCATCAGACAAAATCTATATGCTTACGTACCTTCCCACTTCAGGTTATTTCATGACTGTCTGTGAAGATTATACCCAATACAGTTGGATTAACACTAACCAGCCTTAATCCTAATACACTTCATAGTCACTGGAGTTAATCAATTTTCTATGTTATAACCATTTCATAGGCTAATGAGGAACCTTTTTGGAATGATATAATTTATTTCCAGTCTACTAATTCTTTATAAATGGACTGTGAACACACATTGAAAACACCCATTGTTTTGGGTGAAACAGGAATCAAAAATCAGTTATTTCTGTATTGTCACCTCATTACTGCTGAGCACACACTGCCAGCAAGGGAAGATCACCTGCCTACCACCTCTTGTAGCTCGAGCTAGCAAGTCTTTTTTTTTCTGGGAAGTTTGCCTGTCAAAGCTATGGAGTCATATCTGCCTTGTATGTGAGGACACCATGCCTAATCTGGATGAGAACTGATGGTCTTTGGAAGGCAGGAGGTTATAATGATGAGCAGATAAGCTACCTGGCCTTAAACTACAGGAAACAATGAAGTTTGGTTAGGTATGAACCTAACAGTGGGGTTGAAGAGCACCTCCTAGAGACTTCTGAACGCTTTAGTAAGACATTTACTCTCTAAATTTTTTACCTGCTAAGGAGTTCTAAAGTGTAATAAGTATAAAGTTTTCAGGATTAAAATATTTGTTTCTGATATTATATATTACAGACCTCTTTTACTTTGTAACAGTTGTTTCATAAGTGTTCAGTATAGAGAGGTAGAAGATCACTGGACATGGCATTTATTTTGAGAGGTGGAAAACACTTAAGGCATTTCTGTCTTTTAAAGCATTTTATCCAACATGGTTTCTGACAAGGCTATAGAAAAACACCAGTGTTTCAATATTGATAGATTATCTGAGGGTAACTTACAGAACGATAACACATGTTTTTCTTTAAATGTTTCTGACTTGCCCAATTGTATAGTCATTCTTCCTAACCCAAATTATTAGTGGTGCTATGCTACTCAGGTATATAGTGGATGGGATGGGGTAGCACAGTATAAAAGGGGTAAGTGGGATAACTTATTTTCAGCAAAGGCAACTGAATTTAACTTTTCAAATTACAGATGCCTAGAATTGCACATTTAATTTCTTCTGTGCTACATGTAGACTGCATATTCATCGGATTTAGGGGATTAACTGTTTCACAATTTGTATGTGTATTTACTATCTACCTAAAAAAATATAAATTTCTTTGTTAGTCCACTTTTTAAATCTTGGCTTGAAGTTGCATTTTCAATTTTTCAACTGTACCTAATGCCTGCAGACTGGATAATGTGATGCTTTCATTCTCTGTTTCAATCTGCCCAGACTCTTACCCCTCAAATAGAGTTGGGAAAACAGCCTAAAGTAAAAGGATTACTTAGCTCATTGATTCTAGTCTGCTATAATTGAAAATAATCAAGCTTCAGTAGGCATATTAAAAACTTCTAGCAATTTTTACAATACCTTAAAAATATTCCATTCCTTCATTAATTTGGAAACATTCAGTAGTAATTTTAATTGCTGTGAATTTATTTTAAATAAAGCACTAAATAAATAATTTCACAAAATTTAAAGATGTGAAGGGCCATCTTGCAAAAGAAAACATGGAAAATATTTTTAGAATAGGAGTATAGGAGAACTAACTCTAAGAATTATCTAAGAATAGCAATACTCTCTGATGTCTATTTCTGTCTTTGCCTCAGGAAGGGAATTCTCTATTATTTTCTTGAGTGTAAAATCTAGCAACATTTTGATTAGACTATATTTTCAGTATGTTGCAATTGACAGGGTTATTTGACATTGAAAAAATATGTCCGGGAAATTTAAGATTACAAATGCGCAAGAACTCCTGTCCATTTTTCTTTTCCTTTAAATAGTCATCACCTAGCAGGACTCATTTTCTATAACAGTGTGTTGTTACTTGTTATGATGGAAAATACTTTGCTAGGAAAATAGTTCACATATCTGTCATAAACCTTTAATCAAGGGTACAAGAAGTTTTTTGACACTTCAATTTCAATGGCAGTTTTTGGTGAGTTTGTGTATAACTTACCAAATAAAGCATAAAATTGTGAAAATAATGCAAAAAATATACAGGAATAATTTTGAGGTTTCTAATAACTTTCTTCATCTTCTTATGGCTTTATTATTTCTTACAGAAAGCCACATTGGACTTTTCTGTAATATTTACTTTGTTGCACTGAACATTGAAAGACGGGCTTCCTAATCTGCTAAGCCAATACTGGGGAAGAAGGAAATGTTATCTAGGCTTATATATTTTCTTCAGCCTATATGAAAATATAGGGGATTGGTATTGATCGTCTTCTCATTATTTTACCTTTACTTGACTTATACTCTAAAAATAAGACTCCACTCTCCATACAAAGTTGAATTACATTGTATCCATATAAATCCACATTCCAAAATTATACTAATGTTGCATCATTCATTAAGTATGTTGAAAATTGCAGGAATTTATAAATAAAGTCTTATCTTGAACTTTGTCTTTTTGAATACCTAATAAAAGATTAATGAAATACAGGAAGAACCAGTAGTAAATCTTCTGCAAGTAGGTAATTTGAGTGAAGCAAATGGAGCAATATCTTTCTACTGGGTATAACCTGGTATAACATTAAATAATGTTATTGTGTTAAATAAGTTCAGCAATATAATAAGGTGATCTGACAGTTCTCAGTAAAAGGCCCTTTCCAGTTACATTAAATTAGCTATAACTTCATAATGAAGAATTTTGTGGAATAATTCAGCCAAAATAGATCAGTCATTTCCAAGAAGGGACTAATGGAAAGCATAAGAATATTAAAAAAGGAAATGGAGGTGTTCTAGTATCCTACCACTATTGCCCAAGGAAAAATCACTAACTTTGTGATGTTTGGTTTGTCAGAGCTATGAAAATCTTAAAATAATGCACATAAATTGATCAAGTTCTAAGTTTGAAATAAACCTCAGTATATGCATGAGCAGCAACAAGTTAGAACGGAGCATTTTTCAGATTTGTGTGTCTCTAACTATTGGCAAAAATGATCAGCTGTCTCCTCAGTGTGACCTGCTTGCCTCTGCTCCACACATATAGAGCCACTTTGCATCTACACATACAGACTGAAAGTTGCTTCAACTTGAGGGTCTGTGCATGTGTGCTTAGAAGAAGATAAGGCTTGTTTATTTCTTCAAAGATACTTTTCTTCCAGCCACAAAAATTTGTCTCCAAATTAGATTTCTTACTGCCTTCTCATTAACTTGAAGCTTATATATGAAAGAGGATCCTATGTATTTAGCCTCCCTCCCCTCCCTTCCTTCCCATCTCACTGTTACCTTAGCCACTAAACTGGAAGAACATGTGTTGACACAAAGATTTGCACTGAGGGTTTCTGACAAGGAACAGAACTGATTTCCTTTCAAGGGTTTTCTTTGGAAACTTTTTCAGCTATTACGCAGAGATCATAGGTCTCTCGGAAGGCAGAAAAGAAAATTCACACTATTTAATTATTTCTTCCCTACAGTATTATTCATCAGTCAGTTTTTGATTCTCTCTTAAATTTTATAGTAGGCAGATGGTATCACAGAGTGCTAAGTGTCTATTTTATTTGACTTATGAAATGGCTTGAAACTCACTTCCTGAGTTTTGGCATTTTTAAAGGAGATAAAATGTTCTCTTGTGACTAGGTGTCGCGGATGGAGTGAGCGTGCACTTCACTCGTAAGAGAGAAGTAAAAATATAGTTTATTGATACAGAATAGGGAGTTAACAAAGTTCAATGTGACAGTGTTTTAACAAGATTCGATGGCGAGGCACACTTGATTATTTACTGCATAGAGGACAGGGTCAGACAGAACTGTCAGGGAGACCCTCCCATTGAGTCATGAGGTTCGGAAAGGATCCCCTTGCTTTCTAAACTCCTCAAAGAGGAGTCTAGGTGCGGCTAGATCCAGTCCTAGTCCCAGACTTGGTCAACAGTTTATATCTAAAGGATTATATATGCGCAATCAATCCTTTATATCACTTAGCTAAGATTTCAAAGTTTAGCATGCTATTAGTCACTTACCGAGGATCTGTTGCGGCAAGGAATCTCTCAACCTCGAGGAGTAACCTTGAGAGGCGTCCCTGCTCAAGGGGAGATCCTGGCGTGCAGCCCACTGCCGTGCAGGAGAGCTCAAAGGGCTCTTGGGCTGCTCACTATTTATGGGGATAAGATGATTGACCCATAGTCACATTTGCATGCCGACCACAGGTTTTAGTTTCTTCGGTGGGCGCATTGCACAATAGCCCTAGGCTATTGTGTTGTTATCTGTCTCCTGAATTCACTTTGAGCTGATGCAGCCATCGTGAACAGATGCATCCATTACAATCACCGCTGGTGGTTATCACCTAAGCAGGGTTACAGGAGATAAAGGTCGGGGGCAGGGGAAGCACACCGTCACACTAGGTATGGCCTGAAGTGAACAGTTCAGGTCAGCATTTAAAATTTTTTGTGTGTAACTGAGACACAGAGAAAACTTAACCTGCTGGATATTTAGCCAGAATTGATTAATCTGACTGCATTTGTTGTGAACCCTACTACCAAGCAGGATAAGCAATATAATCCTAAGCACAGACATTTAAATCTGCTGAGAAAATGTTGTATTGCCCTTGCTCTATGTGATTTTACAAATCCTGGCACAACGGATCCAGATGCTATAAAATAGCCCAAACGATGGTAACAGAAACTGTTATCATCATCATCATACAGATTACCCCTGCTGAAAATTTACCCCATGCAACTTACTATGGACTAAAAACTTAGGGTCTGTTTTGTTAAGGTGCTTATGTTTCCACACATAGTAACTCCTTTGAGATTCCAAAAACCACTGAGGCTCTTAATTCCCATGGATTTTTCTTTTAATGGTCTGGTCCCCAGTCCAAGAAAAAAAAGAGATTTTTTCTTTCATGCAACCTTCTATATTTAGTTATGAAAGGCAGTGTGAGACTGCTTCAGCTACTGGAGACAAAAGCCAAGGCAGAAGCATGGAAGTCCCTTTACAGAGAGTCTGGGCTTCCTTCTGATATTACAGCATCTACAAAGTTTGTTATTAAACTACGTGGCTCATTCATCAGCAGGAAAATGCTACTTGCTGAAAGAACAGCTCAGAAATATCTGTTCTGTCCATCCCATTCCACTTTTCCACTGAGTCTGTCCCAAGTGGGGTTATCTCAAAGCTCATTGCCAAACTGCAAGGATATTCTTGGAAATGTTTCACATTTAATCCGAAGAGTTCTCTTTTCATCCATTATCGTGGATGATGTTTTCAGCTAGTTATGGATGATGAAAGCCATGTTAGATTCAAAGGAATGCTTTTCTTAAATGGTTATCTTGAATCTATTCTACTGTGTCTGGAATTGCTAAGAACAGTGGATAAAATTGGTATACAGGCTCACAGGAATCAGATGCATTTTTAAAGATATATCCATTAACATATTCTGACATTTCTGTTTCCCAGAGGTTTTCATAACAGCTTTCAGATCCCTTGAATTATTTTCCTCTGTCAACATGAAGAGGATATTTTGTGCTCCTTCAGTAAAAAACTACAGGCACATCTGTATAATCAATCTCTGCCTTAAGTGTATTGCATATACAAAATTCAAAGTCATTAAAGGTCAGATCTTGGTTTTCAGCCTGAAACAAATTTGGGAGGAGTATTATATCGAGTGGGCACTAACCTTGGTAATACATCAAATTTGGAAAGTGAATAAATAATCTTAAAAGGATTGTGCAGGAAAAAAATAGAGACTTATAAAAGCTTTCACAAGAAGAGTTAAATTGAATTCAGTTTGCCTATATAACTGAGAAAGTGATGTGTTATTGTTCATTTTCTTTCTATGTCTTGTAGGAAACTGTCACGTTTGTGTTTTGTATAAATCTTCAAGATGTGCTTATTTCCTATTCCCCAATACTGTCTGATCAGAACTAGTATTTTCAATTACCATGGAATCAAACTTCTAAAGAGAAGAAAAGTTATGAAACAGTTTTTCAATGTGTTCTGCTGTCCCAAAGAAAAGTAACAAAGGCAATACTTTGCATCTTAAAAACGTATTGTCATGAAATATTTTGACCAGGAATATGAGGAGTTACTGGCTTTCTTTCTGCCTATATTCTCCAAAGGTTCACTGTTGTTGGAACTTTAATGTTAATTTACTATATCCCCGTTATAATGGACAAGACAGTAAATGACAGACCATAGTGGATCTGGTACTGGGGTTTGTTTAAGAGCCAACAAGATTAGCACTTTTAACCTACTTGATTATCTCTCACAGTCACTCATTCACTCACTTCCCCTCTCTAGCTTTACATTACCCTGCCCTCAAAAGTTGTATCAGTCCCAGCTCTGCCACTGCTCCCAGTTACCCATCCTGGGCATCAACAGCCAGAGTCCTGGGTATCCCCTGGCATTCACCTTCATGCGTCTCCCTGATCTCCAGGATCTGCTCCCACTTCTGAGATCTTTCCTCCAACCCGTCTTTCCAAGACTGCTTATTCTTTTTGGGAACTCTTCTTTTGGTGCCAGCTCCTCTTTCCAGAAGAAAAAGCCCCCAGTTTTCCCAATCTAAGCACCCTATGTGCAGAAGCACAATGCATAATTAGGCTCCTAACTGGTTCTGCCTCATGACTCTGTATTAATTGGAGGAAATGGGATGTGCCACTTCTGTTTAGCCCAGGCACTTTCAAAATTTACAACCAGCCCATACCAGTTGCATCTAGCAAGAAGCAGGCTTCAGATTGAGAGTTCAAAAGCTTGATTTCGGACATTCACATACACCCAATTCTCTACTGCCTGTTAGCATTCACAGCTTAAACTATATTTTTACCGACAACACCCATTTATATACAGTCTGATACTCTCTGAAATAAGATTGTCAAACTGTAAAGTCATTCTATATTACTGTAGAAAAAGCGGGGGGAAAGGCCCTCTGCACAGTTTAGGATGACTTCTAACCTTCCTTAAGGACTCTGCTAACATTTTCCTACAGGAGCAACCATACATGCTTTGCTCATGGGAAGTGCAGTGTGAAGTATATTTTTGAAGGTGCTTTTAATTAGATTTCACTTTCTACTTAAACTTGAATATATTGATAAGGAAAAGCAGAAGGCAGAATTGATAGAAGCTGTGAGAAAGAATAAATTCAATGATTCAAACTACGAAGTTTGTAACTGGCTACAGTTTCTTAAATCTTCACATTAAATATAGTGTAAAAGAAGTGCAGTTCAGAATTTTCCTGCACATATGCATATGTGTGTAAAAGACAAAGTTAGAATCTCTGAGTTAGAATTGCTAGAATCTCTGGCAATTAACATGTTATGATTTGACTTCCATTTAAATGGTTAGCTCTTTCCCAAAATGATTGCTTTATGTATAAAAATCTTAACTCTGTTTTTAAAACATTTTTTTGTTGTTTATTGGTCTAACCAATCCCTAGCACTGATTTTTACCTCCCGTCGGGTAACACAAACTAAAAATATCTCTGTGGTGTTCCCACCAATCCTCCTATTTTTCTTCATGCTTCTCCCATTCTCATCAAACTTTTTAATCTCTTAATAGCCTACTTGCTCCTCAGCAATTCTAATATACCTTTTTTAGTCTTTACTTTTATCCACCTTATACCCCTTCACATCCTCTCAGGTCAGCCACACTTTTCTCATTCCTGAAATTGTTTTTCTGACGTCTGTCTGCTCCCATCTGTCTCCATCCTTCATTTCTGTTTGGTACCACCACCACACTTTATTACTGTATGTTGCTATTACTAAAGGATTTCACATTTCAGAACAGCTTGTAATGACATAAATTGACGTCATTTTTTATTTGGCTGATCACTTAGTATCATCACTGTCTTTTCCATTACAATAATGAGAGAAAACAACCAACACACAGGTCAGTAGATAATTAGAAGAAGAAATTAGACAGAAAAAAGAGGTGAAAAAAAATCCTAAAAAATTACCTAATTATATTCTTGTCTCATATGCTTTTTCTCTTTAGGAGATTGAATGTATCAGTAAAAGATTTAACAGAAAATTCAAAGGAATTGAGAAAAGCAATATTTCAGCTGTATCTCTTCCCACAGTGCTTGAGAAAAGAGAGGCACGGTTCATTTACCTAAGTGAAAGCAGAGTGTTGATCTTTGCCACTTGGTGTGTAGTAGTTTGCTTCTTGTGTTGTGTTCTTAGGTTCTCAGGACAGGATTAGGATGATATATGAGTCAGTCTCCAGTGTATTTGAGCTGCCTGTGTTATATAGTTAGCCAGGGCTGTCTTGTGGCCTCCATGTTGGAGGAGATTCCAGGCAATTTTTGCCAATTTGGAGTCCACTCGATACCTTGGGAATCATGAATGCTCCAGTCACAGCTCACAGAGAGCATGGCATAGAGACTTTTTTTGTTAACAGCTCCCATTGTATGGCAAATCCCCAGTGGCTTCTTTTAAGTTGCTGATAGACCCCTTAGTGCTATTAATAGGGATTTAATATGAACCATTCCTGCACCACAAATTATAATGAGTGGAGAGAGAAGGGGAGATCGCATGGAAAGGAGGTGGAAGTCAGAGCTGACAGTTACTAACTCAGGAAGAATACAAAACATCCAGATTGTTATTCTGAACAAACAACTTCAAAGCAAGTTTCATCCCTATTCTCTTTCTATTTAGGGCAAGGGACAGGATATTCTGACAGCCCTTCACACATGGCAAAGAGCTCAGGGAAGTGTCAAGCCCTACAGAAGATCTAATTCCAGTGTCTCACTTAACTTTACAATCTCTATAGCAGTAAGAGGGAAAGATTCAGCACTGCCTCTAGGGCTCTACTAAATCTGAAGTCTGTGTCACTTTTAGAGCAAGAACTTTTTTCTCTCCAACTTGTAATGACAATGCAGTGACAGCCACCATCAGTTATTGAAGTAGTGTTCAGGCCTCTTTGTTGCTTCCACTGATATTGGTTGTGGAAAGAGAGGCAACAGCTGGGGCAAAGTAAATCTGAAACCTGCAGTATTGGCAAAGAAGCAACTGCCATACAAAACATCTTTGTGCATTGCCTTGCAGAGTGCTGACACAGGCCAGGTTGACAACTTCTTCATCAGCTTTGTGTCTCAAGAGGGAAAAAGGAATAACCCACCAAGCAACTGCAGAAGGGCAAATTTTCATAGAATCATAGATTTCTTTGCCCTTTTGGCAGCAATAAAGACAATAAAGACTGTGAGTTTGACATAGTACTTCCCAACAGTGTCAAAATGTCTCCATTATCAAATCTGGATAATCCAAGACACTCAGCTACCCATGGCTGTCTATACTTTAGTATACTGAAGAGTTAAGTGCTTATTATAGTCTGACTCAGACTGTTATCAGCCTCACTAATACTGTCTTTTCTACACTGAAAAACAAAGCAGGCATATCTATTTGTTTCTTTTTTTCCTATGTTAGAAATATCAGTATTTTGAAAAAAGCAGGAAAAGGATAATAGAGAGTTCAACGTAAGGACAATGATGTAGTGTGGTATTTCAGGACTGGGGGTTAACCAACAGGGTCAGCACTGCCTCCAGCAGGTGTGACTCACAGCAACGTTCCCTCAGGAGCCATACATGCCATGCCAGTTGATTTTGGCAGTTCACTCCTCTGGGATTTTCAGGTGATGGGAAGTGTGTAAATTCCTATTGAGTTAGTTAGTGGTATAAATCTGTCTCCTATTCTCCCATGTTAGGAAATGATGCTGTCTCTTAAAATGTGGCTGCAAGATAGCTTTAGTTTTCCACTTCATTTTTATTTTAGTCAGGTCTGAATTTTGCTTGGGCAGTTGGTTTGAAGGTGGATATATGTTCATTTTCTGAAGGAGGTTGGTCTCATTTCTTTAAACAAACTATTATTCTGAATAATACCTACTAGTAGTTTTGTGTTAGCCTTTGCTATCAAATCTTGTACTAATGGTGAATTTCTGAAGCCTCAAAATTAAATGGGAATGAGAAATTTATCTGATTAAATTAAAACAGCTTGAATAAAGAACGTTACTTAAGCAAAAGACAGCAAAGATCTTTTTTGGCAGGGAAAAGAAGCATTTCTGAAAAGGTTTGTTTAACTGATGTCACAAGGTTATTAATAGATGATTAGTAAATGGGTTTAGGACAGTTTTATACTAACATAGCCTAGAAAAAAGATGAAAAAAAAATCATAGTATGATGAACCTTAATAGTCCATTTAGCTTCACTGCTGAGTGCATAAAGAGACAAGACAGATGAAAGGCTGATGAAAGGAATTTTTTTCCCATCAAAATGCAACCCATTTTGTCATTTTCATCTCCATTTGTTATGTTTCATGTTCACAGAGAGAAAACCCAGAGCCAAGAGGTTACACTTGGTATTGCAGCTATGTTTAATTGGTTTTTAAGACCTCTAGAATGCCCTTACCAATTATCCTATTCCTTCAAAATTGCCTCATCGTCATTCTTTTGCTACTTTACCTACAGCACAAATTTCCTTTCTGCCTCTCTGGCATTGTCCCTTCACAGGTTTTTACATTATTGCCCTCTTCTCTGCTGACCCCCCATGCCTGAAACTCATGGCACTTTATAGGTTCAGTTACTGCAGGGCTGGATCAGGTCCCTGGAGACCTGTGTACCAACTATGTCTTTTACATTATCTAGTTCATCAATTTTCTGCAAATCACTCCTTAAAATATCCCCCTCCCCGCCCCCGGAAAGCCTTTCAAATTTATCCTCTGTAAAAAATCCAAAATTTCCTCACCACCTTGGGTATGTGCTGTCAGTCAGTTTTTAATGTGCCTGAGCTGTTTTGCTTGTGTCTGACCTACATTGCAAGGTCCTTAGGGTAAGATCTGTGTCCTCTTACTTGTTTGTACAATGCTAAGAACACTTTCACCACTCAGTCAATAATACAGTGCATAATAAAATACTATCTTTTTTATCAACATAGCTCTAAGCTTGAACTTTAGGGGAGGGGAGGATGTAAAAAGACAGTTTACTATTTGGGAAATTGCTGAATTTACAGCCTGAGGGTGGAAGAAATCCTGTTTTCCCAGGACAAGTGCTTCTTTTTCCTCCTTGTATCTCAATTATACACAGCATTTTTCTGTGTAATGTATTTGGACTTACCCTCCAGTCTCATGTAGATGTTGAGGCAACTACCTTTCATATTCTTTCAAACTTATTTCTACTCACATTAAAAAATAATTTGGCCCATTAGTTTCAGAGCTGTACTGAAGCCTTACAATTAACCCTGAAACTGGATGAATTAATTTTATGTTTTATTATAACCTTACACTCGAACTCCATTTACTCAGCTTCATTATTTTCCCATCTCTGTTTCTGAGAAGCCAGAAAACCTCTCATCAAGAATATTAAGGACAATTTTATGTTAATGAAAAGATTTTTCCTCTACACAACTTCAAACCAAAATGACCCAACATGTTGCTGGGCTGTTCACTCCTCCATTCTAACCTTCCACCAGAGGTGTAAGATTTTGTCCAGTGTTAATATGGTAACAGTACCCCCTTGGAACAGATTTTCTTCAAAGAAGTTTTGACTTTAAGAGCAGATGCTTCACCAACAGAGATTCCTTGCATGAAGTTTTAGGAACCAGATAATTTCTTTTTTACACAGGCATAACCCAGACTTGTTACTCTGGAATCAAATTATTTACTCCAAAGTTAACTGATGTTCTACAGAACTGAAATTCACCCTCACAGAATGAAAGCTTGCCAGGCTTCTGGAAGAGAAAATGATAGACCAGCACCTGGTGTAAATCAGGGAGGAGAAGAGAGGATGACTGTTCAGTGCAAGAGTGTCAGCTCCAGGCGGAAGATGGAAAGGTACCCCAGCTCTGGAGCCTTCAGCACAGGAAAGACATGGACCTGTTGGAGCAGGTCCAGAGGAGGGCCACAAAAATGAGCAGAGGGATGGAACACCTCTCCTATGAAGAAAGGCTGAGAGAGTTGGGGTTGTTCAGCCTGGAGAAGAGAAGGCTCTTGGGAGACCTTATTGCAGCCTTTCAGTACTTAAATGGGGCTTATAAGAAAGATGGAGACAGACTTTTTAGTAGGGCCTACTAAATAGGACAAGCGGTAATGGCTTTAAACTAAAAGAGGGTAGATTCAGACTAGATATAAGGAAGAAATTTTTTATGATGAGGGTGGTGGAACACTGGAACAGGTTTCCCAGAGTGCAACATAGAGTGCAAACACTCAGTTCAGGTAAAACAATAATGAAACCTGTGGGTCAGATGAAACACGAAGATGGGGTAAGGTTATTTCTGCTCCTCTGCATGTATAATTTAGAGGTCTGATTAGATCCACAAGTGCTATTAATGATCAGATAGCAGCAAACATAATCTTCCCTTTTCATTTCCACCTTTCCCTGTGTCTTTTTTGAATAGTGACCAATATTTTTTTCCTGAAGATACTGTTATTCCACTTCATTTTGTTTAAGTTTCCTCTTCAGTTCCACCTGAAAGTGGGAGATTAGGAAAGATAACAAGAAATACTTTTCACATTTATAGAACAATGCCAATGCTTGGAAGCTTTGGCTTCCTATCACCTTGTAATGAGGCTTGCTTGGTCTTGAAATTACATCTCTTATGGTATGACATGACATCAGACTAGGGCTTAATTACAAGGTATGCATTTGTTCTTCATTAAAGTTAGACTGAATATTTCCAAAGAAGAGTGAGAAATATTGAAGACCTATTTTCAAGTCTCTAACCCCTTTGATTGCTTTCTGTATACAAAAATGTCAAAAAATGTATATATTTCCATATATTTCCTTGAAACCCCAGAAAGCCTTCTTGAAGACCATTTATCTGTATCATGAAGATAGCTAATTAACACCATCTGAAAGAGTTACTGTTTTACTAGGCAACATTATATTCTATTCACTGTTTTTATCATCTATTAAAGAAAAGTGCTGTCAGCACAGTTTGTCTCATCCGCATTCTATTCATAAGCAGTAGAATCTTGAACTCTGGAAATCAGTTCAGCTCATAAAAATGAGAGGCTGATAATAGGCAGGCATACAGCAAACATCACTGCATAAGCTTTTTGTGATATCCCTTGTTTTCAAAGTTGTTCAGTGAAACACATTCATGGCAACTCAGTACATCTGCTTTATTTAAGCCTAAATATGTGCAGCCTTTCAGCTCCTGAAGTTCAGTGTCAGGATTGTGTTCCTTCCCTTCTTCTATGTATTTTCTGTCACTACAACATCACTAACATCAGAAAACTCATGGATTTTTGTATAGTACATTAGTTAGAAAAAAAGCAAATCTTCTTAACTGCTTCCTCTTCACAGTTCCCATGTCTGGCATCAAATGACATGGTATCTAAAAAGTCTTGATGACTATGCTAGTTAATTTATATTGTGGATGCTACTGTACATCTTCATTTTATGAAGACACTTGGCTGGCAAAAACATCTCACTCTTTCTACTTGGTCTGGTTTTCCTTTGTAGTGTTCAAGATACGGAGAATTATTCAGGTAGTCTAATTTTAAAAGAGTAGGTCAGTGTTTTTGTTTGCATCACATTTTTGGGAAGACTTTTTCTAAAGATTCTGTAGGTTGTTTTGAGCTTGAACATAAAAATCTGTGCTAGCTGTAATACAGCAGTTAATGGATACCTGTACCTTACCAACTGGCACAGAACAAAGAGTGCTAGACAATGGTTTAATTTGCTGCTGTTATGGTTCCAGGACCACAAGCCCACCTCACGTCTTAACCAGCTGTGACATGTATATATTGCCACTTGCCAACCATAGGCACCATGCAAGCATAGAGAGGTTCTGGAGGATATTGCATCCTCATTTCAAGTGGGCACATCTAGCTGGAGACCTGTTAGGTGGCTTCAGTCTTGGTTCCACCAGGAGGAAAACCACTTTGATGTCATCAGTGATGTGCTCAAGTGAACATTGCACAATATTCACAATATTGCACGTATAAGTACAAGGCAAATCTATAACTAGAAGAACCTCTCTAGCACCCTAAGCAGCTAATGCAAATGTACCAGTTCTGCATCTTGGCTACTAATTTCCTGTGTAATAAAGGCATTCAAAATATAAGAAACAAAACTCCCGGAAAATTGTCTTTTTTCATTACAGCAAACCCTCCAGAATACTGCCAGACATCATAAATACATCCAGCTCTGCACACAGTTCAAAAATATTCCAGAGGAAATTTATTGTTTCTAGACAAAGAGTAAAGATGAAATAAAAATATTTTTAGCATTGTCTATATGAAGGTTAGATCACCAATAAAAGTGGTAGATTGAGCAATCCAGTACCACACCAACCTGAATATTTGTGCTGGTTTTGGCTGGGATAGAGTTAATTTTCTTTATAGTAGCTAGTATGGGGCTATGTTTTGGATTTGTGCTGAAAACAGTGTTGATAATACAGGGATGTTTTAGTTGTTGCTAAGTAGAGTTTATACTAAATCAAGGACTTTTCAGCTTCCCATGCTCTGCCAAGTGCACAACACAGCCAGGACAGCTGACCCCAGCTGACCAAAGGGATATTCCGTACCATAGGATGTCATGATCAATATATAAAGCTGGGGAAGAAGAAGGAAGGGGAGGGACGTTTGGAGTGATGGTGTTTGTCTTCCCAAGTAACCATTATGCATGATGGAGCCCTGCTTTCCTGGAGATGGCTGAACACCTGCCTGCCAATGGGAAGGAGTGAATGAATTCCTTGTTTTGCTTTGCTTGTGTGTGTGGCTTTTGCTTTCCCTATTAAACTGTCTTTATCCCAACCCACGAGTTTTCTCACTTATACGCTTCTGATTCTCTCCCCCATCCCACTGTGGGGGAGTGAGCGAGCAGCTGGGTTGTGCTTAGTTGCTGTCTGGGGTTAAACCACGACAATATTGATAAGCTTTTCCAATACTAAGCAAGCACTAATTGTCCTATAAACCATAAGATATCCTAAGCATTCACTGACCTTGTCACAGATTATTTTTACTGCTGCAGAAGAAGAAACACCACCACTTTCCCCACCTGTTTAGACTTCCTTCTAGTTAAATCTTTAATCTTTTCAGCATTGCCTGTATTTGGGACCAGGTGGACTAAAGACAGATTCAAATCACGTCTCAGTATTAAAGAAAAAAAAATTTATTCTCCAAATGAAATTCCTTTTCCACTGTTCCCTTTCCACTGGGAGACTTTCCTCATACCATATTAAAATGGAAATAAAAAGTAAAAAATTGGCTGTTGATTACCTCTTATTTTTTATCATGTCATAGACCATCCTGTTAACTCTGAGAAAAAAAAGAAGAAAAAAAAAGTTTAGCTTTAATCATACTGACAGTCAACAGTTACATTTTCTAATGCTTTAATCTCTACTGGTTCATTCCTTCATTAAGTATAGCATTAAGGCACATTACCTGTACTTTTATAGTGACATAATTCCATAGATTAATGTCATAGTATAGGAGAAAGGAAAAGAACTCAGTAAAAACTTTCATAACGTTTCAGAAAGGGGGAGGTTGCTGAAGACTTTGTCATATTACAAGTTAGAAATTTGTACAAGCATGACAAAACACAGATCAAGACAGGCACTATAATTAGACATTTTGAAACTTTCCAATTGCAAGTTCTAAGGAAGTGACAAAAGTCAAACAATAAACTCCAGCATATTAATTAGCCCATTTTCCCAAAAACATATTCTGAAAGACAGTCACACAATTACCATACTTTAAGGTAATAATAAAAAAGTTAATACAGACTTGTAAACAGTGTTGTTGTTTGCATTTTTCATTATGAATTTAATTCTGCAAATTAAATGATATATTTATATATTAGTATACCGTATTTAAATTAACCATATTAATTTGTTTGTTTATTAATCTTTTGCTACTTAAATATATAAATAAATCAAGAGGAAATAAGCATATCTGGTTATTTAATCAGATTGAGTACTGAACTTCCAGAAAAGTCTGTAGGAAGTTTAGACTTATATCAATGGTATAATGAGAGTCTATAAAAAATGGTTAAGAAAAGTATTATTCCTTAATTTATTATATTTACTTTGGGTGTCTGTAAAAATCTGAAGGTTTAAAAAAAAAATAAGACCTTTTTTTCAGATCTAGATGGCTTTAGCTAATAGAAAGTCCCCATTCCGTTACCCTGTTTTTAGTGGCAAGGTAAGGCAAGGCAAGGGAGAACTTAAAAAAACATATGTCTCGATAAGAAGAAAACCAACCTGACTTGTACCAGTGAAATGTCCCATTTGACACATGGCACATTTCTCTTGGATACTGGGAGAAAAAGCAAGAAAATTAATTATCTAGATTCAAAAAAACATTGAAGGAGAAGAAGGAGATGAAGTTATTTCTCCTTTTTGCAATAACCCATTGCATAGTATACACAGCTACAGGAGTGATTTGTTTGAGAAGATGTGAATGCATATTTTTCATTTCCCCCAAAAACCAGTAGTTTGGTAATTCAAAGGTGGGATTTCCTTCAACTCCCCCCCCTCCTCCTTTTCCATGACATCATTGTTCTATTTTATGTAAAATGCTTACATAGTCATTAAAATAAAAAAGTAGTTTCTTTGTCCTACTGGATCAAGTGTTCATCTGGAAGATTAAACACATGGATTAACATCTGCCACTCAAACAGACAGACTCAGAAATGCTTGGTGGTTGAGGTACTGTCTGGGTAGGTAGAAGGCTTATGTATTTATGTATCTATTGTCTAGGAAGGAAAATAAATGTGTTTCTCTGCTGAGCAACTTAACCGAGGTATGGGATAAAAGGGGAGTGTCTCTCTCCTGCTGAATTTAAGATTTCCCCTCTTGACTCCAATCAGAAAAGTGGATAATTTCACTAGTACTGTTTTGTAGACTCAAAAATCTAAGATGTTAAACATTTTAAAAAGTTTTTTTGAGTGCTTATGTAGACTCTGTTACTGATCTATGTCATGTGACCACTGAAAGATGATCTGTTGCATGAATATATTAATTTAATTTGCAACAGATCACCAAGAAATAAATGAGCAGGATGGCTAAGGAGAATCCACTTCTTCACAGACAGTTGAGAAAAAAAGGTCAGCTCAGAGATAAAGTGCAAAAACATAACAATTGACTTGTTATGTGATGCTTTTGGTTACAGATTTTCCATGATTCACCAAAAACTGCTGTGTAAAAATGAAATTGGCCATGTTGGATAAGGGTGAGTGATATACAGGATACAGTAGCCCAAGGCCTGACCGTTGTTGTATTTACTGAAACATTTTGCAGCATGATAGGCAAAGCTGAACTAACTGTGATTTAGCAAGCTCAGAGTAACCACAACAGCAAGACTTGGTGATACGACTTAAGCATATGTTATAAAAGCCTGCCAGAGACACTGGGTGTCAGCACAGGCCAAACAGTTTTCTGCACTAGTGAGGGGAAAACTAGCGCAAATATGTTTACTGGAGTGAGAAATTCCACCATGGGATGATGAAACACAAAAGGCTTAATATCTACAAGTTGGGATAAGGGGAATGAGAGGTGTTTTTACGAAATTGAAAGGCAGGTGGAACTAGGCCGTAACCATAGCACTTTACAGCACAAACAGGTTTCTATCCATCGGGGATGTGATTGCAGTAGAGCTGATATAGCCACCTCTAAAACTATCTGACACAGATCCTGCCAAAAAAGCGGTATTTGAGAGAAGAGAATATAGGAAGAAAATTGTGCTGGACTCTGATTGTCCCTGACTGCCACCACAGTTCATCATACTTTCCAGGCAGCTGTGAGCGAAGGTATCCTTGATATGGTTCTGATTTATGCCAGTGGACAAAAAAGCTGCCTACAGATACATGACCAGAGGAATGTAGAATTACCTTTTTTCCAGTCCCAGCCCTGCCGGCCACCTAGCAGGACTGGCCAGATACATGGGTGAGGCTTCAGTGCAGAAAGCTCCCTGCCACATGGCCTAAAGAAGAAAATACAAAAGTACAAAATACAAATACAAAAGAAAAGAAAATACAGCTAGCAAATCTGCACCAAGGAAATATTGGCCCTTGAAACCAAGAGAAATTTCTTTAGGGGATAGTGGGTTAAAAGTTCCTGTAGACAGTGTAAAGAGATTATCCTCTGTACAGTTATCGGTTGTCAGCGGCTAGTTGCAGAGTTTTATTATTAGTCTTAGGTATTAGGTATTTTCTTTCCAAAGGTATCAGTCTGGATAAACACAACAATGTTTGAAAGTGTCTTTCTGCTTGAGGGGCAATTCTTTCAGAAATAGGTAGGTGGACGGGTGACACAGGTGTCCTATACCTTCATAAGCTTATATTTAGTGCTAATATTGTACTGCGAGAGGGCAAATACTAAAAGTATTCCAGTTCTTGACTCCCAGTTGTTGAAACAGGAATAGGAAACAGATATCAGTATTTGAACTTAAAGCATCTCCAAACAAATTCAATTCTACTTGAGTAATTTTCCTTCAGAATTTTTTAACTACTCATATCACATCAGTAAACACAACTAAGTTTCACAAATGACTAAACATGAAGGGGCAGAATAGCATTAAGTGAAATGGTGTTTAATGACAAATCTGTTACTATTCTGGGACCTATCTCACCAATTGTTATTAATATTTCACCACCTCTATTTAGCAATGAAAGAGCACAAAATGGATTAGAGCTCCTGTCCAAAATAAAGTTAAGCTTTTAAAAAAACTGTCAGAAAACAAAAAAATAAGAAAACTCAGTATTAATTCCCACAGAAGAACTGCCAAAGGCATATTTCAAATTCTCAAACACAGGTGGAAAATACACTGCATATTTTCAGTTTTGGTAATATAAACATCCCACAGAAACACACTTATTATTTCAATATGAAACAGTATCTTCAGGCTTCCTTCTTATCTACTCTTCTGCAGCAGCTACCACAGCATCCAATGAGAAGAAAAATGCTGTGATTTTATTTTTCTAACTTCATCAATTTTAATGTTTTCTCTTATTATTATGTCTATTAGACCTTTCTGTCAGTGCTCAAAGTTGGCTTTCACACTCTTGTTCACAAAGCTCTGAGTGAAAGCATTGTGCTGTTCAAAACCTTTTAGAACTACTGCCATCGGCTTCAACACTGAGCTTCAGTATTCCAAGGAGATGTCCTGGTAGACAACTATATCTCTACTACCATATCACAGTTTGTTATAGTTCTTGACATTTTTTGCTCCAGAGAGGATGCAGATTGGATTAATGGAGTCACTGAAAGTGAAGGCTGGAAGACACTGCCAGGGGTTATGGAAGAAGGACCACATATATTGTCCATATTAAGCCAGCAGCAGATTTTACCCAAGAACCTCTGCCAAGTTAAAGTGCAGGTAACAGTCAGGAAAAAAACACATCTGAAATTTTAAATATTGTTGCTATTGTTATCTGCAAACTGCATAAGACAATGATGGTTTCCCTTCAATTTTAGCTCTAAGAAAATGGATCAGTTGTGAGCACCGAGAAAACAACAAAAAATAGTATAAATCATGGTATTTAGCTGCAGAAGAATGCCAGTAGAGTCAAGGAAGAAAGGTAATTCATGTCTGTTCCCCATGAAAACTTTTACCACAGAAGTGATATTAAGGAGGGTTTATCCTGTGAAACTTGTTTCCACCTCACACAGTCTTAGGGAGACCCACTGTGACAATGTGTCTTTTGAGCATTATGGGTTACCTCCCTCCGGGTGCTTGCAGCTGAAGGCAGTCTGAGTATCCCAGGAGTTCAGGGGATGCGGTCTCCCAGGCTGCATGGGTTTAGTGACTGTTACCTACTCATTGCTAGAAAACACTCCAAGACCCCAATCAGGCATTAGCCATGGACATCATGCAACAATATCATGTCAAATGCACTTACACTTCTCAGCATTTCCCGTTGGTTATGAGCAAATACTCCTGTTAAATGTGATTACACTATTTTCTTTCATCCACTGTAGCTAGACTGTGTAGCAGCAAAACAAGCTGTTGACACAGAGCTAGAAGTTCTCTTCATGGATTATCCTTTTCTTTCTGATCTGTATTTCAAAATGCCTATTGCCCAGATTTAAGACAGCAACAAATGATGCATGATACTTACTGCATAAGACTGCCAAAACCTGGCTCCATGTACAAGCAGTCAGGAGAAGCAGTCACTTCTGAAGAACAATGCAAAGAGCTTTAGTAAGGAGCTTACCACTCTCTCTGGCAATTGTTTAAGAGTCTGGTGGCCCTGTACAGTAGGCACCCACCCCTGCTACTCCTAGCAAGGTCTGAGCTTATCTCTGGTGTCGTGGCAGGTTTTCAGGCTTCCTTTATTAAATTCCAAAAGGAGGGAAGGAGATTATGAAAAATAAGATTCCATACTGTCCTAGGCCTAGATCAACATGACAGAGAGGACAGGCTGCCAAGTTTCAAATAAGCTGGGTCATTCCTTGGAGGTGACCACATTGTCTGAACTCACTACTTCATGGAGCATACATTGAAGAGGTACCTCTTGGAGACCCCAGTGTAGATAGCTATGTCAGAAGAACATAACCCTTACCTTTTTCCTGAATTTCAAGTGTAAAAGCACCATTTCCTCTTTAGGAGATCGCATTTCCAAGAAACACATAACAATTTGTCATGTATCTCGTCTGCACCATCAAAAATGTATTTCAGACAAACATAGACTATATTACTGTAAATGTTGTGGTACAAAGCTGTTACCAACATTTGTATCATTAAACTGCATCATATTGTTGAAAATGAAAAAGCTATAAATAAAAAAAAATGAAAGGTATACACATTTATTTCCATCTAAAAAAGCAACAGCTAATTTTGATAGTGGTCTCAGGGAAAACAAAAGAGGTGTAGGGAAAGGCAGCAATCACATTCAGCTGCACACTTGATAGTCTGAAGACCCAAAGTATACATGTCAGAACAATTTCAAATCTTATGTTGCATCATTAGTGAAAAACAATAACTAGTTTCTCGTATCACTGATTTTCTTGAGTCACAAACAAATAAGCTATTTCCATTATATACAATGTGTTAGGTAATGAGGCATCTATTGGTGAATATTGGTGCTAAAAGTGCATTCAAATAGTTCTGTGGCAAAATTTCTCTCTCTACTGCCTATAAATGTGTAGTGACATTGACCATATTTCCTCTGCAACTGCAGTAAAAATGTCTGAGAATATAAAAATTTTGGTATGTATCATAGTAACATTATTTATCCTTTTGCCTTACTTTGATGCTAACTGGATGTTTTACATTCAGAAAAGTTGAACACCCAATAGTCTTCCCAGTTGACTCAGCCCTGGGGTACATCTATGAAGATGCATTACCAATGTTGTCCATAGGAAGCAGAATGTCTTCTAGCAATGGTACATGATATGCAAACAATTGGCACTTAGGGACATGGTTTAGTGGTGGACTTGGCAGTGTTAGGTTTACGGTTGGACTTGATGATCTTAAAGGTCTTTTCCAACTCAAATGATTACATGAGTCCATGATTCTACAATTCAATGATTCAATGATTCAATGATTCAATGATTCTATGATTCTATGATTCTATGAATTGTAGTTATCTACAAATAAAATATGATTAAACAAAGAGGACAACTATAAAAGCAAATAAAAATAAGATCTGATTCTCTGTCCTTGTCTGTTTCCTTTCTTTTTTTCTCCCTCTTCCTTATCACTTTCTTTCTAACTTTCCTTGTATTTTCCCTATTTTTCTTTGATGTCCTTTTCTTTCACCTTGAAGTTTTTAATTTCTTAGATGAAGTGATTTCTTTGCTGGGTAATGGAAGTGGCATGTCTTTTGTCAGAATCATTATATAAAATTAATATACTTAAATGTAGTGACATGTCATATATATTGTTGAACTAAATAACAATTAATAGCTGGAGAAAGCTTTGAAAACCATCTCATATGAAAAGTTTCTAGGATTATTTCTTTTAAGGGATTTTCATGAACCATCAGTTATTTTTAGTGCAAGGTTATAGAGTTAATGGTACAATTAAGTCATTTGAAGCCATGGAGTAGAATGTGAAATGTGTCTCTCAAATTTTATTATAGAGAGCATACATAACAGGCTGTATTGGCAGTACTGCTGAATTTACTTTGTTCTTTCATTCATCATTACTAGCAAAAATATCTCTCTGCTTTCTTCATCCCATGTATGTACTTTTGCCCCTAAATGACTTGCAGTTGCTTTTTAAAGCATGGCTTCTCGGTTCTTTGACAGCCCTTTTTTTTGAAAGTTCATTTCACTAGTGCAGACATGGATGAAAATTGAGCATTTTATAATTTGGCTTTTTAGCTGACATTGAGCTCCAATAAGTAGACATTCTCAGCAACATTAAAGAATACGCAGTGTCAAATTCAGAGATGCAAATATTGTGCTGTAGCATGGATTTCTTGGTACTCTGAGTTGCTTGTATTGTACTGTAATGTAATGCTATTGTATTGTACGGACTCCTTTAACCCTTCCTTCCCTCAGTATGTGTCTGACTCTGTGGTTTTATAATCTACATACTAAAACATCATAAGGAGGTAAAAGTTAAATTAAATAGGGGATGCATACACTTCGTACCTAAGAAGAAGTTGATCAAAGAGGAGTTAAAAGCCATCAAATCACAGATCAAGAGAACATTGGCAATAGAGGAAAGAGGACCAATACAGACTGTTTTGACTTAGAAAACTGATAGGCAATGCCAAATATAGAAAGGAGAGGAAATGAGACTTCAAAACTCTAGGGAAAACACCAAAGAATTGGTAGGAACAATGCCAAAACATTGTGAGTCAGCTGTCACAACAACGCATTACAGAGAGATGAAATGTAAAGAAAATCAGAAGAAGTACCACTACAGAGGGTAAAACAGGGATGCCAGAAACTTCCCATCTCTGCTGCTGTGGAATAAAAAGTGGGTACATACCCACTTCTATGCACACCATAAAAATTGCGCCCTTGATATTTCCGTTTGCATCATTTTATAATCGACTAAAGCAAGGGAAAACATTTCCCCTTCTACTCAGCAACACAGTTGTATAAATTGTGGGTGTGGTAGAGGTGAGCTTCTCAAGTTATTATTCAGGATTGACTTTATCAGGGAATTCTCTCAGACTGTTAACAATTTGTCCTTCCTTAGAAATAGGAAGGACAAGTACCTTGGTTGAACATTGTCTGTGCTTCTTTTAATTGTTTGCTATGGGCATTACTTCTTGAACTTCCTTTAATATCTGTTGGCTGGTATTTCAAGGAAAGCAATGATGCCCAGCATACCCTTAAGGTATAAATGAAACCTATTAGAACCAAAGAAATGGGTCATTGTAAGTTTCTTCAGTATGAGCCAAATTCCCTGCTAGTGTAAATGGGCATCTGTTCCATTCACAGGTTGGATTAAAGGATCTTCATGGAAGGGAATGTTTACTTTTCATAATTTTGGACTCCACGAAAAATATTGTTGGTTCACAAAAACTCCCACCTCTTCTTCAAATGAAAATGTGTCAAGCTACATTTGCAACTTGATTTCATGGCTTTAGGTGTAAAATGAATAAGTAAATTACTATATCTGGCTTAAACAATAATGTCTACATACATCTACATTTTAGGCAGCTAACTAAAGTTGTTAACCAAAAGTAAGTCTATTGTCACATCAGGGATCTAAGCAGTCAGACAGAGATTTTGTGGATCAGTCTGAAGAGCTGAGCTGCCTAAGTTGTGGAGTTACAGTTTAGCTGATTAAATGCTGATTTGGCTCTAGGCTCTGACTCCTAATGTCACAGTGGCAAGCCAATTTCCTGCCTGCTCTACACCACCATAGCTCCATTAACATCAGTGTATGAAGTTAATACTTTAACTTAGTACTGACCTAGGCCAACATTTTTATAAGAACTGGTTTGAATGAAGGACATCCTAATTAATTATACTTGGATATGAGCTGTTTTTACATTGTTAATGAATGCAACCTTAATTCTGTTCCATATTTCAAAATATATTACCTTTTTCTTCCTTAGAGGAGTACATTATTTACAAACAGCTAATACAGCTCCTTTTTACGATTAGAGAGTAATCCATCAGCACCTATGGCAAGCTAAACAGAGGGCTAAATACAAGTATAAATCTTTGTAGTACTGGAGTTTTCACACTGTGTACCATGTAAATGTATTTAGAACCACAGACTGCCCTTGATCTGTGGGCAGTTTCCCATCAACTTCCCTGGGAACCTCACATGTAAATCAATTGATCTCTGCTATTACTACCACAACCATTTAACAGTATAACACGGCTGTGTGAACCAGGATTTTGAGTTCCCAAGCTTTGAGTTAAAATACCATGAAAATTTAGTCATGATTTTTTAAAAATAAAAATAACTATTTTATTTCAGCTCTACCCATACTCTTCTAAAACACTGAGCAAAATACACAGGAGCATGCATTGAATTGAAACAGATGTATTCCAATATGCTAAACTGCAAGAGAAAGAGAAATAAACACTAATGAAAACTCTGTTTGAAATTAATTTCACAAATCTGTAAAATTAATATACATACAAAATATTGGATCTAGAGTATTGGTTATTTGTTTGTTTGTTTGGGGAATTTTTGAATGCAATGCAGTGTTGGATACACCCTAGAAACCAGAAGTCAATACACAGCAGACTAGTTGTATCATTTATTATAAATCAGCTGGGCAGAGTGTTCTGAAAAAGATCTAGATCGAATGCTGATACCAAAGTAAATCAATTTTTATACAGCACAGTTTTTACTTCATCAAGGAAATTTTGCCTGGCCTTGCAAAATATTCTACAGTTGACTTGAACAACTAATAAATACACCCTGTCACCTGTACAATTAATTATCTGACAAACAACTTACCTCTGGATCCTTGAACTGCTGTTATCTGTTGGTCTCCTTCTACACATTTATCTCTTCTCTCTGCACTGAGTAAGAGGACCTTAGGAGAATTCAACAACAGGCCCTGCATATATCGTAAAAGAAAGACATGATAATATTTTCATTTATGTAATTAAAGTATAAGCTTATTTTCTTTTTTCATTTGCATTGTTCAGAAGAGGGTTAATCTTTCAAGTTGATAACCAGAACTTTCAACACAGATAGAGACACAATTACACAGAAGTGATAGAAAATAAAATCAAGTTTTGTTTGGAAATCTTAATCAAAAACACAGGACTTACTTAATTTCCAGACCTCACTTTCTATCCTAAACCTACATCAGGGCTTTTTTTCGGTGGAATAAAGAAGAAAGGAGCTAAAGATGAGTGGTTATGAAAGTGCAGCAATACTGTGTGGGAGAGAGTGAGGAACATCACTGTCATAAAACAATGCTCAGAGCAAAACCTTAGAATGGATCCTGCACAGAAAGATGCCTAAGAAGTTCCGCACAGAATATCATAAACAGAAAAGGAATTCTATTTAAATAAATATATGCATTTCTTTCCAGAAGTACAAAGTGTGCAGGTGTCAAATACTAGGAAGAGACAAAACAACCTTATGCTATCTTTTTCTAGAATGAAAAAAAAAATTGCAGTGCCCAGATTTATTAGAAAAATATCTACTGCCTTTCTTCTGGAGTTTATAGTCTTGTTCTCTGAAGTCTTACTCAGTTATTACAGCAGACTTGCAGAGTTCCAGGGCTACCATACACCAAGATTTCCACACACTTCAGCCTTTTTTCCTGGCAAAAAGAAAGAGTATACATTTATCTGGGCATTCAGAACAGGTTTCTGGCATCTTTAAATCCTAAAGAAGTGGACACAAGACATGCACAATAGAGCTGACAAGTCCTGGGTATGGCAGATTCTCTTGGTATATACTGTCGCATACATGCTTATATATTATTTTCTTGGAATCCTTTGTTAAATATGACAGCTGAGTCAAACTCACACTATAACAACACTGTCATTTTAATTCTTTATTTTTCAATAATTTATTTATGAGTTAGAGCATAGGACAGACAAGAAGGAGGAAAAATGGTCAACTGCTGAATTTCTCAGATGCAAGAATTATTAGGAACATAAAGGAAGAGTTTATTCTCCAAAAAGATTATGATTTAACTGTCATTCCAAAATATTGTTACAATAGTATGTAAGACTGAAAGGTAAAGTTTCTATAAGAAGGACAGACGGGGGGAGGGCGGGTGAAGATTTGCCTTTCATATCAAGGATTCAAAAAAATTAGCTGAAATTAAGAGGGAATTGGGCCCAAATATTAAAATATTGGGGTAATAATGAAAGGAAATAGAAAAGATACACTAGTGGGAATCTAAAACAGAGAAACCAGGAGTAACTGACATATTGCTTATGACAAAATAGGATATTTTAAATATTTAGGTATCTCAAACACAGCAGATGCAGATCAAAGACTGTCCATAAAGTTTCTGGAAGCGTTTGGTGACAGAGTTCTGAAACAGAAGGTAGGGAAAAGAGTTACAGAGAAGGTTCTACTTTATCACTACATCTGATATCCAAAATGTGAGGGTTTTATCCTAAGTATGAGTGAGCATCTAAAGATGGATTGCAAATCCTGTAAAAGTGACCATGAAGGTACAAAATGGCATTAAGCAAGCTGAAAGATACCAGTTAATGACAACAGGAAAGCACTCTCTCAGTACCTAGAACCAAAAAATTGAAGTGTTATCATATTTTAAAAGGGAAAGTTACTAAGAAATAAGGCTCAGAAAGTTGAAATGTGTTTTGGTTTTCGGCATTAGTTTTCACTAAGAAGATATTTATGAACAAGTGGCTAACACAATAAAATGAGAAGGTAGTATTACAGATTGTAGGAAAAAACCCCACATCTTAAGAATCTGGGAAACAACGAGGATATAAGGTGCAGCCAACACAGATATGTCAAGAACAAATCATATCAAATCAGCCTAATCACCTCCTGTATCACAGGGAACAAGCACTGGCAATCAAAATGGTTTTGACATATTGAAAAAAAGGTTTAACACAAAGGAAAAAAACATTAACACCATGTGCAATGAATACTCTCAAGAGCTGAATTGCAGAAATGCAGACTGAAGAACAACTTGTTGGGCACTAGCTCCTGAAAATAAGGTCTAGAGATTATATAAACTGTTGAATGTGTTAACAATTTCAAGAAATGACAACATCATCCTGTGAGGATACCCCAAAGGATATGTGAAATAATCTCTCTCTCTGTTCAGAACTGGAAGACCCTTGGCTGTAGCATTCTGCCAAGTTTTGAGCTGTCACCTAAGAAAAAAATATGAATCTCTTCTGTGAAGTTCAGAAGTGAGCAACAAGAGTAATCAGACACCATAACTCAAAAGAGAGCTCAACTGGCTAAAGCCTGTCTGGCTTTGAGAGAAAAGGTAGAACAATCAATGGTCTCAGAGCATGTAGCAGAAATCAAACAGAAAATGAAATAGTGTTTTCTCCTTTCCAAGATCGAAAAAGAAGTATAACGCAGCAAGATTAAGGTTACATTTCAAGGTAGGCTGCATAAAGAAAGAAAAGGAAAGCAATGCGTAGAATATATTGTCTGGAAGTCTTCATCTTTACAGATTTCCAGCAATAGGCCAAATAAATATCTGCCAGAAAGAAAATAAGTACACCTAGAGAAGTGGACTAACAGTCCCCTTCCATTCCATTTTCCTTTGACTTTGTTTTACTGAATCTCAACCTCAGCCTCCTACACCTTGTCTGGTAATGAAACAATTTTAAAAATACCTGAGGTTCTACTTCTGCTCTACCTCTAGGTGCAAAGTACGGCTGTTGATAGAGCACATCATTCTCTAGGAATATTGCTTAACAGTAAGCTGGTTTGTTCATGTCGCAATAATTAGAATAAGAATTTGGATTTCATTCTACTAAAATGCAGAAACTATTTATCTGCTTTCAGTGTTTATTAGGAACATAACCAAACAGCTGAAAATCTTTTCTTCTTGAAGTCTAGTTAAGTTTTCGTCTAGTTCCTGCTGTTTGTCTTTTCCAGATTTTCACACTTGCTACATTGTCTATCAACACTAACAACAACTCTAACACAGTGAGAGTATCAGGTGTCTACAGTCAAGTTTGTGTTTAGAATTTATTTTTAATATATGTACATCACTATATAATTTATAATTTTTCAACTTTAACACTCTTAAAAACATAGGACTTTATGAGGATAGAATGGAAAAGCACCTAGCCAGTTTTATACTTTTATTCCTGCTTTTAGAAGGATAAGCATATATTTCCACTGACACCACCAGAAATCTGTGATTGGAAACAACACTGGAAGTCATGAATGACCAGAATCACCACCTGTTCCCGAAGTGAAGTTTGGCTTCCTAGACATCCAGCCCTTCGGTGAAACTGTATTGAAATCAGCAGAGCTATTCCTTCCTAAAACTGGACTAACACTGTAGAGTCAGAATGATTCACAAAAAAGGATTTACCACTAAACAGTAATGCCTGAAACAGCTTTAGTATTAGCAGTTCTGACGATTCAGTATTCCTCAGCCAGGGTTGTGTAGGATAAGAACAATCATATCTGCATGATATATTATTGCAACACTAAGTAGATGTGAAGCATGCATCACTGGGAATAGCTAGAACAGGATACGGAAATCACTGAACCATTATTCTGTTCTGGAACAACATTTCTTACATGTCCACGTTCTCGAGCACCTGACCTTCAGCAAACACATGCATACATAACAATAAACTCATGAGTGAATGTTTGCAGAAGTGGCACAGAAGAAAACTGACAGTTTTGGTGACAAATTTCCACTCTTTACTAACATATAAACATGCCTAGATAGTTCAATATTTATTTAATTTTGTCATGCAAAAACTGTGGGTCTGCAGCAGGTATAAACTGCATTTACAGAAAGAGAAGCTATTCCTCTTAGCTTTTAAACGTTACTCCAGAAAAACAGCTTTACTCCAGAAATCAAAGCCAGTCTTGCTTCTTTTGCCGTGAATGAATCTTAGCAACTACTTAGATCTTGTAGTAAAGTAAATGCAATTTCCTACCTTGCTGTTTCATGTTCTCTCCTCTATGTATAGCATTCCTGACTTCTGAAGCAGAACGATAGTTAGACAACATCACACTGAGAAACTTAGTTTTGCTTCCCATCTTTCACTTGCCTCTGGCTGTGGACTGCTGAAACTGCAGCTTAAAATCAGTATCAGAAGGCTTTTGCTCAATTTTCATATTTATATTTTAGAAATGTTCTGAAATGATTAATAAATTGGTTTAAGTTTCCACGCAATCTCTGATTATTTTTCTAAGCTCTTTTCCCATAGGAATTGAAGATGAACGTAATAGATGAGGTACTCTTCAAATTGATTTCCACTTTCAAAAAAAGTTTCCAATGAATAAGTTCCAAATGAAAACACAGTGTTACTGTTAAATCCTTGGCTTTAGCTGACATGTATGCTTCTAAAGAAATGAAATCAGTAGGACAAGTATCAAGACCTTATAATTTTGTATAGAATTTGTCCTCCAGTTCTGTTGTATTGTTTGCTACTACAGGTTATCAGTCATCTGTTTCCTAGTCAGACACAAGTAAAATAAAATAAAATAAAATAAAATAAAATAAAATAAAATAAAATAAAATAAAAATATAAAAAAAGAATTAAAATAAAATAAAATAAAATAAAATAAAATAAAATAAAATAAAATAAAATAAAATGTAATTTTGAAACTAGAAGAATCACAGTGCTACCTATCTGAGGATGATTTTCTTCAGCATATTTCTCTTTTCTTACCCTCATTTTTTCCTATTACCAATCCTAAATATTTTTAAATTTGATTCATGGATTTCCACATGGGAAGGCATTTGAGCTTGTATAAAGCCTCATTAAAGTCAAAAGTTGTCCCTGGACACACTAGATTCTGTCTACATCAAGCTCCTATTTGGATTAGTTTCTTGGAGCAAATACCAGTATTTTCAACCTTGTATGCCTAAAGCAAGTCATTTATATAAAAGTGGCACAATTTCCAGAAGGACTGACAACCAAACACACCCAGGAAAGCTGATGTGAACAGCAAATGATTTTGAAAAAAGTGGGCATTATGTATCTGCATGATCACCAGTGAAAACAAAATTGGAGTACTGCATCTCAATCTGATGCCTGCACTTTAGAGGGGAGATTGACAGACTGAAGAGAGCTGACAGGACAACCCCAAATCTTAATTGAGGTACAAATGCAAGGAGAAGAGATAATTAAGGAGGCAAGTCCATTTACTTCATCAAAAGAGAAGCCTGAGACATTATTTAATTAAAGTATTGGAATACCTCCAAGAAAATACAATCCCAACCTTTTTTAGTAATGGAAAAATAGTACTTTAATAGAAAAAAAATTGCTTTAAAAGTGTGGATACTAAATCCACGCAAATTTATATTAAAAATAAAGGTACACAAATGTCATTAGGAGAGCGATTAGTGAGTCAACCCTCAAAATAAATTACTGAGGTAAAGAACAGTTCTCCATTTCTTGACAACTTCTTTTCAAGAGTGATTGCCTTTCTCTACAATATATTTTAGCCAAACAGAAATGTGGCAGTTTAACACAAGAATAATTGGAAGAAACTGTGTGGTGTATGGTTCTATCATCAGATCAGATGGACATTTCTACCTTTTACAGTGTACAAATCTGTGGAAAGCTCTCAGTAGAAAATCACAGGTGGTATAGCCCCACTTTTGAAAATTTGTTCTTTAGGTAGAATAATGAGTGAGAAGATATAAATCTAGTACAAATTTCAGAAGAAAAAAGTGGAATGACATTTGGGATACTAAAAGCTAAATTTTAGTGATAATTTAAGTATATAATTTGTGTCTAGGTACCTAAATAGAGCTCTTTTTGTTAATGACTTCTTTTTTCCTTCGAAATATATTTTGAAGGAAAAAAATCATGATGAAGTTTTGGTACATGAACGGAATGCCCTGAAAGGTTTTGGGGTGGCAACAGTGGAGAGCAAGTTTGGCATTTATTCCTCCATTGCATGTGTAGTCACATTAAACCTCTCTGTAAATCACCTGGCTGCAGGGCTACTTGAGAGGGACCACCCCCATCAGAGAAAGCCCGCTTCAGTACAGGAGGCAAGGTCTGTGGAGAGAGGTAATACCTTTATTAGACCAGCTTAGGCTTGGAGTGAATTCAATCTTCCGTAGAGACTGCCAACAAGGGAGTCAATTAATGCCTGTTGTGATGATGGTTTCTGTGGAGTGGATGACCAACAGATCACTACTATGTGCCTCCCAGGTCTCCTTCCCCTCCTGCCCTCCTTTTCCCAGTGGTAAACTTCAGGGTGATTAAATTAATGGTCATGCAGCTTAAGTGCCTTCTGTGATGCATGATGGGGCAAGGTTAAATCCCCTGTGGACTGGAGGCAATCAAATTCCCAAAATAATTCTCAGGATAGAAACAGCCAGATTTTCAGCTTCTATTTGTTTAGAAACTATACAGCAGTTTCAGGATTTAATTGTAGATGCAGATATCCTGACAGATGCTTGTTATTCATGCCAGGCAGACACAGTGGGTTCTGTATTTCTAGTAAAATGGGTGCTAATATGAGCAGGAAGAAAACCAGACATTTTTAGAAGTTTGTCAGAGTTAATAGTCAGCTAGTACAGTTCATACGAAATTAAACTTTTTCTGATCAATCAATGTCGACATTAAAAAGTAGCTTGTTTGCTCTTATTTGCTACTGCATGGAGTATTTTCTTGTGTTTCTTTTAAAAGCTTTCATTTTATTGAAGGCATTATTTTGATTTCATAAGCAACACAGAAGTGAGAAAGTCCTAATTGTCAGGGGTTTGTTGAAGTCATTGTCTCTAAGTGTGGAAAAGCAGCTTAGCCAAACTTTGCTGGTGTAGGTTCACTGACATCAGCAGGGCTTACACCAAGAGCTAATCCTGCCTGATGAATGTGCACAGCACATGTGAACTAGAAAACAATATCTTAGCTGAAGAAAAATGACTGTGAGGCCATCTTAGGTGGAATATGCTATCTGTTCCCTTGTTATTCTGCTCCTAGACACCACTAAGAAAGAAACTTCTCTATAAGCCCATGAATGGAAAGTAACTATTTTGCTGGCTTGTTAAAGGGCTTTCTCCCAGATTTATTGTACTGTGCATTCACAAACCATGAGAGAAGAAGGACTGATGAGTTTTCTGCTGTTCAGCAGAACTAGGTTGTTTCTTGTGCTTGTGCTCTTCCAGCTGTGAGGAAATATTGCTCCTAGACATCGGCACTTGCACACACCTGACAGCCATGGGCAGAGGGCAGCTGGAGCCCCATCTGCTTCATTTCACTGAAGCTTTGGGAAGTCAAGATGGCAGGTGCTGCTAAAAGGAGGTATGAAATATATGGGGCAATAGCTTGGTGGGTCTGCTGACTTAAGAGAAATAAGAGCACTTTAGAATATCCAAGAAAAATAATTTTCATCCAGAAGTTTACAGGTAGAGACATAACTACCCTTTCCTATCTTTATCCTTGGCAAAAGAAAGGATATGAATTCATCTCTCTTAGCTTCCTCCATGGATTTCTAATCCTCTTCATTCACTCCCCTTCACCCCAGAGGAGTTGAAAGAGGCTCATGACTTCTCCTGAATACCTAATTGACTGTTCCTGCATTACTGATAAACCTGCAGCCAAAAGGGCTGGTGAATAAATGGGCTGAAATGAAGAAGATACTTTTGCATCCCTTCCAGAGATTCTGGGAGAAGAAGATGGACCAGAGAGAAAAAGAAGGAAATATTTCATAAAATTAAGTGCAGGGTAGGCAGAAGTTTACAGAGTGAAGTATGCTTTATTAAGCATAAAATTGCACCATTGCTATTAGGCCTGGTTCAGAAATGCAGAGATAAATATTTTCCACTGTGAGGGAGACTGGTGGTGTGGTATGAATCATCGTTTTTCACAAAAATAGTTTACTCTGGGGATCATATTCCACAAAGAATGGTGAGACAATATGTTTTCCTGGAGGCCAGGATATTTTCTAACCCACTGGTGCTGCTTTAGTACATTCAGGAATTCCCTTCGGCCTTTTGTCATTGCTTCACTTCTCCCCTGGGACACACTCTCCGACAGGTTGGCCCCCTCTGTATAAGTCATCCCTGTGAATGCTACCTTCACACTTCTTTGTGTTGTCTCCAGAAGGAGGAGAATAAAACCTTTGCCTCAACTCACGTTGTCTCAAGTCACATTATGTTAGGAGAAAAAAGATCAATACAGAAGTCAATTCAGAATTTTGATTTTTCTGGACACTTCCATCCTCCTTAAAGATGTACAAAGAAATAACATTAGTCTTAATCATAAAAAAAGTTCAATGTTTTAAAAAAAGGTATCATAGTGCAGGCTTTTTTCTGTAGCAAAATAAGTCTGAATGCTTCTCTGAACTCAAAATTTAATTAAAATCTACACTATGTTATTTTATTTTTTAATTGCTTCAGACTAAAGAATGTGCCCAGTATCAATGTCACAGAAGTCAATAAAAGTTCTTTTTCATTTCCCTGTGTCTCATCCCACACATCCACAGTTTTGGATACTGACACTTTGCAAAGCTCTATTCAAACCAGACACTGAGTCTCTTTGACACATTGAAAAGACTTTGTTTATCCTCATCTGGGAAAAGCGTGGTTTTCTTTCTCATAGCAGTAGTTCTTAAGGTTGAGAAGCAGCACGACGTGGGTGGCTCATTGAGGCACAGGGCACTCCACTGCCCTCAGCACCTTGGTGCCAGCAGTAGCAGCCGCCCATCGGATGTCAGCTTGTGTAGCAACAGGGCATTGCTGCTCTGCTCTGAAGAGCAGAGCACAGAGCGGCTTGCCGAGCTCCCTGGGAGCGGCGACACAGACAGGTGGATAACAGCCACAGCTGGGTCTCGGACAGTACAATGACAACGAGCTCCAGCATCATCCTAAACTGAGTCATCCTGCAGGTTTCATATTCATAACTCACCCTTTAACTCTTCTTCAGTTCTGTAACAATGATCTGTGGTACAAACATGACCTAGTGAGTTTATTGTTTAAGATTATCCATCACAGACGGCTTCTTTTTTTAAAAAAATGAACAGCAAGTTTTGCTTACTTGCCTAGTGACTACAGTAACGGCAGGAAAAACAAGCAAAGAAGAGGCAACGAAGGTAATCATAAATATCCACAGTCCTTCCTGAGTTACTTTTTTTGAAGCTGAAAACAAGCAGAGATGAAAGGAAATTCTACCATGCCTTCTGGGTTTGGAAATAAGGAGTATTTTGCCTAAGTCATGACTACAGAAGTCCAGATTATAACTGACTACTTGTTACATTTATTGATATGGACATATTGAAGAGCTAATTGAATATTGAAAATACTTTCTGCCACCAGCCAAAATAATTAAACCAGCAAGGATTGAAACATTTTAAAAATAGTGCCAATTCTCATAGAAGGACCAGCAGTAACTAAGCTCGCTAGGAAAGATAGATTTTCTATTTCTTTCTGCTAGGGATATTTTATAGATTATGTGCTTCATCATTTCCATTAGAAATTTCTTCTCCCTATATTTAAGCCCTTCCCCACTCAAATGTTGTTTGAGAGTACAGTTCTTTCTCCCTCAGTGGACAACCAGAAGACAGAAAAATTCCATTCTGGTGAGGAATTAACTTTCTCCTTTGGGAAAAAATGGGCTCAGGAGAACCAAAATAACAAACAAGCTAATTCTACAGCAGCTTCTGCTGAGAAGACAGGGGGAAATCACGCAGGACTCAGGCCGGTCAAGAATAAAATACCCTGTGTGTCACTAAGCTGGAAAATACTGCAGGTACTCACAGTGACGTGGGCCAGATTTGGAGAGAGGATCTTTTTAAAGGGATAAAACCAGAATCCTTAATTAAACAATTCAGAAAAAGTCAGCAAGGAGATCATTAGGGCAATTTCTTAAGTGGTCTTGGTCCAGAGAACTGGGAATATATTATCTCTCTGAGGATACTAAGGATTCAAGATAAAGAAATTATTATAAAAATCACACAAAAATTCAGAGATACTATAATAGTCCCAAGAAACTTTGTTCTAAAACCACATTCACAAGTAAGTAAGGTAAAATAATTGCCTCCATTTATTCCTTATTTATAAGCTACTCTTGGCAAAAAAAGGCTTTTTAATAGATATAGGACATAAAGAGCATGGTTATTTATAATTTTAGTAGAATTATATTTTCAGTTCACAACCCGAACAGAAAAAACTAAGATTTAATATTTGGCTTGTTTTTTAGCTCAGTATTGTTTTTCTATATACATGTAAACATATCTGTACACTTAAAAGTCCTTTTAGAACAACTATTAGCAATGAAAAAAATAATAAAGTTTTCTCAATTTTAAGAACATCAATCAGTTCTTCTTTGGAAATTCAATTCATTTTAACCACATGTATTGTACTGGCTAAAAGGAGCTATTTCTATAGATCCCAGATTCTGGATAGTTTGACTGTGAAAAATGGCTGTAAAATGTACCTAAATGAACAGCCAAAAACTGTCTACTGTGAAAAAAATAAAAAACAGACTTTCATTTTTTCTATTACTTCTCAGCATTCAAAGGTATTCCCAGAATTTGCTGGTGGTGCAGTCCCGCCGGCCCTTTGGTCTGGAAGAAGGGGTCCTGGGAAAGGACCTATCAAAACTTTTCCACGGGCCAGCATGACTCCTGCAAGCCTTCCAGCTGGATTAATGACCTTGGTCATAGCGTGCCAGTGGCTGAGGTCAGCTCTGCGCTTACAGGCATCACTGCCCAGCCAAAACAGACAGATGGTCATGGGGGGTCAGGTAGGGCAGATGAATTTCACTGTCAATGACAAACACTGTCAATGCAAAATAAGAAATATATCTTTTCTAAAGGAGAAAGTGATTCAAGAAAAAGTCGGTTATCTTCTCCTGAAAGCTGCTACACAGTACATTTCAGGCTTCTGGTTTTACTCTTCAGTTTCATGAAATTAGCAAAATATTATCCTATTTACTGGAAATCAATTGCATGGTGGAAGCAATGCTTTCCCAGACAGAGCAAAAAACTCGACAGTCAGAATGTTTATCCAGACATGTAAATGTGTATAAAACCTCCTCCTCACAATTTGCCATCTTTTGAATTCCCAAACTTACACACGAAACAACATGTGTCTTAAGGCTTTCCATCTCAACATCTTCATAAATACTAATGTAATCTAAGATTAATTAATGATGAAGAGTCTGAGGGGCTTATCGCTCTTAGTTTGCAATGTCAGAGAGAGAAGCCACCTCACCCTGGCAGAAAGGTAACACAAAGAAGCACGTAGATGAACAATAGCCATACTGTAGCTAATATACCAAAACATGTTATGTCAAAGTCCTGTGACAACTTAAAACATATTAAATTAGTTATATTTTCAGAAAGTAAATGCTTCATACTTTCTAGAAGGCCTAAAAATTCACTATGTGTCTTTGAAAATCTTAGTAATTTTGTGTATTCCAGACTTCTGTGTAACAATTTGCAATATGCAGAGTATTCATCTCTACAGAACTACAGTGATCTCCTGCAGCTTGTCTTCCAGTAACATTAGAGAGAGAGATAAGGTATTAACTTCCTGCTCTTTCTCTTCTTTCCTCTGGCAAATACAAATTTTTCCGCCAGCAAGTAAGCCTTCTCCAACACTTTTATAAACACAGACATATTTTTTCTTTTCACACATAAACAAGAAAATAAAAAAATCATTACATTAGTACAGTTTTCTCTCCTGCTCACCTGGAGAGAGAATTTTGACAAAGTCTTAGTTATTGACAGCTCAGCGTCTGCAGCAATACCAGCTTAGACAGAATTGTAGAAAAAATGCTTGCTTTTTCTGTTCAGTGAGAATCTGCATTTCTTGCTTACTCATTTTTTTCAATAAGACACACTTCACAGGGCAGTTTCTTCCTGCCATAAAGTCTCTTTCTCTCTTAAGAGGATACCTTGATTATTTTTTAACTTCTGGATCATTTTCACTTGCAAATGCTTTTTTAATGACAAACCATTTAAAGAGCAGATGAATATTATCACCCTTGTTTTACAAATAGAAAACTATCACACCAAAAAACTGCAGAGCTAATCAAAGGTCTTGCACCACAGCTGAGAACCCCCATATCCTCATTTCCAGGGCAGCGTTTGAACATCTCTCCCTCACTCTGCTGCCTCTGTTTCAAGAGCAGCTTAAATCAGAGATTGCACTTATACATCAGTTGATATGAAAGCAGGATGATGCATTAAATGTTTTGATAAAGGCAAAATACTCTCCTCTCTCAAAAATATGAAGTGTAGATAAAAAAAGGAAGGAGATTTATCAGACATCCTGAAACTCCTATTCCATGTAGCCCAGAATCCAGACTGCAGCTGATGGCCAAAGGTTCCCTTCTCTGCATCCCACCTCAGGCTCCCAACACACTCCCTGTCAGTAAGTGATGAGAGGAAACATACCATAAGTTTCAGTGCATACATCTCACATTTTGAACTTGACAGTGATTCCATTCTGATTCCATTCAGAATTATCTCTTGCATAGTCTGTTACTACTGTTTAATTTTAATCTTTCATGAGAAAAGCAGTGCTTTTCAATTTTTTTAAAATGTTTAATAATTTAAAATGTTTCCCTTTAAAAATAGCAAAGTAATTGTATTAAGCTATTTAATAAAAGTTCGCTATTTGAACAGTCTTTGGTCATTTTTATTTTGACTGTATACCAGATGGGCTCCAATCACGGTCTTTAGAGGATGTGATAGATCCTGGCATCTGGTATTTAATACAAATTGAACATGTTCTTTCTAGAGGAACTACTCCTATCTAAAAAATATGCTGCATTATGTCAATGCTCAAATGATAAGCTGTATAGTAATCTTAAAATAAAATGACAAACGGGTTTACTTTCCTAGATCCTGCAGCAATTCAATTACATTTAAATATTCCATTTCAAAATTTAATTCTCAAATGCTAATTAAATAGTACAACCAATAACAGGATAGATCAAATATGAAGGTTTTCAATTGAGATTTCTGTTTGTAGAAAAACCCATAACAAAACAAGCCCCCTCCTAGCAGAAGTGAAGCATATAAAAAATTTAATCCATTTATGAGTAGAAATTCAATAGAAAATGAGATTAACAGTATTGAAAAAAACTAAAAAAGACATTGCAAAATACAAACTTTAGCATGTTGGGAATAAACAGATCTTTTTGAAAGACCTGCAGTCTCCTTTGAGGAAAATATTCACTGACATCTGACTTCAGTGTTAAATGTCAGTTGAAGTATTACAGATTCATAGGTTAATAGGCAATTTTTAGGTGAGTCAGCAGGAGAGGTTTGCACTAAACAGAATGTCTCTCTTTTCTTCATCTTTTGTGACAATGGGGTAAGAGAAGAAAATTACTACTAAGGGAATTTGCAAGGCCACAAAAAAAGTAGCAGGACTGAAAGGTTTGGTGAGTGTTGCAAACGTAAAGCTTTGCTAAAATACTGTTTAATCATTTGCACCTTGAATATCAGACAGTTTTTATTTTCTTGCAGTTTGTTGCTATTTCAGAGAAATAAGCTCTAAGAAGTTTCTCTAGAAGATTTGCTGTGCCAGATCCATCCATAAATGCCTGAGCTATTTGTTGAGAGCCCTATATGGACAGAATTAAGGAGAAGGGGAAGAAAACCATGGTCAGTGAGCTATCACTCTCTGCTGGCGCTCAAAAACTGGGAACCGCTGGTGCTGCATACATCCCAATAAACACCAAGGGTTAGCGGCGCTGTCTTTGGGCAGTGACGGCTGCCGGCACTTGAGCCTTGCCACTCTCTTGCCCCCTCTCTGGGTGCGGGAGTCGCAGATTCCTCTGATTCATTACAATAGAAATGCCCGGCAATCTAGCGAGCATGCCACAATTTATTCTTCGTGAAATATGGCCTCGAGTACAAAGTAACACATTCTGTTCAGAGTGAATATGCTTTCACATAACTAATGGAGACTTGCAAGATTAGAAGGTAGAAAACTGTTCCTTTCTGTGCTGATCTCACTGGATATTAAACTTTCTGTGAGTCCTATATCATGTAAAACATTTTTCTATTAGCTAAAGAAGCAAGTTGGCTGTAATAAGGATGCATTTTTAAAAGTGCTGTGAGAAAAGTAGCTTTAGGAATTTTGAAATAATGAAATAATGTGAATTAACATATTAATTGTACTAAAAATTCAGTAACATCTTTTCGCACTTGGTGTTTAGTGTTGCATCTTCGTTAGGAGGTTAGGAGAAAAATGTATTTGAATCCCACAGTAACTGTTGAATCACCTTTTGATTCGGTGTGCTGACATAAAACATACGCTCTGTAGACAAGAGCAGAAAGAAATGCAATAAAAGAAATAAGCACACACATTTTGCTTGGAAGGATTGAAACAAAAATAATAGAGGTGGATCTGGCAACAGGCACTGATCAAGGAAGAGAGAAATAATTTAGCAAGAGGTTCTGGTCGAAAACAGTTGCTATGGATGGGAGCTTTTGTATCGGTTTCAGTGGGTTTTGTATCTGCTCCATGTTTGAACATGCTGTATTTTAGAGGGAAAAGAGACTACACCAGATAAGAGGCATGAAGCCAATTTTCCCTCCATTCCCTCGGTGTAAATCCAGACTAAGTCATGAAAGATTTACAGTGGTAGGCTGGCAAGCAACATTTGATCCACAAATTAGAAGATATAAAACTGAGATGAAGAAGGAAGAAGGAGAGATATAGAGCTAGAGTGTGTCCTAAAGGACAAAAAGAGTGTCTCAGGTAAAAGAAAAAAGAAAGCTATCACCTTTCAATTAAAAATAAATGTTAAGTAACCCTAAACAGAAGAAGCAAACCATGCAGTAAAATTTTGTAAAGTTTCCCAACACAGAGTAACAGGTTATATTAATATTTCTAAAAGGCTAAGACAAACAAAAAAGAAGAGCATAAAAATGAATAATTTAAGAGCAGCACTGAAGAAGATAAGTCTGTATGTTACTTTGCACTTCTTTTTCTAGTGAATCTTTTTCTATCTCTTTCTTCTTTGTTTGCACTGGCACCCCACTTCTTTTTCTCTCTCTCAAAGGGAAAAAAAAGAGGAGTAAGTAACATTATAGGGGATAACTGATTAACTATGTTGACTGTTGTCATGGTTTAACCCCAGCTGGCAACTATGCATGACCCAGCCACTTGCTCACTCCCCCACAATGGGATGGGGGAGAGAATCAGAAGCGTATAAGTGAGAAAACTTGTGGATCGAGATAAAGACAGTTTAATAGGGAAAGCAAAAGCCGTGCACACAAGCAAAGCAAAGCAAGGAATTCATTCACTCCTTCCCATGGGCAGGCAGGTGTTCAGCCATCTCCAGGAAAGCAGGGCTCCATCATGTGTAACAGTTACTTGGGAAGACAAACGCCAATACTCTGAATGTCCCCCCTGTCCTTCTTCTTCCCACAGATTTATATGCTGATTGTGACATCCTATGGTATGGAATATCCCTTTGGTCAGTTGGGCTCAGCTGTCCCAGCTGTGTCCCCTCCCAACTTCTTGTGCACCTCCAGCCTCCTTGCTGGCAGGGCAGTGTGAGAAGCTGAAAAGTCCTTGACTTAGTGTAAGCACTGCACAACAACAACTAAAACATTAGTGTATTATCAACATTATTCTAGCACAAATCCAAAACATAGCCTCATACTAGCTACTATGAAGAAAATTAACTCTATCCCAGCCAAAACCAGCACACTGTACAACAATTCTATGGTTATATCCCAGCAGAAAGTGTTCAATAGCACATTTAAGACATACAGGTGAAAAATGCCTGCACTTATTTCCTAGCAAAAGACACAGAGATAGAATGCTGAGTAGCCCAAAACATAAATTAAGGTATATGGTATATGCAGAAAGTTCACTTTTGCACTTTCTAAAATATTGTACTGTTTTGCCTCTCGCTATTACCCAGCTATAAATTATAGTAGCCTACACTGCTGTTCTAGAAAAATGGCACAGATGGTCTATACTGGATTAGCAGAAGCGACAAGCCCTTTAACCAAAGGAGAGAGGCAGACAGTTACAGAAAAATATCTACTCTGCCCTTTGAACTAGGGACATTTACTTGGTAAGAGATATCTCCATGTCATACCATAGTTTCTTGACAGTTCAACATTCAGTTATAGCCCTCAGCTTAAGGAAACATTTAGCATTACCAGAAACTCTGGTTGACCTTTTCTTATTATGAAAGAAGAAAGGGTCACTTTCACTATGATGTGCTGATGAAGTTTATTTAAAGGCTGTTGTTACATAAAAAAAAGGACATGGAAAGGCAAAAAGGTCCTGGGGGCACTGCACTTCAGGCTGACTTACATTTGTTCATTGAATCTTTGCATTTTCCTGCCTACCTTATACATGTTTTGTCTTGGTTATATACTTGGCATCTAAAGGCTTGGCACTCGTAGGAAAATTAGAACAGTAGGGGTCTGGTCTGTAACTGGGCTTTTGGCAATACAGCTATGAGTTATAATAATAACAATAGCACTATCTTGTGTGATCATGTCAGTGGTGCTGCTTTTAGTTGTAAACAGATTTTTGTAAATAAATATGTAAACAATAGAAATATTCAAATAAATTCTTTGGCTGCTTTCAATCAGCCTGGCAAAATCACCTTTTCTGTTATAATAAAATTGTGATATAAAATCATATAGTACAGAATCTGAAAAAATCAGTATGTTAAATGAAAATAGCACGGTTTCTGTTAAGGTCATGACAAGATTCTTTATCTACCCGGAAATAACAAAAAAGGAAATCATAACATCACAGTGATGGTGGATTTTATGTTCATTTTCTATGCATAGCACAATATTCATTAGCTATGAATATTTAGAACCAAAATGGGTCACCATCAAATATTTTGACAAGATGTTTTGACATCTGGACTTGTTTTGAGACATGGCTCTGGCTCCCCTGCTAGCCAGATAACCTGGGGCATAGGGAGACAAACTGACACAAGACTCCAGTAGTCTTTGGGAAAATAGCAAATTATTTTGCAACAAAATGAAGATTTTATGGACTGTTTCTTTTCCTACATAGGTTCTCTGTTGCTTATGAGGTTTTCCTGATACACACTGTAATTGGGGCACTTCAAGCAAGAGCTAGGACTTTGGTGAAACCCTTTTGAAAGAGAATGACATAGGGATGACATATGAATGATGTTCAAAAACAATGACAGTCTAGATATTCTCTCTGTGCATATGTCACGTTTCTAAGTATTTAAATGGACTCACTTTTTAAACCAGCCTGGGAATCTAAACACAAAAATCCCTCAATTTATGCTAATAGGTATTATATAACTGTGGCTGAACAGCTTCAGCTATGAATTTTCCACTGAAACTATTACTGGCAGCCATAAAAGTTAAAAAATTAGAAGGCCCCAATCTCATAAAATAGTTTTCTAAATACCAGGAAGTTTCATTCTTTCTATACTTTACTGTAGCCATGAGAGCTCACTTTTTCAAGCTTTTGTCCCTAACTTGAAGAACTAAGTCTTCCTGGAGTGGAAGAAGCAAAAAGAAAAAAATTAACAAAGTGAGGCTCACAGCTCGACCATCTGATTTTAAAAACTGTATCTCAAAGTAATGTATAAAATACCACTGTTAAAATCGCAGTTGATACAATAGAGTTCATAACAGCTATTCCTCCCAATTATTAAATTAATTCACTTTTATGTCTTAAATCAAACTGTAAACTCCTCAGGGCATGGCACAATGCTTTTTCAATACAAAGTTGAATACAGAAGAGGCCCATTCCTAATTGGAATTCATCAGCTCTTCTGTAATATAAATAAAAACCATAATTAGAAATGTACTAAGATAAAAAGAAACAAAAGGTCCTGTAAATACCACTGAATGTTTCTATTATCCTGTGGCAGTAAAAATTCACTGCTCATTTTGTTACAGAGCGACTAAAGGTAGATACTTTTCAAGGCTCAAAGAAAAAGGAGTGAAGACTTCCGTGCGTACGTTCTCTTTCATTAAGCCAAGGACAAAACCAGACAGGGGAATGTGCTGGTTTTGGCTGGGATAGAGTTAACCGAGTAGGCTGGAGGTGCACAAGAAGTTGGGAGGGGACACAGCTGGGACAGCTGAGCCCAACTGACCAAAGGGATATTCCATACCATAGGATGTCACAATCAGCATATAAATCTGTGGGAAGAAGAAGGAAGGGGGGGACATTCAGAGTGATGGCGTTTGTCTTCCCAAGTAACCATTATGTGTGATGGAGCCCTGCTTTCCTGGACATGGCTGAACACCTGCCTGCTGATGAGTAGTGGTGAACGAATTCCTTGTTTTGCTTTGCTTGTGTGTGTGGCTTTTGCTTTCCCTATTAAACTGTCTTTATCTCAATCCACGAGTTTTCTCACTTACACGCTTCTGATTCTCTCCCCCATCCCATTGTGCGGGGAGTGAGTGGGCGGCTGGGTGGTGCTTAGTTGCTGGCTGGGGTTAAACCACAACACAGACCTGAACCAAAATTGAGAGGAACACATTAGAATCAGTCTGAAGGATCATCTTGATGTATTGTGAAACTTCACAGAATGTAAAGGCAAAAAAAATTTTAGTCATATAGCGTGTTAATTTTATTGAGGGAAATAAGTGTTATGAAAACAGCATCCCAACAGTCAAAGATCAGTGCTTAACCGTTCAATGCCTGAGAAGGTAGGTGTCAGTCAGACAGAAATGCTGGGATTAATCTTTACAGACTGGAAGACAGAATCACATATTAGCTACATCCCCATGAGAAGTGAATAAATAAAGTCTTTTGCATACTATACTCACTACAAATAAGACAAATCTATCCATCAGAGGGTAGATACATTGAACATAGCTCTGTTAGCTCTTTCCCTCTAACATAGCTCTGAAATTCATGCTACAGGCAACAGAAGGCATTTATTTACCTTCCAAACATAAGGCTATAAACATGACAGTTTAGAAGCACAAAAAAATATGCAAAGAAATGTTCTATCTGGCTAATGTTAATGCATAACCAGGATTTGCTTTATATACAAAATGCAGTAAGAAATAAATTAAATGACAGATGGCTTCTCCCTCACGCCTTGTATGTTGTAGCATGACTAGACAAACAATCTAAATCACTGGCAGATACGTGCTATGGAAACACTGTGCAGAGGTAGTTAATTACTCCTGCCAGAGAACAAAAATGCAATTGCATTATTTATTTTGAAATTACAAACATAGTAAACTGTGAAATAATCATTACTGGCATAAAGGTAATTCTGTGTTCATCTCCGGGAGTAATCAATAAATCCATGGATTCGGTAAATGACATTTCTTTATAAGTGAAAAAGAAGTGTATGAGTGAAAAAATATTTATAGAAGGTACATGAATGCTGCTGACATGAACCCAACAACATTAATCATCATCTTCTATTTAACTAGAGCCTTATGCAGGTATACAGAATACAAAACATATTCTGTTTTGCAAAAAAAGAGGGAAACAAATTAAAAATTTAAGAGGCAATCCAAGCATCAATAAATGTCAGCTCTCAAGTTTTTGGGGGCAATTACATGGACAGATTGTCCTTTCTTATAGTCTATGTTTTGCTATACCTCTTTTAGAGGTAGAGTTGTCACTACAAATAATGCATCTATTTCCTAGTCATAAAAGGAAAGAAACACCTTCAGAACTAAGGTTAAAAAAAAAATCTTACCCTCACTTCTGGCTGATTTTCTAGTTCAATACTAATTCTCCTTTGACAGAGGAGTAGGTGCTGCTGGAGCCACCTGTATTTCAAGATTTCAATGATGGACCTAGCAGAGTATATCCTCCTTTCCCCCATGATATTCAGGTGACGTGACTTGCTGGGACACATGGTACAGACCCCAGTTGGGATGGAGGAGGAGGGAGGGATGCATAAAGTTTTTTAACATCTAAGGAAATTCACACTCTGATAAAAATCCAGGTGACAGAGAAGGCAGCAAAAAGCGTTTATCACTTTTGTCAATTATGCTACATATTGGTCACTCTTTTAAGTCAAGCTGTCTATTCGATACATTAAAGTCTGTGTCATTCCTTACTGCCAGAACCCTGTTTAATGTACAGTAATGGACATGAAAGGAACCAGTCTATTTTCTGTACAAGTATTTTCTTAAAGATAAAAGTGGATGTTGGAAATTAAAACAGAAATGGTGAAGAAATATAGGGTGAACATATATTGCTTAAAGAGTCTTACTTGCCAACCATCTGTGCATAAATGTACCCTACAGCATATGTTTTCACCAAACAGGATAAGAATATGCTTCTACAATAGAGTGAATACTATTCTATTAGATATTTTTATGATTATAGCAGTAGGAAATTTTAAACTGAGAAAAAGAGTGCATTAAAGGTAGACAGACTTTACACAGTGCTATTAGTGCATAACGCAAATTATATTTGTGTCAGCTACTATGGTTTTAAATGCCAGAGGATCAGGGGAAGAAATTCTTTACTACATAATTTACCTCAGCTTGGTCAGACAACCGTTTCTGAACAGACTGCTGTATGTAAAGCAAAGGCAAGAATGATGATAAACAGAAACTGTGAATCATTCCTGGAGCATGTTCTGCATTTTGCTCACTGGAAATAATCAGCTGTCTCCATACATGTAGACTCCTGATACATAGGCTTACACAGTCTGGGACTCAAACTCCGTCTTACTCCTTGCTACTCAAAGAAATGCACTCCCTGGTTTACATAATGACAGAAGCAGGACACTATTGACAGGAATCATCACCTCTATTAACTCGACTGTACTGGCTACATCTGTAATTCAAACTCTCTGTCCTATAGTGAAAGCCTTCCAATGAATTATCTTGAGACACTGAGCAACTGTCTCTATAAGTACAACAATTATGTTCCCCTGGGCCAATGAAACTGCTGACTATTGGGGGAATGGACATATTTTTTATTAGGAATACTCTTCACTAGCTTGCAAAAAAGTATTCAACTCAAAGTAACTGTCAGATTTATTTAATTTTAATTTGGTTTAGTACTGTGAGGAATTATATGGAGGAGAGATACATGCAGACATGATGGTGATTCCTCTTCTCAAACACACTTAAAAAGTAACTGCATTTTGAATAATCATGATTTTTCAGGTAGCGTGCATTTACTAACAATTAATTAATTTATTCTGGTAATCAGAATATGGGTTATTATTTTATACTTGTAAAAAAATGAGGGGCTTTTTTCACCTTTGGTAATGGCCCACTTGAGATTAATTTATTCATCTTTAGAAAGCTGCAAGAGAAATCTTGCCACATTTGTGATTATAAGAGTAGTTAGAACTGAGATAATGATGAAGAAATGGGTCTCCATACAGATTTTACAGAATCCTGCAGCTCTCAGTAGGGCAAATATGTCATCCAAAATGCACCCCACCAAGAGAAAAAAATGGACATGATAATGAAGAAGAAAAGAAACAGCCATTTTTCATTTGTAGTCCAAGTTTTAACCTTAGTCTCCACACAGGACAACACATGGCAGTAAATTGTTAGTAGTGTTATATCAAAAAGGCAATGGAAGACAATGAAAGTAAAAAGAGTTCATAAGATTTCAAGAAGGTAAGTACCATAATCTCATTGTAATTTAATGAGAACCGGTCTTAACTCTCATCTTAGAAAAAATCTCTGAAGAATAAACATCTAAGAACTAAAAGGGTTGAAAGAGCAAGAGAGAATTACAAACATATAGAACATTCCTATGATATAATATTTGTATAATATTAAGCTTGAAACTGTCTAATATTCTGTTTCATTATACCACAAAATCAATTTCCCTGGGAGTGGTCACAGTCTGCTGTCACTCTCTCATATAAAAACACTAGATGAAATGTGTTTGTTATTGTCTCAGCTATTTGATACCTTTTAATGAAAATGCTGGTATAGCTTCATAGACTCACTAGGTGACCTATCTTAATTTCCTATATGTCTGTATTCAAAGAAAGTCAATCCCTTACAAAAAAACCCCAACAAATCCAGATTCAAAACAGGCTAATTAATGCCTGCACTTATAACCAACAGTTAGTATAAAGCTTGTTCTTACTTTTCCATAATGTGAAATTCATTCTTCCTGCAAAATATTTTCATTAATTCAAGAAAAAATATGCTGTCAATAGAGGGATATTTGTAAAAATATTTAGTGGAATGCTTTTCCTTTACATGCTTCCACACTAATAGTTATCAGGTTTACAGTTTTACTAGCAGAATTATAGGCTTGAGGTAAGCAGGCTTCCAAGATCATCCTTCAGAAGACTCAAAGTCAGGTTGGTAAGTACTGGGGTAAAGACACGGCATGAATTGAATCTGGAAATCAGTACTGTTTATGTTTAAATATTTTCTTTAATAAGTTTTAAACATGAACTACTGCAAAAGACACTACGTTTTGCCAAAAGAATGTTTAAGTGAGGTTCGATTAAGCAAAGTATGCAGATAACATCCATTTTCCTGTGCAAAAAGCATGCAGGTGGGGTCTTCTGCAGCCAGCCAGCTGTGACAATGCTCAGTCCCACACAGGCTGTCTGATGGGAGCTGCTCTTGCAGCCCTGCACGCTGAGCAGAAGGAAGATACAGGCATGTGCTCCAGTGCTTATACCTGGCTGGGGACTCCCGAGTGCCTCCTTCTACAGCACCCTAAAGTTTAGATGGTTTCCTCAGAAACTGTGTCTGAAAAATGGGGAAGAAACATTGCAAATGGGTTGGGGGGGATTTTCCTTAGCCCTGTCTTCCCTCCTTGCCCCTCTTCCCCCAGTAAAAAGATGCAAGTTCATGGGCATTAAGATGTAAAGAACAAATTTAGAAAAACTTGTCTTTTTTTTTCTTCCCCCTCAGAAAACTGAGGATTTATGAGAGAGAGAGATATCATGGAAAGCTTTTTCTAAAGCTTACTTGCAACTCATTGCAGTCCAGAGAGTAGAACTAAACAACATGATAACTGACTAAGACTAAAGTCCCAGAATTTTCATCCTCTGAAGTGTTTTTTAACATCTAATTTCAAGGAACAGGGCTTACTGTAGCTGCTGTAAATAAGTTTTCTGACTATGATTATGGAATAAGTCAGAATGTATGTAAGGATCGTTCACAGACCTTATCTGTGTACATGTCGGAGAATAATGTATTCTACCAGACACCCTTGGTATTGCAAGCATACTGCACATGCACGAGAAAAAAGAAAACACATCTGAGAGTTTGGAAGCATATTTCAATATAGGCTATAAGAGTGGACTAAAGAATGACGTGTTAATGTAAAAAAAAAAAAAGAAAAAGGAAAGTAAATACAATACATAAGGTTTATAGGAACAGAATTATTTCATACAAAAGATAATAAACATACAGAATAAACTGTCAAAATTGAAAGTCTGGATTTTGTCAGAAGACAGATGAATTTCACACAATAAGCAGTTAAGCTTTAAAGGGAATATATCAGACAATTGGAAAGGGTGGATACAGCCGTTCAAAAAAATATGAGCACTACAAAGAAAAGCTTCAAATCAAGGCTAAAAAAAACCCCAAAAAACAAAACCTGCCTGTAATGCTGGTGTTGCTGTGTTGTGCTGGAAGGGAAAGGCCTGGGGAATTTCACATTTGAAAATGAGCAAATTAACAAAATCTATGTTATGATCATAGTGTTTGAAGTCTGAGTCCTAAGAAAAATATCAACTCAATTCCATATGTTCAAAAAAGGAAGCAGATGATACATTTTATTAATTTACAAGAGAACTTCAATGATACTCAAAAATCTATGAATATGTATATTTTGAAGATGTCATAGTTCATGAAAGAATTTAAGAATGATTCACAAATATTGTATTTAAGAGGAGAGGAAGATCCCTTGTTATATATAAGTGCATAAAAATCCTCTACAAAGGTTACCGCAAATAAGCAAAGCAATGGAAATTAAGACTGGTCAGGAAAAAACTGTATGTGAGAAACCAGAACCTAGGGGGTTACCATGAACACTGAAACAAACAAGAGAATTCTTCAAACTTACCATTAAATAGAGAAGAATAAGGAAAAAAAGTAGGGCAACTACATTGTAAGGCTGGGTAGAGACTTAAGATTCCAAAAATGAAATTAAAACTATGAGTTCAATAGTTCAGTGATTTCCACAGTGGGGAGCCACAGTCAACAGATGTCAGTCTCATTATTTAACGCACTAGTGGAAGTATTTGAAGGATATAGCTGCAAGTGCTACAAAAAATACCTAATTAAACATCAATAAACACTACTTCAGACTTATTATAGACAATATTAGGCATATACTAACCATCACAACATAGATCTCATTAACTGAAATAGCTGACAAGACAATATAGTTTGGAGATTTGATTGTACATAAATGGCAGTTGGGTCATTAAAAACACCTCCTTTATAAACAATGTAAATTACTTTCCAGTTGTATTCAGGAGTTATATTTTGAAAGAAGAACTATTATTTCATGGAAAATAATTTACAGTGTTGCTAAGAAGGGCATGCTGATGCTCAGCACGGGCTCCTAAAGAGCGAGTTGTACTGACAGCTCCTGCAGCTGTACTCCACCGCAGCCTGGGCCCAGAGGGGCTGACCGCCTGAGGCAACCTGCCACCACTCCGCAGCCATCAGCCAGCTTGCAGGGACCTTAAAAGCCCATGACTAGCCCCTCACTTCCACATCTAAATGTAAAAGTCTACAGGTAAAGACATGGCGGTGGCAGGTCACTGGAGCAGCAACATAGGAAAATAAAAGAGAGTAGACACCTGACCTAGAACCTGGATGGAGTTTTTCCAGTTTAGGAAGACCAGTAGAGCCCCAGAAAAGAGATTCATATTTTTTACTGTCAGTATTGCACTTTTTTTTCCTGTAGGAAAATAAGGGATTTCATCTCCCGTGAAAAAGCGTAAGGATGTAGGATGGAATCCAGTACTGAGATGTGCACTGAGATACACAGAAACTGCATTTAAATGCAAGTGTCACAAAGATTAATGTGATAATGGGCAATGTAAAGCGTATAGAGGGATAAATAAGAAGTCTTACCATAGGGACCATTTTGTGAAAGTATATAGCAGCAAATAAATAAGTGAGAGCAGAGCATTCAGTAGCAGGGAGAATGAAAATGAGGGACTTCCTCTTAGGACTGCAAAGCAGGGAAATTTGCATTATTTCTGGCATACTAATCTAGTGTTTGCAGAAAATATAGATAAGTTCAAAATAGTCACAGGGCACAATATTTTCTTCTGAAGAAAAAAATTTTAAAGCAATTCAGAACAAAATGGAAGTAAGGTGTGAACTAAGAAATTAACGCCTTTAACCCCGTGTTTCACTAGTGGTCCCAAACTCTTATGTACTAGAAGTGCCAATGCTTTTTTCCTTTAATCCAACCTTTATTATCTTGATGTTTCCTTCTATCCCTCCCTCTCCTAGCCATTTCCTAATTTTGAAAATTGGGAAGGACAGGCTAGTTGCTATTCAGTGAGGGTTTGTAATTGTGTAGTTACACAAATAAAACACTTTTCATGGTTGCATGGTTTTAACACAGCAGCAGAACATGAAGTCAGTGAGAACTAAAACACTACAATCATTGTGGCCCCAAATCTGGTGTGAGGAACATGTTTGTGCCCCCACTCCTTCTTATAACATAGAGCAAAATCAGGATAAGCCAATATCAGAGAATAACTGGTTTGTAAAAATTAAAATGGATGGATTAATTTCTCTTCATTTTACAGTAAGTTATGTATATTGGGCACAAGCATTTGTATTTTTACAAATATAACCCATAACATTTTATGAAAAATTAAGTTCAGATGTCACCCTTGTCATAACTGTAGCCTGTTAGCAACCTCAAGAGTAATATTTTCTTTATGGTATAACCATATCCTACCTCTCATCTTGGGACACAGATGGAAGGGCAGACAAGAAGGAAGCAAATGTGGAAAAAAGAGGCCAATAATATGCACAAGAAACATTTATGAACTGGCAGAAAGTACATATTCAAATCAGCCACAGCACCTACATTAAAGGTAATGTTCCAAAAACACACTCCAGACATAACAAAATATTGAATCATCTTTTCTAGAACATTACATCATACAGTAAGTGTCTTTCTACTTGAATATCACACATTTCTATTGTTTTGGTTCATGAAAACAATATTCTCAATCTGATGCAGCAAAACATCTTTATGGAGATTGCACTCACACAATTAAATGGTACAAATCACTACAAATCCCTTGCTGTTACACAAGGATAAAAACAATTATAATTTTCAAGAAAGTAATTTAAGGACACATAACTTTCATGCCAACACTCCACTCTCCTACACACTGCATTTCTAAAACATAGTCACTCTAATGTTGTGGCTGGTAACACTTTCAAAGCCAAAGTTTTGAAAAATCCTTCATGTCATCTAGAATATGTAAAGTGCAATTCTAGTATGATGTTTGAAGACTGTTTTAATTTTTAATCTGGAAAGTATGAATGTCAACAAAACTGGAAGGCTGACATGGTGTACCTGTGAAATATATCTGTGATAAATGCATGCAAATTGATCCTCAGATGTTATAGGAATGTAAAAACAAAAAGGTTTTACCATGAGAATATGACTTTTTTCTTTTATGGATTGTTTCTCTCCGTTATATTTTGTTTTAAGAAACCTAGCTTACCCATAGAATAATTTCTCCTTTAGGTCCCACTTGGTATTTATCAAAGCCATTTGAAGACTGTCATTAACTTCCACTGCATTTAGACTAGCTGAATTAATTCATTTATTTGTAAAGAATTGCACACTCATGTTTACAAAATCATTTGCCTAAAAGTTCTAAAATTTAACAACAAGCAACTTGCTTTCAAAATGTATTTAAGCCTTTGCAGAAAGTAGTTCAAACATTGGCTTACGTAGCATTTGTAATTTCAGGTAAATTCTGTATCAGAAGGTGGGCTAGGAAGAGGGAGCAAAAGAACATCAAAGGATTGGTGCCCTCCTACCACACACTTTTATTCTCAATATCACGAGTACCATGTGGCATCCTGAAGTTAAAGGCCCCAGTCTACAGCTTGTAAGCTATGGGTGCATGAAAATAAGAGTTGCATCTTCCAAAATTTTGTCTCATATGTTTCTTAAACACTGTCACACACAGAGCCCAAAAGGACAATAATACTGAGTGCGCTCTTTATAGCTTACAGAGAACATCTCCTTCTTTTTCCACCATGCGCTATGCTGTCCACCTCCACATGTAATCCAAAATTGGCTACTTCTTCATTTTCTGCATTTCTGTAAACACACTGCATCTGTAATCTTTTCTTCCTATTCTTTAACCCTAATTTCCTCTCTCCATCCTCACTCACAGCAAATATCTGCAACTTGCTGTGTTTCTTCACTGAAGGAAAAAAATCCTTCCTTCTTCCCAGAAATAATGGTGTTTTGGTGTTTCTAAAGCAAACATTATAAATGCTTCTTGTCTCTCTTTAGTTTATGCCTGATCTCCTTTTACACAGTTTTTGCTGCCCTCACCAAAGGTCCAATTTGCAAAAAATAAACTGTATTATAATTGCATTGCATGATTTTGGAAGATGACAGTTAACCATGGGATCCCACTTTTGAGACATCAGACTTTTAATGTAAAATAAAAGCATCTGAAAATTAGGATATTGTTTTGGTAGAGTAGTCCATCTTCAGCACAAAGACTATATCTCTCTCAGATATAGTTTCTAGTAATAAATGAAAATATGAGGGATTGAGGGTTTTTAAAAGATTTGAGTATTTATGCTTTTTTGTATTGCTTGCTTGAAAAGAATGTGAGGGGTTTTGACTTATTTAACAGAAACAGGTATGTGGTATATTTTATTTAATTATTTGACGGTAACGTACATTTAAAAATTGTCTATATTTTAGTTCTTGAGAAAGCAAGTACATATCGCTATGAACCAGAGAATATTGGCAGATGCAAAAAAGGAAGATATTTTATATGAGTTCATTGAATACATTACTGTAAAAATATAATATAGCTTTTTACTAGCTTTTAGTTTCATATATGGCTTGTAATGTTCATACGTCATTTGTAAAAGGATATTTTCAGATACATTGCACCATATTGTCAAGACAGTAGAGGCGCTACTGGTTATTGTTCCGGGAACACATAGAGAACAAAATACCTGCCTTAATCTTCAACTTGGCTTTCATGAATCAGACAAAGCACAAATACAGAAAGGCAAAATTTGTCCCATTCACCAATATGAAGTTATGTCAGGGATGAATTTGGCCCACTGTCTACCTGCAACACAGATTTATTGGTCACACTGTGATGGTTTTTTAGATATGGCTTTCCCACAGTATGAGCCAGCAAGCTGTTCAGTATGGCCACTGTGCTCTTGCCAAAAAGGCTGATTTGGAAATCTAGTTCTGAAATAGACAAATAAGTGATCCTTTGTTCAATGATATGTGAATGTCTTTGATCCCCATAGAAGTCTTTCTTTAGTCTTTTAACTAATCATTTAGCCTAAAATAATCTGATATTTTTACATTAAATGTAGCCAATGTTTCTTTGATACAGTCTGTAATACAATATAACTGATAAATGAATTTTCATAATACAAATAGAGAGGAAATTATATTAAAAAGTTAAGAAAATGGTATGAGCAGATAAAAGGCAATGGACTGAAACGAAAACAAATAGGAAAGGCAGCTTAACTTCTCACCAACAGAACAGCCTCTCCTAGATTTCTCCTGGGGGTTTTGTTGTTGTTGTTTTTAACAAGATTCTTTCTGTAGTGTGTTCCTGATTAAATGATACATATTGCACTTGAATGCTAAAAAGAAATCTTAGCCAACCAAATATAAACAACAAAACAAAGTCAAAATCTGTATCAGAAATTAATTTTCCAGTTGCTCCACTTGAATGTATGTCTTACAATTCATTGACGAAATATGTTTCCCAGTTATCCCAGTTTCCCATCTTCCTACATTTGTAAAAGATCTGCGTGAAATGTAATGTTTTCTTGATCAAATCATCAAAGGATACTAAATATCAACATATCTCCATCTGAAACCTTTCTTTTTTTGGGTTTTAACATTATATGATTAATTAAAAATTGCATCGCTAGAATCAGTGTGAGGGATAATGCTGGAATGCTATTTTCAGGCATGAGCTAAAAGTGCTCTAAGAAAACTCTCTTCTTTAACATACATACATACTTATATAATAACTTTTTTTGTTTTATTAGAGAGTTCAGAAATAGCAAAACCAGAAAGAGTACACGTGACTTTCAGTGAGGAAAAGAACAGCAAGAGAGAATGTTGCATTCCTGTGCTATTGCAGGATGAATTATTGCCAAGTGCTCTCTGTAAGATCTTGTAGGAGTGGCAAGAGAGATCATGTAAAAAGTTCTTATGGTTCATAGTCTCCTTAAATTTCCTGAAAGCAGGCAAATTTTTGAGGGTTAAAAATAAAGGGCTTTTTGCTCTTAAGTGGGGACATTGAAATGCCTAAAGTAAAGCATATATGCAAGCTCATTAGTGACTTTCCTCTAGTAACAGGAAGTATAAATTTGTATATCTTATATGTTTAAGGTTAAAAGCATCATTGCTCAAAGAATAAATCACCTTTGAGCTTAAGGAATCCAAATATTACACCGCCAATAAAATGAAACAGGAATAGTAAGAAGACTTTTGAAAACAATGGCTTTTGCATTTACTGTCCTCAGGAAAAAAAATAAAATATCAGTATTCACAAAAGATTGCCAAAGATCAAAGAGGATCAGAGAGGTAAATCAATGTGTATTATTTTAGTCTTTCAGACTCTTTCTGTCTTCCATTTCCTGCTTTTCTTTTGAATTTTTATGTTGTGTAAATTATTGCTGCATGTGTCTTTATAATTTTATGACTTTCAGTAATCCAAAGGATCGAACCAGGTAGTTAGAATTGAAATAAAACACTTGTTAGCTATGACCTGAAAATCAGCAATAGGAGCAATTACACATATATGTATAATCTAACACAGCTTTTGTATTGCGTAGTAATAACACTGTGCTCTTCCACTTCACTACCTAGTATCAGCAACGGTAGCTCCATGTAATTGATACTGCTGACTGCTTGATCTGGAGTAAAAGTCAACTTTTTCCATGTCTAGTTTGAGTATTTTTCATGCCTCTGTTTTATGGTACATTCTGCAAGCTCTGTAATGGGAGTTACAGAAACCCAGATGAATAGGTTTGGCATTCTAATTGGCATTGGAGAGACGGGGTGGTCATGGACACGACTGATTGTGTCAGATGGAGGGGGAAAAAGTCAGGAAATTTCTTGAATGGCTTGAAACTAAAAATTTCCTGAAAGGTGACTGAATCGCTAACAGTGTGGTTCCTTTTTTTTTTCTTTCTCTGGGGATCTAGACATGCTCGTAGACATGCAAGGGCAAAAAAACCCCTGTTTTTAAGAAAGGTGAAGCACAGCCTTTTTTTTGTTCATTATATTATGTATCTATCTCCAACATTTTGCAGAAAAGACAAAGAATCTAGAAGCTTTTAAATACATTACACTGAAAAAGCATTTAACAGTGATACAAGAGTTTAAAATAATAATAAAAGAAAATTAAAACGAAAAAGAAAACCTGAAGAACTCTCAGTAGAACTCATTGGACCAGACCAGGAAAAGATTCACAAGGTTTTTTTAGTGTGCAGACATTTTGCCTCCATTTTCTGTAGCTGCTGCTAAAATAAAATCAGCGATGTTTAAGTTTATGTAATCAAAAAGTACATAGAGACCACAGTCTCAGCTGCAGGTAGCAGTTCTGTGCATTTTAGGAAAGGGAGTGGAAGACTAGCTTTAATCTAATTTTCCAGTTTTCTAATGCTTGCCATGACAGAAGCCATTACAAGCCAAAGCATAATTCAAAACCGCCTTGAAGGTGCTTTAAAATTAAACCAGTTTCAGAAATCTCACAGACCCCTGTGCCAGCTGGGGATGGGAAGGACATGACATCCAAACATGTAGCTTTGAAAAACGAACATGATTCCTAGAGAATCATGCTGTTAGGAAAAAGCTCCATTTATGAAGTGCCTAAAACTGCACAGCAAGCTCAACAAAACCCAGCCTGCCAGCTGTCAGTCTGCTATTTGGGTATCACACATTCATTTGGAGACTGGGATAGTTACGGAGCACGTGGAAACTCTCATAGTGGGAACAGCTGTAACAGAGATCATGGTTAGTACAGGTCTTTGCCACAGAATCTGAACATTTCAATTGCTAAGGACTATTAGTACAAACGTGGCTCCAGACGCTCTGCTGCAGCCTGAAGTTGTGGTACATGGACAGGAAAAGATTCATGCACAGCTCAGCCTTCTACCCGGCTCTTAGGGCACCAGGAGATAGAAATAAAAGGGAGAAAAGAAGAAATACTTCGATTTTTGGTTACACTGCAATTCTGTTGCTGTGTATGTTTGAATAATATACTTCCTGTAGCATAATAACCCCCTAGCCTGTTTTTAGCAGTCTGCCTACAATAGAGAATGAGTAACAGGATTAGAAACATCTTTATTACAATTTTATTCCCTCTCTGTGCCATTTTTCTCAGCACTTTACTGCTTTCCTGTTTCTGTCCAGGATAATAAAAGAATGGGATACCTCTCCTCTTATCCAACTATTCAGCTGATACTAAGAGGGTAATAAAAGAATGATTCAATGTCCATTTGGAAAATCAATCAAAGTGGATTTTGATCTATTCTTAAAGGCCTACAAATCAGCTGAAAAAAATCATTACATAAATCCAAATTCGCAGTCCCTTTCAGTAACGTGGATAGGCGTAAATATACATGACTAGATTTTTAAGGGAACTTACAGCTCTTAACAACAGACATCAAATGGCATTTTCAAAGTTACCTAAGTATCTAATTCTCATTGGTGCTTATCTGCATCTTCATGAGCCTAAGTACTATAAAAAATCCATCCTTTGATCATCATCAAGTGCATAAGGAAACTCTCAAAAGCAAGTAAATAGCTGACAGATATTCATTCAGAGGTAGGAGGGAGCAGATAGAACAGAATTAGTAATTTAAAAGAACAGGTCATTTCATAAATAATCTGCATTCTCTTTGACTGTCAGGAACAAATGCCTCAAGTAAGCAGAAGTTATATAATTTTTATTCCCTAGAAAAGTCTTTAGTCTTAGTCTGATTTAGGCATAGTCCTCAAAACACAATATGTTGTAGCCTGTATTTTCCAGTCTCACTTACCCTAAAGAAGAAGAAGAAAACAGAAAAAACATGTGTTCTGATTCCTTTCAGTCTCTTACAGTAAATTTAGGCTACTGCACTTTAGGATGTAAGCATCTGCCCAGTCCTTTGAGAGCCAATGATTTCCTTTACATTTCCTGCTCCTTTATGTTATATTTTTGAGAACGTTTATCTTATTCTGCTTTTCCACAGCAGAAATATTATTTCTTCTCATAAGAGAAGAAATTGTTCTGCCAAAAATTCAAATAACTTACTTTCTGCCAAGAATTCGACTAACTTTTTTTAAACTCCATTTCTTGTGGAAGATGGATACACTTCCGTCTTCTAGATAGCATTTGAAAATGGCATGCAAATTCCTGCATATTACTTAAATTGGTAGAAATGAAATTGTGTTTGTCACTGAAAGCATTCAGAAGAAAAATGGAAAGCAAGTTGCTTTTAGGTCAAAAAAGAGTTTGAATTTTCTTGAAATTGCATTGTGCAATTATGAAACATTTCTTTCTCAGGACTCACCACGTCTGTTGTGCCTGCTTTATTGCTGTGATCTGTAAGAAAAGAGGCTATATTCCTTTTCTCTCTCACTGAGGTTTTATATTTGTTCTTTCTTCTTGGCTTCTGAAAGTTATTCCTGTTTAAAAATAGAGATGCTTTTGTCTAGTCTCTATGTAGACAAACAAATAAGCACCTCCACCAGAAGCGTGGTCTCTGCATTTCCTGTTCTCTAAGGAAAACAGGGACTATTCACCTTTGTTATCTTCAGGAAAAGCACCAATGACAGGATTTTCTTATTATTATTTGATAGAGTATAAATGCAACAGTGAAATGTCTGTCACATGAGCTTGTATGACTGCAGAACTCTGTTCCGTGGAGTTCATTTACAAAAGGCACTTCCATCGCTCAAGGTTTTGAATGATATATAGAGAGAGTACAAACTACCTTTAAAGGTTTATCTACATTGCTAATTTCAAATAACCTACTAATAAATGATAAATATCTTTAGCTTCCTCACTAGCCAAGTCAAACTCAACAGTATTTCTATTTACTCAAAAATTGAAGCATGAATAACTTATACAAATGAGCATGTGTTTTCTCAATTCAGCAGGTGATAAACTATAGGGAAAATGCTGTCTTTACAAAAATCCAGTATCATTTAAGGCAAAACAAAACTAAATTCATGGCAGTGTGTTAGAAAAAGGAAGAAAATAAGTATGTTTGATAGTTTGCATCAACAAAGTTCACATTTAATCTGTATTCTTATCATGTAACTCTAATGTTTGGTTTTATGACACCTGGATGCTAATTTTGCTTGGCTAACAAATTTTCTGGCTGTGTACATGAAAGAAATGACTTTTTGTGGGAATATAGAAGCCTTTTAATTACTCAAATTCACAATATAGCTATCATCATGGATTCCAGACTTCAGCTTCCTGATGCATAAATCAAAACCAAAGCTGGATTCAGTTGCTCACCTATAAGCACCTAGTGCCATGCTGAAACATCAGCATGAGGTCAGCAGATACGGTGCAGGACCCATGGGAAACTCACTCCCTCCTGGAGGAGTAGCTGGAGACCCAGCAGCAGACGCCAGGGCACTTCAGAGGACACTAGACAGCTATGCTCGGGCAGCTGAACAGTCTCAGGAGTCTTCAATGCCGGCAAATGCTACAGACTTTTCTTTCTGACAGGAAACTACAGCAACACATTCAACTTGGGATAAAACCTGAAAGTCATACCAAAGCTTTAATGATGTCAGAGAAGGCAGAAGAGACTTATAGATGGGTAGGATTTTTCTGAAACTAAATGGAAAATTCTAAAAACTGGCCCAAAAGAAAGAATTTTTAATGAAATATTGAAATGTTTCTGATATCATCTATAGCAACTTATAAAATCAGTTTTGTTATTTTACATAAGTCAGGAAAGATAGAAAAAAAGATTGAGAATATTATCACCGTCAGATAAATAAGGTTACCCTTAAGGAATGAATAAAACTCTTTTCTTGGGTAGAGAGTAGAACAGAAATTCTGCATTTCGTATATTTAATTCTATGATGACAAATGCAACATTTTACATAAAAAGAAAATCAATAATAAAATATAGAATATTTAGCTTCATCTATAAACTATCTCTTTTTTAAAAAAAAATCTTTTTTTTATGAGACTATCCAGGCCCAATCTAAAGGCCCAAGCTTAGACATCAATGGCAAAGACACTAAAGTGTTTGTTCCTTGCACTTATAATGGGATGATACATTCCATTGTTATAGGATTAGTAGAATTAGTAATGGATTAGTAATAGTAGAATTAGTAATGAGTCTGTAATTAAAGAATGTTTTTAAAACATTTGTTGCCATTTTTAAATAACTGATTCTCTGAAGATGCTGTCTCTGGTATTGACTATGCAAACCTTGTGCTCAGCCTACACGAAAGAGACAAATAGAAAGCCGTGTTTTTATATCATTGTACATAAAGCCTATTCAGTAGCTACTTTACTTTCCATGTTTTATGATCCGAATCTTGCAGTTTCTCCCATCTTTTAGTCTTTAATAATGCTTAAAAGTGCAAAACACAGTGAAATTGTTATTTTCCACTTTTTTTTTAACCAAATATATTCCTTGAGATTACTATTAATGTCTGAAATACTAGTCTATACACCAGTGAAAAAAAATTAAAGCTAACCTTCCATCTAAATCATCATCATTATGGACTTATTTTCAAGAATGTAAAACAGTGTCTACATTAAACTGTCAAAACTTTGAACTGGAAAATAATTTACTACAACCTGATAAAAAATCTGGGGAGGAAAACAATGTCTAGATGTGCACTGCCACCAGAGGATAAATGACAGAATCTGCATGAATTTTAAAAACAGCAGGGGAAAAAAACTCCAGAATACATGACACTTTGCACTAATAGTATACCTAAATTAATCTGACAGTTAAGTTTTATCAACACTAGCACAAATGATCTGAAACTATTTTTTTTTTCTTACAGATGAACTAAAAAAGATGACAACAAAGTGAAATAGCTCAGCTAAAGTGACATTCTGGGGCAAATTAATACATGAGGTGTTTTTAAATAGAAAATATAGACTCATAGAATCATTTAGGTTGGAAAAGGCCTTTAAGATTGTCAAGTCCAATCATTAACCTAGCACTGCCAAGTCCACCACTAAACCATGTCCCTAAGTGCCACATCTACACATCTTTTGAATACCTCCAGGGATGGCAACTCAACCATTTCTCTGGGCAGCCTGTTCCAATGCTTGACAACCCTTTCAGTGAAGAATTTTTCCTAATATCCAATCTAAACCTCCCCTGACGCAACTTGAGGCCGTTTCCTCTTGTCCTATCGCTTGTTACTTGGGAGAAGAGACCAACATCTGAGAGACAAAAAAAATTTTCTTTCCAGTGCTCATGGTACCTAGCCAACCCCTTCTGCTTAAACTGCTTTTAATGTCTGACTAATTGATAGTCAGGGGCAAAATTAAAGTCTCACACTCTGTCTTGCCAATTCAAGGCATACATCTAAAATGTTGATTCGAACAGAATAAAACACCACATTTTACATTAGAAAGCTGTCACAGTCCTAGGCCATTTCTAATAAATAACTCCGGCATTTACAATGAAAGGGGAACAACGGCACAATAACAATTTGTCTGGCATCAGTCTGTTCAAAATTCCTTCGAAGGCGCGTTGAGAGGGAAGTCTGCAGCACAGTCCCCCAGGAGGCATTGGCATGTTTCATTATGACAGTCCTTGGCAGCTCATCAGTTCTACTCAGGAAGTGATCGGCCCCTTCCAGCAACCAAACTAATTTGTTCCCTATTCCAGCTTTTAGATTCTCCACCCTCTGGCCTTGTTCTTTTCTCTCCAAAGCAACCAAGGCAAACAATCCCATTCAGACTAGGCTCTGGGATATCCAAACCAACCAAAAGCAAAGGGCAGAGGTGTGCCATGTGCAGCATCACCTACAGTGCTACTATCTACCCAAGAACATGAAGGGAAGAAGGATCGCAACCACTTTTCCTTCATTATTAAAGATTTTTCACTAAACTGCATAAACATCTGTCAAAAGGTTTTAGAGGAAAGCATGTTCGACAGATATTTTTTAAGGTTGTTCTCTTTTAATGAAATCTGTCTCTCATTAAATTCATTCAGGTCACTTTCCATCCTTTCAGCCAAACAAGCTTTGAGTTGCCTTCAGAACAGTGCTTCATTAATGGAGAGCCTTGATATCTTTCTTGATTTAAATTTTGATCAGTCTGAATACCATTTCTGTGACGCTTCCTTAGCTGCTGTTCCGAATGAAATTGCATTGATTTGTTTCTACTTGGTATTATGTATTCAGGTGCAATTAAGCCATAACACATAGTTTCCATACTGAACTAAGAAACTTTGCAGAAGTAATCCTTCACTGGCCTTGCCACAATGGAAACTGTCTGCTTCTAGCTGAACAAAAACCTTGAGAATGCCTCTTGAGAACTGTTTGAAAGTCAAAACATTCCTGTCAAAAAAGACAGGAATCCTGTTGAATCCTGTTTTCCCTCATTAGTGGGATATAGGAGCTTAATACCTGGGATAATCTATTCATGGCAAAATCCCTGTTCCAGAAAAATCGGTAGCAAATGTTTGTCCCCAAGACTGGAATTTTATTCACACTATTTGTATGTTCTCTTTTTCTTCTGATTAATTTTCACAGATTATTTTTAAAATAGCTATTTATACCCAAATATTATAGATACAACCATGAGAAATGCTACAGTTATAATTCATGCAAGAATACTGGTCACTTAATAATTGTTGTTGGAAGTAGCTAATGGGCTCAATGAAGGTGATGGAGGCTGTACAATAGATCACATCTCATTTCAGTGATCTGGGAACAAGAGCTTTTGTGTCACTACTGAACCTTTCTGTTATTTTAACACATTAGGGTTTATACATTGTTTGACTGCATCTTTTATAACTGTATTAAATATATTCACTAATAAATGTCTGGAATGTGTCAAGAAAATAAGAGAATTGGACAAAGAAATCATTAAAATTCACAATCATGTAGTGTTTAATTTTAATCTATCAGTCCAGTTGCAGCCATCTGCACAATTAACTTGTCTGACCAAAGAGACGAAGAGGAGGCTTAGCTTGAACCTGGGCTTGAGAAAGGAATGTGATTCTGCACACGGGCAGAAGATTTTCTGCCAAAATAAGATCACTAAAATGGAATTCCCAGGACTACTTTTCTCTTGGCACCCCAATGATCAAGGAAGCAGACACAACTGGTAGATAGCTGCCGTAAGGACTGAAAAATGAAACAGAAGCGTATGATCTACCATGTCTGGTTGAGAATTCAGTAGTGCTTCACCCAGTCCCAAAAAAACCTCCTGCTAAAAATTATTTGGGTTACATGGGTTTTAAAAAACTCAGCTAAATCATAGAACCTACCAAGCCTTATTGTCAGTGATTTTATTTTTCTTTTTTCCCCCTAAGTATCAGGCTTACTGATACAGCTCTCTGAAATTGAGAGCTGCCCAAGTCCGCATGAATGCCACAATCATTAATCATGAACATGACAGCAAAGCTCCTTGCAGCATGGGTTGTACCTTCCTCTGTATGCAATGCAGACATTCAATGAATAATAGAAAGTATCACAAGTCCTAAGTCTTTTGACTTCACTGTATAATTGCTCCAGGTATAAACATTGCCTAATAATCATCAAACTATCACTTAATATTTACTTTTTTTAATTTGTGCAGACATACTTTTACCTTCTCTTATAGGGACAAATATCAGCTACTAATGTCAGCTGTCTTTCTGGCTGGAATTTTTTAAGGAATTCAGGAAATTAGACACTTAGCTCTCCAAATTTTGAAATCTCAGCTGAAAAAAACTAGTAATCATTTACAGAAAATATTTTCCACCAGCAGTTTCTGTAATAGCATTTTGCTACTCTGCTCTCAATGCAGCAACAGCTTGCCCTGATACAGGGAATACTCAAAAGGCAAAGATATGTCAGAAACAGAAACGGCAGCAGCAGCTTAGCTCACACAAAGCTTTGGGATAAATGTTTTTATTGCCCGTAGTTCTGTGCTGTGAACTGTACACCACCCTTCACACTCACTATGGTAATACCATCCTTAACTATTGGAAACTCACCATCGTTAGGGGGAGTCTTGGTCTTTGCATTCTCTTCTAAAGATCATATCTTTTTTAAGAAATTTGCTATTTTAACCAGCATTTCTAATTTTTCATGCTTCATTTTAAATTCAAATAATGTATTTAGATGTCTAAACAAATGCATCAGGATTGAAAATATTGGCTGGTGTTTATAAACAGTCCAATGGTCTCCAGCTTTTCTCTTCTTTGATAACCATGACAAACCTTAACATGATGAGAGGGAGTGAGACAGAATGTAATAACATGATCCAAGCAGTGACGGGAAAGTAATAGTGTTGTGTAGTTACTATCAGTGACCTGATTTCAAGGGAAAGTTCTCATTAAATGTATGAATCCGGTTAGAGCATATTGACAGTGTATTGGGTTTGCATGTCAAAGTTTTGGTAGTGGAGGGCCAGAGGTGGGGCTTCAGAGTTAGCACTAGAAGCTGCTAGAAGCTTCTCCTATGTCCGATAGAGCCAATGCCAGCCAGCTCCAAGACAAACCTACTGCTAGTCAGGGCCGAGCTCAGCTATGGTGGTAGCACCTCTGGGATAACATATTTAAGAAGGGGGAAAAAAATATCTGCGCAACTGCAGCCGGAGAGAGGAGTGAGAATATGTGAGAGAAACAACTCTGCAGACACCAAGGCCAGTGAAGAAGGAGGGGGAGGAGGTGCTCCAGGCGCCAGAGCAGAGATTCCCCTGCAGCCTGTGGTGAAGACCATGGTGAGGCAGGCTGTCTCCCTGCAGCCCATGGAGGTTAGCAGTAGAGCAGATTAAGAATGGAGGACTCCATGCCAGAGCAGGTGGATGCCCAAAGGAGGCTGTGACCCCATGGGAAGCCTGCACTGGAGCAGGCTCCAGGCAGGACCTGTGAACCCATGAAGAGAGGAGCCCACACTGGAGCAGGTTTGCTGGCAGGACTTGTGACCCCGTGGGGAACACACGCTGGAGCAGTCTGTTCCTGAAGGACTGCACCCCGTGGAAGGGACCCACGCTGGAGCAGTCTGTTCCTGAAGGACTGCATCCTGTGGAAAGGACCCACGCTGGAGCAGTTCATGAAGAGCTGCAGCCTGTGGGAAGGACTCACGTTGGAGAAGTTCATGGAGGACTGTCTCCCATAGGAGGGATCCCATGCTGGAGCAGGGGGAGAGTGTGAGGAGTGCTCCCCCTGAGGGGGAAGAAGCGGCAGAGACAACGTGTGATGAACTGACCGCAACTCCATACCCTGTCCCCCTGCGCTGCTGGGGGGGAGGAGGTAGAGAAATCAGGAGTGAAGTTAAACCTGGGAAGAAGGAGGGGTGGGGGAAGGTTTTTTTAAGATTTGGGTTTATTTCTCATTATCCTACTCTGATTTGATTTGATTGGTAATAAATTAAACTAATTTCCCCAAGTCGAGTCTGTTTTGCCTGTGACAGTAATTGGTGAGTGATCTCTCCCTGTCCTTATCTCGACCCACGAGCCTTTTGTTGCATTTTATCTCCCCTGTCCAGCTGGGTAGGGGAGTGATAGAGCAGCTTTGGTGGGCACCTGGTGTCCATGCAGGGTCAACCCATCAGAGCCAGAAAGAGGAGATTCCACAGAAAAGAAAATCTCAGAGAATTTTTATTACAAATAGTGCATCGAAACTCTGAAAAACAAAAGTGAAATAATAAATCTTACTTATTCACAGGTATGTAGAACCTCCATATGCAGACGGTTGTCAAGATAGGATTTACATATAGGATTATATCACATTCTTTTAGATCTCAGTTCTTTAGAAAAAAAGTCTCTAGCTGTCCTTATGACTCATGTAGATTTGGTTATATAAACTGATCTCCAGTCGTCTGTTTTCTATAGTGAGTTTCTGCACTATAATAACCAACATAAATGCAACTCCTGCAAAAAATATAAAGCTATAAAATATGCAGTAATCTCTTTGTAGCTTGCTCAAATCTTGATCAAAACACGCTATGTACCACATCCCAAATCTCATCAAATATCCAACCTTGTTAAATCTAAAACCAGAGAGGCAGAAACAGCAGTACTCCAAGACATGTGAGTTTTTTCACAGGGTGTTCTGGCAGCTGAGCTGAGGGGACAACAACCGTCTACTGCCATGGAATCAAAGGCAGCTAAACAAAATTTCACTCTGCATCATCACTTTCTTCATTTACTGCCAGGAAGACTGAAAGCAATTCAAAAAGTTTCAAATTTTGTTTAGAATGGTCTCAATCTGACCTTTATTTTGAAATAATTTCTTCTTTATTTCTGTGTTGAAAATGAATTCTGAATTAAAATAACAATCATTGAACACCTTGTCAAACATTTGGGACTCCAGGATGAGGAAAAGGTCTATAGCTCTTCTCAGATTCTGGGATCATTTTCCATCTCTCACAAACTTTCCCATAGCAGTTTTGACTAGTCATTTAGGTCTCTATTCATTGCATCCTTATGTGAGTCTTTTAATCAGGGCCATTACCTCTACTTGTCCTCATTTAACCAACATAAAATATAGATAATGAAATATCCTTTCTACCTTAGATGTGTTTTGTGACTGCATGAAATCTTCTCAGGGAAAGCATCTTCTTTGATGCTACATTATTACAGTGCCCCATACTCATCCAAAAGTCAACAGGGGAGATTCATCTGATGTGTCAGAAGTCTCCAACTGTGTTGTTCCAAACTTCTATGAGCAGTGTGGAAAGCACTGGATCATATAAAATCTTATTGGATCCTTAATTAAAATGCTATAATAAAGCATTTGAAAATGCTTGGATTAAGGAATTTGTATGAAAAGAGACTTCCATGCATTGTCAATAACTTTGCATTATCATGAAAAATAAACTATTATCTCAATGTAATTACAATGCCATCATTTAAAGCTTTCCTGGTTTTCAACTTAACTCCTTTGTCAATCTAGCTCTATCCAGTTATCACTTCCCATGACTTCCCAGTACCCAGGTCTGCAACCCGTGAGTTATAGATTCCTCCAGCAAACAAGCTGTAACAACCGTCTGATTTTTGCCTTTTCATTGCTTCTTTCTCCTAGATTACAATGCAGTAAATGCCCAAACCTTGATAAATAGCTCCCTGTCATATTAACACTTCATTTCAGTGACATGCATCTTGTTCTCACTGAGGGCACTCAAAAAACTGTTTTTAATCTTCCTGGTTTGGTCAAACCACCCTCTACTTTAATTTTCCCACCAGTAACAGCCTTATAAAGTTGATACAGTTGCCTCATTTTTAGTATATCTTGAATATTTTAAGACTTGCCTACATTTTCACCCTTGTCTCTTCTTCACCTATTTTACCTTTCTTTCTGTAGTCTCACAGTATCCAAAACCCCTTCTCTTTGGCAGTTGATCATACCATCACTCTTGCTTTCTCAGAAAATTCTCAGTACTAACTTCTACAGAAAATCTTATAAAAAGGTAGCAATAATAACATTATACATATAGGCACAATTTTTAATCTGCACAAATGTACACAAAAATTAACCCAATGATCATATAATCTTAACTCCTGTCCATGCACCCAATCCTCATTTTAATTCTTTTTCTTGAACCAAATCTAAATTTGGTTTTGCAGTTCTTTTAAAGAAAGAATCACATCTAAATAGCTGCTTTGTGGACTTCTTTGAAGAGAAAGTTCTTTGCAAAATACAGCTAATCATATTCAGATTAGAAATAATGCGCACACTTTAAGAAAGTGCTTAGTATATGGAACAGGTATCTAGAAAAAGAACACTTTCCATACATTCACCATGTCTAGAAATCTTCAGATCAAGTTTGGTACTCTTCTAGAAGCAAACATTTCAATCTACAGTTCACATGTCGCAGGTTAGACAAGGAATTACACTACCTAATAATTGATTGTGTCTTTTACTTAAAAACCTTCTAGTGTATATTTCCTCTCAAAATGTAAACAGCATGCCAGTCCACATATGGCAGCTACAATCATGAACAGTTCGAGGAAACAACGAACTAGCAATTGATTAGAAGTAATAGATTTCAATGCAGCTCACCATGCATAAGACACATAGAACTTCTTTGAACTTGATAAAAAGACTAATTTATTTCTGTCTTTGGATAAGAACATCAAATGCCTATTAATACCATAGCTATTTCAAATACATTAATTCAATGGGGTTTTCTTTATAAATAGTTCTTGCAGGGCAAAGTCTTTAACTGCTGCTGGCAGTGGAATATTCACAGACATTTCAGCAACACAATCAGCTGGTCATATCTAGGGGAGAAAGTTGTCAAAGTAGTTGGCTTCAGGACTAACTTCAAACTTAATTCGGTAAATTCTATTCTATTCTATTTTATTCTCCTTTCCATTGGTAAAATAAATGGAAACATAAATCAAACTTGTTCTAAATATCTTTCTTGTTATTCTTGAATATAATACCTAGAGAAAAGGCAAACTATAGATTCCTGAAGGTTATTCAAAACTTGTTTGTGAGCTCTGAGCTGTTTTTTTTAGTTTCCAAGCTAAGTTCTATTGTAGAGCTACAATGTGGATAATGTGGATAACGGATAACTCTTTCTTCCGATACAAAAATAACCTTTCCCTCCCTCCTGTGTGATATTTCCAATTTATTGAAACAAATAACAGACTTCTATAAAATTTATTTTGCAACATGTTTTTCCAGTGCCATAAACTACTAAATCAGAGGAAATATAAATACTGTACACATCTTTTAATGTCTTTCAAGAACAACAACAACAATTACATTTTGTGTCAGCTTTGCAAGGTGGCTTTCACCAGGCCCAATGTTCCAGCATATAATTATGTCATTCAATTTTCAGTTTTGTTTTCTTTTTCTTTAAAGCACTTGCAAAAGCAACATCTAGGGAATTTCACAGCTGATGAAATCTTGGCCCTTAGATGGTGAATCACAGAACTCCCACTGATTTCAGCAGGGCCCGGAATCTCATTAATGCCTTTCAAAAACTACTATCCTATTAAATTAAATATAAAAAGGTACATTTAATTAATTATGCTTTTCCAAAATCTTCAGAAAAGCACAGCTCCTGACTTTCATTTCTCAAAGGCTCAGAAAGACAGGTCCTAGAGCTACTCAGATCAATGGTAAAATCCACATTACCTCCCCTGCCTTTGGGGAGAAATGGCAATATTTTATGTAATAATAGGCCTAAACCTGTTATTTCATTCAGGATTGTGCAAATAGTTCATTTAAAAAGAAAAAAAGAAAATATTCAATTAGCTATCAAAGAATATGTCTTTTCTTTTTCCATTCTATAAATAATGAACTTGATGGTACAAACAGCTTGGCCCCTGAAAAGTCAAAACAGTGTTAAATTCATTTGTGGTTCTTGGCAAAAAGTAGTGAGTATATTAAGCTAAACTTTTTTTCTGAAAAATCAGAAGATATGCATTCTCCTTAAGATTCATACCTTAAGCACCTGAGACCTCAGCTTCTGAAATGTAGACTCCCTCCTCACAGATAAAATCCCAGAGAATCAGCCACTGTATTTTTGATTGTGTTTACACAGACAGATTGCCCATGCAAGAAATCTTTTCTCATGTTATTTCTTTTCTAAAAATCAAGAACAGTCTAAGTACTAAGGGGAAACATTTATGGAGTGTATCATCAGTGAAGCACAGTGTAGTGAGCACCACAATAAAAAAAAAAAAAATTAGCTGGAGGCCTAAAATAAACTCATGTGGCTAAATCACACCCTGTGCATAAGTGCACTGGGGAATGATGTTATGCAGAGGCTTTCCCCTCTAGTGCACCCATATAAAGTAGCGGCAAGGCAAATTTCCTATTGTCCCAAAACATGCAAGCACATTAGAAGGTAGTAAGAGGAAAGCTTAGCTTCTTGTGTCAGTAAAGGAAATAATCCTGCTACTGCCTAGGAAACATAACTTTCCCCCTCCTAGCATGTTCCCTACCCTGTGAAGCAAATATTCACTCCCGTTTTCACTAAAGAAGAAATTAATTTGGTCTTATGCACCTTCACTCCTCCATCACACATGTTTTCTTACTCTGAGCCCTTCTGCCCATAAAGAAAAGGAAGACTCCTGGTCACAGTGTGAGCAGCCGCTCCTCACTGACGCTCTCTGCTCTTCAGGACATTAACTCTACGTGCAAAACATATCTCACATATGAAGGCTGGGTTTCCTCTCCCTCATGCACACGTTCCTGCTAAAATCCTCCACTGTGTAGGTGACCCTCGACTTAGTCAGCACTGACGTATGGAGGATGATTCCTTTTCTTTTCTATCGCCCAGCCACTCATCTGGCCTGTGGCACTGCTCCTTTCTTCAAAGTACAGTAACTATAAAGCACAATTACCTTTTCCGACTGCAAATTTGGGGTGCCATTCTCATCCAGCTCTTATTTTTGATCATTAGTTGAGGCATTTATTAAAACTTATCACTAAAATAATTTAAATAAATTACATAAAACAAGACGTGCTGATGGATACCAAAACACTATCCGAATACCCTCTCTCATTAAATGTTGACAACCTATATGTAGCTGTTAATTGTTAATATCTTTAGGTAGGTGATAAGACACTCGGTACATAAAACTGTGAAATACTTGCTCTCATGACAAAGTAAGTAAATTGCTTAGCCAGAGATAAAACCCAAGCATTCAAGAACTTGTCAAGGCTTTGTCTAACTATTGCTCAAATGCTTTCTCAATGAAGCAGAAGAGTACTTTGGAGGAACACAGCAAATAACTTGTGGTGCCAAAGCAAACCTCTCTACACTTTCCTACTGAACTCGGTCTTTAGTTATGGAGAAGCAAAACATATGCTCTGCTAAAAAGAAACTTTGCAGTATCTGCTTTTCAGGTCATCAGGTCATGGACTTTTTATCCGATATGTTGTTGTTGCTATTGATTCATTAATTCTATGGAGCTGCATGCACTTTTGCGTTCATTATTTTACCTCTCCTGAACTAGAATAGGTTACAAGGGTCAAAAGCTCTTTTTTTTAAAAAAAAAAAAGCCTTTTTTTTTAAAAAAAAGTCTCCTAAAAACAAACAGCCTATGAGATAAGGCTGTGCACAACAACGTTTGATGTATTACATCTCACTGGTATCTGACAACCCTTACTCCCCAGTGATGCAATTCTTTTCTAATAATTTATTCTCAGTCTATTAAAAGACAATTACAGATAACGCATCCAGGCAAGTGGTGAAGGATGTCCAGAATAGTACGTGTAGAAAGGTTATCAAAACACAATTCTCTAAAAAGAAGTGTGCTATTGATTTTTTAATCATTTCAGACAGAGACTGTTATATAGATTTTCTAAAGGATAGAACATAACTAGAAGAAGCTGGAAACGGATTTCCCTTTTGGTTCTTCATATGTCATAATAATAGATTTTTTTTTTTCATTTACTGCTAAGTAAAGAACATAGCTAGCCATTCAGAAGTCATCTTATGTTATCTAGAGACCTGATAGACTTTCAAATCTGTTGCTACTTTGAATGTTACCACATTCCATATTCCACACAACTCCCGATGAACAATTATTTTCACGTTATGCATAAATTAATACAAAATCAGAAGTAATCTTTGAAGCATTTGTTCTGTGCTGCTGCTATCATCTGGGCTTTCAGTTATAAGCTGGCCACAGAGTAAGATAGGACCTTTAATAGCATGCTGCTTCAGAAGACATTTCTGATGAAGTGGATTAGGTTGCCATTCAGAATCTGGAAATCAGGGGAACTTAGAGCATGCATACCTTTTTATTTGGATAGGGATGGATTTAAAAAGTGGTTTGCCTAATTAGGCTACACAGTTTCTGAGAGCATTTTACAAACTGTTAAATAGAAACCATTTACTAGGACATCTGGTCTAATAACTGTCTACCTATCTATATAGTCCCTATGACAATGCAAGATGCAGGGGGCAAGTACTTCACAAGACACATCAGCTGAACACACACAACACTGGAACTTAGCAAAATAAAATATTAAAGCAAGCATTGTACTTTAAAAATTTTACTTTTAACATTTTCACATAGTGAATGAAGGGGAATGGAGTCAGGAACAGGAAAACTCTGAGATAGTCCCTAATATTTCCAAAAATGATTTGACATTTTTAACATCCACTCTCAGAGCTGCTCATTGTAGACTATCACTAGTTTTCAGGCTTAAAATAGTAGAACATATCAACAGGTTTCCTTTCTTCTCTTCTGTACTGTAATTTCAATAGCCCTTTTGCCTGATGCCATAGCCAAGATGGCAGTATGAGATAATTCAAGTTCGGATGACTGGAAATTAGTTGATACACATTAGCATTGTTAGGAATCATGGTTGTCACTGCAGATGGAAATTTGAAGTACTCATCAAAGTACTAGAAAGCAAGCCCTTCTGAGTAAATCTGAGGTGACAGAGGTACTGTCACACCTTTGTCTTTAACCACATTGATCAGCTCCTCTGTCAGACTCCAAACAGGGCTTTTTCAAAAGGGAAGCTGCTCTCATGTGTGATATTGTCTATATGTAAAGGCTTTGCACAGTCAGATGGTTCTCCTTGCCCAACGTGTTGGCATATCACCACAGAAGCAGCCGTTGTTTTTGGCCCAGGTGGCAAACACCCGTAATGGCCATAGCCAGGCATGCTTCAGGAAGCAAGGAGTCCACATGTACATCCCATTGCCTGTTGCTATCTAGTACCTACCAGGCAAAGCAGTGATTTTAAATCAGTGGATTGTAGTCTTTTAAATATGTTGAAAAACTATTAAAACAGCACTGTTAAGCTTGATACAATGTAAATCTTAACATGAATGCACATCTGAGCAGGAATTGATCGGAAGAGCTATATAACTGCACTTATAATTATATACAAAGGAGGTCACTGACTTTTACTGTACTTCTCTGTACCTGTCATGGACTATCAAACCACTCGTATGGCAGTGTGTCTTATAAGAAGCCTTAGGTTTCAGGAAATCTTTCTGCTTGTTGGATTTCCTTCAGGTGGCAGAGGAAAGGAGACCAGGACAATGTGTGTTTGAACAGCAACAGCATCTCCACCACGGTCTTCAGAGATTAACAAAAGACTCTTTTCAAGAACACCAAACTCCAGGTTTCTGCATTTCAAGAGGGTTAAATAAGAATTTCCTTTGTGGTGCTCAGCCTCTATGCTGAGCCCTAGATATTACCTTTCCTTTCCTCTGAACTTAAAGTGTTGATCTTAAAACTGGAATATGCCATAAAGTCTTTACAAATTAACCATATTCCTGGATATACTGTTGACCTATAAAATAAATATCATGTAGTTTTCTTACAGTATGACTGCCCTGCCTATACAGTGTAGCTAAAAGGGTTTCATTTCAAATCACACACATTCATAATGCAAAAAAAAAAAAAAAAAAAAAGTGTGTGATTTAAAGCACAGCCTTGACCACACTAATAAATAATGAAGTTAGTTCAACATCTGAGATATGGAAATGGTATCAAATGCACTAACACATGCTAAATTCACCACTGTAACGGTACACTAATGATTTCTAGGACCACCGTGAACATCAGATATTTACAGTGTCCTGACGAGGTGGTTTGAACACTGTCCCAGTGCTTCCTGCTAGGTTACAATATGTTGGCGCTAGGTGACCTAGCAACCATTAGTTTGGAGAAGAACTGCATTATAAATCTCACATAAAGTTTCTTGTTAATGACTATGATTTTGCAGTATACAGTTTAAGTGCATATGCCCATGGCTCCCTCTTCTGGGTAATCCACACAGAAAATAAGAGCTACCCATTTAGAAGTGAAGAAAAATAGTAATAATAAAGAAGGGCATAGAAGGAGAAAAATTGAAAAAAAGAAATTTTAAAGTAAGATATTCTTTATCAAAATAGATTCATTTTCCTTCTCAATCTTTTTCCAATATTTTTTTCTTACATTTCATGACTATTTTACCTTGAAAGTATGATTTCAGCTACAAAAATTTTGTGAACAAAGTTGTCATATACATTGTTGTCAGAAATATACGGTCTTTTCTCCTTAATTGTTCTTTATCTCTTATTACAATGCATATCAGTGGTGGCAAATAATCTGTAAGAAACTGGACAAAAAAAGAGGACAGAACAGATTGGACCTACAATAGAAAATGTATGAGTGGATTAAAGAAACCAAATATTGACATAAAGTAGCTCAGATGAGTAGAGAGGTGCTTGCCATTGTTAATAACAGAACACATAAGAGGAATGTGGCCCATATTCATAGGGCCCGGGCCACTAAACAATGGTTAAGCCCACAAGAATAGGTTAAAAACATGAATTGAAAACAAAAATAAACTTAGAAACATTTCTCCTGAATGAAATACCATATTTTTGACATTTTAATAAAAACAGAATGAAAGCTTTTACAAGAAGCAAAAAAAAAAGTTTTTTTATTTTTTCAAGTCAGACAGAAAAGTTTCTTTTGGGTAAAATTTGTTTAGTTTAAAGGTTAAACAATTTGATCAATATATTCCAAAAGACATTTTTATTGAAAAATTGAAGTAGAAAATCAACTGTTTGTACTCGGTATATCTGAGGATGGATACAATCAACAGGATAAGACTTAGAACAATCTCATTTAAAGGCAACACCTTTACATTCTCAACTTTGAATATGAGGAGCTGAAGAGGTAAACAGAACTAAAAAAACCCAAACCACCACATTTAAATGGTTTCAATGAAAGGAGATATTAAATGGATATTCCATGACAGATAAATGAAAATCATTAACTAGTGGAATAACAACAAAGGGCATAAAATCCATCTCCTGAATCCAGTTTAGGAAGATAAATTAGCAATATAAATTAGCTTCAACAGCAACACTGCATTCTCATTAGGAACATAATTTCTTAAGAGTGTTAATAACTGAAGGATTTAAGCAGATGGACCAGAATTTCCACCTCATATAAGCCCTGAGAAATAGGATATTTCTTTTGTTCTTTTGATTGGCTAATCCAATGTAATTTATCAGGCGAGGAAACCCTGCTCATCAGTACTGTCTACACATAGTTTTCACAAAAGAAAAGAAAGTGCTTTGAGTACAGATTTAAAGGCCTATCTTTAGGGCCTCAGGTTACTTTTTAATTTAGATCTTTGGATTTTCAGATTTCCATAAGTTACTTTATTTTTCTTTCATAGATCTAAGTTCTCCTTATTAGAATGTAATACTACACATTAAGTTAAGGACAGAAAGGCAGCTAGTTAGAAAGAAGATTGAATATGAGATTAAATCTTTGAATTTCCTTATTTCATTCCTTAGTTTAATTACAACAATAATATAGAGATTCCTTTTTTCCTTCACGGAAAATATGAAAAAAAGAAAAAAGTAATCCAGCCTTTCTCAAAGAAAACTGCTGTCAAGTAATTTACAGTGAAACTAAGCCACATTCATTAACTTTTTAAGGGCTGCTGTGCAGACTTAGACAAAAACTAATAAAAATACAGAACTTAAAAAGCATAATTTAACAGTGAAATAGAACTCTTTAAAAAAGCTGAAAATTAAACGAGAATTGCTCCATAAGCAACATCAAAATATTGCATGATGATGGATAAAGATGACATTTACAAGGTTTGGTAGTGCGAAATGGTGAAGTTTACAGGAAATTAATCTAATATGGTAGACATATCATTTCTCACAGAGGCTGGATCATAATTCAACTGTCTTCACCTGACAAGGTCAAAATTTACCACAGCATACACTAGACAACTGTAACTTGAAGAGGCTTCATCACATCTTAAATCAGTTTCTGCATAATTTCAGATATAAAAATCTAATTCTGTGGCAACCAGAGGATCCATCCCTGCTATATTAAAAGGAAACTCTCCAAAACTTTTGATTAAAATATAATGAAGAGAAAAAAACACCCTATCTACTTAAAAAGCCTGTTCATAATTAATTTGAATTATCAGCAAGCAAGCGAATAGACAGTTTCCTAGGAAAGATAACACATAAAACAAAACCATCTATTTATTTCAGCATATCAGTTTTGTTGCAGACACCAGTTTCATTCTGATTAAGATGAAAACAATATGATCAATTTCATAAATATAGAGGTTCTCTTTAGGGTATAGATTTCAAAATCAGTGTATGCTGCATCTATTAAACCATAACTACAAATTCAGTTCCCATCTATTCTTATGGATTCTTCTGAAAGCACGATGCAAAAAAAATGAGATTCAAGACTAATTTTGTATTGTATTCAAGTAGAAAACGTTGTTATTCTTGATAAGTGCCCAATCATAAGACCACTGAAAAGGCTCCTTTGGTCAACATTAATGACCTTCAAAGAACTAAAGCATAGCTGTAACTTTTGGCATTGACCTACTCAGTAAACTACTCATACATATTTAATGGGACCAAGTATTGAAGGACTAAATAGTTGTAGAAAACATTATTTTTATCATGTATGACCCAGGTCAATTTATTATAATTTCACAGGAAATTACTGGCATTGCAGAAACTGGACGATCTGCTTTCTGTTTTAGGGGGGTTCTTCATTTTTTTATAGACACATTACTATTAACTACTCCAAAGTCTGCTTGTCCCACCAGCAGGGGCTCAGGTTCACAAAATTAACCATGGAGTTCATTCAGGACCTGATGCGCCAATCAGACAGATTTCTTTGGTACTCAGGCAGTATGGCAGACAGCTAGCAAAATACTGTGTGGTGGTGATCACAGGGGTATGACAGTCCAGTGGTCAAAATCCTAAAAGATCCAAAAAATCCAACTGTCATACCCAGCTCTTAAGGAACCAAAGCACAGCTGCCTTCTGTGTACTTCTAATTAGTTCTTTGGGCATTGCTTTATGTGTTTTTACCAATTACTATTTTTCTGTTGCATATCTATTGAGCATTTTAATCAGCAGGCATACTTTTCCTAGGCACTACTTACGTACAAGTACTGAACTTTATCATCACATAGCGTAGCCTATGTGCAATGTATCTGAGAAAATCAGAGTCTGCACACATTTCCAAACTGATTCATGCAGATTTTCATCAGTCCTTTTGTGGACTACACACACATATTTGTTCTTCATTCTCTTATCTAGAGGTCCTATCAAACCTATTTCTTGAGTTCCACACTTGTAAGTAGACTTCAGGCCTGCATATCACTGCTCTAACATATGTAACATATACACCATATAGTAAAATTACATCTCCACACACAGTATATGGTACCAGCTTAAGAAAAAATTAAATACTTCCTTCACTGAAGCAAACATCATCCAAGATCAAAACCTGTGGTATTTGTAAGGAAGTTGTAGCTTTTACATAGCTTTTTAAAAACAATCCAGTAAAACTTAAGGGAAAACTGCATAGCAATACATAACATTGAATTCAGAAATAGTCATGTGATTTTCCATTATCTAAGGTTCTTATAGAGTAATTATTAAATGTGCATAATCATATTAAATATGCATAACAATGTACAGATTAATCTTCATTAAACACTACAGGATTTCTTCATTAAGGATGCAGTAAGTTGACTTCTTACAAACCTGGATAGATACCTCTAATTAATTTAAATTAAATGAATAGATTTTAGGGTCTGGAGGAATCATCACAGTGATCAATTCTAACTTGCAGCATAAGAAATGCCATGTTATTTAATAAATAATTCCTGCATCAAGCTCATTATTTCTGAACTAGTTTGGACCCAACTTGCCAACTGTCTATGTTGTCTTGTCTGTATTCCATTCTCAGTAATTTCTGCTGTGTGAAAAAGAACAACATAACCTGCCTTGAACTCCATGTTATTTTTCCCTATTTTGCTCTGACATTTTGTTAGGAGAAACATGGTGCCTGAACAGAATGGCAAAGTTCCTCTACCTATTTTAAGAAAAAAGACCCATGACTGATTTCATATCTGGAACTTCAGCAAAGCCTCCAGGCTGCCATGGAGCAGTGATAATTAGACAATCAAGGTGAAGGAAGTGCTGCAGACACTCCATAAAAATCACCAGATCCTTTGAAGCATTCACTGAAGCAGCATGAAACGTCATATCAGGGTTTGCAATGATGAGCTGTCCAACATGTTCCTGGTCACATCAGCACTACACTGCAGTGGCTTCTTTACTGATTTTCTGAATTCGGAAAGGCACACTGCTGGAGTCATGTGCCATGCTTACCTAAATTTCTAGAGAATAAGCATTAAAACAAGGTAAATTTTGACAGTGGAACACTGGATTTCATGCTCTAGAACTATGATCATTCTCTAGAAAGCTTCAGGGCCAAAAACTTGAATTACCTAATAGGCTAAAAGTTCAGTGTGTAAGCATATCTAGCCCCACAAAGTTATTATTCTAGGTAATATACAGGAAAACATAGAAGCATCGAGCTAATCAAAGTGTAGCAGGTAACAGATGCGTACACACCCCTACTCAAATCCTATCAGCTATCTTTTCTGCTGGGAACATAAACAAAAGAAAGAGGTACACATTTTCAGCTCTGCAAGGAGTAACAAATCAGAAAATGCTCAGCTTAAAGAGAGGAGGAACATTTTTTGTTCAGAAAAGTTGTCCAGAAAAGAGTAATGATGCTAAGGGATATGGACTGGTTGGCTCCCAACAGTACGTTTAGTAGACAGAAAGTAGGCAGACATGGAAGAGAGTTTCCCATTATTGTTGCTGCATATCATATTACAGATATTTGTAAAGCAACAGGGAAAATGCTACTAGCAAGTAAGTGGAATGAAATGAAAAACATGTTCACTAGCTTAAGCAGCAAGAGAGTGAGACAATTACCAGTAATCCATCAAGGTACAGCTGAAGCAGGCCTTCAAAAAACAATATGGGCTTGGGCTTAAAAGGGAGTTTTCTCTTAAAAGTTAACTTCTCTCTTTCTTGATGTTATGACAGAATATTTTAACATACGTTTTTATCTGTCAATAAATATGTCTCAAAATAAGTCACAGCTTTTCATTTTTTAATATTCCAAGATAAACATGGCATGCTTCATATATTGAAATCATCTATTACAGCCTATTGTCTCTCTGTGTAATGCAGAATGTCCTTGGTATATTGTCATTAGACAGCTTGTTAGATATCATTCTTTTTACTACAAGAACAACCTTCATTTCCTCAAATACAACAATATGTGGCTACCATAATATCAACAGCATTTTTTACTACCTTACTCAATTAATTGTATTTTTTCTAATACTCTGTGAACGTAGCCCACGTATTCCTTGCAGACCCTGCAAGGAAAAAGTAAACCTTGGCAAAAGCCATTCCTTGGACTGCTTTTTAGGAATAGTCCATAACAGAGCAGGTTAGGTTAATTCATTGTTCAGGGTTTAGCTTTTGAAGCTCAAGACTGAAGCATGACAATGAATGCTGCCTGAATGTTGAGAGATAGTACCTTCAACTATCCCAGAAGCATGGCTGCAGTCAGAGTGCATGCCTTTGATTGTCTTATTGATGTTCCAAAATTGATTTATATTGTTATCAAGTAGACTTTAAAAGACATTTCATGAAAGAATTAAGTCAGTGATTTATGTCATCCTATTACGCTTCAAAAGCAGTTCATAAACTCCTGCAGTTTTAAAGACAGGTTGGGTATGGATTTGTTACAAAACTGTATGACATCACAAAGTAACATCAATCTTGATGCTTTCTCTTTCTTTATTTTGAGGGGGAGGTGTAGAGGTTAGGAGCAGAGAAGTTGCAAGTAAAGGTGTAATTTCTTCTGCTTTTGGTATTCCTTATCAATTATATGCCCTACTGTACTTGGGGTGGTCACCACACACAGTTTTTTATTTAGCTCACTTGAGTCTTACTGCTTGATCATCAGTATCTTAAAGTTTCTTTGGGTTAAATAGTTTTCAACTTCAAAAATTTCCTTTTAGGAAATTTTCAACATTGAGCTGAATAGCAGACAACACCCAAAGATTTTCCAAGTGGTATCAGTAAAAAAAAAGAGCTTATATTGTTATGTTTTCAAGAACATGCTCCAATGCCAAATGCAAAGTCATACAGCTAGGAAAAAAGAATATTGGATTTGGGAATCTAAACTAGAAAGGGGGCTCCTGCAATCTGATCTCTGTTCCCAGGACTGTTTCTGTACTTCATCCAGTGTAATTTAAATGTGCATTGTACTAAACCAAAAAAAAATTCAAAAATTGAGTGTAAGAATCACATTTCAGAATTAGAATCTAATTCTAATTAGAATTAGAATCAACGCAATTCATTTTCAACAACACATTTGGTATTATATGTCTGATGTTCAAAGATATCTAGAAGCAGCTGATCAGATTACCTGATTTTATAAGGTCAGCCCTTCAGCTCTTTCTTTCACCTTAGTCTAATTTTTGCACTTCTTGTCTATCCTAATATAGTCATAACCACCACCTGTGAGTAAAAGAAGCAGTGGATTTGTCAAATGATTAAAAAATACATGGTTAATACTTTGCAAATTTTCTCTGGAGACAAATATTCAGTAAACAGACAGACTAGTCTCTTTGGTTTTCATTTTTGGTTTATATAATTGTAATTAGTTATTTGTGTAATCCATCAACAAGTTACAGATGTTAATTCAACTTTACAGCAGTATGCTGTATCACTGTATAAATCCACAGCTGGAATAAATTTATTGAAAATAACAATTTGAAAGAATCAGAAAATGCAGAGAATAAAAGCAGTGAAGTGTTTGATTTGTAATACTAAAATATAACTTTATAATTATTTTAAATGAAATTCACACAGAAGCAGAGACTTGGCACAAGTTCTCTGTTTAAAATCCCTTTTGTTCCTCCATTTAAAGGTGACTGTACAAAGGTCTGCGGTGAAGCTTAGCACATGGGTGGATTTCACCAAGAGCACTGACCAGTGACCTCAACAGCTGCTTGGAAGGAGTCTAGCCAATCTGCACAATTAAAGCATCCATTTTCAGTAGTGAAGTTGCTATGGACAGTAGCAATTTGATTCTAACATGTCTGTAGCAACTATTATAGTTGTCATATATTGATTCTGTGAGTTGCATTTTTATATTACCCTGGGCTAATATTTACTGTCACATTCATAGCACAGCAAAATGGAAGCAAGGTGTCACAAAGAGAGTTCTGAAGGCTCATGTTTCTTAAATAAATCACAATTTCTCATGTTAATAGCATTCATCTGTTGAAAAAATTGTCTTAACCTCTTTTAAAAGTCTGCCTGTCATTTGATATATTTGCTGCAAATTGGAATTGTATTGCAGAAAATGAATGGGTTTAGTCAAATTAAATAAAATTATATGCCAGCTAGCTTTCATATATTCTAAATATGGCAAACCTATTATGTACATACTAATTGTATTTATGTAAAGCCTGCCACTGCTTCACATGTGAAAGGGCAGCATTAAGGGAAGACATTAAGATATATTATGCAGGCAGTATGCCACTAAAAATGTTCTCAGAGATCCAGAGGTGGCCTATCATAAGAAAGGCTTGCTAGTGTAGCCTGCTCTCTATTACCTATTCTGTAAATAAAGTCAGCCACAGATAACGTGCAATGTGGCTCTGCACAAGTCCTTCTCAGGGCTGGCAATACTTGTGAGGCTGGATGAGCCTGGTGCTACTTATACTCAATGCACTCAATATACAAAGCTCAAATGGCAAATTTTCCCATGGCTCAGGAGGCAGAGATTTCCCAGAGCAGGAAAAAGAGAGAAGTGGTTGCAGAGCAATCTTCGGCCTGCTAAAGAAGTAATAAAAGATATTGGAGCTGTCATGGATGCATGGGTACATCATGGTTGTTCCCTTTCTCCTCTATTCATCCTTTTGGAAAACCTATACAACAGTGGAATTGATTTTGAAGCTAGAAAGTACCATTAAATCACATAACATGACCTCTTCTGGCAATGCAGACAAAGATGTACATTCATCTGTACTGAAGCCAGCAGCTTGGATGTAGCTAAAAGGTAATTTCCAGTTCTTATTTAGAAAAGATATAGAATTAATCATTTCTTGTGACAGTTTGTTAAAATGCTGTATCACCTTTCCCATGGGATATTTGTGCCTATTTCTAAATTGGCTGTAAGTTCCAGCCAATGCTCTTGTTATGTCTTTCTTTGCTGAACCATCTTTAATGTCATTTTTCAGCAGCCTACAAAGTTTCAAAAAGCAAATCTGTGCTCTTATTTGGTCAATTTTCCAAGTCACTTTATTTTTTTGGCATGTTTCACTTGAGGTTGTAGTCAGTTAAAAAGGCTGTTCCCCTCTTTTCCTTTACAAGACTATCTTTGTTCAGTCTCTGTTCAGCTTGTTCCATGCAAACTATATCAGTCAAGTAATTTTGAAATAGATGTCACGGATTTTAAAATCACTCCATAATTTAAGACAAAAATATTTATAACTAATACCTCTTCTATTTTAACATAAATCTAAGACTTGCCCCTGATCAAAAAGCCAAGCAAGTTAATGGAAGACAGCAAAATTATCAGGGTTTGTCTCAGCTGCAGATCTGTTCCTCAGAACAAATTTCAGAACACAAACACTTACTTGGCTTACGGATGAGTAAAGCAGCAACTTCACTGGGCTGCTCCCGCCTTCCCTCAATCTGTAAAAGCCTGTGTTCCACTGCCACGCTCTATTGTAGGATGGACACTCTCTGGGGAGAGAACAGATCCCAGTGTTTCCCAAATACAGCCAACAATTTCAGGACAGCGAAACCACAGTTATTACTTTTACTCAAGATATGGATACTTACATCCATGGGTAAGTTATAACACCATTGTCTCCTTAGAGACTGTCTATCAATACTCTTCGACATGAGCAAATACTGCGAAAATATGCTTATATGCATTCATTTGAATAAAAACTATAAATTCAATTTTACACTCTTGAGAACCTTTTCCATTTTAAAAATATCTAAATAGGTTCTTTTATTTCTCTTGTCAGAAAAAAATAGCCTTTCAATTGCTGTGTGCCTAGTTCACAATTCTCCATGTGGCTAGCAGGAAATCTCATTTAACCTGTTATAAACAGAAGGAGAATCAATAATAATACAGTAGCATTCACTGCAATTGTGCTACAAAGACACAGGACTTCAAAACAAAATCAAAACAAATACTTCATGAATAATGCATAGCCTGATATATTTGTATATAAGTGTTCAGTGAATAAATTCTAAAACAAACATATTTATACAATCAGAATATTTTTGGTGAATAATGTATGAAGAGAGACATGGTAAAATTTGCAAACGTTATGCACTGCAAATAGCCAATCTTCCACATAGAATAAGAAACAGAACAAGGTAGAATAGGACAGGAGATATGAAATTATTGTTAGCTGCCAACCAGTAAAATGGCAACTAATCATGGTAATCCCTCACTTCAAAATTTGTGGGCACAGGAAAGCACTGGAAAGATTCCCTCAGGAGATGTCAGATTAAATGGGATGCACTCTCACCCAGAAAACCATCTCGAAAAAAATCTCTGGGGAGAAGACATTAAGATGCTTATGGCAGCTGCAAAGGCTGCTAATAAGTGAGTGAAAATGTCATCAGCTTTGACTGGCTTTTCTCCACCAACTGCTGGTGGGCTCTGTACTTCAGTTATGCCCCATACCTTTTTAGGTCTTTTCACTTCAGCTCCACAAAAAAAAACAAAACCCCCCATAACATTACCATGATCTTTCTGCCTTTCATAACATTTATTACACACGACATGTAACATCATTTTACATACTCATCATTTGCATTTTGTGTTATGTAAAAAGATCTTCAGAGCATTAACTGTCTTCTTCTAGGTGTTCACCTAGTGCTTAGGAAAGAAAGAGCTTATCTTGTTTGATTTGTACATATTATAATAAATAAATGGAGTGTACTCATGAGTAAAGCTCATTTCTAACTAAATCTTTTACTGTATTGAACTTGTATTACATTTGATGTCATGAATTCTGTTTAAGAGAGACATTTTAGAGACAGGACATTTTTAAAAAATGCCAAAATGTGGTGTTCTCTGAAACTCTTCCATGCATATTCTGCTTGATACTGCTCATCTCCTTTGGCTCCCAGACCCTTTGGTTTCCACAGTACCAAGGAACTTAGCACCAACCTAGGTTTATGCACAAATTCAAATCATAACTCAAATGTCTGAGTAACTTCTAAAATCAAATAAATGATAACATGATAAAGTTTTGTTCCATCATCTTGTCATACACCTTAGCAATAGCTTACTGGAAGTCAGGGATTCCCAGTTCTCTAGATGATAAAGCACTCACTCCTTGTCCTCTGGCCATGTATTTTTCTCAGTTTAAACAATTTAACTTTGGAGTCTGTGTTCTGCTCTTGGCACATACCATCAATATTACAGCATAAACTTAGCAACATAAGCATAATTGTGCATATATCCAGCTATCTAAGAAACGTATTCTCACTGCTTCCCTCTATTGTGTAAAAAACAATCTCTATCCTTTGAAGAACTGAGCCAAAAAAGGGGAAAAATAAGAAAGATGACAATTTTTTCTTCTGAAGGATTTTTTTCTAATGTGCTTTTGCACACTTACTGATCCTGGAATTAAATCAAATATTGGCAGAATGACATTTTTTGACAGGTTTGATTATTTTGGAATTATGCACGGTTTTGAAGGTTAACAGTGGTTTAGATTCTAAGCAGTCATTCAACAAATAAGCTAGGTAGATAGTCAAGATGGTAACTTTTCATTTTTTGGTTCTAAAGGATGTTGCATAAATACTAGGGTAATTATGGTTCAATTGCTAATGCAATTACAGTTCAGTCATTGCATTAAGAAACAATATTGTGGATTGTATACTGAAGAGCAGTGAAATAAAAAGAACACTACAGAATATTAAAATCCACAGAAAGACTTTTCTTGTTTTTTTAAAAAAACAAAGAAACAGTAACTCTTTATACATGATAAATTTCAACCCTGTGGAAAACATTTTATCCTTATTGTGTCTCAGTTTCTTAAACAGTAGGCTAGCTCTTACCTCAGTGAGTAAGACCTAGTAATTTAAGTATTTTGGGGAGCAAATTCTATGTAAATTGAAACACTGTGAGGATATTTTCAAGGAAATTGCCCCATTTATGAAGAACTTTTCAACTTGCAAGAAGTTCAGTGCAGTTATACTTTACACATATATAATATCTTCTCAAAAAACTTGAAAAGTGGCTGTAGAGTTTTCCAATAATACAGCAGATTAGAATGTAACTATTAACAAGAAGTTAGTGCAGTCTTCACAGATGTCACAGCATATGACAGTCCTTCACAAAGACAGGACAGTTTGTCTGACACTGTCTGTGCTGTTCACTGTTCCAGTTTAGTTGATGAGCTTTGATGTTACAGAGAATATTTGCTGATGCCAGAAGATGATCTTTGCTTTCTACGTTGGGAAGATGATGCTGCCCAATTCTCTTGAGAACGTCTTTGCAATGTGTCATTTGCCTACCTCTCAGCCACTTGCTAAATGTAACTGATTACATAAAATAGCCTCTGGCAGCCTGCTAACATCTGTTTTCAACACCCAGATCGAGCCAAGTTTGCAGGCTAATGCTTTCACCCTGTGTGTTGCAAGCGTTTGGTGGCTGATGGTGACATCCAACCTTGTATTAGCTGTTGAACATATGAGCAAATTGCATCACACATCAATCAAGTAACTGACACTGAACTATGAAAAGGCGTTCATAAAGACAATATCAAGGATATGTTAACTTTTGATTCATTGTCATCCCATCATCTTGGTCTAGTCATCTTTTTGAAATATTTGTCCTGCTGATGATTGCTTAGCTCTGATATATTAACAATATGAGTTTTCCTGACATCGCCGTGACTACCTTGGACTGCGCCTTAAGATTCAACAACTACCCACTTTAAAATCATCCAGCAAGATGAATTTGTCATTTGGAGGAATGGCTTAGTTGTCGAAATACTAATAGAACAATTTTTTTACCTTATAGGTACACATCAGCTAGTACCTTGTGTATTGGGTTTCCATGGTGAGGTTTTGGTAGCAGGGGGGCTACCGGGGTGGCTTCTGTGAGAAGCTGCTAGAAGCTTCTCCCATGTCTGATAGATCCAATGCCAGCCAGCTCCAAGATGGACCCACCACTGGCCAAGGCCAAGCCAATCAGCAACGGTGGTAGCACCTCTGTGATAACATATTTAAGAAGGGGAAAAACCTGCTGTGCAACAGGAGCCAGGACACAGAAGTGAGAATATGTGAGGGAAACAACTCTGCAGACACCAAGGTCAGTGAAGAAGGAGGGGGAGGAGGTGCTCCAAGGACTGGAGCAGAGATTCCCCTGCAGCTCATGGTGAAGACCATGGTGAGGCAGGCTGTCCCTTTGCATCCTGTGGAGGTTAATGGTGTAGCAGATATCCACCTGCAGCCCATGGAGGTTAATGGTGGAGCAGATATCCACCTGCAGCCCATGGAGGTCCTACACCAGAGCAGGTGGATGTGCCCAAAGGAGGCTGTGACCTTGTGGGAAGCCTGTGCTGGAGCAGGCTCCTGGCAGGACTTGTGGAGACAGGAGCCCACGCTGGAGCAGGTTTGCTGGCAGGACTTGTGACCCCGTGAGGGACGCACACTGGAGCAGTCTGTTCCTGAAGGACTGCACCCCGTGGAAAGGACCCATGCTGGAGCAGTTTGTGAAGAACTGCAGCCCGTGGGAAGGACCCACATTGGAGAATTTTGTGGAGAACTGTCTCCCGTGGGAGGGGCCCCATGCTGGAGCAGGGGAAGAGTGTGAGGAGGAAGGAGCGGCAGAGACAATGTGTAATGAACTGACTGTAACCCCCATTCCCCATCCTGCTGTGCTGCTCGGGGGAGAGAGGAGGTAGAGAAATCAGGAGTGAAGTTGAGGGAAGAAGGGAGGGGTGGGGGAAAGGTGTTTTAAGATTTGTTTTAAGATTTCTCATTATCCTTCTCTGACTTGATTGGCAATAAATTAAATCAACTTCCCCTTGCTGAGTCTGTTTTGCCTGTGATGGTAATTGGTGATTGATCTCTTCCCATCCTCATCTCGACCTATGAGCCTTTTGTCATATGTTTCTCCTCCTGTCCAGCTGAGGAGCGGGAGTGATAGAGTGGCTTGGTGGGCACTTGGCATCCAGTCAAGGTCAACCCAGTACACCTTGGTTTTACTGTATTTCATTTTAGGACTTGCACAATCAATTATAATTGCATCAAAGTGTGATCTGCAAAGCAGATGAATTGCAAGTCCTGCTACAAGAGTATCATAATAACCAGGCTCATAAACAAGAGGTAGCAAGTGTTTTTTCAGATCTTGCATCACTATCAAGACATGTTACATCCTGAAAAGTTTGCAATCTTACTGGTGCTGAGTAGGTTGCTTGGTCAGCCAGAGAACACCAGTGGGATGTAAATTAAGTTACTTTAAAGGTCCTTTCTCCTACTTTCACAGGTGTGGGTGAGAAACACCACTTTTGGTAGAGCTGCTCTGCCATTCTGAAAGATGTCCTTGTGATCCAGGAGGAATAGCAAGCCACCAGAAGTTAGAATAACTGAAAATTATAAGCTTGCACTCAAAAAGATGTGTGATTTTAGGGATAAATTGTCTACTGGCAAGGATTATAGCAGAGAGTTGAAAATGATGTTAGATTCAGATAACCATCTGAGTATGGGTGATAAACTTGTTTGGGCTTGCTGTCAAAGCTTTCCTTCTCCTTATTTAACTTTTTTTAAAGAACAAAAAATACAGCTGAGTAGCCTGTTGTAGCTGGTACTGTTAGTTGACCTGAGGAGCTACGTACAAACTTTATTCAATCCCAAGTTTTTTTAGAGCATTAAAGAACATTTTGTTTCAGTTTTAAAGAAGGGAAAGGAAATACGCTTATGACAAATGACTTGCCCAAGGTCAGCAGCTCAGAGACAGACCACACAGATCAGGTCTCGGGATGTCTAGTTTGACGCCTATCCTCTGTAAACAGCTCAAGTTCATATTGGTCTTTTGGCTGCTGTTCAACAACACAAATTCATCACATTTGTTTTCTGGTAGCACTGCCAGGTTTCCATGATCTTCTTTCTCTTCCTTCTTTTGAATACATTTTTCCACAGGCATACTATCTTGCTATCTTATTTTTTTCCCCTCCCAAAAGTGAACCTCATTCTGATGTTTTCTGACAATTTCCTTAGAGTAGCAAGGAGCCTGAAGCAAACCTCTGAAGTTAGCACACTTTGGAAGGCTGTAGCCCAAAATACTTCATTTGTAACTCAGGCCTAATCCTTTATAGAGTGAATAAAGGATCACAACTTGCTCATCATGACTGGTAGGGGACTGCATTACTCTCTAGGGAGTCTGTTCTTCAGTTAAGACATCAATCCTGAAAACTTCATGACTGTCACAAAAGTAGTACACACAAAAAGATATTTGAGTAGCAATGAGAGTCTGAGCGCATACTAAACCTTTAATGTTTCACGATAGCTCTAGAATTTTGAAAATGCTTATTTTTTTCTCTCAAAATATACAGCTGTTTAAATAGTTGATTAATATAGTAAATGACTAATACATTTGCTAAGATTTGACAATTCAGATATTCAAACACTTTTTAAACTACCGATACTCCATTTCCTGCAGTTATAGTCTGCCTGTCTAAGAATATAGAATTTTTTTGCTCCTCTTATACTGTTTTAGTCTATACCTGTGTTTGATTAAGTAATTGTTTTTCACTGCATATACTTTATTTATTCCAATTATTTATTCCAATGCTGTTTTAGAGAAATGCAGGAATCCGCTGGTCTGAAAGATCATTAATAGGTGTGTTTGCACTTTTCTACAACGTATGTATTTACATTCAAATTTGTACAGGGCCTAGATAATTGTCTCAAACACACTCTTTAAAGTTTCTATTTTCAAATGAGGACAAGTTGATATGCATTTTACCTACTCTTCTTTCTTTTGTCAATATTAATATCCCAGCACCTTGGCTTTTTGTACAATGCCTTTCCTAAGTGATAATCAAGTAATCTAAGTCATCATTTTACCAAGACACAAAGATTCATCATCTTATTGCCATGATATTTACTGTAAGATCACTTGGCTCCCAGTGTGAGCCACAGACATTTACGAGACATCCACATAAAATGATTAAATGCCTAAAGGGTTAGATTTACTACAGAAACACTTTCATGGAGGAAGAACACTTTTCAGAAAAGCACAACAGGAAAATCTTTTGTTCACCGATGCTTATTTACGAGTCTAGCATCTGTTCTTTAATATTTTAAGTGACTTGGGTGCTTTCCCAAGGTACTTTCCCAGTATCTTAGTAGCAAAAGATGACATGCTATATGTAAAACAGTTTTCACATATGACTGATAACACCCGGCTTAGATTTCAGTGGTAAACAGTCATAAATTCTGTATTCTGAATTGCACCTCCAACAGCTCCAGAAATTTCCACAAAGCTTCATGAAGTGATTATGCCTACCATCCACCCACATTTACATTTTTGTGATCAGATGACAATGATATTTAGATCACTGTGTGGTTCTTTTCATCAAAGTTCTGCTGCACCTGACTCCACTTTGAGGATCCAGAAACTGCTGCACAACTTAAACTCTGCTACACAGTTATGACATGGTCATTTATTATGAAATATTGTTCAGCCACAAATGGCAAATAAAACCCAGGGAAACTTCCCAATCTTATTATCAGTTACTACATTAAAGTAGTCCATTATCTATAGATGAAGATTATTTATATATTACAACAAGGTGAATGAATGTTTTATAAAGGGTAATAAGGGACTATAAGGAAAATAAGATGTGACATATATATATCTTCAAAATGGATTTGCAGGTGTCAGATGGTTGAAATGAGGTAGAGGGCAGAAAGAGAATATGACAACCAACTCAAATTTCTATAACAAAGCAGACCATATGTATTGTCAAAGATATTTTTCCCTCAAGGTTCCTCACAAATCAATGGCCTATAGGCATTTGTCTCACATATGCTGAGGTTTAACAAGGCTGTTTTCTCTGAGAACCTCTTTCATCTCATCAGACTACTTTCTGCAACTTAAAGCTAGGAAATTAATGCAAATATTGATTGCTGAAACTGTCAAGCAGGCTGCAATGTTGCTAATGTTTCAGCCCATTTGGTATACTGGGTTGTTCACATTTGTCTGTATTTAAAAGATGAAAAGATTATTTCTAATTTGACATGAGATCATAAATTAACATATTTCTTACATTCCTTAAGCTGTAATGTACAGTATTTTGCTCTTTTATTATTATATTTCATCCTACATAATGGGGCTAACAAAATATGCTTTCATCTTATTTCTGAAAACATGCTTTTAAAGATTTTAATACAAATCCCTTTCATCTCTGTATCATTTATTATTATTATTATCACTACCACAAACACTACCTGTCACAGCACATACAACAGTTTTTGTGGGAACAAGGGGATGATTCTCACCACCAGGTGGTATGCATTCAAGAGCATACTCTTCACATATATTTTGTGGTTTACCAGGCACAGAACACAAATTAGTGCTTGACGAAGTCAGAGTTAATTTAGCTATTGCTAAACTTACCTCATCTTCAGGAACTTATGGCCAGTATTAATCCATATTATCAGCAAATCCAGTAACATATCAGCAAACAAAACCAACTATTTTCTGTGCTTAGGAGGAAAGTATTTGTAATTGTTCCACAAGGCTCAGTCCTGGCTGTAGTTGAGTCAACAGGAGTCTGGATGCTGAAGGAATTTTTTTCTATCACCCTTCTCCAAGCCAATACTCTAAACGTCAAGACACTAAGAAAACAACTACACTACAACGTGCATCTGTGCCATAATGGGCCAAAGGAACACAAAAGCCAGACAGTTCAAAGATATATTTTATATCCTAATAGTAAAGACATTGAGATTAATGAAGCCTAGTTTGGCTTAACTGTAGTTACATTTATGAGGTACAGCATCAACATTTAATGATAGGTCCTGAAAAGGATTTCCCAGTGGTAATGTCATATTTTGCAGTTTGTTTGTTTAACTTCCTTGTTTTATAGCATTTGAAGGACACATGCAAAAAAAAGTTGAAGCTTAGAAAGGAAAATAAGTTAAGTTTCTTGTTGACAAAGATAACCCTGCAATTGCATTAGAACAAGCGTTTTGCAACACTGCTCAATATCCTTCTTTCTCCTGTGAGAAAGCCTGGAGACTTTTTTCTCTAGAGTTGAAAAGCACCCCCATCAAATCTGAAGCATTTTCAGAGTGGGTAAGTGTTGAAACACCTACTTGGAACCAAGTCCTAGGAAGTTAAAATATCTGTTCATATAAACCATTTTTCCTTTCTCACCCCAACTTGGCAGTAAAGGTGAGATGGGAAATGCAAATACAGAGTTGATTTTTATATGAGGAAGAGAATATGGCATCTATAAAGAATAAAGCAGTAATGGACCTGCACCATGAATCTTCCCCTGCAATGGATGCTGGTTTGGAGATTTTTCTGTTACAAAACAGCATAATTCAGCACATGGATCCTCTTTTGGAACTTCTTCCCTGGGGCAATTCAGGCCAGCCTGAGATGCATTTCTTCTGGTGGATTTTAATTATATCTGTCCTACTGTAATAGAGAAAATCCTACCTAGATATATTGCTTTTCAGACATAGAATAATAGAGTCTGATCATCATGCATAAATAGTCATTAATATTTTATTAGCATAAACCATTTTGACACTTTCTAAGTGTACTTTAATGTTTTAGAATGTATCCTAGCATTAGGACAATATATAGACTAAAAATAGTTTCTACACATGGTGAGATGAGTTTCTTTTTATTATGAGTGGCAAAAATTTCTGCATAAGTTGACTGTTCTTAGTTATTTAAGGCAGATATAGAATACTGGAAAAATTAATCTCTTATTTGAAAAAAATCTCTTCAGAAAAAGTAATAAAATTAAGACCTCAGCTTGACAATAATACAGTAGCAAAAACTTACCTACTGCCTTTTAAATCTGGGGAAGACTAGTAGTAACTTAGCCATAATACTTTATTATCTGGTCTGAAGTGGGGCAACCATAATATTAAAAGTTTCACTCATTTGAGTAGTGTTGAAACCAATATATTCCACTTATTTCTGTGTAGGTCTGATAATCCCCATGAACTACAGATTAAATTTACATCTTCTATTTAAATTTTGTTCTTCATAATCCACTTACAGAAACTCTATTATTATAATGCATTTAAATTTGAACAATCTGTTGCATTACTTGGCTGATGGCATAACTTGAACCTTATAGTTTTGTACGGTACATAAAGAGGCAGCTTCATGCAGATGAAGTAAATTAAACTCTTACTGTCTCACTAATTTGTCTTCTGGCTTTAAAGCTACAGTAAGGTAGAGAATTTTTTTTTTATAGCAGTGAGAAAGTTAACTTGATTTCTATTTTTATTGTACTTCAGAAAATTAATTTGGCTTTTGGAAGAGTTAGATTCCCACTTCCTTTCAAAAGGAATTTGAAGAGTATTTTTTTGCCTAATTTCCCAAAGGGCTTTGAAAACTTCCACCATTGCTAATATTTTATGGAACTTGCAGTGAGTTAGCCAAATAACCCAAAAGCAAAAGAGCTTGCTGGGCAACTTGTGAAGCACAGCCTGTAATACTTATCTAGCATGGTTTCCAGAATGGAAATAATTTCATTCATACATCGGAAATTATGTTTCTATCTCCTCTCAAAGTTCACTTATAAATCAGTTAGGTATTTTATGTTCGACAAGATTTTTATGTAAATCCAGAGTCCTCACACTTTTTTTAAAAAATAGAATGATTGATGGACTCCTTTCTTATCTACTCAATATCAGGAGTCCTAATCCAAAATGCTGTTTATAACTAGGTAAAATAAAGGCATTAACGTTTGGCCAATACTGGAAAGTGTTTTGAGATTTACAAATTAGTGTGGGACACCGTGATTAGCACTGATTTTCAGAGGTCCCAAAGTACAATGTTGCCGTAACAGGCTAAGTTGGATGGCTGTACTCCCTTCTAGAGGAGCCTGCCCTGATCTTGCAGAGTTGGATGTATTTCTGAATTCAGCTGAGTTTTGAAACAGAATGATGTGGGATGTGATGTCACCACCTGGTTGTTGCTGAGTCATAGAAATAAGGCATTAACACACCATAAAGCATTTTTGTCTGCCTGCTTGTTGAAAAACCTAATTTCACTTCCTATCTCCTTCACGGGAACAATTCATCCAACTTCAACAAGGTCTTCACCTAGCTTTATGCCAGAAGAACCATGCCTCCGAAAGAGCCATCATAAATCTAAGCCAAACATCTTGATTAAATAGTAAATCACTGCTTGTGCACTCAGAGTACCTTCAGCCTGATTCTGCATGAAGGTAGATTTTAATATTTTTATATCCTAAGCTCTAAATTGTATTTTCAAGCTTTAAGGAAATATTTATGCTCTACTGATAGATTTTATTCCCTAAAAGGTTGCAAAAATTCAAGGATCAAGGATTAATGGTATCATTGGTTTTTCTTGTGGCCTCAAAGTACCAGAAAGAGCCTTGAACTGCTTTTCTCTTCTCCTGTCTTCCTTCCAATAACTGTTACTGCTTAATAAGGAATCTCTCACTTTTTTCTTCTTAGATGCTTTCAATGTCCATGGCATCTAAACAATTCTCAGCCATGAATAAATCTCTATTCTATGCAGGAGGAAATATTATTATTCCATTATACACAGATGAGGCAACCAAAGCAGAGGCACATGAAATAAATTGCAAAAGGTATATGGCACAATCAAGAATAAACTTACACTCATGTTCCAAATATATCAAATGTTATAGGCATATTTCAGAATCATTTGAAGAAATACAATGGACAGTGCTATGTAAGAGATTGTGAGAGATCTCCAGCATAATCCTTTCCTTAAAACCTATGATCCTGTTGAGTCCCATTCTGTTATCTTAACAACAAATTTATTTTTCCTAGAGAAACCAAAACCATGGACAATTTGAGACTTTCAGTAGCAATAATTATTATCAATATTTTACTAGAAACATACGCTGTGTTTTATACATGGCTAGGATGAATTAAAATCTGATTTTCTTTCATAAAAGATGCTGAAGCTGCAATGAGAAACCTGTCAATTTGAAAAACAGTAAACTCTCCAAGATAAAGGATTAAGGACACACAAGTAAGAATAAGAACACTACTTTTTTTAGCAGGGAGTTTAACAAAATACCTTTGCATATTGGAAAGTGATGTGTTTGGAAAATATTATCAAATTGATGAATTTAAGATTGTTGGGTAATTTTGAGAGTAGAGGAAGGAAATTTTTCTTTTAAATCCCTGCTTCCCAGTGCTAACTTATCTTTTGATACTGTCCGTTCAGGACTTATTTTGTTGAGGCCCGGTACCTTGCTGAAATTTTTTTACCACTTTTTGGAGTTTCCATGCAGGATTTGCCCACAGTACAGGGATGCCCTAAGAGAGATAGACCCAGGCCGTGTTGCAGCCAGAACTAATAGCTTTACTGTCTCCTAGCAACTATGGTGCTGATATGTCGTACCTATAGGGGACTCGGTAGTGCAGAGGGACTCAGAGGCCGAATGAATACTCCCAGTTTCTTAATTGCTTGTTCACACACGTATGAAATTCGGCATTACAATAATATTGACAGCTAACTTTTTGTTAACATTGTTTTCCTGTGGCTGGAAAAAGAAATTGTGAAGAATAATACCTTTAAGACACCCTGGCATGAAACAGTTTTAATCAGTTATTACCATGCAGAACTATAACCAGTTCCAGCAAAGGGGCTGGGTGAGAACTGCTTAACTCTAACTGATTATGTACTGTAACCTGCCTTTGTGTTTATTGCTTTCTATAAAGAAACGCTATGGCATTTTGGTCTTGTTTATAAAATGCTATGACTGTTAGGTTGTAGTTATTCCTAGGATGTACTCAGTGGGAAGAAGAAGGAATGGTTGGTTTAAGGAACTCTGGTTTTAATCAAATTGATTTTCTAACTGAGATATTGTAAAAAAGCATCCTTTGAATAAAAGCACAAATATCACCACATTTTACTGAAACCCAATTTCTCTTTTCAGTAAGTTAGATAAGTAAATTAATGTTATTACCAAAATAGTTCAATTAAAACTTCTGCGTAAAAATCTAGCCAAGAGAGATTTGTGTAGTACCGTGATCAGGAAAGGAAATCAGTCTTTTGGAAGTTGTTTGCTTTTAAAGGAAGATAGATATGTGAAATATTAAGTGCTCTAACGATATACTTTGGAAAAGCTTGTTTAATGCTGCTGCTTCACAGACACACATTTTCATCAGCCTGTGCTCCTACACAGACTCTAAACAAAGGCAGAGCATCTGTTCCCTAAGAATCAGAAGAAAGTATCTGGATTAAACACATTTACTTCAACTGACAATAAGTGTTCCTTAGAGAGAAGGACACAAGCATTGATTTGCTGAAGTCCTTTGAATACAGATGGTGAAAAATATTCTGGCTTGTCATGTGTACTGACATCTCGTTGCTGTCTAAAGTTGCTATACAAACATCTGTAAAATATGTATAATGTAATGGAAGATAATTTCCCCACTTGCACATTTGAATGAGTACTGAATCCATTTAAAAAACACAGAAAATGTAAAAATAAGTCATATCTTCAGCTTGTAAGTCAGGGTGCCACCATATATCAAAATAAAGAAAATGCTGCTAAATTTGCAGATGAATTGTGATCACTGGTATATATCAAAAGTTAAGAGATACTGGCAAAATATGCTAAAATAATTCTTTTTTTTTCAAATAGAGGTATGTATCTGCAATGCAAATTAAGAATAAAAGTACAGGGATGTGTGGGCATAATTTAGCCCTGTAGTACAAGCATAATATATATATAAAAGCTACAGATTTCTAATATATGAATTTAATATACCATTGTAGTCTACAGTTTCACTGAACCAAGCTTAAATGCCGTTCCTCTTGCCTCATTCCCAAAGGCACCAGGAGGCAAAAAGGAAATGAATGAGTAAAAATGTCAGGAGGAGAACTGAAAAATCTAAATGCATTTCATTTCACAGCGCTGTCTGTATCTCTTACGGACAAATTGGCTCTGAGTGTAAGGTCATATGCTCAGCTGCTGTAAATTTGCGCAAGTCACTGAAGGCAGAGGAGGAGAATTAATTTACACCACGGAGGATCTGGCTTTCAGTCGTTACAATGCCCAAAGCCAAAGTTAAACAGTGAAGTTTCATGCTCTGTAGGGATACATGAGGTTAGTTTACACTCCAGGAACTTATATTGTTTCAGTCTGTCTGTTAGGAAACAAACAAGACATCAGAGGTGATTCAAAAGCAAACACACAAACTTACCAAAAACTGTGCTCATGTCGGGGAGAAGAAACTCAAAAACACAGAAAGGAACCACACATCTTCAGGCCACATATATTTTTCATACTTGTCAATTTATTTTGCATACAAATATAATTGGACCTGCGAGCTTTCTAAGATCAATAATCATAGAATCACAGAATCATAGAATCATTTAGGTTGGAAAAGACCTTTAAGATCATCAAGTCCAACTATCAACCTAGCACTGCCAAGTCCACCACTAAACTATGTCCCTAAGCACTACATCTACATATATTACATAATATTACGCATGACATAATCTTGCCAGATTCCCAGTTACTTTTGGAAATATAAAAATAAGTCCCTCCCAAGGTTAAAGCACTTCTTTAACCAAGTTGGTTTTTTTCCTGTATGAGGCAAGACCTAACATTTTGCCCTCTTGAAGTGATTAGTACAAATTTCTAACTACATTCCTACTATTTTTTGCAAAATGCACCAATTTGTGTTTTGATGCTGGAAATATTAATACTTCGAGAACTCTTTACAACACCAACCATAGCATTCTTCTTTAAGTGTTATTGCACTTAAAACATTTCAAATTACAAGAAAAATGAAAACACTGTTTAAAATACTAGCAGGATGATTTTCTACATTATGCAGACAAGTTTTGACTTTCCTGAAGGAGCACGGGGTATGTGTGGGGGTACATAATAAAACAGATAGTTACAAAAGTCCTGCATTTGCACAGTAGCTCTCACACTGTATTGGAGCAAAATTCTTTCCCTCCCTCCAGTCCTTTAGACCATTCAGTCCAAATGCTGCCCTGAAAGATCCAGCTGTAAATTTCCCAGTGTGGATATGACACAGATATCTCTCATCCCTATAATAATGGTCTTAATTTCCCAAATGGCAGAAAGGGATTGCAAGCATGCTCACAGCTATGACCCAGCAATTCATAGCTATGACCACCAGAGTCTGTTTACAAACGTACTTATTAGATATATAGGAAGATTGTTATGTCCTCCCAGGCCGTTTGGTTTGCATTATAGGAACCACCTGGGGGAAAAAAAGAGAACTCTATAATTGCTCCTTTTCTTGTTCAAAGAAAATCTTGTAGCTGGAAGTGGAGATTTCCTTGCTCAGCAAAGGGAAACTTAACAGAGTTTATTTATTGCAAAGAATTTTCTTATGGTGGGCAGCACACTGAGGAAGTCACATACTTTGCCTCATATCAGGGAGTCTCAGAAGAAATACAGGCAGGAAAATAGCACAATAACTTTTAAATCAAGCAAATTAAAGGTAGGTAAAATCACAAGAACAAGGCAGATCAGAAATATAGCTATCAGGTTCTAAACTCTTACTGGCACAGAATATGGTTAACTATTTTAACACTTACAGGCTAAAGAAGGTTATTATCTTACCAAAACACAAAGGACACTGCTTCTGATAAATCTTTGCTGATGAGCTATGAGCAGGAAAGTTTACACCTGCATATGAGCACCACTAACGATGAGAATAATTTTTAAAATGTGCTTGTATTTAGAAAACAAAAGAAAGGAAAAGGAGAAAGGAAAAGAAACCTCTTCTTCCTTTGGAAAGGTTTGAACATTACCTTTTATTCTTCATTCTCCATAACTTGAGAAAACATTGGTTTAGATCCCTAACATTTTGGCTGTGATTTTAACACTAATTCTGTTCTTGATAAACCATCTCTGGACAAAAGAGTTTGTACAGTCCCATGTCGGCTCTCAGAGGCCATATTTTCACTTACAATCAGCTCTTACCATAAACAGATTTTTTTTTTAGCAATCCACTGGAATTCAAGTTTCTGGAATTCAAGTTAGGAGAAGATGTTTCACTTATTTGTAGAAAGTTCAAGTGCCTTCACTGGAACTAAAATAAAAGAATTCACCTGTAAGAGTAAAGGTTTTATTTCATTGATCACCTTCACTAAAAAAACCCGGAAAGCCTGCTGTAACTGTAAAATAGTATGTGAATTTAAAGAAATATATTGTAATTATAATGCAATATTTTGTATTCTAATTTTGCAATTTGCATTATATTTTACAATTATTATCTCTTTTCAAAGGTGACAAGAATTAAAGAAAAGGGTGTGTTGATTGGGGCTCACTTCCCAACAAAAATTCATTTTAACACAGGTTCTCTTTGGTATGTGATTTTTGGTTATCCTTAATGGACAATTCTGCTAGGGACACCATAGAATTATCAAGGGGAAAAAAAATAGCCTACTCTTTTTGTGCTTGTCATCCGGAGTGTTGGAGCTGGCTCTTCTGGGAACTAAAAAGGCTTGGTTGGGATCATATTATACAGGTAATGAATTCTTCTGGCTCAGTAAATTAAACAAAAAAAGACCATCTGATAGTGCCACAGATGTGACAGGAAAAAGAAGTGCCTCCTATAAACGACTTCATGCAGCAACCGTATGTTCCTACCCTCCAGTCATGTCTCATATTAAGTCTCACATCATTGAAATAGATGCCTTGGTATATGCACTTTGTGCAGCGTACAGTCTGCTCTGTCACAGAGATAGCAGTGAATTCTTTCTAAATCTTGTTGGCTAGAAGTCAGAAATGTCAGAATCTATTACTGAAGATCCTCAGATACTAGTAACCTCTCCCAGCTCCAGTGTAAAACATATGAAATGCCAACAGTTGAATTAATGTGAGCGTTTACTTCCCCCCGGGGCGGGGGTGGGGGTGGTGTAGAAAAAAGCATCCCTTGATTTTAAAATCACCAAACAATTTTATTTTTTTTAAGAATAGGATATGGACAAACAAAAGCTATTAGAAAAAAATATTATTTATATTGATTTCTATAAAGTTGGGCACATGTACACACAAAATGCTTGAAGGTAAAGTGACATATAAAAACCATTATCAAATTTCTGGACTATTTAGAAGCCCTGAAAATCTACTAGATTGCTTTCTTTATTCTGCTCCCAATGCCTTGACTGTCAGTAATCATTCAATTCATACAGTGCTTTTGATAGTCCTAATATATGAACCACTGGAGGCTGACTGGAGCATAAACTATTGATAACTGAGCAACAGTAACTGTTTTGTCACCCTGTGAACATTTCCAATTCCACCTAAAGTTAAAACCAAGAACTTCAAATGTGCTGAAAGGAGCACACAACTTCTATCAACGTCCAACAGACTGAAAAGAGGTCCAAAAGATTTCTTTGCATCCCAGTGAGTGCCTCAATCACATGAAGTTTCGGCTAGAGCTCATCCTCTTACTTTGCTTGCTTTTTGACTGAGAGTGACAAAACCTCTGGCTGAAGAACCACATCTGAATTAAGGAGCAGCATGGTAGAGAAAACTGCAGGTGAATGTCCTGTGTCTTAAGTATGTTCCCTGACCAGTTCAGTCACCTACTTTTCAGTGGTAAGGCAATTGGGTTTGTCTCCAATGTCATCATGACCCTTCTCATTTGTAGGCTCTGCACCTGATTGAACTGTAAGTACAAAGTACTCCCTCTGAGAAGTCAACCATTTCTCACCGTCAACAGGGCAGTGTCCCTAATGTTCCCATCCTCAATGGAGGATGATTAAAGATGGCACAATACATGCTATGATTTCAGGCTTTCTCGGTGATCAGGGGGAAAGTTTCCACAAAGACCAAATTTGCTGCATTTGAATAGTTTTTTTCCCTTCAGTATCAGTAAAAAAGCAGGAACTAAATCTCTAGAACTATGTTTTGCAATATAGTGAAACTTCTATGTCGTCACTCATTGTGGGGAATGGTGGTTAGTGCAGTAGGACCAGCTGCTGAAAGGAAACGTACTAGCTGTGGGATAAGGGTCTTGTACACATACCCTTGAGAATAGCAGGAGGTGGGAGGGGTAGAACTTAAGCTTTTCCAATCTCATATTTTTGTCTATTTTATCCTTCTCCTGGCAGTACTGTTAGACATTATAGAATTAACTTTTAGATTGCTAATTATGACTTTTTTGTCTCAATAAAATCTTAATGGAAGTTAGTGTGAGATATATATTTTTTTTAAATAAAATTAATTTTTGTTTAAAAGAAACAAAAATGCAAAATTTTGCTCCAAAAAATCCCAGCCCACTCTAGTTACCATGCAGTGTAGGGTAACTCAGATCATTTTAACTGTTGTATAGAAAAAATTAAAATCACATTGAAATAGTCCTCTGGGAAAGGAAAGTTAAGTTAAGCTAAGAAGCAGCTATTAGAGATGATCAAAAGAATCAACTTATCTGAGAAATTCTTTACAAGGTGTCCCTTTAAATGCTCTCTATACACCCTAGCAAAAAGATTTTATATAAGATACCGAAGATGTAAAATAAATTATTTCTTTTTACACCGTTCAGTCATTTATATGGCCTATATCTACACATTCAGGTGCACACCAAGGAAAATCCTAAGTGTCTCAATGACAAGAGTTTGACCCAAAACTGCATAAAAATACAATTCTGCCCACTGAGAGTCAGCTGTCACATTACCGTAGACATTACAGTAACTTTGTGAAGCTGTATTACATGTAAGAACATAAATCTGTTCCTTTGCAAAGTCAAATAATAGAAAGTAGGTCAAATAAATAGACATATTTTCAGTAACACTCCAGTCAAAATCCATGTCTCATGTTTCATTGAAGAAAAATTGCCATTCTCTAACTAGTTCTCACTGGTTTATTTTTCAAAAAATATTTGTTATAATAGTTCCTTTCTTCTTCTCTCCTTACCTTTTCAGCTTGAGACTTATTGTCACCTATGACTCATCCTTGAGACCCATTTTTCCTCTGATTTTTCCCAAGCAGTAACTAAATTCTTCCATCCTACAACATCAGCAGGAAACCCCACTAGCTCCTGCCAACAGTTTTTTAGCTATATAGTATTTGCCATAACAGATCTCCACAATGGTAGCTTTTCAAAGCGAGACAGAGCTTAAACTAAGCCAACCCCTCGCTTGGACTGCCTTTTCCCTGAAGAAAAGTTAAAAATTAGGGGAGAAAAGACAAAAGAAAACAATCTAAGTTTGCTGAGAAACATCAGTAATGCAGCATCTATGACCAGGCTCAACCATCAAACTGGTAATGCAGGCACAGCTATATCTGTAATATCAGTAAACAATTAAAAAATTGATTAAGACACATCAGTGCTGTTAAACCACAAGTGAGTGGATTGCATCAGCTATGTGTATTTTGCTGATGGAAGTTGTGAGATGTACTGGCTTTAATTATTATTATTATCTTTGCTTGATGTCCTGCTTTTCCAAACAGGTAGTTAGGCATGATTTTAAATAAGAGAAAATCAAGTCCAAGTCACAAGTATTCATGTACATCAAGTTTCTTAACCATGAAGGTTAAAGGACTTCCTTTGTTTTGGTGAAATCTGAGTCTTTTGCACAAGCTACGTAAGAAATTGCTGAAATGGCAACAACCCAATATTATATGTTATATCCTTTGGCAGTTGATTCTCAAAGTGAAACTGTAAAATGAAAATATTTCTCAAGATGGTCTAGGAACTGTAAAAGGTTTGAAGAACCACTTGGTATTGCGAAGTCATCCAGATTTAGAGAACCAATAAATGTAACTTCCCATGAGACCTATAAGTAAGATTTAGTGACCACCGCAGAGCAAGTTTGATTCAGATGTCATTTACGCTAGTATAACAGCAATTCCACAAGCTGTGTGTAAGTTCTTATTTTTATAAAAATAAAAGTGGTTAGTAATTCAGATATAATCTCGCTAAATTCATCAGCTTTTTTTCTGGTCTTTTCTCACTTTTAATCAGTAAATCTTACCATGAATCTACTTGTTCCAGGCTTTGTAGGCAACAGATTATGGAAGCAAATATTTGAATGGACTTTAGGTCATAAACTGACATTTTTAAGAGCTATATTTCTATTTGTGTCAAGTAAAATATGGTTTTACTTTGGTCTGAAGGACAATTCTACATCTACCCACTTTCTACTGGCTGTAAATCATGAGGTCTACTGACTACATACAGTAAACAAGATGATGATCCAAAAGCAATTAGGAGGAAAGATACAGAGACTGTTAAATCAATATTGCCTGAATTGACAAGTTTGTGCTATTATCCTTACTCATCAGACAAGCATTATTGGTGGTTCTCATCTTATTTTAGGAAGTAAAGAAACTTCATATTTCTAATTGTACCCTACGTTTTATATACAATTTTGGTTTAATACTTAGTGCCTTTTTCTGAAGTCAAACTGTTAAGGACCTTGCATGCTTACATTGGTTTACAGCTAGGAAGCAGAAAGAATCACCTTCAACTGCAATGTTAATGTATTTTCCAGCCTGTCATTCAGGTCATAGAAAGCAATAAATTCAATAATAATATATAATTTCTACATCATTATATGATCTGAACCTGTATCCTGTCAAAGGACTGAAAGAGATCCTGGAAGGTCATGTTTTGACCCTTCAATTAATTTGAATGTATCTTTGAATATTTTCAAGTGCTGACAGGAGACTTAAGTTAGAAAAGTACTCTGAATGACAGTTATTGGTCTTTACCCATTACATTCACAAGTGCTACACCGATTGCCTGAGGATCATTTAGGCATTGTTAAATGAAAGCTATTCCCCAGGACTATGTTTGATGTCAGTGCTTGATCAGCAGGTAGAACTGAAAATAGAGCATTTCTCTGAACAGATGTGTTTTCAAATAGTCCTTTAAGTATGAGATGTCTATAATTTTGTACTGTGTCTTTGTACATATACTATGCCCCTCATTTTTACAGGTGAGGCCGTTAAGAAGAGTTCTCTCTGTCCTTCAGCTGGTTCAGTTTGATTTTTTAATGAGCAAGGAAACAATTTAGATATTCCAGTGACACAGTATATACCATTTTTAAACAGTATCTCAATTATTATTTCTACCTCCAATAGTTTCAAAAAAAGAGTTAGATTTACAATAAGTTCTTAATGAGGATGTGATGCATTTTAGTCTTAACTACTCTAACCACCCAGTCCAGTAGTTAACTTGTATATCAGCTAAATCATTTATTGGTACTGTTGTGGTATTAAATTAGTGACAGGCAAATTGATATATACAAAGACACATATTCACTGAACCTCCTGTTCCTGTACTATGATTCACCCAGATTAATTTTGTCTTGAAAATGGCCAGAACATCAGCATCTACATAAATAAATATCAAAGCTAAGATGAACTGTTTATTTATTTAAAACCTTACTGTAATTGCTGAGTTGCTCAGGCAGCACTCAGAGAAGATGTAATTTTCAAGATCCTATGCCCATATTATGCAATAATAAGTTATAATACATACATATTTAAAAAGGAACGGGTTCTGAGTTTTTCAAAATGTATTTCAAATCACTTCTTTGGACTCTGATTTTGTAAGCCTACCACTTAAAAATAGCTAGGAGTTCCTGGAGACTTGTGAAACATTTTTAGTTTTACCTATAATATTAGATGGGATCAGGAAGAATGCATTGTAAGTTTATACACTTCCATCTAATATCTTGCTCATGCACTTGTATATACATATATATATTTCTTAGGGAACATACACAAAATATATATCTGCTACCTTTATTTAAAGTACAAAAATGATGACAGAAACTGGTTACAGTGGAAGGTATTAAAGAAAGAGCATTCATTAACAGCCCATGTGTCATATTTTGGGTGTGCTAAAGACCCAGCTGGGAAGTCACAGATGCCAGCTGCTTGATGTGTGTAGGCTCCAATACTTAGGAGATGCAAAATAAAATATTAACAGAGAAGACAATGTGCATTTTTTTTTCTTCCTTCTTTGCTTTGTCTCTACCATACAACCATGGGAACAGTCATGATTCAGCTCATCCTGACCAAAACTTTGTCTTTTCACACAGTTTTGGCATTCACAGACTTAAGAATTTAATTCTACCAGACTCCCACCATTTAAATCTTCAGACTTTTTTTTCCTCTTGAATGCCTCTACTTATCAAATCTCTGCCATATGGATTCTAATGGTTTAATAATATTTTTATCATTATTTTTGTTAAGCTTAAATGCACAGATACTTCCCAGAAGAAAGAGGAATAATTGTAATGTAAAAGCCTTATGTGCGTCCACACGTCTCTGTGGCAAAGGCATGTCTGAAAATACATGAAATCTGAAAGTAGACACTTAATGAAAGTAACACAGAAACAAAGAACTGCCATTTCTTTGTGTTGCTACATATGTGGAATTGTTAACCTACATTAGTTTACTTTCATCATGAGAACCCATATAACTGATTTAATGGGTTTTCTGTAGTGCAGGGCTGTACACAGGGTTTTAACACTGTTTTTTGGATTTTAGAGTCTTAATGATAAACAATTTCAAAATTTATTTTAGATGAAAAATCAAACTTTTATTCTCTGATCTTCTTGATATTTTCAGTGATTTTAATGTACATTAAGTAGAATTTTATCCGTAGCTGAAAACAGGTTAGGATAGAAGCAGTTATGTGTTCTTAACTACAGTGGAATAATATAGGAGGAAGTGTCATGAGCATCAAACTAATTTCTGTACAAAGTTAAAGATCCTGGCAGACAGAGAAATCATCACCATTAACGTGGTCGGAGCATCTGCATACAAATCCAAATCTAGTCTACTGTCAGTAGGTGTAAGTTCTTACTCACAGAAAATTTATTACATTGCCTCCTGAATTTTAATGGGAAGTAATTGAAATAGTTTATCATTTACAATGTTGTATTCGCTAGCTTTTCCTTTGTACATAAATTTTATTTTGTATTTATGAAAAAAAAAAAAATCCATGAGCATATATGGTAACTTTAAAAAGGACAGCTGTCCTGACACCACATATTGAGAACTAATTGAGAGTTCTCTGCAATCAGGAGAGAAGAGAACATGGTGCCTCTATGAAGGCCCAGAGGAATTGTCAAATACCAGTTTATTTTAGGCACTCAAATGCTAACATAATGACACAATATTATAATCAGGATAGTTAACTTTCTCTTCTACGGAACAGTACATACAAAACAATAATGTGTTTACAACTTAACCATTTCCAAGTACCTAAAGAGTCAGGAACAGAATTTTGTTTTGAAATAACCATACATCCTAAACTACATCCAATCCATCCATTCACTGTATGACTGTCCACACTAAACGTCACCAGTGTGGCTGCATGGAACTCTTTTGATGCACCCTGAAAACCTGGTGATGCTCAAGTCATTTGGTTTTGAGCACAAAAGATATTCAGAAACAAGTCAGGGTGAAAATTTCTGGAATGGTGACCTTGCAATCTGCTCAAACTTCTGCCCTTTGACTAGTCTATCAGAAAAACAAACAAATCCAACCTAACTTTACATAGTGAAGCCCTTAACACTTCCAGGATTTGCCACCGCTAAAAGAGGAACTAAACTCTGTTGCAAATAATACCTTCACGTAGCACATAAGTTTTTTTTCAGACAGGAGCAGTAAGAATAATCAGAGGTAAAGAAAATAATACTAGTATAAGGAAACAGTGTAATTTGTTTAGCACAATAGTTAATGGGGGAAAAAAAGGTGCAACAAAATCCAACATCTGGAATCAGAAACTAACAACATTCAGATTCGCAATAAGACAGAAGAAATGTGTGAGCGTAATTTACCAGTAAAACAGTTAGTTTATCAAAGATAAATCTATTTTCCCCAAAAAATTTTAAAATCAAGATCAGAATAATGTTTATGCAAGTATTTCTATCAGAGTGGCAGAGGATGGATTCTTTGTTTACAAGATTGCTCTGTTTCAACAGCTCTGTTGCACTCAAAGCAAGAATTTAATTCAGAAAAGCAGAGGAGCCTGCATTGCGTAGGTCAGATTATTTAATCTCACTAACACTTTCATTCTTAATATCTATTGGCTTCAGCAGCCAGAGGCTATTCCATGAGCTCCTTTTTCCTTTCTCGTACGCACTGGATACCAACCGTCCTGCTGTAGTGGAGCACAGCCAAGGTGTGCTTGAGCATATAGCCCTGCATTTACCTTGGTAACTCTCCCCAAACTGGCTCTGAACTGGTTCTGAGCTCTGAGATGAGATCATGCCCAAAGGTGTTGGGTTTATTTTGTATTTCTTTCACACAGTAATGTTTTTAGAAACTTGCACTTAACCCAGTGCTGGAAGCACTCTATCCGGGAGCAGCAACAGTCATCGTGCACACCATGTGGTTTTCACTGCATAAATATATTTAATGGGTTCTCAGGGAAAGTTACTGTTGACTCTATGAAACAATACAAGCCTGCAAATATGTTTCTATGTTTACACTTCTACAATAAATATTACTTTGCTTCTTTTTCATTCTCCATATTATGTTTGTTTCTGTGCTTTTTTGTGTGTATGTGTCAGAATATTAATTGTTGCATTTTGGAGGTTTTGAATAGATTGTGCATGAGACTAAAGTAGACAGAGGCAAAACACGGTTAACCTTGGAAACTCAAAAAGGAAGCCAAAATCCAACAGTTTCTATGTTACTTGGAGGAGCAGCATAAAATTTGCATAAAATTTGCCAAATCTCAATAATACATATCTACATTTTGTTGCTGAAGGACTTTAAACAAGCTAAATGTGTTTTGTCTTAGTTTTGTATTTTCTTATATAAAATACAGAAACCTACACACTCTTCTGATACATTTTAAAAAACATTAATGAAACATGAAAGATGCAATATGTTAGATCAATTCAACTTCCCAGCAGCAGAATAATCTGAAACTGATTCCAATTACTACTATGGTTGAAGAGCTATTTATTATGATGAAGAGCTATTTTAGCATCATCAAATGTACTTTCATACTTCTGTGTAGTATTTATAAAACTGAAACAACATTTCAATACAAAACTTCATCAAAAGATAGAAATATGTGTAAATAAGTTCCCATGAACTAGACATTATTAGGCTGACGGGAAACAACACAGGAAAGTGTCCTTTGGAATATATGAGTATTTATTTACTGCTTTAATTTAGTCCTAGCATTTTTCTGTCAGGCTGGGCTATACGTTACTCATCTCTTTGGTTACACATTGCTATCCCCAAGAGGTACTAGGAAAATAGAAAAAACTAGAGAAATTACAAAGGAAATGAGGCTGACACAAAGTCTGGAGGATAAATCCTGTGATGAGAGACTGAGGGAGCTGAATTTATATAATTTAGAATGGTGAATACTAAGGGGATATTATGCCTTTTCAACAGTCTACAAATGCCCTCAGAGTGACAGTTTACATGATAAAAGTCTCAGTCACAGTCTCAAGAAATGACAGACTAAGAACAATATCTTGAGGCTAAGAAAAGTTTAGACAGATATTAGGAAAAAAGTTATTAACAGTGTAAGCAATTGAATAATGGTGTAGCCTATAGTATAAAGGGGGGTTGTGGCACTTTCACTACACACATTTGAGAACAGCTCAAATTAGAAATTATATGAACAATTAATGAAAAATTTTCAAAAATATAGATGCCAAACTAAATGAAACCCCTTCCTTTTGTCCCTGAAATATTACTGCTTTGGAGCTAAAATACGTATTCCCTAAAATACCTCTTAAGTATAAGGAAGGTAACATCCAATAATATAAAACTAAATTTAAGATATTAATGTTTAATACATTAAATAATTGCATCTTCCTGCTCCTTAGTTAAGATGCAAAATCATGATTCAAGAGAAGTACATAAATAAGAAATAGCACGGATAGGACTATCTGAGGTTTTTACCAGTTGATAAAAGAAAGAAAAAAGTGCTTTAATTAAAAGACTGAAATCAACCATTAGAAGAGAAAATATTTGCTACTGAAGGTAAATTATTTTTACTCCACAGAAAAGATAAAAGTTGACAAGCTAGTAAATCCAATCATGAAACATAATTATATTGGAATTTATCTTGTACTATTTGTCTGGAACTACAAAAGTATAACCCCAGTAAAATGACTACAGATTGAATGGACCTCAAGACTGAATCATCGATCCCCTGAGATGTTGATGTATCCTTCATATCAGCTGTAAGATCCTTCGGCTCATGCTGAACAAAGCTTACATTTCCATTTTCATTTCCTTTACCCTTGCCCTGTACCTAAAAGCTGTTGTACTCCAAAGACATCATTTTATATCGGTTGAATGTATTTCTTTTTTCATAAAAAGACAGAAAGATATTCAGCTACCTCATTGACCTTAAGAATACTTTTCAAAGGTTTGGTGGGTGATTCAGGTACCTACTATTTAGAGATCAGTAACTTAGCAGACAAAATACATCAGATGGTTAAAATCATATTATTAATAGTTCTTTCCTTTAGTCAATCAAAAAATTTTTGGAGTGGTTACTATTCATAACAAGTATCACAGACCCACCCTGATTTACAGATTTACTTCTCATATCAGGCAGTGCTGATGACATCTAATCATATTTTACTGCAGGGCACAGTTCAGGAATAGAGCAATTTAGAGATTTCCCTATTCTGCGTAATACAGTTAAAGTCAAGTGAATGCTCACATGCAGACCTGACGGGCATTTCTAGGTTAAGATAAAATTGTACATATTTCCAGTTACAGAATGGATATATCTTGACTGTATCTTCTTTTACAAAGACATAAAGAGAAAAATAATTCCTACTGGTGAATTTCAGATATCAATACCTAACATTTAGGGGCCAAAAAGAAAAAAAGATAAGAAAAAAATCTCCATCTCTCATCATAATACTAATTCCACACAAAATCAATCCTGATACATGGAGATGAGATCTGCCTGGCTAGCAGAACCTTACAGTATTTCCTCAGCTCTGAAGATGGCTGTGAAGGAGGCAGGACTAGTTACTGGGTCTTGTGGACTTTTCCTTTTGCAAATAAAAATGTGGTCTTATTCTTTGAGGGCCGTTAATACCAATTTTTTTCTGAATTAGAAAGAAAAACAAATTAATGATCCTTCAGACATATCCATCGTTACAAACTGAAATTTCTTGACAGCTATTTCCTCCTACAGACCACTGTGCATGTTTTTACTGTATACTTTATAAGATTTGAAAGTCTGTTGTTTTTCAATTCACAAAAAGTTTAATCTTAACCACTTACATGTCCTACTTTATTTACAAATAAGGTATCCTCTAGTCAGTTATATTTGTAAAGTGTTACCAAAGCAGTGCCTCAGTAAAATGAGTGTTTATGCAACAAATTTTGTCTACATATGCTATTCCACGTCTACGCATCTATTTGAAACCATAAATCTGGTTTCATATCCTCTAGCAAATCTGGTTTCATATCCTTTAGCATCCATAGTAGTTATCTCATTCCACATTATGAGAGAATACATCAATTTTCACAATGTTAATGTAAGCAGTGGAAAATAAATATTCATGAAGCTCTCCAGTAATGACCAAAAAATAATAATATTCTGCTAAAAGCTTGACATCTACCCTGAAAAAAGAATTTTATTAACATATGAAAGTGACCTCTAGCTTTAAATGGGCTTCTTCCAACTTAATATTAAAATGTGTGACCTAACCTCCTTCTGTATAATACCTAATTAAAACTGCTGTATTATTAATATGTTACAGATACGAAGCAGAAGTCTTATGTGGCCTACTTAGGAAGAAGTTTCTGTAATAAAAATGTTACTCTTACATTTAAAAGGTCTGTATCACTTACAACTCAAAATAACATAAGATATTTTAATGCATTTCCGATAATATTTGAGAGTTGCATAAAGTGTCTTTTATATGTCACTGAATTTTGTCTACAAAAAACAATTGGTAAAAGAGGCACTACTCCATAATTGCAACCAATACCTCACTATCAGCAATAAAGAAACAATTACGTGAATGTAAGTAGATAAATTTATTGTGTCTTTAACTAGTCTTTGCTATGTCAAATACTCAAAAGCATCTTTAATTATCAAGTAAAATTTTCTACAGATCTTGGACTAGTTTGTTTTTTTCATTTTTCCTCATTTAATATATCTCCTTCTCTAAACACCATTTCCATGCTAGATGATTCCAGACTCACCCTAAAGACAGGCAAAACACAAATTTTCAAGCATACAGAAATGATCTCGTCTGCTTTCCTCTAATGTAATGGTGCTGCTTTTTCTCAGCTACTTGTGGAATGTGGTCGAACAACAACCCACGTGCAATGTTTGCTGATCATTTAGGTTATGAAAGGAAATATAAGTGACTCATATGCGGCAAAGAAGAAATTTTTTTCTGTGAAATTATTGATCACCTCCTTTTAACAAGGCAGCAGATAGCAACGTCATCACACTTGTAGTACGGAACTGTTAGCAATGGCCTTACAAGTAAGCTAGAAGGGTCCAAACACCTGAGTCCTAATCACAGCTCTGAATCCAGTGCAGTATACCTCTTCGGACAAGAGACTGTGTGTGCCTCAACCAGCCTACCTATGAGTGTGCAGATAACCATACTTAGTCTCATATTTCTAAAGGACCTAAGCAGATTCATTCTTCAAAGTGGAATTAGAGTAGTCATTAAGTGAATTCCTACTGCAAGAAAAGGTGCTATAACTTCTTTCTTACCTAGCCATATGAAGAAGAAAATAATTATAAATGTTTATCAAATCAAAGAAGAAAACATTTCAGAGAAGATTAAGGTCAAAAGACATTTTACTATTCAAAAAAAACCCAAAACCAACAAACATTTCTCAGAGGAAAACATTACTTCAAAATAAGAATTATTTATGATAAGTGCGTATTGGTTTACTTATGGTAAAATCAGCTGTGACTACTTAAGACTGTTATACACCTTTATCTTATTTATTTATATTTATATTTATATTTATATTTATATTGAGAATGTATAAAAAACCCAACAATGTCATTTTACAAGACACAAAACCCCAATAATACGTTTTCTTTGCTGGGGCAGGTGATTGCATTGAAATTTGGGGAGTCTAAGATTTATGAAGACATGATGCTAACTTCCTTTCTTTCACTCTTCCAAAGTATATTTTCTCACATTCTTTGTCAAGCCTCTTTTACTTGCTTTCAAAAGAAAATGAGTCAATACACAAACTTGCCCATGTATAGAACAACTTATTAGACTTTAGCAAAGTGCCTTGTCACTGTCAGGAAATTGTCATGGCAAGTGGTCCAAAAAAGGTATAGCAGCACAAATTAATGTAGCTCAAAGAAATGGTTTTAACAGCTATCACGGTTGAAAATGATAGACATATGAGTTCATGTCTATAATGAAAATACAAACACATCTATGCCTTTTATGAACAGAGGAAAGAAGATTGCACCTGTATTTCCATAGCTGAACAGGTTGTGCTTTACCTTAAGGCTAATTTAATAATCATAACCAAAGCACTTGAACTAACCCAAGTCAAAAAATATAGCACTAAAAGGTTGTCTAAAATGAAGATTCAAGACAACAGAGGTTGAAAAACATACCATACATTTTAATACAAACCAACTCCTCTGTATGTGACAAGGCAGTTCCAACTCACAAAGAAAGCCTGAAGTCTTGTACGGTCTCTCCCAAACTTCAGGGCTGGTGAGGCTGAAGGTGGGAAGTCCATTTCACACAATGATTTCAGTGAGAAATTTGGATCTATCCAAGATCAGGGTTGAATTTTTTATTTTTGTTGTTCATACCTGTAGGAAAAGGCAAGTCTGTTTATATGAAAGACATGCACATACTACTAAAGATGATAACCACAAATTAACTGATTTCATAATTCATCTTTTGTGATAGAAATATCTTGAAGGATTTTTGAGTCTTTTCACTTCATTTCATTTTCTAAGCTGTACTAAGACTCAATCTGATGTCAACAATTAATGAAACAACAAAATTAATTTTGTCTGTACCTTTACAACTCAAGAGCACTCAGAGTCCATATGGGATAATACTTCTTCAGCAAGGCACTACACTAGCTAGAGAGATGAGCAGAGTCTTGAGATAAGAGTCAAGCAATATGCAACAGCTGTCTTAAGCACACTCTGGTCTTTCTTGTGCTCCTATAGAGTTACACAGTAGATAGTAGAAGCCATGCTAAAATACCCAAACAAATTGTTTTTCCAGTTACTGCATTGTCTTCACCTCTAGTTAATGATCTGAAGTGAAGGGGGATGGAAGTATCCAACTTCTTGTGCATCCACCCTGTGGTGCCTTGAAACAATCATTTCATGATCTGAAACAAGATTTGTTTACTTTTTCCTCATAATCCACTACTATAAGTGTTAATACCACACGTGAGTCTACTCAGCCCTCTGATAATGCCTCCATAGCTTTGCAATTACACTGATTTTACAGCTACAACAGAAAAGTTAATAATGCTTCAAGATTTTTCTTACCCAACACAGGAGTTTGCAAAATTGCCTATTATTGAGTATTCAAATAAATAATGGAACACAAGTGTCACACACTCTGGCAGACTTCCAGTTGCTTCCTAGAAAAAATCAAGTATTGCTGCCACTTCTGCAAAGCAACTAGTTATGTGACTGTATAAGAGCACACACTGCCTGTGCTTACAACACATTTGATTTTTATGTTTGAGATTAAATCCTGGAGATTTTATGGATGTCAAAGGTCTAGTAGTCAAATTTCTCAACACATAATGGAAACACCAGTCTAAGGTTATCTGGCAAGCTTGATAGTTCAAGAACCAGTGGCCTCTGCCATCACATATCAGACATGTACTTTAAATACCCATCTGAAGTGCTCCTGAAGATGATGCAGTACATGTCTTATACAGTACACACCTCTTACAGAGTAATGAGGTTGAGAAGCTGCTTGCACTGGCATATGTGATTTTTCTAACATAGATGACCCTAATTTCATAGTTCTACAAGGGATTTTCTATGTGCTCATCAAGAAGATTTGGCAAAGTTATATTATTCATCTTGTCTTAAAGGCAACACACTTTTCATCAGAAGACACAGAACAGGAACTGAAGTTTCCTTGACACAAGAGTTTTAGTTAAAAATTAGTTCTGTGGAAATCTGATTATGTAGGAAGTTATAATATAAGAGCTAGAAACTAATTTCTCATTGTGATTTCCTTTGTTTGCTACATCATATTTGTGTTTTTAGACAACAAGTCTAAACCTCTGAAAAAGTCAAAACATCCTTGCCATTCCTACTCAGAGGGATTTCAGAGTTTCTGGATAGCTCAAAAGTGAAATGAGTTCAAAAGACACACTCAGAAAGACTAAGCCATCTCAGTAAAATGATGCAGGATAAAAAGTCCACTGAAATGAATGATGAACTTAAGTGCAAATTCAGTGGACATTAGAAGACATCAGAGATCTGCAATTGCAGATCTGAGATCAAGAATAACAGGTGATAAATTACAAAAAGGAATGAATTATTCAAAGATTCACACTGAGAGCATGAGATATGAAAGGTCTTGTGGTAATACAAAGTCTTAAAAGTGGAAGGATGGTTTTAGAATTAACATCAACATAATTAACAGCCTGCATTTTGACCTTAAATTTACAACATTCCATTCTTCTTCTCAGCATTTCTTTTTTCATTCCAAAGGAAGCCTTTAGAGTGACAGCTGGTTCAGTTGCTCGTCATTTGTGTGGAGGCATTGATGGAGTCAGGTTAGCAAGGTACAGGAACTCCAGTGTTTCTCATAGCTCACCATTCCCTAAAAGTAACACGTTGTAGACCAACTGAATCAATAAAAACAGTTTTCAACTTTAACAACAACATAATCTTTTCTGAAAATATACCCTAGCACATAACACAAAGCAATTTCCAAATAATTTAATGAAACTAACAGACAGCTTGCTCTGTGGCATACCATGCTGAGGCAAAGTTATAAAAGCTGTGATGTGACATTACTGTTTGTTAACATTTTCCTATGAGCCTTCTTTCTGGTGTCATTTGAGAGCAAGTCATTTAGTGATACTGGATTTATTTGCACAGATGTTTTTTCATGTTTATTTTACCACTGAGGCTATGTAAATATAAAATATGGCTGAGCAAAAAGCAATTCTAAATATCAGTAGGTTCTGCATATTACTGATGAGGTACATATTGCTGACTCATTCAATTGTAACAAAAATCACATTTGGATCTCATATAGCATTTGAATTATTCTAAGCAGCTAGTATACAGAATACATTAATTATTAAACATATATGACATAATTCAATTTTTATCTTTGAAGGAAAATTTCCTTTTTGTTTCTTGGCTCAGAGAAAATAAGTTCCTAAAGTATTACAATGTTGACAGGAAATATTTGTTACCACAAAAGTGCATATACCAATCTATAAAAAAAATCTTATTAATGCAAAATATGACTAAATATGTAAGTGAATAAAGTGAAAAGTAAAAAAGAATAAAATTTGCCAAGCAGAATTACCATGAATATATTTTTTCTCTAAAATGTCAGTGTAACTGTAAATATTCTTTAAAAAAATCTCTATAGAGATCACTCTTATTTCTCACTCCCCTACATGCATATTTGAAAGTAACATATGTGTTACTTTTTTCCACTACTTTCTTCTACTACATTTCTTCCCTGCAATGACTTATAACATATAGAGCATATTGCTCTAATACAACTGCTGTAGAAGGATTTTTTGGTAGGAGACAGCAGGTTATCTCTGAATTAAAAAGACATTACCTGGTATTTTTTGAGCCATATGTGAAGAAAAATCTGCTGAATTTGGGGCAGATGAAAGAGGAGATTTTAAAAATCATGAAGGGTATTTAGTCATTTCCACTTTACATGCAAACCTTTGTAAAATTTCCCCTAAGTAAACAACAACTCTCTTGCTTCTGTAGTATTTATGAATCTATGAAAAGATAATTTTTCTAACTGATTTTTTCTGTATATTGTGCTCATCTAAAATACAGTGCAGCACTGGTTTTATGGCCTAAGAGGGAATTTCATTTCACTGCATCAGAAGCTAGAGTAGTTAAACAATGATAATTTTGCATATTGATCACACATATCTTTTGCAGTGTCTTCTCTGTCCTTTACTGGAGAAGTCTGACATAAATCTTTCAAATATATTGAGAGTAGCAGAAAGAAGTTTTCAAAACCATTTTGCAGCAAAGTAACATAACATGTCCACAAGAAAAACATGGTATCCCTTTTCCCCTCTGAGAGTGTAAAGAACAAGGATAGCCATGAATAATGGAAGCACTCAGTAGTTCCTTCTCTCAGGACAATATGTGATAAATCTATAGTGACCATGGAGATAACTAAGGTATTTACAGACTTATGTCTATGGAGCACCAGCCTCAGATATGGTCTAACAACCTGTAAAAAGGTTTAGTAGCAGTAGCTGTCATTAATTTCCAAAGGAGAGAGGCTTCCTTCTGATATCTACATGCAGTTTTGAGAAAGACGTTGCCGTTCTGGCATCTAACTCAAAGGACCTCTTATATGCATGTAAATGAAACAAATATATTTTAAAATGTATTAATGTGGCCTAGCACTGTAGCACTGTACAGTTTTAAATCTTGGAGTATGATTCGGTGTTATGAAAACATAAACTTCTGAATGTTGTGTTACCAGGGTAAATATATTTGGGAAATTCATGCCAAATCCTGGAAATATATTGATTGCAATATTCTGAAGTGAAAAAAATCATAACTGGATTAAATAATTTGAAAAGTAAATACAAATTTTCATGTTTTCATAATATATTTAATTAAAAATATGAGCATCTACATTTCAGAGAGCGAATAGCAGCTATATTTTTATTCTACTAAGTAATCTTTCTCAATATGGAGGAAACTGTTGGCAGTTCTAATATTATAATATTGATTTTAAAAAATCATATTTAATCAAACTGAAAGTGAAAAAAAAGAGAGGATTATCAAGGTATAGCACCTCCTGGGGATGTTCTCAGGATACTGTCGCAGTCCTAGTCCTGACATTTGAAACTCCCCAGGCAATGCCTGACTTAGCTATTTCCCTGGACTGGGACACATTGGCTGATTGCTCAAGACTTTCTCCTTTTCTCCCTTTTTCAGGCTGCACCATCTCAAATGGTCTTAAGCACTATAGTAAGCATACGCCCCTGGAGGGAACTGGTGAACCCTCCCACAAATCTGGAAGATGAGCTGACGAAATGTGGCCACTGGTCTGAGTGTAGGTTTAGGACGAAATGGGTTCCAAAAAAGGGGCTCAGAAATGGAAGCCAACGATCTGCCATAAACAGTTCCCAAAGTAGTAAGAAAGATGAAGCAGTTTGGAGAAATCTGTGCTACAGAGCCAGCAGAATATTGATTATTTGGTCAAGTTCCAAGGTCTACATCTGTTGGGAGACTTATTGAAGAGATTCACAGTACGCAGGGAACAGATAAGCACTGTGGAATAAACAAAGTGACCTGAAAATTGGAGAGTCCTGGGCACATTTTTCAACTAATGATTTTCCTTTAGGAGCAACTGTAAGTGAAGGAACAAAACAAGCAAAGAAAATCCAAGATTATTTACCCACTCAAACACAATGAAGAAAGAGAAAGGACAAAATATTTTGCAGTTCCTCAAGTCATTTTTGAAGATGAACCTTCAGACTAAAGTTGCACGGAAACTGACAGGTCATATATTCTAGAAACTCCAGGTTGTTTTCTGCTTTACGTAGGTGGCACTTACACTTTGCCTCATCTCTGGTGTCATATTTTATCTTGATACTACAGTAGAATCAAAATGCATTTCCAGCACATACGACTTGCACACTGTGATTTGTTAAAGCAGCTCTTCTGGACCAGCAGACACAAAAGGTTGCTATTTCATCCTTTTAATGCTTTATGAATTTTCTGAAAATTTCTGTAGAAGGCTCACTATTCACAAAAGCATTCACTTCCAGGAAATCAGAAGTAGCCCTGACCTAAACAGGTTATTACACAGGATACCCAACAATTTTCGTAAAATGGCCTTTGCTTTTCCTGCTTTAAAGTTATGGGATATGCTTTGAACTGTTATGAAGCAGTCCCTTTTATTGTCCTTGACTGGTTTCAAAAGACAAATGCTTCACTATCCTTTTCTGAAATACCTCTGTGCATGAATTTCATTTTCTGTTTTCTCACAATGGTGTGACCTCGTTTGTTGAACAGTGTTATACATTGCTTGGCATTTTGTTTTTTGTATGTACCAATTCCCTTATATTTATTATACATGATTTAGACAGCTTTGGTGTTTTCCCTGCAAAAAATTTAAAACCTGAAAACACTGGCTAAAATTTAACTAGATTCCTTTAAACTATAGGTAATTCTAATTTTAGAAGTACCATCATTTTTATTTTTACTTATCAGATTGACATGAAGACTGCAATGTAATTCCAGTACCACTGTCTTTGGTGAGTCACCCTAATGCATTGGAGCTCCACAATGAGACCATCAACTTAAATTTATGTTTGCTTTTCATTCTTAAACTTGAAAGCATAAATTTAGCCCTTTTCAGCAAAAACATAGGCCCATTCATTGCAGCTATTTGCTAGCATGTGTATTTCTTCATTTGCCTGAATCAATAGCACCCCCCATCCCAAGGCACTTTAAAAAGCTGGGGTAGGAGCTGAAAAATATCTCAGCCTCACTATATCCACTTTCAAGTAGCATTGAGTTCTAACAAAGATAGCCCTGGAGAATATTAGAAACACTTTTCATGAGCACTTCCCATTAAGAACTCCAAAACAGGGACACAGTGAAGGGGCAAAAATACAAATCCAGGAAATTCCTACATGAGAGTTAAATGTTCAAGTGCAGAATGCAGACAGACAACTAACTCCCATCAACTTAGCATTAAATATCTAATTGCTATTAGTCCTTTCAACATTGGGTCTGTAGAGTTCTTGAAGGCTGGGGGACGTTGAGGGTTTTTTGGAGGGTTTTTCTGAGAAGTGTTGAGGCTTTTAGAATCACAGAATACAATCATAAAATCATAGAATCATTTAGGTTGGAGAAGACCTTTAAGATCATTGAGTCCAACTGTTAACCTAGCACTGCCAAGTCCACCGCTAAACCACCGTCTCTTAAATACCTCCAAGGGATGGTGACTCAACCGCTTCCCTGGGCAGCCTGTTCCAATGCTTGACAACCCTTTTGGTGAAGAAATTTTTCCTAATATCCATTCTAAACCTCCCCTGGTGCAACTTGAGGCCATTTCCTCTTGACCTATCACTTGTTACTTGGGAGAAGAGACCGACCCCCACCTCTCTACAACCTCCTTTCAGGTAGTTGTAGAGAGCGATAAGGTCTCCCCTCAGCCTCCTTTTCTCCAGGCTAAACAACCCCAGTTCCCTCAGCCGCTCCTCATAAGACTTGTGCTCTAGACCCTTCACCAGCTTCGTTGCTCTTCTCTTTTAGAAGATTGTTTTTTTCACTATTTCTGTAGTCTGAGGGAGTTTCTCTTCTGAGGTAGCTGAGAAGCAGGCTAATAAAATCCCAACCATTCTATTTATATATATACATATGTATATATTCAGAAACAGCCTTTTATTGTATTGGCTAGGTATCAAAAGATAAATAAATGGAACATTTCTTATCACATATAACTTACACTTGTGATAAGTTCCATCCCTAAGGCAAAAAAAAAAACAACCCCAAATTGAAAGATTTAGGTAAGATCTCCTGCCATGCAAGAGGGTTAAGCAATGCAAACATCAAAGGAAAAACGCAGCATGTAAGGAGAAGTAGAATAACACTTCATGGTTTTACGAAGAATATGTTTCTGTCTCAGATGTTTATTAACAAGCAGGCCTTTTTTCAAAATACTGCCCCATGGAAAGAAACTACCGGGAATCTCCTCTGCAAGAGTTATGCTACTTCGTAAATGGCTTTATGTTGGCCTGTTGAGGATGTGCAGAAGTTGCTAGTAGCTCATAAAGAGCTGTCAATGATCACAAATAGAGCCATCAGTGATATTTTGACCCCACAGGCAAATGTGAGCAAAACCATGGCTCCACATCAGTAGAAAAGTAGGAAACTTGGCTGTTACCAAAGAATCAGTATTAAATGTCATTTAAATACATCTATCGGTAAATTACGCTTGCAATTACATTAGTAATGTTATCATGAGAGTATACTAATAGTACTACAACTAATAATTTGACCCTTGCCATTGAGTTCAAATAACATTTTGTTAAAACTGAAAAGAATCAGTTTCTATTTTATGTCATTATCATCATGACTAAATATTTAGGATGCACAGGACACAGCCATGAGCGCGGCTATAGCATTAGGGATCAGTGGACATGAAGGAGCACCCAGATCAAAAATCCTGTGATCTACAGAACCAAAGGCAAAAAATTGTTCTCCTCTTCCCAAGGAAAATAAGTCTTTATTCTTAAAAATAGTGCAACTATCTTTTAGATTTTTGCTTCTTGTTATGGTGTTTCATTCTGTAGAGCACTGCAAAACATGAAAAAAACCGGATGGGGGGGGAGGTTCTTCTTTGAAATACTTAGGCTTTTTCCCAGTAAGATGCTGACTTACCCCACAAACCTGCAAAGGTCTCTGGCGTATTCTTACTGTTAGGCACAATAATATTCCATCTTTCATTAGACTATTCCAGTGCTTAAAATAAGGATGTGCTCGGTTAATTTGCTGGAGTACTCTGCAGCTCTCATTTTAAGGCCCATGGTTAATGCCTTAAGTGATTTATTCTCCATATACCTTGAAAGAAGTGAAAATGAAACAATATTCCTTTGTCATTTGTTGGTGACAGAAGATTGCAGGACTGGTATCCAGATCAAATCTTTCTTCTATAACCGGTAATTCTCTTGTATGGTGTGCACACCTCATTCTCTTTTTTGCCACACATCTTTCACTTTAAGTAGATGGTTTATCATCCAATAAAACATAATTCTTCTTATCTATGAATTTTCATCTCTGTTATCTTATCTCAGTTTGAGCACACTGAGTTCTTCATTATATGGGTTGAGTAATTTGCTTTTTCCAGTGGCACTGCTCAGTTAGACAACAACTTCTTTTTTGTACTAGATTCATTAGATTTGACATTGTAACTACTTGTCTTCTCTCTTCAACTTGACATCCTTCACAGTGTATCCACTTTTGGATCTGCCAATGGTAGATTTAAGTATTATTGGTTTTTTGTTTCTTTAACTTTGAATGTAAAATACCTAAACAACTAAATTTGTCATCATATAAAGACAACATATAATTCAGAGGAAGGTAGGGAAAGGTGAACCAAGGGGGGAACTAATTATGTCAGTGATTATGCATTAGACATGTTGATGAACACTATACAATTACCCATTTTCAATAGAGTTAAAAACAAAGCTAAGCAATGGATAAAATCATTTAGTGATAAACTGTGAGCATTTCTAAATCCCTATATAAAAACTTCATGTATAACTTCATCAATAGATAACAACTCCTCAAATCGTAAATCATTTCAGACATGGAATAGGAAACTATTCCTCTGAGTTATAGAACAGGCAGACCTAGAGCAGAGGATGCAAGCAAGGGCTACCTGACTGCCTAACATGAAATTTCTGTTACCAAACCCATATGAACTAGGGCTTTCTTTTCTCAAGCAAGGTGAACTATAAGCCTACATCCATCAACAAAGAAAAAGCATAGACTTTTTTGCCTTACTGGAACACCACAAAGGGTATAAAGAAATGTAATTTGGTGACAGATTAAGTGCATTGGTGACATGATTTCCACTTCATTTATAAGCACCACAGAATGACATTATAACATCTCTCTTCTCCAATGTATTTGCATGAGAATGTAAAAGTCTGTTCTTTCTAATGTAATGTGCAAAGTGTCACAGTCTACTCAGAACTACACTAAATTGCTTACTCTAATATCTGAAATGGCACCTGGAAAGTTCAGGCTAGTACAACATATAGTTTGTATTTACATCTTATGTGGTTTGGAAAATAAATATTTTAAAATATTCCTTAGGTCTGCAACACTTACATGACTTAGAATAAATAGAATCATTAAAATAGATTAATTTAATAGAGTATTTAAAATACACCCCACTGAATGAAGTCAAGGTATCTTAAGCAATACCATTAGTACGCTATTACAATCATGTGTAAGACACACCTGAGCAAATATGTAAGCAAAAGAGGTAAACAGTTTTAATTTTTACTGTCTTGATGCAAATTGTTGGAGAGAAAAAGGATGTCAGAAGTAAGGAGGAGGACCCATTCATAATTGACTTACACTTATCTTTGATGATATTATTATCATTATAAATAAAGTAAAACACACATTCAGATATACAAAGCATATTTCTAGGATTTGAACCCAGAGAGTAATAGTTCAGATTAAGGTTTATGGTATAAGTACATTATGGTAATGATTGGAAACCTAATTCCAAAATGATAAGGAGAAAAAAAAAAAAGAAAAAAAAAGTAATCAACACTGACATGTCCTTCCTAATTGTAAAAATGAAGCATAAAAGCAGTAGTCTGGTTTTAGGACTCTGTTGCTCTCTGGTGCCTTAATCTATTCAAGAGATACATGGAAATAAGGTCATTACATTCAAGATTGCAGGTGATACAAGGATTAGAAGATAGAACAAATAAGGTTCAATTGTACAAACTAAGTCAGATTTTGATTGTTTACATGAACAACATAGCAGATGGCAAAGGCGTTTTGTTGTACAGAAAGATGCAAAATAATTAGGCTTGGAGCAAGAAAACAAGCTATACAATATGTGGCAAATGGCCCAATAATTTAGCACACTGATCAGGAAAACAATTCGAAGGTTATTATGGAAAATCATTTTAACCAGCTACACAAAGCACAGTAGCAGTAAAAAAGGCAATCAAAACATTATTGTGAATGTGTAGATGGATAGACTATAATAAAAGAAAACATAATGCTGTACTATGCACTTTCTATTAGGCTATATAGGAAATACATATGCTGTACTGTCTACTGGTACAGGAAGAAAATGATCTTTTGAAGTGAAAAAAAGGGTCAGCAAGATGATATTAAACATCAAAAATATACACATCTAGAAAAATGTGGCTTCAACATTAAGGTTAAGAAAGAATTTGTATGACAGAATAAGATGCAAAAAAAGTTTTCTTCTAATCCTAAATTCCTGATTTCAGGTATAGAAGCTCCGAAGAAAGGTCCACTTTCTGTAATACCCAGATTATACAAGTCATCCTTTTGACACCATGGTACTAGGTGAGGAATAACGTCGTAATAGGTATCAGGGTCCTAAAAGAGTTGCATTTACAGTCCTTGAAAAGGATAATGTGTTGCAGCACAGTTTCCTAAACTACAGAAATCATTAACCAGCTTGGTTGAGTTAAATTTCCTCATCCTAGCATGAAGCACTGGAAGTTAGTAACAAACTAGAGCTAGGTATACAAAAACGTTGTTATGGTCACTTTATCCACAATTAATGACCATGATGCAAAGTAAATGGTATTTAAATAAATGCAAAAACATAGCTATATCTAGCCTTTTCCTCTCTAAATGTTTTAAGTTTCTATTCCTGTGTTAAAATAACTGTCATATCGAAGATATATACCAGTTACATCAGTAGCATCATCAAAATAGTACTTTTGGTCTGGCATTAATAAAGACAGTGAATAATTTTAGTCAGAGATGAGGTTTAAATGAAATTCAGTAAATCATTTGCAATAATTCAAAAATATAAATTTAGTAATGAAAATTCATAAAAGTCCAAGTCTAAAGTCAAGAATTCTTTACAAATATGATTCATCTGTTCCTTTATCATCACTTTTTCTTTACTGTAGGACTTTTAACTCACTCTACGTTTTTTGGTTTCCTTGAAGACAAAGAATTCAGCTGTATTTAAAAACTGAATTTTTATTATGCCAGCTGCATTCAAAGGTACATGGAATGCTTAGCACTAAGATTTATGACAGTTTCTCAAAATATGATTTTTAAAATTCTATTAAAGAATTAATCTTTTAACATCTGTTAACCTCTATATTTAAAAGTGTCTTATTCTTCTGTGTTGTGTGAGCTGTTTTTTAAAAAACATATTTCTTGTTCTGGCAGCAAAATTACTTACAATAAAAAATTATTTATTAGCAGTGCCAAAACAACGTATGAGACAGTAAATTCAGAGATGATCAATTTCATTGTTTCTTAATAAATTCCTAATTAGGAGGCTATTGACATTATTATAGTCCCATCATCTGAAATAACGCTGAGTGTGTTACTTTCACTAACTGTACTGAGAGTTTAGTTCTGCTGAAGGTATACTTTCAGCACGCAAGATATGCTCAGTCAGATAAGGAAAAGTGGTGTGGAAGCTCCTCTGTATCTTGCTTGGAGGGATGGTGGGCAACCCTCATTCCTTAAGGGCACAATTGTGGGACCATTGTAGTGAGACCAGTTTCACAAAAATTGTCTCCTTTTTAGTAATATGCTCTAGGATTTCTAAGGAACGTAATGGTATAAAGTCGAGCACCACTTTGCTTTGAAAATGGCAAAAACTTCTACAGTTATCTGCGTAAACTTGTACTGTTTAATCCTCTTTTGTCCCACAAAACAATGAAGCTGTACACCTCAGAATCCTCTGCTTTGTATTTTGGTGCTGCTAATAAATGCATGTCCTTTGTGCATCCAAGGTTGCCAGAGTTAATATATACGTGTGTTCTAGAGGAACAGCTAAAAATTCAGGTAACTATGTGGTGCAGATGAAAGCATAAGGGTTCATGTTCTCTTACATGGTGAATAAAATCAGTATGCAAACAAAACAACTATATTTATGTAAAATATCTCAAATTGAAGCTATTATGTCCTAGTTAGATAAAGCAACTTCTACTAATACAGCAAGTAGATAATAAGAAAAATAGAGAGGCAAAAAAGGCATGCATCCTTATGGGGGTAAGGGAAAAAAAAAGCATTCTGAGAAGAGAGGCCTGAGACCATAAGATGGAGACGAGTTCATTCACATAAAATATATTTAGTCAAAAATCACTGAGAGCTGAATCTGCCCTAAGAAGCATTTTGCTGTACATTGTGTTAGTCACTAGACAGTGTCCTTCTGCTCATGTAGTATCTATGAGGGGAGATCGTGGAAACTGGTAACAAAACAATTACAATAGGGAAACAGCAAAGTGGTTTTGTTGCTTCTAAGCCTGGTATAATACCTAGGAAAGGGACTAGCACGGTCGTGACTCTGCACAAGGGAATGTAGCACCTTGGACGTAGCACCTTGGGGATCTCTAGCTCGCTTCTGTGCACACACAGCATTTCACGGTGTAGCGTGAATGCTTGTATCAGTCTCCAATGCCTTCATACACTTTGAAAATGGCAACCTTATCCTTGTTTAGCCAAGTAATTAAATGTGTGATTAACTTTAAGAAAATCAGTGACATCTTTTTCAACTAGCAAAGTCCACATTCAGTAGGGTAATAAAACAGGTGTCCCCTTGGATTTTTTAAGAACGTAAAGTAGGGTACATAGGTGCATGCTTAACTGGTGCCTTAATCTGTTAATAGATACATGGAAATAAGAAACAAATTTGTAACAGTCAATATCAGCTTGTAAATGGAAAAAAAACCACAGGTGCATTCATCAGATGCTCTATGTCCCATAAATAATTCAGTCTGCTGCAATAATAACCACCTTTCCAGGAAATTTATGGACTTAGTGCAGTCACTTGCCACCTGATTAGATTAATAAGAAATCCTTGTTCTGAGCTTCAAATTACTGTTTTCAGATGATTAATTAAATTAAAATATGTATAAATTACCTAATCACATACAAGTTTATTTGTCAGGAGACTATTTTAATCAAAAAGATCTCTGAGAAAGAGGTCATTTTACAATATTAACCTCAATAAACAATTCTTAAATGTATTTTTACACTCAGATCTCTGCATAAATGTGCAGTCAGTTTACAACAAAACAAGTACCAAGGGATTTTATTCAATCAGACAGCCAGAAGTTATTTGCTCTTTCTGTTTTCCCCTGGATTTAAGCAGTCAGTACAAAAGAATTACAGAAATATAAATTATTTATCTGTTTTAGACAATTCACAGTTCTTTAAATGCTTTTTCCTCAGTGGACCTTATTTAACAAATCAAAACTACTTCAGAATCTCCACATTTAAATGGATAAGTCAACCATAAATTTAATTCAAAAAACAACTTAAACATTTGTATTTTTCCTCAGGAATGGCAAGCTTGTAATTATATACTAATCTCCCTCAAGCATCCCTTTTGATGTTTATGACTGCATACATTTATTATGACATCATAAATCTGTAGGAGAAACCAAAGATGATTTTCACATATACTTCTCATGTTATAAACAAGTAATCCACAGTATTCTCAAATATTTTAAAAAACAATAATTATGCTCTCTAAAGTTAGTGGTCAGAAGTAGAAAAGAAAAAAATATCCATTGCATATGACATTACGCTCATGGCTTTTATTCAGATGTTCAAAGAGTTATCTATTAAGAACAGTATCTAGCTATACCACTTTAAGAGACTTTTGGGATGATTTAAAAAAAAATAATCAAGCTACACTTGACCAAACTTCTCTGCAAGTATCTCAAGTCTTATATAGTCCTATCAGTACAATTCCAAAAGCTGTGTCATACAGCGTGTTTCATGTGGTGTCCTAAAGCATTCAGTGCTTCTTCTGATGTAAGGATTGCAATTTTGAGAAATATTATTCATAAAGTTCTTCCCTTCCTAAAATATCAGGTAAGTAGTCTTGCAGAACATCATAAACCCAACAAAATTCCAGACAAATTTTGCCAAACATAGAAAGGTTTAGTTATTTACCTTACAATGGAGTTCAGGAGCCTAGGATTGTGCTTTTGATAAAAGTTGCACAGTTTGAATAATAATTCAGCTTCTCAGACAAATATTTTCCACTAATTATAAAGGCATTTTACAGAATACTTCTTGAATAATTTACTTTTTCTTGCTTTATGTATATGTGTTTAAAGATGCTGATGCTATAAAACTGAAAGCTGACTACATTTTCTTGTCAAATTTGTGTTGTGGCACCCTTTCTTAATTAGATTTGTTGATTTATTGCTAATGAAGATAAAATGTCTTGCTGCAGACACAGTTACTGGTTTTTGCAATCATTTGAAACTGGCACACAACTAATTTTATAGAAGTTTCAAAACTGTTTTCTAATTCACTAGCTCTTCTACCTGGCTGTTAAACTTACTCTCATCACAAAAGTGATAGATAAGGCAAAATATTCACATATATTTTTCTTTCCACAAAATTCTAATTACTATTTCCATGAATGAATTACAATAGTGATGGTAAAGTTTCACTTACATATTTCAAAAATGGATTTAAACAGCTTCTTCTACTTCAGAATTCAATAAAATTCATTATTTACTAGTGGAGATATTGCTAATATTTAATTTTTGTAGGAGGAAAATTTAAAAAAGAAACCTGGTTTAATATATAAATTAATAACTAAACTATCATTGAAGACACCCTAAATCAGTTCAGGTTAATGCCAGTTACCAATGCAGAAGGGCACTGTGAAAGATAGGGGAGGTTTACTGATTCTTGTCTAATAAGTTCCCATGTTATTATAAGAAACAAAAGAATTATCTTGCAACATATTTTGTGTAAATCTCTTGCAGGTCATCCCTATGATGCCTAACTTACACCTTCCACTATCAAAACCAGGATATGGTTAACAAGAGAACTACTCAAATAACTTTCACTCAGTAGTTTTTCTTACAAACTCTTGCAGTATTTCCTGAATAAAGTACTCAACAGATCTATTTTTTCATCATTTGTCCAGATCTAGCTAACAATGAGGGCCCTCAGCCAACTTCAATATGTCAATAGCATTTACTTTCAAAAACACCAGTGAAGATGAAAATGGGCGTTAGAGACCAGAGTCTGACTGACAGTTTCATGATGAGGTACTCTAAGGTGGGTCTAACAGCCTGTGTCTCACCTTCTGCTCTTCTGTTTGCAGTACTGGCCACCAACAGGGGCTGGATGTGCAATCAAAATATAACTCTAACAGCAATCACTGTTAGAGAATCACATTCTCTTTGTCTCACAGTCACAGTGGGAAAAGCCTTCCTTTTTGTCCTTCACATTTCTCTCAGAGAAAAGATTTGGCAGTTTGTAGGCAAATGTTGTAAACATTCAAATCAAACTGTTCCAAAATAAAACTAAAAGCAAGGTAAGCCTATTCCAGAACAGAAAAAACCTTACAAGGTCTTAGGCTCTGCTCTTACATTAAACATTCCACAGGTAGACCTCTCTCCTTCCCAAGGCCCATGCCTGCAACAGCCTCCATTCCATTTTCATATGTTTTTACAAGTAACTGATACTATCAAGTATTCACAGAATTCTGTAAATAAACCTATACCCATATTAGAACACTTCTGATGCAAACTTATAAAACAAGTATCATAATACATAATACAACAAAAAATCGCGAACTGTTTTGTTTCATGGGTACTAAGTATCCATTAATCTTTCAGAGACTTATGCCTGTACTAAGAATATAATGTTTTCTCTGGGTTCTGTCTCTTTGATACTTTAAAGAGAAGTTACTATAAGAACATGTAATGATGATCAATAGAGCACAAAGAATCGGCATAATGATCATAAAATAATATTTATATAGCTACCCTAACCTCTCTGATTAAAAGAAATCAGATTTCTTATGGTCATAAGAAATCCAAATAGTTTTTAAGTAAACTAGCTGAAAAAAATGAAATTGAAAAAGCATTCAGGAAAATGTGGGTTAAGGACATGTTTGTATGAATATCTTATTAATAATGATGTACATATATATACATACTTGAAAAATTTATTGGAATTCAAATTCAAAATATTCTTGAACTATGATTAAAGCAAAATACTAACAAACCAAGTAAGTTATTCACCACCACATAGAAAATTTTGAGTTTCCAAAAATTAGTAAATAGCAATGCTTGAGAAGTCATTTCTAAATTAGGTAAAGTTACTGACTTAAATAGTTACAGCAAACTTTCTCTTTAGAATCCTGCAACAGTACATTAAAGGAAGCAGTGTGGATTATCTGACAAAGTATCAGTTCTGCTTTAGAATAAGCATGACAGGAAGATTCAGACTGAGATAAAAACATTCAGTTATAAATATTACAGATACGAAAAGGAAAATTATCTGTTCATTGTTATTAGCAGGAAACGTTTCAAACCTCAAAGAGATTGGACTGCATTATATAACAAAGAAGGAATGAAGTCCAAAGTTCCATTATCTAGCGGAATGAAATTAAAAGATGGAAAAAATAATGACATAAATTTTAATAGCTTAAGTGGATGAGACAATCAGTACCCAATTGCTTTCTTTTCTCTCTGTACTACATTCCAACATTACAATTTGTACTCAGTTTTATGTTAATGGCATACCGGCTGATACTGCTTTCCGTTGTGTCAAACTTAATTGAAAATGTGCATGTGGAAAGCAAGAGGCTAACCAGCTGCTCTTCACTCAGTATAAAAGAGAAGGAATTAACCTCTTTTTGGTATAATTGGTAGGTGGCACAACAGGTTTTGCCCCTTTCTCCCTCCCCACCCCTCTCCCACCGAAAAGCCCACAGCCTGCTTGACAAACAAAAGTATTTGTAGAGCACACGTGGGTGTAGGTATTTCACTAGAAGACCTGAAGAAAAAGGGCAATTAAAAAAGCTGAGAGAAAACAGCAAGAAAATTCCAGGTACAAATACAAAAACTCTGGTGGTATGGACGATAAGAAAAGGCCTAGAGAAAGTGAGGAGAAGCACTGAACAATCAGACTGCAAGAAAAGATATCTTACCACAAAACAAGAATAAATGAAAGAACAAAGACTTCAACATCACCCTTTTGTCCTAATTAAAATAACATGCTAGACCCTAAATTCTGGTTAATGTATTAGGTCAAAAGAGCATAGAAATTTTCTACTTTTAATTAGTATTGCTGAGTGGAGAACTAACCATGAAATTCATATTGAAAAGTTTCTATATATACTTCTCTCTGGAGAGTAAGATATAATTATGCTTACTTTTCTGATGAGTATTTACAGCATATAAACATACATATATAAAAGTTATCAGGAAGTATCCAAAAAGACTGGATGTGCAAGTCAGGCTATTTTCTTGCTTTAAAATGAAAAATGTTGTGGGTACTAAGCTCCTGCATCAGCTGTATTTTCAAGACCTACAGGATACTTAATTTAATTGAGTCAAAAGATACTGTGTTGGAACACAAAGACACAACATACATAAACAATCAAACTTACCGAGAGTAAAAAGATGAAAGGCAAGAGCTGCTAAAAGAATCACACAATAGATTTTGCAAGTCAAACAAAAATCTTGGTGTAAATAAGTGCAGTTTTCAGATTGTTTTGATATGTATTGAAAATGGTCAAAATAGCCTCTGCTGTACTTATACAGAGGCTTCATTTTCTCCTGGTCCTGATACAAACATATGATTTGATTTGAGGATTTTTTTCCTCCTGTTGGTTTTTTTGTTTATTTTATTTATGTTGGAGAGCAAAGGAGATAGGAAAAAAAATTTAACACTTGATGCTTATGAACTAGTCAACTCGTGATACTTTTAGAATAATACAGGAACAAAATGAAGCTATCCAAGTTCTCCACAGACATTCTTCTCAGTTGGCACCAAACTACATGGTGCTTCTTTTTCACAAAACTAAAAAAAAGGCAGAGTGAGGAGAACTGACTGAGAACAAATCCCAACCCTCTGACTTGTTTCAGCATCAAGAGAAAGAAACCAGAAAGAAAAAGTAAAGAATTTGCAATCGTTCCACTACACATTGGCATATTCCCGTTCCTTTTATCTGTGTTGGTTTTATTCAGGCAAATTAGTTAGGACAATATTTGATGTTATAAGCTTGTAAATCTGGAGAAGGAAGTTGTTTTTTTCTTGGCTCTATTTAATTATGCAATTGCCTAATAATTTGGTTGTACCATCCAAATGCAGCTCTTTAGTTCAATTCCGGATTTTACTTTGTGTAAATTTTGAAATCCATCTGCACAGCTGGAACCTTTTCTGCTTAAATGTGTGTAGAATACCTTCAGTATAGATTGTGTTATAAAAATAACTAAACCATATTTTCTTTGGAAAAGGCTGCTTATTACTGAATATTACTGTATTTTAGAATTTTATAATTTCTGTTAAAATATCTATTTATTAACTTTCTTATCCGTAGGGAGAATATCCTTCTGAATTTAAAATACTTTCATCTCATCTCATTAAAATGTCAATATTAAAATTCTATTTTCAGGCTTTTTCGGGTGTGATTTTTGGAATTATAATGACAGTGCAATGGGAGACTTTGAGCATTTGAATGGAAGAGTTTGGTCCAAGTTGTACCGACTTTCATTAATATTTTAAATAAGCATGTGTAGCTTATTGCTCAGTAGGCATTCTGCTTTCCTTTCTCTGCCAACTCCATGAAGAATATAAGACTCTGAAAGGAATCCTTGCCTGTATATTTAGCTAAGCTTGATTCATTAAGGTTAACCTGTACTTGGATTTACTAAAGTCCTTGGGAATTTTGCCATCAATGTCACAAGATTTTAACTGCAGACAGCATTTTACTTTCAGATATTTTGCTCTGGCAGCCCAAATTCAGGACTCCAGATGGATGCATTAATAAATCTAACTAAAACATTAATATTACTAAGGAATTAATATTTTTTCTTTAGATAAACAGGGAGAAAAGCAAAGGAAATTATTTCAATAGGCTAGCCTCTAAGCCAATTTTTTTTTTCTCATTATTTGGAAACAATTTGTTATGCAGACTCACTATCGAATGTTTTTCAAACTAGCCTATCATTCCAATTTGTTAGGTTTCTTTAATGCTTAGCATTCTGTTTCTTTGTTTTTAAGTCTGCTAAGTTAAATAAACTAAAATTTCTGTCTACTGTTCCTCAGCCAGGCTCCTGAGTATCATAAAACATATGATTATTTTAATGGGTCATCAGTGCTAAGTAATTTTTAATTAGGAGAAGATGCTCCATGCCAAAGTAAACTTGTCAATGCTAAAATAAAAAAAAGTAATGAAGTGCTGAACCGTGGACGTTTAGTGATTAGACTTACCGTAAATGTATTGTGATGGTTAAAACCTATAACCACTGTCTACATAATCAATGCAAGAGGCTGTGCTTATGATGGACTGAGAAAGTGGAAAGGATTAGTTGAGGACAGACTTCCTCATCATTAAATTTAGCAAAAATTGCTCACCCTTAGAAGCACACTACAGGGTTTTTACTTTTAATTAAGTTTTAACTGCTGTTTATGCAAATTCTCCTCTAAATCAGTATCAAACATGTCCTAAAGCCATTCATACATACAGCTAATTCATTCTGTGCTTGACAATCCTGCTGCTGAAGCAATGTCAGCAAAATAGCTGATTATACTAGATTTGGTTGAGGTTCATTTGCAATTTCTGATTAAACTGCTTTTATTGTACTGGATTGTAATGCTAATCAGAATTAGCTAGGTGCTGAAACATGACCAAAACTGATCACAGAATGAGTTTTAAGAAGATCAGACAGAAAAGTATAAATGGGACTAACCTGCAGTGTGTTTATTAAGATTAGCAATAGAGCAAAACAAACTACTATTCACAGAAATTTTAATTTTGAGATTTCATTTTATATGACTCAGAGGTAGAACTCAATAGAGGTTCAAAGGCATGACTTTGTGTTTTAATTAAAATTATACAAGGCTCCAAGGTAAACATTTGTACTTTATACTTAAACAAAAGGATTTTATTCTGTGTTCAAATATAAAGCAGGATCAGTACCCTGCATAACATTTTTCTTTTCTCCTGTACCAAAGTAATTGCATATGAAGGTCTGAACATTCACAAACTCACCATTCACTTCAAACTCTGAGTAGTGGATAAAGTTAAATAAATCCGATGAACATGCTTCAGGCCACTTTGTTATGAAAAATAACACAATGCTCTTAGTCATTTTACAAATCAGGATGTAAAATAACCACCTACTGTCAGGAATAGCATTGTTTAAGCAGATCATTACCTTATTCCTTTTTCAGTACTGATAACAGAGACGGTTGTGAAGATTTGGAAACAAAACTTCAGGCTTAGCATTCAAAACTTTAGGCTTTGCATGGGGTAATTTAGAAACACCTAAGCAGAGTGAAATAAGGTTCATTGTCACAAAAGTGCGTGCCACCTGCTGTAGCACAGTGAAAACCTGGGGCCAGTACAGTCAAAGCACCCTTGACTAAATCTTACCAGAGCGTGGGGTGTGCACAGCAACCCTGGCCCCCAGGGCTCTGACCAGGCACAGACCCACAAGTGGGAGAGCTGCATCTCCCTGCTGCTGTCTGAGCACATCAAGGCACCGGCTCCTCTCATCTCAGGGACTGATTTCCCCCTGTCTCCCACAGGCAAGGAGAAAGAGGACCTGAGTTTCTTATCAGTTTCTTCTGCCTTGCAAGGCTCTCCAGGTACACAGAGGCGTACGACCGGTCCAAAGTTCTTGGAAGTTCAGGTAGAAATCTGTTATCTCACAGGTGAGCCACCTCATCTTAGGAGCCTGAAGCAGCTCCCGTCTCCAGAGGAAACACCTTTGAGTTCAGAAGGAAAACCTGATCTTCAGAAATCTGCAGTTCCTGCTTCGGGCTGCACTGTAATGCAAATACCTGAGTTCCAGAAAGGCCAAAAATGCTGTATTTTTCCCCTCTTACTTTCTTATAGCTTTCCAGTGTTTTTGCTCATAACCTTAGGATCATGAAAGAAAAAGTCATCTGTGACTTGGCAAAAATAAGCACACAATAAACACTGTACAATCTTTGCTGAAACCCTAATGCTAATTAGGCTGTTTAATTAGACTGTCTCTAATTAGAGGTAATCTCTCTGTAAACAAGAATGAAGGTGTCAAATGTGCTGAATTAAAATAGTTCACTGATTACACACTGAAAATCATGAAACTATGTTTCACTCAGCATGTTCACACAGCTCTGAAAAGAAAAATATATTTCAAAAATATATTTTTCAAAGCTATTGCTATTTTAATTTCAGCTGTCACAATAATTTCATGGCGTTCCCTACTATTCTTTTCCATATATAATTCCTGTAAAACACTGAATCAAGAGATTACGATTTATCAAAAAACAATTGTTTTCCCCCAGTAGGTTTTGGATTCAGTCTCAAAGAAATAGCTTTTCTTATTTAATAAAAAAAAAAACTATAAAACCTTGGGTTAAACAAGGTGACCTCCAGAACACTCATCATTTAGAAAGACATCTGTTGCAACTGAAGATGTTACCTCGATAGTCTCTGCCAAATCTTTTTAAAGTCCTGATTCAAATATACCCCAAGAGTCTATCTTCAGCACGAGGGCAAACTTTGATGATCTTTTAGTAGTGAAGTAGCATGCTATCTATCAGTCAAATGTAGGGGTTGACATTCTTTTCCATTAGCTTCTGATTAACTTGAAATATTACAGTGACAAATCAGTAGAGAGCTTCTAACAAATACTTCATCTTCTCTTGCATAAAAGAGATTAATGAAATTTACTTGAACCACCTCATTTTGGCTTTCATTCAAGTGCCATGGTAAAGTGATCACAAACTCCTAGTCCATGAGACGCCCATGCAAGGTGTACCTCGGAGAAATGTTGTCTTTTATTGCTATTCCAAATAAGCAATGTGCACTCTCCTTGCTACACCACTGGGCTGTTTAGAGTGGTATAGATACTGCCATCACTCTATATTGCCTAATCTCGATTTCAGAAATTTGGTTCCCCCTGATGCTTTCAAATGTAAAACTTAAATAAGCAATAACCTATGTTACCAGTTTTAGACATACACAGACACATTTGCCAATAACCTGTGATCAGAAAAAGTTAAGGACCCAATAGCCCCCCAAGACTGAAATCCACATCATAGCAGAAAACCCATGCTCTGTGTTAAGAGCGGCAACAAAACTATTTCTTCCAACTTCTTTCTCCACTCATAACTTCTGTCTTAACAAGATGAAAATCAAATGTCTAATCTCAAAGGCTCAACATAGTTCTGAGATTTCTTTTATAGGGCAAGTGTTGCAAACTTTCTGATTTCTGCAAAAGTGAGGATTTACAGCAGTCTGTGCATGATGCCCCGGAGGCCTGTCAAACCATGGTGTACGGCCTTGGAGCAGAAGCAATTGGTCAGAATTTTCCTCAGAAGCTTTCTGGAGAAAGCTTGAAATAAATGGAATAAGGACACTCAGGAAAAAACTCTAATTTTCTAACACAAATATCAAGCACATCATTAGCTATGCCTCATGGTCAGTGGATTAAAAAGAGCTGGCAGACAAAAGGACTCCAAAGATAATGGGGTTTTTAGTAATAATATACCCAGGCATGATATAGATTAACACAGGAGAAGTACACCTAGAGATTGCAAAAGCATTATGTGAAGGCAGTTTTTGAACTGATACAGCAATTCAGTGGCCAGCAACTCTATTTTCAGGATAGTCATAATAGTTCAACTCTTTATAGAAGAAGTAATGCAAGAGGCATGCAAACTGTAGCAGTCTTCACTTCAAATGGGACATGGGTAGACAGAGATTTGTTCCTTGGTGTTGCTGGATGGAGATGAGAGAAAGCCAAAAAAACCTGCATAGAAATCAATAGCCACAACATGTCCTAGAAGAAAATGGAAGTCAAAGAGAAAAAAATTTATCCAAGTACCTGTTGAATATGTACTGGCTAGAGAATATTTGGAAGTGAAGTCAGTGGAAAAGCCTTCTTTTGTTCAGTTCTTCAGGGAAACAACTTTATTTTTAAAATTAAAATTAGAAAATTGTCAAAGATAGAAGCATCCATTTCTATTCCCAGCCCCAAGGAACCCAATAGGCCCAAATCTTAGTCAACCAACTGGGTCTAAAGAAGTATAAGTTCTTGAACAAAACTTTAGCAATAATTTTATTCTTCCAAAATCTCTTCGTCTGAAGGGAAAAAAAGAAGTTGAGAAAAGCAAAGTAAGCTTGTGGACAAGATGAGTATCTTCCATTTTGTACTGTTTCTTTTCACATTCCAAATGTTTGTTTGTGCTTTTCCTAAAACTTCTTCGTGTTAGCTGAAATAAACTATTCATGGAATTATTTGCCTTTTAACTTTTCACTTTTCTCTTGGTTTTTATTGGTTTCTTCAGATTGTAAGTATTGGTCCCTTAAGGTAGACAGTACACTTCCCAGGGCTTATTTGAAAATATTGCTAGGGGTAGAATAAAATTTACATTCAAAGAGCACAGCTACGAGGAGTAGTATATAGGTTTTTTTAAAGCATACAAACTGTTGCCACAGCAGATAGTGCTTTTGCATAGAGACAAGCATGTGGGATCTGCCAGTATCACATAAAAAGCATATCCTTACATGGTACAAACTGGTCCTATCCTCACTGAAAGAACACAAGCCTACTTATAGCTTTAATGAAACTATCCTTACCTTGCATTACACTCTTTTAAGCTAGTCTTTGGAGAAGACAATCATTGTGTCAGTCCCTCTGCTAAGGATTGGTGTATATCAACTATTTTTCTACCTCCCCATCTCACATACTTTCCTTCTCACTCTGCAATTCAAATAATGTCTATAATGTCTGTCAGTTGTTTAGCATCATGAGTACATTGCATTCTGTTCATCTGAATCAGAAACATCCTGTGACTAAACATATAATTTGAATTATGCAGCATTTAGTCTGCATAAGATTATTGTTGCATACCAAATACCCTCTGTACAAAATGTCTTTCCATTGTCCTTTTTGATAAACTGTGATTTATACAATCTAAAAAGGACAAAGATAATCTGATGGAGAAATAACACCACAAGGAATAGAAGCGCAGGTATTGAACAGAATTTAACTCAACTGTTTACACACTTCACTGCAGAAAAATTAGCCATGTGAAGCATCAGACTGCACAGAAGTGTCAGGCTGCGCAGATGGCAAAAGAGGTATCCTTTAATGCTTTATAACAGGTTTTGTCTTACCTAGGATGCAGAATAACCCTGCAATTCCTCCCACATTTTAATGACATTTCAGAAAGTATTTGTGAGTCATTTGCTATAGCAAAGCAGTAAAACTGGAAAACAGCTGATATTTCAGGAGAGACTGAAACTGATGACTAATTTGAAACTCTGTAGCAGGGTAGTTAATTTGTTTGGCTATAATTGAAACCAATATTTAGATAGAAAAAAGGGTCAGATATAAAAATCTCATACTATCCTGCATGCATATACCTGGTGTCAAGGGTCCATCGTGCTCACGCAGTACCAAACCAGCAGCTTCTGAAGGGAGACCAGAATGTGAAGGTATCTAAGGAGATGTGATGGTGTTCCACATGACAGGTGCTTTTCCATGTTTGGGGTAGTTTTTTCATTATATTCCTTCCTCTTCATATTTTAGGATTCTTACTGAGCGTGCTCGCATGCCCTGCCATTATCATTTCCTATAATCTGAAAACAAACAGGCCGCACTTTCTTAGCACAAGTGAATGGCGGGCAACAGTGCAACACAGTCTCTCAATGCATTTAGTAAAGCTCCGGCTTCTACCAATTTCCCTGCTTATAGCAATAGGAAGTAGATGCCACAAACACATTAACACACATTACATTGCCAAATCTCAAGCTGATAGGATACTGATAGAAGCCACAGACCTGTCTACTGTTCTTTGAGACTTGTCTAAATTAGCTTAGATACTGAAATGGTCTTCGGCTGCTTTCAGTCCTGGAGAATTAAAAAAAAAAAAATCAATCAAAAGGCACCTTTCTCCTTCCCCTTCCAAACTCAGATTTCTGGTAAAGCTGAGCTAGATCTTTATTCTCATGATAAGCATTTTGTGCTCTTTCTCAAGCACAGTTTGTTTTACAGATCTAAATGAATATTAGTATCTGAACATTACTCTACAATGTTTACAACAACATTATGCTTTTGGTCTGATCAGGACACAAACATAAAATGAAAAAATAACCAAATTAACAACTGTAAATATACATTTGAGGCTCAAACACAATTGCTTATTCCTTTAAAGCTATCTCTGTGGGAACAAAGTCCTGACTTTGTAAGCCAAGACACTTTCAGTGCCACATTCACAAATCCAATGTAGTGCAACACAGAGGCACAGAGCCAGGATTTGTGTGAGCTTCCCCAGTATTTCAAGGACATTCTTAATGTTCTAGAAGCTGCACAGGACCATCAGGACCATTCAGACTCTTTCTATGATCTCCTGTATTTAAATGAGGGCATCATTTCACTGGGAACACTTACAACAATATTAGTACAGAAGACCTACTATGGCAGATCAAACAAGTCTTACAGTACCCTGAACATTATAGGAAAAATTTTGGTATGCTATTTTCTGGTCAGAAAGTAGCAAATGAAGGTATTCTGGATTTAGATCACACAGCCAAGAGTAGAAATTAGCTACGCAATCATCAAGTGATTAATATATTCAGTTCTAACATATTGAACAAAAGCTCTAGAAACATGTACAATAATAATAATAATTATGGAATACACAACCCATTTCCAAAATAAGCCTGGTACAATGCAATCTGATGCAATAGTGACATGATAATCAAGACAATAGTGCAACATATTACAATGCCTGCTTTATAGGCACTTCAGTAGTTCTTTAACAAGATAACTTATTATAAAGAATGCAGAACAAGTTATTATACTATCCTGGCTTCACAAAATCTCTGTGGTAAAAGTAGGGGAAAAAAAAAAGTAGAATGACACTAAACTTTCCAAAGGTCAGAACTGAATTTTCAGCATTTCAAAATTTACTTAACGTTTAGTGTGTATACCTATTGTTCCAAATTGCAGAAAGCACACAAATGTAGAGATTACATAAAGTAACTCTTGGACAGATTAATTTAATTGTATTTTTCTGAAATCATGGTGTATGCAATCCAATTCAAGACATAGGCAAAGCTATCCTACCCTTTGGCCTACAGTATTCTCAAGGATATTAAAGTAAGTGGCTTTGGTTCTCTGGCTGGATTTCAAAAATGGTTCGTTTTTCAGATATGTTCCAGAAATATAAAATTCAAACAGAACAGAACATTTCTGAATCTCTGCCCCTTCACAGTAATGAAGGGGCTTATTCCCATCAACAGTCATATAGAGCTGGATCCAGTGATCTAATAGTTCCCTCCTTTAATTTTTCCAGATCCAAGGTTATGTTGTTTAAAAGCAACAGCAATTTTAGTCCTAGTTCACAGAAACAACAGCAATTTCAGTAGCTATTTCCCTTCATAAGTCAAGCAGAGGAGGAGGTTTTTTTGCTATTGCCAGATGATTCATGAGAAATAGGAATCTGGAAATTGCCTAGAATTTGCCTGAAAATGAACTATTCACATAGCTGTAGTCACAGCTGCCGATTCTTGATTCCCACACTGCAATCAGAATTTTAAAATCAGGGATCTCTTCTGTCAGCCTCACTTTCCATAGCTCATAAAAGGGACTTTGTTTCCATAATTATGTCAAGACTGTTTCATACTCCAAAATATTAAAGGAATACCAATATGCTGTATTTCTGCCCATGATGCTTTTTTCTTTCCAGCTGGTAGGTCTTCAGCTGGACTCTGCTGTGCACATTAACTCATCTTTTCTCCCCAGCAATTGATTTGAGAGCAGCCACTGACTGCTCTCAGAGGCTCACTGCACAACTTCTGTAATCATTTTTAACTTGATCCTGCTGAAACAAGGGGAGCACTGTATGTAAGAGTGCCAAATAAAGGAATGGAAGGATGATTTTGCATGGCACCTTGAACAATATCCCATATCCACTTCTCATGTCTCTCTTTCTCTATCTGAGTAGGATAGTAGGGTCTGATGTTTTAGTTTTGTGGTCCTTAACAACGTCCAGTCTGAGCTGAACAGATGTATCACTGTATCATTGCAGAGTTTTGTGCCTTTGTTCTTGAATCTTGAGCATAGGTGTCACTGGAGCAGAAAATCTACCTCATTTGTCCCAGCTTGGCAAAATCTGTTAGAAAGCAGCATGATTTATTTTAGCTAATAATTTTAACAGTATCACTGTAAATCATGAAGAGCTTTTCATTGACTTGCTTTGGAAGGGTGTTATGCGAAGCCGTAGTTTTACATAATTATTAACTCTGTCATGAGTGCCTTCATTTTACCCTATTTGGCAAAATTTTTTAAATAAGCCTCAGAAAACTCATTTCCCAGGCAAGTAAAATATGTCATTTCCTCAGATTCTAAGTTCAATTTTACTATACAGTTTTCTGTACATAACTTACTTTACACTGCTTTTTCCAAGTGTCTCACACCCCCTGGATGAGGAGTTATAATGTCAGATGACTCACTATGTTTTTAATTTAATTTTTGTGCAAGAATATACATAATGTTATGCAATTAATTTATGAAATACCATAAGAGCACTGGCCAACAAAGCTGATACAATTTATTTATGTCTTTAGTTATATTTTTCATGTAGCTTTGTCACTTTAATATGACATTTTGAGAATCGTAATGTGACTGGAAATAGGGGGGTTTTTTATCTATAGTTCACCAACTTTATCTTTTTCTCTATGACTGAGCTGATTTTCTGCAGACATTACTGTGGCAAATAATAATTTGCTCTCATCTTTTTTGCCATCACCTTTCAAGGAAAGCAAATCTCTTTTTCAGATGATGAAGAAAACTAGGATAGGTCTTACATTTACACTATAAAAATGTGATATGTTTTCATATTATTTTGGATCCTGTACATGACGAGTTACATAAATTCTCAAAATCCATTTAAACTTCTAAACAGTTCTTAGACTACTTTACAAAGTATTTTTAAAATACATTTGTTTTTGCAAATCATATGCTAAAGAATAGCATATTAGCTTTGATTAGTTATTAAAATCAGCTCATACAGGTTTAAAATAGAGCTTAGCATAACAACTAAAATTACCAACAAATTAATAAGACCTTCTTAGTTCTACTGTTTATCTGGTTCTGGATAAGACATTCTATAAATTCACAACCATGTTTGCAACTCATTATCTGGTGACAAATCTCAGCAGCAATAGAAAGTGAAACCTGTTTAGTCAGGTACTATGAATCGAACCAAAATCCAGGTAATCTATGAGCCTTAAGGGAGCTGAATTGTTGCCAGCTTTCAATAGTGCATTGCTTTGTTATTCAAGAGCCCCAAGCAAGCCTATTCACTTATGATTTCTCATACGCTTTCACATCAGGGTGATTTTCCATTACTTCTTTTCTCTAATAATACATGTTCATATCTACGGGTTAGTATTAAAGAAAGAAATTGACCTGAGGAGATTTGAGTTAAGTATTCTGCCCAGTAGCCTTGTAGAAATCACGAATGAGGGATAGTTTCATGTTCTGAATAAAGTCATTTCTTTCTAATGGATTTTATACTGAATGATTTTCTTACTAGTTATGAAGGTTTATACAGCCAGTGTATAACCTACATCCTAAAACGGAAAGTTTAAGAATAAATCTGACTAATAAATCTATAGTTCAGGCAATAGCACCTGTTTTAGGCTGATGTCAAGAAATTATTTGTTAAAATAGAAGAAATAATTGATTAGCAGAAGTAAAGATTGTGTTAATCTATACCCAGATTACACTACTACATTGCAATACTTGAATGAAGGAAAATGTTTGCCTGACTAATTTTTCCACTTTTTGTGATTTCTATTTGTGTGGTTCACTGCATTTATTCTCTTATTAAAGTGGAATTCATACAGATATATACAACTTTTCACACAACTATCTTAATACATATTGTAATATCTATAAATTCCAGAATTTGGGAAAGGGATTCATTATTTACATCTCTGGTAAAGGGCTGTAAATGCAGGGGGAACAAAGGAACTTAGAAAACACTCTGTATCACTGAAATTCCTTATGGGAAAATTTCAAGCATGTAAGGAGAAAAATATGTCACTGCATGATTTTATTTTATTGTGCACAGCTTAGGCTTACATACTGAACTTGACAGTTCCTAGCATCTGAACACTCATTTATTGCATTCATTTTTCCTGTAATTTTTAAATAATCAGTCATTAAACACTTCTTCACTTTTTTCCCTTTCATTTGAATCATGCAACGTGTCTTTTGCTTTGAAATAACTTACAGGCAGTATTTATACTGCATTAAGTGAAATCCATAAAGGGCTTCCAGTGGCTTTTTTCCCCCTCCTGTTTCACAAAGGTGAGAAGAAAACTGAAGATTAAGTCTGTGTGTGTGATGGAGTGTTAACAGTGTTTCTAACAGTACTGGACACTCTGGTTTTGTCAAACAGGGTATAGCTAGGCAGCAAAGAGGAAAGCAGCCTTCACCTCATTTCCTAGCTCCTGCTCTAGGGTACAAGCAAAACGGATGGATGTTTGGAGAAGCTAGGAGAGTATGCGTTAAAGGGTAAGACAGGAACATAGACGAGAAGAAAGGATCCATCCTACTAGGTTATAATGAGCAAAGAAAGGATAGGTGAGTAGAGAAAGTTATGCAATCCAGCCTCATCAAGTCTTCTGGTTTTGGCCAAATTTTAGGAGTGTCAGGGTAAGCAAGAACCTCATGTTCATTCATCTTCAATGAACACGATCACCTTGAAAACAACCAGTGAGGAAGGTATCATCTCATCTCCTTAACTGCCTAGTTCCAGTAACCCACTTATCTCACCGTTACAATGATTATTTTTGTGCTAGCCCAGACTACATCACCATTAATATGTTTATTTTTCTGCTCTTGTAAATGAATGTAAGAAATGATGGATTAACAAATAAAGACAGCATAACTACATTTGCAGTGACTCAGGTCTGTAAACTGAGTGTTTTCACTCAGTAAGCTCAGTATTTTCCACTGGTCATTTGATCTATACACGTCGTGAAAACTCTGAACTGTACCTTCCTTCTTTCCTCACCTTGGCATGCTCCCTTTTCAGTGACTGTTCTGAAACCACCCAACCTTTCCCAGGAATACTGCTAAGATCATATTGGTTCTGGAGCATCACCATCTTCGAATGAACAGTGAATGAAGTAATGGACCAAGCTGTTTTACTGCTGTAGGCATAGGTCCTGGTCTTGTATCAGAAAGAGCATCTATAAGGGTGTCATGGTTTAACCCCAGTCAGCCAAATCCAAAACATAGCACTACATTAGCTACTAGGAAGAAAATTAACTCTATACTAGCTGAAACCAGGACAAAGTGCGTCTAAGAGAAGAATCAACAGGAGGAAAGAGGAAACAGATCTTCTAATAACCTTCTTGGCAACAGTGTGAAGACCAGTACATAGCAGCTGAAGCAACAGCATGGGCAAGAAAAAGGAGAGGCCTGGTAGGATACCAAAATTTCTGTGCTGTGTTAAAGTACTCCACAGTGCTCATAACCAGATCCTCCTTACTCCATACCAGCTTGTTTATGATACTTACCACTGACGAGTGATCACTGATAAGAAAACCACAGCATGGGCTCACTGTTACATGAGAAAGCCATATAACTTAATGATTACAAAAAACATTTATTCAAGAGCCATTTATGTATGATAATATTTGACTGTACCACGTCTTCTTTCACAGGTTAATTGTACCAAAGCCTTCTGTGCCTGTATTCACTTATTTATATGATGTATTATCATTACCGCTTTAACTATATGGTACTTGCTGGTAAAATTTCTCTTTCCAGTACAAGGTAGTTGTAGTTTGAAAACAAATGGTAAGATTGAATATACCTCAACACTTAATCATAAACCAAACCAGCTGTTCTTCAGTGTATATAATCATGGTAAACAAGCAGCTGTCATCTTCATATATGAAATACTATTTCATGCTGAAAATAGGAATTTTGAAAGTATTGAGTGAGCTCGGAATTTAACAAAAACTCAATTTATTATCGGATGAAGCCAAGAGCAATACAAAATATATTTTAGGATTTCTAGACCCCATTTATCAATGTATATTACTTGTCATTTACTTGATAAAATGACAGTTCACACTGGAAGTAGGAACTGCCATGAGCTTAGACTGATAGTCAGCACCTGCACATGCTGTTGCAGAGTTGTTTTTTTCAATTATCCAGCTTTTTTCCCAGCCATTGACATACACCAATTACTAATTTCCAATTGATTTATAATCCTTAGGAAGCCTGTATTCCTTTTGTGCCTTCAGATCTTAGTTGCTAGTTAGCTCATTTCCTGCCCTTGAAATGTTTGTGTATTAACACAATTTTGCTCTTACGGTCTAGGTACCACACCTAGTGCCATCAAGTAAATGCTTTGGAAGGAACTAGTGGCATGCTGCAAAGTCATCCTTGCATGTTAGAGCATAGCCACTACACATCTTTCATTCTGGTTAGATATAGTGGTAACCCTTGCCCTGACAGTTTTTCTGTAATGGATGGATAAAGTTAAGCCAGTATTAAGGAATTGGTTTTCCCCATTCAAAGGCAGTATTATTTAGTCTATGTTTTAAGGTCAAAAAATGTGAACAGCAAGAACAAAGACAGAAAAAAAGATGGAATATATTAAAAAGAAGTTAAAGAAGGTTGCTGGATATACATTAATGAATGACAGAAATTTTAATTTGCATTGAAGATGCATTAGAATCCAAGGTAAAGATCTGTTTCTAGTAAGAAAGGAGTGCTATGGAGTTTGGGTTTTGTTTTTAAAAACAATAGAGATTTAGAAATAATTTTTGAAAAGCCACAAACGGTGCTATATTTCAAAGTAGTGAATGGGGGAAAAAACACACCTGTAGAAATCATTCATATGAACTAAAGATAAAGAACAGAAAAGTATATCACAAGAAGGAGTAGCCAATAAGATAAAATATATCTTCTTCAAAATGGTTTCTGCAAATGTACTTAGGTAACAAGAGAATGCAAATTGTTTCCTACAGTGGGTTGCCTTTTTTGAGCAAAGAGAATTTAATGCATTTAATGATCCGAGATACTACAGCACCAACTGTCTGAAAAATATCAAGAGGAAACATGAAAAATAAGATCTGAAAGTACTGAGTATTTGAACAGTGCAAAGGTGAATAATAAACCAGAAGAGTAATGCTTTGGGAAAAAGAACAGATGATACAAAGGAAAGAGCTTACATTTTAAATGAGATTTTAATGTTACTGTTGATAAATGCTGTTCTTGATAGCAAACTTCCTTTATAGTGATGTCATGCCAAGCTCTAGGCTGAAATACAAATATTTTATATTGATGATTAAAATAATATACTTAATTTAATTAACAGCAATTATTTGCTTCAGCAGTCTGCTTCAAGTCTTTAGAAACCATTTTATAAATTACTCTACACCACATACTTCATGTAAAAGTGTGCTGGAGCTAAACTCAAATGGTTAAAAAAAAATCCACAAAATACACATAGAAATATGTATATACATAAAGTAAATGGTACATATTAACTTTAGGAACAAGAAAGTGTAACAAATTACACTTAAGAAATGTGAGCTGTTCTTAACTTTATGAATAGTTTACCTTCCACACTGAAAAGTTTCATACAAAGATGTAATTATTTTTGTTTTATTCCAATTTTGTCCTTCAGTTAATGAGTTACTGAATTTTGAACATGGGGAATATGATTGTTTTTAAAAATCAAGGGTTATTTTGTTTATCACCATTGAAGTCAATCAAGATGAGAGTAAAAAACAAAGAAATAAATAAACTAAACTAAGTTACACAATTAAAAACTCTTAAAGAAAAATTCACTACAGCCTTCTTAAAAACTAGGCACATGATTCTTGATGTTTACTATAGCAAGTCAGACAGTTCAAAAAAACCCACTTTTGCTATAGCCCTTGACATTCTGGCCAAGATGTAAATAAAAGATCTGTTAAACATCTGTTGTTAAGCATATATTAAAATATATTTTTAAGTGACCTGATTTATGGAGAAAATGTTAAGTCGTCAATTCCCACAGAAATAAATTTCTGTACTTTGCTATTCTGACAGCTAAGGCACCACCTTTGAGGTCAGTATATGAAACTCAAGAATGTAAAGTGCAGATGACAGTTATTTTGCCTTAGCAAATGACCTCCTACTTTATTTTACAGTTTTAGAAAGTAACTTACCACAGGCTACTATCTGTAGCCCTTTCTTGTGGAGTTCTTAGGAGTCTGCAGAGAAGCAACCTCCTGGAAGGCTTGATACAAAGTCCTGGGAAAGGTAAAGACACTTCCTGAAGTCAGTACACTTTGGATCAAGAAACAGGTTTTTGACACAGCCTCGTCAAATAGTTTCAGGTATGGAATTTTTATTTTATTTTATTTATTTTTTATTTTATTATAACATTTTACCCTCCCTTTTTGAATAAGCACGGTTCTATGTGAAGGAAAAAGCAGTTATGCAACACATTTCTCCAAAGTTACATCTATAATTGTTAAGGCTGCAAGCAAAATCATAAACCTATTAAAATCCTTTTTCTCCCTGAACATGACATAAAATGCAGCCATTCCCCACCTTTATCTGCAAAATGAAGTCTTCCTTTAGTCACCTTAAGTTTTAAAAGTGTTTTGAAAGAATAAAACAGAAAACAAAGTTTATGTTGGACCATGTTACATGTTTAACACTACAGATATCTTAGCCTTCCCTCCTAAATTCCTTCCTCCTAATAGCCTTCACTCCCACCTAGCCCTGCAAAATTAAGGTTTTTTCAAATATAAATAAAGGATTTCAGCTTTCTTATTTAGTATTTAGAAGCCTTCCATGAACATGTTCCTGGATCTTCCCTCTGAGAAAATCAATTCCAAGTTCATAACAATGCACGAGAATCTGGTTCAAATATATTTTCATTTCAAATAACTTGTATCAGCTGTTTTAAGTTACTGCTTCCCCTCACTCCTCCCTTGTCAGCACACAGAAAGCTTAAATGAATCCAAAACAAGAAAAATTCTTGGCTTGTCTCAAAAGCATTACACATACCTTCAGACAGTATTTTCCAATAGACAAACAAACAGGCGAATAAACAACATGGGAAACAATAACATTTGAAATAGTGATACTTGGAACAAGGCTGCAGAGGCAGGAAAGAAGGCTATCCTTGGTGTGGAAGAGGCTGTGGGAGACAGCTTTTTTATTATTTCAAGGGCTGGGACACAGTGAGGGCTCATCAACCTCCAATGTAATTTGGGTTGTCCACAAGGAGCCCATCAAAGTGTCTGCTCCAGCAGGCAGGTAGTGGCCAGACCTCCATCCACTCTCCACTGCTTTCCCACACATTCTTCCACCTGGTCTAAACTGGAGCAGAAAGGATGCCCACAATCAATGCCAGCAGCTTTTTTTTGCCCTTAGAAACTTCCATTTGGTGAGGAAAATTTCTACTTTTCTCCTTGTGGTTTTGTAGCTCTGGTTTTCTTTTACATAGATCAAGTCTTTTTTCTGTAGCAAGAAGTTTTAGTAATTATGATAGAATCGGTATCATCTCTTCCCTGCAGACAAGGCAATTCATAGGGACAATTTCAAACTTACACTTATCAAATAAGCCCTGCCCAAAATAGTAACTCAATAGACTAAAGTACGAGGGAGGGGAATGCACCTAAGAAGTCACTGAGTGTGCCCAGAGTCCCACTGAATAAATGACAAGATAAATAACTGAACGGATCTAAAGAAGCACAAGAGGGACATTTAGAAGCTCCAGAAGGAAGATGATAAATTAAAACAGCAGAGTTTACATTTGCAGGAACTCAGGACCGGTTCTGAATTTCAGAATGAAGTTACACAGAGGAAAAGACACATGCAATTTCAGAAAAATTACAAAGGTAATATATATATTCTACACAAATGTCTGAAATTCTAAATTAAATTCCTATTTTTTGCTTGGAAAAATATCTTTTTCTACCTCTGTTCATACCCACATGTGAATGTGCTAATAAACATCATTAGTAACTTCTACTTTGATAACAGTACTGCTAGCAGTAGGATGGCAGACTGAAGTACAAAAAAGTATTTTTCACTGTAAATCTACAATTTTTAAATGAACTAGATTTAAAAAGCAACCCTATGCTAGTTTTGTGTGAAAAGAGAGAAAAAAATATCAGTGAACTGTTGTGTTCCTACACAAGACCCTTTCCTAAAGGGAAAGACAATTCATCAAATTTTCTCCTGAACTGGTGAGAGTCAATAAGAGTCAATAAAGACCAAGTTAGAATAAACTTAGAATAAAACTAAACTCAGAGCCACTCTTCTCTTGTCTTCTGTTGTCAAATGAAATTTGCAGTCTACCAGACTGTAGCTACAAGATAAAGACAGTTTCATTTAAAACAAAACATAGCTCAGTGGGGCTTTTCCTTTGCTTTGGAATAGAAGTCACTTATGTTACAACTCAGGCAACAGTCTTAGACTGAAAAAGCAGTTCCTATTAAACAAAATTAAAAATGAGCATAAAAGGTTAAATATCTTCAATCAACTGCTGCTGGGTTTGTCAGCTGATAATTTTTTTCCTTTCTTATTTTTCAGAGTGCCTTGTAGAGTGAATTATATAATGGGCTCTGCAACCCCAGAACTATGCAATAATGTTACCCAGTAGCCAGGTTTAACATGCTAATTCTTTCATTTTTTTAAGATTTCATTTGGAGTGTTGACTGAGCCCTGTTCTAACTTCTGCAAATGGTGATTAGAGCACTTGAAGGGATCACAAACTGTGCCTAAAAAGCAATTGGGAATTGGGTGGGTCAGGGAGTTTCAAACCCTAATTCTTTCTCCTTTCTTTCTCCTCCACCCCAACTGTCAGTTCCATTTTTAACCCTGTAGGAAGCCTCACTATCTCTTTGCTGTTACAAACGATCATTGGGATAATTAAGGTTACTTTATTTCATTAGAAATGTCTGTGGCTGAAGCCTCTTTCATAGATTTATTCATTAAATAATAGGTTTGTGGAAAGTTTTCCTTCTAAAACAATCATGTAAAGAAATCCCAGTTGGAAGTTTTTAATCTTTCAATGCTGCTTTGTAACTTTCAGATTTTTCAGGTGAATGAAGTAACTGAAAGGTTATAAAAGTGGTGCTGCTAATGCTAAGTGCTGATGACCAGACACATCAAGGATTTGTTTTATTTTCTCTTTCAAAGACTTCCATGCAACTTCAACTGCTGACATACATGTGGCAACACTGACAGAAAAAGAAGCAGAAAATTGAGATAACCAATTATAGGCTATAAGCTCTTTTGCAGACATAACTTTTGTGTATGTATTGGAAACCTAGCGTAGAGGATACCGGCAGAAGGTATATATTTAAAATTTTTCAGCAATTCCCCCTTAAAAAATCGGCATATACAAAAATCTGAGTCAGTTCTGCCATGAAATCAGTGGGTTTATCATCGATGCAACTCAATATGTAGTTTGTCTTCTACATCAGCTTGATGAGTTTCCAACTGCAGTTGTTAAAAGCTAAAGTTTGTTGAAGTTTGCTGAAATTTGAAATGTCATCAGAAAAGCCATTCTGAATTCAACTTTGGATAATCAGTAACCCTGACCATGTTTTATACTGCAACAGATACTGAAAAGGGCATTGCCAGACAATAGATGAAGTGCAGAATAAATTAGAAAGAGAGACTCAAGGAATGGCACTGGGAGTAAACTGTTCTATTAGAAACTGGAAGCACCTTCCTTCCAGCTCTAGTGAGGCAGACTATAAAGAATGAGGATACATTGTAACTGTCTGCACTTAATTCGCACATCCTAATCAAGAAGAGTAAGTGTACTTCCTTAGAGTGCTCAGTTCTGTCAGTCAGATGCTGGAAAGGACCTAGGGCATCAAGCTGTGTCCCTCTCTATCCTACATAGAGGATGAACATTCATCAATATTTGCATAAAATTCCTCAACTATGAAAACAGAGTATTTGCTTTCCAAAAGAGTCTGTATGAATCCTATTCATTCATTTATTCTTGATAGGAAAATAAATTTTACAAAAGACACAAACATGGCATAGGTGGTTTTCTTTCCTTAAAAAAAACAAACAAACTGCATTTAAGCATAGTCACTCCTATATTAAATAGACATATCTTTGAAGAAAGTCCATGTTGATGTGAATGTGCATACACATAAAAGATCCCAGTGAATACTGTTCCTCTACATGCCTTCATTAGGAGATAATTTCTATAACTGCATGATTTAGTAGACTAGAATTTCCTTTTGAAAATTAAATTGTCTACAATTGACTAATACTGGGAGAACAGGCCAACAGAAACTGTATTATTTTAATGACTATGCTACCAAGGAGTATATTACCATTAAGTCTATTTAATTAGCATAGATGTTAATCACTTGGTATGAGTTGAATAGGATTTAGGGATTTCTAATGTCTTTTTAAATGTCAAAGACCTCAAAATCACATACTATACCTAACTAAATTAAACTTCTTGGCATAAGTGATATTTGGAAGTATTTTTTCTTTGGTTTTATGAATTAGTTAAAATAATGTTGCAAACAAATCTTATTAATTTGATTGCCTGTGCATAAAATTTGCAACAGAAGCAGTGGGGAGGGGAGACGTCTCCTCATCAGTCTTTTGCCAAAAATAAAAGGCTTTTCCAATTATTTTTAAGAAATGGCAAATACTGTTGGAACTACCCTGGCTGCCCATTGATGATGATTGTCAGAATGAGCAATTCTGCCAATTGGTATTGACAAGGCCGAGCGGGAAGGACAGGGACATCTTTAAAAAAAAAAAAAAAATGACTGCAATAATAAGATTATAAACAATTTCATATACAAGTTTACATCCTAGGATTGTTTCTGTTGTCCTTCAAATACAAACTCTGACACTATGTAGCCTATTGCCAGGACCTACATGATATTTCCAACAACGATTTTTATGACACAGTAACACTGGCAAGAAAGTATGGGTTGACATAGTCACAAATGCGACCAGGTATCTTAGTTACCAGGGGTTTGCATCATTAATTAAAACATATACTTTGATGTGATTATTTACATTAACGTAATCATATAAAGCAATTTATATAATCACATTCACAAAGTAAAAGCAAAAGCCTATGTTGTATTCAATATCAATTGTTGCACCCTATATAGTTTTTTATGTTTGCATAGTTTTTAAGAGATAGTAATATTGCATATTACTTTTTTTTACTTCACATTCATTTCATACAACTGTAAAGCAGTAGAAAAAATGTAGTTGAAAACCAGTCTTTTATTTTTTGCACAAAGTATCATAGTTTCCCAATTGCAAATTGGAAAATTCTTGCTTTTTGCTGTTATGTAGGTGCAAATACTCCACAATGAGGAAGATACCCATCAGTTATTTGTGCATAACTGGACATGATACTCAGAACAGGTATTAGTATGCACATATGCTATTCTTATTGTGTGTAATAATCCCTAATTTGCTTAGACACATAAGCAATCTACATTTATGAGTTAGGAAGTGTATGCAAATAAATGTGTACTTTTAAAACTCTAAAAATAACAGTTACCACTAAAAAACACCTATTTGAACAGAAGAAAACATCATTATAGGTTGTGAGTTTCAAACAGTTTTTACCAGGGAAAACTTAAAGACAGCAACTATCTTCAAATGTAAAGAAAAAAAGTGGAGCAAAAGCTGTTGGGACTCAAAGTCCTCTGCAACTTACCCCATTATATTACTTTGATTTCTATTATAAATTTGAATGTGTTATTTTTCTCCTCTAGCCCCAATTCTACAGCAGTTTCACATGCAGATTGCCATGCATGGATCACCTGCTGAGTAAGGCTTTAGCATATAAGGTGGAGCATGAAGACAAGCTGTGCAAATGGTATTCATACAACAAAAATCTGCCCTTAAAAAAGTTACTGTATCATACAATCATACGCAAAGCCTGCGATTAATTGTCAATATAAATTCTCTTTTGCCTAGAACAAAACCATTCTGTACTTCTCCAAAGCAAAGAGAGCTTCAGTGAATGACCCAGGACTAAATAAAATGATCAGGTAAGTAGCAGTTTCCCTGCAATAGGAGTTCAGTGACAGATAATAGGAGCCAGATGGCTCTGCAACTTTCATTCCAAAGGAGAACATCAGGAAGAGAGGTGAACAGAACCACTGGAGATGGAAGACAACTTAGAGAAATGCTTTTGTGTCCATTCAGAGAAAGAAAAAATGTCAATAGGATGAAGCATACAGGTTATTGTGTCAGGTATCATAATCGATGCCTATCTCATCCAGGAAAAGGGTATATGTGCATAAATGAATGGTACAGACTCCACACAGTCCTTTGAGGGAGAAGTTCAGCCCTGTTTGATTTGGAAGAACTCAGGCAGACACAGAGGGTCAAGGAAACCCCATCAGCCTCAGCCTGAGCAGTGTCAAGGCAGCAGAGCTGACCAGATCCAACTGGCAGATGCAGTCCTGCTCACGAAGGGAATGGAGAAGTGAAAGAGGTTCAGAGGAGAGTTCAGAAACATCAGAGGCTATCAAAGGGGGAACAAGCACAAAGCACAGGCATCTCCGCTGGATAACGTCCAGCACTGAGAATGCCCTTCTGGAAGCAGAAAAGAGTTTGCATTGGTGGAAGACACCTTTCTCAGGCAAATAGGCTTCTGGGTTTCTGAGCCCAGAGAGGAAAATACACCTACTAGGCAAGAAGGTACAGACCTCAAAAGGAACCAGCTTGGAAACACTGGGGACAATCCTGTAATTGTTTTCTTCATGTATATTAATGAATTAGGCAAGACACAAATTTCAGACACAAAATATAGAGTTCTGGAAAAGACAACCAGGGTCTCTGCTAGCATCTCTGAAGCGTCATCCACACGTGTCCAGGAAGAGCGATGGAAATGCGGTTTCAGAACTTGTTCTAAGAGGGAGGGTTATTCAATTTTTCAAGAACTGAGGGCACTTCTGGACATAAGGAAAGGACCTGATCTCAGCTGTAAGGAACCAAGGTGCTGATTATTAAAATAAACAGGGCTGACTGAACTTTACACTGAGGAGTGAGGGAAAGCTGACAGGCACAGAAGTACACAGGGTTTAAGATAACATTTGTAAAGATGAAGACACAAAAATTCTGTATTCTCAAGAGAAGGATAGGTCAGGGGATAAACATAATCAAATATGGAAATAGGAAACAAACAGATTACCATTTCAAAAGAGTGCCAAGAAATGTAACTAATCAATAGTATGTCTGCCACTTTGTAAATGCTGGAAGCCTAAGAAATAAGATGGAGAAATTGGAATGTGTGATCCAAATTAAGATATTAATATACCAGACATGTCAGAAGCTCATGGAAGTCAGACAATCAATGTAACAGTACGAGAGCAGAATACAAAATATACAGGAAAGACAGAGTAACCCGAACTATAGGAACAGTAATCCTCTGTCTTAAAGAAAGTTTGGTATCAAATCAAATTAACAAATTAACCAGCTGGTCAATTAACACAAAATCTGCATGGTGTAAAATTCCAAGCCTAAATTTGAAAAATATGATTTGGGGTTTATATCATCAACGAACCATCCATGTCACACACACACTATATGCAATATGCTTAGAGAAATCAGTGAGGCACCAAGGGAGGCAAATATACTCTGCCATGTAATTTCCACAGTTCTGTAATCTGGTCAAATGTCATGTCAGGACACCATCATGCAGAGATAAAACTTGTAAATGTTATTGAGGATTGTATCGAAGAAGAGCTGGTTAGCAAGTCTTGACTAGGATCTACATGATGTGTGGGTTCTAGTTAAAGATCTCATAGCACTTTTGAATCTCTGATTGAATCTCTTTGAATCTCTGATTCAAAAGTGCCAGCTTTGTAACAGTGATCATGTAATCTTATATGAAGTAGATTCTAGGAGCAAAGCGTGCTAATCTTCAAAAAGGGAAATCATGGAAAATAAGGAAGTTTATAAAAATTAGGTTAAGGGGGAGTTAGAATTAAATCCTGAGAAGCAGTGTAGAGACTACTGAAGGACACCATGTGGAAGCACAGTGTGTGTGCACTCCACTTACTAGAAAAAGGCTTCAGTAAAGGCTAAGTGAAGGAGAATATCAGGGTTACAAAAGCTGCAGGATCAAAGTGCTGCAGTTGTATGCAAATGAAGATAACAGAAGATCATGAAATGCAGCAGAGAAAAATGTAAAAACCTGGTGAGACTGGCTAAAAGAGAATTTAGGAAGCAACTATTCTAAAGGAATCAAAACTAATCCTTTCAATACATCACAAATAACAAACTAGTCAGGGAATCTGTAGGGTCAGCTGGTGACCAGGATATAAAACACACTCAGAAAGCACAAAAACATTGTAGGAAAGCTAAATTAATTGTTTACAGTGATAGTAACTGTGAAAGCTTTTAGGGAGACTCTGATTCTGGTCCCTTTTGCTTTCAAGGGAAGGGTGGAAGCTGGAGAAGAGGAGAAAGACAGGAAAATTAGCAGAGATCTGCTTAAAGCTGAAATAGCCATGGAAGATGCTATGGTACAAATAGACAGAATGAACGTTAACAAATCCCCAGAACTGAACCTAACTCAAGGATAAATGTACTGACTTAGTAATGGCAGTACGTAACCTCCCACTTACAGACCCAGAAATTCCCACTCTGAAAATTGATGGACTTTGGGAGAATATTAAGAAGAGGTATATATACTCTTTTCTGTTCATACTCTAGCTGCTTATGGCCTCTATTGGAAACAGAGTTTATCTCTAGAGACTGTGTTTTGAACTATGGTGGTAAGTCCACTGTTTGACCAGACTGAGGAACATTAAATCTACTGCAAGAACTGACTGTGACAGCATCCTGCCCACAAACTGTACATTTCAGGAAAAATCCTGATAGGGAATTAGAAGCCTGAGGTATGAATATCCAAACTTTTCCTTATTTAGACATAATGAACCTATTAATTGTTCAGGTTTTATCATTGTTAATCGCCTGTATGATGACAAAATTTTAATGAAGTTTTCTTTCAACATTTCTGCTTTTAAACAAGCAGAACAGCTATTATTTGTTTTCCCGCCTTTGTGTTCAAGGTTAAAACTGCACAGCTTTCAGAAGCTGTATGTGATACCCTGGCTATTCTCCATGTGATCTGATCACTTACCATTAAATATGATTTAAATAGCTCACTGGCTTGCAGTTAACTGTTCCACAATATGACCTTTATTGTAGCAGTACTTGAGCTTGATGTTTTTACATTGTCCATTAACTATCTTTCATTTTCCAGCAACTGGAATTCAGAAACACTACTAAGTTGTATAGCTGAATAAACACATCTATTATTTCAGGGAAAAAAAATGAGAACACTAGAATTTGAGAGAGGAAACATCAGAAAGATATTGACATTAATGAAAAGAATTGGTTGAGATAATGAAATGATTAATATGGATTTTGAAGAAAATAGGGGATTTAACAGAGAATACATGTTCTTTTTCAGCATGCATCTAGCTATTTAAAAACAATAAAGTATTTAAGATCAATCAGATGTTGTAACCACTGAAGTCCTACTGGGACACATTGTATTTTCTGTTACGCAGAAGTTGGTGAATGACAGAATTGAGTATACATAATTTTAAAGAGACAAGGATGAAGCCAAGCAGAAACGCTCTAAAATCTCATTAGGAAAGTAAAACTGTCAGTGAGTATAGTATTGTTCTGGAAGTGAATGGAAACAATACAAGATTATTTAAATACATGGAGTGGAAGAGATCAATGAGGAAAGCAGCTGAACCATAAGGAGATGATGATAGAAATTTATACATAGGAACAAGGCTTAGAAGACAAATTAAATTTAATTAATTCTTGTACTCCATATTCACCAGGAAACTTAAAAGGGAAATGCAAGAAATATAACATGATCTGCAGTGAGTGAAAAACAAAGCAAGCTGATAGTTACCACAGCAGGAATCCATTTCCTTTTCTATCCCCACTATTAAAAATTTGATAAGGTCTCAAAGTAGGTGGATTGCACAAGATTGTTCCAATGACATGCTACATATTAATTCCAACAAATATCTAACATCTTCAGGTATTAGGGAACAAGTTTAATTGGATACAAATGACAATGTCAGTTACTGAGTGAAGGGATGAGGACTACAGGCGTAACACTGTCATGCAACTAAAATAATGTTTCTAACCTGAATGAATTTAAAGTCAATTAAAAGTGCTATAGATTAAAAATGCCGCTATTGCCTCACCCTTTTCCTTTTCCTTTTCCTTTTCCTTTTCCTGTAAACAGAACACTAAAACAGGTGTCCATTCCATGGTTCATTTAATGATCCTTTTATGTAGATCGCCAGTGACTTCCAGTGAGGTTTTTGGAACTGGCTACATGTGGTAAGCATCCTTAATAATACTGTAAGCTGCTTGCTAAAAGAATTTCTACATTGTTTCAAATGTTATGATTATATTAGATTAAGAACTACTTTAGATCTCATAGAAATAGTCTGAATTCAAACTAATTATTTCAGGTATAAATCTAGAAAAAATTACCTTAAAAGCATACCAATACTAAATATGCTGTTTCATAAATAACAGCAAACAGCATTTCACATATCTGAAACAAAGGAAGAGAGTCATCATCTTAGTTAGAAAAAATTACCAAGAGAATCTTGGTAGACCAAGAATATTGTCTTGTATAAACAGTAAACAGGGAACATCTCTGTAATGTGCAAATTAGAATGCAAATATGTAGCTATTTTATCTATTTTATTATTTCCATATAGAGATTTCCATGTATGCTATAGAGGGTGTTCCAAGCACCATCAATTTAACTCAAATTTGACTTTGACTTGCTAATAGGTAATACCATTAGACTACAGCACACTCAGTTTTAAATCCAAAATCAGTAAGTCATGCAACTTAAGCCTATCCCTTCTTATATTAACATTTTCTTAAAATTCTACCTTATTCTTTCTAATTCAGATTCCTCATGGCAACAGAGGTCAGCAGAGGTAGGTTAGCACAGACCCAGTGAAAACAGAACAGCAAAGCCTGCCAGAAAATGTCTTCTCAATTGTTATTTCTACTGATAGATTTCAGACTGAAGAGTTCAGCAGTACAGAAAGAGGAAATGTCTAGTTCAGGAACTTCTAAACAATTTAAATGCTTTACAAAATCCAGACCCAAGCTTCTGACAGAAACTCAGAGATGGGTTCTCTGATAAGAGTCACTTCTTTCTCTCCTCTTACTTTTCCTCATATACAGGTACGTTGGTTTTGTTTAGGGTTTTTTTATTACTATTATTTTATTTTTTCAGAAACCATGCTGTGATGATAGATGGCTTTAGCAAGTGTGTGTTTTAAGTTATTTACCCTATCATATATTTTCACTTCTTTTTCTTTAGCTGCACAGCAATATATACCCAGTTACTCATTACAACCTTGTAATCTCATTTTCCTCTACTACCCCACTGGAATACTGATTTCCATAAGAAGAATGTATTGTCTTTTAAAACGTTCCAATTCTTTTCATTTTAGCTATTGATTATAAAACAACATTGGTCAAACAGCTAATCAAGGAAAGCAAGATTATGCATATTCATACTACATCTCAGTGAAGACAATAAATGAAACATAATTACAGAATCACTCAACAGATTTTATGTGATTACATCTCTTACAACACTATGTCTAAGGAGCAGCAATTATCCAGTTATGATTGCTGTAAGAATATAGAAGAAAGTATAAAAGATACAATATGTTCACTTTAAGGTAAGCACAGCTTTCTCACTAGCATACAGAGTGGAGAACAAAGTAGCTGAAAAAAAGCAGACTGGCACAGCCCAATGCAGCAGTACATCTCGACCAGCTCTGTGGGAAACAGAATTTAACAGAAACTTGCCATGTTAAAAAAGGAGTGGGAGTAGGTGTTCCAATCATCATGCCAATCTAGTTTGAATAGCACATTCGAGTAAATTTTAAAAGCCATTGACAGTACTATGCAGTTTGTTTTTCAAATAAAAACTAGATATGCAATAACTGTGTGTCATCTGCATTTGCAGGCTGTTCATAAACAGTAGAATTACACACCTACTTTAATGAAGACTCGTTCTTTTGTTCACAAGAACACATTGGTGGTTATACGACATCATCAAAGTGAGGAATGCTTTTGATGTATTACAGCAGTGTGATGCATTACAGCAGAATGTCACTAAGGAGACAGCATTAGGACAATGCATTACATTAAATACATCATCAAAGAACAATCTTTCTGATGATAAACTGCCAGTTGGCAGAAAGTGTGATCCAGTTAGGTTTCCTTTTAGAGACACTTCAGGACAGCTTGTTTGCTAAAGAAAAAAAGCATAGATGAGCAAAGAAATTAACCAAGGCTAACTTACATCATTCTTTTGAAGCAGCTTCTTTCCATAAAGCGATGACTACTGGGATTATATCAAAGGAAGACAGGTGAAAAGGTTTCACAGCTGATTCTGGAGCCAGAAGATGACTTCATTACCCTGCATAACTTATGCACTATTTACACATAGCATAATTTACTTCAGAAGTCATAACAATCTAGCAGCTACTTCTCCAGGTGTAGATTAGAGGACAACAGTAGTAGAGTTTTTGTTCCCATATACAGATAACCTTCCAGTGTCTATGCCATAACTTTACATGTGAATCTAATCAGATCTGCACACAACTTACATATGGGGGAATTTCCATGTCAATTTTGTTTAGTATATACAATCTATTCTTGGTTTCCACACTCTTAAGATATGTGTACCCTGCACTTCCATTATGGGTTGGGGGATTTGTTTGTGTTTATTTCATTAATGAAGTACATTTTACTTAGGAAAATTAATACTGTTCCATAACTCCAGCAACAATTTTAAAAAATGCAGTAGCTAGCAGTTACACTGAATTACTTAAACCTATCACTAGCCACATCCCAAATTAATAAGCAATTAAATCGTTATTAAAAGTGTCATTACAACCTTTGTCTCCTCCCGAAACGCATGTCCAAGATGGTGACCTACACAGAACACCTGGAAGGTTCAGAAATCCCATCTCTAACAGATGACAGAAAAGAGTCATAAACTGCTTCAAAGGAGAATGGCCTTTCAAAAACACTCTCTGTTTCACGAAGAGGAAACTTTGGTTTGAGCATCTCTTTTGAGTCATAGCTATGACAGTAAAGAATGCTGTAGAGGCAATAGTGCAAAATCATTCAGCACACCAAAGCACACCAATTGAGTTCACTCAATTGAAAAATAGTTTACATCATTCAAAAGCATGAAGGTGGGCTTCTGAAGGTGTCAGAGTCAGTAAGAGTGTCCTATTACTGTCTCACAAAAACTAACTGGCAATCAAAATAAAGTCTTGAAATGCTTCTGTCACTTACAAACTGAAAAAGTGTTACACTTCTGCTAGTCTTGACAGGGAGAAGGTTCCTGCACCTATGTTGTACGATTAATACCCTTGCATACATCAGCCACCTCTCCAGTTCTGTCTTCCAAGTGTGATGAACTTACCAAAAGAGAAGGCATAGACCCTTCTGACTAGCAAAAACCTCAGTCATGAATGCAGTTTACATGTAAACAAGATCAAGGTTTACAGTATGAAGCAAGCAATGTACAAGCTGAACACAGTACTGCCATGCCTCAGACAACACTTGCCTTTGTACTGACACTCAAAACATTTTTCAGCTGTAGAAACTGGATGACTGGACCAATGATACAAAAAAAAAAATCGGGAAAGAAGTTTCATGGCTTTGTAGCTAACTTCCTAAATAGCATTTTCATCATTTTCATCAGAAAAAAATAAATAAAACCCGGGTTGAACTGTGTAAGAGCAACTCTTACTCTCATAAAATACGAATCCTCTTAGTATTTGTATCTTAGTATACATACAGCCACTTCCTCACGTATTTTCTTTACCAACACACAAATAATTGTTTCTGTCTTCTGATCTAGCCAAAAGTAGCACCTACTGGCAGGTAGCTGTTGAAAAAACAAGTCAATTTGGGAAGTATATTTTGGCATTTTTAAAGCCCCTGTTTGTACAAGACTATCAACCACAAAAGAAAAAGCTGAGGAAAGCAAGATTTCATATGCAATATTGAGATGGTGTCCAGGGAGTGCTGGTTTATGAGATAAGTAATTTGAAAGCAGCACTAGCAAGTTCTGGATTTCACCAAAAGGAGAGTAAGGCTTACCACATCTCTTAAAGGTATCCAAGAGATAATACAAATCTAAAGGAAAGATTTTATTTTCTCACATAGTTTAGATAAAGCATGACTGTCAAAGATCATTACAAATATGACAGATAACATCTAAAAGTTACTTTTCATTCCTTCGGTACACAGTACTTGTGAAAGAAAGCAAAAAATGGTGAGAGAATAGGATGAAAACTGACAAGGGTGGGTAATACCGCAAGGTAGAAAAATCTACTCGGCATCCTCCCTTCACAACATAGACTAAGTCAGAAGTTCATCAATGCATCAAGAAGTAACTTCAAAGACTAAAAAAAAAAATCCTTTTGATACTATAAAAAGGTTGGTTATAATATTGTGTCACTTTATAGTCTCAGAATGCCCAGTGCATTTCAGATTACAAGCTCAGTGACCTGCTCATATAATTTTTTTGTTCTGGATGTCACAGTTCAGCACCTTGTTTAAATTTATGTGTAAAAATGCTGTGAACTAAAGACTTTTTACTGTTCATCTTGAAAATTCAATTTGAATAATAGCAGCATGCAAGTGCATATTTTCTTCTGCATCACTGAAAGTTAGACAACACCATTCAGCTTCTACAATTAACTAAAGTGACACTAAGATCTTTGCAACCATAATGGTGGCAATGGGAATATATTAGAACAGAAATTTATAGATATTCACTAACACATGGTTTAGGATGCACTGTAATGATAATCATCTGCTAGAATTTCAAAACACCAGCAACATAAAACGAAAGCCTCCAACAACACATGACAGAAAGGGATCAAAATAAATTACATCTTCAAACCTTATTTATTCCTGATGTATCCTGCAGCAAGTAGGAGCTTTGGTTCACAACATAGCAGAGTTTCAATCCCTCAGTTAGTTAGGGATACTTTTTCCTGAGCCTTTTACTACATAATACCTCCTTACTAATATACCATTTGGCTCTGCAATTTATTGAATTCACTGACATTATTCATGGGAATAAGGACTGCTCAGACAAGTGAAAATTGAAAGTAGTCCCTTACTTTGCCAAACTGCAGGAGTACATTGGACTATTCTCTGAAATCCTAACCGATGAGTTTTCTTAATGGTCTTCAATTGTTTGTTTCTTAAATTCACACCAAGGACAAATGACGCATTGTTGGCTAGACAATTTGTGCAGAATTAGGGGACCAAAGGAGGGGAGAATTATTTGTTTTCCATTTATTTTATGCTGTGTGAACTTCAGATTTCTTCCAATCTAAGTAATGTTTTAAAAGCCTCAGGCAATATTACACCAGCAGTTATAATTAACAGTTCTTAGATAAATACTGTAGAGTCTAGTGTGAAAGCACTAAGTGCAAAGTCTTGTTAAGCTTGATCTCTTTTCATGTTACTGCATGGATTTCCACACTGATACAAAGCCTATGGAAACAACACAAGCCTTTTTTCATGTTCAGTAGGCTCGCTTAATGCCCTACAGGCAATGCTTGGTCATTTGCATGAGCAGAACAGCAATTTTATTAGCATCTAGGACATCAACGGGTACCAAATATGACAAATGTATAATTTAAAAGGAATATTATGGCCTTGTATGTGCAATTGGATAACAGCTGTGTTAAAATTAGGGACATTAATCAATCCTGCAGTGCTAATATTAGGGAGGCCTAGAAAACCACATATGAATTGCACATTAAGCCATTGTGTTGCCCTGTATACAAACTGCAGGACAACCAACATGTCTAGAGAGTGTCACAGAATGCTTGTCTGTTCTATGCCTTACCTATAGCTGCTTGCAAAACACAATGATAAGATGGTTGCACTGGAAAAAAAGAAACCTAAGAGATGTGTCAGTAAATGTGTTCAAATCATCTTTTAAAATGTACTGGATACTGAAGAAAATACAGAGATTAAATAGCAAACACAGATGAAGACTGAAAACATCAAACCAAGTATTTTTCCATCCTTCACAGATATACAAAAGCTAGGAAAGGCAACAAACCTTGACACCCAAGAATCTTACATGGCTGCCTCAGCTACTGAAATCAGTAATTTATATTTAACTGAAGCATAACTTGTCCTCAGCTGACTTACGTTCCGGAAAAAAAATCCAGTTTTGATTTGAATACATCAAATGCAAGGTCCAATATTTTCTTTGATAGTTTGTTCTGATGCTTAATCGTTCTTCCATAAACAATGTCTAACATAAATTTGGGTGGCTCACCCATTCATAGCCATTCGTTCTAGTGACATCTTTCCACACTGGACTAAACAGCCCTTTAAAACTCAATATTCCCTCTATATTGGAAGAAATGTATAGCTATGGAAATGCTTTTCTTACAGTGTAAAACCATATTCTTCAGAATTTTGAATCATTTAGGAACAGTTTTCTATATTTTTTTCTACCTATCTTTTGGCTGGGAAAGGGAAGAAAAATCCATCATCCTCACATGATAAAAATATGACCACCAGAAAAACAGAATAGAATATTTGCTTGGTACTATTATTTTTTATAACTATATTTACAATTTGACCATTTATTTCTGTCAAGCAGCATGAACAATTACTGATAAGGTACTGTGGGTTTGGTTTTTGGTGTTTGTTTGTTTTGTTTTGTTTTTGTCATATGCTAAGAGGTCCTCTTTTCTTTTACTTTTTTTTTCCTTTTTATGGTCCCATCAACCTTAGTTATCCATATTCATTTCTTACAGCAAGCTTTATATAAATGAATTTCCATTTAATATCCCTTTTTGAATTTTTTCTATATTCTTTACAGTTTCTATTTTTAATTTCATTGTTGGAAATTTGAACATCCAATAGATTAGGAGAGCCTCTTAGCAAAATTTTGCTTTGGTGAGTATGCAGCCCTGTGTTTTCAACAGCCGAATCAGTCTTCTTAAATAATTTCAAAATTCTATTGTTTTCCCTTTCTGCTTCATAAATCTCTGCTTGATGTGTCATAAATACATTTGCTACTAATTAATAGATAATATTTCCCTAGTCTGGTGCTATATAAAGTGCTATTTGCAGTTATTTTAATTCAGCAGTATTTTCCAAAAAGTTCCATGCGATATTGTGGAAACTGTTACAGAAATATGAGTGAATTAGAGATATCCGATTACCCTCACCAATTAATGGCTAATGATACATCTCTAGTTCCCAGGATAGTTCAAAAACAGCAATCATCCATAACAGTTCTTAGTCACAATGGACATCACAGGGGAAAATTGACAGTGTATTCAATTTATTCTGTAGAATCTAAAGAATTTTTGAACAAGAAATTTATCACGCACAGAAGTTCTTCCAATTATCATCTTCGGACCAACAAGGAAATAAAACATCTTAACTGAGTTTTGAAAGACTCTTAGCAAACTGTTTACCTAGAAGAGCCCTGACATCATTTACCAGAGGTTTCTACAGATCTACTATGTAGCTTGGAAGATATAAAAAACTTAGGTGTCTCTTGAAAAATTATTATAAAGGAATAGTATGTGTACCAGATTAAATATTGATGTTTTCCAAAGAACAAATCTGATATATGTATAAAATAATTCAACAAACCATCAGGTACAAAAAGTTAATCTGACAAACGCCAAATAAAAGTAAACAGCACAAAGGTTCACAACTGTGTGCCAGATATAAGGAACAGAAGAGCAATCCTGTTCAAGAAGTACAGCAAAGTTCAATTGGTCTGCTCAAGATTATGGAGGAGAAAGGAGGAGGATTTTCTACATTTAAAAGTTGAAGTTATTAAAACGAAAATCTCTTACTGAGTAACAGGAATCTACCACAATTTCCATTTCTTAATCACACCTTTGTATAAATACCTAAACAGGGTACACAGACCCTATCCTGTGCCCTGAAGGATCTCTGCTTTAAAGAGAATAAGGAAAGGTGGAAGACCACTTGAGTGTCTGAGTGTCTTCTTTCAGAAGGCTGGAGAACAGGTATTTGAGCTACATCTTCCAAAAAAAAAAAAAAATAAATCAAGCTTTCTTTTGATATCTTTGAAAATATTTTCATTTTATCATTTATTATAAATATGAAACTTTTTTTAACATATACTGAAGTTAAACTAGCTCTTCCAAAACCAGAATGGTTACATATATTTAACAAGTGAAGTTCACACAGTGACTCTAAAGCAATTTTCCAGTTTAAGGAGCCATCACATTTCTTTTATTTAGGTCATATAAATTGTGTAATTGTCCTTCTGAGTCACAGTGGGTCTTGCTTACACTGCCTATTCAGCATTATTTCTTGTCAAATCAGCAAAAGACCGATGGAAGATTGACTCCTGCATTCAGCTGATACAGCCTTGTAGTTTTAGTACTTTTTCTAAGAAAGCCTCATCAGTCAAAATAGTTTAATATTACTAAAGTTAACTCTTACATATGTTGTTAGGAGAAATACATTAAGTCTATATTAACAATAAACACTTTTTTGAATGATTTTTTCATTGCCAAAATTCCTTTGATAATTTTGCTCACAACTACAACAGTCTGCTAATGTTTCACATCATGATCTGCATTTTAAAAAAGTAGTAAGACATCAAAAAGATATCACCTAATATGACATTGATATAAAGAATTTTTAAGTGACCTGAAAGCAAGGAAATGAAAAGAATGTAGCCACTTAGTCAAATGATTGTCTTCTCTATTCAGATACATAATCTGTATACATAGAAGATCAATTCCCAGTTGCAAAGGTACCTATGCAAGAGTGAACAATAAAGACAAATTCCTGACATTTCTAGAAAACAAAAGGATTCTATCAAAAGAATCAGTATGTCATGTCCAAAAGGATTGTGGAGATCAGGAATGAACACAGAGCGACTGCCTTCTAGCACAGAGATCCAATGAATCTCCTGGGGACAGAGCGTTGTCTCATCTTCCTAGCCACCTCCAGGAAGCCAAAGGAGCATCTATACCTTTACTGATGTGCAGCATCCTCTGACATTTCCCACTGTTTTATACCTCTGAGTATTGAACTGGCATTCAAATCTGTAACTTGGCCACTGCATTGGATTATGCAAATATTTTACATTGTCAAAATATTTGAGGAAGCAAGCAGCTGATTCAAATTTTGCTGAAGTTGGAAGGGAGTTACTTAGACTGCATAAAATAGATGTCAGTTCAGATCTCAACATTACACCAGACACTCAGTATTGGGGCCAGTTCTGTTTAGTATCTTCATCAATGATCTGGACAAGGGGATCAAGTGCACCCTCAGTAAGTTTGCAGACACCAAGTTGTGTGGGAGTGTTGATCTGCTCGAGGGTAGGAAGGCTCTGTAGAGGGACCTGGACAGGCTGGATTGATGGGCTGAGGTCAATTGTATGAGGTTCAACAAGGCTAAGTGCAAGGTCCTGCACATGGGTCACAACAACCCCATGCAACGCTACAGGCTTGGAGAAGAGTGGCTGGAAAGCTGCCTGGCAGAAAAGGACCTGGGGGCATTGGTCGACAGTCGGCTGAATATGAGCCAGCAGTGTGCCTGGGTGGCCAAGAAGGCCAACAGCATCCTGGCTTGTATCAGAAACAGTGTGGCCAGCAGGACTAGGGAAGTGATTGTCCCCCTGTGCTCGGCGCTGGTGGGGCCGCACCTCAAATACTGTGTTCAGTTTTGGGCCCCTCACTACAAGAAGGACATTGAGGTGCTGGAGCATGTCCAAAGAAGGGCAACGAAGCTGGTGAAGGGTCTAGAGCACAAGTCTTATGAGGAGCGGCTGAGGGAACTGGGGTTGTTTAGCCTGGAGAAAAGGAGGCTGAGGGGAGACCTTATCGCTCTCTACAACTACCTGAAAGGAGGTTGTAGAGAGGTGGGGATCGGTCTCTTCTCCCAAGTAACAAGTGATAGGTCAAGAGGAAATGGCCTCAAGTTGCACCAGGGGAGGTTTAGATTGGATATTAGGAAAAATTTCTTCACCAAAAGGGTTGTCAAGCATTGGAACAGGCTGCCCAGGGAAGTGGTTGAGTCACCATCGCTGGAGGTATTTGAAAGACATGTAGACATGGCACTTCAGGACATGGTTTAGTGGTAGACTTGGCAGTGTTAGGTTTACGGTTGGACATGATGATCTTAAAGGTCTTTTCCAACCTAAATGATTCTGTGCTCTCTGTTTACATTGACTGATGTTCACAGATATGCTGTAACTATATTTTACTGTAATATGTTGCTTCCAAGATAACAACAATATTAAATACCACCTCCTAAGAAAATCAAATGTCTGAATCACTCTTGGAAACCATTTCTTATAGGGATAATAATGCTATTCATTTTATTCACATTTTCCCAAGAGAATTCGTATTCCGTGCACCTGAATATCCTGCTGATATGGCTCTCTACAGTACCTCAAGACAAGTTCACGAAAAAACCTCAGCCTGACTTTATCAGCTGAAATTCACAGCTCAGTTAATAGCTTATGAACAGGAGTCCAGTTTGAATAAGAAAACAATTCTGTATCACGGAGCTTTTATATATTCTGATTGTGATTACAGAGTAGGTCATTTCTCAAAATGTCAGATGGTTTCTTATCAAAATGAGAATGACACAAGATGCACTCTGTCTTGTGCAACTTTGTACCTCAAACTAAGTCACTGAATTCAGTAAATTGAAAGTAAATTGTGGTGGATACTTTGTACAAGGCTTATTCCTTTGCTAAAATCTGTGCTGTAGGTTGTCTAAATCTCTTTGAAATAGTGAACTATTACCAGAATTATTACATGCAGAAAAAATGCACCTAAAAACTAATCTCTCTCCTCTGCTTTGTCTTTTTAGCACCAACAATTTCACATAACCTATAAAATCATCCACACAAACTACAGGGAAAATTTTGCACCGCTGAATTTATGAAATTATTTGATCAAATCATGAGTAATTATAGAATTCAGAGCCAGTGGTGATCATGGCAGATGCCTTCATTTACAATTCTATCTTTAAATCTTCATGGGTTCTTCTTGTCCAGTTAATACACTATCACCTAAGAAGATTAATCAAGTCAGGATGACATATGTGATACAGCATAAATTTAAAATTTTATATAATATAATCCAGGATGTTGCAGTTAGAGGAGAAACACTAGATGTTACTCACTGGTTGTGACATTCTTATTAAAACTCTGCAGGCTGTGAACATATTAGATTCAAAAAATATTCCTATCTGTTCAAAACCACAGTAGGTTGCAGTTTCACTAATCATAATGACTTGCCCTGATCATTTGGCTTAAATTAGGCTACTGATGAATACAGAGCAAATTTACTTTCAAAAGTTGCTAGTAAGCTGAAGTAAATAATGATTTTAAAGCTAAAAAAACAATTACTCAGTTTAACATTACAAAAGGTCATTAAAAAAATTGTATTATGTTTTAAAATATTAGAATAAACTAACACACACTACTGTTATCAGTAGATCACTAGGAACCCTTATTTTCCACAAAAATTGTGATAATAGAAGTCAAGATGGAAATAAATTGGTTCTTACCATTTTAACTAAAAACAGAGCTAACATACATGAATGCTACCCTGAAAATTTAACTGCGAATCCATGACCAGCTTTAACTCCTATGTCCACAAGATTTGGTCTGACAAATGTAATCACACACACATGTGCATGCATACATAATGAATTTTCAAGAGGACTATAATTCAAAGCCTGTTAAAGCAACTAACTTCAAATTTCACACATGCACTCTCCTTGGGAGCAAGACAACACAGAAGAAATACTAAATTAAAAATAAGAAGAAGATCAAAGACAGAATTATAAAGATAATTTTCTTAAAATTTCCTGTGTGAATCAAAACTGTGACTGCCGTAACTAAAAAAAACCCTTATGCGAGTATGTTTCACCTTAACGATATTCTTCATGCATTCAGACACATACCTCACTGAGATGCCAAGTGCTGTGTATGTCCATTAACCATCCCAGAAATTAACACACCCACAGCAATCAGACAGATACAATGTTAAGAATAATCTTGTTTTATAAAGAGAATTATACAATAGACCTTTCAATGTACCATGACCAGTAAATGGAAGACATGTCCTTCCGTTATGTACCTCTTGGCTACATCCAACTGTTCTTACTCAGTTACCTGTACCCGTGCAAAGATAGTGTCTCTTCTAGAAAAGTGGATTCAAAATATTATCTAATCAGGCAGCAGATGTTCAGGCTAGTTTAAGTGAATGTCAAAATGCAAAGCAGTGAAAAAATTTGTTACACTCGTGTTACCTGCTAAAGAATTCCTAGTTATTCCCAGTAGTAAAGAAACCTCAGAGAGGCCTCAGAGACCTGACTCCCAGTTGAGCAGAAAAAAATTACATCAATTAATAAACACATCAGTAAAATAAATAAATTAATAAACTATGTCTAATCCACTGCATTAAGAATTACAATTCAGTTCATGAGGTTCTAAAGAAAGCCAATTGTAATGTTAGTGAGAGATTTGCAAGACTAAAAGCTGTATAAGGATTGTGGAAATGGGATCAATGGATCAGAAATATTGTTGGCCCAGTTAAGTGTTATTTAAGTGCATTATTTTTCATTTCACTTATAATCTGTACTATAGAGAATGCAAACGGTATATAAAATTTGGAGGGTGACATCAATCTTCCAGAGATAGTCCGTGAACAGGTCTTAAAGTTTAAATTTACTACATCCACTTGTCTATAGTTTTCTCTACCTTTTTTCATATTTCACACCAGTGTTCAGTTCTCTTCCTGGGAGACGTTTATTCATAAAGATAATCTTACAAAATGGAAAAAATTACTTTGTCCACCAAGTCCATCCCTTTTGTTTTTCTTATCTTAGCTCTCCTGCTTTCATACTACAGTCATTTATCATTTCTTTGTTTGAAACTTATCTAGCACTTGGCTTAACTTTCTGCATTCACCATAACAGGTTGGTATCCTGTAAAAAAATGAGGTTTGTTCATTGCATAACATAGTTTATATTAAACTCTCTATTCTTCCAAGAATCATGTATTTTGTATTACAACTTACTGTGACCTTGTCTTTGTGAAGAACTTACCTGATGTGTTTCTATTTCTTTTGTCATGTAAGGAACATTTGTTTGAAAGAAGGAGAAGAAACAACTGGTTCTCCTTATAAAGAATTAAAGGATAATAGGGCCATCACAGTTCAAAATTACAATACCTATGTACTTGAATATGGGACTGAAAAACCACATAGTAGTCAAGGCCCCTGCAAGCACAGGCAACCATGTAAAACATTTTAAATGTGGAAAGGTCAATGAACATCCAATGCACATACAATAAATTAGAAAATACTCCTTAGATTTCTAGAATCTTTTTCAAACTGAGATTAAATCCATGTACTACCTCAAGGGAGCTCTCTCCAGTAATCTTTAATTAGCAACATGTGCCAGAGAAAATGACATGGCAGGAAGAAGTTGTATTAGAATAATACTATTCATTGCCTAAAAGTGGGACTAATGATATTTTAATATGTACATTGGTTTGAATTTCATACAGGACTGGGAAAATGCAGAGACAATATAGCACTAGGTTTCCTCACTCCCACCCTCATCTCCCTACCTCCTCGTCCTGCACTATGCACAGCATGGCCGGTTATTACAGTCACTGACAGTGGGACAAGAACAAAATTAGTTCTACCATTCGTAGATTCGAAAGGTAGTCAAAACATCAAAGAGGAAAAATATTTTTAATATCCAATAATACCATTCAACTGGCCTGTTAGAGAAAACTTTTGATACTACTTAGATCAAGGTCTCAGTGTACATATGTGATTTGTGCAATCTGGAACAAAACCAAGCATTTTAGAACTTTTTAACATACCTAAAATATGATTCATTAAGGATATTATGCATTACTACTTGGTTCCTAGCCCAAGCAGTTAAAGACTTTGTATTTTTAAAAAGAAAAACCACAGAATTCTTAATAAGATTATTCTACATTAAACATGTTGTATATCTGTAGTATTTTCGTCTCCACTTGATATGAGTAACTATATTCCTACTACTTAATTATCCTCAAACTTGTTGAATATGAAAAACATTTCAAAGAACTGATAAATTATTCTGTATTACTGTCCTGAAAATTTCTCTTTAACTCATGTTAATGTGAATTAACATGAAATTTACTTGGACCTCTAATCACTCTATACAATATCTTTGTGATGAGGTATATTTCTTTTAAAGGCATCATTTTTCTCATAGAGTGGGAACCAGTATGAAAGCATAATCTCAAACATCTCATAAAATATATTAAAACCATTTTGCAATATTTTAAATTCAGTTTTGGCCACACTACATATATTTACAGAGACAAATATTCACAGCCAAGTAGAACCTGAGCAGACAATTGAAAGATGGAATGGAAATATACCGGAACGGAAAACCTCTCTCCTATAATAATATAAAAATTATCATACAATATAAAGAAAATTTAAAACTTCCATGTTTTTTAAGACCTTGCCTATACAACTGTTTCAAAAAAGCTCTCTAAGCATCAGAGGTGGCACCCTTCATGGTGAGGGTGCCCACAACTTATATCATGTGTGTGCCCTGTTAATCACATCAAGTGGGTGCGGGATTGGGACTGAGGTGTCTGCATAGTTTAAACACATAGCTGACTATTTTCTTGCAAAATGCAAATTAACTCAATTGTTCCTTTAAAGTCCATACGGTTTATGGTTCTGCAACTGTTAATAATCAAAGCCTAAATTTCATCCAAGCTGCAATTTTGACTTTAAAAGCTCAAAACAATGAGGCTGGTTCAGTTGCACATCTCAGCTATATAGACATGGACACCTACACTCCAGACACCCAACTATGGCTTTCAAAACTAATTTATTTCATGAACGCTGTATATTAGATAGCTTTCAGGATTTTATACCTTGTTAATCTTGTATGTGTTTATCTTTCTGTAATAAAAGATTTCTTTTTGCTACAGTAATTTTTGCCACAAATGGTGAAAGTCACTGAAAGCAACAGAGCCATGAGCATCCTGCTGTCTTAATTTATGCCACTTTCTTTAAAACACTACTTAAATTATTGTCCTGTTTTCCTCCCACTCCCACTTTGTGATGGCTGCCCAGCTCAAAATCAAATACAATAAAATGAAGATGAAACAGAATTTCATATGTGAATTTCATCAAATACTTCAGAAGATTAAAAATTCCCTATCAGCAACCACTTTTGGGGGTTTTTTTGTCTCAGAGCTTTGGGGAACAGAAGACTCAGCCATTCTTTCAGAAGCCAGAAAGTTAGCAACTAGCAGCATCTACCAGAATGGTACTTTAAAGGGGAGGGGAAAAAAAAAGCACACTTCTTGGCCATCAAGGTAGAAACACACCTAGTGCTAGTGTCTACTGAGAGAAAGAATGACTTATTCCATTGGCTGTATCCATAAGGCAACCCCAAGAGAAATCCAATATTAAACCAGTATTAAACCTGAGAGTACCCAAAAAAAGGCCAAGAATCCCACTTTTCTTTTAGCACGAATAATTAAGACTCTGGATTGTACCTGAAGTCTGAATCACAGTGGGATATGAAGAGAGAGCTTTTTATTTGTCAGATATACTAAATTATTAATTTATCTGAGAAAACGCTGAGCCAGCAAAGCAAATATACACAATGGGTTCATTCTTCCACGCACGCTGTAACATGATGGTGACATCTACGGACCTAAAATTTCTAAAGCAACATATCCTCACCTCTCTCACATACACCCCTCCATAAATAAAATGTTTTAGTAAGTAAAATTGTTCTTCCCAGCTTTCTGTACGTAAGAACTAATTCATGCAGTTCAACAATAAGAACATTAAACTATATATAAATTGATATTTGTAACCTTTAAGAAAAACATCAACCATCAAAAAATACCAAATGTGCCAGTGTAATTTATCTCTTGATACGTGTTAACTGGAGTAAAATAATTCTTCATACAATATCCTCTCCATACTGTAAAGAAATTTTTCTCTTAATATTCTAGAATGCTGGTAGATTCTTTAGCTGGTATAACTCAGAATATTTAAATATATTCCAATAATGCTGCACACTTATGTCACAATGCAAATTTTCACACATTCCATAATTACAGTTTAATCCTCTGATGCTCTGACCTACAAACACTCAGTGGGACTGCTATTTGTTTTCAAGATTGGCTCGTTATAAGAAATTTTACCATGAAAATTGCATTATTTTTTTACTCTTGCCCATGCAATCTTTTCTTATTGCAGTTATGATTATATCAGTGAATGCACATACTGAAAACCAGTTTTGTTTCATGGTTTAAAATTTTTGTCTACTATGGTGTGGAAAGATCTGGTCACTGCTTCCTCCTACTCTCTGAGCTGGAGTAAAGTCTGCTGTTCCATAATTCTCACAAGCTATTCTGGATCCGCATTCTGGTATTCACATAACAAATTCACCAGTTACCAATTTTATAAAGCATAGACCTGTGTACTTGCCTCTATTTTATAATGGTAATACCCCTACCCATGTTTCTGTGGTGACATTATGCAATTAAAAAGCAAGAAAAACACAGAGTACTTAAAAATTAGTTACCTCTCCTGAAACTTTTTGTTCCACTTCACAAAGTAGTTATTTGTGAATAGGAAAGTTTGTTTGCCTTAATGTTTTCAGGTTTGCTTTAACAATTGATCCAATCTCTACACTGAGAAACTTTGTACTAATGAGAGAGAAAATCAACATTCCAATAATGTAATTAATGTTATGGACTCCCAAGTCAAGGAACCTAAGAAAAATGTGTATACACTAATTTGAATACCACAGGAATAAACCTATTAATTTACCTTTCAAGTAAACTCCTGAAAGCATGAGAATAAAGTCAGAAAGAAAGTTTTACACAGCAATCGGAACACAGTAACTGGGGTCAAAGAGGTCTTGAGTTTAGTGTGGAGCAGATAGAAGAAATGGTTCCCTTTATCTCACCCATTAGAAAAACCCATTGGAAAAATCTGAAGTCTGCAAAAACTCCTTCCTCTTGCACTCATACATCTGTGGGTATCATTCCTGAGGAATGCTGTTCTCCAGGGCTGACACAGTTACAGAAGAATCTGTACCTTATCCAGCTGTAGCTTGCCCCCAGAAAACACCTGAACAGCCCAAAGGTGGAACCATCCAGTGGAGATAGCAGAGCAGTCACAGGAACACCAGTGCAAATGGCTTACAAACCCCTGTCCTGCCAAGGAAAATGGTTGTTGATTCTCAAACCAGCAGAGGATTTATGACACATGTAGTTTAAGTTTAAAACCAGATTTCAGTAATTAAATCTGGATGGCTACATGGCCACATATTTCTCCAACTACATCTAACATCTAATATGACACAGCACAATATACTGCATTCAGATACAGAATATGATTTGCAGTTACATTCCCACCAAGGTCAACTCGAATTTATCTGTTCAAGTCTAGATCATTCATCTCAAGCTTAAGATTTGCAAAGTGAGACAAGACTGGAACTGATTTTAAAAAACTTATTTTCTATGGGAAAACTGAAAGAAGAATGGGAATTAAAGGGAAAAGGGGGGCATTCTCACGCCCCCTAATTTGCTCTCAGAAATTAATCAAGATTACAGAAAGGAAAATACCAGACAATCCTCTAAAAGGCAGCCTCACAAGACAGGTACATAAAATGCTGAACACTGTTCAGCTAGTAAAGACAAAAGAGGAACTGTAAAGAAACCATGAAAAAAAATCCATCCTTAACAGCCCTTTTTAGCTGTTAATGTAAAAAATGCTTGTGTGTCCCATTTAAATGGTGCTAAATAGGGAAGAACATTTAAAGTGCAAATTACCTGTAAAAGATACAGATAATAAGGAAGACAGAGATCAGAACTGACTGACTGTTGACCAGAAACAGAGCATCTGTTGCTACTATTATCCACTTTCATTTGCAGTCTGCATTTTTAATGCTTATCAATTTTTTAACTTATCATTTTTTTTCTTCTTGCTGTTGTAAGCTTCATAAAAGATGGAAGAGCTAAAGAGGATTAATTTTCTTTGAATTACATTCAGCTGAGAAGTCGTAACAGTGTCAGTTCCTCACATCTTGCAAGATATTTACCTTCCTGGTGTTTTGGGTTCTTTTTTTCCCCTCCCTTTTAAGGGAAGTCTTGGAAACACCCATTGCGGTGACTATTGAGTAGAAAGGTTTTTTTGGTAACTTAACCATTATTATGCACCTATCTGCTTTGCTCTACATGATATTTGAGTTCTTTTTCTGATTTTATCCTTTTCCTAGGCTTCTTGAGTCTTCTTGAAGGGAAGCCTTTCCTACTATGCATGAAGTGCCTACATAATTGCATCAAGTACTCCAGCCTATTTCCAAGTGAAAAAGCCTCAAGCTTCAATAGTTTTACAGCACTATTCTCTGATAGACTGAAGGAGGAATTGGCATATCAGCCAAAATACTTTGTTCAGAAAAACTTCATTCACTTCCTACTGGTATTTGGCCTAACTTCAAACAAAGTGCAAGGCCACGGCCATCACGTTTAAGAACTGACTAGTCATTTTGAGCAATTCAGTGAGCAATTTGAGAGTGTCTGAGTGGATCTCACCTTCAGAGAATGCTGAGCAGACAGCCTTGTCAAACCTGGCTCTACGAGGGCTTTCAAGCTGGACACCCGAAAAGTGGAAGTGTCTGGTAATCACACCACTTTCAAAAAGCCAAAGATCAATGTTGGTTTAACAATTCTCGGGTTCATTTGGGGATTGGAGGAGGAGCCCAAATTGACACTGTTTCCACGAGAAATATACTTTAAACTAAGCATAGTTGATTTGCAGTGTTTTTAGGTACTTTACAAGTGCATATTTCCTTAGCATGTAAAAACTGATTTTTTAATATTTAAAAACCATGATTGCGAAATACATCTTCATAAACAGGGTAAACAAACCACTTCCTATCACTTACATTTTTCTACTAATGCCTTCATTGCACACAATCACAAAATTGCATCAGATAAAACAGACTTTATTCTTATCTATGCTAAATATTTCTGCACATCAGCAAAGAAGGAAAACAAGAAAAAAATACATCATGTATTCTACATTTGCCACCAATTTCACTCTCAGCAGGGACAATTTCTATTGGCATTCAGAAAGCGTTAACTACACTACAGAAAGGGGAGATCAAAAATTAACTGTATTCCAGTTCATTCCAATGGTTTGTCTGCTTTTTTTTTTTAATTTAAGCATCAGGAATGCAATAATGAGTCTGAACTATTATACCCAAGACTGAACAGGACACCTATGTGTTTATGATATGCAGTTTATTGAATTATTTGCATAAGAGTTATCCTATATTTTACCAGTCTCACTGAATCCTTATAGCATGAGCCAACATTTAAAAGACTATAAAATCAAATTGATTGCATAGAAAATACATGTTCTCACAACCATTTACTATTTGTGCTACAACAGTATCCATCAAAAAACAATGAGGCCCCACTCTGCTGGGTACTATATGCATAGTATGAAGAGTCTCTGCTTGAAAACAGAGCAATCCACACCAAGATAGCGAGTGAGTGATTGTGACACTGATTAAAGACATGAAGGACAAAAATTAGAACCTTAAGATGGTGTTCCTCATGTAAACCATATCTGCATACAGGAATAAAGTTTTGCATCTCTAATTTGAGGTGGGAAGGGGAGCATGTCTAGGTTCAGAAACTGCCTAAGTTTCCTGTTTCTTAATTTATTTTTTTGCATTACCACAGAAACAACCTTTCTGTGTATGTCTACATCGAGAAGAGAGGGGGACAGAGGGAGGGTTGAATGAGGACAAATGCATGCTTTCTTACCTAGAGACATCTGAATAAACCATCCATGATTTCTGAGGCATGCTGTCATTCCTGTATCAAAATAACACTTTTCTACATCTTTTTACTGAAAAAGTTTGTAAATACCAGCTTACCTGTATGAATACAAATTAATGTTAAATACTTTTAAAAGCCTACTTGAAGTGTTGAAATGCTGAACACATCAAAGAGCAAATATACCTCCACAAAGAGGTTAAAGATACCTGTCGGTTTACTTTAAAGTCTTCAATGTCAACTTGATAACAGTTATGCAGCTGGGATAAGAGACAGAGTTGCTGTCTCTCAGTCCAATGGCCACACTGATAGACTTGTAAGGCAAAGCCAATAAATAATTTATCTTTTAGGGCCATACCTATATGTGTGATAGATATGTTAGCCCTCTAATGTCATCAGACCTATTCTTGCAGCTCACCTCTGTTCACAGGTTTGGTCTTGTGCTTGCAGAAATAGATTTTGTCACTTTGGGAATTTGTCCCCTGAGTACCTTTGCTACAGAGACCCATTGTGGAGTGTACCCTGTTTACAGAGACATCTGCTCACAGTTAACAATACATGCATATATGTCTTATCAGTTTGGTATCCAAACTGGAAAATAATAAAAATTAGTTAAGATAAATCCTAAATGAAAACTTTTTATATTTTTTCTCCTCAAAACCAGTTATTTTTGAGACTGAAAATTAAATTCGTGTAAAATATGCAAAGATCTAATTTCAAATTATCCTCCACTCTCTGAAAGAACATTTCAGTATAGCTCCTTTAGACTATCCTGCAGTAAACAACTTTCTCAAAATCTATCAAAGCTGTAGAGATATCTATAAATATTCTTCTGAATAAAGAATCTGGGTATCTTACCACCCTGGTGAGTGATATAACCGTACTATTATGGTCATTCTCACATGCTTTCTCTCTGTTCTACAAGTAATTTTTTGTTTCAAGTCAAATAGCACCAACAAGAGTGACAAGCACAATCTCTAGTTTTCAAGACGAATTACTCTCTTAGACACCTCCTCTTGCCCCCGACCCAAAAAGCCAAAACCCTACAGGAACCATTCTCCAAGAGCTTACCATCTCACTAAGAACACCGTCCATAAAGCAGGCTATAGTCTTAGGCCAGTCTTAGGCCAGATCAAATAGAGGCAATCATTCTACCTTCCTTGGCAGAAGTTAAAACATACCACAAGCAGTAACAGTACAACACTGGACAACAGATTACACCTCTAAAATAAAGCCTTGGTCCTGCTAGCTAGTGAAAGAAAAATTCCCGGCTATGGAAAACTCCTGGCAAAGATACAAGCCACTCCGTAACATATAATCATTCAGTACGCTTCCAGTAAAGAGTTACTTGGAGTCCATGACTGTGTCCTCCACCATACTGACTTCAGCTTTACTTTTCTTTCCTATATTGTTGAAATAGGCATACTAACAAACCCTGACAAGACCTTTTTTGTACTGGTTTGGATATTCTTCATAATCAGGGTCAGACTGACAAATATAGCATGCTGATGGCTAGCACCTGAATTCTGGAAACACTTTAAAGGTGCAAAATTAATGTCTATTTTATACTTAACTTTTTACACTTTAATGAATGTCTATGTTATATCTTGGCTACTATTTTACATTACTGATTTTGATAATAGGCTTTTAAATTATCTAATATTGAGTTGTTTTTCTTGTTCCTTTTGTAGCATGTGCTTGAAGAACATGACAACTGACCTCTCAGAAAATATTGAATAGCCATGAGAAAAATTCTATATTATTTCTAAGAAACCTTAACTAAAACCTTTACAGAAAATTTGTCATTTTCACTGTATTACCATTCAAATGAGCATTTTTTATATGTAGCAATTTCTGCTTCTAAGTTTGACTGATCTGAAGATTTATACAGAACTCACCAGCTCAAAGAAAACATTGTAGAAGGCATCTAGTTTCCCCCGTTTTCCTGACAGAAATATGTTTAAATGAACAATTGCTCAGGCTTTCAGTACAATCTATAAAATCAGTGCAGATCATTCACTGCTGAACACATTATAAGGAAGGTTAATAAATTTAACTCCTGCTTTACTGTCAGACTAATGAGTTGAAACTTGAGAACAAAACATCAAGATTAGAAATAGGTATATCCATTTTCATTTACTGACTGGAATTCCATAGACATTCATATTTCACAACAGGCCAAATCTAACACCACCCTTGAGTTTATATATCCTGGGCTGGTGAAAGATACTTTTATTTTTTCATCTGTAATCAGAACATTTCTCTAACTCCACAGGATATTATCCTTTTAATAATCATTTCACTTTTTTTTTTATTTGTAAATGTCTTTATTGTGATAAGACACCATGTCACTCTTAATTTTACTTGGAAAATCAGTTAAATGGCAAGAATTCACTCATGCATTCAGGTCACTCCCACTGAAGAGTCATAGTAAGACATTTACTGAAAAGCTATCCTGATTTCTCTTTGAAACCATATTCTATCAGTCAAACATCTCATTGATTAGCCTACAAAGAATCCTTAATTATCAAGTAAAAGGAATTTCAGGTGTTCAATTAGCCACCAGATGGAGCCCACATAGTCTCAAAATGCAGTAGAAGCATATGGCCATTAACCATGAAAAATGAGTACAAATTTTGTAAAGCAGCTACAGAATACATCCTGTAAATCAAGCCAGGCTCCATATGTGAATAGACTTTCACAGGATTTAAATTACACTCACCATATGTTTTTAACCTGCAAAAAAACAAAGTCTGTGGTTTCATCTGTATGATTCTCTACCAATAAAACACCTGCTGACATTACTCTTTCGCAATATAAGGTTTTGTAGAAAACACAGGAATAATAAATATGCCAGCTCACCAATGTTAGAACAGATTATTTTACTCCATTTTAAACACAGTTTTCTTCAGTAAAAGACCAATGCTTTGTTTATTTGTAGGGGTCTTTTTAAAATAAAATTGTTTAGATGCTTAGATGAGATCTGAGTTCCAGTGTTTCCATAGGCATATAAAATACTTTGCACAGACCCACAGCAAAGTGAGTACAGGTAGTCAATATTATCTTACACCATAGAGAAAGTGAGGCAAACAGGAAAAAATTTTCTTCCACATACTGCAAGTCTAATAAAAACCTGGGATTATAATTCAGGAAACCTTGAGCCAAAGCTAGAGAGACTTATTTGCAGCATAATCATGTTACCCCAAGAATGAGAGGCTGAAACTAAGAAGAGAAGAAAAGCCAAGAGTTAAGAGATTGCGCTTGCTGCTGCCATCACTACTAGAGAGGAATGAGGAGGATTGGGAACAACAGCAGCCAGCACATGGGATTAAAAATTCCCTGAGAAATGATCACTGATGTACCTTCCCCACCCTTCTCCCAGAGGCAGCAGTAGCAGGCAGCTTGATTTTCCTGGGCCTAGTGTAGAGAACAGGCATTTTGCTGCTGCCAGCCCCACCAAGTAGCCTGTTGCTCAGCCCCTTGCACACGATGAGTCAAGACCTCTTCTGGCTCCGGCTTAGCCAGCCCCACGGCTGCTCCACTCGAGCGCTCTCAGACACCTTTAGCAAGTAAGCATGAAGGCAAAGGTTAAATAGTACCACCTACTGCCTGATTTTACATTTCCTGCTTTAAGAACTAGAGCTAGGAGTGAACACAGCAATGCCTCTCTTGACTGTAAAACCAACAGTAAAATGTATAACTTTTGCACAGCGGTTTGAACTGTAGTTCAGCTACTGACAATTCAATTCCTTGTGGACAGACCTGGCTAAGCACATCCTAGACAAGAACTAGCTCATGTTTCAACATATCACATCTTTCACTTTCCAAAATGCAGAGCAACTGGACACCAAAATCAGAAGGGGAGGGAAAAAAAGAAAAATCTTATGGCCAGGTTCTGCCTTTTGTTTCTCATATACAATCCTCTGAGAATTAAAGACATTATACAGAATGGACAGAGTGGAATTAATTCTCAGTTTATCTGCAAAGAGAGGAGTTTTTTCTCCATGTATGAGCTTCAAATATTTCTTCTCCTACTGAGCTCTCTGCAATATTCTTTTTCACAGCTATGAACACAAAAAATGTTACTGATGTCCAGTTTCTGTAATCATACAGCCAAGTAATTTAATTCAAAACACAAAATGGGGAAGAAAAGTGATTACTTATCTATCTTATTTTTAGTAATTACACAATTGTAGTTTCATTTTATGTTTTCTCCCTGGCCCCTAACTCCCACTGTGAGAGTGAATAATGCTGGGTACACTGCAAGAGTAAACCGAGACCACATGCTGCAAAAAGCTGAATTTAAGTTTTTCCTTGAACTCTTCTCTGATGGATAGTTTATGGTTTCACTTACAGTGAATTAAAGAATTGCAGTATTTCCTAGGGGTTTTTTTGCTTGTTAGAGAGATATGTTTAAAAATCCTATGCTGTTACTTTTACTAAAACACTAATGGTTTTATAATTTTTATGTCCCTATGAAGAATACTCTTTGGACACAATGAAGCTGGAGATGAAAACATAAGCTTTAATGACATTTGATCACAAAGTGGAAAAGACTAAAAAAATTCAAATAATCTTACAAAAAATGTCCTCAGAGTTATTTGTTATAGTTGGGGGGAAAAAACACCAATATAATTTGGTTAAAAAATAATGATTTATCACCTGTCAGGAAATCGTTCTCAGTTGACAATATAAGTTCTAGTGAAAGCCTTAAGATACACACACACACTTTAGAGCCAGCAGTGCCACTTCATTGGGAGGACATATGACCTTATTTTGGAGCAGGGAAGCAAACTGGGATCTTGTATATCCCAGACATGCTTGGCCAAGATACAGGTGTGTCTGTCCCTCAGAAGAGAGGTGATCAGTGGCTTGTGGATCAACCACATCGGTGTAGTACCACTACTGATTCTCCATGAGTCTTGTGCCATCTGTCCGCTCAACCCCAGGACTATTTTTTTAGGCAATTCTTTAGAACTGCATTTCATAACTGATGGAGATTGTGGGTTACTGGAGAAGACATGAAGTACCAACCCCACTTCTGACCGTATAATTCTACATGTTATGCTATGTTTAGACTACAGGAAGCAATTGCATGTATATTTCAAACAATATGCATATCTTCCACTTTTCTTCTTAATTCATAACCATCTCTCCAGATACTGTTAACAAGATTGTGACTTTAAACAGATTTTACAGCCAAATAACATTAAAGTGTGGCAATTAGTGCCTTTTAACACTCACAGTCTGATTTGTGAAACAGGATTTTAAGTAATAAGCCATCTGTTGCTCTCAATTCAAATTGTTGCACCAATTATGTATTTTTAATGGTGATCCTAATTTAGAACACACTTTATCACCAGGAAATAAAAGGCACTATTTGTTTTTGTCATTTTACTGAGATACTTTGAATATTTTCATCTGTTCTAGTACAGAAACAAAGATCAGTTTCTGCTGAAATGAAAGTGTACTTTTGTACTGGGAAGGAGTCTGCACATGGCAGAAGCAAAGATGTCAATTTATGTTTATTAATGTCAGTAAACCAAATTCATCTTTGGGCCTCCATTTCTAGAAAGCACTTTTCCACTGTTTATGTCAAGCAGCCCCTGTGCTTGTAAAGACACAGATAACCACTGACCTATAATATATAGCCAAAATTATCTATAGATATTACAAACTCCTTGTCATGCCAGAATCTATATTAAGCCCACAAATGGCCAGAGAACTCCTCCTGGGTTAAGAAAACCCTTTGACATAAAGGAAAAGAGGGAGTTGTTGTCTACCATCTTTGCTTCCTGACAGTGAGAGTAAATCAGAGGACACAGCTGGTCACAAATGGAAAGCTTCGTCAAGAAAATATTCTGCAATCTCTCCTGTTTCGAAAGTGACACGGTTTGGTTCATTCAGTGAAGATCCCTGTGTCAGGAACATAGCCCAGACTGTTCTGAAATTAGACACAGCCCTAAGTCGAAGTCTGCAAAAATCAGACCATGGTAACCTCTGCACAGTTTTAGAGAAAAACATTATGCTAAGACCAGGGTCAGAAAATTTAAAAGAATAAACAGTTTTAAGGGTAGAATATTGCTGCAAACTTCCTCTTAGAAGTCATGAGCATTAATGCATGCCAGAAAGAGGCTGTATTGGCTGGGAAATATACTTTATCATAAACAGCTATGTATCTGCTTACTAAAAACCTCCACTTAGCCACCTTTGCTATACCATTGCTCCTATAATGCCATGACAGAAATTGAAGGCATAAGAGCACAACACCTTATACAACCTAAAACCATTTAGCAATTTAAAACTCTGTTAATTGCATGACAGTATCAGGGATGCATATGTTGTGCTTAGATAAGAACTACTTTACATTTCAACACTGAAATCTCGAGAAAAACTTTATCAAAATGAAGAGGCATTTGACCTTTGCTTCAGGCTATCAAAAATAAAAGAAAAATGCAGCCACAAACCAGAAATGAGAATGACAGCATGGACCTTACTGCAATCTAAAACTGTCCCCATCTGAAGCCAGAGCAGAGGAATACGAAGAAGGCTTAAGCTTTTTTCCAGATTTATATTCTTAACATCTCCCTTCATAAGGACGCTATACAGCCTTCCTCAATCCATTCCATGAGCAGGAAATTCAGTTTTCAGTAAAACAAACATTTTCCATATGAAAATCAGAAGATAATGAAAATACTTAAATTTATTAATAAATTAAATGTCCCCATGAGAACTGCAGCAGATAATAAAAGGAGATCATGTTCAAACAGATGACCAGATTCAAATAAATAGAAAGCTGTTCTTTTTTCCCAGCTGGATAAGACAGCTCAGCTAAAATACATCTTGTGCCTCTGCAAAACTCTCTGAAAATTATTTCTACTGAGAAAGCTTGTCCTGTTTGATCATGTGAAATAGACTGAGCCAATCAGAAAACACAAATTACTAAGCAACTTTCATATAAATTACCAGCTTCACCCTTCAAGCTGACCTCTAGTTTCACCATTAAAAGTTATAATTTACTCATGCTGAGAGGTATTTGAGATAAGCATAGGAAAACTCAGAAGGTATCTGAGATACCACTCTGTGGCAACCATTGGTAAATGCTAAGTTTGAATGTCAGCTCTGCAGGCTCAAGCTTAAAATACAGACTGAACAGCAGCATTACTGGCAACAGGCAGTGGGGAGAGAAGAAATCAAGGTCTGTGAGGAGCTGTTTGAGGATTTTTTTCCCCCTTCTTTTTAACAATGTTAAATTCAGTCAAAGTTCAAATGCAAAGCCAGAGTGATTTATAAACATTGTCTGTTTATTCGAACATTTGGAACAACTAAAATCATTGTTAATTTTTTTTTTTGCTTTATTCATATTTACAGAAAAAATAAACAAAGCATCACTTTTTTTTTTTTTTTAGGGCTTCTAGGACTGAAGGGGGAGGAAGTGATAATCATTTTTAGTTCCTCATTTGTTAAGTCCTTTTTATGGGATTTTAAAAATTACAGAGGTGGAGTGTGTATGTCAAAGTACGGAACAAAACACCCTTGGCTCTACTTTGCCCTCAAGATCCAACTAAAATTTAATTACTATATAGTCTTTGTGCTTCTCTTTTAGCATTACGTTTAGCTTCATCTTTTAATTTGCCTAGTTGTCTGACAAGTACATAGTCCAGGAAAAAAAAGTCCAGGGATTCTGTCATGCCTGATATCATTATTTTTTTTGAAGTACCAAATCCCACTGACTGTGTATCCCCAACTTTTGGAGAAAAAAAAACAAAACAAAGCAAAACCCCCCCAAAAAAACCAAAACCCAACAAAACAAAAAAAAAACAACACCACAACCTGGCAGTGAAATATAATGATAAACTTGACCCAGACAAAAGAATAAAACAAGTATTAAAATCTTCACAACCACAGCTGAACACCTCATGTCTTCACTACTTCTTTTATAATAGTTTTTTCACACACACACTAGTATGCCCCAGCTGGCAGGCTGATGCATCCACTTTTTATACTGCCCAGGAGCTCCAGAGAAAGGAGACCAGGAGGCAGCAACTATAAATTTTGCATTGCAGTGACTGAAATCACAGTTGTGAGGCATTGGTTCTGCTGCAAGTATTGAAGCCACACACATTAAAGCTACCTTAGTAACCATACTTTGTGTAGAGGCTTGGGAGATATTCTGATGATGGAGGCCAGAGAAGTAACAAGACAGAAACATACATATTTTACAAAGCAATTTTGTAATGGTTTGAACAAAATCAGTGTAGAATCTCACCACTTTACATTGTAACTCTTTATTAAGGACCAAATCCTCTCTGCTTTATCCACATGATTCAAACTACATAGTAAACATTTCTTTTTTCTTATTACAAATCCTAAACAGACATACTCATCACTTTGGCTGTACACCTCTGAAAAGAAATGAGTGTTAGTGCATTTGGCAAAGCAGCAAGGGCAATGCTAGCAAGACAAAGCTGAAAACATCCATGTAATTTCTATCCCAGTTCCAACATCCTACTTCCACTGGGGTGAAGGGGGGAGGAGTAGCCACCCATCCACCCCCAGTGCACTCCCAAGCACCACGTTCTGCTGAAAGCAACACCAGGAGGCAGTTTGAAGATTCATGCTTGGCAGTGTCAGAGAATAAAGTATTCCCTGTTTGCCCCCAAAGACAGGCAGTAAGTTGAATTTGCACTAGAGTCTCCACAGGGCTTGTGGCAAAAGTAAAGGTGCACTGCAATGATTTCACTACCAACAAATTCAGAGCAAGGTCTCCGTGGCAGAACTGCTAGTGATATAGGCAGGGGTGGTTTAAACAGTTGCTACCCAAAGCTGTCACTGCTCTGGCCATTTCTGCTGCAAGCAAACATTACCTCCACGAACTCTGGTCCTCTTATGTCCCTCCTTCATGTTTTAAGTTGATATTCTCTGATATGAAAGAATACTCAGTTCCAGGACTGTATGCATTTAGAAAGTCTTGTCAAATAAATACTGAATTTTCTGATGATCCTCAAAGCAAATCTTTCTCTCTTGGGAGAATGTTATATTGCTTGAAGCACTGGAAAAACTCAATAATATATTTGCTTTGATGACAGATGAAATGTGAAAAATACCTCAGTACTAGGTAGTGTGACAAACAATACAGCTTTCAACAGTACAAAAAAACAGCAGTACTCACACACATCAGATTTTATCTTTTTTCTTCTCCCATTACCTTGGCTTCTACAATAAACAGGTCATCTTTGACCAATTTTGCATTCTGTGAATACATAAAGACTAAAACTATCCCACTTCACGGTTCATAAATTTACAGGAATGATATAAGAAGTAAAGATTTTATCTAGTGGATTTCATACTGCTGAATTTTAAAGCACCAAGCTTTTCTTTCACTATGCACTTCTTTTTCTGGCTACATTTTTATGAACAGCTGGGTGCTAAAAATATTTCTGTATTTATTTAGTGATAAAGTGGCTGTTGTGCTTATTAAATATATTTTATTTAACATAACAAATATATCTCAGTGCTGAAAGCATCCGCATTTACTCATATTGAAGAAGTAAACTGTATTCATAATTTCATGCTAAGATTTTCAAGTCATAAATTAGTGTGAATAAAACTACATATTGTCAGCTAATTCAAAGTCACTGAATGGAATCAATACAGTTGAAAAATATCTTTGAAGGAGGTAATAAAAGATACCATTTTTGCATCCCTTTTTCAAAATGGATTTCTCATACAGTTTCACAGATATTAATGGGGCTGCTCAGAATTATCTGAAGCAGCACAGGCTTGGAAAATAGAAAGTACCCTACCAGTATTGGCATGCACTGAAGAGTTAATGCTTATTGCTGAATGATTACCTGGGGAGCATCAATGGGTGAAGATTTCTAAATAATTAGACAAATGGATTCAGTGGGATCAATTAAATGCAAGAATTCATCTTTCTCGGTGAGTTTATTTTCTTATCTCATTTTCTCTATGTTTTTTCTATGTGTATAAAAAAAAGCCTTCTTTTCTGCTAGAGACACTCGTTTTTCTTCTCCATGGCAGCCAGGTAAGCCGTACTGGGACTCTACTGCACTGAAGGGGTGAATGGCAAGGTACCATGCCCTCTAGTGAGATTACCAGCTTCTCCAGCTGCTGGAGTGATGCCTCATCAGGAATCCTGCACCACACAACCAGAGGATTCTGTAGTCTGAATGCAGACTAGAAGAGAAGTACAAATCTCTGAATAAAGCTTGCTCTCTACTGTAAGAGAAGAAGCGTCACAAGCTATTACACAAAATCAACTACAAAAGGCAAGAGACACAAAGGGCAGCAGGAAAAATATTCCACAAACACATCAGTAGCAAGCAGGAAATGAAACGAGAAGCAAATGTAATTGATAGACAACACCAAGAATGTGAAACCTTTAATTATTAATCAATATCAGTTTCACCTTCCACCAAATATCTGTTAAAGATCGAATTTGCTGACAACTGGTGTCAGTAGTGGGCAAGAACCAGGTTATAAATGGGATAGAATTGGTTAAGGATTCTCAGTGGATTACAAAATGCTGATGAAATTCAGCCTAAGAATTAAAGGAGTCCATCTCAGTTTTACTTTTGAGAACTAGTAAAGGGCAAGAGGGGGCCAGAAGATCAGAAAATTACTTGGGCTACCCTTAAAATGCAGCAAAAGTGTGTAAGAGCAAGAGAATTATGGACCAGTTGGAAAAAAATTGTAAAAAAAATCTAAAAATTATTTGTAAGCACATAGAAGGAAAACAGTGATGGGCACCATCAAAGATAAAAGCTTTCTGCAGGAGAGTTAGAGGACTTGGTAGAGGGGCAGATACAGTAGGAGGAAGGTATTTTGGCTTTATCCAGGTTTTTGACATTTGTTTAACATAACATGCTCATACAACAAGATAGTGTAAAACAGTTGGAATGAAAATGTAAGCTTTTACTTACAAAAAAACCCTTACATTTGCCCAGGAAGAGTCATCACTAGTTCACTGTCAAATGGAGGAACACACAAAGCAAAGTTTTGCAGGAGTCTGTCCTGCTTCTGGTACTATTCAACATGTTCTTTAATGATTTGGATGGAAGAGTACATGCATTAAATTTGCAAGCTAAAAGCAGCAGCAAGCACATCAAATAACAAGATCAATTAGGATTCAAACCAGATAATACACTGGGAGAAGGTACCTAGAAAAAGATCTAGTTTACTAAGGACAGAGGTGAAATTCCACACCACACTCTGTGGAAGCAAGGCAGATACAGTGAATCACAATGTGATCAAGAATCAAGAACATCAGGCTGCTAAAATACATACACACAGATAGAAACATCATTTTAAAGTGTGAAATAACTCTCCTACTATCCATCTGAAGGCTTACAAGCATAGACTAGCACAATTTCCAGTCTGGCCAAAGCAACTGAAGGATACAAATCAAGTGGTGGTAGGACAGATGAGTGGTGAGAATGATCAGTGATGCAGAATACATAACCTACGAGAACAGACTGAAAGAATTTGGAAATTTTAGTTACAGAAGACAAAGCTCTCTTTGAAGATAAAACCTTAATAGTGGTTTTCAGATACGCAAGCATGAGAAATCAGAGTAGAGAAACTCTTCCATTAAACTGTAGGGAGGAAGGTTTAGTTGGATATTTAAAGCTTTTCAATAATAAGAAAAAGCTTTTCAGTAGTAAGGAAAAATACATATTGGACGAGACTGTGGAATCTGCATCACTGGATATTTTTGGGAGAAAGCTGGGCAAATACCTATCACAGATACAGTTCATCCTACCTTTGAGCAAGGTGTCTGTTTCAAGTCCTGTTTTCTGTAATAGACTGATGTGATTTCACTGATTTCTTTCACAAGGGTAGGAAACTGATAGACAGAATTGAGGATGAACCTCATCTCTAGCTGGGCAAAAATTTCAGCATGCAAAATCAGTTAACTTACAGTGGCACATGAGACCATGCACATTTCCCTGTCAACAGGATTGCCAAAGGGTCCTATTTCCTCTCCCTGAGAGAAGGATGGAAGCTGCAGAAACAGGTTATGCACACCTAAGTTCTCTATATGCTAGACGCTAAGTAAGCAGCTTCTAGTTGTAGAAGCTATGAACTAAAGTTACAAAAGTTTAAAAATGAATCTACAAAGCTGTTACTAAGACAATGATTGGAAGTTTAATAAAGATAGAGCTTTACTGTGATTATAGTTCACATTTCTGGTAGCCGGTGAATTCTCCGGGTCATATGACCAAGATACTGTACTGCTCTCTCTTATCAATACAATTGACACCGTTACCTAGTACTTGTAAGGCTCATCTCCTCTCAAAAATCAATACCAGCAGACAGTTTAGACTCAATGCAATAGCCTTCATGGTGGTTCATTGATTCTTCAAGTAATACCGTGTCATTGTTCGTTCTTCAGATGAAGTAGACATTTGCTGTCTCTCGATGCTTTGGAAAACAAAACCAAAAATAAGTCACTTTCTCAACTATAAGCAAAAACAATGACACTCCCATTTCAAGTTGGAGAGTTTGCTTTTTAGGTGCTATTTTCTTGAGAAAATTGTGAAGAAAAGAAATACATAGGAAGGGGCCTTCTTAAAATAACTGCTTGCAAAATATCAGCTAAAACATGTTTCTAGTTCTTTTCTGCAACTCTTGTTGCCTCAAAATCATGACAGAAATGTTACTGAATCTGCTTATTTTCCACTATGGATATTGCTTATGAGGTTAGAAAATTTACTTTGAAAGTGCCTGGGCTGAGAAGCTGATATATTGTTTGCTTGTCAAACAGCTTGAAGAGCTAAACAATACCATTAGACATGGTATTGAAATGATGAATGGATGGATGGATTAGCCTCACCTGCTGTGTGTTGTTTGCTAAAGGCATATTAGTAATACTTCCTGCTCGGTTCAGTTCTAACAAATTGCCTCTAAAATTTGCAGTCATCTACCTTAAAAACAAGACCCCCAAAACAGAAAAATAAAAATTACAGTAGTAAATGCAAGTACAAAGGTATACTGTATATTGCTCTGCTAGAACATGTTTCTAGTTGACTTTAGTTCAAAGTCACCTCTGGAATATGAGGCATATTACTTTTTAGGGACCTGATGATGAACTTCTAAATACTTAGACCCTTTATGACAGTCCGTTGCTCTTTCTAGCCTTCTCAATTTCTTTTGCCTGCTTCTACTCTCCTGTTCATTTCTTTTCCTAGACATGAGCAATTAACACTTCATGGTTTCCATTCAGTCTTGGAGTGCGATATATTTTATTGTCTTGATTTTTTAACCTTTGATATAATTTTCTGTCTCTTTCAAGCTGTATTTTAATATCCAAATGTCTTCACATGTGGGATTGCTCTTCTATTGTGTTTCATCTTTTTTCAACACCTTTTAAGTTTGTTGTATTGAGTAGAGCAGAGGATAAATGCCAATACTTAAATTAAAAAAAAAAATTTAAAAATCACTAAAGAAAATGACTCCTCTATTATCTTTAACTGGGCCATAGTGAAACCTGATCTCAACGGCTATGAAGAACTAGATAGCAAAATCACTAAAAGTACTGTGTATTCACTTCCAACTCTCTTTTTTCAGGAGTACTGTACAACTTTACAATTACTTGAGCTTTATCACATAAAGGTAGACTATGGTTCACAGAGGTTTTGGTGAAGTTTCTCATAATAAGCTTCTATATTTGAATCAGTTCATACACATCCATCTTGACATCACCTTCCTAATGTTATCAGTATCTTTCAGAAGTTGCCCTCTGTTACAGGGTTGAGAAATTATCCATTGGATTAATCTTCATGACAGGGTTTAGCATCATTTGTATATCTGCCAGCATGAGAAAGTTTGGAAAGATGGGAGAAGAGGAAAGACTTATACAAGAAGTAAGTCTCATAGTGCCAGTTTCTCTGTTCATACATTCCTTTGCTGTCACTTCAAAGCATACATTAAGGTACTGTTAATTATCTGAGAGCCAAATAAACTCAGAGACACAAAATTTTAGAGAGAGAGACTGGCATACTGTAACAACTTTGGAAGGGAAATCCTGGGCTTACCACCTTTTATTGCAGCCCTGGAAAATTATTTTAAAACAACCCAAACTCAACAGTTTATGAGGAGACCATATTTCTGATTTCAGTTAACATTCCACAGAGATAATAGATACCTGTTTTATCATAAGTTAATGCAGTCCTCTGCGTCATAATTACAACCTAAGATCATCGAATGTGAAAAGGATACTGAAACTAAAGGAGGCATTTACTATTCCCAACAGAGAGAGAGATATTTGGTCATTTTTAAGAGTAAAGTAGGTTATTATTCAAAGTTTGATTAAAAAATGGACTGAAGACATGAGTCAATCTCTCTTTTGCCCAATTCACTCATTTCTGCCATTACCACTGTAATGTTACCTTTAGTGAGGACTGAGCGGTCTACTGGGTTGCAGCCTAGTAATAGAATTATTCGCATCTACTTCATTAACCCACAAGTCTATAATGGATCTTTTGCCATCATTATACATATAATGAAAGTTTGCCTCCTAAGTAACATCATACACTTATTTAAACCAGCTGGTTGCTTTGGTATAGTAGTAATATTTCTCAGTCTAATAAATAATTTTCTCTGTTATCCTTCAGTTACCTAAGGCCTGCGGTATATATTACAAAGTAACAGCCAGTAAAATATTTTAAAATAAAAACCACTGAGTTAAAAGTACAGTAGAAGAGCCAAAACAGTTTTATACTCTGCAGAAATAATAGCAGCTCCAATTTATTCTGCCTTTAGAACAGCACATGCTGAAGGCAGAAGACCCCTTCCTTCACAAAATGAAATTTAAGTGCTAACATCTAAAAGACCACAGTCCCTCCAATACTTATGTTTAATCAGCATACTTCTCCAACATGGTATTTGTCTCAGAGTTAGATATCTGATCTAGTATTTGCAGGAATTCTGAGGCAGGTCTCTCTAGAGAAATATTCAGGCCATACTAAAATAGACGTTGACGAAATGCCTTCCAGGATTTGTTCAGAATAATCACAAAATCATTAGGTTGGAAGGGACCCCTCTTGAAAACATCTAGTCCACCCTCCCAGCTCAAGCAGGGTCAGCTAGAGCAGGTTACCCAGGACCACTTAAGTTCAACGTGTCTCACCTGCATGTTTGTTTGCATCACATCCAGCAGCATCTTAGGACAGCACTGAGCAGCTTCATATCAGTTTCACACCAAATGCCTCCGGGATCTCAAAACCAGATCTACCCTATGGCCCTAAGGCCTGGCCTACTCAGAGTATACTACTGCACTCCTATAGAAGTCCAAGCCTTAAACACAGCACAGCTGAAGATCCACTCTTCACTTCCTCTACTTTGTCCAGTTTGCCAAAATATACTTTAGCTAGATATTTAATACTTTCCAAGCATCAGACAAGTGCTGGAACTTCTATAGGAGTTCTTAAATCAAAAAAACTCAATCAATCAGGTTTGAAATGGAGGCTGAACTGTAGTGAGGTGGCTGTGGCTACAATGAGAGATCTATAGATCTGTACTTACTGACTCAAACATTCCGTTCAACTCAGCAGCCCTCTTGTAATTGTATGCAAAACTGAACAGCTTCAGTGGAAGTAACTAAAAGACAGAAAGTTCTCCCCTTCTAGAACAAACTAAATAATGGTGGTTAGGAAAGGCTGGCTTGAACATTGTCAGACAAAAGAACGTGTGCAAGCTAAGATAGGAGAGAATGCAAACTCCACAACAATGTATAAATGAAAGGATGCACGCGTATCACCTGGATACCCAAGGTCTGTAAATGGTCTTGGTTCACAAATCCTGGAGAAGGGTCTGCCCTGAAAAATCTGAGTTAACTCCCTTCATCCTCAAGCTGGATGCCCAAAAAGTTATACAATGCATCTTGCATCAATTTTCCCCCCCTATTATTTAGCATGTTAGACATCATCCTCTTCAGCATACTGACTGTTATGATTCACATTCTATGGCGTCTAACTGACCCCCATGCTCACTCACTGCCTAAGAAGCCTGGCCACCTACCACAGAGCTGCAGAGTCCATTTTACAAGCAATGCACAACTTAAAGTTCACTAACAATGTTCAGCATTTTTGAGTCTTGTCTTAACCTGTTTTCCATTGGACTGACTTCACTTTCCCCACAGAAATGAGAATTCGTAGTGGCAACATGGACACATTCCTCATTAGTGAAGTGTTATAGCTTCACCTAGAAGTATGCCTAGATCACTGTAATATTCCTGCATGTATTGGGTTTGCGTAGCAAGGTTTTGGTAGCTGGGGGGCTACAGGGGTGGCTTCCATGAGAAGCTGCTAGAAGCTTCCCCTATGTCCGATAGAGCCAACGCCAGCTGGCTCCAAGACGGACCCACCACTGGCCAAGTCCAAGCCAACCAGCGATGGCAATAGTGCCACTGTGATAATGTATTTAAGAAGTGGGGAAAAAATGCTGCACAACTGCAGCTGGAGAGAGGAGTGAGAATATACGAGAGAAACAGCCCTGCAGACAGCAAGGTCATTGGAGAAGGAGGGGGAGGAGATGCTCCAGGCGCCAGAGCAGAGATTCCCCTGCAGCCCATGGTGAAGACCGTGGTGAGGCAGGCTGTCCCCCTGCAGCCCACAGAAGTCCACAGTGGAGCAGATATCCACCTGCAGCCCGTGGAGGACCCCACACCACAGCAGGAGCATGCGCCCAAAGGAGGCTGTGACCCCATGGGACCCTGCACTGGAGCAGGCTGCTGGCAGGACCTGTGGACCCATGGAGAGAGAAGACCCCACGTTGGAGCAGGTTTGCTGGCAGGGCTTGTGAGCCAAGGGGGGGACCCACGCTGAAGCAGTCTGTTCCTGAATGACTGCACCCCGTGGAAGGGACCCACGCTGGAGCAGTTCATGAAGAACTGCAGCCTGTGGGAAGGACTCAGGTTGGAGAAGTTCATGGAGAACTGTCTCCCGTGGAAGGGACCCCACGCTGGAGCAGGGGAAGAGTGTGAGGAGTCCTCCCCCTGAGGAGGAAGGAGCGGCAGAGACAACGTGTGATGAACTGACCATACCCCCCATTCCCCATCTCCCTGTGCCACTGTGGGGGAGGAAGTAGAGAAATTGGGAGTGAAGTTGAGCCCAGGAAGATGGGAGGGGTATGGGGAAAGTGTTTTTAAGATTTGGGTTTATTTCTCATTATCCTACTCTGATTTGATTGGTAATAAATTAAACCAGTTTCCCCAAGTCGAGTCTGTTTTGCCTGTGACAGTAATTGGTGAGTGATCTCTCCCTGTCCTTATCTCGCCCCACGAGCCTTTCATTATATTTTGTCTCCCCTGTCCAGCTGAGGAGGGGAGTGATAAATGGGCTTTGGTGGGCACCTGGTGTCCATCCAGGGTCAACCTACCACACTGCATAACCTGCAGTATACTTGTATTTATCCAACTGAAAATAAATGTTGGCTTTGAGCAATTAATCAGAAAATATTTAGAGAAAAAGAAGTTCCATGTACTAATTCTGAGCATTCTCTTTGGCACTTAATGTAAATAACAGAAACCCACTTGACAAAAATATTTACACCTTACTTGTCTTAATGTGTTACCTCTAATCATTCCAAACCCTAGCATCAGTACCCATCAAGCTGATTGAGGGCAGCTCATTGATTTCCCTGTTTCCCACCCTGCATGCATGTTTCTACACAATATAAGCATAAATCAGCACACACTTCAAAGCAAGGGAGGGTTTTTTACATATATATATACAATTGCATATAGTGGTACTGACTCACATTTGGTTCTTCCACAATTTATGTTGACTACCTTTATCCAGAATGGAAATCTATAATGGAAGAGTTAAACTTCTGCCTTGATTCTATCCTGAGATCATGGGACCTCAGAGAATAAAAAGATATAGTCATTCTCTTTCATGGTACATCTTTTCCATATTATCTTCTTTAGGTCAAGACTAAACTCCAATTTGTAGCAAGGGAATTAGGAGAAAATATATTCTTAAGGGTGTGATTAAGTATTTAATCGGACTATGCGCACCTCTAATTCCCTGGACAGAGCTCAAGAGACTATGAACTCCACAGAGAACTCAGTACATCAGGAACAAGATCAATGTTAATTAGAGCAAGATATATAAACTTCTTCCAAAGCATAAGACATATGATAAGGAATTCAATGCATAATTTTAAGAGACTAGTATAGATAACTTGAGTCAGGGGAATTGAGTCCACTTTTGTTAGTGTTCCCATTAGTAACAGAAACATTTATTCTGAGGTACAGCAACATCAGGCAGTAACGAAAATGCACAAGAAGAAATTAAGAAACATTTCCATCTTGTAACATGCTGCTATAAGAAGCTGAGTAGTTGTTCTCCTACTGTTGGTGATTACTATAAGAATCTATTCATTGCAAAGAAACGGTTTTTCTTCTCATACAACAATAATGAAACATCACTGCAGTACTACAGTTACTTTAAAGATTTTTCACTCACAGATAAAAGGAGATTTTTGTAGAGTAGCATTATCTCAAGACATGCTTAATAAGAAAATACTCTGAAAAATTTGTTTAGAACAAAAAACCTTTTGGATAAAAAATTGCCCTTAAAAGATCTTTTTCTTAGAAAATGAAGAACACAGTAGAAGTAACTGGTAAAACACAGTTAAAGGCCAAAAGATCTAAAAAAAATTAAATAAATTTAAAAAATCTTAAGTGCATATTTAACATCATGAGCAATTTAATATCAGTTTATTGACATAAAATCCACTACAATACCATATTACAGAAAGTCTTCAGCAATGATCAAAATTCAAGCTACACATGACAGACCAGGAAAGTCACTAATCCTCTGCAAAGTTTTGGAGCAAAATAGAAAAAATGAGAAGAAAAACAGTTTGCATACAGTTGTTAGAATTTACACAAGGTGACCTGGTGGATGAGGAGCAGCATTAGAATGTAGGACCATCTCTTTTGATACCCATTTCATATACTTCATTAGCTATATATAGTTTCGTTTTATTGTCCTGGGGCTCACACGCTCCTAAGTCAACACAGGTATGTATACAGAGCCACAACTCTGCATTCTGCTGACTTTGAATAACTGCTATATTGATCGGATACCAAGGAACTACAGAAAAATTACAGTAGTTGATGATCTCCCTTGTAACGATCTGTCTTGCCTTGCAAAGTTTATATGTTAAAAAAGGTTTCGGAGGGTAGGGCTCTTCTGGGAACAGTGTCTAAACAAACATAGAAGCACTGCTGTTGGCAGCAAAAAGCAAATTAGATTGAGAAGCAGACGATGGAAGGAACAATACTGAGACTAATTTTTAAAAAGTTCTGCCTGGATTCAGCATCTTTCAGCAGCATAAAAAGTCTTCGTCTGAGCTGCTATATACTATGAGCTGTCTTTTGGGTTTGGGGGGTTTTTTGACCCTTCCAAGCATTAGTTCACTTACAAGAAGATAAGCATTTTCATTCAGAGTTTGAAAAATGATGTCAAAGAAAAGAGGCGATTAGTTGAGTTATAACTTATCCTGAATGAAGTCACAACTCGAAGTACAAATTCAAGCATTTAAGCTGCAACCCCATCAATGTGATATATTGTTAGTAGTGCTGATAAGAGGATTTATAAGAGCACTGCAGATCACCTCTGTGGTATAAATAGAGATTCAAAATAGATATGCAATTCATGTGCTTGATAGTTTTAACACTATTGACTGCCTCAGAGCTACATTGCTGGTTTGGGGTTCTCAGATCACTTTTCAAAGTGTCCTGAGAAAAAGATGGCCTTCATTTTTATTCACTGCTATTTAGTATTGTCCAGAGCACATAAGTACTGATTACCAAAAGAAAGAATGCATTTACTTTTACTGTGAAGTCCTCATAGTATTCTTTGTATATGACACTACTGATTAAAAAAAATTTATAGAAGTCACTGAAATTTTAACTTGATATTCTATCCATTTATTTGTTTTGTGATTTAATAAAAAATTTAAAAGTTAAATTACTATTTATATGTAATAATATATTAAATATAGTAAAATATAACTTGCACTTTTTTATTTTTACACAAATAAAAATATCCGAGAGTATTTTGATAATGTTTTTACTGTTTAATAAATCTATGGACTTTTTTCCTCCATGAGAAATATCAGTTCACCAACTTTCGCTGCTGCTATAATCTAATCTCCAAGAGCTCATGTTTATCATTATCAGAACTGACGAGTCAAAATAACTTCATCTAAAAGACTTGTCGTAAGCTTTCTGATGGTAACTTCTGGGAGAGAAGAAGGCCAAAGATTGAGACATGAAAATTGACTTTAAATTAGAGTTGAAATATCACAAACAGAGTCTTCATTACCTAGCAGTTACAATCCTATTCCAAAACAGATTGCTGAAGAGATAACCAGAGAACTTCTTAATTAAAATCTTATTGATGTACTGTATCTACAGAGATAATTAAATACAACACCAAGTTTTGCATACAAAAACATATTTATCTTGACAAGGAAATAATTGAGAAAAAGTACTTGGTGGCTAAGACTTGGTGTAGATATTTTTGTCAATTGGCTTCTATTATCTGCGTTAGATGACAAAGAGCTGCAATGACTGCAGATTTTTTTTTTTAACTGACCAAGCAACAAAATACAGAATAGTAAAATAAATGTGCCCCTCTCAATAAATTAGTTCAAGGAAGGTAAGTTCAGTTAGACAGTGAAATGGTCTGGATAACTGACATTTTATGCACTACCCACATTTATCAGCAGAAGCTGTAATATGCTTCCCTATTTTAAGCAATCAATGAACTACTAAATGTACTTTTCTATTTTTAACACACATTTCTCAAAAACTCCATGGAGACCTACCATTGCTGGAATGTATATAAGCCTCACAGAAGAACAACTCACCATTTATAAACATTGAGCACTAGCAATATTTGTACTATCACTTTAGATTTCACTTTCAGTGCTAGCCAGCAAATAGAAGGGAAAAAGACATGTTGTGGAATTCATCCATCTTTCAATGGTTATTTTAAAGAACTAGTCCCAGAAAAGTACAGTATCAGGAAGCACTGAAAACACATTCAGCCCACAGGGTATTCATGGCTTAGTAGGAAACACAAGTTTATCAGGAAACAGAATTTAACTACTGACTGCTGACTGCATGAGTATCTCAATTTAATTAACACCAAGATGCAGCACATGGGAACATCTCAATACTGTTTTTATCACATTTTACTCTGATGACAGTCATATTCTAAGTCCAAATATTGGAGAATATTTCCTAACAACCCTATTATAATATCGAAGGTCCAGAAAACATAACCAAACAGATGCAGACTGGAAGAAAAGCTTATTCTTCTATTTTAAATAGGTATGGATGCAGCGGATGCTACATCAAGTAGTCTTTAAAGCACTGACATTCTGCCTCAACACTGTGAAAAGGTATTTGGATCTGTAGATGACCTTACTGTGAATCTTACTGGACAGTTTCAAATATAGTCAAGGAGAAATCAAATATATTTCTTCCTTCATGTTAGGGCTTACTGACCCTTCATGGATTGTGATTACTTTTAACAAGTTAATAGTTAAGCTTTATTAAAAAAAAAAAGGGCATGAATTTATTGGTGCGAAGCAATTTGCTCATTTAAATTTACAGCTGGTAAGTTCATTAACAAATAATTTTCGAGGCTTTAAAAATAAAACTCTCTCTTGAGAGCTGATTAGTGATGCTAGCAAAAAAAATTTCTTAGAGATTTTTTCTGTCCAGTAGTGTATTCTGAAAGTCCATTATATCCAGAATAAAGAAGCATACAATATGATAGATGAAATGTGTGGCCAGAGGTACCTTTCCCAGCAGACTTTGTCTTGCCTGTGTCCTCAGTCTTCACAAACACAACACCACTATGTGTTATATTACCTATTTAAATGCTGTAAAAGCAACCTAATTGCAAACAGTTTCCCACATCCACTCATGATGACAAAGTAGTTATATGAAATCATTGAATAACCATTGGAACAGTGGCTGACATTCAGAAGTAGATATTTGGAAATGTATTCTCCACATTTTTGAAGTAAACAATCATATTGCTAGCCTACTACATATTTAAGTGTTCAATGCATAGTTAGAAATCATCAACAGAAGCAACTAAGATTGGGTACTCCCTCTGAATACTTTATTTTGCAATTATTAGAACTGTCACATAGATGGAAACAATGAATAAACAGAATATTCTACCTCAGTGCCACCACAAAAAAATTAAAAAAGATATTTTGTTCTACTCTACCTTACAATGAAGTAAAGATTTACTGACATCAATAGAACAGCCATTTTTCAAAATTAAGATTACTTCAATGTTCTTGATAAATATATTGATATGTATATGTATAACACTTCATCTGGGATCTAGAGATGAGCAAAACACAAACACAGATTATCACATGGAAGGGAAAGCATGAGGTCATCTGAGAAAATAAAACAAAACCAGGAAAGTGTCTGAGGAAAAACCCACTACATCACAAGCACAAGAAAGTGGGTAATACTGACATAATATAAGCTGCAGACAATCAGACCAACAAAATTATTCATACAAATTATCACTGGACAGAAATATCAAGAGACTCCATTTAAAACCTCCTGAACATGAAAGATCAGAAGAGGGCTGGAGGAAATCACATGTGATCAAGTTAATATTTTCACAACCCCCAATTATAAACTTTGGCAATAGTCCTTTTAAAAGATGTACAAAGGAAAATATTGCAAAAGGTGAGCACAGAAAGGATGCAAACTTCTTAACATTCATACTATATAAGTACAAAAATACAGATGACACTCATCCCAGAGCATGCCTGATCCTGAACTGATTTAAACGGATAGTGAAAATCACAGATGTGTCTGGGACCATTAAACACATGCTAAGCTATAATAGCTTTTATAAGTACAGAGATCTATTTCATGGAGTACAACAATAATTCATCCTACTCTTCCTAACTTTTGGAAACCCAACTAGATTGCAAAGTTAATTCATCTAAGGCTTTAGCTTGGACAGACTAAGAGTAAATAAGGCTCCAGGAAGCTGGAGTATTCCCTGGGAAAAAAAAAAAAAAGGAGTTTAAGAGACATTGTCTACTTTCATATATTTCTTCAACAAGATCCAAGCCAAACAGCTATTAGAAGCCTCTACCTGAAGACATAACATGTAAATGAACTGTTTCCAGTTTTTCAAAAGATCTGATGGAATTTGGTTGGCTTAGCTTGATGAAGAAAGATCATTATTAACCATTCTGCATACCCCTGGTTTGGGAAGTGATATCTTTTGTATTTTTCCAACAATTTCAAAACAAAGTGGATGTGCCATATGCTGTCCACCATGAAATTGCAGCAGCATTAAATGATACACTGGAGTTTCTAATCATGTTTCTCTGTGGTGACTCTAATCCAGATACTATGTTCCAGACATCTACTCAAAAAATCTTTTTGAAAACTTATGTTAATCCTGATGAAATGCATCATCAGAACAGAAGGATTTAGTAATATTGTTATCAGTAGAGCGGAGAGGTCAGGAACTACGCTGAAACAGATTTAGAAATTTGAGAAGAAAATCTTGAAAAAACAGAAATAGTCTCAAAGTTCAAGGACTTTGAGATAAATTTGAGGAGTGATTAGTATAGTCACTTTGGAATCAAATGGATTTAAGTGAAGCCTGCTCTAAGACTGGAATAAGTACCTAAATGCTGTTGGGAAATAGTGAATGAAATAGTGAATGACAACAAAACAAAATTTAAAAAGAGAATATAACAGAGGGTAAGGGAGACAAGAGAATGAAACAATGAGCAGAAAAAATTAGCAAAATAAACAGAGCATTATTTCAGCATCTCTAGCTACGCTCAAGATGTTGGGATATTTTAGTTAGTTAGTTGAGGAGATATTGAAGGATAGCTGGCAGAGTACAAAACTACTCCTATTGTGCAACTCAGTGCTTAAATGATAAATTTAGTGAAATTTTTCAGCTTTTCTATACATACCTATTTCTAAGTACATCAACTGTAGATCATATGTGCTGATTCAAGCACTCATATATATATGTGCACTAGTATACACAGTCCAGCCCATGGGTTTATTCAGAGCAAGTCAAACAAGTCTGTGACTTCAAAATCACTAAAGATTAGTAAGGTTTGGGCACAGAACATATTCATACCCCAGAAAGACTGAATTCACTGAGTACACACGGCATGATGCTCACACATGCATTTTTCTGACAAAACCCTGAGAAAGTTTGATGATCTATGATACACCTGATGCTTTAAAAAACTCCCACTGACTATGAACCCTCAGAAATTCTTCTTTCTTCTGCTGTTGTGATTTATGAGCTTTCTTCACATATGTTTTTGGTGCAGTGCAAAAATCTTAAAATTTGTGGATCCAGGAAAAACTTCCTATAAGCTCCATGAATATCATCTCTTAAAAGTTATCTGAGTATGCGTTACCTACCCTAGCTGAAAACTACCATCGCTAGACAATGGCAGCATGAATCAACTCTCCCACATATATTAGCAGGCATTTTTTTTATTTACATACAAAACTGGGTACAAAATTGAGTGGTTTCCTCAATTTCTTTTGCCCAGTTAGTGAAGCTATTCTTGTGAATTTTCCTGACTAGCAAGTTTATTTTAAAGATATTCAAATTAGAGTTCCCATTGTATTGTTCTGTAAGAAAGAGCAAAAAGAAAACAAAAAATTTGGGAAAAAACATTTTGCAACTACATATTAGAAATCAGATGCCAGGCTCAAGTAGGTTTTTACCAGCATCCAACACATTATACCTATTTTAGTTTCATTAAGTTGAACCATGGTCACAGTTTTCTTTATGCCATTTCAGCAAGGCATAAGCCATATCTAAACTTTTTGTCCACATCTTAAGAGAAGGAATTAATACAGTTTGAGAAACAGGCCAAATCTGAAAGACCAACCATATTCAAAAATTAAATGTACCTTGTATCTATTTAAATACTTTTTCCCTCTACAACAAAAGTTGTAACATAGCTAAGTATACCAAAACTATGCAAGATTCATTTTTACAGGCAATGGAAATAGTATTGGGTGAAAATGTAGACAGATTGTCCCATAAAACAGGACATTTTGCAAAACCATTTGCACATGGAAAAAAAATCTAATGTGGGACAAAACAGAAAGAAAGATTGGGTATTTTTCATGTCTTTCATCTTAAGCAGCACAGCCTTCTTGGTTTGTCTAATTTTGTTAAAGAACTAAAGATGAATTGTTCCTAAAAATCCATTTGAGTGATTTGCCTTCTTTTCACAGATAGCTATTGAGTGCCTGGCAGTAATTTGTGGGTAATAGACTAGAGATGCCCATTTCTGTAAATTATTTCCTTAACGATCCTTTGTTTCATAATTTGACTAATACTGCTGCTTTCATCTTCCAGTCTCTGTAATAGTTTTTGTATAACCTGGTATAAGTCAGGAGACCCTAGGCTTTCTATGCATTTTGATGGTGCATGCCCTGGGAATTGATAAGTAGAAGTGGTATTTGTTTTGTGAAATTACTTTCTGAAAGACTAGACTCAGTAAAGCAAGGTCTTCCAACACACACTGACAATGTGGAAATCTGTTCTCAAGAAAGGCTTATCTACTGAGTATTCAGTTCATTCTACTGTTGGAATTCCATTGAAAATCCCTACAAAACAGTAAGTATAACAATGATCTGTTGGTTTTGGGGAATAGGAGGGCAGGGAGGCTGTTAATCCGTAGATTTATAAATGTAATAAGCATTATAATTTTTTAAAAACTTATACAAGACAGATATATGGAAGTTAGTCCTTGAGAGCCCAAAAGAAAGGAAGAATATAATAGTAATTTTGTTGGAAGAATTCGTACTATTGTCTGGAAAGACAGTAGACAGTCAAAAAATGGCTCATTGACTAACCTCTCCAGGCACCTTTTTTAATTAAAATCAATTCAGGTAATAACATTCTGTGCCTTTTCTGTAGCCCACCTTAAAGTTGATTTCATATACTTGTATTAGGCATTTTCACTCATGGTCTTAATTGACCTATTGTTCCCCCCATTAAGTTTCTCTTCTGAACCCTGTATTTTTTGAAAATATTTAGTCTATGAATAAGGAAAAAAGTAGTTTTGAAAATTTATTACTATACATAAACTATATATCTACTGTCTGTATTTGTTTTCACAGTTTTAGCATTCATTTTTAATTCTGTCTGTTTGGAATTTCGTGGAGTATTAGAAGATAGAGAGGCAAAAAAAAGAAAATCAGGTAAGCAGAGTGCTAGCGATAATAACATCTGGTTTGTTTAAGCTTCTGTGATCTCCAGTGCTCCATGACCTCCTGGATTCAGCAGGAGCACACACTAGATCAGAAACAGCACTTACAGTAAAAGCCTTTCCAAGCCATTTTTTCTGGTCCCAATGGTACCTCTCGGTGTTAGAGCACATTCCTCATTCCAAGCATCAATAATATTTAGAGACTCACCCGCAGTTCACCCCAAGGAGTCTCCAGCTGGAAAAAAGCTTATTGTTTCCTTATGAACTTTTCATTGCTCATACTCTGTATTAATAATTGATAAATCTCAAGACTTCACACTAAACTTCCAGCTCTAGTTTCAGCACATTTCTCTTCTTAGTCCTCCTAGAATTTTAATCTGAACTTTCTGACTGCTTGCTATATTGCAACAGGCCTTAATACCACTCTTGGAATTACAATAACTGAAATTTTAGCTGAACTTACATTTCATATTCTTGATAGTCATTATGTTATTTATGGCTTTCAATTTTAAAATGCCCATAAATAAACTATGTGCTGAACATTTGGGAGGATGACCACCTTATGAATTCAATATCCTATAAGGCAAACTTTGCACAAAAAGAGCTAAAAAGCTCACTCAGTGCATGTCTCTTCCAATTTTACAGAATGATCTGGATGTTTGATAATTTTAAACCTTCAATTGAAATTATTAATCTCAGCCTTAAACATTTTCTGGTATCAAATTCTAGTTTTGGCTCATGTTCCCATGCTTTTTAGGTTGAGCAAAGCGGGGAAAAACATACAGGAAACAGTAATCCACTAAACAAATAATACATTTTTCCCATGCCACAGAGGATGTGGAGTTACACCAGGCAACAAAGATATCAAAGTAGTCATTTATATGGATTTTAAAAACTCAGAGTGCACTTAATTTGTTTAATGGAAAAGAAGTTTATTCTCTTCCCACACCTTGGTAGCTAGCAACTTCTGCTGACCAGTAAAAAGGGAAGGTTGAGTCAGTGGCCAAGTTTCAATGTACAATCCAATACCTCTGCAGATAACCCACATCTCAAGGAGTATCAGTACTCAAAAACTGTTCCCTACTGGCACCTTACCTTTTAATGAAAACACAAGACTCCAGACAGAGGTAGCTGGATGACATGCCTGTGATCTATAGAAAGATAAACTAGATGATCTTTTTAATCTCTAATTCTGCTTTCTTATTAAAACTGTGCATCTGCTGGAGGGGGGAGGGAGGTACAGGGAGGCGATATGTCCTTTGAGACCAACAAAACCTAGCTTCCAGCTTCGGCCTGGCTGTGACGACAGATAGAAAAAGAACAGAAAATAAAATACCTAAATAAAGTCAAGATAGCTTCAGGTTCCTAGAGCTTAATGAAATTCACTTCTGAATCCTGAGGTTATTGCCTTCAACAAACTCACAGAGAAGAGTCTAAAGAGGATTTGAGAGGTTTCATTAGTGCACAAAAGGACAGAGATAGATTTACAGACAAGTCTCTTTTTAGGGGGAAAAAACTGCCAATTGTGTAAGCAGTTTGAAGAGAAGTTACAAGTAATAGTCACCACCATTTTTTGTGGGTGAGGGATAGATCAGGGTACACCTAACTGAAAGTGTGAATAAGGAGCCCAGGATCCTGACAGATTCCCCTGAGCCTCCAAAGCAATGGCTGATTCCCTGGAAGGGCCACTGCTTCTTAAAGAGAGATCCTTACTCAGACATACAAACTAGCTGTTGAAAACTAGTCTTAATGAATAACACTGCTAAGGTCAAACCAGCCTGATGTCCTGACCCAATGGAACAGAGGCAACAGATGGGGGATATCTTTATAACTGCAAGATTTTTGATGCATTCACATGTGATATTCCATAGGCAATGAGGGTAACAACTGCATTAATCTACTTTTAAACAGGCACTCATCTTGTAAAAAAAGTTATTCAGTCATTATGTATTCAGTTCTCTGAAAGGACATACAGAGAGTTTATTTGATCCATTTTTGGTCCAAACACCATTAAATATTTTTATTAATATTTGGATAATAAATTATATATTCAGATTGGATAATCTGTTAATCTGAAGTATTATCCCACACTGAAAGTACTGAAAGTACTTTTGGAGTGCAAAATTAGAAATGAAAAATTATGTTGATAAGCCAGAAAAAGTGCTCTGGAAAATAATTCAATAGAACACTCTCCTTTGCACTTGTCATAGGAAATAATAACCAATCGCAAGATATGGAAATATGGAACAATTTTGTAGACAAAGTATCCTCCTCGCTGGATTGAGAACTATACCTAAACAGAAGGATCCCACCTCTCCTTTCTGATACAGTCCTTAGTAGTGTAGGTGGTAACAGTGAGATTATATGGCAACATATGGAAATCAATACTGAAATCCAAGGAAGAGCAATTTAAAAACACCATGTATTAAACGTGACCAGGAGTTGGCTCAGAGTATCCTCCCTAGCCTTTCGTGTTGCTCTCCATACTCACGTTTTGATCTTATACAATTTATTTGGTTATCACCCCTGAGCCTTCTGTTTTGTGGAGGGACTTCATATTGCAGAGATTAGTATTCCTTTTGACAATGGGGAAAGGATTGACACAATGTTGATGCCGATACAAGCTGGAGATTAGATGTACAAACCAAGTTTGTGAAGGTCTTCTGAAAATGTCAGATGGACTAAAAAAATAAAAATAAAAAACAGCCTTTCAGCTATTCTGGTGAGTATATGTTGAAATCACTATAAAATTGAGCTCCACAGTTGTAGAAGAGAGTGTCTCTAGTAAATAATCAGAAGCCAATGGTTCCCAGGCCTATTGCTCTCATTTGAGAAGAAAATGAGTTCTGTTCAGTTTTGATGTTTCCTCTTAATCTCTGCAAAATTTTATACACTTGTTTGACAATAAATTCCCACAAGATCCAATCATATATTAGTTGTGATAACTCCAATAAACTCTGAATTCACCCTGAACTTAGACACATCCCATCCAGTCTAACTTAAAATAACAACTCATAAATACAGGAGATATTAAATATATATAAACCAAACAAATGTCTCATTCATGTTGCTTAAGCCTGGAATCCCTCTCACCTTGACAACTTTGACAGAGTATCTTTTATCAATTGCTTGGAAAAGACAAGATAAAGTAAAATAAATCTGCAGGTTAGAAGGTCTGAGCAACTGATAAAGGATATAATAAGATATGGCTACTTCCTAGAAGTTAACTATTTCATATTCATTTAGGAGTAATTTTGCCTGAGTAAGTGAACATGAATCAATTTGTCTGATGAGCAAAATATCTTCAGGAAAAAATAATGGTAGATTTCTGGCAGGGGAAAAAGAGAACATCTTTTAAAATTACACTACTGGCTGCTCAAGGACATGTGAATGAGGGAGTCGGGACCATTACAGGGACTGACAGAAGATAACAATGTTTATACTTAGAGCACTTATTTTTCCTTTGAAGAACCTGACTCCTTTTTTCTATTGTACATTTTTCTGCCACCCACATACACCAAAAACAGAGTTGAGTTTGATTAACTGTATTAATTAATGTAATATTAAACATGCAGCACCAGAATACTGAAATGCAAGAGTGTTGTGAAGCACCATGAGCACAGCCACACTGATGTTGGGGGGGGGGGGGGGGGGGGGTAGGAACAAAAACAAAACCACACATCTGATAAAATGATATCTGGCTAAACAGCATTCTTTCCATTCTTCCCCCTCCCCTCCATTTTTTTTATTAAGATGCTGAATGATAGCTACAACTGCTACACCCTAAGGAACTCAAAGGAATAAGAAAAGTCAAACTGCACTGGATTAAGAGAAGAGAAATTATGGGTACTTACGTTTCATTTAGGAAAGCAAAAATCCTGCAGAAGCTTAGAAGTCCTGAGCCTAGATGATTATACTATTCTATCCCATCATTTTGATGGCAAAAGTAGCTAACAAACTACAGCAAAGGACATGTAAATCACAACAGACTCTAGCATTTTCTACTCTCTGAAGGCTTAGTAGAGAATTAGTAAGGCAAATGAAAACACTTCCAAAAATAAATGTTGCCAATGGAAAACATGGCTACATTTTACAGATTTAAACATCTTATTTTTTCTGAACATTTATGCAGCAAAACTGTCACAAAACCAGTTTGTAACAGAAAAGCAGCTGCTCAGGCACTGCCACATCAGTATTATAAGGAGTTCAGAGAAGAGAGAATCTTTTGTTATTTCAGTGTCTTAAGGAGGGGAACATCACAGTCCTCTGTCAAAACAGCAGTCAGAGCAGGGGTGCAGGACCAGAGGATAGGGGGAAGAAATGCAGGATTCAGTTTGGTTAATATTCTGTGCAACCAAAGCAAAAGATCTTGCACCTGTCTGCCTGACCAGACATTTCAGCATTGGGGCATTAAAGTACGTCCATTGTTTCAGAACAAACAAAAAGCATAAGAACTCCCTTCTTTACCAGGAACAAAGAAGAAGCAATGGTCACGTTGCAAGAAGGGCAGTATGCACATTCTTATTTCACTGCAGAAAGATAACAAAACAGAAAAGAGTTTTATTAGGAGATTATATATCCTGTACACGTGCACAGACACATGGTCTTCCACACATCAGAAAGACACAATTTAGGCTGAGTGGTATGAAGCAACAAGAGAGTTTTCCTTGAAATAAAAAAAGCTTCAATGACATGAAACCAACATGCCAGCCTGATACTAGTCTCCCTTCTTAAAAAAGTAAAATTTAAAAAAAAAATTAAAAAATTAAAAAATCAATTAGTTTTTCCATTGGAGTCAACACACACCCTATCAGCCCTCATCTATAAGGATCAGGCTCATTACAACTGCTAACTCCAAAGCAATTTAAATTAAACATTTAATATGCAGAAGAATTCCTGGACACTAACATTAGATATTTCCTTTTAAAAAAAAATCTAGAGTAGGTTTCAGGAACCTGTGCAAGTGAAAAAATTGATTTGAGGAGAAGCATAGCGCTGAAATTGCATGGAACTGGGAATTTTCCTCTCTAAACAGCCTACCTAGCAGCAATTTTTAATCAGGAAGTTTTACAAGTTGAAACAAGATTTTTTACATTTTCTTTTAAAAATTTACTTTGACAAAAACCATTATTCTAAGACCAAAACCAAATTAGATTTCACACAAAATAGTAGAATTACTTAAAAACAAAGTATGAAAACATTTACAAAAATAGAACTTTTTTGGATGAGAACGTTTTTGAGAAACCCATGTTCTCACTCAAAGATGGCTTCAATACAGAGTTTACAACTACCCTGTCTAATAAGCACTAGCAAAGCCACAGATGTCCTTCCATTACTTCAAAGTTAGCCCAAGTCCATGATAAAGAGCCAGGCTACTGAAATGCAAAACAGCATTAAGTGTAAGACAAAGTGTCAAATAAATAAGTAGCCACAATGGTTCGTAACCAAGGAAATAGTATACACTGGGCACCGACCTGACCTCAGTTCCAGGCTCTTTTATTGCTCTGCTGAATTACTTTGGACCAACAACTTCTTTTCCTCAACTTCCCAGCTGTGTTGACATCTGTCACAAAGCACTTTGCTTTTTTAGAGATGAAAAGAATTACAGAACAACTTGATACTCTTATTTTTGAAGTCAGAGCAGTAAATCTCAATAGTAAGACATAAACTGAAAGGACAAACATTTTTTTTCTGAAAGAAAACTCAATTTCTTACAAAAAAGTTATATGTTTGCTCCAAAGTACAGAGTGAGAGGCCTGCATGAATACTCCAGATCACAGTTCCCACGCCCTTATTTCTTGTCCTGCTCAGTACCCTAGGCAACATAAGAACTACCCAACATAAGTTTTTAAAACAACAGCAGTTGAAAAAGAAGAGTCTGATCTGAAATCCAAGGAGCTCTAATAAGTTCAGCAAAGATTTGGGTACAAAGTCCAACAAATCTTGCAACATTTTGGACATGAGAACTCCTCACACAGCACTAAAGGGCTGGAGCTATATTTGCTTCTGAGTCATACGAGTGAAAGCACAAGACAACAATGAATGAGAATAATATAAAGTTTAAAAATATATATATATTTCTACTTTGATTGTCACTTATCTGTCTTCTAGACTCATGGATTACCTGAATACTTCATCCATAGCATTCTTGCATATATTTCACAGTTAGTACAGCTTCCAGTTTGATGCTAGACTAGTAAGTAGCATTGATAAAGACCAATTTTTATATGTCCTCAAATAAGACAGGCTGCAAAGGAGGAAGAAACCAGCAGCACACATCCAGGGCAAGAAAACAGTAATTCAAAGACTGCTACCAAAATGGGAAAGCATGGAGCATTTTTTAAAGGGTTAAAAAAAAAAGCTAAAATGGAATTAACCGGATTTCAGTTGCAAACAATTTAAGTATAAAAGAGCAAATATGTGTACTGGTACCAACTTGCCCTACTTACAAAATGTAATGACATCTTCTCCAATGGTTGTCATCCTCACATCAAGACCAGATTCTTTCTGAAAAATAAAATACGGAGCTCACTACAGGCACTACAGTACCGTGGAATTTAACAACTTATGATATACCAAGATCCAGCTGATGATATACTGGTCCCTAATGTCCTTTTCTTCATGAATCTAGAGTACATAGGAGCAGAATTTGTACAATTGCTTTGTACTGTCAGAATTCAGATACTCTGATTTATCCTCAAAAGCTTTATTCCCTTCCTCATAACGATGTAAAAGGAATTTTATGCTCCCTTGGTGATCTGGCAGTACTCAAGAGTTTGAAACTCTTGACCATTATGGTCTTTTAAAAAAGTAACTATTTGTTTGAGTTGTGACTGAAGAGCACCAACAAATGCAAACTAAGAGGACCTCAAAATCAGTTTAGAGATTAAAAGCTAATTTTCTATGTGGGTAGATAAGCTTTCTATAAAAACATTAAAATAATACCTGTTAAAATATAATAAATATATTTACTCATATAATTTCCATCGTAATTTGAAGGCTAAAAACTTCTGCAAAGAAACTGTGAAGTGAAATTATTTCTTACCAAATGGGTTCAGCAACCAGGTTTACTGGTTTACATACAGTGTTTTGTTTCTAATAAACTGAGATGGAGGACTTTCTTAATCTTTGAGCTTCCAGGACAGCCCTGAAAGGGGGAAAACACTTGTGCCTGTATAAAAACGCAAAAATTTAATCTGGATGCAAGTTAACATACAGTTCTAGTGTTGCAAATTGCAGGAACTAGCATTCCACTGATACAGGGTCCAGGCTTTCTTCACATAAACCAACAAATACTTCACTGCAATAACCCAACAGTTTCTGTCTTCAATAACACAAAGTCTCTGGAGTCCAATTTAAATTCCAAAGCATCTAAATTAAGTTGTATTTATCCTTCCTTATTTCCTAGTTTAAGAAAGGCATAACAAACCCATCATCTTAGAATTTCCACTGAACAACTTGCTTTGTGTGTGCTTTGAAATTTAGGGATTAGAAACTCCTGCAAAAATTCATTGTCAATATTGCTATGTTTGAAACTCTGATCAGTGTTCTCAGCCCACAGTCCACTCAGCCTATTCATATCTTCCGAAATGTAAACTGCCTATCCAACATGGCAAAGAGCTGCTTTATCCTGGTCCCAGACTATTTTTCTCATAGATCTCACCTTGACTCTGAGAATTAAAATGAAGCACAGTTTCTGATTTATTATTGTTAAGACAATTCAATTAATTTTTATGTGGCAGCCCTCTTTGATACTCCTCCCAAATTAAAGTAAGAAAAGAACTAAAAGGAAAATGCTGACGCCTATATAAATAAAACAGAAGTGGTCAGTGGGGAGAGATAAGTGTCTTTCATACTTGAAATATATCATATCACAGTCATGCCACATGCAACAGAAGAGTTTTATAGATGACAGAAACTTCTGAAGGTAAAGGTGAAAAAACAGTCTCTAATGGCCACAGCTTTACAGAGCACCAGGCCACCATGTTGCACAGTTTGGGATGCCTGTAAGACTGGGTCTTCATATATGGCAACACTTCTACAGGCAAGTAGCAGCAGGGGTTTCGCAGAGTACTGGGAAACGAGGTACGAAGCCTTTCCTACAAAATGTGACAGCTCCAAGTAAAAATGTTTGTTTCAAAACTCTTTTCTATTCTCTTGCCGTGTTCAAGGAATAAATCTATCCAGAATGAAAAAGAAAGATTTCTATCAATTGTAATGAGAAGTTTTAGGTTGACAAGGTCTTATATTTACAGAATCTTTCCAAGACACAAACTACCCCAGGTTAGGCGTGGGTGAAAGAAAGAAGAAGGTACAGAGTTATTGAAAACAACAATAATAATAATGCCCATAGAAAAATAGCCCAAGGAAAAAATCCTAGTGCAACAAAACTGGTCAGATAAAAAGTGTAAACATCTTTTCTTTGTCTTCTGTTTTTCCTCATAAGGCAAACAATATCTTTATTCCTGCAAGCAGAGCAACTACAGTAACAGTATTATTAGCTAATTCATCTCCTAAAATTTAAAGTTATGATAGTTAGAAAAGTTCATCCAGATCAAACCCACCTGAAATATAAACAAAATTAACTCTTATAAAAGTCAGTCTGTCAATACAAAATATTCCCCATAAAAGGAAAAGGCAAACATTTTTTCTAACCAGTGGTATACTGAAATAAATGCAACTTAGCCATATCACAAGGGAAAGCTTTAAGATGTTACTGAGAACTAATGAAGCACCAGCTCTTTTCCAAGTTTGAGATTTTTAAACAAATTCTTTAATACTATGTCACATATCTGTATCTCCCAACAGTGGAAGCACCTCTGTTCTGAACTATATGGGCACAAAACCTATCCAGAAGAACTGAAGCAATTTCACCTGCATCACATCAGCCTTTCTCCATGGCCGAGTACAGTCCCATGATTATTAAATGTTTCCTCCTTTCTCCTATGAACGTCAGACATGAAGAAAACCATGAGAATACATCCAGGAAAGAAGCTATCTACAGCTGTACACATTCAACAGTTTCAGCTACAGGAGATGAGCCGAGCAGCACCAGCCATCATCAAAAATCCCAATCTGAGCATTTGTTTTTGTTTTTTATTTTTCTCAGACACCACCACCCCCAAACTTTTTTAACCAGGTCTAGGGTGATACAACATTTCTGCAAGGACTATGCTCACTTACTTACAGCCTGCCTCAAAAGGCTGGAGATGAATTGCATTTCCTTGGCTACAACATTTCCTCAAAGAACAATAAGAATATGGAATATAGATTTGAGAGTATGAACAGAAGCACATTTTAATGTAATTTTTCTGTTCAGGCTAATTTTGTACATAAAATACTGAAAGTTGTGTTTGTGTGATATTGTGGATACAGGGACACATAAATGCCTATGCTTCAACCTAAAACAGACTCTTGCAGAAAGAAAAGTCAATTGTTTATCTCTTGTAGAATAAATGCAATAAATTGCTTGGTTATAGCCTGTCACTCAACTGCTTGGAAAAGCATAATAAGATTTTGTGCCAAAATATTTTGTTACAGAACTCTAACAACACATATACTTTGTCTGATGTCCCCTAACTGTTCTGAAATTTCAGTTCCTTCTTTCCTCTTTGCATTACTATACCATCATTTATCCAAAGTTTCCACCTCTTCAATAAGCAGTATTTTAAGAACTTTTGTTAAACAAATACTTTCTATATTCAAGCACTTTTGTAAATTAATTCATACTGCCTTTCTTCCATAAGTAGTTGGAAAGCATGGTTTCATAATCAGTTTTCCATCATTTGAAACTTAATAAGTTATTGAATTCAGGCTAAACAAAGGTCAGAGAATGACTCATTGCTTTTAATCCGGGAAATGTTGCTTTTTGACATATTCTGTAATTGTTAACAGCTTTTTGACATAAGTGATCATGGTATGAAGAATTGATGGCCATGTTTCTAGTGGTTTAGGATTCATTTGTCAATAGTACACAGAGTTTCAATGAATACATTATCCAATGTTTTTTGTATTCACTCCACAGTCCCACAAAACAATGTTGCATTTCTTTATTTCATTGCATCTTTTATATACTGTATAATCTCTTCTTATTTTCATTGTTTGTTATGAGGTGGTAGGGAGAGGCTATAAATGAACTTAGAGCAGAGTACAGAGCTCCCAGTTCTGTGCAACTTTATTTTGAAGCAGAGCAGATCTTAATCTGCAGAAAATCCCCAAATGGCTCTGTAGATGGAAGTGTGTGGAAACATAACAGCACAGTTAAAGTCCTTCTTAGTAGTTCTCCTAAAAAAAAGGAGAGCAATCTAAGAAAAGATTGAACCTCCACCTTTACCCCCACACACAAAATTAAAACTTGAGAGGTGTTCCACAAAGTTACAGAATGGATTCTATACTTGTTGCCCTTTATTCTGTAGCTTCAGCTCAAGTCAACTTCTCTGTACATACTGGAACAACAAATCACAAACTTGGCCTGCTTTCAGGTCCAGCATCACACTTCTGCAAAGGGACAGTGGGTACAACATGCCTCGCAGCTTAGATTCTCAGTAGAAATGAGTCAGTAGAACGATGTCTGGGTACCCTTTAAGTTAAGCTCATTTTATCTGCACTTACTCAATAGCCCTAAAATGGAAGTAGTGAAATAGAAGAAAGATAACCCTGACTTTTAAGGTTTTACCTCAACATTGCTGCCAATTTCCCAGATAACAAGTGTGCTTTGAAAAACAGCAAATCAAAGACTACTTTCATGCCCACCTGTAGTCCTTGCAAGACCCTCAACATCAAACTTTCCATGATAAAATACCTACCACCGTAATAATATCACAGCAAAACACCAAGAGACTGAACAGTTCTTGCATCTTAAGAACTGAACTTGGCAGATTATCACAGTGTCATATTAATTTGCTACATTTTTAAAGCTTAAAGCATCCTAATATGAATTGCTGCAGAACAACCCTTAAATGACAGGGAGGTTTACACCTGTAGAAGCAAGCTGTCCCCTCTGCCAGTGTACAAGCTTCTTCAAGAGGGAAAGAACTCTACTTTTAAAATGTGTTTAATCCTGATTATGAGGGATTATCTTTTAGAAAACTATTAGCTGAGGCAACAAAGGAAGAAGTATGAAGAAAAAAAAAAGAAAAGAGCACAAGTCTGTTACTACTTTAAGGTGGGAAAAAAGTTCCTTGGTTGCAATCATGGGTGTTCATGGATTGTGAGGTTGCTAAACAAATGGAAGAAGCAAATTCATTACTTCTACCATAAGTAGAAAAATCTCTAGTATCAGTTTTTATGCTTTATTCAACATGGCACTAGATTTCTGCAGTTTTTATTAAAAATTAGCTTTAAAAATATTTAAAAATTAGCTCTATTGCATCATTATTTTAAGTGCCATCATGCAAAGCTTAAGTGACAAAACACTCTCTCACTTTTCTCAGTGTGATCTCATCAACTGCAATTTCAGACTTATAGCTGCCTAAATCATTGAGTCATTAGATGTTACTGTGAAAGAGTATTTAGTGCAAGAAGCCTTACAGTACCACGGGTTACCTTTTATTCATACCTTTACATCCTGTTTTGCACATCCTCTATTTTAATCACTAAAAAAAAAAAAAAAAAAGGAAAAGTGGAGGCTTTCAGAGATTACATGAACAATCTTGTGAAAGTAAAGGCATATTAAAACTCAGGAGGCCTACACTTAATTCCAAGTTCACTGGGGGAGCTTATGCTGTGGTGATTACCTTCTGAACCTTCAGGCTTTTTCTTCTTTCTTCATGACCATACTCCTCACAAACTTACCTCCCCATCTTTCTTATTTACAGCAATACTCTGCCAACTTCTGCTCAAAGTTTCATCTACCGTTATCCCCTTGCTATCCTTCCCTGACTGGTGCCTGAGCATCACCCTTTACCACTCGTTCTTATCCTTCCTCTTTCCTGAACAACTATGATTTTTTTTCCTGTCTTTATATTTTCCACTTACAGACCTGAGTCACGCTCATTTGAGTCAGCCTGTTCTCTTTTCATTTTCTGTGACTAATGTCGACCCTTTGACATGTCCTGGGAATCAAGAGACTTCAGGGAACCAGAAAAAATACCTAGGTATTCTGGATTTTTAAAGAAATTTGCTATATTCTAGAACATATTTTTTTAGAAATTGAACACACAAAACCCCACATGCAATATATATATAGGCTGCGTAATTTTTTCAACTAAGCAGAAAGTAAAGAATATTGACACTTATGTTTTAAGACTTTAAGAAACTAATTAGTTGCCAACCTTACTTTAAAAAATTTAGAGGCTGGGTTGTGAGAAAATGAACATCTCATTGCACTTGCAGGTAGTAACATCAGCAGAAACATAATTCAACGCAACAGGAGCACTGCTTCAGGGAAAATTCTTTATTACCTAATCACTAATATAAAGCTGCATTATTACAAATATAAGTAGATGTACTTAATTTGTCACCTGGTTTCTAGCCAGAGTAGATCTAATCTTTAGCTTGAGGGTTTTTCACACTCCTTGGCTACAAATATTAATTTAAATATTTTCTGAGGTCAATTCTAACTAAGATGATGAAAAATTCCTTGCCTCTACCATCTCCTGTCCATTCCTATTCCCATTTTTCTTCCCTTCATATCTCCTCTTCATCTCACATACACTCAAAGTCCTAATTTGTAAAACCCTAACTCACAAAGTTTTCACAAAAGGAAAAATCATATACATATAGATGTCAAACATATATAGATATAGACCCAAAACAACTGGGAAAGACCCCACTTAATCTTGATATCCCTACATTGATGCACACCCCACTGATTTTGTGAAGAGGATGTGTTTATAACACCTGCTTGATATAAGAGCTAGGGCAACAGATGACCCTGAATGCAAATAAAATCTTTAGAAAACTTCCCTTCCAATGTCTCAAAAGACGCTACTTACCATGTGCAACTGAAACCACCATCACCCACAAACTTTGACCAAACTGGGATAAAATTTTGACAACAACAACAAATAGTATGCATAGCACAGGGACAATCCCCTTTCCAAAAACTCTGCATTGCTGTTCTAAACCAGCTTCTTTTTTGCCGAATGCTTGCTAAGAAAGTTTTTTTTTCCCATCTGAGACTCCAGGGCTGTTTCAGCTAAACCTTCATTTAAAAAAAAAAAAAGAAAAAAACAAACAAACAAAAAAACCAAAACCAACAACAAAACAACAACAACCAAAAAACCCAACAGCAACAAAAAACCAACAACCAAAAAAAAATCAACGAAAAAGCCAGGTTCTTTTCAGTGGTGTCCAGTGACAGGACAAGAGGCAATGGGCACAAACTGAAACACTGGAGACTCCATCTGAACATTGGGAAACACTTTTTTTACTGTGAGGGAGACTAAGCACTGGCACAGCTTGCCCAGAGAAGGTGTGGAGTCTCCTTCCTTGGAATTATTCAAAAGCCACCTGGACACAGTCCTAGGCAATGGGCAGTCTGATCTAGGTGACCCTGTCTGAGCAGGAGGGCTGTACCAGATGGCCTCCAGAGGTCCCTTCCAACCTCATCTATTCTGTGATTGGTACTCTCCACAACACTATCAAAAATATTTCTGACTCATTTTCATAGTAAAAATGCAAAAGTATGTTTTCATTGTAATTTTACTCATAATTGAACTACTTTTCATCAAGACATTATCCAAAAGGATTTTGCAACTTTAAGAAGGGTGTGGATTTTCTTCCTCCCATCCCAAGCTGCAAGCCGAAACAGCCTGTAGCAATAAAAATAATTTTTTGGGAAAAAAAAAATCATTCCAAAGTACATATATCAGTATTGAAAACTTCAGTCTTTAGCACTGTTGGATGTTTAGATTAAAGACTAGATCCAAATCCTTTAGTAAAGGATTTTGCAAACAGTAAACCAATTTATATAAGCAGATAATTTGCCAAGACACAAAACCAAACAAAAACCAGGAAGAAATACCAACAAACCACAACACTTGAACATAATAAAAACCATATATTAGTCTCAAATTTGTGATACAACAGACCTACCAGTATGTCATTTCCATCACTGGCTTTATACTTTTTTCAGAGGTGTTCTACTCAGTATATTTTCTTCTACAGGTATACTGTGTACATGTACCCATGAATTATGTACAGACATTAGGGATCAATTTTGTAGGCTACTAATCCTTATAGTTTTTGTTTCATAACCCTTGTGAAGGGATACAAAGAAATACTTACATAGGAAAATTAACACTAAAGGATATAGAAAAGACAGAAAAGGTAAAAGAAAAACAACTCTGGCTGTCTAGCTGTTCTAAAACACAATTATTATGAAAATAATTTGGAGTTATAAAGATAAAAATCACACTGAAATTAAATATAGTTAGGTTAGATAAACAACTATCTCTAGTACAAACATAGAGAAAGAAAGTAGAATGGCATTCTAACTCCCTCTACTGGACTAAGTACGTTGTATTAATAACACCATAATTGTAAACCATTTTGCTTCATCAAATTCTTGGACAGATTGGGCAATTTCTTTTAATGAATTATTTTTCTTTTCCCTAAAAGGACATCTGAAAAAAAATTTAAATGGTAGTGTAACTCCTGGAAACCTTTTTTCTGAAATAAATCCTAAAACTGAAGGAAAATCAAACTATAAAAACAGATTTTATGCCACTGTTCTAAGCTTACAGTGAAATTTTCTTATGAACCATTCTAGAAATAGATAACACACATCATTAACTTCTGTTTGTATTATTCTCCCTGTCAAACTTATGCATTTTTTGCCCCTTGCATCTGCTAGATAAGCTATATCAGACATGAAAAATGAAAAATTTAGTAGAAGATGCAAGTCACCAGTTCTTAAGGAGCAAAATCAGAGGACTGTAACATAACTGACAATTTAAAATATATATTTCTGTACACTAAAAGACTTTCAAAAAGTCAAAAACAACAACAAGAAAACTTCCATTATCTTACATTGTAAACTCATCCTCATCAGCAACCTAGATCATAGCCTTTTCTTCTCCTTCCTCTCTCGGGAATGAAATAATTATTTTCCCTTGTGAGTGTGTATTTTCCAACACAAATCCAATCTGACTGCAGCTTCTTTGAGGACATTTTCTCTAGGTGAAATCTTTATCCCTAAACCACTGAAAAAACAGCACTGCTATCTATAACCTTCAGTTACTGTATGTTGCTAATTTAAATAATTGCTGATAGTGAAACTGCTTAGGGACAAACAGACAATGGCAATCCAAATTACCATCTCAGAAGGTAAAAATCTTAAAGGAGGTGTCCTATGATGCTTAGTCAACTTTAGCTCTACACTTAAATCCAGATCCACTTGTTTGGGGGTACATCAAGACTGCAGGATTATTGGCACAGATGGAGAAATACCAAGGACAAGAGTCTGGTCCTTAGAAATTACTTGAAACTATAGAGGTTTTAGCTTTGGAATAAGTGTCACGGAAGCTTTAACTTTCAATAATGGAGAACTTGTTTCCATTGAGCCTCTAATAGTTAAACAAGGAAATCACACACAACAGCAGCTGAACACAACAGACTTTAGAAAACACTTTCTTCCCAAGTATAGCATGGTGTCTTGCAAGTTCTTTTCTCTCCTGATTTGCTTTATTGAGTTTCATTTAATAACTAAAAAAGAAAAGAAGAAGCTGGTTCAAAATAAATACATAATTTAACCAATATGTCAGTCAGAGAAAAGACTGGTATTCTAGCCTGCAGGGAAACAGAGAACATGTTACTGTGAAACAGAAGGATTTTTTTAAACTAAACACAAAGATTGAAAATCATTGTTACAAATGACCCACTCATTACCAGCATGTGCAAGACAATGAAGATTCCTAGTTAGCCAACCCAGACTTGAGTAGTGATATTTGCAAATACACTACTGAAAAAATGCATATGGTTACCAAATAAATATAAAAATTAACTCAAGACATTTGAAAGTTATTGTGGTCTATCCACTGACACACATTGGCATTATTATTACACTCTTCAGGAAGGAGAGAAAAAAGAAAGTGAGAGGAAGAAGTAAATTTTGAGACCTTACTCTCCACTTCTTCACAGCTTCTCATCATGGTTTCCTAGACACAAACACAAAATTATTTGTTTCAAAAGCAGTTTAGCAATGGGAGCTGGTGTTTTAAAGTAAATCAGTAATAAATGGCCTAAAAAAAAAAATCTTGTACCACAGTCGTGAACATTGTGAATGTGTGGATATAATCACATTAGGGAAAGCATTTCACTGCCTTGGTCTATACACATGGCTTGCCAACACGTTCAGGGTGTCTGATAAATACATCTAACAAAAAGGTCAAAAAAGAACTGCATCCTGAGCAGTACCTCTAACACTTCAGAGAACTGAAAATATACAACACCACAGGTTTATATTATTATTAGAAGTTCTTTGATTTTTCAGATATTGCTTTATGTTGGGGGGAAAGAGGAAAAAGGGAAGATGGGAATAAAAAGAAGGGAGAGAACTGCCAGGGGAGGACATAAAAATGATACAGTATTGAGATTTCTCACCTTCACTGTTAAGAATTCTTCACTGCTTCTCATCCTGGTTTCCTGCAGATAAGAACAAAACATTTTAAAAGTTTCCTGGGAAAAAATAAGAGAGCATGTGTGTGTATTTATATACACACATATAAATGGAGAGAAAGGGAGTATGTCTAGCTTTTTCACTAGACCTAATTACCGCTAATAATCTATGAATTTAAAACAGGTAAACTCCAGTTATGCTCTATTATTCATAAGAGTTTGGTAAAAAACACTGCACTTTCACTAAAGCATTTACAATCCACAATGTTCCCTATATGCTCAATGGAAGTGAATGAGGATGACAGAAAAACAGAACACTCTGTTGTACCTTTGGGTAAGTATCTTCAAATACTAGTAAATCATCAATGTTTTTCCAAACAGAACTAGTTACATAAGACCCAATAAGATCTTTCATCATGTGACTGAATTCCTCTTTGTGTCTGTGGACATATATCCATTTCTAACAAGCTTTTACACCGAATACAAAGCTACTTTCTGAAGTGATAGTGTGCAAATGTGCTCCATAGGATTCAAAGCTTATGAACTCAAATGAACAGCAGGTCTGATTTTCAGAAGCACTATAGCAATGGACACTAACTCTACTACACTTTTAACAGCAACTGAGTAACACTTCCATACTTTTGAAAAATCTGAGTAATCACTGAGAATAAAATCTTCTCTTTCCTTCTCCAAGGTCATATCTCCTACAAATGCATTTGGAATGAACTGCATTGCTTTTTAATCAGCACCTCCCTTCCAATTAAATTTCTTTAAAAAAAAAAAAAGGTTTGAGCCTCCTATTCTCTGTCTTCCTCTGTTTCCCATCAAAACCTTTATGCATTAGAGGCTCCCAGGAGTATTCCCTGAATAAATCATAACTGTTAACTTATGAAGAAGGCATGTCTCTAAAATGGGGTCAATAGGGAGAAGTTTCAGACAGGGTTAGCCTGGTTGCTATTGTGGCAGTTCATGATTTATTAAATTTGTGTGAATTATTTCAGTTTGAAGACAGAAATTGTAATTAACTTGTTCAACTTGAGACTGAGTTCATGATGCAGGACATAGCTTTACTAAGAAAAGAGAAAACTAGAACAATGTTTGGAAGGTTTGTTTTTTCCAAGTGAAGTCATTTTAACTTTTAAATTTAGTCATTTAACGTTTAAGTCATAAAATAATATCCAGTGCAACTCACTGTTGATGAGTTTCTTGACTTTTCTTATACCCAAGTATGGATAATTCTGAACTGCAGCAGGCATGTCTTTCTAAACTTGAAATAAAACAGAAGTGTCCCACTTTAGAAAAGTCAGCTTGCAATCTTGTTTCAAGGTGAAGTCAGACATCTGTCACAAATAAGCAATGTAAAAAAGGAGCTGTATCATAATGCCATCTGCATAACAATCCTCAGGAACTGATAGCGCATTGCCCCTTTTGTCACCAGCAGAGCCATACATGAACAGATATGGCATTCCTGTAGCTCATAAGTCATTAAGGATATTAATTATTCAGAAAATGTCTTATAGGGTTAAACATGTATACGCTGTTGTGTAATTACAAAGTACAGCCTGGCAGATGTGGATGATGTCTAACAGGAAATTATGTCTAACAGGAAATTCTCCAAATGTTTTGAGACTTTTCTGTCATCTGCCTCTGTAAAATTCAAGTGAAAGAGGAAGAGAGGAAATGGCACACAGATTTAAATAAGTAACAGAAACATATGACAGCAAATAAGGAAAACTTACATTATTCATGTCAAAATTCAGGCAGTTACCAGGCTACAATATTCTTCAAAACAAATTCGTATGTATTCTAATAAATATGGCCCATTAACATGATGTCCATGTGGATTTAATTCATGCACAAGCATACACTAACTTCTCTAGCTCCACAGCTTCCCTAAAACAACACAACATCGAGTCCCTATCTGGACAGTGTGCTCACACCACCTTAAGGCAGGAGGCCTTTACCTTACTGGCAGTCTACCAAGCCAACTACTGATATTTACTCCAGAAAAGTTTCATCTGGGCAATGCTATCAGATGGAAAGTTATTCTGCACAAATCTTTTGGTTTGGGGTTTTTTTTATTTCTTTGTTGTTTCTTTTCTTTGTGAAACAACTGGGATTAAAAAGCAAGAACTGAGGATGTGGAGTTAACCGTTACAAAATTAATTGCATCAAAACAGCATTATAGATTTCTGGTCTATTTTTACTTTCCAGGTTTTCCTACCAGAATCCTAGAATTGTGCAACTCCTGGAAACTCTTCCCGCCACAGAAATGTTTCTGAGTGCCACCTCCCTGCCTTACATTTTGATCAAATGCATTGTACTCATTTAGTAAGTAAAAGACCTTGAATCAAAGCTAACTGTTATATCATAATAGCTAGAGAAAAAAAAAGGAAAAAAAAACCCCACAGAAGGTAACAACCTGAAGTCTGGGGAAGAGCTCAGAACGCTTTACTGACAATAAAAAGGAAATCATTTCATCACCTTTCTCTACTCATAAGAGGACTGAAATTGTCACAGTCCATCTTCATCAAATGAATATTTCCTTTCTTCTCACTCTCCTTTACTCATAGTTTTGGTGGTGACATTCCCATCATCTCTAGGCACTGAGGAGAAAAAAAAAAATAATCTCTTTCATAAGCAACAGCAATCTGCTATCTGTCAAGTTATACTTGTCCATGAAAGACTCATTCCTAATTGTTTTACTACCTGTTAGACATGGTTAGGAAAAAAATTATTAGGAAAAAAATTATTAGGAAAAAACTTCTGCAGCACCTAAAGCCTGACATTTACAGACAGACCCACTCTGCTCTGTGAAAGCTGTCCAGACCTAAGAATATTGCTGTCCAGGCCTCACAACCCCTTTAGTCTCCTGGTATGATTTATTGCTATGTTGCAAAGCACAAATGGCTGCCAGCAAGCCAGAACTGGATGCAAACAACATCTCAAGACCTAATGAGAAAGATCTTTGTGCTGGTTTTGACTGGGATAGAGTTAATTTTCTTCACAGTAGCTAGTATGGGGCCATGTGCTGGATTTGTGCTGGAAACAGTGTTGATAATATAGAGATATTTCCATTATAGCTGAGCAGTGCTTACACAGAGTCAAGGCCTTTTCTGCTCCTCACCCCACACCACCAGCGAGTAGGCTGGGGGTGCACAAGAAGTTGGGAGGGGACACAGCTGGGACAGCTGACCCCAACTGACCAAAGGGCTATTCCATACCATATGGCATCATGCTCAGCATATAAAGCTGGGGAAGAAGAAGGAAGGGGGGACGTTTAGAGTTATGGCATTTTGTCTTCCCAAGTAACCGTTACACGTGATGGAGCCCTGCTTTCCTGGAGATGGCTGAACACCTGCCTGCCCATGGGAAGTAGTGAATGAATTCCTTGTTTTGCCCTGCTTGCGTGCATGGCTTTTGCTTTACTTATTAAACTGTCTTTATCTCAACCCATGAGTTTTCTCACTTTTACTCTTCTGATTCTCTCCCCCATCCCATTGTGGGTGCAGTGAGCGAGTGGCTGCATGGTACTTAGTTGCTGGCTGGGGTTAAACCACAACAATCTAGCAGACCCAGGAAGAGGGAGTTACTGAACTCTTTATGGTAATCAATACAGCTACAGAAAACAGAGGGAATTCCCAAAGCTATACACTGCATGGTGGGTCTGAGCAGAACCACGTTAATAAAGAGGCTTCATTAGCTGCACAAATTGGAGCACAAAGATTGGTGGGGAAAAAAAAAAAAAAACACAAATAAAAAAACAGGTGAAGACCATGTGAGTGCAGCCAAAGAAAGGGCAAAGGGACAAGCCTCCTTGCGTGCAGGATTTGCAGGGCTGGAGAGCCTGGGGGGTTTCTGAGCAAAGTAACTGAGAGATTCTGAGGAGCAGGACCCCCATACTTTTTCAATAATATAAGCAAAATTCAAACACACCAGGTTCATTCCACAGACTGTTCATTTTACACTAAACTTACACTAAGCTTGTAAGACTGCTTCCAGCTATAGAGGACAAGTGGAAATAGATGTTTTGGTGGACTATGGAAGTCTTCAGAGGGCCCCAACTAAAACTACAGCTGACTTGGGTGCTCTATATAAATATTATACCTGCACAGAAAGGGATACTGTATGCTTCAAACATTTTGTAGTATGCTGGTGATCAGAAACCAGGCTCATTCAAGTTTTAGAATTTGGAATTCCAAATCAGGAAGAAAATCCAAGAATATGGAATATTTTAATAGAGCTGGATTTGTACAACACTTCAGTCTGGAAGTGTTAGTGTTAGGTAGTGTTAGGTTTACAGTTGGACTCGATGATCTTAAAGGTCTTTTCCAACCTATACGATTCTGTGATTCTGTGATTCTGTGAAACAGGAAATATTCTGCTGCCAGAACTTTTTATTTCTAAATGAAAAATTCCTCCCTAGACAGCTGGAGACATCTCATCATCTCTTACATGATTTTTTTTGTTTTGTTTCCCTGGTTTGAAGAACGGTCACGTCCTCGAAGTGCAAGGACTTTACACATGGCTCTAGATTACTCTGACACACAGAAGCCAGAAAGTCAAACACTATGGTGTCTACAGCTAAGCCATTCAAGTTCTATTTTGTATCTAATTTCCACAGTGATTTGCCAAGGTCACATAGAAAGTATGCAGAGCTGGGAATAGGAGTCAGCCTGTCTTTGGTTTAAACCAAATGGAAGCAGTACTCTTTCCCACACAATACCTAACTAATTTACAAAACACATATCCACAGGACACAGGATATGAAAAACATAAAAGAGATCTGAAAGATCCACAGGTTCATAGATACAAGTCTGTAGGAGGTTATTATGCACCACAGTTGGCCTTCCACCATCAGCTCAGGAAATCCCTAATTCACTAACTGCCAGAAAGAGCAAGGATATGCTAACAGTAGGATCATTCCAAAAAACCCATTTTTCTTGACAATTTCCCTAAGAATCTACTACTTGTCACTGTCCTACACAGACATACATGAAAAGATTATTTGTACTGTATGGTTACCTCCTTGACCTTCACAGTCAGGAGGAGGATAATGACTACACGGTGATGAGGGAAATCAAAGTCAGACAAATCTCATAAACATGACCATAATACTACATAAATGTAATTACAATCCACATGAAGGCCCTGCAAGTGTCAGCACTGTACAAAGTTAAAAGAAACTGTTTCTCTTAAATGTAAACAGTTCTGTCTTGCAATGTCCTCTTCTATTATTCTTCATCTCAGCAGTAGTAGCAACACAGGAACCAGTATAAGAAATAGGGATCCTCATGCCAGTATGCAAGACTGCCAGAGCCAACATTTGCACTACAAGAGCATACGGTCCCGTTCATATGAAACCCTTGAAACGTGGGCTCCCTGCAGCAGAAGTGTGAGAAGCACAGTTACGTGACTCATTGAAGAGTCTGATGTCAGTATATTCTTTGGCAAGTAAACAGAGCCACCAAACATTTGTCACTGTCACAGACTGTATTTTGTGTAAGAGGAAGAAAGCAAAGAGATAGACTATGAAGGCTGGCTCTGAACTTTCCAGCTGGATACAGGCAGTAGAAACTAGTTGTATGAAGCAGAGGAGAAGACAAAGCCTTGGCTGCACAGCAGGGATTAGAACACAGAAATAAGGTTAAAAAATTTAAAAAGGGGGGTGTCGCTGGTACCCAATTCATTATTTACTTGAAATTCCAGATTAAATCCTTCCTAAAAGTGCTGGCAAGCTCAAAAAATAAGATTTCCCTTTCATACTGTTATCAAATACAGTGAATTTAAATACAGCATATTTTCCTTATATGTTCCTTTTTTAAGATACTCTGGATTATTTGACATGTGAAAATACTTTGGGTTGTATTTTTCACCCCTAAAGTGAAAGAGAAGAAAGATGTTTCCTTTAAAAATATAATGACTTTCAGAAAAATAATGAATTGTCTCTAGCACAGACTGTTTTTCCTGTTAATGACATTGAGGCATTCAGCTTTTCTGTTAAAAGAGGACAAGGTTATTAGGATCAAAACATTTTCTAATAACATGCTTTTTGTCTACTTCTGTCTTCAAAACATTTTGATGTTTTAATAAAGTAAACTTTTCTTTGAAAAGCAAGTTTTCCCTTTATTAAACTAATCCTGCATGTTCAACATAAAATGTTATTTTAATAAGCAGAAATGTTATGTTGGCCTCTCAATAAAAGTAAGAAAGACCTATTTGTCCTGAGAAAAGATTAGCCTACAAATTAAAAAAAGATAGGTGATTATTTTATGGGTAAATCTTTCAGTAACAAGTATTTTCAGGTTTTATTTTTCTTTTTAAAATGTGATGTTATTTAAAGAGAGATCTGCAATAGAGAACTCATTTGCTTTGCAAAGTAAAAGTCCTCCTGGAGAGAAAGAAGTGGGATTTTTTAAATATTAATCTTTATATTAATATGTATTTCTACATACTTCAGAAATGAAATTTGAACAGCATCACCCTTGTTGCTATGACATTCTGCTGGCAAATGTTACACAGGAAGAAGAGCCCAGCTGAAGACAAATACAATCCTTTTTTGTTGCAAAAATTGCTTTAAAAACTTGCAAATATCTGAGCACAAACATCAACTTGTGTCAAGCATTGGTTATGTTTAAAAGTGCCATTCAAAGACATGAATAAAACATTCACCTTCAAAAAGGTAAAATTACCTGTTCAGTTAAGCACTACTGTGAAATGCTAGTTGTATAACTAATCATAGAATCATAGAATACCAGGTTGGAAGAGACATCAAGGATCATCTGGTCCAACCTTTCTTGGCAAAAACATGGTCTAGACAAGATGGCCCAGCACCCTGTTCAGCCGAATCTTAAAAGTGTCCAGTGTTGGGGAATCCACCACTTCCCTGGGGAGATTATTCCAATGGCTGATTGTTCTCATTGTGAAAAATTGTCCTCTCATGTCCCATCGGGAATCTGCCCAGGAGTAACTTGTACTCATTATCCCTCATCTTTTCCATGTGACTCCTTGTAAAAAGGGAGTCTCCATCTTCTTTGTAGCCACCCTTTAAATACTGGAACATGGTGATAAGGTCTCCCTTATCACCTTCTTTTCCTCCCTTATCACCTTCTTAAGCCTTCTTTTCTCAAGGCTGAACAAACCCATTCTCTCAACCTTTCCTCATATGGCAGGATTCCCAGTCCTTTGATCATCTTTGTGGCCCTTTTCTGGACCCTCTCCAGTCTGTCCACATCTTTTTTGTATAGCGGGGACCAAAACTGAACACCGTATTCCAGGTGTGGCCTGACAAGGGCTGGGGAGAGTGGAATAATGACTTCTTTATCTCTGTTGGTGGTGCCCTTGTTGATGCAACCCAGCATCCTGTTGGCTTTCTTTGCCGCAGCAGCACACTGTTCACTCATATTGAGCTTGCTGTCCCCCAGGACCCCCAGATGCCTTTCCACAGAGCTGCTCCCCAGCTGGGTAGATCCCAGCCTGTGCTGCACTCCTGGATTATGTTTTCCCAGGTGCAAGACTTTACACTTGTCTTTGTTGAACTTCATAAGGTTCTTATTAGCCCACTCTTCCAGCCTGTCCAGGTCTTCCTTCAGGGTGGGTCTCCCTTCCGAAGTGTCCACTTCCCCACTCAGTTTGGTATCATTGGCAAACTTCATCAGGGTACACTTGATCCCATCATCCAGATCACTTATGAAGACATTAAACAGCATTGAGCCCATTATCAATCCCTGAAGGACCCCACTTGTGACAGGTTGACAGTTTGAAAAGGAGCTATTTACCACCACCCCCTGGGTGCAGCCTGTCAGCCAGTTCCTCATCCACCACACAGACCACTTGTCTAGACCATAACACATCAGTTTCTCTAGGAGGAGGCTGTGGGAAACTGTATCAAAAGCCTTGGAGAAATCCAGGTAGACAATGTCCACCACTCACCCCATATCAACCGAGCAGGTTACTTTGTCGTAGAAGGCGATCAGGTTTGTCAAATACAATTTGCCCTTGGTTAATCCATGCTGGCTTTTCCCAACCATTTAACTTGTGATAGGCACCAGGAAGACTCGTTCCATAACTTTCCCAGGGACTGAAGTAAGACTGATGGGCCTATAATTTCCTGGATCCTCCTTTAAGCCCTTCTTGTAGATGAGGGTGACATTAGGCTTCTTCCAGTCTTCTGGGATGTCCCCCGATCTCCATGACTTTTCAGAGATTATGGAGGGTGACCTCGCAATGACGTCAGCCAGCTCTCTTAACACCCTCAGGTGGATAATGCCAGGGCCCATCAATTTGTAGAGGTCAAGCTCCTGTAATAGTTCACATACCAACTCTTCCTTCACTGACAGTGGTTCTGTTGATGCAATCAACCTGGATTTTTGTTCCCAAGGCCTGAGGCCCAACAGCGCTGGTAAAGACTGAGGTGAAGAAAGTGTTGAGAACCCCTGCCTTTTCAACATTTTTGGTGACTAATTTACCTCTCCTGTTTAACAGCGGGACAATATTTTCCTTCTGTTTCCGCTTGTTGTTTACATACCTGAAGAGCACTTTCTTGCAGTTTTTGACATCTCTGGCCAATTTGACCCATCTCTGGGTCTCTTGCTCTGCCTACTTCCCTTACCCTTAAAGGGGATGAACTGTTTTTGTGCTTCCAGGAGAGCGCTCTTGAAAAACTCCCAGCACTTGTTAACTCCTTCATTCCCCACAGAAGCTTCCAGAATCCCCACAGAATCCCTCCCAGCTGAGCTCTGAGTGGGCTGAAGTTCGCTCTTCTAAACCTTCAGAGTGCTCAGCAGAATCCCAAACTCCACAATACTGTAATCACTGCAGCCAAGGCTATCACTAACTGAGATATTACAAAGCAGGTTTTCTTCATTTGTGAGTAGCAAGTCCAGCAGTGCCTCATTCCTGGTTGGCACATCTAACATTTGCATGAGGAAGCAATTCTCTACACATTACAGGAACTTGATGGATGACATGTGAGCTGCGGTATTGTTCTTGCAACAAATGTCTGGGTAGTTGAAGTCACCCATAAGAACTAGGTTCTGTTGACCCAAAGCTTGCTTACGTGACTCAAATATTGCTCTGTTGGCCTTATCATCTTGTTTTGGAGGTCGGTAGCAGTTGCCTACTGTAAGATCCCCCTTGGAGATGACCCCTCTGATCTTGACCCAGAGGCATTCAATAGGGTTTCCACAATCACCAGAGCTGACTTCTATACATTCAAGGTTCTCCTTAAGATAGCATGTGACTCCTCCTCCTCTTCTTCCCTGTCTGCCTTTACGAAACAGCCTATAGCCATCCATCGTGATCCTCCAGTCATGTGAGTTGTCTCACCATGTTTCAGTTATTCCTATGATATCATAACTTTCTGACTGGGCACAGAGCTCCAGTTCCTTCTGTTGTTCACCAGGCTGCATGCATTGGTATACATACTCTTGAGGTGGTTGGTCTTCTGGTTCTCATCTTGGGAGGCAACTGAGGAATATTTGTCGCTGCTCTGATTGGCCTGGTTTATTCACCACTTGGTTGCAATGGCGTGAGCGTTGCCACTTTGGACCCTGCCCCCCGAGTTTTTCAGTTTAAAGCCCACCTCACCAAGTTGGCCAGCCTGCTGCCAAAGACTCCCTTGCCTCTTCTAGGCAGGTGGATCCCATCTCTCTGTAACAGGCTATAGTCATTGAAGGATGTCCTGCTGTCATAAAAGCTAAAACCTTCACAACGGCACCAGCCATGAAGCCAGAAGTTGATTTGCATTATATGTCTATTTCTGGCTGCACCCTTTTCTCTAACTGGTAAAATGAAAGAAAAGACTAAGACTACTTCATACTTATCTAGAGGACATGAGAAAAGTCTGGCATGCTGAGAAGCAATGGAGCAGAGGAAAAGGAAGAGCTTGCTTCTTTGATATAAACAGTTGTGCTGGGGTTGCTCCTTGCATCAATGTACAACAGAGATGTTGGCCCCAACATAAGAGAAACTTCCAAACAAAGTCTAAGTCAATAAAGTTAATTGCATTTTTCTTACCTTCACTTACCAAGCTAGTTTTAGTTCCCTTATTCTCTTCACTTACTGTCCAGAACTGTCTCCTAGCATAGCTATGTGGTGCTAAGCCACTGATGTCCACTCATGAAGTGAGTGTATGATCTGCACAGTGCTGTAAAGACTAATTCATAAATTAGTCTGAGTAAAAGAGTGCTGAGCTCTCAAGGAAGGCATTCGAGAATTCTACATTTATTGCTTATTTAATCTCTGTGTTTGTTTACAGAAAGTGGCACTAATAAGCAAAAAGCATAGTATATCTAGTAAAATCACACACAGACATTTGCTTTCCTCAATTCATGCAAACATTTTCATTGTACATATGTGCATGACATTTAATACTGATCTTTGGTCACCATGTTTAGCAGGCTTCAGATTATGACCATTATCCTTGGAAGAACATGATCCTATTACAAAATTACATAAAGTATTTGTCAGTAAATATTGCTTAAATAGTACTAGCATAAAAAAGGTCTTTGTTTAGGTAGGGAGAAAAAAAAGCCAGACTTAAAAATCAACTAGGTTTAATCTTTAACAGCACTGGAACTGAATAACAAATACTTGATGTTTGGCTTTTCCCACTGCACTGTTCTTTCAATGACATTGATTAGGCCAAAGATTATTTTATCAAGATACATTGTTTTGGTAAACCCTCAATCTATTTCAACCTCACAAAACAGAGAAATGAAATTTTATGTTTGAGTAAATAAAAAGTGATTGATCAGCAACAAGATGATTGCAGATCATATTCAGGTCTGTTCACTGAAAGTGAAGCAATATCTGCTTCCACTACTCTATAACTTGGCCTGATGTGATCAACGCAATTAAATCTGGGGTTTTCTTCTATAAATCTATAAGTCATTGCATAATTTCTGCAAGATGAAACCCTATTTTATTCTTCTTGGAATATTTTCTACTTTGAGTATATAAAAAATATTCTACAGTGCTAGGAATTATAAAAAATAACACGCACATTTATCTTTGTCTATATAACATTTGTATTCAGAAATATATTGCCATGTGTCGTGGTTTAGCCCCAGCCAGCAACTAAGCACCACACAGCCACTCGCTTGCCCTCCGCCCCTGGTGGGATGGGGGAGAGAATCGGAAGAGCACAAGTAAGAAAACTCATGGGTTGAGATAAGAACAGTTTAATAATGGAAATAAAATAATAATAATAATAATAATAATAATAATAATAATAATAATAATAATAATAATAATAATAATAATAATAAAATGTAATGAAAAGGAAAACAAGAGAGAGAGACAGGAACAAAACTCAAGAAAAAAAAACAAGTGATACAACCTCTCACCACCCACCGACCGATCTCCAGCCAGTGCCTGAGCAGTGATTGCTGCCCCCTGGCCAATTCCCCCTGGTTTCTATACCGAGCATGGCGTCATATGGTATGGAATAGCCCTTTGGCCAGTTTGATTGTGCCTCCTCCCAGCTTCTTGTGCACCTGGCAGAGCATGGGAAGCTGAAAAGTCCTTGACCAGTGTAAGCACTACTTAGCAACAACTAAAACATCAGTGTGTTACCAATCAACATTATTCTCATACTAAATCCACACAGCACCATAGCAGCTACTGGAAAGAAAAATAACTCTATCCGAGTCGAAACCAGGACAGTATCCACCCCTTATTCAGTACCATCTACATCATGCCCAGGTCCTACCCTTTCCAATACATTCTAATTAATCACCACCACTTTCCTTGTCTTTTGATATATACACACAGACATCATTCCCTTGGTCTATGGGCCATCCCTCTAAAATGTCCGTTACGTTCATTTAGTCCATGACTTTGGGCTCCATCTGTCATAACAGTTTTTTCAGGGCTGGAGAGATGGTTTGCGGTGTTTGATTGTTGCATGCTGAAGTCAGTTCTGGTTCCATTACCACTGCATTTTGCTCAGTTTCATCAAAGTTCATTCTTCATTAATCTGGGTGATTCTTACTGTAATACCATTAATATGGCATGTAGTGACCATAAAAGTAATGACATACAATATTATATAGCAATTAACATCATACCATTTAGTTCATTGGCTATTCTCATCCAAAATCAAATCCCCTTGAGGTACACATTGGACTTCCCCATCCTTCCACTTTACCCACCAAGTGCACCCAGGTCCTTGAGCAAAAGCAATCCCACGAATGGGTTTGCTTTTGCCTGAGGCAGGAATAACCCAGACTGTCTTCCCCAGCATATTTTTTGCATGCACTACAGGGACTTTATCCTCCTCCACTGTACATAAAAGTTTTGACTGGGGAGGGCCAGCTCAGTTGACAGATCCCCTAGTATTGACTAACCAGGTGGCCTTTGCTAAATGTGTATCCCAATGTTTGAATGTCCCACCACCTATTGCTTGCAGTGTAATCTTTAACAGTCCATTGTATCATTCAATTTTCCCAGAGGCTGGTGTGCGATAGGGGATGTGATATACCCACTCAGTGCCGTGCTATTTGGCCTAGGTTTCTATGAGTTTTTTTCAGAAATTAGTCCCATTGTGTGACTCAGTTCTCTCTGGGGTGCCATGTTGCCATGGGACATGCTTTTCAAGGCCCAGGATAGTGTTCCAGGCAGTGGCATAGGGCACGCGATATGTTTCCAGCCATCTGGTGGTTGCTTCCACCATTGTAAGCACATAGCGCTTGCCTTGGCGGGTTTGTGGGAGTGTGATATAATCGATCTGCCAGGCCTCCCCATATTTATATTTCAGCCATCGCCCTCCATACCAGAGAGGCTTTAACCGCTTGGCTTGTTTGATTGCAGCGCATGTTTCACATTCATGGATAACCTGTGCAATAGTGTCCATGGTCAAGTCCACCCCTTGATCACCCCTCCATCTATATGTTGCATCTCCTCCTGGATGGCCTGAGGTGTCATGGGCCCACCGAGCTATAAATAATTCAGCCTTATGTTGCCAGTTCAGATCCGCCTGAGCCACTTCAATCTTAGCAGCCTGATCCACCTGCTGGTTGTTTTGATGTTCTTCAGTGGCCTGACTCTTGGGCATCTATGTGAGCATCTACGTGACGTACTTTTACAACCAGGTTCTCTACCCAGGCAGCAATATCTTGCCACAATGCAGCAGCCCAGATGGGTTTGCCTCTGCGCTGCCAGTTGCTCTGCTTCCATTGCTGTAACCACCCCCACAGGGCATTTGCCACCATCCATGAGTCAGTACACAGATAGAGCACTGGCCACTTTTCTCATTCAGCAATGTCTAAAGCCAACTGGATGGCTTTTACTTCTGCAAATTGCCTCAACTCACCGTCTCCTTCAGCAGTTTCTGCGACTTGTCATATAGGACTCCATACAGCAGCTTTCCATCTCCGATGTTTTCCTACAATACGACAGGACCCATCAGTGAACAGGGCATATTGGTTCTCATTTTCTGGTAGTTTATTGTACAGTGGGGCCTTCTCAGCATGTGTCACTTCCTCCTCTGGTGATATTCCAAAATCTTTGCCTTCTGACCAGTCCGTGGTCCCTTCCAAGATTCCTGGGCGACTGGGGTGTTTCCTATTCGAGCTCCTTGTGTCATCAGTGCGACCCACTTACTCCATGTAGCATTAGTTGCATGATGTGTAGAGGGGACCCTCCCTTTGAACATCCAGCCCAGCACTGGCAGTTGGGGTGCCAGGAGGAGCTGTGTTTCAGTACCAGCCACTTCCAAAGCACCTCATACCCCTTCATATGCTGCCAATATCTCTTTTTCAGTTGTAGTATAGCGGGCCTTGGATCTTCTATATCCCTGACTCCAAAACCCTAAGGGTCGACCTTGAGCATCCCCTGGTGCTTTCTGCCAGAGGCTCCAGGTAGGGCCATTCTCCCCAGCTGCAGTGTAGAGCACATTTTTTACATCTTATCCTGCTCGGACTGGCCCAAGGGCTACTGCATGAACTATCTTCTGTTTAATTTGTTCAAAGGCTTCTTGTTGCTCAGAGCCCCATTTGAAATCGTTCTTCTTCTGGGTCACTTGATAGAGAGGGCTTACGATCAGACTGTAATTTGGAATATGCATTCTCCAAAAACCCACAATGCCTAAGAAAGCTTGTGTTTCCTTTTTGCTAGATGGCAGAGACATGGCTGTTATTTTGTTGATCACATCCATTGGGATCTGATGACGTCCATCTTGCCATTTTATTCCTAGACACTGGATCTCTGGTGCAGGTCCCTTGACTTTACTTTGTTTTATGGCAAAACCAGCTTTCAGAAGGATTTGGACTATTTTCTTCCCTTTCTCAAAAACCTCTTCTGCTGTATTGCCCCATACGATAATGTCATCAGTGTATTGCAGGTGTTCTGGAGCCTCATCCTGTTCCAGTGCAGTCTGGATCAGTCCCTGGCAAATGGTGGGGCTGTGTTTCCACCCTGGGACAGCCAATTCCAAGTGTACTGAACGCCCCTCCAAGTAAACGCAAACTGTGGTCTGCACACTGCTGCCAAAGGGATTGAGAAGAACTCATTAGCAATATCAATTGTAGGATACTATTTGGCTGCTTTTGACTCCAGTTCATATTGAAATTCCAGCATATCTGGCATGGCAGCACTCAGCGGCGGCATGACTTCATTCAGGCCATGATAGTCTACTGTTAGTCTCCTCTCCATTAGACTTTCGCACTGGCCATATGGGCCTGTTAAAGGGGTGAGCGAGTCTTGCTGATCGTTCCTTGGCTCTCCAGTCAATGAATCAGCTTATGGATGGGAATCAGGGAGCCTTGGTTGGTGCGATATTGCTTTCGGTGCACTGTTGTGGTAGCAATTGGCACCTGTTGTTCTTCAACCCTCAGCAATCCCACAACAGAAGGGTCCTCTGAGAGACTGGGCAGGGTGGACAGCTGTTTAATTTCCTCCGTCTCCAAGGCAGCTATACCAAAAGCCCACCAGTACCCTTTTGGGTCCTTGGAATACCCTCTCCTGAGGTAGTCTATGCCAAGGATGCACGGAGCCTCTGGGCCAGTCACAATGGGGTGCTTTTGCCACTCATTCCCAGTTAGGCTCACTTCAGCCTCCAGTACAGTTAGCTGTTGGGATCCCCCTGTCACTCCAGAAATACGGATGGGTTCTGCCCCTGTATAGCTTGATGGCATTAGGGTACACTGCACACTAGTGGCTACTAGAGCCTTATACTCCTGTGGGTCTGATGTGCCAGGCCATCGAATCCACACAGTCCAGTAAACCCGGTTGTCCCTTTCCTCCACCTGGCTGGAGGCACGGCCCCTCTAGTCCTGGTCATAGGATTTGTTACCCACTTCTTGTACATATGAGTCAGGAGCTCCTTCATTAAAATCAGGAGTAGGATCAGCCCTTCTACTCTGTCTGGGGAACTGTCCACTGGAAACTGGAGCAGCATTTTTCCTGGAAGAACCCCCTTGTCTGATTGTTTTTCCTTGCAACTCATGTACCCGTGCCTCTAGGGTCAAGGTAGGTTTTCCATCCCACTTCTTCATATCCTCTCTGTGGTCACGCAGGTAAAACCATAGGGTGCCCCGTGGTGTGTACCCTCTATATTCTCTCTCTTGAGCAGAGGAATGCTGACTCCTAATAGCTGAGATACTGGTCCATACAGGTGAAGAGTAGAACCTTCTCTTGAATCGTTGGAACTCCCAGGACAGTTTCTCCACAGCCGAGACAAGGGAGGAAGAGATACTTTCTTCGTATTCCTGGAGTTGGCTAGCTGCTTCATCCACCGTTGGTCCCTCTTCATCTTTCCAGGTCAGTATTGCCAATGAGCTGGCATATGACACCGATGCGCTCCATACCAACTTCCACCACATGGGTCATGTGCATTTGACTTCATCTGGATCTTTGGATAACTGCTCATTGTCCAAGTCACCATAAATCACCTCCAGTATGGCTAATTCCCTCAGGTACTGGATGCTTCTCTCCATGGTGGTCCATTTGCCTGGGCAATATATACATCTTCCTTGAAGGGATATATTTCCTTCATACCTGACAGTATTCTCCTCCAGAGGCTGAGAGCTTGTGCCCCTTTTCCAATCAGTTTGTCAATGCCCCCTTCCCCAGAAAGGGATCCCAGCTGTTTGGCTTCCTTACCCTCTCATTCCAGGCTACTGGCCCCATTATCGCAGCAATGGAGCAGCCAGGTGACAATGGGCTTGCCTGGATGACAGCTGAAATCTTTTTGCGTATCTTGCGGCTCACTCAGGGATAGGGATCGGGTGGTTTCTGTCTTGTCCATGAGTTCTTCCTCTTCCTCCTCCTCTCCTCATGATGGCCCTGCTTTTTCATCATCCCTTTCTAAACAAGCTGACTTTCCCTTCCAAGATTTCTTCTTGTGCATAGGGGCGACTGATTCTGGCACGGGTTGGTTCCCTGGTTCAGTCATAGTGCCTGTTGCGGGGATTGGAGTAACCACAGTACCTGTCACTGGGGTTGGAGTAGTCACGGTGCCTGTCTCAGGGGGGTCTGGAGTAGCCACGGTGCTTGTCACCAGTGTTGGAGTAGCCGTGGTGCCTGTCGCTTTGTCATCAGATCCAGAGACCTTCTCTTCCCCTTGAGGGTATTGAATAGTGTTGAGCAGGGCTCAGTAGGCATGGACCAGGCCCCAGCATGTTGCAGCGACTTGTGTCTCCCTGGAATTGCCAGGATGACAGCATAATTTTCCAAATATTTTACTAGTTTCTCAGGATTCTGCACTTGTTCAGGGGTGAAGTTCCAAAACATTGAAGGTGCCCACTGCCTAAGTACTGGGCCCATACTATTCTACACACCCTGCCGCTCACTGTCCAGCCTTGGGGAAGATCTCTGGGTGGTATTCTTAAATAGCTGTTTAACCTTAAACAAGGCCTGAAACATTCAGTAGACATAGCAATAGTAACACGCTGGTTTGAACATCCCAATGATATTCAAAACTCTCAAAAGCTATTGTAATCAGCCTGGAGGAGAAGGGGAAGGTGAAGGAAGGTGTCTTCCCCATAATTGGCTCTCCGAGAAGAGGTAAAAAGTGTAATTATTAATAGTTTCCGTGAGATGGCTCCCGAAGTACAGGGATGACAGCAGTGCTGAGTACAATCTCACAACCAAGAATTTTATCATACCATAAGCCAGTGTTACACACTACAGCAAAGAGATAGCTTTAATCCATCTCCCAGAGGTGATAAACAGCACCACAGAGAATGCATACGGCAAGTAAGGTGTTACATAACACAACTTTAAGAACAAGCACAACAACTCTGAGAGCACATGAATCAACATTGTGACCAGCGACTATTAAACTAATATAATGAAAGCTTATCACAAATTTGTTTTAACATGCTCTGGTCAGATCTGTTGTTATCTCAACCCTTCGAGCCCCACGTTGGGTGCCAAAAACGGACTGTCATGGTTTAGCCCCAGCCAGCAACTAAGCACCACACAGCCACTCGCTCGCCCTCCACCCCCAGTGGGATGGGGGAGAGAATCTGAAAAACACCAGTAAGAAAACTCATGGGTTGAGATAAGAACAGTTTAATAATGGAAATAAAATATAATAATAATAATAATAATAATAATAATAATAATAATAATAATAAATGGAAATGAAAAGGAAAACAGTGAGAGAGAGAAAGAGAGAGAGAGAGGAGCAAAACCCAAGGAAAAAAAAAAGTGATGCAACTTTTCACCACCTGCTGACTGATGCCCAGCTCGTCCCCGAGTAGCGATCACTCCCCCCGGCCAACTCCCCCCAGTTTCTATACTGAGCATGACGTCATATGGTATGGAATAGCCCTTTGGCCAGTTTGGCTGTGCCCCCTCCCAGCTTCTTGTGCACCTGGCAGAGCATGGGAAGCTGAAAAGTCCTTGCCCAGTGTAAGCATTACTTAGCAACAACTAAAACATCAGTGTGTTATCAACATTATTCTCATACTAAATCCAAAACACAGCACCATAGCAGCTACTGGAAAGAAAAATAACTCTATCCGAGTCGAAACCAGGACACCATGTATTTGTTTTACTCTGAAATGTTTCCCAATATCTGTTTTGCATCACAAACTAAAAATACATACATAACATTTCTATATATTATACATAAAGAATAAACTAACATTGCTAAATGCTAAAAACATTCTATCTGAAGTTTAAAAAATAAGAAAAAATATTTACAGGGTCAACCATTCATACACTAAAGCAAGCCAGTATTTGCAATACCCACTAACATTATAATTTCAAAAAGTTTAATGGTTGGAACTAGCAACCATCTTCCAGAAAATGCACACAAAACAAGTTTGCTTCCTCTAACAGCAATTCTAATATTTCAGGAATACACAACTACAGTTTTTATCTACAAAAAAGGTCAATTAGAAAAGTAAACACAACTAGACAGATGGCAATAAGCAAGAATATTTCCAGCATGATGAAGCAGTAGTTGGTTCTTTTTGTTCCAGCAGTATCAAGGCAGAACAGGGTAAACAGCAAATAAAGTATATTCACAGCTTTTCACTACAACCAAAATATGATTAGGTTCATGTCTTAGGACAGCTCAAAGCTTACAATCCACCAAACTGAAATCAGTTCCCACACTGGAAGGCCTGTATTATATATACTAGCAACCTTTTCCTAAATATCTGTTAATGGGAAACCTTGAAGGTAAGGAACAAGAATGAAGAAATCCTCCTCAAAATTTGTGGAAGAAGGTATAACAGAAAGAGATAGTGGGCCTATGCATGGCAAGAAATTGTAAAGTGTCTGAATTCTGGTATCGAGAACAGATGGAGCCTGTAGCCATCTACAAAATACAGAACAGAATCCTACTCAAAGACTGTAAGGAAAAGCTTCCAACTCTCATCATGGACCATTGGCCAGTGAAAAGAAATGAAGAAGGTCAAAAAGTTACTGACTTTGTAATATTTGGGAAGAAAATTATTTTCTGGCACCAACTGAAGGAATTATAAATTCTAGGAAACAAAAAAGGCGTATTTGTATCACTTTGAATGTTGCCTGTAGTAAGCTGTTTTACAGTTGTTTCTGTTTTCTTCCAAATACAAACACTGAAATATTAATAAATAAGAAAACAGTAGTAGACCATTTGAAGAAATGAAAATAAGAGGAAAGAGAAAAAATAAAAATATCCCCAAGCAAATCAGACTAGGCTATTAAAAAAGCATGCTAACAATCCAATCAAAACCTGCACTTCTCTTTGTAAGATCTTTTCTTTTTTTTTTTTTTTATGATGCTGACAGAAACATCTGTCATGATAGGAGTCTTTGGTTCAAATGAATTATTTTTATATATTAGGAAGATATGCCAAGCTGTCTATCTTGATGGGTTTTGATCCCTACTGAATCAAGCAAGTTCCCCTATTAAATTCAGAGAATTTCAAATGCTCTTGTGAATAAGAGATGTACTTCAATGCTTTCAACAGTAAGAGAATAATATTTTTTGCTGCATCTTCTTTCTGCAGAAATAGCACATTTTCTGTAGGGAAGAGAGCTTTGCTGTAATCATGGAAGATGTTATTTGGGTAGTTATTATCTGACCTTTCTGTCACATAGGAAATAAAGTGACACTGTTCTTTCCCTTTTCAGAGAAATGTGGTAATCATTGTAAAGCCTTTTCCAGCAATGTTATGAATAATGTCAAAGGTACTAAAAATCTAAATTAAATAAATAAAGAAAGAAAAATCAGAACTTCTTTAGTCACTGTATTGGTGTCAACAGAGAACCATGGCACTGTGATTTATATAATTACAAAATAACACCAATTTGTGAAAATATTCCTAAATAAAAGTCTTACAAGTAGATGAGTCAGTAATGTATGCTAGAGTTTTCCAACTCACTATCATTTACTTTTATTTAAAGGATATTTCCTTGCTGCAAGCATGAATGAGGTATTAGCAAAGACTGATATTTCCAGTCACAGCTCCAAAAAATAATGATCTTTAATTCTTTATTTTGACTTATCTGGAAGAGCACATGGGTCCTTTAAGTATTAAGAAAAAAGTTGATCTTATTGAGGGAAGACAGCAGGTATCCATTGAAGGAAGAAGGCTTAAGGCTTGAAAGGAGGACTTTGAATAGAGAAGCCTGTGAGAGAAGACCTGTTCCTCTAAGGTATCAGAGTTCTTGGGGTTATTCTTCACTTCTGTTCTTGACCCATAACTAGCCAAAGACCCTGTTTATACCCATCCTAGGGAAGTAAAAAAGAATTATTTGAATTTTTCCCTCCCCTTGTTTATCAAAGGTGGTGCATCAGTTTATTTACCAAGGTTTCAGACCAAGAGACAAGTGCATGTGATCCACAGAGGGAACACTATTCACCCAAGCTATTCAGCTAGTACATTTACAGACATTTGCTAAGCATAATGTTCATAATTATCATCATCATAAATTCAGCTATCTACAAATACAAATGCTGTCTTTTAAGGCTATGCTCATTAATACAATGAATTGCTGTCTGAAAGGTCTTTAATTGCTTGTCTGCTGCCAATGGTTACAAGAGAGTACTTGGCTGATCTTTCACATTTCACAACTAATGTTGTCATCTTGCATTTCAGAATTCTTACATAAATCTTATATTTTTACTACTGGAGATAGTAATATTTCAAAACACTGTCTTTTTTGCAGGGATTTCAAGGCAAGCTTTTTAGGTCTTTCTCAGTTTACATCATCTAGACAGTTGAATTTAGAGCTTTTCCCTCTTACAAATATTTAAGCAAGTTTTGCCTTTCTCTTTCCTACCATTCATTCCTAACAAATTCAAAGATAAATATACAAATGCTTTCAGTGAACTAATAAGCAATTCATTAGGCAACATTCTGTTATTCCAAATTTTCAAATGGTTTTCTTCATGTACACAGCTTACTATTTGCTTCCTGAAAATATATTGGACGTTTAGAACAGAATATTCTGCTTACCTATTTGATACTTTTGAACCTACATATCTTGCTTAATTTTCTTTTGCTTTGGTAAAGCTTGCAGTTCTCAAAAAGCCTAAAACTCATCAATGGTGCTGCTAGTTCTCTTAAAGACATATTTCAGATGATGAATCATCTCCATCCTATAAACACCATCCAAAAATATCAACGTAATAGCTAGGTGTAACATAACTACATTTACTTTGATCAAAAACAATAAATAAATCTTTAAATTTTGTGATGATTCATCCAAGCAATGTCTTATGGATCCTTATATTCTCATGAAAGGCATATTTGACATAAGGGACAATTACAATGCTTCTTACATGTACCTCTCTATTTCTAGGGTCTCTGTATTTAAGATGAAACAATGCCCATGGTCAGGCACCAAGTTCAGATCAATCAACAAGACTGTGGAACCCTGGTAGTGATTTGGGGCATGTGTAAAAGGGAACAACACCCTGCAATAACTTTCTGTCTTCACAACTATAGTACTATCACTGGGTAGAGTGCTGTCTATGCTGCAGGAAACACACAGACTGTTACACAAAACAGCAGACGAAACATCTTAGACTTCCTTTGACTACACATTGGAAGATAAACATTCCCATAGTAATCGCAAGAGTTACAAGGGTTATAGTGGCTATGAATGCACAGCCTTTTAGTAGAGTTTCTTAAAAATATTTTTTAACTCACAGAAGGGATTTTAATGTCTTTACCCCAAGCATATATCCTGACCATTGAACTGTTAGAAATGGGAATGAAAAAGATCATTGCTATCTTCTCCAAGTTTGTCTTTTAAAGGGCATTAAGAGCATTCAAACCTTCTAGAGAATCATAGAAAAAATAAAGTACCAAATACTTCCAAGATCAGAAAAAAGTTCCTTTTCTTTCCCTTTGGTCTTTCAGCCTAAATTTAAAGATGGTTTCTCAATAACTGATTTGCCAGAGTCATCATCTAGGGTTAGTTTAGTCTGATTTAAATGGAACTACCATGCAGCAGGCAAGAACAAGCCTACTTATTCCATCTAACTGCTCTTAGAGAATTCAGAGTCTGAACTACATCTGATAAAACCATGAAACATCAAGAGCAGAGTGTGGGAAAGGGGCAGGACACAGCAGAGAAGCATATAAACAGAAGAAAAGAGAGTGTGTTTCAATATCCACACATTTTAATCCCCAGAGACAAAGGAATGAAAAAAAAGAGAGAAAAACAAAGAAAGATTACATAAAGAATATTTAAAAAACTGAACAAACAGGAGAGTGGAAAGTTACATCAAGGTACTGGGAGGAAAGGTTGACCTTTACTGGCAGAATCATGGTTTATACAACGTCAAGCAAGGTCCACTGTTCTTAAAATCAGGCTTTGTCCTCCTCATGTAATGAATCTGGTTCTGGGGTGTTATAAACTGGAATTTTAGAAGACCATTTATTATCTAGCATTAGTTTGCTTTTTTTTTTTTTCTCCATTTCAGGTCACAAAGCAGATGTGCAAAAGTCAGCTTAGTCTTTATCCAAAAAAACAGGATCCAGAAACTTAAGCCTTTGCTTTTATTTGAACCTTACCTAAACACAATTCTATTGTTTTCTGAGGAATATTAAATCCTGTCTCCATTAAATAGTTATGCTAATTAAACTATTCAGTCCTCCAACTGCAAGTAAACTAAAGTTAGAATAAATCATAAGTTTTATACATTTCAGAAACTAAAAGAGACAAGCATCAAATAAAGACTGCAACTGCTGGGAGGTGGGGGGTGGGGCAGGGAATGAACTGAAGGAAACAGATTTACTTTTTAATAAAGCCAAAGATGAATTCTTGGGTTTTACTCTTAAGCAATAGGCATTGCAAAATGTTATACTGTATACAGAATCCAATAAATAAGGCAGAAGGTGCATCAGACCCTAAATTGACATACTTTGTTGGTGGCAAAGACAATAGTAAACTGTTTTATCACTGAGAGCAGCCAGCACTACATATGGTTGTGACATGCTCTCATGCACTTATGCCTTTTCATATTCAGACACTATATATCTGTCCTTTGAAACAGACTATTCAATTCATCATCCAGCTTCACATACACAGTTTTAAAGATACTTCAGGCAAAGGGTGTTCTCTCAGTTGATCTATTTGTCGTTGCAGCACCAGAGAGAGTGATACAAATAAAAGAGAGTTTTGTATTCTCTACAGAAGAGAATAATACAAATTAAAAAAAAGATTGTACAGCATTCTCCAAGATCCTCATAAACCTATCCAGCTGCATCACAAGCAGCTTTTACATACCTCAAAGACAACCCTAAATTTGTCAAAGTCTTAATACTGTTGCACGTCTTTAACTGACTTATTCCAAAAAGTGAGCAAAAAGAATATTTCCTCTAACATTACTAAGCAACATCCACAGAGTACCTGCAGAGCTCAGAATTATTTTGTGTAGGTGGGTGGTTTAGCTAATACTTTGAGCACAGTTACTATCTTTCTTTTGATGTCCAGTCTTAATAGTTGCATAAGACCATTATTTTAGGTTACCCAACAAGTAATCTGTATATGCAAATGTCACAGACTTTCATTACAGAAACAAAAGAAAAATAAGTTAATACAAATTTCCAGACTTTCTCTAAATTCTAGCTTACATTAAAAAGAATGCATGCATGCACATGTATTCGCACGCACACACACATAGACAAATCATAATGGGATTTCAAAAACTTGCCTATTGGGTTCTCAAAGTTATCGCTTCGGTTCATGTAGTTATACATCAATCATTAAAGTGGTCCTGCAATAATTTTATCCACTATGCAATCGCCCAAAGACAGAAGCAAGTGCTCAAGACCTTTCCAGACCTTGGCAAGAAAGCATAACACATATTACAAAACTAAATCCAAAGGACAATTTAGAGTTGTGTGATAAAATAATTTTTATTGACTGTTAAGCCACATGTCTGGTCAAAGCTGCTCTAGCTAAAGTTTCAAGTGTTCAGAAATGTAACGACACAGACTGTTCAAATCTAGCCTCAATCCTTTATTAAGTTAATTAGGCATGATAGAAGCTTGGCTTGACTATGCAGAGGAATTGCAATTTTTAAGACTAGTGCTAACAAATTATTTATGGATTACATTTTTTGTCATTTTAATTTTCCCATTTAGAGCTACAATGAGAAGCACCGACGCAGGCAATTCACGTATTCAATGAAAATGGAAGTGCAGGATGAGGTTACTGTCTGTGTGTTTTGCCAGTGAAGTTAGCTGCTGGAGAATTAACCTGTACAACACACAGGAAAAAATACCTTAGTACTGTTTTAGCTACCCTAGCATTAGGATCTGTGACACATTTCCACCACTGCCACCAAGAAATATTCGTGATCCTGATGGATACAAACGTAGGCAGTTTTGCAGTATGGTAGCTCATCTCTAGATTAGGTTAACCAAGATGCTCCAACTCAGATGCTAGTCACCACAGCTGACTTCATAACAAAAACATAATTCAAGAGGCCCAAACCTTGAGAAAACAGTTGAGAAAATGAGAAAACAGTTAGCTTGGTCCAGAAATCAAAGCCCAAATCACTAAACAGTAGTTCGTTTCTAACAAACCTCCCAGGGTCTGACTGCATGCAGGAATGATAGGTTAGAGATCCAGCTCTTCACTTCTGCGCATCTCAGTTTCCCCATTTTTAGAAAAAGACTGAAGGCAAGAAAGTACTTATACTACCATTATTTAGATATTTAGTTGCCTATTTAAAAATAAAGGAGGAGGATGGAATTAACTGACTCCATAGGAAGCTTTCATATGAATCCAAATATTTTATTTGTAAAGTTCCAATACAGTGGTTAAGATGAAGTGTGAGGTTTTTTCTTAAGAGCCAACAATTTCTGCAAGTTGTCTTAAAAGCCAACAATTCCTTTACCTATGACTTCTGCTCATAGTCCAATAGCTACAGTTACAAATTTATGTCAGTTTGCCCCTCCCACAAAAGCACAACCTAAGTGACACTGTAGCAGCCTTCTAGGAAACAAGAGGGAAGTTGATTTCATTATTGATTTTTGCACCCATTTGTAAGAGTGTGAGAATTCATGCTTACTGGCACATTTTGCCACTGGCGTGTGTTTGTTCTGCTTTAGGAAGAAAGATTAAGATATGCAACATGAAAACAGAATATTTAACAATATTACAGTACTCGGCATTAACAGTTATTTAAAACCAAATAAACTTAGCTTGCACAGGAAAAAAAAATATTTTTTCATGGTTTTTTAGCTAATTCCTGTTCAGTCTTTACTGTCAGCTCTCAATTTCAATCATAGTCATCTAATATGACCCAATATCCTGAACCTATATAAGGAATATAAGGAAATATCTTTATTCTGTCTTCGGCATATCTGTCATATTTTCTTGTTCTCACAGGAAAACATGAGATAGCAGAGTGACAAGACTTTTTTTTCATTCTTTTATTATGTCATTAATGGTAATTTGTTGTTATGTTAATTCCTAGTAATCTACATGGGAAGAGTCTCATGAAAGGTCCAATACAGTACTCTGTTGAGTCCAGTTCAGTCTTTTTCATTAAAGCTTTGTTTCAACCCATGTCATTCAAAGGGCTTTAATCCTTTATTGCTACTAATAAAAGAAGTAAAATATCAATATAATTACATTCTTCAAAGAGTTCAAGCTTACAGTTTACTTCAAAATTTTATTCAATACCATTGCAAAACATTCAACAAAATCTCATGATTTTGAGGAGATGAACAAATCACCTTCCCATGTTTAGAGAGTCCCAAGCCAAGAGATTTAGAAATCTTATACAACTGATACCAGAAGGAATTAATTTTCCAGTGGGGGATAATGTGCTCTTCCATGAACTATGTGGCAGTGTTGAATAGTGCATGAAATTGAAAATGAGCAAGACCTTACTAATCAAAAGCAACGATAAACCTTGCTCTCTAGCAGGACAATTCACGAAGCTGCACTCTGAAACCCTCTGGCTTACATATAACAGCCCTATAATCAGTTTTTCAGAGCTACCTTATAATCAAGTGTTCTTCCTCATGTCAGCACTTTGCAACACTTAAAATTCTTCATCAGGAATTTTAGTTTTATTGACAATGTTCAACAAAGAGTTTCACCTATTTCTGAAGCTTTGGTTCTGCACCTCTTGCCTATACGTTCTGCCTTTCAAGATCTAAACAAAATCTACAAGGTAGACCTTTATGCGGAACCAGTACTTATGGCATGAAATTCAGAACTATCAATTTATTTTTTTTTCTTTACAGTGAACACTAGTTTTTATTACTGTTGCATCAGTTTTCAAGGGCTGTTTTCCAGCAATAGAAATTCATGAGTAATTACCATTTTTCATAATATATCGACTCATTATTTCCTTTAAACTATAACTCACAGTAATATGAAGAACAGTAACAAATCACAGAAATAGGAAAATATTAAGACCTTGGAAAAAAAGTACAGAGCACTTACGAGTTTTTCTTTTTTATTTTTTTAAACATTTCATCATTACTTGCTTTTTAAGGAAATTGTTCTGCCAGGAGATCTCTGCATTAGAGATATCAAGAGAGCCACAGAATCACAAGATGGAGTGAATTTAGATTCAGAAGGAAGACAGTGGGATTCATAATTTTCACATCTGACTGTCAATGCAAAAGTAAGAGACAGGAAAAGGACTAAAGAATGTCAGCTGCCAAATCACACCAAAGCCCTGCAAACACCATGTATGGTGCTGGAGGGAAAAAAAAATTAAATCTTTCTTTTTCACGTTTTCTAACGGGGTCTTTCCCATAACCACCATTCTTCTTTTCTGTCAAACCATGCCACTCATCAGAGGCATTGCACAAGGACCTTGTTCTGTCAGACTATTACTACTTCTAGCTTGTCTGAAAGCATGTAGAGTGCACAGAACTGAACACCCAGTATCAAGGGGAGCTCTCAGGCAAGTAGAAAAATGTCTTCAAACATTTCAGGCAGACATATTTCAAGCTTGAAGATTTAATCTGAACTCTTGGCACTTGATAGCGAACACAGTACCTGCCCCCTACCCGGTACACAAATCTCTCTCCTTATCCCACTTTCTCATGTCCCAAAACAAAACAAATAAGCATGGAAATTATTGCAACAAAAAAGGAGTCTCCCTCTCAAGTAAAAAACAAAACAAAAAGAAAAGCCACATACTTTACATATTCTTTGTACTGTATTATGCAACACACATTAGGTCTCCAGGTTGTACTTAGAAGTTTTCACTAGTACCAGCAATATTCAGTGTGCTCAATCTGGGGGAAAAAAAAAAAAGGTGCATCTGCCTTTACTTCCCCAAGGCAGAGAGACTAATGCATAGCATGGCCAGCAGAGACTTTAAGAGACAGAGTCTGTTAAGAAAACTGTTTCAAGTGGGTACCAAGAGTTGCCTTCAGTTCAAGATTTTTCTCTGCAGAACTAACATCAAAGAAATTATCACAAGCAAGGTTAAAACTGTTTGAAATGTACTGTCTTATACATCATCAGTTATCAAACCCTAGAAGGGAACCTTGTAAAATTTGGGAACAAGTCTAGGAACAAGCTTTTCACATTACTATACAGATGACTTCTCTGAGGATTAATATTCATTAATAGTTATTGGACAAAAACACAGAAAGAGTCGTGAGAGCAGCATTTAAATCACATTTCCCCCTAGGCACCAAGCTGTGGTCATACTTCCTCTCATACCATTTTCCCCAAAAGAGCTAAGAGGAGTTAGGGGGTGGTAGCCCTTCCTTCGCACCTTCATGCCATACCACGAAGCCTAGCAGTTAGGGTACTCTCCAAGGACATGGAAATACTATTTTGAGATCCCTTCAAGCAGGGCAGGAAGTCATGTTCTTCCTAAAAAAAATGCTTCAAACAGTTGACCGATATATTAAGCATAAGTAATTCACATACACAAGCTTTTCCTCTTCAGAAGAGGGAATTAGGTATCTATGGTCCAGGTTTTGAAGCCTCAGTGCTCAAAGAAACCCTAACCTTGCCAGTCTAAAATTTAGCACTCCTGTATTAATTATTTCTGCAATATGTTAGCAATATGCTGTCCATGCTGGTATGAAGGGAACACCTGTTCAGCTGTTTCTGTCATGATGACGATGATGATGAAAAAGTCATCCATTCCTAAATAGTCTAGCTAGCACTGAATAAAGACAGACTGGTTAAGCTCTCAGCTAACACAGGTCTTACAATGGATTCCCCTTAAACCTTCAGTTCAGGACTTGACAGAAAGAAAAGGAAAGTAAGGTTCATGATGTTGCAATTAAAAGATCTTACTTCCCTGCTGCATGGAATGGCAAGTGAATCTATAGGAAAGCATTATTCAAAGTAGCTGAGACAATTAGAACTCCCAGAAAAATATGAAAACCATCTCCTTATCACAAGCTGCTTAATCTTCTAGAAAGAAATGGGTAGAGATGCAGCAGCAGGGTAAAACCAGGACTGGTGAGGGCAAGCGTAACTTTCACCAGGTGAAAAAACTGAAGAGGGAACAAGGTTCCACATTGTGCAGGGCAGTGTGACCAAGCCAGGCAGCTCACAGGTGAATTAAATGAATAAAAGTGTGCTCTAAGTAAGTCCATCCTTCACAGTTTTTTTCCTTCTCTATGTTCAGAGTCAAAAATTAGCTGCTGTTTTGCTTGACATGAAAAAGAGGTAAGGAACACATGCAGTAGTTTGTGAAATTTGATAGTAAGCAGTTTGCTAGATTTGTACATATGCTGAAATCACTTTAAGCTGGTTTATCTGCACATTTGCTGGCTCACAGAATTCGCACTTGCAAAAACAGCTATTGCTCCTATCTTGTAATGGGATCTGTGCAGTGGGCTCTCCTGTAAACTTCTTATTAAAACTTAATTTCTGTGTAAGCAGATCTTTTTGCCTGAATAGTCTTCATGTTCATAAGCTGTGCAAGGGAAAAACCATCTGTAAATAAAGGAAGTGGAAAACTCCTCTGGAAAATTCAGAAGACACTGTAAACTGTCCAAGCCAATTAGCACTTGTTTACTTCTTCACAAAACAGCACAGGATGTTGAATTCAGCACAAGCACGGGAAGAGCAAGCAGACAGAAGATCTGCATTTCCCAGTGATATCAATGGTCTCTGATTCAGCCCCACATTGTTTAACAAGAATATCTGCTTCGTAGCAATTAAATTCAGTATAGAGACATGGATTCTAGAAATCCTAATGGTTAGCAGTATGTTTACTTTAAGCCAAATATAGGTACATATACCTGGCTCATAAGGACTGAATGAAGGCTTATACACTCAATCTTGTATGCAACCCAAATGACGAACAAGTCACACTCATGTTGTTTGAGAATGTGAAAAAAAATACAGAAATGCTAAAATATCAAAGATAAATTTGAAAATTGTATGCAATTTCTGCTTTTGTTTTTTCAGTCATTTCAAATGCAGTAGTTCTGTTCATGGCTTCCAAGGAAAAATAAACGCTATATACAGTATATAGCATTTAGTACTAGCTAAAATTACACAGGATTACTGAGAGAAAACTGCAGAGCACTAGCAAGGAGAAAAGGGGATGGAGTCATAACCTTACTGGGCTTGAAATACAAAACTCATAAGGTGGAATGAATTGGAAACGTCTGAGACTGTATCTAGAAAACCAAGCAGGGAGAAGCACAGAGATAACTGGAGCTGAACAAAACAGCACATCTAAGTTGAAAAAGTTGCGGTTCCTGTCACTGGAGCTAGATGCCTAATGCCATCCTAAATCGTGTATTAATTTACCTTTCTTTATATTATACTCATACCTTGTTTAAAATCTCTGAATCAGATCTCTTTAATCATCTTGGCATCTACATGGTTCCAAGAGTAGACAAAGAAACAGGTGAGTGTAAGGAAAGGAAGTGAACTACTATTCCCAGTCTGAGGATGCCAGCACAGGTCAAATTTTCCAGGTATCTATCAGACAAATAAAACAAATTCAGCAAAAAATTCTATCTCCTTATTGAGAAAGCTGAGCTACAGGAAAGGAGGAGAAAGAAGTGTTAGCTATTTTTTAAATACTTATGGCTTTATCTAAGTTTACAGTTTCATAAGACTGCAGCCATCAGATTTATAGAATACCACCCTTCCAGAAAAAAGAACTTGTGGGTTTCACATGACAAACCAAAAGATGGTTTTTAGCGTCTATTCAAAAAGACGGGTTTTTAGCAAAAAATATTAACAGCAGAACCTGTTACATATGTAAATATTTATAGAAGTTTAGATCTTATCCAAAATTGAGATAAATTTGTCTCTTCAAAGAACTGGAAAACAAATCAGTTCTAAATTGTTAGCGCCAGTATTCATTAACTAACAGTATTAGAAATATGACTGCCAAACATGTTATATCCTTCATAAAATTAATACGACAATGAAGCAGATCAAAAAAATTATGCTAGATTACAGATCACAGCTGACAGATATTTACTTAAACATCTTTCATGAGAGCAGGCCTTCAAGCACACCTCAATAAATGCAGGATATCCACTATTTAATGGTCTTGTGGCAAACAGTATCAACTATTAAAAGATGCTTAGGAAACCTGAAGAACATTAGTAAATTATAGGGTAGTACCTTGGAAACTGGAGTTGTCACTTCATGAAGCATTGCTTAGCAAAAAGTTTTGAAGATGACTATAATAATGTAAGCACAGATGTTAAAAGAAACAAGGGTATTGTGGATTCATACAAACACCAGAGAGAGAAAATAGAAAATGTACTAAAATAAATAATCAGGAGTTAAAAGCTATGTAGCTACAAGGCATCATTTACATTTATGTGAGCACAAAAAACATTGCTTTTAGGGTAACTCTGCTCAATTCTATTAAGTTACTACTGAAGAAAAGTCAAAAATAAGAGGAGAAATAGGTTCTACTGTCCACTTTCCCATAGAACAGGAAGGAAAGATGCAAAACCAGAGGGACCAAACGGAGCAATGAACTGAACTGAGAAAAACCAACACATGCCATAAAATCCAGGAGATACGTGTTGGCCCTGACCTTATGACCCAACATTTAGATATTGTTCCCTTGTGCTTTCCTCAATTATGTGCATTTGTATACCAAAGAGACACTAAAGAAAATAGACTGCATAGACTAGCCCTACAATAATGCTAAAATCTTTCTATAAATTTTTTATTTTCATCTAATCTCCAACTATACTTCATAGGTAAACTGGAAAATCCCCATGGCCTGCTCTAGATTTTAACATGCTGGCATGTGTTGGGATCTCTTTAAGCACATCTGAAGAGTCAAACAAAATGTGTGTTCTGAGTACAACCTCACAGAGATGCCACTTAATGTTATGCATTTTTCATAAGCGGAGGCATTTTTAAATGACCACTAGCACAGCAGTCAGAACAATTCCTTTTCTTTTTAAGAAAAGATTGCCTTCTCTTAAATAAGATTTCTAAGATTGGAATTAATTTCTAAGATTAGAAATTATTTTATATTAAAGCCCCAAAGAACAATTAGCATGTTCTTAAAGAAGAATAGGCAGATACAGTTCTTAAACAGCTGACACACATTTTCTCAGAGGTACTTCTCCTACACAAGGGCAATAATTAGATGCCATTTTAAAAAAGCATTATGTTAAACACAAACTAATGAATGCATCTTTACATCAAGTAGATTAACCTTAATATGCTTCACCTTTATGCAAAAATCACAATGACTATCTGGAGGTTCATAATTTCCTCTGATGCATAAAGCTGTGAAAGCTGTGTGTCTCAAATCTAATTTAATAAAGAAAAATAACAGCTACAACTATGTAGGACATTGGCAAATCTCATATACAGGAGGAGTTTCTTCTGGTTAGGTATTATCTACATTGCTATCTATGTGTATACATGTGCACATAGAAAAACTTACTTTTATCCATTACTAAGTGAGAACATTAACTGCATGAGAGTCAGGAACTGTCAAATTACATACCAGTGTTATCGATCCAGATTAAACTCATTTTTAAATGGCAAACCTTGCAAGAGTTTCAAGTGACCTCAAATTTTCTGAAGCTTTAAGCTACAGGATAACACTGATATTTATAAAGAAACTAGTTATTTTTTCTGCAAGCCAAATAACTAACCATGTAGATTTTTTACAATGACTTGTGAGTCTATTTAGAATTGGCTGCAAAAAGTAGAAAATTTTAAATTTCTTTCATGTGAGGTGGACAGAAAACCCTACATGAAAGAAAAACAAATTATATGACAAAACAAATTATATTTTACAATACTTGCTTATCTGATATTTGTTCATATAAGAATATTGAGATATCTTTCATAATAGCAGAATATTATATTCTGTAAAAGTAATGGTACATTTTGGTCTTCTCAAAATAATTTCATTCAAGTTTTTATGAAAGGGCATTCAGTTTTAGCACAAAGATAAATTCCCAAAATATAGATTCTTACTTGTTTAAGGCACAACTGCTTTTATTATTTAGAGCTAACTGGTAATAAATGATGACTTGTGGAATATTTACACTAAAGGTCTTCTGAGAATATTAACATCACTGACAAAGTTTCTTACCACACTTTGATTCAGTTACAATGTCTTTCTACCAGAAAAAAAAAAACACAAGAAGCTCTAGATATAGCAAGTTCAAAAAGAAATATTCTGCCTGTGGTCTGCTACAAATCATAAGCTATCAGGGCAAGTTAAGCAATCAATCAAATCTCTCTGGTTTTATACATTGTCTTCTAGATAAAAGTAGGTTCAAATGATATGCTGAATTACCATTTCTGGAAGTCCACTTGTCTCGTGTAATTTCATTAGAAAACTACACACAAATAGAAATGCCAAGATCAGCTCAGCTATACATACAGGAAGGTGTAAGAATGCCCTGTCCTTTCTCCAGTGTGCAGCTGAGTGCAGTTCTGCTTCCTTCCCTGTACTGGCAACCTTAGCAGCAGCTTCCCAACAGGGAGCACTACAGGATTCCCAGGTCACAAAGGGACACTTTCTGCTTTCCATCCTTACCTCTTCCCTTTATGTTCACTAATTATGCAAAGCAGGAAAAAGAATAAAATAAAAAGTGTTTCTCGTGCCAAAAAGGCAGAGTAATATGAGCTTTGTAGTAGACAAAACAAACTGCTGTATCCGCTCGCTAACAAGGCTCTCATAAAAACACAGTAACTGCTAGCAATAACTCACTCAGTGTCAAACTGTGTCATTATCTCCAAAGTGGAGTGGATATGCTGCTCCTTTGCAACAGGGACTTTCACTGTAAAAAAGGATTAATATTTCTGTATACCTGCTATTGGGCTGATGCCAACAGGCATAGAATTATATAGTAAGAACATGCTTGAATTAAAATATGCCAAAGGAAAGTAAAACATCTTCATCCACTGCAAGCATACAGCTACTTCAGGCAAAATGGAAAAAAAAATGCTTTAAAAATCTTTTATTAAGCCACAGTCTCTTTAATTTTATTCCTGCTCAAACTGTGAATATAAAACAGAGCAAATTATTCTTCCATGTTCCTCTGTATGGAATTTGTTACTCCATTTTTCTCATATTCATTTTTCTTTATCCTTTTGAACAGAATTTTGATGAGGAAAAGAAAACACGGACAAAGGCATTAGAGAAGGGATACAGTAAGGAGTAATAGAGGAAAGAGGAGTTGCAGCTAGAGGTCCCAAACATGATCAGGGTTCAGTTGTGCTCCTTGTTTTATAAACATAAAATAAGGGGCAGCCTTGAAAATCTTATAAGTCATAGAGATAACTAGATCACAGGTGACAGAAAATAAGTATTACCATAGTTTTATAGATGGGAAACAAACACAGAGTCACACCAGAATTTTGCATCAGAGTTAAAATATGACCCCAAATCCCCAGTGTCTGTCCCAGTGGCTCCACATAAAATGGAATATTCAAATAAATGCCAGAAGAAATGCCTTTTTTTGTTCTGTAGGAAGAAATATCTTTTTAGGATTTGCCGGTTTTGTTTAAATAAGTTTGCATTACCATGCAGCACACAGATGGCTATGTTCTAGGAAGAAAACACTTTTATAAAACAGTATACTTTGCCAGAGGTGGTATAAAATTCTCCCCCCAATTACAGATGATGCAAATTTTAAGTAATATAAACCACACTGACTCTTCAGTAATATGACAATGCTGAGATCTTTTATAGAAAATGTAAAGCCATGTCTTAAAACAAATGTATCTGGTTAGATATTGATCATGTAATCTCCATGTACAATAACTTGTCTCATGTTTTATTTTAATAGTCCTACAATAGCATCAGATAATCATTACATCTTCCAGTAAATGTTTCATCTTTTTCCTCAATTATAGCATTTCTTTGAGGCTATATCCACATTTTTAAAAGCAAACCAAGTTAAATATTACAGATGGCATAGAAAGACTATTTTTATTCTTTTTTAAGAACTCTGTATCTTCTTTATATTTCTCTGTTGTAGTAGCCTGATCATTTGTCATCAGTAATTGGGACGACAGGATTCACCTATAGAACAATATGAGAAATATTTTTCCCTCAAAAATCCTGAAATATGCCCTGTAAATAACTTAGGAGACTAAGAAACAATTTAAACTGCTGTTCCATAAGAATTATGCTAATAAGAATGCCATCAACAATGTAACATTTTCATAGTTTGATTCCTTATGTAAAATGTGGCATCACAGGTTACATGAAACTTTTTATTACATCATCAAAGTTATATTGATTAGACAATTAGCTGTGTGTATAAGTCACAGCCTCCAACACAAGTAGGTACTTAGGAACTCCAATTAGCAAAGATCGGGTTGGTAGCAGCTAAGATATCTTATAGCCAAAGAAATGGAATATGCAGCCTTCTCCTGTGTAGACAAAGCAGAGCTCATTATCTACGCAAGCTAGCATCAAAAATATTCTACGTTTCTACTATTTAGATCACAACAGAGAAGACGAGGAAAAAAAAACAGAGGAAAACAACGTAAACAGTGATTGCAGGCACATTGGTACTCAGTCATCTCTTTGGTGTATATATTTATACAGTTAGTTTGAAGTTAGTTTGGTCTTTCCTACTACATTAAAATCAGGAAGGTAGTTTCACATGGTAATAAGAGAATGCAGAGGAATGTGATTGCTATGGAAGAAACTGCAGAGGAGTAAAGATAGCTGCACACTTAGATTCATCACAGGGACTTGTAAGGAATTCTGTCCTCCCTACCCTGTGGCAAATCTCACTGTTGCCTTCCTGCTATCTAGTGCTCAATTCCTTTAGAGCCAGGGAGATGCCTCACATGCAGCAGCTAGAAGTGCTAGCATGTCACCTTTCCAGCCATCCCTCCATTAGAGACCCAACGTTGCCACACGTTCAGTATATGGGTATGGCCCAACAGGAGGGAGAGGATGCTTCTCTTCCCTATGGCCATCAGAGCTGCCTCTCTCCCAGTGACAGAATTTCTTTCCTTCAGGAAACGTGTGCTATTTCTTGCTGCAAACTTTCCTAAGGCTTCTTTTTACCCTTTCAGTTAACAGCAGTGTAGCACTGTAAGTTTTATACACATCATCTTCACAAACACACAGAAGAAACCAAAGCTCTAAGGAAAGTAGCTCATGGTAAAAGAAAGAATATTCCATTGAACCAGAATTTTCTGTGCTAGAAATGAGTAAATTTCTTGACAAAACATTCAGCTGAAGGTCAGGATGTTGTGCATGAGATATGCAGAGAGAATACATCCTAAACAGTAATTATTGGACTACATTCTGAAAATTGCAAAGCTCTTACAGTAATCCTAAGAAGGAAAAATATCATTCTTTGTTTTGCACTTTACAAAATGTGAGTATAAATGATCATCTTATTAGGAAATTGTCCTGTATAGCACACCACGTTCTCTCAAAGTTAATACTCAGTCTCTATCTCCCACAAGTGCTGTATGAGGTATGAAAAAGACCCTGAGATTTCAAATTAGATTTTCAATGGCTAAGAATCAATATGAAAATTAGAAAGTCTATTTGCTTAACCAATCCACATTCTTTTGCCAGGAGTTTGTAAGCCAACCAATGTCCTAAATTGGATTTTGTTTAAATTGGATGTATAAAATTGGATTTTAAGGAAATCAAAAAAGACAAACCATAATTGGTTTAAGCTGGATCATTTTCTTCTCAGATGCATAAAGCTGAAACATTATTTCTTTAAAGAGGAAACATTAGATGTATGGTTATTGTATTGTGCTGTCACTTCAAGTGTAAACTAATTGGGTAGTGTTACACATTTAACCATTACTGCGTTTTAAGCTGACAGTACTACAAACTAAACAATATTTCAAGATTTACAATAGACAAACATACAGTTGATAGCATTTTTCCTGTGTTCTAAATCAAAAAGATTAAAATAGCCCAATATAAACTGTAATTCATGAACCTACAGTGTGCTTTATTAAAGTCAGTAGAAAAGTAAAGATACTAAGACACAAAGAGTAACTCATTAAATACTAAAAAAAAAGGTCCTTTGTCAGTTTATAGCATCTTAGAAAGATCCAAGAGATCACTGAAGACAATGACAGGAAATGCCAGAGTGATGAATATCATGAAATCAAAGTATGAAAGACAAAGTGATAATTGGCAAACAGGAGAAAATAAAAGCCTAAAGAATATGCTGGTGCCTAGGTATTTCTTACTCATTGTAAGAGTACTCTTACATTTAGTGACTTCATCTAAATGGTCCTGGTGTAGTCAATCAGGAGCTGGTGGAAGGTCAGGACTTACATGAAGTTAATAAGGGGCATTTAAAGTGCAATGTGGAACGTCTAATCAAAATTATTGTCCTTGAGAAGTGAAACACATCCTGGAGAAATATGTAAGCTAATGAAGATGTTTTGGGAACAATCTGAAGCTACTAGTAAAAATGTGATTAGAAGCACCCTCACGTGAACTGTCCTTATTATAATACTAAAAGTCACACCCCTTGAGCTGGAGACCCAGGCCCAAGTAGAAACCCCTCACCTTTGGGCATGCATAGAATATTAAAGGAATACTGTAGCTTTAAGAATAAGATGAGAACATGCAGATCAATAGAAAACTGCTTTATGTAATTACTTATGCATATGTATAACTGGACTGTATAAATACTGTACCTGTATGAATGAAGGGGGGTTAGCTTTGTGGCGCTACCACCTAGCACCCGGTCTTGTGCAAAACTTGAAATAAACTGATATCTCGGCTCTGTGTGAGTATTAGGTGTTGCACACTGGGTAACAAACTCCATTTGTGAGACAACACTGGCACTGTAGAATTCACAGTTTGTTTATGCTATCCTCCTACCATGAGAAGTGCAAGATAATGTTTTTATTACTGCTTGCTGGATGTAATTGGTACCTGTAGGCAAATTATTTATAAAGTGATCCCAGGTTAAAATACAGGGTCTGTCCTTGACTCACTGTCTTGCCTTAGCTGAGTCACTTCAAATATCTCAGCTATCAGGTATATAAAAGAGAGTTTATCAGACTCATCTTTGTCCTTCACAGACTTGTCATCAATATAAATCTGAATTTGAAATTCATAATACTATACTAAATTATTATTATTCATTTTTTAAAAAAATAAGCATTCACTTTATAAAGAAGACCTGTAGTTTCCTACAAACACTTTATTTATAAAGACTCCTCTGTTTCCATGCAAGGTATTATCTTCCTACCAAATCATACTTTCAATATATAGTAAGTAGACCTATGTGTATAATATTGCATCTGAAATTAGTTTTCTAAATAAATGTTCTCCAGAAAATTATTGAAGTACTTAAACAAAGCAGCTAAGAAACGTACAGTTAGAACTGGAACTGCTCAGCTGTTCATTATGCTGTGAAAAGATGGAGGATGCTTCAAGAGGTAGGTATCTTACCTGATTTAGGAATAAATCCTCTGCCTAGTTCAACAGTAGAAATCAGCACAATGTGCTCAGTATCGAATCCCTTAACCAATAACATCCACATGCAAATATTTAAAAAGCAGATGATTGAGCTCGTTCTCTGTCCCAGCCAGTCTTTTATTCTTTTGCCTCCAAAGTTAAGCTTCATGAAAATTTCTGAGATTTCAAAAAGATTCCATTTTATATTTGAACACCCTCAAGGAAAACTTTTTCATACTTTCACCTGTCCAAGATATTCTGTGACTTTTTTCCAGTGGATAGATATTTTTTTATATAAAGCATAGCAGTTCTGACATGACCTCTCCTGTCCAAAATAGTCAATAAACACTCACCAGAAGTAGCCAATAATTGACAATTGGACCATATTCCAGAAAGCTAACCTTCAGGTCCCTTCACTGAACAATACAGATCAGGGATTTGAATTTAGTTCTTCCTTCAAAAAGATGAACATTGTAAAATTTTATTATTTCAGGGTGCATCTTTTTTTTCCCCTTAGTTTATTTCTGAGACAAAAACTTTTATCATTTTAAGATATTTTCCTTTATTGAAATTTTTGTCAAAATTTATTACTTCTTATTAAAACTCTAGGTGACAATAGATAAGTATTTTTGAAAGCTAAACAGTGTCATAAAATACACAATTAGCTCTAAGGAGTATCAGTTTTCTCAAAAGTCTCCTGGATCTTTGAGCTACAGGATTATTCCCCTTCTACTCCCAACAGATTGTCCACAAATATGCTAAGAATGGCCTGAACTATCTTCACAGGCAGTGTAGTTATGAGAAGTGGTTATATGCAGCATAATACAGATATTGAGTCATGTGATGTGTCTCTGACAATTATATTCAAAGATGGCTCCAATTTTATTCAGAAGCTTAGTCATAGAAACGGTTACATTATCATAACATAAAATGGTAGTGTTTGGTAGACTTGTCTAGGGAGACCAGAAACACTGCTTTTCAGTATATATGCACATGGACATTATCCCAGAAAGGAATCTGAAACTAACCATGTATAAGGGCAAACAATCCTAGCATCCATTGCTAACGTTATCCAGTTTTATCAGGGTTACTATTTATACAATACATAGAAAGAATCATTATGAATCTAATACAATGTCAACGTATATAACGTTTCTCATAGTATGTGTAATTTTGCTAATGCACATTTAGCAGGCCGTTATAGCAGAAAGCACCCCAAAGGACAGAGCGTACTAATTAAGGTATGAAATAGAAATGTTAATCAAGAGACTTTAATGAGGAAGGAAAGAAAGGACCTAGTCCCTACATTGCCACGTGGGGTCCCAGTGTGCAGTCACAGAAAAGAAAAGACAGGTTAAGAGTAGATGAGCAAGCAAGAAAGTCGTTTTCCCAGTTCTGGCCATGAGGTGCCAGAAAAGCTCTTGTAGATGCTAATTAATTTGCTATAATAACTACCTGAGGTCGCAGAACAGACAAAGGTCATTGTTTCAGTATGTGCATCCTGCTTTTCGCTATTTTATCTCTTTGTATAGCATTGTTTGATTATTGCAAATCCAAGTTTTTTTTTAAAAAAACAGCATACTCCTTAACTCTTTATCTCATTATAAAGCTAGTTTTTTGAGTGATCTGACAGCCAGCAAAGTATTTCATCTTTGCAGAACTCATCACCCTAGTATTATTCCCCCAGGTACCCAGAGACTGGCAGGCTCCTGACAACTGCATGAGCTGACTTAAGAATTGGTAATACAGGCGTCTTCGAGGGCAATGCTACCCCCGAGGGCAGGGCAGTTCGGGTTTTTGGACAGAGGGTCCAGTGGGAATACTCAGGTCAGAGGAGAAGCTGCAGAAACCAGAGGAGCTGGTGACTGCAAGCAGGGAATGTCACTCTCTTTCTCCAGAACTCATAAAAGCTTTAGTGCTTGTAGCTCTACCAGAATAAACCCATAATGTCCAAGCTCAGCAAGAATTCTCTTTAATGAGCAAATGTAGTGTGTGAGGAGTTATTGGAGATGAACCTCAGCTGGTTATAGATTATTCTGTCTTAGCAGTTAAAGATCAAAAAAACAGCTGAGCAATTACTTCCTCTCATCCATTTTAGCATACAAGCTGCAGGTGAACCCTCCTGCTTTGTTCTCTCCCTGATATTCCAGGCTCAATTTACCTGCCCTTAACATATAATTTCTACTTATGGCTAACAAGTATCAACCTAGGTGAAAGTTTGATACAAAATTCTACCAGTGTTTTGCCACTTTGAATTTTGTAAAATGTTTAAAGATTATGAAGAAATATATATCTCAATGAACCACTTGACTTTTAAGTCTTCTGTTCAGTGATAATTTCCCCATTTCAAAAAAGATTTGCCTGGATTTATGGTAATAATACCTAATCCATGATGAGGCAATACAGATTCATAGAAATCCTGATATGCAACTGAAGTAGTTTCCTTTCTACATATCAATGCTTGGTTCAAGATGCCCACAAATTAGTTGGATAACCTTCCCAATATGACAAAAAAGTCAGGATGTGGGAGCTGAGTAAGACTATTCCCTTCAATGCTCTAAATCACTTCTGGGCAAAGGAAGTCCTTTACCGTGTTTTATAAACTAGAAACTTGCTACGACTGTAAAGACTGAGGTCCCAATGATTGTGGCACCATTTTACTTTCAGAATCATATACTGCAGATAAGTATAATTCACAAAATAGAAATAGTAACAGGTCAAATACAGAGTAGATTAAAAGTAGAAAGTGAAAAATGAAAGTCTAGTACAAATTTGAAAAGAAGGGATCGTGCAACCAATGTGACAGAGGAGAGATTATGAAAAACAGTATTTTCTATACTCTAGTGGCTGAAATGCACGTGAACATGAGAATTATACCTCTTCAAATTTTCAGAAGCCACAAACAACTTCTACTCATAAAGAAAGAAATGAAGTCTTAGGAAAAGAAAGATTTCAGAAACATCTATTGCCTATGTTAGTACTATCTGCTACCATGCTGGCAACAGGTAAATCAACTTTAACACTCAAAAGCCAAGTCTGACCCACCACCTCTCTCTGACAGGTAAAAAAAGAGATTTATCTTTCGCAGCTAGGTCACTTGTGTATCATGTACATAATGCAAACACATAATTTAGTTTGAAACACTTCTCACTGCATTCCTTTAGGGTCTGCAAACATGTACATAAGTTGTCTGTATGCTTGTGAATATCCCTAAAGTACAAGAGGATCATGTGCTGTGTGCTACTCCCATTCCATGAGCCCTCAAATGGAGCACTTTGGAGCAAATACTCACATCATTAACTATTTTCCGAAACACAATGTAAGCCAGCAAATAGATTCACTATTCGGGAGAAGAAAGATAAGATATCTTCATTGCATTTCACACAACATCCCTTTCCATAGGGCAGGTTACCTCTCCAGAAACTAAAACACAGAAACACAATAAATCAATCCAAGATACTGAATGCTAACCCACTGCCTTTCTGAGCAGGAGGAAAAAAGACATACACTTCTGGTAATGGAACTTCTTCCACTAGCCTGTGTTCTTATGGCTGTTCCTAGATCATCTGTGTGATACACAGATACACCACGACACCCACATGCTAGAACACATTCTTGGCAATTCTTAACTCCAAAACAAGCAGCACTGGAACTTTTCATGAAGAAGTTTTATTATCTCAGCAGAAAGTGTCAAACAACTGTTGTAGCCCTAGGCAATCAGAAAATCTTTAATGACACAGAGACATTTCTGCAGTTCTTGCATATACTTTATAAATTAGATTTTGCCAATACCAAAACATAAGCATATAAGCGCTTTAATGATGTTTTACTAAGGAGTCAAAACATGTTCTTTTAAACCTTTTCTTTTTAACAAACTTTTATAAAAAATTATAATATTGTATATTAATGGAATCACAGAATTATCATTTGAATAAGTATACAGAAAACATGTATATGTTATGCTGTTTCCAAGCCTACAATATAAAAGAAAGCCAATAACACAGCATCTGAGTTTGAACTGAATTTATTTTTAGAGATATAAATATCCAGACTTTTTAGATGGGTAAATAAGGCATCTGATGATATATGTATGGTGGTTTATACTACAAAACAACATATATTTTAATTTAAGACCAATTGTAATTACTTCAGTCCTATCCAAAAACCACTACTATATTTCTTTCCTCACTACAAAAAGCATATTAAAGATCACAGAGATCAAAAAAGGGAGCTATATGCATCATATAAATGTAGGCATATGAGTGGCTAGTTCCCTTAAGCTCAGTATATTGTCAAAGTGAAATGTGTTTTTCTAACAGATGATTCAGAGCAGTTATCTTAGGTTCTCCAATTCATTCTTTCACTGACAATAGAAGAACCCTATGGAGGCTGGACTTCTAACTTAAGCTCTAAACTTTCAAATTTAACATCAGATAAGACAAATATCTCATTCTCCTACTTCCAAAATGAAATAAGAATGTAGTTTATACCACAGAATCTCACTTCTTTTTTTTTTCAATACATTTCAGTTTCAAGGAATAATGAAGGCCAGAGCCACAATAAAAGAATAACATATTGGGTCCACTCCACCTCAGAATAAAATAACCATTCCAGTGGTTCAGTTGTATACACAGACATAATTTGGAGGGATGATATCACATAATTAAATCATAGAATCAGAAAATAATTTAGGTTGAACAGGACCTTTGGTCATCAGCTGATCCCACTTCTATTCAGAGCAAGACCAAGTTAGATCAGGTTGTTCAGGACCATGTCAAACCAAGTTTTGACCACCAAGGTTGGATAGTCAAGCCTCCCTGGGCTACATATTCCAATGCTTTTTCATCATGAGAATGATCAAAAATTCCATATATCTAATCAGAATTTGTTATCCAGTAGTTATTCAGACTTGCTATCCAGTAGAAGCCCCAGGACCTTTTCTGTTGACCTATTTTCTAGTCAGTTGTTCCTCTCCCTGTACTGATACACAGGGCTGGTCTGTACCAGCAGTAGGAATTCTGCTTTCTCTCAGTTCTTTCTAAACAAAATTTGGCCCATTATCTACTTACATGAACTAATAATCAGGTTTCTGAATTATTTTCCCACTTGTCCACTAAGACAAAGAGGATTTCTCTTTTCTCCTGAACAGATGGCGAGTACTTCACTAACTGCTCATTATAATCTGAAAGTAAACATTGGCTGGGGATCAAACAAGTTCTCAGTATAACCTCTGAGGCATCTGGCTGATTGAACCATTATAAAGACAATTAAATACTTAGAATGTTAAATTAGTAAAACATACCTAGCGTAATAAAGAGTGTATTGAGCATGAACAAATACAGCCTGCTTCTCCACCTACAGAGATAATTGTAGCCTACAAAAAGCTCAAGAAATCTGTGCAAACATTCTCCAAGTATTTTTCCCAATTTCAGTGTTAAGGGCAGCTCTCAACCAAGAAAATTTGAAAATTATTATTCCTATGTACAACTGCAGGTTTTTTAAAGCTATGTATGACCATGAAGTCAATGAGAAAGAAATATTCAAGCAAAGATCTATTTCTGATGCTGCATAAGCGCTATTGAGACAGTGACTGGGAAAGTGCAAAAAAACATTTATGATCCACTGTTATAAAATAACTTAAGATTCCTTAGATGAGACATCTGTGCTCAAGGAGTTGTCTCATCATGTGATATAATTCTCTATCTCTTTGAGACCAGAAAGAAAACTGTTTAGAGACTTTGAATATGCTTGTTCAGAATGCATGAGCTGCCAGGTGTATAGATTGTATAAAATGCATGCACATGATAAAAGACTCAACTGCTTCTCTTGCAGGGGGCATAGCATGTTACAGTGGCAAGCCTGAAGAAGACATTTTCCAATAAGATTATTCATTTTTTGTTGTCCTCTTTCCTTTAAAAAGTGAAAAGTGAGTTAAAGCTTCATTCAATTTATTGATGCAGTTCTTGGTTCTCACAGGAAGTTTATATAAATGTTTAAGATGCAATTGATCCTGCTTTTTGGTTTTGGCATGGTAAGAACAGATGTTCCTAATTATTTTTTGTTTTTAATCTGAATCTGATTAAACACTTTAGCAAAACAATTAATAAAGTCAACATGCATTATTCTGATACTAAAACTTCAGTGTTTATTCTGTTCTCATTGTTATACTGTATGTCTGTATTATTTATTGTTCCTGTTAGAAAATATTCAAGTATTCATGAAGATTCTGCTTCATTTTCCTCCCCCTATTTTAAGAACCACAATATATTAAAATGAAAGTGTTATTACATTAACTACTTCATATCTAGTTTTAGGAAATTGGCTAATAACGATGACATTTTCATTAAAATATGTTGCTATATGCACCTTTATATTCATACTTCAAAAGTTTCTTTGCTTTTCCTTACATTTACTATGAAATTGATAAAAATTACAAGCATGATAAATAACAAGAATAACATTAAACTTCTACATAGCCATCTGGATTACTTGGTTAGCAGAATGCAGTGAAATATGTAAAATCAGTAGAGCCAAATACCAGATCATATAATTGGGAATTAAAAGTAGACACTTATGGTTAAGACCATAAAGTTTTTCCTCCAAAAATAAACCCTCTCATAGATTTGGATAGCCTTCATTCTAAAAACCAAGTCACTCCATCCCCTATTTGCTGCTCAGCCAGAGATAAACAGTGAAGCAGCAGAGAATTCATCTTAATTGAGAGATAACTTCAAAGTGTAAAGATATTTCCAAAACAGAAATGCTGCAGTCTCATCTAAGAAAGGTAATTATAGTACAGAGTCACAGTTAATGTTCTACAGAAGTAATTCCATCCTTAGTACTATTTTCACTACCTTTGACTTTGAAAAGATCCCTGTTGGGCTGAAATTTCTCATACTTAGTTTCAGCCCAAAGGGTTATTTTAAAGTTTAAATTAAAATGTTAAGAAAATCGAGTAACTAAATGAATTTTTGCACTATGAAAAATTTTCTCATTTCTAGTCTGCTAAAACTGTTGCTACAACTCAGAATAATTTGTTTTACTTCCTACACTGACATGAATTTGACTGCTGAGCAAAGCTTTTCAGCACGGACTCTGACTTCAGCTTAGTTTGTATATGATATGCCAAGAACTCTGTATGCTGTATAAGAAACATTAGCCTGGGATAGAAAAGCTGCCAATGTCACTTCTACTTACTGCTGTCTGAATTATTTGCTTTAAAGTCATACCAGGTAGCACTTTTTGGGTGAGGGAAGAGGACAAAGAAAATGTGGGACTAGAGCAATTAACAGTTCCAGGCTAAAGACAGGACACAGTTACTGTGTCCCTGTGGAGACACTGTACCTGGCACTGGCTTAAATGAGATGCTCAGGAAAGACTAGAAAAAGGAGATGGACACTAGCAAAACTCATGATGAATCACGCACAGCTATGCTGAGAACTAATGACACACCTAATGGAGGCCATCCCACAACTTATGTCACCCAAAATGTACACACTTCTCATAACCAATTTTAAGAGGATCTTGCAAAAAGAAAATGTGTGTTGATGTGATGCTTCAAAAAAGGGAACTGAGATTTTAACAAAAAGAATACTGTGTTGCTCACTTACAATGACTTTTTATTCAGCTTTTCATTTGCATTAAATACTTGTAAAGGTATCCCTTAAATATAATTTTCACAATTGAGTGAGCAATGGTAGAAATATTTTTGCTTAACCATTATTAATTCATTTTTCTCAGGCAGCTTCAGTGTCCATCCTTACCTCTCATGGATGTAGTTGCTAAGCCTGTTCCAAAGAACTCGACATTTTTAGTACAGCCAGGTGAAAAGCTTCTGAGGACAGCTGCAGCCTAACCAGTGCACCTTTGATTTTGTTTTAACAAAGGTTTTATTCTTATGTCATAGTTCTCTCTTTTAAGCACAGCCTTAAGCATGGCTTTCAACCTGGTTTCAGAGCTTGAATGATATTTATTTGGTGTAGAAACATTCTGTGGGCTTCTGGAGCACAGGAGATCTTTTTTCAAGAATTTAGTTCAGCATTTGGAGTGCCCTATAGAAATAGTATATTTTTAATGGAATGCAGTAGTTCTTGAAAAAGCACAGGATGAGTCTTAAAGTCTGAATCATGACTTCTCTATAAAACCAACTACACTCGTACACTTTTGCTTTGTGTGCTTTGTGTACACTTTGCTTTTGCTATGGCAGTAACAGAAAATTAGAGAACACTGATTTCATACTCCTTCCAAAAGATCAAATACTTCCTGACACCTGGAGAGAATGTAGATGCTTTACACCTACCCAACCCTACTGGGTCCCAGCACAGACTAAAATCCCACTTCAAAATTAAGTATTTGATAAGACTTCCTAGCATTGTCATCTACTTCTTTTCACAGGACTGTTTGGCAGATTAATAAATATAAAGGTTCACCCAGTGGTTGATCCAGACCATCATTCTTCAAGCAAGTAACTACAAGTTTAAAATAGCCCAGGACATCTCTCAGAAAGATGTCCAAACAAAGAGATAAAGAGTCCACCATATCTTGTACAAACTACTCCAACAGTTCATCATTCTTCCTAGAGAAAAAGACACATTAACCTGAATTTGCATGGGTTTCATTAAAAGTCATTAGATAATGTTATGTCCCTATCTGATATATAGCTCTCCAGTATCAGAAATCTGGTTTCTGTGAAAGTACTTTCAGATGCTAATCAGACATTTTGAAACATCTCTCTCAAATGAAATAGATTGACTTCCTTAACCAGGCATGCAGAGACATAGAAAAACATCGTGTTTTGTCACATAGGTCAAAATGTTTTAACACATAGGTCAAAATGAGATAATTTCTTTGCAGCCGAGAGGCTTACAAATTAAATTGAAAAGAAAATATTTTTAAAAAAAACAAACAAAAAAAGAGAGCTTTATTTAACTGGGTCACTTTTTAATTGAATTATCTTTTTTTAAAATAAAGACTGAACTTCAGAAAAAAATAGTAACCAGTGGAGATATTTTTATTTAAAATCTGTTCTAAGGCAGCTACTTGACTTCAGAAAAGGAGAAGTTACCATTTCTCAGCACAGCAATGGTGTGAAAGGAGCTTACAATCAATGCTACAATATTAAGGGGCAGGGGAAGAGGGACCATGTAAGTATGAAATACTGTAAAGCACAGACCTTGGTGAAGGAGGAAATGGAAAAAAGATTGTAAATGTAATCAAGAGTCAAAGATATGCAGATTCATGAGGATGAGCACAAGTATTTTGAAATTTTCTGTGAAATATGGAATTATTAACTATGCACTGGAATAGCTTGCCTGTTGTATGAGAAATACTCAAACCTGATTTAAAGCAAGGACTCAGATATGTAGTCAGTAACTCATATTTCTCATCCCAACACATGTTAAATATTTATTGTAGTCAAGGGGATATTAAATTCATAACATTCACTTAGCATGATATACCATTTTTAAAAGTCTCTCCTTTTATGGAACAGTGTAAAAACATTCTGCCTTGATTAAAGTAAAAGAGGGTATATTTGTACGTGATCTTTTTAAAGACAGCAGACACATCTTTGTCTCAATTGCATGACAATTTTTATGATTCATTTCCCTGCTAGACAGCTACCAGAGACACCTCCACCTGCATCTACTTAATTCACTGGAAATGTAACTTCATTAGTGGCTAAAAGTAGTAAGAACATCTTTTGCTATTCTTTCTCACCAGGATCTTCAAGACGGATGGAGATTGTCACTGAAGAGTGTAGCACAGCTCTGGCCTTTGGCAACAAAACTGGAAGATGAGATTGTCAAATAAAATAAATACATGAACAAACCTTAAAAAAAAAAAGTGTTGCTTTTGTTATTACTGGTCTGATAGCTCCCATGCCTTGGGAAATCAGCTTCACTCACCAGCTGAACCAAAAGGTTTTTGTGACCCACTGAGGTGAAGGACAAACTCTTGAAAAAACTGGTACTGGCACCCCTTCCCTACAATAATGTCCGTTCATTCCAAGGTACATAGAGCAGAACGGTCATTAAGAACAGGATAACTGCTTTTATTCATATCTATCACACGGAAATTCACTTATCTCTAAACCAAAGGTGGAGAAGTATATTATAAACTGCAGCTTTGCATTAGTGAGGATGAGGACCTAGAAATTTACAGAGTGCAAGACAACATTTAGCTTCTGATGCGAAAGAAGGGTAATGGGCTTGCTTGTTTGCAAGGAATATGCCGAGTTTGCTATCTAGAAGGTCTTCCAGACTAGGAAGATGAAGTGAAACAGGCAATCAAAGCATATACATGCAATCAAGAATATTAGAGCTATGAAATGTGAGACTCTCAGCAGTCTACTGAAGAACATCATTATCAGAATATAATCATGACACTCATACAGATTGTATAGCTTTTAAGAAAGCATGGAACAGTTTACCAAGAGCTACCTTTTGGATGGCTATAACATAATCCAGCCATAAATCCTCACTTTAAATTAACAACCTCAATTTACATTAATAGTATGGCACATCCATAGGTTACAGTTACATTTAGGGAGTGAAAGCCCTGCCCCATTTCACATCAGCATAAGATTAAAGCTTTTATTATTTAAAGAAGCTATGAAAATACAAAGGAACCATTATAATCACATTACAGTATAAAAGGTATTAAAATTAGCTGAGTCACAACTCAGTATGTGGATGATTTGATCATTGTGGGAGAATGATAAAAAGGGTGATTGGAAAGCTGAAGGAAATTGAAAGAAAATAGGGCTTAAAATTAACAATGCTAAAACCAAATAGAATACAGTAAACTACTAAAAAAAAAATTAGGGACAGGTTATCCAGCATATGAATATGTCACTCAGTTGAGATATCTGGGAGGATTCATGGTTACTACGGTACATGACATGGAAGAAAATCAAGGTGGGTCAGTATGTAGGAATGCCTGATACTTTTCCCCAGAGAGAGTTTGCAGCTCTAAATAATGCTAAAAAAACCCTGCAGTTATACAAGGTCATCAGAAAGTGTGCTATTTTATGGGCAACGCCCAAATACCTACTAAGAAAAAATAAACTCTGTAAATAAGTTGTATTGGGTTTGTGTGGCAAGGTTTCGGTAGTGGAGAGGCTACAGGAGTGGCTTCTGTGAGAAGCTGCTAGAAGCTTCCCCTATGTCCAATAGAGCCAATGCCAGCTGGCTCCAAAACAGGCCTGCCGCTGGCCAAGGCCAAGCCCATCAGCGATGGTGGTAGTGCCACTGTGATAACGTATTTAAGAAGGGGGGGGAAAAATGCTGTGCAACTGCAGCTGGAGAGAGGAGTGAGAATATGGGAGAGAAACAGCCCTGCAGACAGCAAGGTCATTGGAGAAGGAGGGGGAGAAGATGCTCCAGGCGCTGGAGCAGAGATTCCCCTGTAGCCCATCGTCAAGACCATAGTGAGGCAGGCTGTCCCCCTACAGTCCATGGAGGTTAATGGTGGAGCAGATATCCACCTGCAGCCCGTGAAGGACCCCACAGCAGAGCAGGTGGATGCCCAAAGAAGGCTGTGACCTCGTGGAAAGCCTGTGCTTTAGCAGGCTCCTGGCAGGACCTGTGGACCCATGGGAGGGACCTCACACTGGAGCAGGGGAAAAATGTGAGGAGTCCTCCCCCTGAGGAGGAAGGAGCGGCAGAGACAAAGTGTGATGAACTGACCGCAACCCCCATTCCCCGTCCCCCTGTGCCACTGGGGGGGAGGAGGTAGAGAAATCGGGAGTGAAGTTGAGCCCAGGAAGAAGGGAGGGGTGGGGGGAAGGTGTTTTAAGATTTAGGTTTTATTTTCTCATTACCTTACTCTGATTTGAAACTAATTTCCCCAAGTCATCTCTGTTTTGTCTGTGATGGTAATTGGTGAGTGATCTCCCTGTCCTTATCCTGACCCACGAGCCTTTCATTATATATTCTCTCCCCTGTCCAGCTGAGGAGTGATAGAGCGGCTTTGGTGGGCACCTGGTGTCCAGTGAGGGTCAACCCACCACATAAGTACTGAGACGAATTTTGAAGCTATTAAGTATGAGTGTAAGGGAAGAGGAATCATGTGAGATCTACTTCAGGAAATGCAACGTAATCCTGATATCTGCAGTGACTGTGCTACATGCTTAATGTCTCTTGCAACTTCCATCTCATGCTGCCCAGGTTTGTGGCCAATCAAGGGGAAAAATGAAGATTCAATATTCAAAAATGTCTGAAAGTTTTGAATGTGAATTATAAACAAATGCAAAATACACCTTCAACAGAAAAGGGGGATATGCCATATGGGCACCCAGGGATTTCTGGTGACTACAGCCAAGGAATGAAGAAGGCAAGCATTTAATAGTCAACAGGGCAGGACCCTGAAACAATTACAGGTTATTATTTGTACATTTTTAGGACTTCAAGATGGTAAGTACTCCTCATTAATAATAAAATAAGAATAGCCACCTCGGGCAAAAGCTTAGGTGGTTTCAGAGGCCTCTCATCTTTGTAACTCCACGAATGGAACTGTTATCTGTGTCATGTTCAGCACAGTAATGACTCGGATCCACTCAGAAAAATAGATTGTAACTAACTTATCACTTCTTTTCCCAAATCTGAGTTTTTCTGTTTACTTCAATATGAATCATGTGTTTATCAGTTTTCTGCTAAATGCAACTTGCAGATGCTGATGCAGAAGTGATTAGTGCATCACGATTTCTGGCCTTGCAAATATGCTGCAGAAATTTTTGGCTTTCATTCACATAAAAAAGTGCTTATAAGCTATTTCCAATACATGGAGTCCCCAGATGTCAAAGATCAAAGACTCATTAAAATATATTAAATTACAGCTGCAGAATGAGCTATTAGAATGCTATTTGTGTATGCACAGTGCTGGAAAATGAAGAACACTTCTTTAATGTATCATCACTGATTCTCATTTAGTGAACTCAGCATTTATAAAGCCAAAGAATTCCACATTATTAAATATCATTAAAGTTCTACCAGGTCTGCCTTAAGGGTCGAAATACACTTGGGGTCACCTGCTGTGAATCTAATTTGGGGTTTTTTTGTAATGAACTTTTATTTAACTTTGCTACCATGAAATAAAAATCACTGAAAATATCAACACTGGTTCCCAGTTCTTCTCTCACAGAAAAGGTTCTTTTCAAACTATGTTTCTGCAGCCAAGTCTCATCTGATCATCTGTTAATTTTCTCCTAATTAGAACAAACCATTCATTTATTATTTACAATATGAGTTATTTTTGCAGAATCCAAGTCCTGCTGACAAACATTTCCTGTTGGTGAAAGGTCAAATAACTATAAAGGCCATAACAGTATATTGAATATCTGTTTAAAAACTAAATAAAATGCCATTTTTTCAATCTGGCCAAAAAACATTGTTTGGATTTCAAAGTGCCCATTTAGGAGGAATATATCTGCTGATCTCTTCAGTTCTATTGACCCTCAAATTGAACATACATGTTGAATTTTAATGTCCAGTACAACTTTTCTTATAAAACTAAAGTCAAAAAATCACAGAAAAGTTTAAGTTAACTTCAGCAGTTCTACCAAGATGCAGTTAGGTTTAGGATGGCTTGATAAAATGGAACAGGTAGGACCCAAGTTTATTGACTACTATTGGATGTTCATATGTGTCCTGGTTTCGGCTGGGATAGAGTTAATTTTCTTCCTAGTAGCTAGTATAGTGCTGTGTTTTGGATTTTAGTATGAGAATAATAGTGATAACACACTGATGTTTTGGTTGCTGCTAAGTGGTATTTACACTGGTCAAGGACTTTTCAGCTTCCCATGCTCTGCCAGGTACACAAGAAACTGGGAGGGGGCACAGCCAAACTGGCCAAAGGGCTATTCCATACCATATGACATCATGTTCAGTATAGAAACTGGGGGGATTTGGCCAGGGGGTAGCGATCGCTGCTCAGGGACTGGCTGGGCATCGGTCAGCAGCTGGTGAGCGCTTGTATTAGCCCAGACTGGGGCTAAACCACAACAATATGAAATGCAGTTTGTTTCATGCTGGGTTCTTTCAGTCTCACGCATCATCATCTCTCATAAAGGTGTTGCAGGGCAAATTAGGCTCTCAGTTAAGCTTGAAAGTTTGTAATAGCCTTAGCTAAGATATTTAAACTTTAAAATAAATGGGCAACCTTGAGTAGCAGATGAAGCAAGAGATAGGAAAATTATTATGATATACCTGAATAATCCCATTTTGTGTCATATCATTAGATGGGTTTGCTCATTTGCAGTGCGAGGTCAGCCAGTAAAAAGCAGCCACCTTCAGGCCAAGCCCTTAATGGAAAAGCCTTGGTTTCCTTCCTATCTACTTATGGTTCCTTCATATCAGAGGCCTCTCTTTTGCCCAGTCCGCTGAGATTCAGCCACCAACACCTCCTGTCCTCCACCTGCATGTTCTGGGCTCTGCCTTTCCACCTAGGTTCTGTCTTTCCATCCCATCTTCTTGCTAAACCTGTTCTCATGTTATCTCTGGCCCTTGTTTTATCCAATAAATTCTTATGGATATGTTTCTATTCATTTTCAATGACTTCATCTTATTTATGTAATTTACTCATTTTGGTGAAATACTGGGGCAGTAAGATGCTTTCTTCATGAAAACTTGAAAGCTCTATGCTTATAGGAGGCAGAGAAAATGGAGATGAAAAGTGAGCGTGACAGTATCAGTAAGTGCCAGAGGCTGCTATAGTTAGCAATAGCTCTTTCGTCCCCCATAATTTATTATCAGGATCTGCAAGGCAAGTAGCAGCACAGTTCCCAGTGCTTCAGGAACATGGCAGGCCAGCACTGGCTTCCAGCATAAACCAGCTTTCCAACTGGAGAAATGAACTGCATATTATTCAATTCCCTGCACCAGCATCTTGGTGAACATTAATTAACATTTTGTATCTATTATCACAGCCTGTGCACAATACATACATTTTCACCTCCATGTAATGATCTTTCCTTTCAAGGAATATTCCACAATAATGATAAGCTTTGAGTTAGAAATTGCTTTTGTCATTAGTGACATAGGTCAGTATGTCACCTGCTTGAATAGCGTTTCAATCGTTACAAAGTGAGTATCTGCTGCTTAAGCTCTATCACCTGTGATAGCCATTTTTTTCACTGAATAACTAAGGCTATGTCTCTATGATAGTTTAACTCACTTTCTGATTGAAAAAAGTGCTTTAAATGATGCTGTGTCCACAGAAAATGCACTCTGGCTCATTCAAAACCTGAGACCAATATTAAAGTTCTTGCTCTCTAGAAATACCAGGCCAACCCCTAAAAACAAAGCCTTAGCACTTCAGATTGCAGCTGTAAAAAACAGCCAGGTCTCAAGTGCTAATCATGCTTTGCTCATGTAAAAATCACTCAGGAAAATAGCTGCTGTCATTCTGTTTCTCACAGACAGACATTAAATTGTTTGCAAATGACAGTCCCCCTGATCCCACAGTCCCACCCTCCCCAACCTTCTGCTGCATGGACCAGCACAAGCACTGATTTACAATTCTTATACATACTGTTCTCCAGATCATTCTTCCCAGTTGGTTCTCTAGACACAGGCAGTTAAGTAAAATTACAGCATTGCAAGTAGCACAACTTCACACCAGTATTAGAGTACTTTTAAAGGGGCTTGTTACTTTTAAATACTTATATAACTGATACATTTTAAAAGACTGTCAGGCAGGTTTGTCAGCAATTTATGGTAGAGACAACAGAAGGAAAGAAAAGATATTATTAATATTAGCTTATTACTTCCCATTGGGACATGCTAACAAATAATAAGATATAAAATTTTAGCGCAGATTAGTAAAGCCCAATCCCAGAATCTAAAGGTACGTCCACACAGCTGATACGGTCTTAAAAAGCCTTGAACCTGCCCCCAGAAGTATCTGAAAGCACTGCTTGACAACATCTGAGTAGCTATTTTTCTTTTGCACTAACTACAGAAAATGTTGAGTGTATTGGCATGCATTGGAAGGATGGAGCGCTTTAAATTATTTGCTGCACCCTGATCAGGCTGACTCATGCTCTTATAAGGAAGACTCCCAGTGAAATTAAATAAGGAAACTTCACATGGAAATACATGTATATGACATCTTGGTCCTGTGTCCAAAACACAGTGAGAATAACTTTTGTAAATATTATAAAGCCCTTTTACAACGTTGAGACAAAGATTTTTATTTTTTATCAGCCAAATTCCATTCTTCCATCATTCATAGCTAATACGCAATAAATATAAGGGCCTAGTAATGACAGGAAATTGGCTGTGTTATATTTTTCCTCTTTACGCCTATGTTAGAGCCAAAACCATAAAAGAGGCATGTAGAACTGTTATACCTGGTAGCTCACAGTAAGCTCAAGTAGCACAGGAGCTATAAAACTCCAGGTAAGCCTGCTTCCTGAATACAGACAGAGGGAAGACACGCTGTATGTAAAAGATTACGAGTAAATGACTCCTTGGGCCAGAGTCCACAACAGTTACAGCAGTTCGAAACTTAGCCCATTTCTGAGGCTTGGTTCAATGCGCAAAGGGAATTCAAAGGCTAACACAAAATCCTCAGGGGGTTTAGATACGAATCATTCATTTTCCTTTCCTTCTGTAAGGACATGTTTATACCTCACTTATTTTAACAAGCCTTCTGTGTAACAGTAAGTCAGCAAAACACAACTCTATTTATTTATTTTTTAGGACTTCGATCAAGCTGGAGTTTTCAAACCAACATGGGCAGAGTTTTACCAGAAGAAATCAGAAAATGCAGCATATCTTCTTGAGAAGATGAAAAGAAGAGTTATCTGAGGGCACCACGTATCTGGGTTTAAACCTTTGTTGTCTCCATCCATAAGAACAACATTTTTTTTCCTTCCTATATGATTTATAGTGGTCTCTTCATGGTCTTCATGGATCATTAAAAAATGCAATACCATTTGGTGGATGTTTTGTTATAAAGAAGATTGATATCTCAAATAGTCCAACCACTTTTAGGATCCATTCTTAGGATCCCAAAATAAACACAGTCTTAGGCAGGTGGGTTTTTTAAAAAAGTTAATTAAAAAAAACTCAGTCAATCTCAAGTGAGGCAGTAAGTTAAAATTTTACATTATCTTTACTGCAATTATATACCTTAAGAACTAAGCTTAATACTAAAATAAAGTAGAACAACTTATTTTATAAACTTCAAAAATCGCTCATCTTCAGGGCCCATTCTGCATTCCCAGATTTCTAGCAATTATTCTTTTCTTTAAGCCCTTAATCACCTGGGCTTAATATAGTAGACCTTGTCTACTTATATTTAATAGTAATATGTAAGCATTCTATCTACCCTTTTCTTAATACAAAGGAAAAGAAAGGGCAAAATCACAGTGAGTACTCTTTTCACAAAGACAGAAAAAAAGACGTATTTGCACTTTTACAAGTACAATACCTGATTGTTTTCTAAAGCGTATTGGAACATACCCACATATATGAGGACAAGTGTTGGAGAAATTTAATGGATGAAAGGAAGAAAACTGATTATTCAGGAAAAATAAAAGCTTCTGAAGGAAAGACATGCAAATGAACAGTGTCTGAGCCTCTTTTTGTTTGTTGACCCACTCCCCAAAAGGCAGTCAAGGAAATTATCGGCTATTAAAATATAAAGTTGTGCATTATTAGTGTACTTATTGATTAATGTCTAGAAGGTATATTGATGATAGGACATACAGTATAAGTGCTAATTATTTAGTATGATGCAAAATTCTTCATCTTCCTGAAAAACTAGATCAACCAATACCAGCAGTTTTAAAAGCAGAAATGTTCATGGATTATATAAAAAATTGATTTGAAGAAAATTATTTCTTTCATCAGAGCTCAGCCATTTTAGTATAAGAGATGCAACTCTAGCTCATGAATCAATCCTGTGAAAATTTGTAGCCTCTGATATTGAATTCTGCACTGGTTCTAAAGAAAAAAAAAAAGAAAAGAAAAGAGTCAATAAGAACAGAGTGGAAATTAATGGTAGTTTATCAGTAAACCTTTTAGTATTCTTAAGAGAGCTCCTTACTGTTATGTGAAGTCTGAAAACCTGCAAATAGGGTTATGTTCCATTTAATTTGTCATCAGAGTGCCAGGCAGATATTTACTGACTTTGGAAAAATATGGAAAATTCAAGATTGGCTAAGAACCCAACAGAGACTCTGCATCAGAAGAAACTGCATTTTTTTAAATGTTTATTACTGTCAACCATGACAGAAAAGACAAGTGTCAAACTATGTTCTCTGTGGTTTTAAATTTAAAAAAAAAAAAAAATTTGAAGATAACACTGGCATATTGACCCTTGCAAATGTAAGAAAACATACAATAAAAATTTTACAAAGAAGGCCTACAGAGTGTCACACATTTCAAAGAACTCACATAGGCTTTGGCTGTATTGATGGGGAGGAAAACCTTAAGGAATACAGTAGGCACTATGGAAACTACTAATGATGATAATATCATTTTTTCTTTTCTTTTTTTCTGGAATTATCATCATTATTGCACCTGAGTGTCGTGGTTTAGCCCCAGACGGCAACTAAGCACCACACAGCCACTCACTCACTCCACCCCCCCACCCTCGTGGTGGGATGGGGAAGAGAATCGGAAGAGTAAAAGTGAGAACACTCATGGGTTGAGATAAGGACAGTTTAATAGGGAAAGCAAAAGCTGCACGCGCGAGCAAAGCGAAGCAAGGAATTCATTCACTCCTTCCCATGGGCAGGCAGGTGTTCAGCCATCTCCAGGAAAGCAGGGCTCCCTCGCGTAATGGTTGCTTGGGAAGACAAACACCATCACTCCGAATGTCCCCCCCCTTCCTTTTTCTTCCCCAGCTTTATATACTGAGCATGACGTCATATGGTATGGAATAGCCCTTTGGTCAGTTTGGATCAACAATCCTGGCTGTGTCCCCTCCCAGCTTCTTGGGCACCTGGCAGAGCATGGGGAGCTGAAAAGTCCTTGACCAGTGTAAATACCGCTCAGCAACAGCCAAAACGTCAGCGTGTTGTCAATATTATTCTCATACTAAAACCCAAAACACAGTACTACACCAGCCACTAGGAAGGAAATTAACTCTATCCCAGCCGAAACCAGGACACCGAGCTTCTCACAAACATTAATCTTCAAAATACCCATGAGAGCTAACTAGGTGGATACATTGCTATTTTACAGATTGGAAACTGAGGCTAGGACAGTCAAAATCATCCACTCATTTTACACTTTTTAACTCACCTTTTGCACAGAATTACAGTTCATATTTGTCACTGTCTTTGGAGGAAACACCACACATCATTCTATTTTAGAACAAAGCAGAGTTGAGAGAAAATTCCATACAATGCATTTTTATCAATTCTTAGGCAGAATAGAACAAAGTTTTTCAGCCTCTCTGTCTTTACTTTACATTACATTCAAGTGATAGAGTGTGAAGATTATGTCACAGAGGTAGCAACGGAAGATATGGCAAAGCATAAGGTGCGACATTTAGCATGTCAAGATAGACTCAGAAAGCAGGATTTGATTGCTTTATGGGGCAGGATAAGGAACAGAGGAAAGAGGAATAGGCAACAATTCTGTTTCAGCAGGTTTTAACCTTGTCAGCAGCAAATATGTTCAGGTGAAGATCTGTACACAACAGAACAGTAATCCATTAATTCTCTCTCTCTCTTTCTCCTTCAGTAGGATTTTGAACAGAACAGGAGTCCAACTCTGTAGGTTTTAAAAAGCATCCCAGCTTCAAGGGAATTGAAGATATACCACAAACAATTCTGCTTCAAGTAAAAGTCATAACAGTAGGAACCAACAATCCTGCAGAACTTTAATTCAGAGTAAACCTAAATTGAAAAATTACACTAAAAAAGATTGAGGGAGACTTCCATTGATTTCAACAAGCTTTGAATTTAGATCTTTAAAAACTAGACAATCCAAACTGAACAAATTAAGTAAAAATTGAGGAACTAGAGTCTCAATTTAGAAAGCAAACCTGTGATCATTCTAGCTTTGAGTTTAGGCTGAATTATTTTTCCCTATGTGCGTGATCTGATTTTATCTAAGTATCTAGTACATTTTGTCACTGTCCAGATTGAGAGTATAATTATTGATTACTTTGCCAGAAAAGTCAAGTTAATGAAAACTAAAATTCTCATATACCAGATCCATCCAAATTAACCTGTTCAATGAGCCTGAACATCAAGATCATGGTCTGCAAAAGCCAGAAACTTCCCTTGGAAATGTCATAAAACAAATAGTTGCACAATATACCACCTGTGCTCTTTCTGAGGTAGAAGTGAAATGCCAATACTAAAAGACAACAGACTTCTCTTGAATTCACTAGAGTTAGGAATAAGCTCTTGAAAAGTGATATTATATCCTTTGAGGCAAAAGGGTTATTGACTAGAGAGGATGGCTCCTCTTTTTGTAGCTAAGATTAAAGAAGTGTTTCTCTCCAGGGTTCTAAATAAAGTGTCAAATTATTATTTCTTTGAAAGATTTCTCTTTGGTGTCAAAGAAAAATGACTATTAATTTATTTGGGGCTGCAGAGAACTACAGAGAACATGTAAAAAGTGCATCACTGTTTCCCCTCCCTATGTGAGTATCACTGAATCCAGCAACAGGACAGTTGTTAGACACAATCACAAATATAGACCAAGATGTTTAATTCAGAGAGGAACCAAAGAAATATTTGCAGATACATTGTGACAAAAAAAAAAAAAAAAACCACAGCCATAAAAGCAAAATGAAATAAAACACAAAATAAACCGTGACAGGAAAGTAGTCTCAACCCCAAGCAACAGATTTTTTCTTATAGCCAAAAGAATTGGGGTATTGTGTGCTAAGAATGCACTCTTATCCTCTTTTCTCTTTTTTTCCTCTGAATGCAGCTACTGGTTCAAGTATCAGATAAATTTTAACTAAAGCATCTCTGTTAAGATTATCAATATTGCATAGGGACTATATTTACACCACCCATTATTTTGCTTATTAACATGATATCCCAGCTTTTTGAATCAAAGTCACATTTATGCCTCATTTGAATAAAGTCTTAATTACTGCCAAATACCAAAATGCTATTAACATGTCCATAAGCTGTATCTGGTGCATAATTACAGGGATTTATTGAGATGATCTCACTCCAAATTTTGCATTTATATTCTTATATTTCTTTTTCATCAAGGGCTGAAAAGTAGAAATTAATATCTTCCCATATAATCTTTATTAATTCAAATATTCTAAACTCCTGTGTCAGTTAGATCAGGTCTGTAGCAGGAGAGGTTTTCAGGGGAATTCAAGTGCTGCACTGAAAAACTGTGCTGATAAAAGGGACAATAGTCTTTTCTTCATCATAACCCAACCTGGCAAAAAAAAGCCAGGGCAAAGCAAACCAAGATATTACCAGGAAGACAACACAGAAGATCACACTGGCAGGAACCATCAACGCTCACAATGTCTTAAAAGCATTGGGACTGCATTTTTTACAGCCACACAATTTCCATACATCCATACCCACCACACGAGCAAGTAACAAAGTTATGATTGGCTTAAAAGGAAAAATGTCTCTTCACAATTATTATTTAGTTATCGTGCAGGTATTACGAGTAACTACTTTATAGTCTGCATAGCTATATATGCAGGCATTTGTGGTGACCAAATGCTTTTCAGTACCAATAACTACTTCTGTATGTGACTACAACCCCTTAATAGATAACAGTGTAGAATGAAGACATAAAAATCTAATGCAATCTAGGTTTGGAAGCATGTCTGATGTTTGATATTATCATTAAGGCCTTTTAGCTGTTTAATTGTTAAAGTTAAAAAGCAAAAAATAAACGTCATTATTTCCTTTCCTCAGTCAAAAAAAACTTCAATACTGGTTTGCTCACAGCATTTGAGGCACATCTAAGTATTTCAGAGCACTTGGCAAATAAGAAATGTAAGTCAATCTAAATTTTGCATTATAGTCAGCTGTTTAATCATGGATACAGAAAGAGTATGAAAATTAGAATGATACGTCAACATCTGTCACTATTTACGAGAAATATTGTTACTACTTGGCAACTTGAACTTATATAAAATATTATCCAAAAAAGTAACTTCTAAGAGGTGGAGATTTTTTTAAATGCAATATCTGTTGTCTATATGTAAGTACATTTAATCAGACCTGTAATTAATAAATATAAACTGATAAAAAATTACCCATTCAAGTTGACTGGAATATCATAAATAACAGTTGTAAAGAAAGATTAATGAAGGGAATGTAAATGTTTATCCACGTCATTTATGCACCACAGATGCTTTGCATTCAAATATGTGTATCTAGTGTCAGATATGGACACAACACATTTACAAGAGGATGCAATGACCATTTGCATAACAAAATTGTGAATATAGCTCTATGGAAGTCAAGAGTAAATATGTCACCAAGTCAGAGGGATTTGTCCCTCTGATGAATAGTACCATACTCTGCAGTTAGCAATTCATTTCTAGGCAACCATACACTTAATTAAAAGCTGTAGAATAGAGCAAGAAAAAATAATTTAGAAAATAAGGCAGGAAATCAGTACTCTGCAAGTGATATGAAAGCAGAGACAAGTATAGTTCTCCTGATCATTAATCTTACCATTCTTGGGCTTGTATTTCATAAAAGCAGTGCATACACACTTCAAAAAGCATCATTGAATTCTGAAAGCATATATTGGTTATGCCTGTGTACTATTCATGAAAACATCTACTGCATGTATGTCGAGGGTCACACACGCACACTAATCAAGCTGTTTTCTGTAGTACTACATGTTTGGGAGTTTTCCATATCAGTGCTACCAATCAATTGCCCACAGCAATACAATGAAAGGCCTCCTATTTGAATGCAAGCAGCAGACTGAGTTTATTCCCATGTTACAAGTAAATTGATCCATTAAAAACTTGAGGAAGGCCTTCCCTGGGCTTTTATACTAAGGCCATCAAAAAGTAAGTGCAATCAAAGCCTCAAAGGAAGTGTCTGTTCCTTCTCCTCATACATATACTCCTGATTCTAAATACTATCTTTTTATACGAGCTTTTGATTTTGAGTTACTGCATTGTCATTGATGTTATTTTGTTTGTCTACTAAGGAGATGGCCTATGCTAAAGTTCAGCCATCTTTAACTCCAGAAACCTCCCTTGGGATCACCACTGACCAAGCCCCTATACTTCAAATGTTACTCAGTAGAATTGCTAGGCATCAGTTAAGGCAACAGTTGAGTATCCTGCCTGGCAGCTGCTTGTTTGCATAATGCCAGAACAAATACTCAGTTTGTCACTGGATCTGAAATGAAGAAAATTTGTTGTTGCTCTTGAGCTTCAACAGTTCTAAAAACAAAAAAAAGTTAAAATCTCTAGGCAACCTTACCCTTTCTGCAGATCCTTGCATACTTATAGCAGAGCAAATGACCGTTCAATTCTGAACACTCTCTCCAGAAGACTGCCACCAACAGGGAAGGGGCTTAGAGTGGCAGCTCAAGTGGATGGATAAATAAATAACCAGAGAAGCTTCGTGGCTGTAGAAAAAGTCAAAGTACATACATACGTACCCTTACAGCATAACCATAAACAAAAGGGTAAACTCCAGTTTCTAAAAGGATATTCAGAAACTGGAAAAGAAGATAATGCGGAATGTAGATGAAACTAGAGTCCATTAAAATGACTATTAAAATAAATTCCTGTAATGCTTCGGTAATCACTTCAATATATGTCTTTTTAAGACTCCATTAAATACACAGTGAGAAAATTTTGAAGTTTAATCTTAGCGCTGGCTAAACATTCTTCATCTCTATTTTAAAAGTTACCAGAAAACTACAAAATGAAAAGGGGATTAAATTGTTCAAAGGCATTTATGTCCAGACTTTTGAACATTTGGGAACTCTAACAGCAAAGTAAAATGACAGGTGTCCCTGAAATCAGTGGGAGAATAGGCTACTGCTTATATTTTAGTTTGGAATCGCAAGAATTTGTCAAACAGAATGCAAGATCTCAATTTTATACATCTCGTCTGAGCTACACACAGTGGCTGTATCAGCACATTGCCTCTGTACACCATTATTTATTATTAATTAAATACTGACATGTGTGCGATGTCATTAACCAGATTCAGGCACACAGGGAGACTGATTCAATATTGACTCACATGGACACATTTCCATATACCGAATCACCAAAGATCCATTCGCTCGGAAAAGACTAACGACTGATGGAGAGAACTGCTAGTAAAAAGAGAAGATATGAGCTGTTAATGCAGCCAGTCATTCATTCCTCTGGAAATGAAGTAGGAAAAATAAAAGAAATATAAGAAAAAACAAACCATAAAATAAAAAATAAAATTAAAATTAAATAAATGTGACTAATTATAATTTGTTTTGATTAAAATTGGAAAATAATGTGATTTTTTTTCTTCCACCAAAAATAGTGTCTTATTACTGTATCAATTTCATATACACCATGGCAGTGCCATTACAATGATTTGTACTGAAAGAGACAAATATATTGCCACAACTCTCATTTTTGTACTTTAGAAACTGTCACTCCTTAAATTATATTTCTCTATACCAATTTACAAAATTAATATGGACTCCATCATATAAGTATAAAAACTCTGAGGTCACATAGCTTATAATGCAGCCAAGATTTAGCTTCTAATTCTCAAAGCATCACTATGCCCCCATGTAGTCATTAAAGTTTATCTTTTTTTAAAAATCATACCAGTGTTCAAATACTTTTGTTGTTACATTATTTCTAATGGTATTGCTGTTTCCTCAGTGGCCAGGATCTCTTATTTGAAGACATAAGTGTCACAAGTCCTCCAGCTGAAAGAGTTCTTAATGCTCTTTCTCTCACAGCTTTTAGAGTTCGCAATAGTACTATTTTCTTTACATGTAGCTTCCTGTTTCTGTTTTGAAAGAAAAGATGCCTGACTATCTGAAAAAAAATGAATAGTCTGTGGCTTTTTTCTTGTGCAGGGTACTTGGCCCTCACTTTTTCCTCACCTTTATTTTCTGCCATCGCCTCTAATGAATTCCCCTGGACCAGACAAGAGCTCAGTCACTCTGTTAGGTACTCCTGGATTTCCAATAAACTCATGTCTGTTCACCTCTGCACTGAACTCCACTCGTTACGATTGCCTCTCATCTGCTGCCAGACCCTCTTCCTTCGCATTTCCTTCCTGCCTCTGGCCACAACTTCTGGTGTGATCAGACTCCTCCTGCCCCTTTTATGATTTCCTTATTTAAAAAATCACTCAAACAATGGCAGAAGTCATGCTGAAAATGGAAGATGAAAAAGAGGTATCTGATAGCTGGAAGCAAGGTCAGCAAGAATTGCTTTTCTAATGTTTTAATTGGGTCCTCCCCCCGCAGACAGAAATCTTCAGTCTTTATCAGCACAACAAGCAACAGAACTCTGTGAAAAGGTTTTCTTGTATTTATCTGGGAAACATTTTAGCTCTATGAATTACATTTCTAGCTCCTCAATCTACACACAATATCTCTTACAGTAAAACACAATACATTGAAAACACTAGCACCAGAGTTAGCTGTCAAGTCCATTTTTGGATGAAGTCAGGTTTTTTCCACTGTTCCTTAGTTATAATTGTGTCCTATGTATTGTTTTTTAAAAGCTATTCCAAGACATAGCATACAAACGCAAGCACTTGAATAAGCTGTAAAGAAGTACAGATTCATAATTCCTATAATTTCTTCTAAAGGTAAAATCTGATCTAATGCAGACACACTCTGTACCCTGCTTCAGTGTGAGGTTTGCATGTCATCCTCTGTTGATGATTTCCATGCACACTTCATGTCACTTCTTTTAAACATATTATACCACTATGCGTTCTTCTATGATCACTTAATAAGCTATATGTTAGGTTGGTTTGAGTATAAAAATTATCTTTGTCATTTAAATGATCATATAATTCAAAAAAATATTCTGGTTGGGAATTATTCCATGCATCTTTCACATGAAGGGAATATTTATTCTTCTGGTTTTATACCTGAACAATGGAGAACGTGAAATCCACTGCTATAATTTGTTTGCAATGTGTTTTCTTCAGTCTGCTATATTAAGCCCCACCATATGATGTATAAACAAAAATAAATGCCATTATTGGAACACAAAAATAAAATAACAGCCCAAAACGTAGATATTCTTTTGCACTTCAAGTATAGAAGTCATGCAAACCACACAAGCACACAGCAGCTAAAGAGCTACAAAAGAGAAGCCACTAAAGAATTTACTTCAAACTTTGGCCCATTTGTTGTCTCAGCCACACGTACCCCAATTTTCCACATAAGATCAGCTAATTAAATCATTGTCTGATGCAATAGTACTATATTTGCTATTGCCTGTTGTTCTTTGAGGATAACTTGACTTCTGTAAAGGCGTAGTTAGGGTCAGTTCCTATTTTCACTGAAACAACCTGTACTCAGCAAGCAGGCTGAACAGAAGGCTTTGATTTTGTTTGTCTTTTGTAGTTTTGAAAACTGATGCTTCCTGAGGGAAAAAAAAGCTATGGGGCCCTGAGTGCTACTGTTGCTATCTTTAGAGAACTACCAGCTTGATAGAGCCGCTCATTCTTAAGGTTTTCTTGTTGCTGTTGTTGGATTCTTCTGCTCCATCTGAATTGTCATAACTTTGGTCTTAATGCACTTTTTAAAATTCAGAACTTAGCTGAAGATTATTTTTTATATCACATGACTGAAGCTTTGCATCACTCTTTTGTCTATTTGGAAGTTTCTGAAATCTTAATTGGCATCACTGGGTAACTCTCACTTTAGCCTTTCAGATTCCAGGAACAGATTTCCTCAACAGCTCCTACAACTATTTTAGTTTGAGCTGAAATGAAATACTACGTACAAATGGTAACATTTTGCCCTTGAATGAGCCTTTGATGAATATCACTTATTGCAGGTGGATGCTCCCAAAGTGAAAATTGCATAGCTTAGATCAAACCTGAAGGGGATGCTAAAGGGCAGTACCAGCTTCTTTGGGCATTTTTTTCAGGGTACTGCCAAATCCAGCATTAAGACTCCAGTTCAGTGTTTTGATTAAAGGAGAATGTGTGTTTAGGAGCTTAGCTTTTTTTTTTTTTTGCCTTCTTTCTGGTCCTTTCAGCCTCAAGTACAGGCAGTGCGACTGTGTGGAGGCACTGACTATAGCCATTACAAAGAGGTATTACTATTACTTTGTTGTTTGTCTGACAGTGCTATAGCAACCATTATGGTCACCATTAATTTGTTCTGACCACATGTTCTGCCACCAGAAAAACTACTACTTCATTTCCTTTCACCTGAGAGATAACTATATTCTATTTCTGTTCTCCTTCCTTTTTCTCTCCTTATCTTACTTTTTAATAGAAGCAAGGTAGTAGCTTTGTATTGTTTAGTATTTGAGGAAGATGAAAGACACTCTCCCCAAGAAACAGCACTTCCCTTTCAAAGATGTAATCATCATCTCCACCACTGGTGCTCTCTTTCCTTTTTTTGCTCACTCCCTCCTCATAAAATCAACTTTGCTCCCCACAGACATATTTAACTCTCAAATATTTCCCAAAATTCACAAAAACCAACACAATGTGCACTGAGAAGGTTTCCCAGTTCCCATAACACAACACTCTCAGAAGAATGCAGCATGACACAGTGAATGATCTTTTGCTGTTTGGAACAAAAAAGAAAACCTTACAGGTATCCAAAAGTAGTGATTTTGCCCCTGTTCTTTTCCATGATTTCAGATTTTCAGAAGCCGAAAATCTTTAGTCAAGGCTAAAGATTAGCCTTGGAGATGGCTTAAGATTAGCCTCTTAAGACTCTCCATCATCACACTGATTTTGAACGGACTTTTGAGAAATGATGATATTTTTCAAACTGGCTAAGCAAATCAGGTCCATATGAATACTGCTTTGCCTGCAGAATATTTTTAACAGCTCAAGCAATGGGACCAGATTCGGCTAAAAATGAAAGCTTGTGGAAGAAAGAACTTTTATCGTAGCTGTCACTGAACTCTTCACTATGTCGACTCTCTCAAAAAGTGAAAGATTCTGAAAGAAGTCTATTGATTTAGTCTTTAAACTGTTTGATATTTCTGTGCAAGGACTATGCTTTTCATGCAACAGCTAATTATGTACAGAAGAGAACAAGAACTGTATGCTCTGCACAGATCAACAGAAGTCAGTCTTTCTCTTGCACACACTGAATTGTTAAACTCAAAGCATCAGTGATCTGGCCACTACTTTAAACCGAGAGTTCAGAAACAGAACTACAGACTTTAGCATTTCTTAAGGAGAAAAATAACTTAAAAGTGCTTTGGTAGAAATGAAAACCTTCAGAAGAAGATAGAGCAAGGGTTCCCCCTAATGGAGAAAATGTAGACTTTACACAGACTCTTGTTTTGGCTTTAAATGCAAGTCACTATGATAACAGGAAATGTTAGTGATATTTTTCATGTATGATGAGTAGTTGTGGTCTTACTAGTATTGCTAAGGGCTGCTGGAAATAGGAATTACTAAACTCGAAGGGAAGTGACTACAGAAAAAACATAAGGCAGAAAAAAAGTAGAATGTTTTAGTTGTCACAAAGTAAGACAGAAAAATTAAAAGATATGGTGTTTAAATTAAGAATTGACCATGGCAAAGCATTAGACCTGCTCTCTTGGTCTCATATTACTTATTATTACAGTCGGTGAAGAACTTGGTAAAGACCCACTGGAAATTACTTTGTATTGCATAACCCTGCACTGAGCAAGGTAAGGACTAGCTCATACCAGCAGCATGTTCTGTTGTGCAGGTCGGTCAGTTTGCTACCATCATTCTATTATCCCATAAGACAGTTCTAACTAGCAAACTAGAATGCAGATAAGATCTCCAGACCTTAAATTGTATATATTACCAAATGTGAACACTCCTCATTTTTATGCTTTAGTTTCATATTCTGTTTACATGTGGCTGGTTTTTTAAACTCTCTTTTTAACATTATTGAAAATTCATAGCTGAACCACTGATTGCTTTGGAGTAAAGAACATTTTACATTTCATGTTGACAAGCCATTTGCTAAGGTACTTATATAAAATATCGTGTAGATTTTATATGAAAGTTTTTAACTACATAGACTTTCTTGGAAACAGTTATACCTACAGAATAATTCCCATTAGTAGTATCAGGTTAACCTGTGTCACTGTGTAAGGTCAAGTCAGATGAGGATGTTAAAAGAACTGCATCTGTCAGGGATTTAAAAGTATGACCAGAATAAAAGTTTTTCAGACTTACTTCCCTAAATGAAACCACAAATTTTAGACACTGTTCATCTTGGTCTTTCACCTAACACAATCACAGTCCATTAATATAGCACAAACATTTTTATGAAGAAAAATATATTTCCAGAGACAAAAACCTCTTATTCCTTCAGTCAGTAAGGCATCCTTTAGTTTTTGTGGAAATGGCATTTACTAACAGTAGCTATGTTTTTCTCTATCATTTGTGTCTGTATAGGAAAAAAGGGTGTTTTAATTAAAAACAGCTACTTGAAGGGATTTTTTTTTCTTCCCATGAATGAGAAACTTGATTCCTTCCAGTAAAAGAATAAGGGCAATGGGAAGGCAGCTGATATAATGGCCACATGAGACTCTGTTGGATTCACACTTTGTTCAAAAGCATGTAAAAGCAACAAAAAAGAGCTAAGCTTTACTGACCTAAACTTAATCTCTATAGCTTTAATATCTAGTTACACTGCAAATAACAAGCTTACTCCTTAAAATTTGATGATTAGACTTACAGATGTGCCATTTTCTCCCTTGCCATTTTTTTAATTTTAAAATATAAAATAAAGGTAAGCAAAATTTTCCAAGGTTCTCATACTTTGCAGGAACATGCTACTCAAGGTGTGTCCTTTCCCAGAATGTTAAAGACATTTCAAAGGAGTACATATAAACCAGGGAAACTCTTAAGTCTGCATAGCTACAGAAGGACCTGTTTAGTCAGAGATGCTAAGAGTCTTAGGAGACACAAATTTATTTCCCTTATTCCCCAAGCACTTGTCCTTGATACCAAGCCTGGCAGGCAACAGCAGCTATTGAATCCCCCTAACAGTTCCTTATTAACTGCTTCTGAAGAAAATTATACTTTGACTTTGTTTCTTCCCAGGTCAGTTACAAAGATTGATGTAAGCTGTAAAGGCAAACATGCAGTTGCAGTAATGGCCGTTCAGACAAATCACAGCTAGCAGGATAGTCTGATGGACTCCACAGATTTACATTTCACATGCGAAACTCAAACAATGCCTGCAGGCAGGTATATGGAAGTATATAAATACAGCTCCAAGGAAAAGATAATTTACTACGATAGGCTGATTTTAAAATCTTTAACTCAAGCACACTTGTGATCTGAAGAATATTTACATTTGGATTCCAATTCATGGCATGGGCCCAGTTATGATACTATTTTCTTCACAGATTTTTATGGAACGAACGTCATCCTCTGCTGTTTCTTCTCACTGCAGAAAGTAAGAGTCTGAGAAACTGTATGTTAAGGTGGGAATGTATAAAATCATCAGAAACAAATTTCTGTAGTCCATGAAATGTCTTAATAGCAGGGCAGGTGGAGGATATAAAAATAAACTGTCTTTGTCAGCTTATGATTCTTGCATTGGTTCATGGTCATAAGGATTTTCCTGAAAGAATACTGACTAACTTATCAAAAGCATAAAGAAGAAATCATACTAAATGTCTATGGAAAGACAAAACAGCGTTAAAGACATACAGGAAAAATCAGAGGAAAATCAGAGCAATTATTATGCTATGTTGTTTTGCTCTGACATCAAAAAATACACTTAATAAATGTAATGGTTCACCAAACTATAGATGATCATAACATTCATATTTGTATTCTCATTTAGCTTTGTTATTTTGCAGATAAAAAAGGTTGAAAGATTAGAATATTGGAAAGTCAGCTTTCTCTGTAAACATGAATTCATCATCCAGTATTATGCTTATGAATTATTATTCAATGGCATGATTCAAGGCTAAAGTTGACATCAGTTTTCATTATTACATCCTACATAACTTTGTCCTGGAAAACTAATTTACCTGAAATTGACTCATTTAATTTGAGGCAAAACAAAAGAGACAAGACCCCTCTGTTGGCCTTCAGAGTCTATACTCACAGCACGAGTTTGCAGAGACAGCCTACCTGATGTGGCGAGGTGGCCAGGAAGAGAGTGTTTGCCTCTGTAGCAGCTGATGCTCAAACTCCAAGGTCTTCAGTGTTGGTCCACTTCTGCTGGTCTCACCTCTTAGTCTTTGAGGTGCCTTTTTATCCTTTCAAGTCACCATGATCTGTGGCCTTTTGTACTTTCTCACTCTGTCCAGGTTGACTGCTCAGTGTTTCTGGTGAGTCAGTTCCAAAACTGACCCAGAGACAACTGCTCACTTTGTGCTTGCTCCGCAGCCATCTTAACTGCAATGTTGTCACATTATTTACCTTATGGCCTGCTAAATGTTAAATCAGCAATTTGCTAAATATGCTTATGCTAAATCCATATAACCATAAGGCAGTAAGCAAAGTGCTGATTTAGCAATTCAGCTAGTCTCTGTCTTGCCACTAGAAATGCTAAATATATCTGTGTGAGGTTGGCAATTCAGGCAATTCATCTCAGCTCAAGAGTCCCTTTCCCTTAGCATTGATCCACAACCCCCTGCTGCCTTCAGATTTTCCCACACAAATACAGAACTTTGCAGACACTGAGAACCTGAACAGGAGGTTATCTGAGCATGGCCCCAGTTTCAAGTGCCTTCTTACTTCTTGTTTTTTTCCTAAATCATATTTCATAAAAATACAAACATAGAAGCGAAAACAAACTCCTGAAGACAGTCAACTTTGCATTGAAGGGGGTGAAATATTTATAACTCTCACATGCACGATTATATACAAGATCACATGCTACATGTACATGTACATCATTTTAATTCAACTGAATATGAACACAAAAGAAATGGGCAGCTGGCAGAATGAGCAGGACCATCAGCAGCAAGATCTGCAGGAGGAACAACAGCAACAAAAAGTAACAGAGTAGGAGAAGTAAATGGGATGAGAAGGGATCGTGAGTTCTGGGAGAAGAGGAAGGTGGGTATACATAGATAAAGTTCCTTAAAGGCCACTTAGGAGTGTGTCTGAGGAATATTGAGAACAACCTGTCAATTCAAGGCTTAGCCTGTAAATAACCAGAAAGTAATTTTCTATAGTGCGTTTGAAGAAAAAAAAATAAATCAGAAGAGTCTTAAATTCAGAATAGTACAGAACTGTTTTGTCTGCAAGATTCTTTAAAAGAATGAAAGAGGACACAAGTGAGTGAGTCAGAAGGCAAGAAATGTTTTAAATTATGTTGGTCATCACCATGTTTCAAAATACTGTTTCCATAACTAGGATTATTTTATAATGTTTCCAGAATCACATCAGAATCTTAGCTTCCCAGTAAGCCTGTATTTCTTTTGTTCCAGACAGCTCTGGAACAGATGGAAACAACCCATTGCGCACCAAAGCTTCCACCAGTTGGGGAGCACATGATGCCTCTGCTCAAACATATTTAAGAAAGTGGCAGCCACAAGGGGCAGGAGACGTGTGAGAGGAGAATGAGAGGCCACGTGTAAGAAAATACATGAAAAGATGTGTTTAGAGAATTGTGGGGAAAAAACAAAGGAGGAGAAACAAAGGAGACACGTGGAAGGAGACATTGTGGGGGACACCTGTAGACATGCTGTTGGAAGGAGCTGCTCCATGATGTCTGGTAGGAGCTGCTCCATGATGTCTGGAAGGAGCTGCTCAGATGTCTCTGAGGAACAGCAGCCCATGGGCAACACATACCAGGGCAGAGACATCCCCCCAGGGACTGCTCCCCACAGGCAACCCATGCCAGAGCAGATGAAAATGCTTAAGAAGCAAGGGGCAGTGAAGGAAAACAAGAAGCAAGGAGCAGCAGACAGAAATCATTATACACTGACCTCAGCCTTCTGCACTGCCCATCACCTCACCAAACAGATTGAGACAGACTGAGTGTTAGTGCTGCAAAACCAAGGAGAGTTGAGACAATATGAAGGTGAAGGAGAGATGTTTGACTGAAGTTGAGTCTGGGCAAGGAGGAGGAAAGGTGATTCCTTAAGAGTTCATTCAATTGTTTACATCTACTTTTTTCTTCAATACCCGACTCAGTAATTAAAAGTTTACATTAATTAGTAATAACTAAATTAAGTGAAATTCCCCAAGTCAAGACTGGTTTTGCCTGCAACAAGGACTCAAGGATTTTTTGTGGGGAACACTGGATCTGCTGAGGAGAGGCACAATGTCAGAAATACTGAGAAATTCTGATCACTTAGCTGGCTCCCCCTTTCTGAAGTAGACCTTCCTGCCAGAATAGCTGCATCAGCTGATTTTCTTGAATGATTCTATCTGTGGTTTTTTCCATCTGTACAAGCCTGACGTATGTTTCCCCTCCTCCTTGCTTTGGCCTCACATTCCACCATGGCACTTGGACCTAATGAACATCTTTGGAAGGTTTAAATTGCCTATATTATCAGTTGCTTAAAGCTCCACCATTGCCTTTACTTATGCTCTGGAGTACATTATTAATATATCAACATCAGCAACCAGCCCATTAGGTTTTACTTAGCTAATGAACAATTATTTATTATTTATCTTCTTTTACTTACTCTCTACATCTTTATTAAAATGGCCTAAATTTTTTTATGCATTCCAAGAGCTGCATTTTTGTAGCTCTAAAAAGGCAAAGTACTGAGGCAACAAAAAATATTAGAGCCAAATATACATTTTAATATTCATCTTGGTATAAAGGCAGAATTGATTTGTCATGTTTGTTATTCCACAAGCAAGCTTACAATTTAAATTGCAACAGTGATATATCCACTGACTGAAGTAATACTATAAAAATAATCATCTTCCTCTACTGACTCCTAGTTCTGAGAATATCTGTCATACCTTCCAATGCAGTAAAAATACTGAAGCCATGGAAATGACAGACTTTAAATGTAAAGCCAGAGAAGGAGGTTTGGGGGTGTCACTCCAGGGCTAGATTTAAAGTTCCTCTCTGGAACTCGAAATTTTCCACACCTTCTTGCAGCAGAAAATAGGTTTTCTGGTTGTACTTTCTAAGCCATTGAACCCTTTTTACTCCCCAGTGAAATCACTTGTAATGCTTCTTTGTCTTCCTAGTAAAATGTTATTTTCACCATGAAACTGAAGTCTGTTCCTTGCTGAGGGAGTATCAGCTGAATTCAACTGGAGCTAAACATCAGCCAGTCTAGCATTCATGAACACTAAGTAAAAGAGGTAGGCTCATTGGAAGTCTTGTTTCTAAATGTTTGATAAAGGATGTCGTTACACTATTTGCCTAACACTTCTTCCTTCACTCTCTGTATTGCTCAAATTTTAAATACATTATTACTTTAAAAGAGATGCTTTAAAGATTAGGAAATCTGACCAGACTGACAAAGCATGACATTCTCTCTTTATATTGTGCCCCCTTTGTAAACAAGCATTTTTTTTTCATCTAGCAATCTGTATTTCGGTCAGTAGAGGGAGTCTTCTATTCAGTGGAGCCACATTCAGTTGCATTCATTTACTCTCAAGTTTGATGTTTGGGAGATAATTGATTTAAAGGTCAAGGCCAGCAAACCAAAAGAGGCTATCAAGCAGAATGTTTTCTCTTTCTTTTTATTCAGGGGGGACGGAGAACTAAGATCTTTTGCCATCTAATTGTCAGTAATGTTTTGTTCCATAAAGAAGAAAAATGTTAATCCACTCTTATCTTTCCTCATCTCAGCATTGGTTTGCAAAGGCCTTGAATGTTTTCAACAAGAGGTAGTAAAGATTTGGCTGCAGAAGACAGGATTTTTTTTTCGGGACATGAAACAGCAAGTCTTGCAAATAATGGCTATTTCCCCCCAACTCTTTGCACTGTTTCCTCTATCTATGTACTGTTGCCATTAGTATTGAGAGAGCCATTGTTCATTGTAAGAAAATATAAAAGAACATCATTATAAGTTCAGATTTCTACAGTGGCTTTCTGGAAGCATTTTGATCAATGCAGAAGGACTGCCTGAAAAGAGAAACATTTTCCAAGAGAATGTATTACACAGAAAGAGAATGCTCCGACACTGAAAGAAACTGGGGAAAAAAAAACCCGTACCTACCAGTAGGCTAGACAAAGGGCACAGGTCGAGGCCTTTTCTTTGAAAGCACTGATTAATGTGAGGTCCTGTTACCTACTATAATCATCGTTTTGTTCCGAGTGAAAGGTTTCCTACATTCCTAATTTGTCTTAGGGATGGTAAAAGAGAAAAAACTGTCTACCTTGGTCCAAGGGTGAGACAGTTTCATTTTGCGTTCAAAGTGATGGATACAAAGGATGCAGGTTGTCGTACAAATGCTAACTGAGTGATTCCCTGGAAAAGCAGCCCCTGTGGCTCACATCACTCAACTATTTATCCTGATGAGAAGGGGTATTTAGATTGTTTCTTAAATAAAATGTTACTGTGGCAAAGTTAGCAAGAACTGTTAAATCCTAATAGAGAAAAATCTCTATTTTTATGCACATGTGTACTCTCATATTAAGGAGAGACTAGATGTTTGCACAAATTAAGTCTCTATACTTGCTTTTTCACCTTGAAATGTATAACATGTTGGCAATTCCTGCTTTCCTAAAACTGGTAATCTGGGTATACAGGGGTCCTGATTTCACTGAAGCCCATGAGATATGTCCAGTTGATTAAAATGGGATTTACACAGACATTGGGGGGGGGGGAGGGAGGGAGAGAGAAGTACCAAGCACAATGCAAGTTGTATGCTAAAGACAGTCCCTATTCCTCACCTTACATCTCAATTTATTGATTAAGGTAAGATGTTAACCATTTATTGATCTGATAAATCAGGTGAAGTATTGCTGATATTTTATGCAATACTTCAACTTTTCTCTATTGTCCTTTTAAACAGCTATAAAGTGTGGGCAGCCATTCTTGAGCATGAAGTGAGCTTTTAGGTTAAAATGGGATTTTCAAAGTGTTAGGCATTGCCTTATGCAACTTGGCCACCATTTGGTGCTCTGGATGTTCCCCAAACAATTTACGACAAACAGTGACACGCAGTAAAGATTAAATAACATTTGCCATTTTAAGTCCCTTAAAACATTTGAGCAAATGCCACCTGTGCCTGCCTCAGGATGGGTACTTTGTAAAACTTCAGCTACATCTGTTAAAGCCATCCAGTCATGATAATACAACAATGTTTTCTTTCTCTCTCTCTCTCCACACACACATGTATATATATAGACATGTTACATGTCTTTCTCCATGCTTAAAAATATGTTTCTCACACATATGGCATTTTGTTCAGATATTCTATCACCTCTGGACTTTGTCCCAAACACTATAAACTTGTATGGAAGACCCCCTTATGTCATGCAAATCTCTCTAGTCATCTCAAGGAAAATTCACCCACACTTTGCCAACTTACAAGACCAGAGAAATCATTTTGGTCATCCACAGCACACACTTGTTAGCATTCAGCTACTAAAGGCAGTACCAGAAAGCTATGCAAGAGTGCTAAATAAGCCAGTTTACATACAACAAAGTAGCATTGAATCAGCTAAGTATCCCATTCTTGCTGACTATGAAATGGAGACAAATGAAAAATGAGACTGAGGAGGTGAAACAAAGATGTCTACTCTGTACTGAACAAGGTAGAGGTCCCCATAAGAGTTACCCCACACTGACAGTAGGAGATGTAGATTTTGGGTTGTCTTTTTCTGCGTTTCACATTTGTGATCTCATGTCAGAATATTGCAACTCAATCACTCTTTTTAAAATTAACGACAGGCTTGGAACAGGGCTGCAGTATGTTAGATAAAGATTGCCTGTGCAAACTAACATTACTGACACACATAGGAAACATGAAACTTTATTTGATGCATCCTGTAAATTATATATTTTTTTCATTGATTTTAAGTTTGTGCATGAACTTTTTATTTGATCAAATAAATTATTTTCTAATAAGAGCAGATGCCACTTTTAGGCAAACCAATTTAATTTATTGATTTATATTAATTTGCAGTGTAGTATGTCATAGAAAACAGATACAAATCCCATGACTTACTAGGTCTGTTGTATCCTTGACTAGCCCTGATGTAAGACATTTCCTCAAAATGTGTAGACAGCTCCTGACTTTTAAGGGGAAGACACCCTTCAACAAGGCAAGATTGAGTCACAAGAATGCAACTACAGCTATCTGCAAACCTAAATACCATTTTCTATCCTTTCATTTTCACTGAAGCTTTGAAGTAAATACGAAAGGAGCCAGAACTGAGCAAATTACCTGAGGACTGAAACATTTTTGACATAAGTCTCAAATGCAGTTCAAGTTTTTTATACTACTTCTTCGTTGTTCTAGTTTTGTTTCATCTCAGAATGTGAGTGATGGTAGTGATGATGGAAAGATTGGACAGCTGGCCTCAGTTCCCCATGTTGGATACAGATAGAAACACTGTTCGATGCCCTCCTTCAGGAGCCTCAGAGCCTGTGCAGCAGAAACGTTTAACTATTTCTTGCTGAAGGAATTGTGCAACAGGAAGGATCCATTTCACATCCACTACCTCAGCAGGTCCTGTATGCTAAAAGATTTCCTCTCTAAGTGGAAAGGCTGTAATTTCAAACCCATTTGCAACTAATGTGCTGAATTTGCTCTGCCAGCACGAAAAATTCTCAAATCTCCTTAGTGCCGTAAGGCCCAGTAAGAAGTTGCTGAGCAATCCCTACTTTGATACATCCACCAAACATGGGAAGAAAGCATATGAGTTCTTCAAACATTTTTAAATATAACCAAGCCTAGGACAATGAAATCAGTATGAAATCTGACTTAGAAGTCAAAGCAATTACTTATTCCAAGTATCATCCTCTAGAAGGCAGTTTTTAACTACTTCTGTCCCTCTCTACCCAAATGATAGTTGCCGCCGTTAAACTACTTTACCAGTCTGTGTTTTGCTTCAATTACCATCCACTCCATACCCCAAGGAGTAAGGGTAAGGGTTCCATCACAATGTGAAGGGATGGAACTAAGACTGGACTCTCATATTTTCTGCCTCAGTACCTTTAAAATATGTAGGGAAAGGTAGCTGGTGTAAGAAGCCAATTTATATTTCCCACTACCAACAGGTCAGTTCTCAGGCAGCTAACTGTAGGCAGTTCTGGCTTCTTCTGTGCCACTTACAGCTTGAAGTAAGAAAGAAAGTCCATCCATGCTTTTGCTGACATAGGCAAAACAGGGGAAATACACAAGTTTTTGAAGCACACAGGCTTCTAATGGAGAGCTTGTATGCTGAAAATTTTTCATAAATTTTTCATAAAGCCTTGACTTACATACTTAAACCATCACAGATTTAAGGTTTTTTATATCATCCATAAAATGTTAGCAAACATGCAACATTTGAGACATAGGGGAGCGGGTCTACAACACTCTTACTTTCTCATTATATATCGTCCTGGATTAACAAGATATAATTATTAGATACGTTATTGTATGCCATGCTAGACATAGCAAGAATGGGGCTGTTCCACAAGGTAAGGTCACCAGGGGTGACCCCAGAAGAAAGCAGGGCAGTGCCCTCACTGGCAGGGTACAGACCCAGGACCTGAGCAGGGCAGGCGTGCTAATTGTCAAATACAGGCAAGGTGACAAGCCACGTCTGAGGTCAGCCCAGAAAATCCAGTCAAGACCAGCAGGGACAGGACAAGACACAGGTCTACCCACAGCTCTGCTCAGCCAAGGGCAGAGGCCCAAGCTCACCTGGAGCCCGAGGCCCATGGGTCCAGGTTGGGGCTGGACAGTGCAATTAAGGGCTGTCGCCCAAAAACATCAATGATGCCAATTAGAGCACTGTCTGCCCTAATACTTAATGCTTCATAGAATGCCAAAAAATTTCACAGGTGGAAATCAAACACTGATAGGTGGCAGACATGTTAAGTTTACTTGAAAAGAAAGCAGCAAAACTTAATGAGACTGACAAAGGAAAAAAAAGGACTACAAGACTGTCAAACCACCACACAGGAGGGACCATACACATACTGTCTAGTGCAGTCTCCTCCTCCTTTTCTCATTGAAATAATACTGGATAATAAGAACTCTCAAAAAAAAAAATACATCAACTATGATTTATTATGATTCAGATAGAAATGTTAGTAAGTCACTGTGACATCTTTTTCATCTGTCTCCCTTTTTTCATGTGGCTTCTGAAGCCAAAAGGGCAGGTGCGTTGTATTCAGCCTCATAGTGTGTTAGCAAACAAGATCCAGAGCATGTGAACAGATACTGTAAGTCAGCACTGACAGACAGAAACTTAAAAGGAAACAGGATAAAAATCGTTACTACTCACAGAGGCCTCTTGCACAGTCGGCATCTAAGAGCCAGACTCATACACTTTGATAGAGTGAAGAATGCAACCTGAATTCTTTCATTTCTCTGTGATGCCAACACCTGACATGGCAGGCTTTCTGAGATTGTGATCAGCTCTTTTCCTCTAGCAGAGTATTAATCGTACTTCAAAAAAAGTGTGACTTATATTTTCAAAAAAAAAAAAAGTATGTGGGCAATTGAATACTTACACTCTATTGGCAAAATATCAGTAACTTTATGTGGGAAGAATGTATGTGCAATGTATTCTTATTTATTTTGAAATACCATCACATCTGTGAGTTCCCAGAAACCTTTCTACTAGCAACAATACAAAACTAGATGATTTAAAAAAAAAAAAAAAAAAAAACAAACAACCACCAAGATAAGCCTTGCTCCAAGAAATCTACTGTCTCTATAGGAGCGTAGGGACAATGGCTGACAGCAGATGGGTAAGGTGCCAGGTTGGAGGACTTAATTGCCCCAAGAAGTGAGAGATCTTTATCACTTGAAGAATCAGAGTAGGGGAGATATCAAGGCAGGAGAAGTTACGTACTGCCCATACTGGATCCCCTGTGACATCTGACTTGTATTATGGGATTTCACTTGAATTTTATTTTACTAGTGTAAATCATAACTTTAGTTACATGATAATCTCTTCTTAGTCCATCATTTCTAACTGGTGTTTTATTGCAAAATACCAAAGCAGACTACTCTATTATTATTTTTTATTACATTTGCATTTGTAGCTACATAAAATGTCAGAGATCTTTCCTGAATTAAGTTTAGCTTACCTGTAATATCTGAAGCATACACAGGTTAAATAATTTCCTGAGTGCTATACAGTGGACATTAGAAGGCAGATTTCCTAAGTTTTGATCCTGGGCTTTCAGTTCAAAAGAAGGCAACTCTGAACAGGCAGGATTTGGAAATATGAATAGGACAAATAATGTAAGGTCTCTTGGAGTCTGGGCTGAGAACAATGTTCAGGAGACAATATTGGATGCTATTTTGTGCATAGTGATCATGAAGAACCACAGCCAGATGCCACACTTTATTTAGTTACTTACATGCAAAAAAAAGGCCTTCAGATTATAATTTTTCATATTTCTTGTAGCAAACAGGGAAATATTCTGTCATATCTTCAAGGTAGCTATGGATGCTTCCATTTCCCAGGCACTGCATCCCCTGTTTATGTTAAAGTCTCAGCATAAGAGAAAAGGCAACAGAATCATATTGGATCCAGTTGACTAGAGTAAATTGGACTTTCAAAAACTGCATGGAAAAAACAATCACAAAAAAACTCTTTCCAGACATGTGGGAGTCTCAGCTACTGGGTTTTAATTTTTATCAATAACCCCCTCAAAACCAGGTAAGTAGAATCTGTTTACAAGAAGCCATATGGGACAGAGGAAAGAAAAGGAAGGAAAAGAAAGGACAGAGACTCACTGGTACAGTGTTGTGGGAAGCAGAACTGCTTTGTTGATATCAGAAAGGCAGGTGGACAGATGTTTGGATGAAGATTTAGCTAAGTTTGCATTTTTAACTCAAGAACTTTTTTTCATCATTAGATGCCTGGTACACAATGGCTTGTTTTAGGGAGGTACACAAGGAGCAGAACAGAACAGGTAGTGATTCCCAGACAAGTGCTTTTTGTCACTGTTCAGGATGGAGGGCAAATAATAACTTAAAAGTGTGTAAACACAGATCTCTCTCCCTTTCCTTCACCTCCTCCAATTGCTCTGTGGCTTCCTGCAAATGCAAACACACCTACCAGAGAGCAGAAACCGCCAGTAACAAATGATCCCTCACGGCTTTGCCACATCTCCTCTGTGTCACTGCCTAGACCCAGAAGAAAGTCACATGAAGACCATAACACAGGCCCAAAGGCAGAAGGAGGAGAAATAAAATACTATGCCTACATGCTATGGCATCTTAGGGCACACACTTAAGACTTTCAGAAGAAGCCTAAAATAGAAGCTAAACATTGTCATAGGAGTTCCTTTCCAACTGGTCTATGAAATAAAGCAGTTTACTTATGCTATGAATTCTAGCTGAGTTTTGATTTATTGAATTGGCAGCACAGTAGGTTCACTAATGCCTGGCAAGCCACTTATTTAATCTACTTAGAGAGCAGGATATAGAAAAGTATAGGCTTATCATGCAGCTTATACGAAAACATAGCAAAGCCAGCTCCAAACATTTCTCCATAGGGAGTGGTCTTAAATTTTTATGTATAAAAATAGTAAGTTTTAAGTTGAAATGTGTCTTTGAAGAGATCGTATGTAGAATATAAAAGAATTAAATGAAGGACCTTATAATTGATCTTGTGAATTGTGGATCTATTCCAGACTGCTCTTTGTCCACAGACATTTTGTGTGGTATAAAAGATTTAAGTTAGAGATGATCTGTTCTTAAAGCTTTGTATCAATAGACAGCACTCTAACATGAAACCCAGATAATTTTCAATCCATTTTTTAATGCCACATACACACTCAAAATAGCTATGTTAGCAGTCACCTTCGGCAGATTTACATTTCTCCCAGTTTTTACATCCAGTTTTTTTTCAACTAACATTTTAGCAGAGATTAAATCACTGACAACCCTATCCTTTCTTTCACTTCCAGTTCAAACTGACCTGGCAATAAACTCAAACTCTTAGCTTCTTTTTCCTTGCTTCATTATTGTGCACAAATCTACTCTCCATTCCTCATGCCCTCAAGCATTAAGTCATCTTAGCCGCCTGCTTTTGCTGACTTGATTTCACTTCATAACTTTATTTTGTGCCATATCAGATTATTCCTATCATTCAGTGTCGCTTATTGTGATACAATGTCTAGTAACAAAATATTTAACTAGAACAGATTGAGAAATAGATAATGCTATATTCCTGACCTAATGCAACTTTTTAGTTACGTGTATTGTCAAAGTGTTTACCAATGGCTTGCAGTAGAGAACCACAGAAAATACAGGTAGGTCTTCATTCTCTCATGGACGACCCTTAGCATTTCTTATGGAAGTTGTACTATATAAATCGGAGATTTGCATTTTATCAGCTAAGGCTCATCTGTCCAATACTTTCCATGCCACATATTGCCAAGTGTTCAGCAAGTGCTGAAGATGGCCAAAATGGCTAATTTTGGCTAACTGCTAGTACAGACAAAAAAAATTAAGAAAACTATTTGTTGTGTCCAGAGGGAATAGTTTTGTTGTGGGGTTTTTTTTTCCAAACTCTCAGTGCATTCTCTTTTTTCTTGTCATGCCATAACACTTCTGTTATGTAGTCTGGCAGACCATTAAAGTTAAAATGCTGAAGTTGGTAGCATAATGAAGTTGAATAATTGCAGCCTATAGTGTAAAATAGATTTACTTCTGGTAAATGATATATTTTAAAGGGTGTGCCATGGAACAGATGAGTCTGGCTGGCACAAAGTTACAATAAGTAGCAGTGAAGTGTATGGTAAATCACTCAAACTGAAGCAACTCAAACCAGTCAGTTCAATTAACCAAGGCCCTGTTAAACCTTTTCAGACTCAAATTAGTATCGCTGGCATTGCCATTAACATTTGTAGCTAAATGTCAGATCTGCTATTACTTTTTCATGCCCTTGAAAGTAAAACTGCATCAATGGCCAAAGCTCTGAATGTGAATTTAAACATTCAAGGATTTACTCAGTTGGCACCTCTAACTTAAAAATAGGCACCTGGCCTCTAAGCTCTGTCTTGAGCCGAGTGAGCTCCAACCTACAAGTTCCTGTTAAACTGACTCTACTTGTTTGAGAACTAAAACACAGGATGAGCAATCACCTTTATTTTAACAGATATCCCTTATTTGAAACCTGATGTCTACTGAAGAAGAATTTACTTAAAATAGATTAGTGTATTTATCAAGCAAAGTCATGTAAATACTTTTGCTATTACTTCCTGTTCAGCTTTGGCAGTCTTCTTTCAGTCTGTGACCAGAAGGTGTAAAGTGCCCTCTGCAGTGCTCAGGGATGCATATTCCTGCTGCAGTCCTTGTGACAGTACACAGCAATCAGGCAATATGTGTCAGGTCATCTCACCAATTCATCTGAAAATTAACCTTGCAACAGCAATAACAAAAAAAATAGGTTTCAGACATCCTCTAACTGCAAGTAGGAGGTGACAGGCATGTGCAGCTTAAAGTAGGGAGAACAGCAGGACAATTCATTTCAATGGCAGCCTGAAATGTGCCAGCTGAAGCCATATCTCAAGATACAGATGTACGTGTAAGATTTTAACACCAAGATTAAGTCAATCTTAAGTGCTGACCTCTAAAATTAAGTTACATCCTGTCTTTTTACACCCATGTCCTATTGCTTATTGAAACACATTTAGTAACCATAATTCAAATCTTACTTGGATCATAGCTATTAAAAATTAACAAGGGATTTCCTTAAAAGTGCAATCTGAATTGTTTGTTTCAAAAAAAGATTCCAAAAATTTTATGCTTACATTTGAAATATACAGGAATAAATCAAGAAAGGATCAGGTATCTAAAGATTCCTAAAGAAAAAATCCAGTTGACTTCATTAGCATACATCATCCTAGTTTTGTCAGGATTTCAGCTATACAATCAGGAAAATTAATTATATTTCTTCTTCCACTATCTTATTTCATGACAACTGACCTCATTCTCCTGTCCTTGATGCACACTGTCATTGCTTTTGGCTTTACATACATACGGAACAGGTAGGTCACCTACTAACCTCTCCATTTTGCTTCCACACTTAATAGGAAGGTGAGGTACAAGCTCTTGCCCTCCATGCAACACCCCAACATAACATTTAGACTACTCTAACACTTGGATTCCCCTCAAAGGCAGGGGAATTATTGTTAGTTATGTTTTGCAGGTAGAAAAGCCGAAGTCTCTGATTCTCTGTTGTCTTTGTCTTGCTATGTAGAGTATGGTAGTAATCTATGTTGCTACGATAGCATCTTGGATTACCTGAGAGCACAACATAACAGGCACAAGCCTGAAGGTTCAAATTTTCAATAGGAGATGCTAGTTAAATAAATTCTAGTTATATTTGTGAGTGTCAGCATTATCCAGGATTTTTTAGCATTATCATTCCCTTTGCTTCAGTACAAATTATAACGAAGTAAGGACAAGAATCTGGCCCAGAAAGCATCTGGTACATGTGCAAACAGAACAAAATCATCCAAAACTAAAGATCATCTGAGTCAAACCTCTTTCTCTGATGTCACACTCTCTAAAAGTATGTAAATATCATTAAAAATATATTAAGGCAGATAGTGTATTTATTATATCTTAGGAGAGCTGTTTATCACTGTAGCACTCCATAATGCGAAACAAGAGCACCATTATGATTTCACTGCAGAGGAGTATAATTTTGCCACCACGCTTGAGGAATTGTGGCTTAGTTGGGGAATAATACACATTTACCCATTTATTGAATACATATTCTCACCTCAGAAGAATACCAAATATAACCTGGAAGACCTGTCTGTTTTTAAAAATCTAGCTGCATTTCTGAAGAAAAATAAGAAGCAAAAGCTTTGGAATTGTACTAAAATGGAGTCATACTATGAGTACTGCATTATATGACAGGGTGAGTGTTATATTGACCACTGAATTCCCTCTCTCTAAGATGAAGTTAATTTAACTCTAGCTTCAAATCCACAAAAGGAGCCTTGTACATCTTAGAGCTGAAGTCCAAATATTGAAGAAGAGAGTTCCTTTCAGTTGCTTGTATTGCCATACCTACATTAAATTTCATTTCAGGAGTTGCGAACAGAAAAATATTACCTTTTTTGCCCTCAGCTGTTTTGCAGTAGTTCTTAAAAACAGAAACATATCCATCTGTAATCTATTAATTCTACTGACATGATGGGAAAATCTGCAAATGGATGAGTATATATCAGGCTGAAGGAAAGAGCTTTTATTTATAGCTTCCTAATAATTCCTCTATGTGAGTGGTAACACCCTTTGGTCCTGATTTACTGAATACTACCCCAAGGAATCCCTGCAGATAAAATAAAGTCTTTAGGAAGGACATTTACTGTAAAATCTGCTTATCATTCATTTCCCTGTTGATAATCTTTTTTGCATTCTTATGTTCACATGCGTACAAGTGTATCTGATAAGGTACAAATTTTGACTTGCAAATATTGTATATGATAGACTAATTATAAAATAATTTGTACAAGTACAGGAAATGCTCTTGCAGAAGTCTAATTTACAGAATTGAAGCTTTCAATGAATGTCTATATGTAGACAGAGAGAGAAATTAAAACACAAAAAAATCCACTGGTCAGAGAATGTATTCAGTTTTGATCAATTCCAAAAGAATATGAGAATTTAAAGGTTCAGAAAAGGCAGAAAAAATATGAATGCTAGCAGATAAATACCTTTATAATATAATATGGTATAAGAGGGGCATTCTGGCATAAGAATGTTCTAAAAATAGGAAGATTACTTTAGAAGAGCTAAATCTGGAAATAAACTAGTAGAAAAAAAAAAAATCAAGAAATTAGTCTAGCATCAGAAAACTAGTCACATTAGGAAAGTTGGAAACTAAGGCCCATAAAGGAAACATTTTGCAATTCTGCACCTACACAATCTGTCTCAACTAGCAAAAAAAATTAAAAACACGAACATGGTGAAGATAGATGCACATTCACTGGAGTCTGCAAAGAATATGAAAAAAATTTTGGAAAGGTGTGAATTGCTCCATTCATCTAATATGATAACTCTGAAACCTACCTGTAGTAATCTAAAGACACCATCCTGAAACTGATATCTGATATAAAACTCAATATCATTAACTCTCCTTGCAAGAGAGGTGCCCTGAATACAAAAACTATTAACAGACTATTATTTTAACAGAATTCTACGTTTAATTAATTTATTTTAAAGTCCTAAATGCTAGTCAGAAATCACCCATGGTTTTTATATAAAGCCTTATAACTGTTACAACTGATTTTTTGTCATATAAGATTATTTTAATACTTGACAATTTAGAATGAGGGGCACAAGGTGAAATAAACAGAAATCAAGTTAAGTAGTACAAGCACTACTCCAAAGACATTCTTTTTCATGTCTCATTTTAAAAATCTCCATTTTCCTGTTTTTCTGAAATTGATGTAAAATGTCCAGATTTGTTATAGTATATAGTTATAGTTAAATCCATGGTCCTAATCATAGAACTAAATCTATTCACAAAGAATATGTGTGCCTTTTCTTACCACTCACCAATGTTAATTCTGCAACATTAACATCAATACTAATTTCTGTTCTTTGTCTTACAAGGTATAAATCTGAAAATAATGCTGTAGAAATAAGAATGAGACTAATAATGCTGTTGGGCTTCATCATAAACAATGAACAGTATTGCAAAAATGCAAGTTTACTGTAAAGTTCTGGCTTTAACTCTTGGAGACAATTACTATGTCTTTAAGACTTGCAACAAATCGGCTTTTTGTTCACTTAAGAACTAAATTTAACATTGCAGGGAACTATTAACAGCTAAGGAGGGACTGAACATATCTAATAGATTCGTTAAATTTGAAGTGTTGAGACTTGTTATTTCAAAGAATCAACAAAAGGAAGGTCCTGAGAAGGAAACTTTGCCAGTAACTGACCAAACATTACCTGGCATGACAGGAAATCAGTTCATGGCAACAAGCCAACTTCTAAAGCTTTCATCAGCTGTTTTAATTACCAAAGATTATTATTCCAACTTTAAGAAGCTTATGTGATTTATCTTCATGGGTTTGACAAAAGAAAGTCAGCAGTCATTCTGAGAGGCACTACTATTGTGCTCTGTGATATTTTAGACTGTCAGGAAGTAGTACAATGTACATGATATACTCTGTGTAATCCTTACATTCCTGATTGTATAAGCTCCAAGAGAAAAGCTCTATGTGATGATGACCACATACTTAAGTGTGAAATTGGACATAATGCAGGACCAGTGTTCCTCCCTTCTTTCCTCCATAATGTAATTACATGTTACGGAAATGCAGAAGAATCTACAACAGAAAGAGAAAGGTTCATTCTTCCTCTTAGAAAGGTTACAAGAATGTTATGCTTTCTCAGTAGACCATTTATTCCTGTTTTGTAAGGGCTAATGTAAAGAAGTAATTTTTTAAGAAGCTTTTAACATAGAAATAATTGATGGACTTTGGCTACAAACTACATTAGGTTATGTGAAATACATTTATCATGACAGAGACCACATGTCAACCACAGAACAGATACTGTGCAGATCTGAAAATACAGGACGATCACGGTTCCCTATGCAACTGGCTCCAAACCTGCCCTGACAGGCACTCCTGCTTGCATCCCCCAGGGTTCCCAGAGGGATGAGAGCACCTTCTCCTGAGATAGCAAGGCTCCTCCTTGCCCCAGTGAAGTGTTACTAACCACTGTGATAAAGCCACTGACTCACAGGACATGGCACTAGCCTTCACTTACTATCACTTCTATTCTCAAGGCAAGCAGTGATCTCCCTAGTCTATTAGATAATAAATTCTCCAGGATACTAGATTTTCCATGATATGCGTAACACATTTTACAAAGTCAAAAACAAGTGAAAAGGAAGTACTCCACTTAAATCCTAGTCTCCTCATCAGATTTATAGTCCTACAGTATTACATTTTGATAGCACTGAACTCCATGGAAAAAAAACATATAGACTTCATGGCAGTCAAGAATTGTCTCTGGGAGATCTCTTTGGGATTCTCTTTCTGAGCCATTAAACCTAGCCCATTAACTTTCAGCAATTTAGAGGATGAACTTGTCCAAATTCATATGCAAACAATACTACTGATTTAACAGCGTAGTCTGATGGAGGTTTCAGAGAAACACTCTGATCTTGAATAGGACCATTTCAAAGCTTTGGAAAGATTTTTGGGATCCTTGGCAAGATAGGCTATATCAATGCTAAATATTAGAACAAAACTAATTCTGAGAGGGTTTTTAAATGGTAGAGTATTTAATATCGTCTGATATCTGGTTTGACTTAAAATTTGGAATCATTGGATTCACATTCAAACTGACACAAGATCTTAAAGGAAACAGAGAGTGGATAAAATAAGCACTTTTTTTCAAGAAGATATATGTCTTGGCCTTCCATATTAACCATCCTTATGTCAAAAGCTTACTTACTATTATATGTCGTTAGAGACCAAGAATGGTCTTTGACTTTCTTCATTAAAAGGTCCACCACCTATAACATTTACCAAGTAGGCAATTGTCAAGAAGGTGCCTTCTCGTGCTATTCACTTACTATTAATAGAAGATGTAGGGGCAGACAATTTTTTACACACTCCCAGAAGATATATTTAGGTTACAAACATAGATCATAAGAGAAGTACTAATGAGTTTCTTATCCTTTTTGTCCCTGCACATGAAACATCACTGGTAAGCAGCAATATAAGATTTAAAGCTGTATTAATAAATAGCAGAATTAGGAAATTGCTGAAACTAGCTAAAAAGGTCTTACTTTCTTCAAACTACTTCTTTCTTCCATAAAATATTGTAGTTTTCTCATAGGTATTTTATGGTATCCTTTTTCATAAAGAAGTTACCAGTTTTACACATACAAAAAAAAAAGTTACCAGTTACAGACCAGTTCTATGAAACATGAAGTTTTATGGAAGTACATTCTTCTCTCTCTCACTACACCACAACTGTATTTCTTGTCTGCATCTACAGGCAGAAGACACTGATAATTTTATGCTCAGGACAAGATTTACATCTTCTAATGAGACAGTTTGTGAACAAATAAAGAAAGGTTAAAATCTGAAGAACCACTGTACCCCAGAGTAAAGTTGCTACAGAAACACGTCTAGAAGAAGAAAGTCTTGTGGTCTTTCTGACAGCTTTCACTCCTTCCCCCATTTTTACAGAATGTGTTTTGATAAATGTATGGAACAGAAAACATAGACACAATTTTCAAGTTGTCCTGGTTTCAGCTGGGATAGAGTTAATTTTCTTTCTAGTAGCTGATATAGTGCTGTTTTGGATTTAGTATGAGAATAATGTTGATAACACACTGATGTTTTAGTTGTTGCTAAGTAATGCTTACACTGGGCAAGGACTTTTCAGCTTCCCATGCTCTGCCAGGTGCACAAGAAGCTGGGAGGGGGCACAGCCAAACTGGCCAAAGGGCTATTCCATACCATATGACGCCATGCTCAGTATAGAAACTGGGGGGAGTTGGCCGGGGGGAGTGATTGCTACTCGGGGACGAGCTGGGCATCAGTCAGCAGGTGGTGAAAAGTTGCATCACTTTTTTTTTTCCTTGGGTTTTGCTCCTCTCTCTCTCTCTTTCTCTCTCTCACTGTTTTCCTTTTCATTTCAATTTTTTATTATTATTATATTTCAATTATTAAACTGTTCTTATCTCAACCCACGAGTTTTCTTACTTTCACTCTTCAGACTCTCTCCCCCATCCCACTGCTGGGGGAGGGTGAGCGAGCAGCTGTGTGGTGCTTGGTTGCCAACTGGGGCTAAACCATGACACAAGTACTTCGTAAATGCATTAACTCAGTGACCATGCAAAGCCATCTGGCGATTCCCACATCCTTCCTACAGGCCTACCAATAAAATACAGACTTTAGTAATAACCTCACTTAAGGTCCAGGTCTACCAGCACTGGAAACCCCCCATCCTCCTTCACAGCCTAGAAAACAAACAAGTCCTGCATCATGCCCTGCCAGAGCAAATACCCAGCTGAACCCCAGAGCAAGAGGACCGCACACAGAGAGCAGCCTGTCAACACCTCGCCCCTTTTAAGCTGAAGTGTCTGCAGATAAAACTCCCCCATCACTCATAACTGAGGAAACAGCACACAGTAAAAATAAATTAAAAAAAAAAAAAATCACATCAGACCATTGAGGCTCTGGCTATTTAAGAGAGTAACAGCATGAACAGGAGCAGCTTAACTGCGACTACACGATAGTCAGGAGACTGTCTTCAATTTGGACTGGAATTTCACTCATTATTTGGTCTCTCCCTCTTTAACAGTCTCGTCAACTTCACTCCACACCTTGTCATCTTCTCTTGCCCTACTCTGTTTCCTTCCATTCCACATTCATTTTTTCACATTTATTTTACTTCATTACAACTCTACTTACCCCTCACAAAAAAAATTGTGACTCCAAGCTGATGTTTCCTACCATCATACTGTTCCTTCTGTTCATCCATTATCACTCCTTCTACCTCAGTCTTAAACTGCGTAAACCTTAACAATCTACTTTACAATTTCCTTGAAATTGAGATTGCCTGTACTATTTTACATTTGTCAGCTGCCTGCCAGAAAAGCTATAAAAACAGTACTAGAAAAGTCATAATTAAGAACAGGGTATTATGGACTTACAATTAATAACACACATTATCTTTAAGAATTACAAAATTCCCAGTTTAGCCTATACGCGACAAAACAGTAAGCAAACAGAAACTCTAAAACACTGGCCTCCAAAATTCATTATTATACAGACTGAAGTATTTTGAGATGTTTCAGTTTCACAGGTAATATAAAGGCCTGGTAGCACCCAGTGTATATGCTGTGACTCACAGGAGCCACCTGCAAGCACAGGTGGCCTGTTCCTGACTGTCTGCCATTGTTGCTGTGGCTCTTTTGGCCATTTCACAGAATCACAGAATCGTATAGGTTGGAAAAGACCTTTAAGATCATCAAGTCCAACCGTAAACCTAACACTACCAAGACCACCACTATAACATGTCCTAAGCACCTCATCCAAATGTCTTTTAAATACTTCCAGGGATGGCGACTCAACCACTTCCCTGGGCAGCTTGAGGCCATTTCCTCTTGTCCTATCACTTGTTACCTGGGAGAACAGACCGACTCCCACCTCTCTACAACCTCCTTTCAGGTACTTGTAGAGAGCGATAAGGACTCTCCTCAGCCTCCTTTTCTCCAGGCTAAACAACCCCAGTTCCCTCAGCCGCTCCTCATAAGACTTCTGCTCTAGACCCTTCACCAGCTTCGTTGCCCTTCTCTGGACACGCTCCAGCACCTCAATGTCTCTCTTGTAGTGAGGGGGCCAAAACCGAACACAGTATTCGAGGTGCAGCCTCACCAGTGCCAAGTACAGGGGCACGATCACTTCCCTAGTCCTGCTGGCCACACTATTTCTGATACAAGCCAGGATGCCATTGGCTTTCTTGGCCACCTGGGCACACTGCTGGCTCATATTCAGCCAGCTGTCAACCAACACCCCCAGGTCCTTTTCTGCCAGGCAGCTTTCCAGCCACTCCTCCCCAAGCCTGTAGAGTTGCATGGGGTTGCGGCCCAAGTGCAGGACTTTGCACTTAGCCTTGTTGAACCTCATACAATTGACTTCAGCCCATCGATCCAGCCTGTCCAGGTCCCTCTGCAGAGCCTTCCTACCCTCAAGCAGATCAACACTCCCACACAACTTGGTGTCGTCTGCAAACTTACTGAGGGTGCACTCGATCCCTTTGTCCACATCATTGATAAAGATATTAAACAGGACTGGCCCCAACACAGAGCCCTGGGGGACACCACTTGTGACCAGCCACCAACTGGAGTAAACTCCATTTCTGGGTTATAATGTTTTGAGTACTGTATGTACCATCATTCAGACCGATGGTGATATTATATATACATTGTAATTCAAGGATATTTCCTACAGGCAGCAGAGACAGACAGGATTCATAAGGAAATGTAAACAAATACATATAAAATATAAGTATTCACAATTACTGTATGTTAAAATCATTGCTAAATTTAAAAATTCATCATTCAATACAAGTTCTTCAGTACCTAGAGTCCTTCACATAGCATGCAACGGGATATTTTATGATTATTACAATTATTTTTTGCATTCAAATATGTACTAGATCTCTCACCAGGAAAAAAAAAAAAAAGAAGGAATGACAGACCCTAATCTAAGGAACTGACAACGTGGGACTGTTGTAACTTAGAAGAAATTATGAAGTACAAAGGATTGCTGAAGGAAACTATAAGAGAATCACATAGTTTTGCAGTAAATATCATCATCATTGTTCCATCAGAAATTATGGCACAGTGAGAGTAGGTGGGAACAACATGGCTTTAGATGTTTTGAATTTGAAGAACACTGCTGCAATTCATGTAAATTGGGCAGATTTACTTCTGCCTGTCTTTGGGGCCATTGAAATATTTTATTTCTTCTCCTCTGTCCATTCCCTCCTCTGGTTTAATCTCCTTTCATAAGGTGTTGCAACACTGTTCATACACAGGAAGCCCAGCTCATGACAGCTGCAAAACTGATAGCTCTTCCATGTTCCACCTGCTTTATACACGTGAAAACAACTCCCTTGCAAAAAGTACAGTCTAAAGTGAAACCGTGTGTATAAACATGTGCCCACACCAACAGGCAGGAACTGAGGTGTGACAGTTCACCTCAACTTCTTTTTTTTAATTGCTTGGCGAGGATATTGTGAATATTATAGTCACCTATCACAGAATCTATATATATACACCTTAGAAAACATGAAAAAAAGGAATGCGAATTTGTGAATCCTATTTCTAAATCTCTTTGGGTTTAGCCAGTGAAAGAAAAACCTTTTAATGAAGAGGCACATCCTATTCATAGTTCAATCTGTGTAAATCTAGCATAAAACCACTGCCTTAACAGAAACTAATAAGAATTTACTGAATCTGTCATAATCAGTTTTTATGCATTTTCCTGAAAAACCTTCCTACAGGTTCAAACTTCAGCTTCTAATTACAATTGAAAACTCCTGGAAAAAATGCTATAACTGAGCAGGAATAGCCCTCAGTATTCTTTACACAATCATTATAGTTACCATAAAGTTTGCATGATTCACGGACATAGGAAGAGCAAAACAATGGCAAACCTGCCTACATCTGTGGTGAACAGCAGGTGCAAAAGTCAGGCCCCCGCCTTTGAGCTCTCCTAGTATTGCAATTTAGTGCCTAGTTGTCATTCACCATCCCTTTATGTCACCTTCTTCCACTACAACTGCCAGGAAGCCCACAATACAGTTATGACCTAATAATATATTTCTGTCAAAAAACAAACAAACAAACTGGCTTCCATTTAACATGAAAGTTTAAATGTAAACTTCAGCCAATTAACATTTATCCTAAGTCTTATTTTTAAATTATATAAGGTCTAGAACTAAGGAATTAAAATGTTCTAACATGCTGTTAATATCTTTTGTTTGATAGAATTTACTTGAGATACTTTGAGGTGAAAAAGCACAAATTCACATACAAAGAGAATTATAATTTATATTTTTAGTATATTAAAACTTGAGAAGTTTTCTCATAGACACCAATGTGTGACACATTGTTTTCTCTACTTTTGCATCTGATCTCTCACAACCATAATCATCTAGGATTACCATTAAATGTGTACATGTTTTTAAAGGAGGCTAATCTTACTTCATTTTGAAGTAGATAGGGTTAGACATTAAAGTCTGCATGAATAGTCCATTTCCTATTAGGACTCATGCAAGCTACCTGTCCTCTGAGGCTCCAATTTTGCAGCTGTCATCTTTCCCAGCGTTTGGGCAATGAAGGAATCTTTTGTTCTACTGAAAAGTGGTGCATTGTTCCCTGCTCAGGTGCCCAGAACAAAACATATAAGGTAATACAATGAGCTTCTCTCCAGACCAGCTTAAGGGTCTTTTTTTCCTTCGTGGAAGATTTTTTGCTGAATGAAGCTTTCCTTGTGCAGGCTAAGAAAAATTGCAACTTTGTATTTAAGATCTTGTGATACATGATAAAGATTTAAAAATATTTCTCAATGGCATTAAGTGTCTAAGCCAAATCTAGTCTCTTTACAAACATAGCTATAACAGTAAACAGAATGGTTTTATTTTGCTTGAGCTATCCCCACACTTCGTTTATTTCAACAACAATATCCAGGTTATTTCCAGACATTTCCAAAACACTATTCTGCTGCTTTTATTTATTCTGGTTGCTAATCAGAAATCCCCACCCTGTGAGCTTCCCTTGGCTTGATCACCCTGAATTGCCAGAGGAAAGCTCTTCAGAATTATTTTTGCCTATTTCGTATACTTTTTTAATCTATCCCATTACAGAAAGGGGCTGCCTCTTCACCTCTAACTCACATTAAGTTCATAAAAACAAGAAGAATTACAAAGGCCAATCGATTGGCTGTGGAAGAAATTCCCTGCAGAACACATTGTCTGACTGATTTTTTTTTTTTTATTCTCAGATATATGTTCAGCTCTCTACAAGAAGATTTCACAAGTTAGGCAGAACCCTCCAGAAAGAGAAAGAGATTTCTCTACTCTGAGGAGCAACTTTCTTCATTCTCAAGGGAGAGAAAGTGTCACCCACTACAGGTGTAGTAGGTGAGTAAATGAGAGTTAGATCAAGGAGGTGAGAACCTGTAACTCATGCAAAAACTGACAGTGAGTCTGCATTAGCATTTTTGTTTGGATTGGGAATGCACTTTTGGTACAACTCTCCTACTATTCCTCAGTTAACATGCTTTGATTTGCATCACAGAGTTGTCTCAGACCAAACAAAATGGATCCTTTTAGATGAAACTAAACCAGGAGGTGTGCATCTTTTTAATGCCAACATTAACCTGCACCAGTGTGCTCCAGCCACTAATTGGCATGCAGACCAGGGGACTAGAGTAGAGCTAGTCTGAAATAAAACCTCCAAAACATGCACAGCATTGGTTCTGGGTCCTCAGAATCAATTGGTTTTCTTTCCAGATCTGTTTATACTCTATTTCGCTGCTTGTCAATATAAACATAGTGTGAGAGAAGCAGACAATAAATAGGCCTTACTAGATCAAGGGTGCTTGCTGGGCAGCAGAGGGTGTTGCAGAGCATTTGATGATACTGAAAAGGCCACCAAACTGGCTGAAGGAAAAACCCATCACCTGTCAAAAATACAGTTATCAGGAGAAGAGTTAAGGATAAGCCACCTTTCTTTCTATTCTATCTGGCTGTTGCTTTGTACTGAAAGAATTAGCTATTCTTGTTCTCATTTTAATAAAAACTGGCTCCTCTAAAGAAAACTCAGAGGCTTTTAAAATCAGGAACTCACTATAGCAAAGATCTATGCACACCCACGTCAAAGTCCTGCCTGACCATGGGTCTCATTGCACAAGCATCGCTCTGGGGTTCCTGTGCCAACCTGAAACATGTCTCAAAAGTCTAGGGACAGCTTCCATGCTGCAGGAATGAAGGCTGAAGGAACACAAAGCACACAAATGAGAGGTACACCTAGTATAAAGCAATTCAGATGTTCTGGAAGTATTCAGGCCAATCGCTTTTGCCAGAAGCCACATGAACTAGGAACAGCTTACGGTATGAAAGTGGCTTAAAGCTCTTTATCTCACTTACGCCCTACTGAGCTCCACCCATGCAGGTGTGTATGCTCTGAATTAAAGGGCATAGCATGCAAAAGCACTTGTGATATAAATTCTGGTTTAACACAAGCTATCAGTTGGGCTCCTAAATACAGTGAAATAAATCATGTTTCATGAATATATTCTGAATATAACATTAAGCTCTATCTTTATGGGGAGAATATTGTGAGGTGCTCTTAAAGGTTATTACATGCATTTCTTAGCTGCAGGCTGATCATAAGGTCCTGCTCATCACTGCTTTGCCCATTTTGTACCAGAAAATGGTACAATGCATGGTGTGTAAAGCTATCAGTTCAGAAAAGCAGTGTACTCATCTTGACCTCAATCACATGAAAAACAGAAGGGCAGGTACAGGTCATTAGGTAATTAAGCCCAGAGCTTACTGCTAGCAGCATTTAATATTTGATATACGTTCATCCTGACAAGACAGAGAGCCTATAAAATGTGGTTACCATGAATGCACCTTTGAAAGACACTTTCTGAATTTATGATAATTAACTTCATTTACCAGCAAATATAGATACAACTTATAAAACTTCCACAGTTCTGTGAAGCGATAAATGGTTCTTGCATCTGTTATATTGATAGAAATGCTTGGAAAGGCAGTAGTTACTCAAACCCTGCTAAGGAGTCCTCAGTGGTCCATTCCAATAACATACAGACTCAGTGAAGAACCTTCCTCTGTTACCCTACTGTTATCATGTAGTTACAGGTACAAGGGTTTTGCTTGTAGGATATCTCTTTTCCATCCTCTTGCTGTCCTTTTCCCAAAAACTGATTACCCGTGCAAACTACAACATATTTTTTCTCCTTGGCTGCTGTTGTTTCGCCCCAGCTTGCAAACTGCTTATTGTTGGATTTCCTCACTTTTGATGTCTGACCTGCAGTTGCTCAGAAGGTTTGCTATATCAATTAGCGGATTTACCTTTTGACTCATATAATAATAACATTAACTAAGCCTTCTAATTAATTCCCACATTACATATTTCAGATCATGAATTTAGTAAGGTTTATTAAAATATTGGAAATATAGAGCTGGCAAGATCAGTCACAATCACACATGGGAATGGTAAGTGGAAGAAAAATTCTCTTCCAGCTTTGAAAAAAGCCAATCATCTGCTAATAGAATTTAGGAGAAAACTTTCAGTAAACACAGGCTTTTCTGTAACCCTACCTAGTAGTGTTTCTTTTGTAATCCACCATCTGAATGGATGAAACGGCTCCTAATGGAAGAAGTGTCTTTCCTCTTTGTACTTGACTGTTACATATCCCCAAGGTGAAAAGCAGACTGGTTAGACTGTCACCTCTGGAGTACACTATTTTCACTACAAGTCTAGTGAGTAAGATGTGGAAAGATAAATTTGTCTTCTGCTGATTAGGAGCAGCAAACTTACATCTATGCTCAAAAGACCGCTGAACAAATGAAGTCTGTGATGTGAGGTATGAGAGAAGCAATTTTTTTTCTTGTAGTTTTGGCTGTCACAGAGTGCAGTTTCAGACTAGGTGAAATACAATCTAATGGCCACCAAAAGGGGCATCTCTGGTCCTCATTTCTGCCTCCACTTGTGTGCTCTAGCCCATTCTTTTGCTTTAATGACTGTGTAGCATCAGCTCAACCGACTGATCTGATAGAAAACTAAACAACTGAAAAAAAAAAAGATTGGTTTTCTGTCAGATCAGCAAACTGAACTAATTCATCCTATGAACATACGACTCCAATAAATTTGTTGATACAGACAGCAAACTTCAAAGTTTTGCACTTTTGAAACTGCTGTAAAGAGTGAGGTGGGAACATGTAACTAGCAATAAGGAAAAGATAGAAACATTCTGTTTGGAAGATTAGCAGATAATAAATAGACATTTGGGGATTCTTCAGGGTGTTTTTAGTGAAAAGTTACCAATACAATGGACTTACATTCTCAGTCTGCAAAGAAATGCAAATAAGACCTTCATTATGTTTCTATACTTGCTTAGATAATGAATTTCAGAATAAATAGTAAGGCAATATAACAAAATGTTTTTAAAACTGCTTGTACTTCAATCAGTGATGGTTACAGGAATTGCTCTTGTGATTTCCTAGGTTGCTTGTAACATATTTGAATATGTAAGGCAGTGTGGACTGCGATGTTTGAAAGAAAGCTCCGTTCATCAAACCCATTAATTATTCCAAGAAATTTAATAAGTGCTCCACAGAAAAGTAGCTGATGTAAATTTCAGCAAATTACCACAGTTTATTATTATGGAGAATGAGGGTGGATATGTCTTTATTTTTCATTAATATTTTGCATTACTCCTGTCTTTCAACACTTGAATTCTCCAAAACAGATTCAACACTATGCACTTGTAAAAGAGACACATTTCCAAACAAATTTTTCAGCTTGCTTTTTATCTCTTGACATGTTGAAATTATTTTTCAGTGCTGTACATTAGTTATTAGTCATTTTCATTAATATTTTTGGGGGAGGATTGAGACATTGCTTTAAATGTAACTCGCAATCAGAGAAACTGCTATATGCATGTGTAGCCCCAAAATAGTTTAGCTCTTGTTCTGCAAAGGTTTGAATTACCAACAAGAGACTAACTTTGTTCAGGTAGACACATGTATCAGCTTTCAATATGAAATCAAGTACAACAGCAATGATATGAGAAATACATAACACATACCAAATCTGTACTTGAATTATTTCTTTTGCAAGCATCTGCACATATTTGCCGCTAAATCATTGTTGAAAGACAGTTTTCCAAGGACAATTAGTACTCTTCAAGAACACTCTTTAGCAAAAGAACCAGAATTAGGGCATGTACTAGCCTAATTTTCTGATTTTAGCAACATACTTTTTAAGCCTACTGATTTTCCACATAGATTTATTCTTGTCCACTAACTGCTGCAAGTCCTCCCAATTCTGGTGCTCAGTAACAATTAAATGACACTGATGTCTGTGCAAACATTCAGCTATTTAGCTATTTCTCTGCAGGAGTCAAATACAGTGAAAAAGTTACTCCTGTGACAGTCTAGGCAACTGCATGACACAGGTTTGTATTTAAAAGGAAATAGCAAGAAATGCAAACAGATTAAATGGATTCTCTTTATAACACACAGTATGCTGGGAATTGGGCAGCAAGTGAGCCATAAAGTTTGCTCCATTACACACACTACCTAAACACATTTCCATTATGGCCTGTGATTTTTTTTCACCCTTCACACTGAAACTCAATTTGATGTGATGGAGATTTTAAGTACTCTGAAACTGTGTTTACGTTATCAGTTATTCCAATATAGTATTTATACAGTCACAATTTTAATAGCCTTACTGTTACCTCTATTCTCCATGATTTTTAACTCAAATCTTTTGTGCTTTGCAAGTACTTCTCCTAGTAACATCCTTTTGTGATTCATCCTTACAGCCTAACATGGCATTCAATGACATTTGACAAGATGGTTATCAAATACTTAAAGGTCAAGGCTAGGTACTTCAGAATATTAACTTCCACTAGAAAATATGCATGTTTTTAAAATCAAAGTACATTTGTTTTCAACTATTGTTTCCCTTTACTGAGGAAAAACATTTTAAAAGATACTTACTTATATTTAAGAACTATAACCCTAATTTCTACACAAGTTAGAACATCTGTCATAGTAGGAATATAATTCTACAAATAACCCCCTGGAGAGATAGTGACAACTTTAGCCTGCAATATTTGTGATTTTTGTCTATAAAGTTAAAACCATAGAAAACAGGGACATTGGAACTTCATTATGTATGCTGTGCAGGAATGCCACTTTTGTTAGACTATTCTTACATCCTTAGAAGCTTTCAGTTATAAAAAGATCAGGTAAGATAAATATTAGTATGACTTCAGTTTACAGAACAAAAATGTCACATTTCAGCCCAAGAAAGAAGTAAAAAGGAGAGAAAGGTTGGCTTCTGGCGGTTTGTATCCTGACCACATTTTCTAGCTTCACCTCTGATCATTTATGCTAAATCTGTAATTTGAGCATATTTCTGGTTAGACCCCTGGGCAAAAGCATGTTCCATTCATCTCTGGCATGGCCACATGAACATCATCCTTTATTTTGCAATCTTCAGGTGACACACTTTGGCCTTCTAGGCTAAAAGGCTCAGGAGCTTTCAGAGCTGTGTGCATCAATCTCTGTACCTTGAACTATAGGAGAAAGTCTTCGTAGGAAAAGCTACATTCGCATACCCAATACGGAGAGGACACAACATATGCAGACCATTAGTAACTTTCATTCATTTTACTAACAAACTGGGCTTTTAAATCACGTACAATCTTCTGGACTAACCATTCACCTTATTTGCTTCTTCAACTTGCACAAGCAATCGCTTTTCTATGAGAAGCGGCTTACAAGAAAGGGAAATACTACTGAAATGCTTATAATTTGGCTAAGCTTTAGTATTTCAGACCACCTTGCAGGCTGTCTTCCTTTGAAGAGAAATATATGTAAATCTATTGAAGATTTACAATCGTCAGTGGAAGAGTTTTGAGCTTAACAAGTTTTTCTGTAACCCTATCAACTTGTAATTTGCCTGCATTTCAAATGTTGGCAGGTAAATTTAGCACATCTCAACAGTTTTGCACTGCCAGGGCTTTAGTTTAAGCTGCTGTATTTTCTAACTGGCTAACCATCCTTCTTTGATCCCTGTGAGGCCCTGTCAGGTGGAAGTTCTCTTAAATCCTTGAGTTTCGTTGGGTTCTGTTTGGCTTTACAATAACATCCTCAGTAACTGTGCACACCCATCCCCTACTGGGGTTTTTTTTCAGAGAAATACCTGGAGACTCAAAGGTCAAATGGGTGTAGGTAAAGCATACCTCTACTATGTAATTTAACACTTGCCATAAAGAAAATGTTAAGCTTTCTTGCAAAATACAAAGTTGTAAAAATAGCCTTCACTCACAAACGCTCCAAAAAATAGCATCGCTTTTATTACTGTAGTAATAATACAAAGAAGCTTTGCTTTATTTTTCTAAGCTCAGGAAAGTCTACCAGAGGAATCAGCTAGAGTAACCCATTATACTGATTTGGGGATTTTTCAGCTTAAGATCTCTTACTCCATTTTTTGTGCAATAAATCTGCAGATGCAGGACAGCATCAAAGAGTTTATTTATTAACTTTAAGATTACAGTTTACAATCCACTGTATTATTGCCATTGGAAACTAATTTTACCCCCAAGTTGAAGGAAGCTTTCTCATTCTCTCTGGGCTTTGGTGATATTTTTACACATACTATTGCCACATGGATAAGTATTTTTAGCCAGATGTCTGCAGTATATTTCTGTTTACCTGGAGATCTTTGCATAGTGTTTCATTTTGTAGTGTCAAAGTGCTTTAATGTTTTCTCACTTTTCCATTAACCTTCTCCAAGCTTGCACAATTCATTGAACAACAATAAATAGTAACAGATTCATACAGGACAGAAAAGAGATAGCAGTGTCATCTCCAATTCATTTGAAGATGTTTCTCCACATTTCTGCTTTCAAAAGATATGGCCACACTAGATCAAACCAGAGGAACTATCTAATCCACTTTCCTCTCAAAGTGACAACAGCTGCTTAACAAGAATATAAAAGAGTGGATACTTATAGAATAAATTGTGCAGACAAAATTTCCTCACCATGCCCATGAATATGTATTGAAATCTACCTGGAGAAGTCTCTGGTTTACAAATTACCAAATACTTCAGATTTAGAATAACAAACAATCCTTTTTCCAGCATCGCAGAGATTAGCTTTCATTTGAATCAATGGTTCTATCACCAAACTCAAATATAAAATAAAATTACTGTCTGACACATAATTTTTGATCACTCTAGTTACAAAAGTATCTAATTAAGTGAAGATCACCTGTTACTTCAAATTCCACCTTTCATTCTAAATTCCCACATTACAAATACAAAAGCAGCCATGGATTTGAAATAATTCTCCAGAGATCTATGAACAATCCAAATATTTTTCATCTCTTCTCAAATAACATGCCCATGAGAAGTATTTAGTTGTTCTTTAGCAGATTTTTAATTATGCAAGACAATATTTATGTAGAAAATTGAGTCCTTCTGTGATTGAATTTTCCCGTGAGACTTGGCTGAGGAGTGTATTGGGTCTGGCTAGGATGAAGTTAATTTTCTTCATAGTAGCCAATATGGTGCTATGTTTGTACTGATTATTGCCTACCACCCAGGATGTATTCTGATCATTCTGATCTCTATCAGTTTCAGTTTGCAGGGTGAGGTTTATAAAGTAGTATTTACAACGAAGACATCATCATGGGAGTAGCTACAAAAATACTACTTCACAAGCACTGTTCATGACTGAGCACAGTTCAATTAACTTATTCTGACCTCTGATGAAGATGCTGCATAAAAGGCAGTGGGAGATAATGCTGCTATCCTTGTGAGCCTGAGCTTTCATGCATTGGCAATGGATATTGGCATATGGTCGAAAGTACCAAAAAAACCCCAAATGGCAATGTTAATGCTGCAATAAAAAAGAAAAGCAGCCTTTTCTTTTATCAGCTAATGGTATTTCTACAGACTTCACATTATAACTTTGTTTTCCTGTCTCAAAGAAACATTCACGAACATAAACATACAAGAAGAGGCTCCAAAGCTAATTGACTACATTCAGAGCTGAAATCTAATTCTCATTCAAGCAAATTTACTCTGCGTTTTCCCTGTTCCTAAACCTCATGGACATTTTTGCTAATGTTCCCTGCCTAGTTCTGTTCAAAGTACTGATTTTTATATGCAACGTTTAACTTCCCTTTCATTTCCTTTGGTTTGCAAATTTGTACATATAATTTTAAATAAACCTGCCTCCGTATTTCACTTACCAAAATCCATGGGAGCTTCCACAGAAAAAGGTGAAGGTGAATTGTGATGATTCCATTTCCTGGGCTGATTTTTTTTTCACCAGGAAATGACTAGGGCTTATACAACCTAACAAAAGACAGGTAATAACTGTTATTCCCACTCAAAAGGAATGCCACTTGTATGTCATGAACCTAGTCACAAGGTTTACCTTAATTTCCTTTGTTAGTAAAATGATTCATGCTGCTCTGTTATTCTGCTGGTATTTACATATACTTTTCACACACTTAAATGACCATAGTCTCTCTAATAATTGCAGATTAGAAACTGTTTTGCAAGCTAAGGCTTTAACTGCTCCCTGCCCTTGCCCAGCCGCAGAGGCAGCCAGTCGGGGAGCTGGAGGCCATATTGGTGACAGTAACACAGAAGAAAGGCAAGTGAGCTTCATACCTGCACACAGCTCTCCTTCTTTAGGTTACCGAGGAGCTGGAGCCAGCCGTGGTACCACAAGCACTGCCAGGGCCCAGCGCCAGCCAGCTGCTGCCTCAGGGACAGGGAGCTGGGGCCCATCATGGTACCCAGCTGGCTGGGCAGGGCCTCACAGACCAGGCCCGTCCTGCTGCCCCAGACAGGAGCAGGGGCCCATCATGGTACCCAGCTGGCTGGGCAGGGCCTCACAGACCAGGCCCGTCCTGCTGCCCCAGACAGGAGCAGGGCGGCTGGTGGTAGCCCCAGCCCTGGGCATCGGGCACCTCAGGCCAAGGCCAGGCCGGCATGTCGGCCCACAGGTGGGCCCGACTCAGCAGGGCCCATGGCTGGGCAGGGCAGGGCTGTGGGGAGCTGGAGACAGGGCCCCGACAAAACAGAGGTGCTGGAGATGTGTTTCTTCACCAAATCCAAATGGCAAAGAAAATTTTCATGGTACAAAATTGCAAATCATAGGATGAAATCCTCAGAAGAGAAGCAGGACAGCCCAGGCCAGTGGGTATACGCACATTGCCACTCAGTCCTCAGTGTGGAGGTTGCCTCTACAGCCTCAATACAGAAGGACAGCAAGTGACATTAAATCAGTGGCATGCCATTCAGTTTTAAAAAGAGTATGGAGGCTGTGTAAACTCAGTAAACACTGTGTTTAACAGAAGAATAAAATAGAACTATACTTTGTCTGTCTTCAAACAAGCATCATTTGTACTGTCTCTATCCCATAGTGTATATTCGACCCAGTTTCCTTTTACCAGAGACTGAGCAGTTTCCTCAAAGGTTCTTTGTCTTTTGCAGATCATACATGTAAATAAAACTGAATCCCAAGTAACAAAAAAAGTTGTGTGGTGGCAGCAATTAATATTTTTAATTAAAGAAATAGATTTTAAAATATCTCAGTAAAGAGCTCAATTATTACAAAGATATCATTAACACAGCAGGAGTTCTAGAAGCTGCTTAGAGATTTTTCACAAGCTGTCAGTTACCCGTCATAAAAAAGTGCTGCAATTCTCTACATGTCCTCCAGGTGTAGCATTTTCACAGTTCATAAGCAGTATCTGACTGTGCCTGGTCATACCCTAAGCACGAAACTACACATAGTTCAAGCTCCGTACTAACTTGCACCCAAACAGTTCCAGTGACTTCAAAAGATTTGTACGGGGTTTGTTTCAACATGGAATCTGGCCCTGCATCTATAAACAAACCACTAATTTCAGGCCAATTATGCTAGAGACAAATTTAACCAAAGCCTGTTTGTTTGGTGTCTTTTTTAACTTCAGAAAAATGATCTATCAAAGCAACCCCATCAAAGGACATTCATAGAATTTATGCTACTCTTGTGAATACATTAGTGGTTCTTAATTCTGAAAAGTAATACTATAGTGGCTTTTCTGATAATTTATTTAATACTGGTTTGCAAATGTACAGCATATTCTCTCTGAGAGCCTCAAAATTCTTCCTTATTTTTCAGATCTTCGTTGTACAATATCTTTGGAGCCTGAGGAACAGAATAACCTAGTTTTACAGAGAGAGGAAGTGAAGCATATAGGTCAAGGAACATATATTTGTCAGGTGTCCTCTAATTCCGTGTCACTAGGTGTTTGGATAGCCAAATGAGACCCTTGCATACTCTTCTGTTCCAGTAATTTGATATGTATACACAGAGCACTTCGTTAAATCAGACCTAATAGTACCAACACACACTTTTTAACATGCATTGTTTCCACTTGGGCAGGGGGGGGCGTAGAGGGGTAACCCTCTATTTTTTCCATTGAAACTCTAGATGGGAAAATATAAGCACTCTGACAGCTGTAAACTTATTTTTCTTAATTAATTTCATGGTTCGCCATGGTGCAAAAACAACAGTTGAAAAACTGTGTAGTAACAAAAACTCAAGCAATAAGATATGGACCTTTCTAAGGGCTAATACTGGCTTCATTTTTTGTCAGTTATTAGTAATGACAACCATTAAGAACAGGGTTATATTTTTTTATATTGGTCAGTAAAATTAATAATAACAATTTTTAAAAATCCCCCTATATACTGTTGAAAGATCCTCAGGAATACATTACTCCTAGCCCATGCATATTATGAACCAGACCTTGAGAGAATGTTTCTGTGGCGTTTTATGCTAAAATATAATTTCACAGGTGAGGTGAGTTCTTTCCCACATACCAGCATTCAGATTTCTCAGTTTCCCTGTTGAGTTTGAAACCTTTTTCAAATCAAACCAACATTCACTCTTTGTACAGTCAGAATGATCCTTTTATCCCAGGAAATGTCATGTGTAATTTTTATATTTGTCCATGAATATAACAAAGGACTGATAATCCTAATATAATCACCGATGGAACAAAGCTGGATCATAACTGAATTGATGAAATATCCTTGGAGAAATTCTCTTTAAGTGACATTCAGATTCATATAACAGAGACTAACCAGAGCTTGCCTATGGACTCCCCTGTGTGGCTCTGGAGAGTGCTATGTAAGCATATATATTCACCCTCCCACACATATTTGACTGATCATGCCAAAGAACAATCATAATTTAATCCCTGAGAAAGAAACATTGACTTACAAAATTATAATGGAGTAATTTTATGACTTTTCCATTGTAATATTATAGTTGTGTTATAGTTGTAATATTGTAGCACAAAACCAGATATTGTTCTGGGAGAGTCCAGTTAGAGCTTGGGAATTGCTCTGTTTAAACATAAGGTACAGAAAGTTTTATGCTTTGGGTAAGTCTGGTTTGGTTTGTTTTCTTTTTTTTTTTTAAGTGGGATGAAATCCAAGAAGCTTGACAAATTTACTTTGGTTTAGGCATTATTACATCTTTTGAGAGACCTTTTAAAATGAGAGTTTTTAATTTTTACCACCTAATATATGCACTACTCAGTATGTCTCCTTTGCATTCTTTCTATGTTCATAGAAAATATTGATTTGACTACAAGAGACAATTTACTGGAAAAGTGACATCATGAAATAGAAATGAAATGTGATGTGTGTATATCAGTGAAGTCATGGTGGTGTTAATGAACCACCATCACAATTCCTAACTGTAATACTATTATTTAACTCATACAGCCAGAACTGAGGTATTTCTCTAGAACAGAAAATGTATCATAATCTGATTCATAACAGTGAGAATTACTGAGAATAATTCATCTCAGTAGTTTCCCTGAGAATCATATTTTTATTAACCTTGTGATTAAGAAATTTGTTTTTACCTCCTTCAGCAGAGATGTTAGTTTTTCACAGTGAGGAAGGTTTATTTCAATTCCAAGCATGTAATTGGCAGGATGAGGAATGGGAAGAGGGGAGGGAAGGGGGAAGGAGAGACACATGACATTTTAATGAGCAACTGTACAGTAGCTTTTCCTAAGCATAAAACTGTGACTTTCCTGAATCATTTCCTGTGACTTCTGAAATAAAGGTATAAATAACAGAAATTAACTAAGAGACCTTTCATCTTTTTGTTTGCATACTTTTGAATTAGGATTTTTTTGTGCGTGTGATTTTTACTTTAATTTTGTGGTTTACCTCCTTTCCCCTTGGGCCTGTTCTGTGAATGGTTGTAAAGGAAAATAAGTCAGCCAAATTTTCTATTCTTTTAACATGAAAAATGGCCCTGTGCTGTGCAGAAACTCTTGAGAGTAGAAAGTAGAGCCATCTGTGAAAAGAAAAGGGCTGTGTTTCAAACCAGTTTATCTGATAAAGGAAAGAGGGGGCAGCTAATAGTCAGAAAGCCATTCCCCATCAAGGAACAACAGGTTCCCTAAACAAGATACAGGCAGCTCTGCAGCTTAACCTTAAAATAGTTGGGAAACAAAGGAGGTGTTTCAAGGGCCCTGATAGTATTATCGATTCGCGATGGTTGTTATTTTGTACTTACTTAACAGCAGTTCCTGTGATCTATAATAAACAAGCCAACCAGAGCTAACAGTCGTTGTATAAAATAGAGTTCTGATAACTCATCAAAACAGAAAAGCCAGCTTTGGAAAGCAGCAAAGAGTCTTTGTTAGCCAAAACACATGATAACTAGAGCATAGATCTGTTTGGGTTGGGAATGTATTGAGCACTGAAGTAAGCTAAACTTCAGAATAAACATACAGATCCACATTCTTCTTCCAGGCTGAATCTTTACTTACATGCTGGGGCATGCTGCTGTTCATCCTGGAGCTATGATTCCACAAATGTCCAGGTCAGGCACTGTTTAGAGTATACTGCAGCTCCTGTCTGGGAGCATACTCGTGTTTTCTTTCATTAAATTCAGAAAGCAGGTAGTGTATCTCATCTGAAGTTAAGATGTGACCACTTTTCACGTAAAAAAAATATACTAAGTTCTCAGAACTTACAACAGATTAATTTCTAGTGGAAGAGGATTCACAACTGTAGCTAATTGTATATAATTAATACTTTTATTGCCTGTTGTTCACAGCTAAACCTGAAAACAAAACAAAAAATCCACAATTTTCTCCAATTTTCAATTCCATTTATATCACTATATGCAAAAAATTTTACTGGAGGAGAGCATTGAATGAACACATTTTCATTTGGTTTTTAAAACAGATGGAAAGAAAGTGTTAGCTTTGGTTTTCAAGAGCATTCACACTAGCCTATACAACATATATAGAAGTTCTATTCAACCAATCATACTTTGATTTTAGTGACCATTTATTCTCATCATAATGTAAATATTCATGCTTCTAATGAATTAATTTCACACATAGAGAGTATCACTGGCTTGAATATAGTATGCTAATTAAAATATCAAGTGAAATATGATGGATATATGAAATAACAGTGACTGGGTCAAGAAAGCAGTTAAACGCTGTCTCTGAGTGGTACTGGTTTCTAAACAGGTTTATTATACTGCAACTAGAAAAGTATCAGTTTTACTTAACAAAATCAGTTTTACTTAAACTGGTACACCTGCTGTTTTGAGACAGGGTCTAGTGTTTTTCTTCAATGATTTCAGGCTTAATAAGCTGTCTTTTTCTTAATGACCTTAGGAAACTCTACCAAGAACCAGCAGTTCCACATTATAACATCTCTGGTTTACTTAAAGCCTAAACACTGTGCAGATAGCTGCAGTAATGGCTATCTCAGCTGACCTACCAGTAACCTCTGTTTTGACCTGTAGGAATCACACTCTCTCTAGAGGGCAAGAAGTTATTTCAATTATGGGGCTTACTGATTCATCCATTCAATGGAAAAGTTTTAGGTAGAAAACATTTCCAAGTCTTGTATGGGTTTTTACAAGCTCAGTTTCTCTGAAGATTTCATTATGACACTAGAGCAATCTTGATTACCTTTCCCTCAGAAAAAAGATAGCAAAATTAATGTAATAATTCAAGCCATCTAACTTGAAATTTGATTTTTTCAACTGTCAGAAGTAGAGGGGAATACAACTGCAATGTTTGTCGTATTTGCCCACAGAGCCCTACTAGTTGACCAGCTCAGGAAATCCTGTATCCTGCCATTTGCACCACTATTTGCAGTATTGATTGTCACTATATTATTAAAGACCATATAAATATCTTTTTACAAAAGGCAGCAGGTTCCTTACTGTGTCAAGAAGAACGTTCCCATTTACTGCAGTGTCCTTTTAATCAAAACCAATCCATAGCCAACCAAGATCAACAATGTTATTAAGGTAAATATAACATATTAATTTACCTTAACAGGTAAGGGTACTAAAGGTACCAAAAAGTTATTACAGCATTTAGTTCCTAATGTTTCCAAAAGCAGTTATATTCCTAAGTACATTTATGGATCTGGCACCATTCGTTTTTCAGGACGATGACAAAGTCTGACTAAAACTGATTTTAAACCCCACTTACACAGTTGCTGATACTGGATAGATCATAGTGGGGCAAAAATGGGGAGGGGACTTTTTTCAAAGATTTATTTGGAGCACAGTGCATCTGGCCCCTAAGAATTTGGCCTCTGAGGCTCAAAGGGGCAATATATTTACTAAACATGTTTAAGACAGTAGCACTCTTTCAGAGCATACAGTAGAATATGCTGTTTCTATATGCCTGAATAGTCTACATGAAAAAATGTAGATGTTCTGTGAAACTGAGATAAGAAAAGAATTTGACCCATAATTACAGACAGTTATCGATTTTTATATTGGAACACTTTGGAGAGCAGAGCATGGTATAACTCTAGCTGAAACTGAGTTCTATTGCAGTATAACAAACACATACTACTATCATGTCTTGTCAATACAAAACATATCTTTAGCGAATAATTTCTTACTCATTTAACTAAAATCTTATAAAATACATACTAAAAAATCAGTCATCATAAGAAACAATGCCAGTAAATTTTGCATTACATCTCTTGACATCTAACAAAGCAATCATTTTGGAAAATATGTTTTGCAAGGCAGAAATTAGTATATTAATCCCCTATTTTGGGGGTAAATATGCCTGCTCTTGGGATAATTAAAAAAGAAGTAGGCCCCTTAAAAAGGTACATTTTTAAGAAATAAATTAAAGCTCATCAATAGTTACTTAATAAGTGTTATGATGGTATCTGGGAAAAATAGGATTCCTCTGTGGTTTTCCTTTCATGGCATTATTCATTTGGCAATAGGAAGGAAGCAGCAGTTGAATATTAGGCATGTCAGCAGTTAGTGCACAAGCACCTCTCTTTGTTTACCTGTATTTTCTACTTCTCAGTTCTTGAAGCTACAACTTCACTTTAAATTTATTTCATTTTTACCTACTAAAACCATCAGAACCTAGTCCTATTAGCAGTTCTAAATTAAGTCTGTTACTATGGAAGGAATCTATATATAGTTTTGATTACTTGGCTATTGAATGTGTTTAAAAAATAAGACATTAAACAGGCAACATAGCTCAGGGGATTAAAAAAAAATATTATTTTCAGGTCAGAATCTGTTTCTCCTGAATGAACACTGGCTGTCAATAATGTTGGCGTGGGGAGAGATGGGAAGTAAGTACCGGATGCAAATTGGAAATTATTACATAGGTGTAAGAAGAAATAATTGGGGAAGCTATTTGTGCTTATCCAACTCAATCAGAGAGTAAAGTGCAATTTTTTTCTGTATTTTTTTCTAAACTTAATGTTTAGAAAAAAATATACTATATATAATGTATATTATAATAATAAAACTAAATAATAATAATAATAAATGTACTATATACTTAATAATACTATAATAATAGTATTAATAATAATACTAAATTTACTATATAAATAATAATAATACTACTAAATGTACTATATATAATAATGTGGTTTCTAGTATTGAATTTAAGTTATTTTATACTGAAGGGCATATTCTGCATATCAAGGTTAAGGCATTTTTTACATGTTTAATCATCGGCATTTAATACTTGTGATATTGGAGTACACCCTACTGTTTAACAGCTCTAAGTGTCTACCTACTCACAGTAAGAGTAATATCAGAGCTTATCTCTGATATCCATGGAATTATTCTGGTACTATAACTGATGAAACCAAAATCTCGAGCACTTGGCCATGTGTGGTGCCTATGTTACCTGCTCCCTTTAGTATATGTAGAGGAGGTGGCAGGATGCAGAAATAGGGGTGCTGCCCAGGAGGGAAGGTGGGGCAGAGGCTGTAAAACTGCTGGTTTCTGGCAGCAGTTCTGTGCCTCTGCCACAACAGCTGCATTTTAAAGTACCCTTGGACCCTGCTGAGTTTCAGTACCAAGGCCGAGCTGCGCGTGCTTCTTTGCTTCAAGGCCCTGTATACTTACTACTCATCCTTCAACATAGATACTTCATTTGCTATTAATTAAAAAGTGGCATTTCCTACTCATGTGTAGCGCACACTTTTAGCATGTGATGAAGACTTCTCATTCCTTTATATTCCTAGTTGGGACCACTCAAACACTATGCAAGACTACTATCTAACATATGTAATTTTAAAAGAAGTTAATTCCTTTTGCACCAAAAACATGCTGGGTGACAAAAAACTAGGACGATTAGTCAACTTCATCCTTACCCCAAAAGTAAAGAACTAGCACATTCATTAACCAGTACCAAATGAACAGCTTGTCTTTTCTGTAGCAAACTGAGCAAATAGTCTTGCTTTTATTAATAGAACATGACATGGTAGCACTTTCTTCTCTCGATTTCTTCAGCACTGTGATTATTAGGATAATTGATTTATGCAGGAGATGTTTTGTACATGGACACAGCGGGTTTAGCTTTTAGTCATAAATCAAGCCTGAGATTGTTTTTCTCTTTTTCGAGGATTCAAAGGGATTTAGGGGACCTTTTTTATTGCTTCAAAAGGAGTAGACCATCACTAAAGTGACCTTGACTTGTGTCCTTCTTGCCATTACCTTGACTCATTATTTATGTGATCAAATCTCCCGTATTTCGCACTCTGTGCTTCAACTTTTTCTCAGTGCCTTCAGCAATAAGTGTAATCAACAGTCTTTGGAAAGCATTTAATAGAAAACACATTTTAGGACAATCAAATCTTTAAGTCTGTCTTTCCCCAAATTTCTGCAGACCCTAGGCAATTCCAGATAATCTTGAGGAAGTATCATTTTATGTTCATTTGTTCTCAAGTCAGCAACTACAGCATGCTTTTCTTCTCTCTCCAGAGAGTCTTTTTGGAAATTTTATTCCTTTGGTATCTGTGCTTCTGGTCCTGTTTCCAGCTGGGACCTAAGCATGGTCCATGCTTTAACACGTTCTGTTTTGTAAGAGGTGTCTGTCTACCACTATCACATTGCTCCATCAAGATAACAAGAAATTTGTCCCAGTTTATTATCACACCACAGAGTCTCTGTATCACACTTCCCAAACCACAAAATTCTTAGATATCAGTTTAATTAATAAATTGGCTTTGGAGACTTTCACTGTGCCAACCTCATGTATCACAAAGCATGTGAAATTATTTAGGTGCCTTGTTACATGTGTCTGTAGACAACATGTTTTGTTGTCTACAGAAATAAAATTTAGAAAGTAGCTCACCTAGTAAAACAATTTATTACTTTGATTTTTTTCATCCTTTCAGACAAAAAATACTGTAGTATATATGGTTTAGTTTTTCCTAAGATAAAAGTTTTGGATTTAATATCTCTTCTCCTAATGGTTCACCAGCAACAGCTTATGCGGTCTTACTTCCATAGGAATTCTTTGGCTAACATACCATAACATTTGTAATTTGAATAGAAAATCAATGCCAATACATGTGGTATTTCATTCAGTAAATGTGACATTCCAGAATGTGAATGTGAACAATATGGGTAAATTCCTGCTTTGAAGTCAGTGGTAATTTCCAATAGACCTAAGCAGAGGCCACATTTCACCCTCGATGAGTTCTACAATCTGTCTCTAAACATGGCTGTAAAATCTGAAAGTAAATAATTGACAAGCCAGGTTAAGGTAGAATGACTTGACAAGTGTGAAAGTCATTAGAAATTCATATATCTGTCTGAATGTTTCCAGTGAATTTGTGTTTCATCATTGATTGACATTTAAACTGAATTAAAACAAATGGGAGCTCAACCATTACAGGAAAACAGAGAAGCCATGTGGAGAGAGCATATATAATTTAATGGTCTGCAAAAAAATATTCTCACCCTTTTAAGCAGTAGAGAATCCAGTCCTCAGTCAAGGTTACTCCCTCCCATGCAGATTTTCTGCTGTTTAATAAATGAGTATATCATAAATTCTAAAAAACCCAAGATGTTAATAGACTCTTCCTCATTCTCTTCCTACTTGTCTCCCTCCCTCCCCAACTCTGACCCTCCTCCTCCCTTCCAACGTGACTTCTTTAATGTCTATGAGCAGTATAGATCACACTTTTTTTTTTTCCCTGTAGGAGGGGAATTAACGTAGCCTCTCTCTCTTCTGCCTGGTAACCTATTTTCATGAAAATTCATAGATCTTTTACATCTCTATCCCACTGTCAAATTTGCTCTGCAAACGGATTTTTCTGTTTGAAAGATATTAGGATCTTCCAATACACTCAATGGTATTTACCCACAAATGCATACATATATTATGTTTGCAGTCATCTACATAGCAAAGCAAGCTGAAGAACAAATTGGATGATATTTTAATTTTTTTATGTCATTTTATGTGGATATGTAAATCTCATTGAAGTGCCACAAAGAACTCCCAAGCTTCTTTCTTGCTTGTATAACAAAACGGCTGCCAAGAATAATCTGAAGTGATCAACCACAAAAACCACTAGTTAGAAATTAACAGCGTAAAGTTAAATAACTTGGGCCTCTGCCTTCAGAACTGACAATACAAGAACATGGATGCTTACTCTATGCAGGCTGAAAAACTAACACTGAAAACTTACTGTATCGCATTCTACATGTATGCCACAGATTCATAATCAAAATTAGTGTCTGCTTCCCCCTTCTCATAGCTTTTTCTTCTATATTTTCCTTCAGATGTTTGAGTGTTTACACTCTACCAGCAGAGATCCTTCAGAAAATTCACCACTGAGCTTTATACAACACCAATGATGTAAATTAAGGTGTAACAGTAACATAAGGTGATATTGAGGCACTCTAGCATCATTTGAACTCAGAACAACTGGACAGTTCATTCTTGGAAAACAAGTTTGAAAGTATGATTATGAGCTTTGAAATTCACAACCGATTCCATGTTTATAGTAATGTGAGAGTTTTCTGTGCTCATTCACCAGATGCTTTTAGCTGTGCATACACAGCAAATACTATAATTAAAAGTTAAATACACAATTTCAGTTTTTTACAAGGACTGCAGGTGGATGGTTTCCATTCTTGAAAACTGTCATATCTCTGTGAGGAAACAAAAGTATGTTACTGAATGGCAGAACTGGGGCTGATATTAGTAGCATAAATTATACCTACACACATTACTTATCATATATAAATATCAGATATCTCATAGGTAAAGTATGTGTGTGTGTGTGCATATGTGTGTGTTATAGTCTAAGTTAAATATCTGCTTGTTTGGGGAAATTAAATGCTATATAATTTCCAAGTATTTGGTAACAAAATCAACGTGTTTTATAATTGCAAGTACATTGAATATATCTAGCTGTAGGAAATTTATAAGCAGAAACTGATCACTGATTGAAAGTTATTTGCTTAGCTTTGAGGATTACTATAAAAACTTAAAACTGGAGGCAGACTCCCACGCCACAGAAATCAATGGAAAAATATTGTTTTCATTTGAGTCAAAAATTCATCCTGCTTTAGAGAAATGTCAATATTTAAGGACATAAAGGACTGAAACTAATTGGACTAAGGACTACTGGACTGAAATGTATTTCCTATTTTCTGAAATATAAGATTTAAAAGATATAAGAACCAGAAACTTATTACAACACATTATTCAAATGTGCACAAATAAAAACATTGTATTTCAAAATACATTTCAAAGTTTTCTGTATTCTGCCATCTTGGCTATTTGGAAGTTTATTTAAAAGTTTAGGACAAAGTCAAAAGCAAATTCTATAGATCTGGGGTCTATTTAGCTGCTTGCTGGAGTCTCATTGTAGGGCAAATATGCTCCAGGTGCTTCTGTTCTGTTCTCTGTCTACTCTCTGTTCCCAGAATGTGACTGAAGTGAGTAACAGCATTTAAAGTCTTTAACCTTTAGACAGTCCTAAAAGCATTCCACATCCTCCTGAACATCACATAAGCCAATGTGGTGTTATATGCACTGGACCCACAGCCACATCTGATTTCCAGCACGCAAACCCTTACTTGGAGGCTTTGATAGACTGTTAGAAATGACAAGGAAAACAATATAAATGCTGCACATAGATTAGCAGATCATTATTAGTCCTTTGCACACTAAAAGCTGAAACTTCCTTGATCCTAGACTATAAAAAGCCTTCTGAAGCGTTTTGAGCTTCTCTTTGATTCTTGGCCCAAGCTTTAATTTTCTCACAGTGCTGAAGCTCTGGGTTTCATTAGGGATATCATCTCAAATTCCTTTGTGCCTCTACTTGTTTGGAAGTGTTACTTCCACCCTCATCTATGCATACTTCTCCACCTGTGTCAAAAGTTAATTGATGGTATCAAAATGCTTCAAACGATGTGCATTTAATGAGCATTGTTTATTTTTTGCATCTAATACAATTTGGTTTTATCATTCCCCTGTAATATAAAAAATTCTTATCATCTATCTCAAAGCAATGGATTTGTTATCATGTTGTTCTCAATGTCTTTCCAAGTATTTATATTTTGTTGCATTTTCAGCTAGTTCATTTCTTGCTGGAAGGTTATCTTCAACTAAATATTACTTCTGATTTATGTTGAATGCGAACTCCTTTTGTGCAACCAAAACCAGGAAGACTTGTACCCTGCAAATGTGCACCTGTTACTTCAAAATATTATGTATTATACTATTAGCACATTTAAATCAATGTGAATAAATACTTTCAGAAAAAGTCTGATTTGCAAACTATTATTTAGCTATTTCTTATAACCATGTGATAAGCGTATAATAACACTACTGTATATTAAGGGAAGGTAAAAGGTGGCCAAACACCAGAAATTCAAATTCTTAAAGCTACTTCATATTACTAGTAAAATGATTATGCAAATCCTTTGATTTTGGTTGGCTTCTGCTCATCAGAACATCTATATGTCTATTAATTGACAGATTTCTGGAAGTTCAGTTTCTGACTCATTCTACTACTTACCACCTCACCTAATCCTAGATATTAATTAAAATATAAATTACTTTTAGTGGTGGAAAGTACTAAGCATCTTTCCAAGATCTAGAAAGAGTCAGGAGGGGAGGGAAAGAAAAAGACAAGAACACTAGAGTCAACAGCAATAGCAAGGAGGAGAAAAGGCCATTTTGATGCCAAATTTGATTTTGAATGCCAAAACCAGACAGAAAAGAAGAATTTATAATGATCAGAACAACAAGATAAGAAAATGAAAAGTTCATTGTAATGATAATAATAATTAAATTATCACTCGTTTGAGATAACTGTACTATGGATCTAAGAACTTATTTCAGTGAAATTTAGCCTTAGAAACATTTTTTACTTTATACTAAAAAAGTTTCTTGAATTCTTTGGCTGCAAAGCTCCATAACTGGTTCAAATGTACTGGTTGCTATGATCAGGACTGAGCATATGTAATAGAAAAAAACAGGATTATTTTTTATAGTCTACTAGCGTCATAAAAGTGCATCTGAAGTATTGCTCACTGTTAGGTTTGGATTTGAAGCTACTTTATATCTTTTGTCAGACTTTCATTTGTCTTTCTCAGGATGAACTGTTTGAGGAAGATTTCAGCTACAACAGCACAGCCTTTTCTGAGAATGAGATTTTGACACTTATAAGTCTTAAAAATTCTTGCACTGAGAAGCTCCGTGCTTGTATCTTCCAGAGCAGAAATCTAAAAATTGTTTAAGCAGCGGCCCTGATCTGAGATGCACTATTTTCTGTCTCTGAAAAATTCACTTTATAGCTGTTGAATTATAAGCCTTTCAAAGATTTCTGTGTGCACATGGTCGGTCAAGGTTTCCATGATTCCACCTGTGCTGAGCATACTGTTGCCCAAAAATGCAAGGACAAAATAGGACTTCTTTATGATTTCTCCAGCTAATTGCTAAATTATGTGACACAGGACCCTGGAGCTGAAAGCAACATGTCGGTTTCTCCTACCCTCAAGTACCTTCCAGCTGGCTCTCACACAATGCAAAAGAAGAGGAAACTATCTATTTTGAATGCAGAAGAGTGACAAGCGTGGAGAGGCAGGTTGCAAGTTCGAGAGTATTTGCAGAAAAAAAACTGAGGAAGGAGTTGCAGAGTTAGGGAAATACAGGGGCTATGAAGGGGCTATAGAAAACACAAATACCTGGAGTTCAGAAAGACGCAGAGGAGCCAGCGGGCTGGGAAAGACACATACAGAGGAGGAACATGGGGAAAAACTAATTTCTTCTAGAAATGGTTAGAAAGTGCGAACTAAAAGAGGCGGGATTTCAGGAAAAGAAAGAGCATTGATGAAGTCAAATCCACTCAGTTTTTATATGATGCAGTCACATACCCAATGAGGGATCTCAATGAGACATCTAATATTTGTGAGAGATTGCAAATAAAGTTAGCGAGCACTGCAATTGTGTACAAATTGCTTTCAAAAAATGAGGTATTCTTAAAAAATCATTCTTCATGTCTCAGCTTTGGCACCCAAAAATGGACACAGTAAATTTGGCCTTAATCTCTTTGCACTTGAGTTCCGTAGCTGCAAAAATGGGACACTGATAATACACTTTCAAAGGGATAATAAAGATAGGTTTAGGAGTAGCCATGAAGCAATTAGCTGGTGTGATAAGAGAACCAGAGAAAATCCCAGGAAAAGAAATTAATAATTCTGCAGTCAGTCAAGATTTTTGGATGATGTAACATAAATAAGGTCTGAGGCTAAACCACATAGTGAACAGGATAAAAAGAAATGTTGGAGAACTACTATTCACTCTATAAGCCAGAGGTCTCCTGGGAGAAAAACTGTATGTGATTGTGTAATTAAAGATTATATCATAACACATATGCACAAGAGGATGAAATAAGGTTGGGCAGGAAATGTTCATTCCTGTCTGTCCTTCTTTTCTGACTTTTAACATTTCAGACCTACTATTTCAATGTCATGTTAGAATTGAGAAGCATTTATGATTTTTGCATAGGGATAGCAAATGGAAATCATTTTTTAAAATTATTAAAATTAATGTTAGCATTGTAAGCAAACACTGTTTAGTTCTGCAGTTAAAAAGACAAAAGAATATTATTCAACATAAAAAATTGGTTCAGAACACTCATGTATAGCTGAAGTCACCTGTCACTGCTTCATTCATATTGTAATCACGTGTTGCATGTGTTTCTCTTCTCTGTGAGGTTTGATGAAGGAATTGCAAAACACAGCAGACCGTAAGTCACTGGGAAACCTGCTGCTCACCAGCATTCTTAGATAGCTGAAATTCCATCAGACCCTCATTATCCTCTATGTTTTCTTACCATTTTCTCTTTGATCTTCTCAGTCCAATGGAATCCAGAGAAACTTTCTGAGCTTTTTCTTGGCTTTGCAATACTTTGCCAGTGTCATCTTTATCATGAACATCAGTATATACACAGGGAAGTCTGGAGTAAACTTTTTTTTTTCAATCCATCTGCATCCCTTGATTACTGGCACTGAAGTAGCTCTTGGGCCAAGACAGATACAATATGAACACATGCTGAAAATCCAACCATAGTTATTTGACCGGTGTCAAGAAAACATACATGTTGCACCTCACTGTGCAAAAACTTAAGTAAAACATTATTTCACTACATTCGTCATAGCTAACCAAAACTGGATTCCTTCTGAATATAAAGTTAAGCTTTATTCATGTTGAAAATAAGAAAAAAGAGAATACGCATTCTCTAATGAAGTTTAAAAATAGCTATAATTCTCATCACCTTAGCTAGCTTTCTTGTTTCAGTAGTATGACTGATGCACTGCTACTTCTGTACACAGGGGATGAACTCTCCATCCTAACAATAAGCCAGTTAGGTTCCTTCCTTGCTGAGGCACCTATTGATTCAGACAATCCAGCAGCTGCTTTAACTCTGGAGTTCAGTGCAAATGTGAGTCCAGTTTTAGGACTCCATCAACTGAACCAGAAATGTTTACTACCTTCTGACACAGAAGGCTGAAGCATTTAAGTTCGTTCTGTGAGGCTGATTCCCTTGAAAGCGTGAATGGGTATATTTCTCCCGAGAGACTTTATGATGGATCAGGTGTCACATGCCTGTGTGCTTCTAACTGTAAGTCAAATCGGATATTTGCTATGTTGTAGCAACGTTAAGTACATAAAGCTAACTGTATTGTATGCTCTGGCCAATTTGACAAAATGGAATGATATTTCTACACCTGAACCAAGTAAAACTTGGTTTAGTCAGACAATCTAGTAGGTTTTATATCAATGACCACAAAACCAGTACTTTGTCAGGAAGGCAGAAAATTCATTCTCTATCTTAGTAGCTCTTCCTTGTCTTTGGGAAAACCAGTTACATTCTTCCCCTAGCAAGCTGGATCAAAATAATTTGTTTGGGGGAATTTTTAAACAAATTCTATTTGTTGTTTTCTCTTCATTAATCCTTTAGTTACTGTGTAGCTTTCCTCTACTTCTCCATTTCCTTCCTTCTTTTAATTAATTAACTCCTCTTGTGTGACCTGTAGCCATAAATAATAATATCTCACTGATTTGTATAGCATCATGGCAGCTGTCAGAAAAAGAACAGTGACTGTCTTTTGCAAAGCCAGAAAACTGAGCTTTCCCATTTAGAGAAATGTAGTCTGAAGCAAAGCTACACATATATAAAGGCAAACACTTTTTACAGTATGTTCTCACTATCAGCCCTGTTAAACAGAAACTGCTTTTGCTTGAATTTCATGTTCTCAATTGATCTTACTTCTAGGCAATCTATAATGTGGAAAAACACTTGGCCACATCGAGTGTCCTTTTATTAGCTTAGCTTCAATACAATACTTGTCAAAAACAGATAAATCCACCTCAGATTTCATATCAAAAACCTCATGCTAGATTACCATCTACCAGATCACACACGAAACTGAAGATGTAGGGATATACGAAATGTATATGCAAAGGTTTTTAGGGCAGGAGGAATGGGTAGAGGGTGAGAGGGTCTCATCTGCAGATATTCACAGCTGGTTTCTGCATCATCTTGAGTACTTGTACAAACAGTATTATATTCCCTCTTTTTGAAAAGATATATGGTTTACTGACATCCTGAAAACAAACTGCAGCAGCCACCTTCATTTTTAGGCACAGTAATTAAAAGCATTAATCTGCTTTTTATTTTCCTCATCACTAGTGAGATGAATTTGTTCGGATCGTGAATGAAGTTGAGCTTACAACTGATTTCAGGATGTTGCTGGGGGAAGTGGGAAAGAAGAAAGTAGATTCTGAGGATCAGGGCATGATAACCATTCATTTGAATACATCTGAGAGCCTTCCTAAGTGGAATATTTCCCATTCTTTGAGATTAGCTTTTTATTAAAACTACGCATTTTATATTTCTGTTTGAAGAAACAATGTTTAAAAATTATTGTTGTTGTACTTTAATACATTTATTTATTGTTTTCCTACATGGATAAGCTGTGGGTTGTATTAGTAGCCCTCAGACCACTTTAGAAACTACACAGTTTTACCTTCTGCTATTTTCCCATCCTGAATTTCCTATTATTTTCCAATATGGAATTTTCTCCAGTCTTTAGATCTGGAATGTCTTTCTTCTTAGTTGTTTCTCAACTTCAGCAATTCAGAAAATATTCCTAAATGTTCATGATCAAAAGTATTTAAAAGAATATTTTTAGAACTTTTTTGACCAAAATAATCTTGAAAATAGTTAATTAATAGTCTAATAGAAGTAGAAATATTGATGCCTATCAACACAGAAACCAGGGCTACTCTAACAATAAGGTAAAACAGTACTTCCCTTTTGGCACCTGAGCTACGTCTGACATTTTTTCTAATGCACTTTACTGAAAGTTAATGAAGTCATTCTGTGTCAGTCATGTTCAGACATGAAAGTGATTCAAAGCACAACATTTGCAACTTTCAGTTTAGGTTTCGCAGGACAATAAAACAGTTTGCTAATACAGAACAATTGTTAAACTTGCCTGATTATCTGAGGAGAGGGAGGATTCCCAAATGGACTCCAATGGCAGACATCAAGCTGGCAGCTGGTGAGCATTACCAAAATGAATAACGAAGTACCAGTGACATCTGGATGGGTTCTAGGCAGGCTCTGATGTATCAAGATAATTTCTCTGTTTTAAAGAGTGATCCTTTCAGTGTCATTGACCTGATGATAAAATGCATCTTCACTTAAGCTGTGAAGTGTGTTATGAAAACATAGAATTAGAGTAACTGCTAAAAAGATTTAAACAGGGAAATGAATCATAAATAAAATTTCCTTTCTTTCCACGTCCAAGCCAAGTATTGGCATGATGATATAATGCAGTAAACGTCACAATAAAATGACAGAAAGTCAAGTTTAACCCCTCTAAGTGTTTTGAGCTTATGACACAGCTGATAAAATCTTCCATATACACAGTAACTTTTGGCGTGATGATTTGTCAAGACCACAGAATTGTTTTCAAGTAGCAAATGAATTGCTTTATAGATTTCCAGTAAGATATATGACATAGTTTTCAAGTCAGCTCAGTGACACAGGGAGGAAATTATAGAACATGACCTTGCATGAGAACATCGTCCTGTGTTTTGCAGCAACAGCTTAAAAACACACTGACGCCACAAATTTCTGGTCTATTATTGTCAAACACAGCAGTACTTTTGGAGTGTTATCTTTGAATGCATTTGAAACAGCATTTGATGAGTTAAAAAGAAGTCAAAACCACTTGTGTGGAATAGTTCCAAAACCTTGCGCTATATTATTACAAGCATTACTTGAGTATTCAAGAAGGGGAATGTACCTGGGTGCTTAAGAACAGAATACCTGGCAGCAAAATATCACTATTCTCTTCTTGCTGATAAAATATAGGGCAGTGCAATTACTGCTTAACACTTTGAAAAACTGTTGGTGTATTTCTAAGGTCAAAGTTAATCAGCTCTCTGGAAATCACTCAGAAAAAGAGGATTCCCTAGTTATCACAGAGACAGAATGACATCTTTACTCCAAGTGTCTGAGACAGAAAGTGAACCAGTTGCTCACTTTTCATACTGTTATATCACCCAGGACTACCAGGATGCTCTCCTGAAAACTCTTTCCAGCACCAAGCCAATAACTGCAATGCAATTAAGAAAATTTTCATAGAAATGGGTTTGGGAACGAATGGGGGAGGATTGTATTTTTTTTAACAATTCTAATTATCAGACTAGCAATTATCAGTTGAATTATCAGTTCAAGCAATTTCAGGCGAGTCCCTGAGGGAAAGTAAACATGTCTTAAACTTACTCTAAGTTTCTACCCTGCATGGTCTCCATGCAAAACAAAGTAAGTTATGAACAACAACCATATGAGAGAGCAGCTGTTCAAAATTAGTTTCACACTCTTAGTAGGAAGGGACTAAACCAGCGGCTACATAAGTTTTATAATTATTCAAAAGGCCTTCATTATACTTTGTTCTTCACTTTACAGAAGATAGAGCAGAAAGAGGCAATGGTAGGCTTCTGTATGTCTTAAGAGTTACTTAGTTGGGAAAAAGAAATGACTGTGCAGATTCTGTTGACATTGAAGGCATACAACCTCTGCTGGTCTAAAGGAAGAAGATCATTTAAATATGAATATTTATGTATAAAAAGTCTTTGCATATGTAAAGGATTTTTAAGTTACATGAGCTTTTTGTACCTTTCACTGTTTATTCTTTAATACTACATACATAATTCCATTAAAAATGAATTTTTATCATAAAGCAGAAATGTTCTCCATTTTGCCAGCACATCTATCAGATTTTTCAGTCAATTTTACACATACATTTTTATAAATTCAGAAATGTACTGTAGGCATTAAATGCATACATTTTGTTTGTCACATTTTTCTGATTATTTATCAGTAATTGCAGATTTCATTTATTGTCAGCTTGCTGTTCATTACCTCTTAGTGACTGTTGTTTTGTAGGGGAAGATCTACAGTAATATAAACTCTCAAGTTAAAAAAACCCTCTGCCTCTTAGATTGACAGATATAGCTGTGCTAGTCTTTTTAAACTTAACACCAATAAGAAATAAATTCTGTTTTATCCTATTCAGCCAAAACAACAAAGCAAGGGGGGTTTTCCTACAGATTTAGTGTAAAAGTCCCCAGATGACAAACACAAAAGCCTAGATATCAAACAGGATGAAAATGCTGATGTTCAACACCTGCACTGCATGAGGGCCAAGAAGTAAGCTAAAGCCTTTGCTAACCAACACACCTGCTTGATAGTGCAGTTTTTAACCCTTTCCTCTTTCTTCTCAAATTCCTTGCTTAACATAGGAGAGGATTCTAATAGAATGATGCAATCAAAAGAGATGTTAAAGCACAGTTTTAAAATGGAGACTACATTCTGCCTTCTTGTCAAAATGTATCAAATGACTATTTTATTTGTATTAAAAGGCTATTTATCTTGATAGATTTTTTTTAATAATACTGGAAAGGATTATTCATGGCTACGAAATTATGGAAAAAAATTATACAGGCTGTGTAGAACTATTTTCTGTGCCCACCAAATTGTTTGTGCCATCACGTTACTATATCTGACCATCTGAGCAGACGTATGCTGCTATAAAAAAACATGAGTGGTCTAATCTTTCTCTCTGCTTTCCAGAGGCTGCAGTGATACGATTAAAGGCCACCTAGCCAAAGCTGAGCTCGGGTATCTACTGGGTCTGCTTTTACAGTCCATAAGCACTGAGTATTCATGCTGAAGTGCAGGGGGCTTATGTGTAATGTCACAAATGCATTAACAGGGGCCCATGTTGCAGCAATTCTTAAACTCCCTCATTTTTCAATCCTTCAAAAAGAAGAATATTTGACAGTTTTTCTTCTGTCATAATTAATACTAAAACTGAGGGTCACATTATTAGGTCCTCAGTCACTTTTAACATAATCCACACAGGCTAACTGCCATTGTAGATAAAAGCAGCTTGCCTAACTGAAAACTCGTGCAACTGTGAGCTAATACATAAGTTTAAGTTGATGTTGCCTTCTGCTTCCTTCACTGTTCCATGTAGAAACCATCTTTTAGTGTCTTCCATTATTGCTTGGAAAGATCTAAATAAATTCAAAACCCATAATCATATATCGGAATAACATGAGATACTGCATATGTGAGATATTTCTGCTTCATACAGCAGAAAGCAGAGTTGAGGTGGAAAGGGTGGACTCAATTCAGTACGGTTATAGCTGTGTAAACTATGCATTTTCCCCATATCTCAGCTATACCAGGGTATGATCACATCAATGAAGCAGTGGCAGGAGCTGTGATTTTGTTGGAAGGATTAGCAGAAATTGGTCATGTTTAAAAATAGGTGATCCCATCTAATACCAGGAACTCCACTTGGTTTGAATGTGAGGCTTATTTGCATTTTTTCCTTTGCCTCCATATGAGAAAAAAAATCTACAGAACTACTCAGCAAGAGCTCTTAAACTTTTATCATTCATATGACACTTCAGTTAGGTGACGAGCTGGCTATCATTTAAGGTAATCTATTTTTCAAGCCTGTACCCCAGAGGGGAATAAATTAAGCAATGAATAGCCTGACGATCAATTGTCATCACTTGATATGGCTCAGGAAGCAACTCACAGAAAGTCCTAAATACAGAGGGTTTCTTAATAGCAATTTGAGAAAGGCCGACTGTTCCAGAAAAGAAGCCATACGAATGAAGAACAGAGGATGACAGTTTTCAGTAGGATCTCTGAATAAGGCTTTAAGAGTGTTCAAAAGTGATAAGGAAGCTGAGGCTGGACACCCATGTGGTTGTTATTACATGATCTAGATTGGTATATTCTTGTGCAAGTTACAGTAAAACAGGGAGGATTTTTAGGCACTTTGCGAAATCATTGTTAGCCAACTTCAACTTTGCATCGCTTCTCCATAAAATCAGAGTGCACACAATGTTGGGGATCTGGAAAAGGGTCCCATTAGGTTACATTAGCTAAAGGAGTTACAATACAAGATCTCACTCCTTTGAAAGGGTAGCAGAGCAAAACCATCTACTTAAAACACCTGCCAGTGTGGTCAAGGAACTAAATGTTCAGAGTTAAAGCCCACTCAAGGGTAACTCCAGAGCAAAGAGTCTGGCACATCGGGACTCAAAGCAGGAATCCTAGTTAGAGTGGCCCCAAAAGGGACGAGTTTACCAGCGCGTTAGAAGTCAAACTATTATCAAGCAAAACATGGGCAAATGTGGGAGTTTAAGAAATCTGGGGAGACTGCTATTAAGATGGTGAGTTCACCTCTTCTTTCTTCCTGAGTGTATTTGGGTTACTTGATAGAAACTCCTGAAATGTTTTCAACAGTGATAAAGCAAAAAGTGATTTTCATGCCCCAAGGTCTCAGAGGCAAGGACATGCACAATTTTAATGTTTATTACCTGACCAAAGATGTTTCAAGTTTTGGTATGCTTCCCAGGAATATTCATTTCTCCCTTGCAAAACAAAATTATATCCCCAAATGTTTGACAATATCTGTGTGGAAACAAAGAAATGGCAAACAAAATTTCTTTTGACTTGCCACCTCCTTTAGCCCATCCCTTTAACCTCCATTTGAACTTGTGCAGTAGTTAAAATGTAGATTGATGCTTTAAACAGAGCTAAAAAGTGCTGACAGTGTTGGAATAAAGGTTTGAACACACTAATGGGTTTTAGTGTCTGAAACTTTTGATAATCTGGCCCTGAGTGTCATGGGTCTCTCTGAGTGGATTCCATCTGTCCCATAAAGTTATGTATTGAAACCTAACGCAGCCCTTTGATCTTCCCTGTGTGAAGATCCTCGTGTTCCATAAAATCAACAAGATGCTCTCATTCACTGAAAGGCCAGATCTTGGACTTGGTGATTGGTGAGACTAGACTACTTGTTAGTGTATGTGCCTTTTCCCCTTTTGTTTATGTCAAGTTTCAGTGGCAGGATGACCCCAACAACACTGGTGAAAATCAAAGTCCTTATTATTACAACATAGCCAACTAGCATTTGGCCATGTTAGCATAATATCAACTGAGACTGTAAAATAACTATTAATGGTTATACTCTGCAGTAAAATATGCTGTAGTGAATGTTGGTTGTTTGTCTTTAGGTGCTCTTCACAATGGAGTTTGTGACATAAACATGACGACTAATAGGGTTACTTCAAATTAGCATTGCTGTAGTAGGAAATGGGCTGAGTAGGGTGCTTTTCTTACCTGAGTACATATTTAGAAATAAAACTCAGCAGATTTTTAGGTGTTGCTAACAAGACTGAAAGCCCACTTTCCACTTTTGTGGTTACACAAAATACCTGTGCTCAGACCTTCAGCTACTCCTGATACACCTGAAAAGTATCCCACAGGTGCAGGCTCTCTCCGCACCAAGCACACATCCGCAGTAAGTCCCCGGCACAGTGCGGAGCAGGCTTGGGCACTGTCTTTCCTTGCTGAGACACTCAGCCCTACACGCAGCGCTGCCACCAAGCTACTTCGGAGCTCTGTGAGACCCCCAGAATCACCAGTACAGGGGAAATCCAAACAGGGCTGAATCCCAGCTGGCCTCCAGCAGTCCCAGAAAATGAAGTACTATGAGCCCTCAGGAGATCCCCTCATCCCGCCTCAGCATCCACATAGCAGCGCTGCAGTGTCTGAGTACTTTCATGCAGACAGATGTAGGGCAGGATTTTCCCTTAGTGACTTATCAAGTTCATTCAAGAACCACACTGCATATGTGGAAACAGAGCCCAGGTGCCCCTACTCCATATACCTTCATCCCCGAAACTCATTTAGTTCCATGTGTGCACTAGCTAGTGAAAACAACCTCTGGCACTGTAAACACTGTGTAGGATTGTCTGACATCCAGAAAAAAAACTATTATGACATGTGAACTGCAACTTCATTTAATTTAATTTTTTCTTCTTGTCTTCAGAGGAAACCTTATTCACTGTATTCATTTAGTTTGCAGTTTTATTTAAACATCATCTGAAGATGAGCTTTTTTCCAGCTGCTTGCCATATCATCAGTTAATTATATTATGATTATATTCATGAATAAATGTCCTATTTTCCTATTATTATAAATGCCATTAATATTGAAGTTGTATCCTGTATTATACCATCTACTTCCAAAAAACAGATGACAAAACCATGAAATGTTTTCATGTAATTTACAGTTGTCTCATTAGATGGCAGTGTAACATTCAAAAAAAAAAGTTTTATTCTTTTATATGTAGGTATTTAATATTCTCCAAGAAAAGCAGTTGATTTTATGTTAGGTGATAAATCTAATCTTTTTCTAAAGACAAATTTAATTTTACATTTTGGAATGTTCAAATCTAACATCTGGAAGTGTGTCTTAAAATTAAATGCTAAGTGTTGATAACTGAATCAAGATATTTTTCTTCTTGCCAAAAAGTTATAACTTTTAATAAATATTATTTACTGTCATCTTTAATTCCTAGGCTCTAGTCAATAAATTTGTGTTGCAGAAATCAATGTATTGAGACGAATGTGATGGTTTTAAACAATCTTTATATCTTTTTGATCCTTAGGCCAGCTGAGAATCAACTCAGCTCCAGATAAAAGTTTGGAACTACTTTAATATGGTGTTCCCAGTAGAAAGAGCCTTTACAATGCCAGGAATCATTAGAGGAGTATGCCTCTTGTATCATAGATACCTATGCTGCCTATTTCCTACACTAAAATCTGATTTGTTCTGCTCCGTAGTGCACAGATTTGCTATCTTAGTTTTCAGAAAATCTTATTTTTCTAGAGCTGAAAGCATATCTGAGGACTTTTTTTCTTTCCTAATCCCTTTATACTCCTTTTCTCCCATACCTATATATCTATCAAGGAGGAAGAAGAAGTCTTAAAATAGAAAAAACAACTTCTGCATTAAGGGACACTAAATCTAAGAAAGGTAACATTAAAGTAGTTGGTATGACCAGCAGTGAAGTAAATCAAACATGTTCAAAATATCTAGTTAAGCTTCATATTCTTCTGTATTTACAATTTTAAGTTTATCAATGCAGCCAGTCCTGGAATAGGTTTGCAGGACTGTCCAATGGTAACTTGCTGGTTCTGAAGAAGAATCTTGTCTTGAAATTCAAACTCTTAATAGTTCTTACACTAATAAAAAGCACAAGACCTCTGCCCTAGACTACAACTTATTATTTACAACTTATTTCCAGCATGCTAGGATTCATTCCTTGGCCTTGAAAGCTTCATGCATGACAATTCATAGAACTGAGGAAGACTGAGACAGTTTCCCTTGAACACATTGGTTTATTTTGAATTGGTGAAAAAAAATATTATCCTGATATGATGAAAGCCAGCCCTCCATTATAGTCAACTGAGTAACACTGTTTTGCATGGAAAAAAAGTTATTAAATATAAGTGCTGTTTGCATAAAGGTGCAGAAAGTTGCTGTTTTTATCTAGTGACCGGGTAATTGAAATGGCATATGAAATTCAGACTAAACAAAATCACATGGGAAAAGCTATCTTCCACAATAGTGGACTCTAAACTAGCTATTAAGACTCAGAGAAAAAGATCTTAGTGTTAGAACTACACTAATTCTTCTTCAGCATTTCTTTATTGCCAGCTGTTCTGACAACAGCAGAACTTGTTTCGGGAAAAAATAATTCCTAGTTAAAAAATGGGGTTTACATCTCTCCCTCTTTACAATATGCATGCCACCAACAAGGTTACTGATGTACTGTTTCTTTTGATTGTACTTTTCAAGGTCACAGAACTAGTACTGCAGGTGCCTGATAAGAGACAGCACCCTCCTTAATGTTGTACTGTCCTTCAACGTACAGAAGTCTCAGGCAGTGTGCTAAAGTGGACTACTTTTGTCTCCCAGTATTCCTTGAAGGATTTTTATTTTTCAAATAATGTCTGATGTGAGAAGCATTTTAAGAATCTCTGGTTCTTTAAAATTCCGTCTATTCTGGAAAGGCATGCTATCAAAATGCCATGTCCTTTACTGGCATTTACCCTGAAGGCTAGGAAAGCATTTCTGTGAAAGGTGGAGTTCTGAGGGTACAGAATTACAGCAGATGTTTTGCAAAGCCCTACTTTAGGCTAGTTGTTATTTCTGCAGCCTATCAGAGCTGATTGGATTTTCCCATCTGTGTGAAATTAGCATGTTTTCCTTTTTTTTTTTTGATTCCCGGTGTTGTACATCAGTATAAGCATATCACAGATTTGACCACAAGTCTCTCATAGAAATGTGTCTTTGGTACCGTGTCTTGGTTTTTACTATATTTAAAATAGCATGATTATTTGCCCCCTACTTTTCTTTTCAAACTTCATTAAGAATATAGGATTCTCTTAATTTAATTTTCTGCTTCACTTTATCAGCAAGTTACTCAGTTCCAGGAAATTGGAAAGCAGCAAACCGATGTTATCATTTGGGCCCGTGGGAGCAGGAAGACTACACATAACGTGATGAAATGACGTAAATCTACTAAAAATAGAAGGAAAGAACACAGGCAAAAGAAGAAAATAGTTATCTTAGCAATGATAATATATGAAAAAAATATTGTTTTCCAATCTTTTCCTGTGTTTTCCCATCTACATGGCTAGAAACTGGGTTTTTTTCCATGATAGATTTAATCTAGCAAGCAGAAACGTAATTTTTTTAACTGAGGTCTTTAAAAATGAAATCCAGGATTATGATTATTATTATGATTGTAGCAAAAAGATATTACAGATCATGTTTTATGAGTTTGTTAAGATGCATCATAGGTGACTAGCGTTCCCAGTGAAGCTGAAGCACTCACTAATGGCTCTGCAGTATGTGTCCTATCATGCCTTCGTGTTGAAATACCCTCTGGCAAATACCCTTCTCATTGGACACAATGACGTATTAACTCAGATTTGAAACAACATTCTCACATTCACTTTTACTAATACATTACTGTTTCAAATTTTTAAAAAATTTCTTGGAACATAATCTTTTGTGCTACAGAGCCATCAAAGGGATTTAGGAAATTTTAAGTGTAAATTGTAGACATGGAAAACTACAGAGGTGTATATGAGCACGTAACTCTAATATTATGTTTTATCTATGAGTGAATGTGTCAGACCAGGACAGAATAGGTAGTCCAAAGTCTTTAGATTTTTGTATCATCAGTCATTGGTGATAAAAAAATGTTACTATCAAATTATAGTTTGATGAGCATTCCCTATCAAATAAATTCATGCTCCCCATACAGTTTGTGCTCCCCATACAGTTTGTAGATCATGAGAAAAACACCGCTATATTTGCCAGTAATCACCCTTGTTTCACTATTTATCTGGCAAATAAAATACAGACTGCTCAGGGATATGAAAGCCTGTACCACAAGAGGCCTCAGGTGCCATAGTTCAGAGAAAATGGAAAGTCGTGTGTAATTCTACTGAATGTTTTTAAAAAAAAAAGTTCATCTGCCTTTTAAGGGTAGACAGCCAATGACATTTGCATCAGACCAGACAGTTTCTGATCCTGCTTCCCAGCTATATAACCAAGGGCTAAATGCTAGCAAAGCAGTTTGATGTCAGGCTGCCGTTGCCTCCCCTCCCTGCACACACACCTTTGCTGCGACACACATCCCTCAGTGCACTGCTTGTACTCCGGCACTCATCTGCGCTTCCTAGCCTTGCTCCTTCATCGGCCTCAGCCGCATCCCTTCGCACAGAAACGCCCCAGTGTCAGCGCTGCAGGCTAAGGTAGCCACACTGGGTGAGGGATTTGGCATGTCTCGGGAGGCAAGGCAATGGCTTCCTTGGAAGCAGTAAGAGTCTCTTTGTAAAAGCAGGGGCAGCTCTTCAAAATCCAGAGTTGCCTCTGACAGTAAACACTAAACAGTACAAGCATTTGTGGCATAGCCTTCATCAGAAAAGTCCAGCTCTCTCCAATGAAACAGGAGATATTGATTGATAAAGGAGTTCAGGCTATAGTTTCTATAAATGTGAGGACAATCGGGAAGACTTGATTTCCTCAGTAAGCTGAATGTGGCTGGTGAAGGGAAGATAGGAGGCTATGTATATAGAAGAATAATTGATGACTGACAGGTCAACTTTTGGAGGGAAGCAACTGTATGGAGAGCATAGTTTGTGCAAATAGTGAGGGACATGGGACTGGGAATTATTCAGAATATGTTAACCCCATCCTGCCATTCTCAGGGCTTTGGGCAGCTGTCTAATTCTGTCTTAGGAAAAGAGAAGCAGAAATGTTAGCCAATTGTGATTTGGTTAGCTGAGTATTCCCACATATTTCCAACAGACTTAAAAGAGATTATTTCCTGCTAAACTGTATATATCTACTTTCTGATAGCATGAAAAATAAATGTTATACCTCATAAGTTAGTAGCAAGATACATTAATTTTAATATCATTACACAGTTATGAATTTTATATAGAAAAGCAGAGCACCAGCCAATTTCCTTCTCTTTTTTTCAGCTATGTGAAGGAAAACCTGAACAAAAAAATGAGGTTCAAATAAACCCAAAGATCAAAAATACATATCTTTTGATTATTTTTCCTTTACTATCAGATCTCTTCTGCTGATTTGAATAGGTTACCTAGGAGAAACAATGTATAAAAGTCTGTCTTCAGATCTCTGATAGGAAATCCCCACTGCAGCAATAAATATTGTATCTACGGCAGGCAATTGGCAAGCTACCGTGATCATGATAGTCCCTGGCTGACAATCACACAAAAGTGAGACCAGAAAGTATATCTTAAATGTTTCAGCACTTGGATTTTCCTAACTACTCCTTTCAAGTTCTTTATGAACAACTTGTATATAGATCAAAACATGCTAATTTCATCAATGCTGGCCAACATCATAAAAGAATCATATGAAAACATATGGGCACACTCACCACCTTTTTAAGAAACCAAATCTTTCATAGAACTATTGAAGTTTCTTCATGAGATAAAAGAGTTTTGCTGTTTTGAAACAATAGTACCTCTTTTTTAAATATTAAAACATATGAGAGTGCTATATGTCCTTCATCATCTGTCACCTTTTCATTTAAAACACTGTCAAAGGGCTGACTAAATATGTAAAGGTAGCAAGGGCTAGTACACTGCACAGCCAAGATAGGTTTGGTTTTTGACCCTGCATGCACTGCCTAATTCCCCAAAGCAACAAGAACAAAATATCAAAAAAACACACGCAATAGCTGGTTATGAGATGTACCTTATTTTTGCTCTCTTGCAACAGTCTTTGAAGGACCATTGATGAGCTGCAAGTGATCTGCTCTCAGAGATGCTCAGGGATAGGAAATGCATCCTAAAGAGTGACCTAAAGAAGGTGAGAGGAGGTAAAAGCATTAAGAAAATACAGACTCACTGTATGAAAAATTGTCAACAGAGCAGATAGAATGGCTTACGCCAAACTCTGCTAATAACTTAGAATTAGACGAATTGAGCTTTTCAAGGTGTATATGCCACAAAGAAAACCTACAGAAACATCTACATATTCCTTATTGCTGTTGTTTTCCTAGCACCATCATCAGAACAGAGAACACTTTACATAGTTAAGATTAGCAGACACATTCCTAGATAAAAGAATTTACCTCCTCATTACAGTAAACTTAAGGAGTTAACTGAGGTTATAAGCCACAAAACCACAACCACTACACAAATGCAGGTATCTTGGACCCAATTTTTAGTAATAAATCAAATGCAATGTGGTGCTTGCAATGGTACTTGAATACAGCCATGAGATTTCTAATCGCATGAGGCAATTGCATACTGCATGAGACAATTTCATACTGCACCTTACAGTGTTCAGCAATCACAAAGCACAAAACTCACCTCAGGAGACTTTGTGATTTTGGAATAGATACCCATGGCACCATGACCTAAAAGAGAAAGTGAGTGGCTAGGTACTATGCCACACAGGGTTTAGGGTTTAGTGTTCGGCAGTTTCTAGTTTATACAGAAAGATAATATCGTAGAATTAAGAGCATTTGCTGAGCACTTGGTGACTGTTAAGTACTGGATTCCAGCTCACTAAGGAAAGTTTGGACAAAGCAATCTTCTCACAGCAAAAATCTACTGACTGATTATGCAAAGAGGAATAAGACTGCAGCAAGAGTAGGAATTATTTTGGATTAGCTGGAAAAAGAGCAATAAGAAAAAAACATGTATCCAGATCCCTACACTAAATCACAGAGGGTACCTAAAGCGTTTTTTGGAAAAAAAAAAAAAAAAAAAAAGAGAGAAGCCTCTGATCTATCTGTTAAGAACTACAGTTCTAAGTTCTGAAAGTTTGACTGGAGGGCCAGCAACACAGCATAGCTTTGCAGAACCATGACAAGGAGTTTCCTGAACAGGAAAAGCTACCATCTGACATTTTAAAAATCAAAACCCACTCTAAATCATATCTGGAATACAGCAGGCTACAAGCATGCATCCACATCTTCGTGTTAAAAGTTACCAAAGGTATAGACCATTTTAATAGAACCATTCTGCAGCAGGTTAAATTTCTTGACAAATTTACACAGTTATATATAAGACTTTTCTGCATTTGTTTAGCTTAATGATTAATTAGAGATATTGTCCCCTTATAGGTGGTGAAATTGAGATATAAAGACTTTAATAGCTAGTCCCAAGGTTGAATAGTTAGAGGAAAAGGCAGAACAAAAAGCAGAATGAAGTTCTGACTTTTCATGCTCTCATTGGACTATGCTACTTTTCAGAAAGAGTAGACGGCCAAAGTGGTGCTAAATCTAAGAGATGAAGACACAGTCTTTGTCCAGCTGAAAAGAAAAAGAGTTTCTGGCTGGAGTTCAAAATCTGATAACCCACCTGATCAGTAGGCTCTCTAGTAAGAAAGACTAATTGTGAAAATCATCTCGGAGTTTGCAAAAAGTCCTGACAATATTCCCCTTCCTATCATTTCACCTCCATCATGTTCATGCCAAGCCCTAGCCAACTGGCTTCCATCCACACCTCTACTAAAAAAGAAAATTATATTTTCTGGCTCCAGCAAAATAGGAGACATAGAATTAGCATTATCAGGATATTGATGACTTGGTAGCTAATATTACTTCATGCTCCAGAAGCTTCAGCACAATAGGGGTGAACTGCTAAAAACTCTTAGGTGTAAGCATAGTTGCCTATCACCATCTTCTGATACCTCAGCTACGTACAGATGAAACCACCCTAATGCAAATGTACCCACCTTGAGACCCGTGTTCATGTCTATGGCACCTTATAGCCACTGGAATTAGAGATGGATGGAAGATCTTGCATGAATAATAAAGAGACAAACACGTTCCCTGAAACAGTCAACCACTGAGCCTGTTATTGCCAGGAACGAAGGAAACACTTGTAACTAATTTGAAAAGCATCATCCATAAATAAATGCTAGTGTAGATATGTATATATAAAAGATGACATTTGGGAGACAAATGTGACTTAACTTGGGCTCTATTCATAAATCAAGTGACACTCATGACTTGAAGATATCCATGAAAGTAATATTATGTGGTTTGTGATATTTTATGTGTGAATATAGTATGATTCAATTTTCCTATAATTAGACAAAATATGTAAACCAGGACTTTATCACAGAAAGATTTGTATTAAGCTCACTTTCAAAAGACTGCCTTTCTAACACTGTTACTCCTTTCCCTATGAACTGCATTTACTAGAGGTTTGCTATAATAAGAGAACAATACCAATAGCATTTTTGGATATGTTCGAAATACAGAGAGCTATTGTCACCGCTGCCTTAATTCAGTATTTTCTCTTTTTCCTGAACTTCCAGAATGGTTCTAGTGTCTGATCATGTTGCAGATGAAATAGTTATTTTGGCAAGCTGCCAACCAATTTCTGTTTGAAACTTAATATCTCTCCAACTGGCAATAGGAGTAACTGTTTGACCTCTTCCCTGTTTGTTTTTTTTTTTCTTCCTATTTGCGCACAACTTATTCATAAAGATGTCATGGTTAAGTATGTTCCACCTGAGAAGCTTTTACACCTTTCTGGTTTTCTGCCCATGAATCTCTGACTGTTAAGAACCCATACAGCATTGTCAAAAGTGCTGCAAAACTTTGTATCAAAAACTTAGTTAAAACTAATGCCATAAACCAAATTTTCCTGCTTAACATTTTGATGGTATATAACAACTTCAGAATGTTCTCTTTCTCTCTCTAGCAATATATGTATTGCCTTGTACTGAGATGAGCACATGTACATCCAGACGTACGCTGACACCAAGTACACTAACAGCAACGATCTCACTACAACAGCTGAATATACTACTGCAAAGGAAATTGCCTTAAGAGAAATGTCTGATAAAGTGCAGGCTGATGCAGACATCCAGGAAGCTTAGAATTCCACCATCATGTTCTTCAACACTGTGAAATGTTTACTTCACTTTTCTACCTCGGAAAGGGAAATAACCCAGAGGAGAATTGACTTCAGGTCCTAATCCTAGTTGGGGTTCTAAAATGAATGCCCAGAATATACGCCTGTCTTATTCTTACTCTCTTCCTCATGCAGTGGAGATGTGGCACTGTCTGATCTCATGCAGCCATTGTTATGTTCATATAACATGAGTCTTCAAATGGCTGCACTACTAAAAAATCCCACCAAATAATTGCAGAGAATTTAACAGCAGTGAAGTCAATAGTTTTTCTCCCACAAAAAGCAAAAGGACCAAATGCAGAGAAGATTCCCAAAAGGCCTTCTTACTGATAGCATCTCCATGCAATATGGACCAAGATGAGCAAAACTTAAGCATCTTACCACAGTGTTCTCAGTATTTATGACACAGGCTTGGTCCAGTACATTAAGGCAATAGTGAAGATGCATTTATGGTGTATAAAACTGCCTTTCCTCTGTTTAGTTCTTTGCTGTACACAAAAAGGAGTAAGGCAAACCTAATGGTTTGCAATAGTATAACTAGAGCCATGGTACGGTGTGTCACGGTTTAACCCCAGCTGGCAGCTAAGCCCCACCCAGCCGCTCGCTCACTCCCACACAGTGGGATGGGGGAGAGAACCGGAAGGGTAAAAGTGAGAAAAATCATGGGTTGAGACAAAGACAGTTTAACAAGCAAAGCAAAACAAGGGATTCATTCACTCCTTCCCACGGGCAGGCAGGTGTTCAGCCATCTCCAGGAAAGCAGGGCTCCATTGCATGTAACAGTTACTTGGGAAGACAAAACCGTAACTCCAAATATCTCCCCCCTCTTCCTTCTTCTTCCCCCAGCTTTATATGCTGAGCATGATGCCATATGGTATGGAATAGCCCTTTGGTCAGTTGGGGTCAGCTGTCCCAGCTGTGTCCCCTCCCAACTTCTTGTGCACCCCCAGCCTACTCACTGGTGGGGTGGGGTGAGGAGCAGAAAAGGCCTTGACTCTGTGTAAGCACTGCTCAGCAGGAACTAAAACATCCCTGTGTTATCAACACTGTTTCCAGCACACATCCAAACATAGCCCCATACTAGCTACTATGAAGAAAGTTAGCTCTATCCCAGCCAAAAGCAGCACACAGTGGTACTAATGTGATTACATAAACTGAAAAAAAAAAAAAAAAATCACACCTGTAGCTCATACAGCTGGTGGTAAAGACCTATCTTTAAGTAAAACTTCAGAAAGTTACTGAAGCAAGATTGGATGGCTATGAAAAAAAGAGTTAACAAAGTACATCAAGATATAGCTGGAAATGAAAGTTATTATGAAAATGCACTTGTTAAATGACTCTCACATGTCAGAAAGTAAATTCTGCACAACCCTGGAATGCTATCAGAGTGCATGGCCATACCAGTGATTTGAACTTTCAGATAGGATCAGTGAAGCTGGCTGTCACACCTGAGGATGAAAGATAACATCAATAAGCTTATGACAGAAACCATGAAGATACGGATGGGACCAAACTGCTCCATGCAAATGCTAATGGTTCAGACCAATGAAAGGACTGTGTGCCTTTTAGACTAGCTGTCCATTTTTTCTGATTATATCAGCTTGTCTCATAAAATATACCCATTTCCAGAGGCACTTGTGTCCTCCTATATCCTGTAACTATCACAGCTAGAAGACTACCAGAGATGACTATTAAAAATTCTACCTTCTGCATTCTGACCAAGAGCACAAAGATTACTAAAAGTAATGATTTAACTCCAAATATGCTCAGAAGTCAAGGTTATTCCTGGATTTCAGAAAATCTTCTGTATGGCTAGTATATTATTTCTGACACAGCTTGGAAAAGAGAGCAGCAGAAAACAAAACATGTGAAGAAATACAGAACGGGCATGGAGCACTCAGTTTCCATCCAGCTCTGAGATCAAAGGGCCAAATGTTACAGCTACTAGGAGAATCAGTGGGAAGCAGAAAGTGGGCGCGCACGTGCTATGCAAACAGCATAACTACCTTGAATGGTTCTCCCTCCCTGGAAAAAAAGGAAAGGCAGAAATAGGGCAACCAATCATGCAGGGATTTATTTCAAGATGTGACATTTTCTCTGCCTTCAGAGATTTCCTCTGAACCTTGAACAATGTCACCTCCTTCAGATTACCCTCTTCATGACATTAGAGCAGCCCACAGCTTTCAGATTGATAGGGTTATGCAAAATGTAATGAGCGGTAAACTAGATCATTAATTCTACTCGTGAAACAGAACCAACCTCTCCCTCTCTCTCTAGTTGGGCTTTCTGAAGTGGGAGTGAAAACCACACAAAAAACCAACCACTGACAGCTAAAGCTATTAGTCTAATGACATATGAAAGTAACTATTTTGAGGTGTTGGTTTTGCATCCCCCGTTTTCAAAGTAGAAAAACGTTAACTGTATCTGAAGATCATGATGGACAGAATGTAACAGAGAGCAAATAAATGCTACAAGCAAAACGAAATGGGAAAAGGCAGTATCTTTCTTCAATGGCAATATACCAGAACTACAAAAGGAGGCTGTGACACCTTTCAAATGCTCTGGAGGTTTTGTACAGTCATTCATCACCACCATACCTGCTCCATTACATTTTGTTCATGGATTATTGGCATATATCTAAAATGGGAATGGGGCAAGAAAATGACAAGCATGTATCACTCTGCTTCTTCATCTATATGTTGGCTAGGTGTTTGGATCCAGAAGTTTCAGCTGACTATTCACCACTTAAAGCTATCCTCAGTTACTGTTCTGAACTGTATCGTACCTGTGAAAAAAGATGCACAATAATAATAACAAGGATGATTACAGCCCTTCCATTTTCAAAGTACTTTTGAGGTAGTTGGATTAACAGTAAACTGCTGATCCAAAGAGAGATAACTCTTCTATTGGTATGATTTAAACACTGAGCGTGTTTGCCAGAAATGCATGGGAATTATATCCAGAGCAGCAGCCACTGTTTTTTTACACAACTTACATGGAATAAATTACTTTCTAACATGCAGAGGAAAAATTTTTCTATTGAAAGCATATAGTTTTGTCTTCAGTTATTGATCTATTACTAATGGGACTCAGTGTCACCCATAAAATCATTATTTTATGGTAAGTTGAAGTGCATTACAACATTATTTTACTAAACTGTACTCAGTGCACAGTAGATCTTCCACTGTCTGTTTTTCAGGAAATTTTAATGAAGCCTTTACCCTTAGTAAGTTACATATTGCTAGCCACAAAGTGCTGAAACATCTTTTTGTGTATCTGCATTCAATTTCTATTTGGCAGAAAGTACAATTATTTTGCCCATAGTCCAGCAGTAATCTATGCTCATCCACTTCTCATTATACATTGGAAGAAGTTCTGGTACAGTGATGGTCCTAGCAAGTGTGTTATATACTGGAAAATGCTTTTCATTAATACCTTGATTTGATACAAATGATGCATGTGCAGTACCTGAACCCTGTATGCTCCCACAAAACTGAAACTGAACTCAAATGAGTTAAATTGAGCTGGAGCCCACTGGGAGCATTGCCACCTGAAACAGACCACCTCTGGTACAGTACACGTATTGCTGCCCTCTCCTGGAGTGCCTTTCCTGCAGTCCTTTTCCTGGACCGACCTTTCCTGTGGAGGTTGCAATGATCTGACAGCAAGCTTCAGCAGGTTTAGGTCTAAATCATATAGGGTCTGTCATCAACCCTTAGTATTCTCACAGAATGGAGACTTTCCAGCTAAGTCAATATGCAGAGGAGTTTGTGCTTTGTAACTGACAGTCCTGAATTAAATTAGTGTGATCTACCTGTTGTATAGCTGTAAATTTCATAGAGCTCATCTTTGTCCTGACAGTCTTCACACAAAAAACTGATGCTGAGATTATTCCCTAAAGGAGGAATTAAGATAAGAAAATAGTCTCCTTAGGCTCCTCTGTACTCAGGGGAGAAACAGCCTTCACTCACAGAAGCTTTTCATTCAGCAATATCAGAAACCTCTTACTCTGATACTGTTTCCCCTTAAACGTATTTATAGGGAATATAATTAAAATATCTTATACAGTGATGAGATATGAAACTACATTAAAATTTTAAGTAATGCAGAGAACAGTTATTTGTGTGTTAGTAAAGACAGTAGGAGCCATTTGGCAAAACACATCAAGCATGTTACGATTTGAATCAAGATATCAAGAGCTAATACTACTTTTTTCTTTCAAGGTAATTGCAATACACTCCACAATTGTTGCAGGTTTGCAGTGTTACACATAGTGTGCCAAGAGACTCTCAATTTAAAAATGACAGTAATCACAATAAAGTGAAATAATTTTTAATTCCCTTTTTAAAATGTGCATTTGAACTCAATACAGATCTGTAAGGCACTCTCATAAGTCAAAAAAAAAAATTAAACATTCTTTCCAAAATAAGGACAGTAACAAGGCAATGGTATGTGCATAAAATATAACCTTATCTGTAACTGATAAACAATGAAATATGAATGTTCAGGTTTTGGATGCATTGCAATGTCATGTCATTTCTGTATCATGACACTACTCAGAGTAGATATTGGCACTGTAAATGATTTCTCATTGGGGTTAAGGGCTTGTATTCTCTTCATATCCCAGTAAAAAATAAACTCTTCAATAAATAAATATATAAAATAAATATATGCTATCTGGAGATGTATAAATAGGTCCATCCTGAAGAAAAGTTCCAGCTCTGACTATGATGCGTCAACATCTAAGGTCCATCACTAACGTGGAGCCACTAAAACTTCATATACAGTTCTCAGGATTTATTACTATTTTACAGTCTGTCTCTTTCTATTTCTTCCAGCTATTGTCTCATCCACATGATGTAGGTAGTTCTTTGCTAATTTATGGACCATAGGTAATCCAGACAAAATTGCCAAGAGTTTGTTAGTTTTCAAAAAGTCACACTCCAACTTCCCTCTAGTTACTGGCTACCAAACAGTTCAGCAAGTTTGAAGGAGTCTGGTCCACTCCCAGCGTTAAAGCTTTGTCTCCTAATCCGAAGGTTAGAAAACAGAGGCTTGCTTGCCCTATCACAAAGTAGCTTCTTCCAATCCAGCGTCCTAGACCTCTGCAGATTCCCCATGCTGGTATTGCCATGGAAGCAGGGGCAAGATCAAACAGCTCCACTATGGGTTTGTTCCAAAGTTGCCTCCTTCCTCAGCTGTATCCTAACACATCTTTGTACAGTTCTGGAACTCTTTCAGGATCCACAGGCCGCGGCAAGAAATGTGTGAATTTCTGGTGTCTTTTGGACCTTGCCCCATCTCTGGGAGTACCGTCTTTGTTAAGTGCTACGAAGTATCGCCGCCCCGAATCTCCGTGTTTGTACACATTGGATGAGTAAGTGTTGTACCAGTTTTCCTCAAACTGTTCCCTGAAGATGCATTCAGAAGTTAGTTTCTCCTACAGAATGAAACAGTGAAGAAAAATAAGTCAAGCTATCACTAGACATCTGAACACACATTAAAAAAAAAGTTATAAAAATAAACAAAATGTTTTAGGCTTTGTGCTGCCTTACTGTTCATTTAACTGTTAACAAATCAAACCCAAGAAGAGTATGTAGACCTGACACCGAGTTTGGAAGCCTAATTTATCCTTGATTCTTTTGAAAACTAGAGCTGTACATATACAATTTTGGATTTAAACATGAGTTAGATAACTCTCTCTCTAAGGTGGCATTACTCATTTATGTTTTAACTAAAATTCACCTGACCTACAGGAACTATATTATGTAGAGTTCTGTCTTAGGGTATCCACCATTCTAGAAATGAGATTTGGTGGAGGGACACAGGTAAAATGTAACAGATGAGGAAGGTATTTCCATGTGTTCTTTGCGGTATGCATCACTTCTCACATTTTATCAAAGATTAAATTTTACAGGTATGTTGAAGTTATTCAACAGATACAAATTAACTTTAATGAGTACAAGCTTATTTTCATTCTTAAATGCAAGCATTCAAGCATCAGGATCTACAGGTATTGCCAGTACTCTTGCACCACTCAGATTTTTCAAATAACAGTGGTACCTAACTGTGACATACGGTACTATCCTTTTTTTCCCAGCATTTGAAAGAATGCTTTTATGTTAAAAGCTGGTACCTGGAAGTACCACGTCCTGATTTGTAAAGCAGCATAAGGCTATACATAAAGTAAGGCAGGGTACTATATTAATTGTTGTTTATTTGTTCCATAACTATCCTTTTAACTTTTTTTCCAATTGCATTCAATGTTTTTGATAATAGAGTGTATACTATGATACATTTGCAGTATTGATAAAAATAAAGTTAGATACTAGGCAACCTAAATGCTTTTTTAATAGATAGTTTAATTTAGCTGGTTTTGTCATAATTTGAGAGGACTATTTCTTTTCAGTTCTCTTCATCCAGGACAGAGAAAGTTTTCCCATCAAATCTTTAGTATCCAAGGCTATAGGGTATACTTTAAGAATATATTATACATTTCAACAGGAAAAGATGTTAGTGTTTTGAAAGCTAAGACTACCTCACCTAGCTACTTGAGGGGTTTGCATAGTGCTAAGAAGTGAATCAAAACCTCAGCATGGACGAGCTGACATGAAAGTGGTACTTACAGAGCCATAGAGTTCTCCCTTCTCATTCATTCCAAGGTAAAGGCCACTGTCCACACCTCTAATACTGACCAGTCCCACTGCCACGCTGATGAATTCAAGGATACCTGAACATATATCCAAAGAAAGAAGAAAAAAAAGAGACATTGCTTTAACTCAACTTGTAACAAAAACCAATAAAAACATCCAAAATATAGTTGAAAGCAAGTGGAAAATGTACATATTATAATAAATGTGGTCTACTTTTTTTCCTGAAATTTCAAATATTGCATGGAAATGTATACAACATTCACAGGAAAGCAGTTTGAGAAGTCTCATCTAGGAACAAGAATCCTACACCATTTAAGAAACGTTTTTGGGGTTTTTTTTATGTTGAATATGAAAGGATTTTATTCAGTGCTGAGGCTAAAGCCTTCAGTACTATGCAGTTGCAATCTATAATGATTATACACTATTTGCTAAACTGCCTATTCAAACATTGGAAGATAGGTTTGAATTACCTGAAAATATACTTTACTTTCTCTATAGCATTATCTTAAAAAAACACATCCATTATTAGATCATTTGAATGGAAATCAAAGTACAGATGGGAATTTTATATAACAGAATCTAGCCACAGAAAAAAAAAAAGTATTTGCCAGACATCTTATCTAGCATATGGGCCCACACCTCTTGACACAACTTGCTATCTTCAGTGCAGGCTTTTTATGTGCATGAAATATGTTGCTTATTTGCTAATGTTTGGATTATAGCATTATTTATATTACATTTGCCCAAAAATGTAATATATATTAATAATATAAAGTATTCGAGAGATGAGGCACTATTTGAAGCCTGCAGTTTGGCAAGGGTATGCCAACATATTTAACCAATTGATATGCAGAGATTACAGTACATATAAAACATGAAAGAAAGGGAATGTGTGAACTGGCTTTTTGGAAGTTGTTAACAATGTAAACAAAGCCTCAAAAAGAAGTTGTTCTAGAATCGTACCTAAGATTTTGCTGTGCAGCAGCAAAATCACAAAACATTGAAAAAAAATCTGAATCTAAGGTAAGTGATTTTAAATAGTGCATTTGATTTTGATTATGACGTTTTGTCTATTTGCTGTATTTACGATTACTCTTTTTTCATTCAGGACCATTTTTCACTCTCAGACAGATGGACTGTCTGGACTATACAATAATTAAAAATGTTTCGAATTTTAATTGAGCTTTGGCAGGTTTCTTATTTATATTACCAAGCAGCAAAGAAAATCAATCCTTTACAAAGACTAAGCATTAAAAACTCTATTGCCTGTAAATCATCCTAGTTTTCCAGTTCCTAAAGCACAAAGTCCCATAAAAAGAGGTGGAGGTATTTTGTCTTTCTGGTATCATTTTCAAAGTCACCCTTTTTCAAAACTATAATAAGCAGGTGATTCAGCCCACAAAGCAACCACATCAGACAAACCTGCCGAGAATAGTGGTAGAATAAAGGAAGAACATTTCTAAAAAGCCCAGTAAATGTTTGATCTGGGGCTAACATTTTTTCTTTTAAAGCAAAGATTTATTTCATGTTTACACGCTGTAGGAAATCTTCCTTCTGAGAAGAACTGTCTGTTTGACTACTGCTCTTTTACTTCTGAAAACATCCATGTGTTATAAAAGCAATTAAGAGCCATTCCAGCAGATTGTTTTGACTATGGGGAGGATGATAGGAAACTCTTTAATCACCTTTTTACGACTGCTAAACCAGTACACACAAACACTCACATGTAGCTGACAACGGCAGGTTTGTTCAGATGTCCAGTTCCTACAACTACTATTTAGGATTCACGCTTATATCACAGGAAACGTTTCCATTTTTGGGTTGTCTTCACCTCCTTTCGGTTTACTGACAGAGAAAGTACTGGGAAGCATTCTAAGTATTTGAGCAAAGAGGCATTTTAGGCCCCTCTGCTTCAACTTTCTGTCCTGCGAAACAAAGCAGCCTAACGCAGCCTAAGGGTCAGCATGCCCGAGCCCGTGATCTATATTATATTCTACAAAGACTCGAGAAGCTCCGATACAGTCAGGGAATACAAAAAGACTCTGCCTGACTTTTGACCTTTCCCACTAGACCTGCAGGCGTCTGCATGGGCTTACAGACATCCAGCACAGGCTGAGCAAGGCGTACGCGCCTGTCTCTTGGCTTGCCTGGGATGCGCAGCCCTCCTCCACTCCCTTGCCCTGGTGCAGCCCCCAGGGTTTAATGCTGAAGGGGGAAGCTCATCCACCTGCCCCAGCACTCCCGGCATCGCACCTCCCTCCCAAGAGTACGACTGCTCACGCACAGGTACACACGCGTGCCCTTACAGACACACGTGCACATAACACGGACACGCACACACACCCCCCCCCCCAAACACACACGCGTGGAGGTGCACAGGCAGCACACGCACACGCCCGCGGGCCGTGCCGCAGCCGCCTACCGAAGAGGCTGTGGTCCTGGCGGGTGCCGCGCACGCTGCCGTCGGGCAGGATCTGCAGGTGGAAGCCGGTGCGGCAGTACAGCTGCCGCCGCCGCAGGATGCCCTGCAAGTGCGCCAGGTCCGCCGCCGCCGCCGCTGCCGCCGCCGCTGCGCCGCCGCCGCCCGCCCGCTCCGCCGGGGCCCGGCGGTCCCCCAGCAGCGCCGGGCGCTCCCCGGCGGGCGGCAGCAGGAAGTGGGCGCCCACCGGCTGCCCCAGGCCGTCCAGGCCGCCCAGGAAGCCCCCCACCTCGGCCAGCGGAGCCATGGGGGCGCGGGGCGAGCGGGCTAGGGCGCTGCGGCGGAGAGCGGCTGCCGGCCTCTCCCGGCGGGCATGTGGGGGTGCGCGGCGGGGCCCCAAGCATGGGGGGCCGGCAGAGCCGAGCCGTGCGGAGCTGAGCTGAGCTGAGCTGAGCCGAGCCGAGCCGAGCCGAGCCGAGCCGAGCCGAGCCGGTGAGAGCCAGGCGGCGGGGTGGTGTTTATACGCCCCGCGTGTATATATATATATACGGCGGTCCCCCTGACATATGCTAATGAAGCCCTCTGCGGGGAGGCTGCGTTTGAAATTGTAAACCGGCTCCCCCTCTCCTCGCACCTTCCTCTGATCTGAGATGACGGCGGGGAGGGAGCTCCTGGCGCGCCTCCTGCGCCCCGCCGCACGCAGGCAGTCACCCACGGGCGCGCACACGCGCGGCGGGGGCGGGGGGGGCAGCCCCTGCGCGGAGCAGAGCGGAGCGGAGCGGAGCGGGCAGCGGGCAGCGGGGCCCGGGCCCGGGCGGGAGCTGCCGGAGCGCTACGTGGACAGGTGCAAGGAGAGGCAGGAGGGAAGAAGGAGAAAGGGCGTTACCTGAGGGTTAGACCTGCCCAGACACACATGAAAGAAACAAACCAAAGATCTGACAGTTTTACTCCCTGTTTCTAAAACGCTAATAAAATGTACATGCATTACCCTTTCCTTTTATCGCTTCAGCTACAAGGAGGGGAATTTCTAAAGAAATTGGCATCGTCAGGGAGGTGTTTTCCCCTCTGCAAATTCTCCCTCGCATTTAATTTATCATTAATGTGACATGAAACTGATCTATAGCGTTGGGGTATCGACACAACGTCTTAAAAACATAAATGGGCAGGCCAGTGGTTTGGGACAAATATTTTCAAAACCTGCAGAGATGAAGAAAGAAAGATTGCGAGATGGCTCATCTAATCCACCTTCTTTGGGGTTTTGCATTGAGCCCGTAACCGAAGTCTGTGAGCACCACAAATGAGCAATAATATCACCTACTGAAAGACCCCTGTTGTCTTTCTACAGTGTTTTGAATCAATTTAGGACTTTGCTGTCCTGTTCCAGATGAGCATATGCATTGTTTTCATCCCCAAAGTAGAATGGTTCATACATGCAAATGTATTGGTGGAACACATTTGTTATTAGCAATGGTAAAACAACGGTACATGACAACTAAGAGCTTGACTTTTGCCTTCTTTGCTGCTTTTTCTGTAACGTCTAATGAACTTTAGGGCTCAAACCACATGACCCATCTTAGCGTTCAAGATACGCAATGCAGTTCCTTGCCAATGTTAAACACAGTGTTAGAGTATAAAATGCAAAGATCTCTCATAGTTAATTCCTTCAAAAGTTTGAGAGAATCGCTTGGTGGTTTAAGGTTTCATTTAAACAAAAAAGTTGCAGAGAATCATGAAAGAGTAGTTCTCCCGTCTTGCTCCATGGTCTTTTCAGTCACAGTCTAAATCTGAGAGATCAAATGGATTTGACTGCTTAGCTTTATTTGCTATGGAGAGTATAGGGCTAATTAATTGGCAGGTGCTTTAAAGCAGGTAATGCTACACCTTTTCATCACTGCAGTCCTAAGTACTGCCCCTGTGTGCACCTGAATTATAAAAAGGCTGCTTTAAAGCAAGTGATTTACTGTGGAGGGATTTATAACTGAAAAAACTAACGCTAAATACAATGATCAGATAAATCACCTCAGAGGAGAGCACAGGCGGACCTGCTCTGAAGGCAGTTACAGATAGATGTTATATTATTTTACCCTTCAGATAACAGGAGCCTGTCATGTGGTGGGACCCAAAAATCCACCATAATTGAGATTTCAAAGCACATCTGTGTAAACATTATCACATCAGTGTAAAACATCAACCAATGAGCTTTCTCTTTGAACCAAATCTACTTAATTGCAGTGCTAAATCAAAGAAATAGATCAAAGTTGAATAATCTATATGGCACCTATTTCTCAAGTAGCCTGTACGCTGATTACTCAAATATACCTAAAACGTTTGAAACACGCATCAAGTATTTTTATTGACATGACTGGCAGGTCAGGATCAAACTGCTCGTCACAGCTGCTAAGTTGCAGGACACGCACTAGGCTGGCACAGCTGAATGGAGGAGGTATATTCTTCTAAGCCTAAAGATGCTCCAGTACAGGTAACGTTGCCAGGTCCAAGCAGTACCCTCCGAGTCCTGCAAACAGTAGAGGGCTCTTCTGGTTAGATGGCACCACTGTCCCCGGTAGAGAAGGTTTTTTTAAAAAAAAGTCCTCAGCCATCACACACTGGAAGACCCTTATGGCTAAATCTTTCCTGTTATATAATAGAAACATTTAAAGTAGAGTGGAATATATAACGTTGATCTTTTCCGAGTGGAGTCTTTAATGTCTGGGCACTAAACCGGTTATGCTGTTTTATAAAGTACCAGAAAAGAAACAAAAAGATAAGAATTTTTTTGGTGTTTGCACTAGTCATGTGACAGGAAAAGATAACACTAAAGATTTTTTTTTGCACCTTCTGAGACTATACCATGGGAAGTTAAATAATTTTGAAGAGTGTTTTTACAAGAGTACATAATTCAACTTAAAGTATACAGTACAATCTAATCAACTCTACGTATACTTCCTAGAGACTGCACTTTCAGTGTCGTTGAACAAATACATATGTGGTCAAGTTTTCATTTCCATAGCAAGCATAGGGCTTCTATAGACAATATAATTACTGTATATTTCCTAAGAATAGCATATTGTCATAGGCAAAACCTGGTGGCTACCAAGGGAGTGGGGAAAGCAATGGACTGAAATCTTCGATAGATAGTCTCTCTCTATATATATGTGTGTACAGAGAGACAGACAGATCTATATATCTATCAGGTTGGTTAAAAAAAAAGTTGTTAGCTGTAAAACTTTAGGTCCTGCAATTTATTGCACCTTTATTAATTTTAGAACGCTCTTACAACAGTGCTGTGCCAGACATAAAATTTTAATGGTATAATAAAATATTGGCTAGGAGAATGAAGGGGGGATTCATGAATACATGAGAAAGCAAACACAGGGTGGAACAAAAAACCACCAAGTAGAACATAAAGGAGTATGTCCAGCTGGAGATACCTGTGTATCATGGTCATTTCCAGATTCTTCCTAGCTTTGGAGAAGAAAACATGGTTGGTTGCTTTCAACAAGATGAGCAGAACATGTAGAAGTTACAGTGAGAGCCTTTCAGAGCACTGCAAGTCTGAGTAAAATAAGGTGTATTCTTGTGCAGGATTTACTAAGAAGAACAGAACAAAATAATTTTCAAGGCTTCATGTACAAATCAGGTCATAGTCTGATGATCTAAAGCCATTTAAATGCAATATATACAGACTTTAAAAGCATTCAGAACTTCTGAACTGATACAGTTACAGGTACGTATGAAGGTATACTGACATGTATATATAAATATATCTACCTGTTTACAAAAACTCAGATGAGGGAAAAGTAATGCTGAAAAAAATTAGTTTCCTATGGAAAGGAAGTCTGACATTTCTTGCACCTTCTTTTTTTGTTTTATTGCTTTAAATTAAGACAGAAATTCATAGGGCTTTTGAAGATTCATGATTTTATTGTCCATGTTTTTGTGGATACACATGTATAACTCCTGTATAAGCAGAATGGGACAGAGAAGCTAGGTAGTGAGCACACATTTACATCCAGTTACATCCAGTGAGAATGGACCTTTTCCACATATATCAATGTTCAAATGCCTCATTTGGCAGCTTTTATATTAGTTCTGTAAGTGGATCATTGGATAAAAAACGCCTTGATTTATTTAAATGACACAGTTTCTGAATCTGCACACATAAGATGTGCGGACAGCTTACGGTTTTTGACTTGCTGCACAAATAAATTGCACTCTTGTTCCTAAGCAAACACCTCACCAGGAAAGTTCTGACTAACATACCCAGGTGTAAGTAGTTACAGATGTGTATTGGATTTGTTGAAGTAAAAAACAGATTAGCCTAAAGGTGTTATTGAAAAGTCATTAAAATGTGGCTAACCAATGTCAGGGAAACAATGTGAAGAGGGAGATAACTCATGGTTCATGTCTACAGTTTAGGTGACTGATGAGTCATCCAGCAAACAGGTTTACTTTGGGACACTACATTGACCAAAAGTGATTTCTTTTCCAATCAAATGGAAAAACTAGACTATTTTAAAAAGGGAATTATATTGGTGAATGTTGTCTCCTAATGAGGCAGCCAGAACTGAAAAGATCCAAGAGCTACATTCTACAAAATTTTCCAGACTGGATGCTTAGTCATGTAACTGCAGGAGAAATACTTGAGTTTCAGTCATGCTAAGCATCTGAAACTATTATTGTCTTGACAGATAAATATTGGCCTTTGTATTGGCCTTTTATCATTTAGTACAGAGATGTAGCTCAGATTCGGAGACAAGACTTCTGCTTGGGAAACACATATAACATAAATAAAGCAGTAGACATTTAAAAATTGGCAAAAAAAAAAATTAGTTTTTAACAGATGGGAATAATGAAGTCAAGGGATTTACTTGAGGGGTGAATTGGCTTATGGTATTCTAAAATATTGAAAGAAATGCAGTAACTCTATAGTTCGCTCCAGATACCTGCCTTTCCAGACATAGCCCTGAGGTAATTCAACCTTGGCCATGCTTACAGTTGTATGATCTGTCAGATTGTCGGTTGATAAACATGGCCACAGTTCTCCCTTGACACAATATCATAACTACTGAAATGTTTCTTAGAAATGGAAAATGCATGAGAGTGTCTTAAATCTATTAAAATGAGTTATAGTTTGTATATTTTCTGAAATCTTGTTCATAATAATATACAAAGCCATCAAAGATTTAAGAAAAAAAAAAGTAAAGGTAACGTAGGTGGTGACACAGGTTGTACCATGAAGAATGCCATAACATGAAATGCCCAACAAGGCCTATCGCCCATCAGCATCAGGTAGGGACAAAAGAACATGCTCATCTTTAACAACTGGTCTTTAACTAGTGCTTGGTTATGCTAAGGAGGCTGCCTGCAGCCAAGAATATTTATCAGAGGAGAGGCTGCTGACATGGCAGGTGTCTGTGGTTTCCTGATGAGAAGGCCTCATAACACAAGAGTATTAAAGGGTAGGAGATACCATAGTCTGGGGTCACTTTGAAATGAAAGGAACAGCCAATATGCTTGAAATAGGGGTCAGGAGAATCCTCTTTTCTGAGAACCTGAGGTGCAGAGAGAGGTATTAGAGGGAGAGGTCAGATGGACCTGGGGAAGGCAGAAGTTTCCAGCTGACTGGTATTTAGGGAATTAAGTATTTAAATTGGGTCCCAATGCAACAATGCAGTAAGCAACCAAACAGAAGGAACGTTATCTAGATCAGTCTAAGAATGGTAAAGGACAGCATTACCCTCTGTTGGTAAGTTGCTTAGCTCCCTGTTTCACGTTTTATTTCTAAAAACTGTTCCTTGTGGGACTAAGTGCCACCTATGGACACTTCACTGCACAGTTCCAACAATTATGGAATAGTCTGCCAGACTATTTGTCAGCTTTCAATACATTTTAAAATCAAAGATTTAATATGCCAAATGCTAGTATCACAAGCAATGCTGTTTAATTTCAGTTATCTGAAACAATCCTCATGCTTTTAGTTTCAGCTGTGTATTGGGTATGCACCAAGAGTTTTCAAGGCTTTGGAAATGGGCTGGGACGTTACTAGGTTTTACAGGACTGATGCAGTTGCAGCAATCTTCATTCTAATGAGGGTACCTAGGATCACTGGATGCTTTTAATAAAGCCTTGGCAGTAAAACAGTGAACAACCTTGATGCTGCAGCCACCTCCAGCCTCAGGGTTACGAGGCAAACAAGGTATGGTTGGAAGCTCTTCTTTCCCCTGAGGCTGTGCTTCCAGGTTTCTGCAAAGACATATTGCTGCGTGGTGCAGACACGCTCCCTTGGGAGCAAGGCGACGAAACACAGCGTTAGGCTCTGGAGGACGTTACCGAGCACACACAGCACATGCTCTGCATGCCAAACTGCAGCGAGGCCCACACACAAGCTCTGTCCCCAGTCACGGCAGTTTGCACGCCTCACCCTCCCCAGGCTCTTTGCCTTAAACTGCCCGCATTCAGGTCCGTGGCCCGTTAGACCGCATCTGGACCGACCACCTCGCATCTCCGCTAACTTGGCTGCAGCCCACCGCACGCAGAGAACGTCCCGCTGCCTGCTGCTGCCTGTCCCGAGAGCCGGGCGCGCCCCACGACACCCCCGCGGGGGCACCGGCTGCCGCATCCACGGCGGCAGCCGGTGCCTCCCGCCTCGCCGGTGGGCTGCGAGGGAAGCTGGGGCGCAGGAGCCGCTGGCCCGCTGCACGGCCGCGGGCAGGCCGGCGGTCGCGGCGGGGCGGGGACTGGAGGGGCCCTCTCGCTTCCCCACCCCTTCCTCGCTTCTCGCGAGGCTTCTGCCGGCACCCCCGGGGGCTCCGTCCGCCTGTCGCTGGGGCGGAGCGGCGGCCATGGCCGCCCTGCGCACCTTCCTGCGGTGGCGCCGCCGCTTGGGCCCCGCGCCCGGTGCGCAGCCGGCGCGGCGGCTGTGGGCCGGCGGCGGGGCCGGGGCGGCGGGGCTGAGGCGGTGGCGGCGGGAGCTGGGCTGGGCGGCGGGGGGGGCTCTCGCCGGGTACGTGGGGTACCGGCTGTCCGAGCGGCGGCGGGAGCCCCCCCGGGAGCCGGCAGCCGCCGAGCCGGGCGGGGCCCGGGCGCTGCTCCCCATCCCCGTGGCGGCCGCTGCCAAGGAGACGGTAGGTGTGTGCGCGCCGCGCCCCTCCCGCCTAACGGCCCGGCGGCCTCTCGCCTCCTCGCCGCGGCCTCGCCCCGTGCCGCGCTCGGCGGGGCGGCTCGGCGCGCCGGGGGCCAGCCGGGCGCTGTCAGCTGCCTGGGGAGCGGGCCGGAGCCGGCGCGGATGGAGGAACGTCGCTCCCCGCCCTTTCGCTGTGGAAACGTCTCTGCGAGGCGGCGGCTGGCGGCGGCGGAGCCGCTCCCCGGGCTGTCGCGCAGAGGTGACCCCGCATGGAGCCGGCCCCTGGGCTGGGAGGCGAGGCAGCCTGCGCAGGCAGGTCCCCCGGGAGACGAGGGCAGAAGCAGGAGCTTGTCACCCGTCCTCCATCAGGAGAGAAGAGCTGTCACTGAAGCGTCGTGGTAGGCAGCGGGCGTTGGCACGCCTCCGCTGCGCCTCAGTATGCAAACCGTGTGCATCCTACTCTGCTTTTCGTCTCTGAAGCTGTCCTAATGAAATTTTTCTATGATAGAAAATATTCTTTTGCACACCGAACTGCTACTGATAGTGCAAAACCTGTGCTCATCTTCTTTATATTTAGGACGGTTATCTTTTTAATATAAAATTTTCTGTGGGGTGAAAGGTTTATGCAGAGCTTCTTAAGAAGTGATAGCGTAGCACTTGGTGCAAATAAGTAATGCTTCAGTTGGACCAGTGCCGCAAAAACACTGGTTGACTAACCATGGGTGACAAGAAACAGTTGACGTGAACCTGGAAGATGAAGTTTCCTGTGATAGAGAGAAACTCTTGCACAATGCCGAATGTAACATATGGCAATGATAGGGTTTTTGTCATTAAAAAATTAGGTATTTCTAAAAAGTAAACGGCTGTGATTAGGTGGTTTGTCAGTGTGGTATCTGCTAAGACTGGAAATCAGTGGTGCAAACGGCCTGCTTTCTGTGGATCAAGTTTATCTTATAATATGTTTGGGAAGAGGATCTGCATTTTTGCAATGGAGGCCTTGGGCTTAAGTATGGATGTTGTTAGCCCTTTTGCCCTGAGTTGTTAGCCGAAAGGCAGATTCTTTTGGCAGCATCCTTTATGAAGGGAAGTTGAGCCAGGTATTTTTGATTATTCATGTACTTGTTGTCTTGAGTGTGTTACTATGGCACAGAGGACTAAAGACAAACTCTTTCAGCCTTTCATACTGTTTTGATTTGACAGAACTTTACATTGTTCTACTTATCCAGTCTTAATTGTCAGTCTTCTTTCGAGGGAAATACGGCTGCTGCACCCTTGAAAAGTAAATATATTTAGTGTGATGTATAATTATGAATTTTCACACACATCACTATAAAAGCATTGAGGTTGCAAAGTCAGACTTAAGGTTATATTTGAATCAGTGTAAAATAAAAAGAAGCATAAAATGTATCTTCTATGTATACATAGACTATTTTTCAAAGACAAGTAGCAGGGGGGGAAAAAAAGGGGAAAGAAAAAAATTAATATGCTTGGTTTTATGCTCCTATGTGGAAAGAGGCTCTAATTAATTCTGTTTTCATTTAGATAGAAGAAAATTTGAAAGATGAAGTTGAAATATGTCCACCCAGTTTGTATGGCCAGACTAAATGCACAGACTGACATCTCAGAATACTTAGCTTTATGTTGCAATTTTTTATTTTTGAACAAGTGGTCTCATTGATTTCACATTGAAGATCTGAATGCTCATCATTCCTGAAAAAACATCCTTTTAATTCAAGCCCCCCAAAATGAGGATCAAATAACTGTGGAATTTTTGGTCCAAGGTAGTGGGTTGCTGTGCTTTTTTTATTACTGACTGTCATGCTGCAGAAGACTTGTGTGGTCTTTGGGGAAAGACCCCAGTTTGAGGCCAGATCAAGCTGGTGAACTACCAGGAGTAGTTTGACCATGATCTCCATCTACGATCTGTACTCCATCCGTGATTGCCCTCTAGACCTGTGATAAGCACCAACTTTTTCATTATGGGTTTCTAAAACACCTCCAGATGTGTCTTCCAGGGGAAAAAAAGGATGCAAATACTGTGTACAAATTGCATTGAATGGTATTTGTGGTATTGTGCAATGGCATTGTATTGTAACATCCTTTATTAGAAGGCTGAATTCATGTTGTCTGAGTGACAATAACTTTTTTGTTTCCTAATTTTAATGCTGGACTTAACAACCTTAATAGTGTTTAACAGTTTAAAAACCATAATAACGTTTGAAGTAGAAAATTCTGTTGTGAAAAGTCATATTAGTGTCAGTGTTATTAGGATCAAGGTTGGAGGTCTTGGATCTACTGCAGAGTGTGTTTGGAGTAATGGCTGGAGAATGAGAACCTGCAGTTTCTGTATAGATGAATTTGATGGAAATGTCATGCACGTTTTGCTAGGAGGTTTTTACGATTATATCATGTACTGACCAACAAAGAATGATGAGGCTCAGGTATCTTGAGATACTTTCCAGCTGCTTTTGGAAGGTTAAGGAGGAGTCAAAGACGTTTCGCCTTTATTCCTGATGCACAAAGTCTGACATCCTTTTCTGGGGCTTTCTAGGTTTGTCCTCCCCCCACCTCTTTCCTATTTCCCTAGCTCCCCATTTCATTTCCAGTCTCAGTCTGCTTTTGATTCCACCAAGGCAAATTATCCAACATCATCTTTTTTTTTCCCTTCCATCCAGCCCAAACTTTTCTACTTCATCCTAGTATTTCCATTTGCATGCTTCTTCCTAATCTTCCCTCCAGCAGAATGCTTTTCCCAGGTGCTTTTTACTTGGACCATTGGAAGCAAGAAGCAGGTGGTGTCTCTGTTCTCAATGTCTTGCCATAGAGGTCTACAGCAGCTGGTAGAAGCAGTCACACTGAGTATTTCTTGTGTGAACCCTGGGGCTCTGACCTGGAATGACCATATAGCAGGTTGAAATTTTGGGGGACTTAGCTAACAAAATGAGTATTTTTGGGTGAGGGTTTGCATAGGCTCATACATATATTGCATATTTACTTCTTAACAGAACAACCACTAAAAAACCCCAGCCCTGACGCTAAAGTGACCACCCCTTGCAAAACCTGAAATCCTTTCCTTTAAAACGTGGAATTGCTGGAGATTCTTAAAAAAATTAAAAATGTTCTAATGTGGGCAAAACAAAATCTCTCTCCTCCCATAGTTTTTGATTCCATTCAAAAAAATCCATTCTGAAACATTAATTGACGATGGATAATTTCATTTTTAATGGTTAACGCGTAGTAAGTTTATAAATGAAAACAGTATCACAATGTAAAGTATTCAGATATTCAAAGTGTTCAAGAGTATTCGAGACAGCTATGGCTCTCTCATCCATATTATTGGGGTTTAACCCTGGCTGGCAGCCACCACACAGCCCCACACAGCCCTTCGCTCACCCCTCTGCAGTGGGATGGGGGAGAGAATTGGAGGGGTAACAGTGAGAAAACTCGTGGGTTGAGATAAAGACAGTTTAACAAGTAAAGCAAAAGCTGTGTGTGCAAGCAAAGCAAAACAAGGAATTCATTCACTCCTTCCCATTGGCAGGCAGGTGTTCAGCCATCTCCAGGAAAGCAAGGCTCCATTACGCATAACGGTGACTTTGGAAGACAAACACCTAAACTCTGAATGTCTGCCCCTTCCTCCTCCTTCTCCAAAGCTTTTAATGCTGAGCACTGTATCATATGTTATGGGATATCCCTTTGGTCAGCTGGAGTCAGCTCTCCCAGCTGTGTCTCCTCTCAACTTCTTGTGCACCCCCAGCCTACTCGCTGGTGGGACAATGTGAGAAGCAGAAAAGGCCTTGACTCTGTGCAAGCACTGCTCAGCAATAGCTGAAACATCCTGTTTTATCAACGCTGTTTTGGTCGCAAATCCAAAAGAGAGCCGTACCAGCTACTGTGAAGAAAGTTAACTACCCCAGCCAAAACCAGTACACATCTTGAATTCACACGTCTTTCTTATTTCTTGAGATGAATTTTTGTAAAAGTGTAGTAAGTGGAATGGCCTTCTTGTTTCATCTAGGCAGCTCCAGCAGACAGCAGAATAGGTTTCTGATCCCCCTAAATACTACAAAGGGAGGGTTAACCTAGTTTATGTCTTGACTTTTGAAGAACAACTTTCTTCTTGCAGGTCACCTGCTTTCAGATAATGTTCATATGGCCTGTGAAAGTATCTTGAGAGTTGTGCTGGGCCCAGTTAGTATCCCTACAGGTTACTTTTCTTCAGATTCTATCAGGGAGTCCAAATAATGCTTGGCAGTAGTGATGGAATATTTAAGAATATAAGGTTATCATATATACCTTGATAATTAGTTGCTTTGTCATACTGCTGTCATGTAGTATTTACTGATGCTCTAGTATTTATGGAACCAATAAGTTTTAAAAGGGCTTTTAGATTCCAGGACTAACACCGATGATTACACAGATGTTGATGGGACACTTGCCCATTCTTGGCCAGTTCAGAAATGGGGTACATCATTTGAGAGTAACTGAAAAAAACTATGTTTGAGTCTCGTAGAGAAACAGTGTCAGAATGGTCTACAGATCTTTCTCCCTGTTCTGTGAAACTCTTACAGTATGAAACCTGATGAGCAACAGATTTGTGAATTTATGTACAGGTATTGCTAGAAGTCAAGTAAGCTATGCTATGTGTCACTAACATGGGGTCAGTGGTTTGGCAAACTTTTTGAACAGACAAATCTAATGTGGTCAGTACAAAAAAATACTTGCTTGACCAAGTATATCATTGGAGGTGTTCTGGTAGAGAGTAAGATTTGTTACAGAATCAGCATGAAGCTAAGCTCCCTACAGGACTCCCTTTTCCCAGATGCTTTCTGAGACTAATTCCAGTCCTGGGGACTAGGGGTTTATATGTGATTATCTGGAGTAAAATCTCGGACACTGTAATAAAGCAACAGTTTTAATTCTAGGGTTGCTGCCACATAACATTTCAGAACCAAAGTAAAAGTCTGCACTCAGAGCTGTGGGTTTTGTGTCTGAAGGTTTTGGTGAAGACTGGGAGAGCTCTACTAACAGACAGCTCCTTTAAAGTCTAGGAGATGCTTATGCAGAGCAGGAAACTCTTTGAAAGAACTGTTATTCTGATACAGATTCTCTGTACTGACAACTGAGAACAGTATTGACCCAAGAAGAGCCCTGATCCAACATACTGCTTGTGAAGTATTTACCTTGTCGGAGCAACTGTGCATCATGTTTTTTCAGAGAAATTTAACAATTTTAGAAAAACATAATCCAGTGTCAGAATTCCTCAGAGGAATTAATATTTGTCTTCTAGTTCCTTGCTTCCGTGTTCCTTACTTCCAAAATTCCAGTGTCATTTGTAAAGCTTATTAAAATGGTCTTGGAAATACCAATGATGCCTCTTTGCATTGCAAAGACAATCTTTTCTATAATCATGTTGTCGTTGTGTAAAGGTAGTGAACTCCAGGTCTCTATTTATTTTTACGAAATATCCTCTGAGAATCACTTCCTTCAGAGGTGGTTCAGGAATTAAAAGGGGGGCAGGGACAGACAGACACAGAATATGTACTTTATCACATTTCTTGAAGGCAAACTCATTTCCAGGAGAAGGAAGCTGCATACTTTGGATGTTTCCAGAGGTTTTTTCCCTGGTACCTCAGCAGTACTGTCAAACTCTCTCTTTGTGAAAATACTCAAAAGGTGAAGTTTATTTGTAGCAGCACATTTCTAAGTGTATTACATCATGTATTTCCATCTCTGTGAAATGAAGAACGAGACTTTTAACTCCAAAAAGTAAGGCAAACTCCCCTAGGGAGGAGACTCTCCTGCCTGCTCACAGAGGATGCCGTTCCAAGAGATGTGTAAAGCATCATTTTTACAAGAATCACTTGTAGCTAACCTTTTTTCATCAGCATTGTGCATTTCACATCATAGGTCAATTGTCAAATGTAGGAAGATGGTTTGCTCTTTGGCTGATGACATCTGAAGCTCCTCACTGTCATCGTGGCTTGCCAGCCAGCTATAGCTTGCCAGCCAGCTATAGTGAGAGCCATGCTGAAGGAAAAGGAAGGTTTACCTCTCAGCATTAGTTCTGTGTTCCTCAAGGTGTTAAAAAAGGATGATACATGTTTGGGACAGACAGATCCAGCTACTAATATGTTTTAGTTTTTCCTGCAGTGAAGCGTATGCACATGTATAGAAGGATATACACACTGACAAGCTTCTTGAAGAACTGCTAGAGGTTAAGTAACTTCCATGTGAAACTAATGTAAGAAGGACTGTTGGAGAATATTTTAGCATAATACTTACTTTGGAGGATTTCTGGAGTAGCTGTGCTTACAGGTAAACATTGTTACCTCAAGGATTTCCTGTAACAGAATTGTATTTGAACAGGGCCCTTTTTACAGCATTTTAAACACATTCCAGCTTCCTATGCTTGTAAATATTTTAATATAATAATGTCCTTATCTCAGTGAAGCAGGATCAACTAACAGAATTGTTGGCTGTACTACATCTAAGTAGTCTGCTAGAAATATAACTTCAGTAAGCATCAAAACAGTTTTGTCTACTTTGGGATTTTCCCACACTGGGAACTTGACGTTTAACCTTTTGGCCACCCAGCATGAAAACAAAATTGTGCTACTTTTATCTACATGGGAGCATATTAAATAAGCCTGAAGTCAAATATAAACGAAGGAAGTAAAGAACAGCATTGCTTTGAAAACCTTTTTATTTTAATAATTTGCACAGATTCTCATTGATGGAAGACAGATTACTTTGCAAGCAAAAATTCAAAGAAACTCACTTGAAATAAATTAGTTAAAGATTAAACTACTGTAACATAACATATTTTTGACTGCAAGCAAAAGGTACTTTTAGTAGCAAATGTTGGCTTCTTAAGCTAAAATAGTCTCACCTTTATCTCAATTGGAAAAAGCAAGAGAACACTGATTTGACTTGGAGCACAGCAAAGTTGTGGGTTTTTCTGTGATTTTTGCCTCATATGCATGCACACACAGCATGTATATTTTTACCTATTTGTTTTGTAAAATATTTTGCATTATTTGTAGATATTCTCAGAATCTGGGAGTTGGAGTATTGTTCTGGGTTTTGATAATGGATTCTTGCGGATTACTTCTGCAGAGCTTTATGAGCTTGTAGGCATCAGTTTTTCTAATTTTCAAGTGAAAAATCCTGTATCTGGCATTTAAGCTTGTCTCTATGGGAAAACTAGATCTTTTGCCACAGAATAAAACATCTGAATTACTGACTTAATGTAATAGGAGACGTAACACTTGGCAAAGAACATTTCTTTTGTGCTTTTTAATAGAAAGGGTAATGATGTCATGTTTTATCTTCTGCACTTTATTTCCACTGAACTTGAGCCATATCATTACCATTCACGGATATTTTCAGATACTTTGGGGTCATAACTACTGCAAAATTTTACTTATTTTAATGTCACTCTGTGAGCTCATGTCCTTTGTTAAGCCATCTTGCGGCAATGTAGAGTTACTGCATGGATTTCACTGGAAGGCCATCCAGGTTAATTCATATTACACCAAATTCAGACAGACCATATCTCTGAGGTAAGAGAGTCAGTAAGACAAACATGGAACCAGAAATTGAGATTAGCCCATGCTTCACGGAAGTTCAAGTAATACGTGGAAACCTTTGGTGAGAGCACCAGACTTTCAGGGCATTTTGACTTGTCTGCATCAAGAGACACAGTACATGAAAGATGAACCCAAAATGGGAATGGGTTTTGGACAGTAATTTTGCTTGATAGAAAGCCTAGATTTTCTTCACTTAAGTTTTTGTTGTGAATAGAGGGAGAAAATACAGAGGGGTATCACTCTAAAAGAGGTTCAGCAAGGAATGCTTTCAAAGTTGGTTGACTTAAAAATGTTGAGTGTCCATAACAAAGACCTTCATTTAAAGGATACTACTCTGTGAGACACATGGTGGTGTTACTGTAGCTTTAAATGCAGTACCTCTCTAAATGCAGTACTTCTACAAAATAGTTTTTAGGAATTATATTAAGTCCTTGAAATAAGTTAGTGAGAGAGTTATTTTTATTATAATCATATTTTAATTTGCATAAGGAATTTGAAACTTTTGAGGCCTTTTCCAGATATTTTAGGCTGTCTGTAATACATTTGTAGCGTAGATTTACAATGGAAGCACACGTAATTGAAGAGTGATACTCTCCATTCAGAGAAGTACCCTGCCAAATTACTATTTGGTCTTCAATTTAATTTTTACTTACCTTGTTTTGATAAGCTGATCTTAAAATGGACTTTCTTACGGGAAATGTTTCCCTCTGTTTCCTTTGCCTGGTGGTGGTTTGCATATAAGTGCTGTATCCATTTAATCCATTTTAGAAAGTGCTTTGAAATGTCTCCTCTGTGTGAGAATTAGGTATGTGTATGTACGTTTCTGTGTTAGGGAACAGCAAGAAAATAGGCCAAGATCATTTTTTCTCCTCAGCTGATTTAAACTGAGCTTAGAAGAGCCACACAGTCTCTGTTCTTGGTTTTGCAGAGGGCAGATGGAAGCCAAGACCATGCATAGCAGCACCCCAAAAAGGTGCTGTGTTCCCTCTGCAGTCCTTCTGCAAGGGTATGGCACAGGAGAACAGGGGGTGGGAGGTGAAATACGGAACAACAAGGTACCAGACTTTGAGGGAGGAAGGGCAGAAGGATGATAACCACGAGCTGTTTGATTACAACTATTAATGTTTAGATTTTTTGTAGAATAGGGAAAAGACAGTACATTTTTCATGAGTGCTGATGAGCTTCAGTCTTGCCTCTTTTTATTTACTTCATGAGTTGTGAAATTGGAAGGATAGAAATTCTGGCTACCAGCTAGATTCTTGGTTTCAGCTGTGGGGCTTTTTTCCCCCCTAAAAGTTCTAATAACAAAGTAGGTCGGTGTACCTGTGCAGGTAAACCAGAGCTAAGCTGCTACGCCTGAAATTAAGGTAATACTGCTATTGGGAGATTCATGACATTCTGCTTGAAGGAAATGGCCGTGTCCAGTTTTTAAAAGGCAGAGAACCATAACATGATACAAGATCATAGTAATTAGTAGGCAGGATTGCCAAGAGGATTAGTAAACAGAAGCATAAAAAAATCTCCCCTCTTTTGTTTGTCAAAGAGATGTACTTTCATGAAAGTTTTTGAAGATTGTTGATAATTACAGAGAGATTTAGTCTGGATAAGCTCTTGAAACTTCAAATAGAAATTGGAATCTTATTGAATCCTGTTCAATTGAATCCTTCACCAACAGTACCTTCCCTGAGGTATTCAACATCTACTTTCTGTGTCTTGTTCATGTGTGCATTGGATTTGATACTAATACTGCTACAATAAGATTGCCTAACCTGGGCGTAAATATGAAATAAATCAATTGAGAGCAATCGGTGTCACTAAGATTCTCATACTTGCCTCACTGGATTATGATCTGCTGATGTTGGGGAAAACAGGAGACGTTTCATAGTTAGGTGTTGAGATGAATTTCTTAAATGAATGCCTGAAGAGGTGCGAATTGAGATCATACTTTAGAATGGCTTGGCTTTTAATTAGCATATTGATTAATTTCTAATAATTGCAGCTTTTATGCAAGGGACTTAAAGTTGCTGTATGTTACATAAGTTGATAAGCAGTAATAGAAGAAGGAAAGCTCTAATTACATAAATTGATAAGCAGTAATAGAAGAAGGAAAGCTCTAAACAAGAAATTTGGACAAAAAAAAAATATTATTCCCAAAGACGGTTTTATTTGTCAGTTTGCTAAGGTGTGTGCCTGGAGTCTTCTGCAGCCAAACTTTGCTTTTATTTGGACATTTAGTGTATGGACCAGTGATCTAATACACATTAAGCCCTGTATACATTTGTTTTAATTCATGTTGGATCAATAGCAGAAACAATTTGTTTTGATTCTTTCGATAAAACCACAAAGTTCAAAATAAAGTGGTATTTTTATTCCTTGGAATAAAATTATGCTTAAGCCTGCTGTTTTCCCATCACTTTAACTTGAAGTAGGTGGAGCTTGCTGCTGGAACAGGTAGTATTTACTTTTCCATAAGCTGCGAGTTCCTGTGGCCTGTTTTGAAACAAATAACTGTTCTTGTGGGGTAGGTCCAGGCATTTGTCTGGCTAAAAAGTAACACCACCAAAACTAAAAGTTCTCAGTCAGATCAGTTCCCTTATCCAGTTTGACACTTGGAAAAATGAACGTAAAGTGCCAGAGCAAGGGCATGCAGGGTATTGAGCCTTTAGGGAGGTACTGCTCTTTTTGGTGGCAGGCTGTATTCATATTAGGTTACAATGACTTTGAGCCGAGCGTGAAATACTGGCATGGCTATATAGTCAGAGGGAAACTGTAGACTGGCTAAAATGAAGCAGAAATTAAGGTTTTGCAGACCCGGGTACTGGCATGACTTAAGTTTAAACGTGTCTTGAAAATTCCATGTTTGCAGTATGTTATTTTATACTTATAGTAGCATGGAGTACTTAAGATAATGTTGAAATATGTGTCTGAGAATTTAGCAAATGCTTTTCTAGGTGTCTCAAGAAAAATATTAAGCAGTAGTACCAGAGATAGTGTGAATTTCTTGAGAGAGGAAAGAATCTCAACATGCTCTCCAAATACTAAGAGTGATCAAAACTAAGATGATATTTCTTGAGCGATACGCTATCTATAGATTCTCCTGAGTATGTATGATTGATTATGACTGATTACAATCAATTATACATAATGCATGTGTAATATGGCTTTGAAGCAGTTTCTTTTCTGAAAACTGACTTTGCAGAAATATTGCTTTATTACTCATGCTTACAACCTGCATGTATTCAAAAGCATATTTGTAATAGTGGTAAAATAACATGTGCATCAAAAATAAGATAGATTATTAAACTTCGAATACAGGGATAATCAGTTATGTTGCTACAAGCTCTACCAAAACAATTGAGTCATGTAAATCCCACATGAAGGCATAGCTTGAATGCCACTGGACTGCTGAAGGATCAGTAAGACCATAATATTCAAACAATGAGATAGGAAAGAAACATTTTTGCTTGCGTGTGGGTATATCAGAAGATAATTCAGCTTTTTTCTTCATTTTGAGGTGAGTTTGTAGGCCTGGCTGTTAGGCTTTATTTTTTTCTCCCCATATTTAATTTGGTAATCATTTGAAAATGATAAAAAGCACAAAGACCACATTTAAAGCTGCTTCTTAGGCAGAAGTGCAGAATATTTGTATGTAGAGCAGTCTACTGAAAAATTAAATTGTTATGTAAGCATTTCTATTACTCTTACTTTCTATGGCAGTTTATTCCATTGAAATGAAACATTTTCACATGCACACACACACACTAGAAGCAATAATTTCAAAAAGACTAGGGACAGTCCAGAAAGAGAACTACGCACTCAATAGCCTTTTTTCCTTCTAGAAGACTGGTTAAAATGTCCTAGATAAAGTACTGAAGTACTAAGTTTCCCATATATAAAATCAAGAAATTGTGAGTCTTCTGTTACATTGTGATTATACACGTGATTTTTTGTTTTGTTTTTTTCCAAATAGAAAGTGTTTGACCTCTTCTAGACACAGTCATTTTTGATGTGTCTATTATACAAACATAATTTAATCTCTTAGTTGCAACTGAGGCCATAAAATTTTGTTTCACTGCAGTAGTCTTACTAATGTTTTAGTTTTTAGGGACGTTGTTTGGAAAGCAGAAGGAAAGTGAGCCCAGATTTTTGACTGGCCAATATAAATGTGCCTTTGCTTCTAATTGCTGAAATCTGAAACCTATTCTTAGAAAGGTTTTGGAAAACCAATTTCCATTTGTAGTGGAGGACTGTTATCTCTTAGTGGACAGCAACTGCAGACATCTCCCAACTTCTCTTTGTGTTTAGATGTGTTTTTCTCTGAAAACAAAATTTATTTGGCTGTTTTCTTAGTTGTTAAAAGAAAACATAGACATTAGTTAAGACAGGTGCTACTTGTTGCCTTTCCTTAGTTTGACAGCTGAAAAATTTTAGGGATACTGTATGAAATGACAAGAACAGTGAGGACAATGGCAGCTTGGGATATTTCATTGATAAGATGCTGCATTCCTATTCAAACATACTGGGAGAAGTTAGCTATATCATTGCTCTTCCTTTTATGAAACAGTTTGGGTTTGTTTTTTTCACCTCTGAAAAGAAGTTTGAGATACTTATATTTTCTTCAAGATAGTGATTCCACAAAGGAGCTTGCCTCGTTATGGGCTAAAAAAAGTTTTCAGATAGCGCTAGCATATTTTCTGTTAAAAGGTTTGACAGTGTAACACAAAGATGTAATAATTTAGAACACTTACAGTTTCGTACTACTAAGTTTATGTGGAAATCAGCTGGATGGTAAATATACCAGAAACTCCTGACATCTATAAACTCTCATGAGGTGTGAACTTAATGCCATATAGTACTTCTGTAACTCTGGAGGAATAATTATGCTCTTCTCTTTTTCTGTTCCCCCAAGTATGGTAGCTTTAATTGCATTGGATACTTGAAATAGCAGTATCTGTAGAAGATTTACACTGGAGTATATTATGGAGGTGTCTTGCCTATTATTGTCAACAGCTGTGTTCTACACTAAGAAACAATGCCAAAAAAAGTGTTATTCCATTCTCTTCTGGAAATGTCAGACAACTGAAATAATTTTAGCAGAGTTGTTTAAAGTCTGACTGCTGAAGTTACATGGACTTCCTTGAGTTTAAGTTGCCCCTTTTTCTATGGTTCAAGACCCTAAGTTCTCTTTTTTTTTTTCCTTTTTTTTTCTGAGCTTGGGTAGTGTCAACAATTTCAATGCATAAAGATTTATTGCTAAAATTGTGGAAGACTGAAAATGATAGCAGTGAAATCCTGATTGTAGTTTCAGCTCTTACCATACAAAAAGATTTGGATGCATTTGACTTTACACATTATCACCTTTACGTTTACAGTTTCTTTATGGTGAATGACAGTGGCAATTGTAAACCAAAACTTTTTTCATACATTAAAATTGTTTCCTTCTGTCTTTGAAGGTTACAGAAAACAGATCAGACCTTGAAGATTTACACCTTTATGCAACTCCTCGGGAGCAACGGTTTCGTAGGTTTGCCAGTTTAGAATTTGAAGGACAGCTATATATGACTCCATATGACTTCATTCAGGCTGTCACAAATGATGAACCGAAATGTAAGCAGGAGTTTTATATTGGTAAAATTGCCAGGGAAAATGCCAGTGGTGTATGTTATTTTCCCACTTGTTTTTGATTACTACTTCTGTTTCTGATTGTTGTACAAAGGTACTGCATCTTCCAGAATTTTATTTTTAATGATATCCAAGTGCATACAATCAGTATCCTGATTGTTACTAGATTGTAAACATCTGTATACTAGTCATTAGCTAAACATTCTTTTCTTAGAGGTCACAGACAGCTCAACAGGTACAGAAGACAAGAAGTTCATTTGTACCATTTGCATTGAGACAGTTACAGTTATGGTTTCTTTCTGAGCAGGCCAGTATTGCTGTAAAACTCTTGCCTCCACCTCCGTATAGTTTCTGTGTAAATAGGCAGGCAAGATGCGAATTCTCTAAATAATTTGGGATAACATTGTTTTGCAATATTTGCCATCTTAAATTGCCACCTGCTATTATGTTGGGGGTTTTTTGCCCTACAGAGATTTTATAACCATATCACGGCTTTCTAAATAACATGCTTTGAGTAAGAGTTTCAGTCCCCCAGGGGATCCACTTTCTACACTTAAAAGTTGCCAGAGTTAGCACTATGTGTTAATTAAATTAATGAAAAATAAACTATCAACTTTAGTTCACTTATTGTAAAATTTTTGCTTTAAGTATCAAAGAGTGACTAAATAGTAAGGTGATCCATTTCTGATCTAGTTTGATTTCCTGGCCCTCAGGCTTGCAGTGCATTGGTAGCAGCACACAACTTCTGGGGAAAGTGAATATCTTTGCTCAGGTGTGACACGTATAATAACTCACCTTAGGTCTTTCTTCCTGAAGTCTACACCACAAAGCTAGTATAGAGAACAGTCAAAAGCAGCTAAAACAGTCAGAGGAGAGCTTAAAGCTCTATGCAGATGTTAGATTTTTCCCCTTTGTTCTCTTAACAGTAATGAAACAAGAGGAAAGAATTCAGCCATGGCACATCAGTGATCAAAACTTCTATAACTTTTGAATAAAGATATAATCTCATTGTAACAGTGAAGACAGAAGATAGAGCTTAGATGGTGAAAACTTGCAAAGCTTTGAAACTCTTACCAGAAAGCAAATCTTCATTCTCTTTTTTTGCTCTGCAGTTAAAAGAGAGGAAGCAGATTCCTTATCACAGAAGTTAATACAAATACACATCAGCGCTTTATATCTGTTTCCTCTGCCCAGATCTCCAAGTCTTCCTTTTTTTGTTACTGTGGAATTGGATTTCACCATGTATGGTCATGAAGGATTTGTGCCATACAGTGGACATCAGTTAAACATTTCATTTTCACTTCATTTTATGACAGTTTGACTGGCTTGGCCACACTGTATGTATGGTTTGCTATTAAGATTTTTCCATGCTAATGAAGGTTACGCTTCCTCCTCTCTCACAGCAAGTGTTCAGATTTTAAAAACCAAACCAGACCAGACCAAGAAGTATGAAGCTCACAAGGACATTCTGTTCATCTCATCCCAAAGGAGAGGAGATCTGGAGTTGAACAGTCAGGCATCCTTCTGAGTTCAGTGTAGCAAACCTTGTTTGTATCAAAATCCTTCCTGTACATCCAATTCTGAGACTGAGACTGAAAGCAAAACTAAGCTGGATGTCCTTTAGTTTTACAGACTAATATCAGAGATTACATGACTGAGATAATTATTTTAAGGGATAGTGTAAGAGGCTGTGACTTAGTAGAAGCAGATGACTTCATTATAGTGGAAGTCATACTGTCTAGGACATTTGGATAGAAGGCTGACAAGTAGGAAGTAATAGATGAAGTAGATGACCTGCAGGTATTACCACTTCCAGCTTCTGATCTCTGACTGTGTTAATTTTAACCTTTGAACTGCAGCTTTGTCAAAGTACCGCTTTGTCTGTTTGGGCAAGTCTTAATTTTCTGTTTTGCTCTATGGAAGGTAGTAAGTTTAAGGAAGGTGTTTTTCTGAATAAAATAATATATCCCAAACATCGTATTTTGTAGTTTTGGATCATTTTGTAAATAAGTTACAAGTTATAAATAATTGGGTCCATTCAGGCTGACATACTAGAGCATCTCTATTTTGCAGAAAAAAAAATAACATACACCTGTTTTTTGTTTTAATGGATGAAGACTAGAAAGGTCATGAGTTTTGTCAAAAAGCAAAAATGCCCTTTGAAGAGTAATAATAGTAGCTCTTCATGTCTGCTTTATGGAAAAGCTAATAATACTAGACCTGAATGAGATTTGTGATGGAGTGAATGCGTCTATTGTGATTGATTTACTTTGGAAATCTTGTAAACCCTACAAAAGTCAAGAGGGTGTTCACTTCCTTTTTTGATTAAACACTAACTAATATGGTAAGAGTATATTTTCTTTTATAAAATGTAACTTTTTACTCCAGGCAGTTATAAAAAATATAAAATAAATGCAATAATTAACTTGTTGCTGCTGCCTTTATGGTGCAAGCTTTCATTTGGGAAAATACAATATTTTTAACAGTCATGCTTGATACATTTTTATCACCTGAATATATGTTTATACATTTAGAAAGCCAATTAAGAGAAGAGAGAACAATATTTTGTTCCCTTTAGCTATAACTATAGTAATTTTAGCCTAATACTGAGCTGCAAGAAGTATGTATATACATATAAATCTTCACTTGCTTGTCTAGAAAGAAAATCTATGTATAATGTATGAGACTGGGAAATTGGCTGATTGGAAAGTTAGATATATTTATTCCCCAATTTTTTTTATGGTATGCATAAGCATATATCAATTTGTATGGCAAATTAGGTTGTTTTGTTGGGTTTTATTTAGTATTTTGAGACAAGACTTTAATTGACATTTAAAAATTAAACTGAAAAGTATATGAACATTTGTTAGCTCACGTTATGATGTTGCTTGATATAAATCCACTATAGTTGGAGTGGGATTTGCAGACAGTCTTGGTGCTAACCTTTACCAAGATGTAAAACTAAAATTTCAGTGAGTTTAACCATGAACTAATGAAAGACCATAGTGAGTAGTTTCTGTATCGTGATAATTATTTAGTAGAGCATGGAGTTCATCATGAGGAAGGGATTTCTAATACCACAGGGTGTTTTGCTCTATAAAAATGAGTTTTTACCAACCAAAAAGTTATGGATTTGACCACATACTATGCTACTTTTTGTACCTTTGTGAATTCTGATGTTCACAGTGCTTCATCTTAATACTGAATCTGTGCAAATGTTTGTCTTGAGAGGGTGGCAATGAACCTCAAGTTTTGAATTCTTGGAGGGTTGTGGACAACTGTTGTCAAATGCGAGTATTTTTTTTTTCTGCTCCTGGAGTCTTTCATGTAAGGCGTTGGGAAGGAAGCATCTGGTCAGTCTTACTCATTATCAGTTTTCAGTGTTAACGAGCAGTTCCAGTTCTGAACCGGAGGCCGCCTTCAGCTTCTCTGTTAAAACTACTTACAAAAAAATTGAGCCTGACAGAGGCTGTAAAAGGGAGCATGAATCTGAGTTATTAGGAATGGCTGAAGGAAGTCTTAGCACCTGGTGTAGTTTCAATGATTTTTTTCTGTATTTGCTTTAAAAGGTATGAGTAGTCCCTGAAGCAAGGGCCAGAATCCAGGTCTCCCTACAATCTGCACTGTAATACTACTGCTACTAAATACTTCTTTCGGAATATTGATACCACAGGTTAACATGCATGCCCTCTATTTCCTGTTTAATGTTTTAGTGGTGTATTTTGGAGGTAGGAAGTCTTTTCTCTTACTGAAGCAGAGTTGGGTTAAAGACTATACATCTGAATTGGTTCTTTAAAGTTAGGAGTTTAGGTATGTATTAAGCTAATTATTTTTTTTTAATAACATAAAGATAATTTTTTGGACCCAGGTTGAAGATTAGCATCATGAAGTAGCAAAAATACCTCTTCTTTGGCTAGAAAACACAGAGTATAGATGCAGTCTAATTTTTATGACACCACATTGGCATAACTAAATTCTGTGCATACATAACTTTGTCTTTTGTTGCAGGTGCTAAAAAGTGGCGATCCCTTTCAAAGCAGGTGGGCAATAATTCTTGTGCTGTCTTATAACCATAGATTTTGATAGTTACTTTCTTTCATGATGTAAACTTAGTGTCACAGGAGAAAGAAGGGAGTTTTTAAATCTTTATTAAAAAAAAAAAAGAGAGACTTTGATTTCTTTGTTTTTGTCAATTCAGACTCAGCTGAATCCAGAATCTCAAAGATACTTGAGCAGCTGTGCTTGTTATGTTGGATTTACTGACTTTCTCAAGCCTCTGTCAGTTCATTTCTCAGCCCATATCTGACTGAGTTTCTTTAGTGTCTAAGTGTAACAGGTGTATCCAAAGCTGCCTGAAATACACATGACACTCTCTATCTTTTGTGATGTTTAAGTGCCTCTTACTTTTTTTTTTTTTTACATTTGTACAACTGCAAAAAGACTGTCTGTATCCCTGTATTTTAAGGACATTCATATTCATGGGTGAAGTTTGCTTTAGTTCGGGTTGAGTGTTTTAAAAGAACTGTTGCTTGGAGCTTGTGTGAAAACCTTACTGAAATCCAGGGGGACTTATCCTTGGCTTCAGTGAATATGGGCAGTGGTGAATAATTTCAGCAACAAATATGTTACATGTGTCTCTCCAACTCTGCAAACACTTAGTATTTATGCAGATGAGCAATTCTTGGAATAATCATGTGTGCAAAATTTATATATGTGCTTGAGTACTTCCAAAGTCATTGTGGTAAACTGAAGTTAAATTAACTGGTAGATTTGTATGCAGTTCCTTATCTTTTATATTAATTTCCTAGCATTTACTCATAATCTGTTAACTACTTCATTAAATTTTTAAATATATACTTTTATATTTTTTAAATCTTATTTTTTAGGAACTGAATCAGATCCTTATGGAGACACCACCGGTTTGGAAAGGATCATCCAAACTGTTCCGTAATCTTAATGAGAAAGGTGGGGGATAAGAATTTATTTTCCTGAACCAGATTATCACTTGTATTAATTTATTGTGGCTAAAGCGATGTTCTACTTTAATCTGAGTCACATCTTCAAAAAGATAAAAAGTGTTCGTTGCTTTCTACATTTTACAGCATGGAAAAGTTCCTTTTAGTCTCTACAGTGTTTTAATCATGCCATCTTACACCTAGCCTCTTTAAGTGAATTGGTTTCTTAGAGTTTGTTAAACTGATGTTTGAATGTTTCAGATTCAGTTTGCTGTAATGAAGAATGATCTACAGAACACAGAATATTCTAATAAAGACACCATATCTCTTTCCTTTTTTTAATAGGTTCAATGATGTGATTATTTTTAAAGACAGTAATGGTATCTTACATCACTGCATAAGCATTTTCTTCACAACAAAAAGACATTTCAGAAATGCTGTATATCCCTTTAAATTCTGCAGATGAGGCCTTTGATAGCTTTTAAAACTCACACTATTGGTAAAGGAAGAGCCATGAGCCATACTCCTGGTCTCCTCTTTTTTTTTTTTTTTTTTCCCCCTTAATAAGCTCTGTCACTTCAAAAACAAAAAACACAGAAAAAAACCCCTATGATGGCTTGTGTACAGACATTTAAATGCTATTTACAATAAATAATCCAAATATTCCTTTGCTTATATTCAGAATGGCAAAGGTCTGGTGGAGCGTTTTAAATATTTTTAGAAGCAGCCACAAGTACTTGCTATAAAATAAAGACACTTTATGAATGTTTAAAATACACATGCCAGCAACAAAACTCCAATCAAACGTGTGCATGTAATTGAGGAATCTAATCCAAATGCAGCTCAAATTTGTTAAAGGAGTAAGTATGCACCTACTCTCAGACGAGGGTCCTGGGCTCGAATATCTAGTGCATGGAGGTGCTCACTTTTTCTGAGTCTGCAGCCAGAATTCCAGAGAGGCAGAAACTGGCACATCTTTGCACTGTATTCCCTTGTATTTCCTTGCTCTAAGCTGCTTTCTGTATAGTCAGAACAGCTGACTTTTGAAATATTAATTACATTAAAATTCAGCTTCAGAATCTGTTTAAATCAATACATTATCATTTTAATAAAAACATATCTGGATGTTGCTTATTAAATCTGTAATAAAATGTCTGCAATGTGCAGTCTTGATGCAACAATATCTTACTCCAGTTTTCTGCCAGTGAAAATCTGCAGGAGTTGGAATTAAGAGAACTCAAAACTGGTGTAATAAGCTGGTAAAATTAGTAATAAACTTTAGCACTTACATAGCTTTTCAGCATTCTTTACGAAAAAGTGAGTTCCATTATCCCATTTTATAGATAGTATAAGAAAAGATGATGGGTCTTATGACTGATAAGGTCATTCAGTAAGCCAGCGACAGGAATGGGAATAGAATTCAGGTCTCCTTAATTCTAATTTAATGTTTATTTAGTACATTACATGAAAACTTCAGGAATAATTTACTCATTTTCTTTAAAACATGCCCATTTTAATATGAAGCAAGTAGCAAAAGCCTATGTCTATTTATTTTGCCATAGATGCATTTAAATCAGATGACCCACATAGATTTATGCCAGTTGTCCTTAAGTTTTATTTTTGTTTTACCCTTGAGTGACTTCCCTCACTTCTTTCTGATCTTAGTGTAAGCTTTTCTTTCTGTTCAGTAGTCATTTCAGAGCCTCTCTCCCATAACACTCAGAGCAATCAACCAGAACTATCTGTCTACAGCTACAATATGCCAGTACAAACAAAAGGAGAGAATGCTTTCAAGGCCTTTTATATTGCTCTCTTCATACCTGTGATGGACTGCTTGACAATTGCACTTTCTTCCTCCCTTTTACAACAAAGAAGGTGTCATCAAACAAACAAAAATACATATTTACATTTATTGACTGGCTATTAAAGAACATTTTACATCACTGAATGAGAACCTTTGAGGTATCTGATTTCTTGATAGCTGCTTGTCCAAACAGATTCAAGCAGGCCTTTGAAAACTAATTTCTGCAAGCTGCTGTATAAAATCAAGAAGATAAAGCATAGAGCATGTGTTACTTAAATGGTTGCATTTAATCTTTGCTAATCTTCAGGGTGGAGCTATGTGTAAATTGAGGAAAAGAGTAGGTGGTATTAAAAATACTTAGTAGCCTTCCTAACTAGATCTACTAGCAGTAGTAAAACCTTGGTTCTGAAGACTTAAATTTGCTCTTGGATCAAAAGGTGGGGAAATATAATTTTTTTCCATGAAAAGAATGGAAGTTGGGAGGGCAGTGTTTCAGCTGGTAAAGGGGTTTAGTGATTCTTTCTAGTATGTGATTTGGTTCCAAAGACAGTTTAGTTAACTGTCTTTCTTTTGCATTGTCTTTATATTCCAGTCTTTGTGATACCTGTACAGATCTCTGTGGTTGGTTATTTTTTCTTTTATGTTTGATAGTAGACATGATTGTCTTGAAGGCACTCCTCTTTCAGGACAGTTGGCTTTTAGGGAGGAGCATTGTATGATCAAAGGTTTGGGGAGGCATTTGGACAGATCCAAGAGAAATGTAGGTGAGATTTTCATATCTGAGCTATTCAAGAGGACAGAAAGTCCCTCCTGAGTATTATTTCAGGACAGAATTAATTTAGAACTTTTTGTGATGTAAATATTAGTAGAAAATGCCAAAGTTTCATACTTTGGAAATGCTGATGTTAAATGCATTCAAATAATTGTAAAAGCCACATGAATGATACAATGTTTTGAGTTTTAATTTTACAGGTTTTTCAGTGAAAAAAATTCAGATGACTGTTTACATAGTTTGTCACATATTCAGTTAAGTCAGATTTTAAAAGGTATTTAAACATCCAAAGATGTGTCTGTTTTTCTAAAAACTTTTGCACCTGACTTGGACTGAAATCAAGGAGACAGCCAGCAACTTTGAAACTCCCAGCTGATAGACATCATTACTCTCAGGCATCTAAAAGGTTTTGTTGGGTTTTTTTTTACTCTTTTGAAATAGTCTGATATTGTGGACTGACTTACTTTTTTTTTTTGGAGAACAGACAAAATCAATTGGTTAGAAATCAAGAACCAGTTTTGCTAGTTCAGCCTCGAAGATTGTTAGAGCTAAGGGCTTTTGGGAGAGCTGCAAGTAATTGTTTTCAGTTCTTACTGAACTGTAAGATGCTCCTCTTCATTGGTACTATGGGCATTCTGCAAGGTTATCTCTTTACCCAAGAGCTAGAAAAGCGGAAGTACAGCTTATGGTACCAGACATACTATTTGGATATTGACTTCAGCTCTAACTTAAATTTTGCCTTAATCACTTCTGAAAAGGAAGTACCATTCCACACTGTGATTGCCTTTTGACATCTAACAAAAGCTTAAAAGCTTAGGATGTATTCCTTACAGATCTTCTGAATGTAGAAGAAGAGATAGTACAAATGTCTCTAACAGGATTTAAAAATATTTAACAAAATTCACACATTCATTTAGTAAGCGTTTTAATATAAATTTCAGGTGATGATTATTAAAATGTGCATGTAAAGACAACTCAAAAGCCCAAATCTATGCTTTCATAAGTAACATGAGGCCAAGTTTTCAATTAATATAGGGCATGCACTTAAAAAGCACATATTAAAGTCAGGAACTGTATTCAAATGGTACATATCAGGAGGGAGCACTATTAATGTTCTCAGAGTAAATGTTCTCATACTGTTAGAGAGTGTTGTCATGAATTATTGGTGGGGTTTTCAGAAAGAAAATTGAATAAATCATTTCTATTAGCTTCTGAGAATCTAGCCAGCTTCTGTTTAATGAGCCATTCTCCACTGACCGTAGTTGTTAAATTGCCATATTTAATGTATTCCTCCCCTAAAATACTCAAAACCAAACCAAACCAAAAAACCCCACTCCATAGATCAGTATTTTATACAAATAACTCATTGACCAGGTTGAATACAGTCACGTGCACAGAAGTATGAATATGCATATGCACAAAAATTCTCCTTCTTATACATAGATTTAATATTTTCAAGTTTAGGATGTGAAGACAAGGTGAAACTAATATGGCATAACTTTTTTTTGTCTTCAGGTGTGATATCTTACACAGAATATTTATTCCTCTTATGTATTTTAACAAGTAAGTATTTTTGGAGGAAAAACCCCAAAAACTTCCTTACAAATTTCTAAGCTCTGAATGTATTGCTGTATGTTACAATACTCCTTTTCTTTTTTCTTTTTTTTTTTTTCCCTCCCCTCTCCTGCATATCCCAATATGGAAGAAAATGTATCATGCATCTCTATATCCATTTGAACCTTTCCTATCCTACTGGAATCTTGTGTTATATTTTATTTAAGTGCTTTACTATCTAGAACACCTTTTACTGACTGTTGAGAAAGTTGAGCCATACACTTCAGCTAAACTCCTGTTAAAAGCTTAAATTTATTTTCTTCTTTGAAATTCCTACAAAATTTCTAGCTGAGTTTACTGAAGTTCATAAAGGGCATTGAATATAGGGAGAAGAGAAAGATATGCATTATTACTGTTTTGTTTTACCTATTAGTGCGTAATGGGTGACATCAGCGAGACAATGATAGAATATAAAACCTGTCAAACTGAAGTAGATGTTTATTTATGTTAGAAAACACTAACAAAATTGCATACTTATTCTTCTACCACCCATAAAAACAAAGTAGAAGAACTTATAGCTAGAGTAAGCTAAGCCTGATACAGACTTTGTTTTGATATTTTAAGAGGTATTTTTTGGGAAGGAGCAAAGTGTTTTACTTGTCTTTCCTTTGTATGTAAATAAAAAATTTCTATTGGATTCATTAGGTTTTTCTTCAGACATGATTTGGATTCTTATTGTGAATCAGAGCAGGAACTTGACCCTGAACCCTTACAATGCCTAACTGCTGGATCGACGGATATTCTTCTATCATTTCTTTGTTATCTGGACTAACTTTTGGTCATAATTCATCCATATTGCAAATCATTGAGTATCACCAAAATGTTGCCTAATGGCCTCACTTACAGTTACCTTCAAAGTCCCCACATTTCAGAAATGATTTAAAATTCTAACCTGATTTCAAATTTCAATGACTCTAAGCATGTAAACAAGAAAATTCTGGGTTTCTTTCAACACATCGATTGCTTTGACCAGAAGTTGCCTCCTGTACCTTTTTTTGCAAAACTTTTTAAAAAGTCTTTTAGAACACTGTGTTTTGATAGAAAATTTATTTTCTACAAATTTGTGTTTTGTAGCATAAAATAGACTTTAGTTATGAACTAATACTCTTAATGACCCAACCAGCCATTACTGTGAGATATTTTTCTTGGATATTTCATGTTCTATTTCTACCATCTATTTCCCCTAATCTATGAATTTGTGAGCATGCCTTCTGTTTTCATAACATGGATAATATTGTTTTACAGATGTTACGATTTGCATTTACTATGTACACAATGTACTAATTTAAATTAGTTGAGGATATGCCTTTTATAAACATACGCCAAATCATTTCTTAGAGTTTTGTATTTGCTTTCTTTCTAAGCAAATAAATAATTGAATGGGGTGTTTTTTGCAGAGCCGCATGCAGGTTTTAGAATTGCTTTCAACATGTTTGACACTGATGGCAATGAGATGGTGGACAAAAAGGAATTCTTAGTGGTACGTATATTTTCAGTCTTTGGATATTTTGATGTAATCTTGAAATTCATTTTTTGACTGGATTAAGACTCATGATGATGTCAATAATCATGAGAACATGAGCTATTCTTCACTGAATGTAGTTGTTTATTTGCCTTATTTAATGTAAATAGTAAATGTAACATAAATTTTAAGTAGTATCTCTTTATTACAGTACATGAGTGTGTTGTATATAATGATTTTTGAAGCTTGGCACTTGAGAGAAAATCTTCAAAAAATCTTAAATCGTCCACTATATTTTGATTTTCACCATGATAAATCTGATAATTGCATCTTAAAATTTGAATACTTTATAAGTTTTCAGGTGATAGGATCCACTAAGTACAGGAGAATGATGCTTGCACTGACAAGTATAAAATTAAAAAGCCTTGGAACAAGAGGACTATTTCAGATTTATGTTAATTTCATTTATTTTCTAATTTTAAAAGAAATGGGAGGAATAATTAATGCTATTCTAAATTAATGTCAGTAATGAAGTAAAAAATTGATCATTTAAAAAAAAAATCATGAAATGCAGAAGATTGCCCACTCATCATTAGGTCTTCTGATTTTACAATTACTATGTGGCTTTACGTTAACAAACTGCACAATACAGTATAAATCAGAGTTTTCTAAATTGATAATGTCCATACGCAGCAGATGTCTGGGATTACACTGAAACACTCAGCTATGGCAAACATAGTTTTTGACATTTCTTTAGAAATTAGCATTTAAAGGTTTGTGGTTAGTGGTTTAGACAAGTTTTCTGAAGACTGCACAAGGCCTTTATTTTCTACTGAACAAGTAGAGGTGATTAACGGAATAAAAAATATTTATAAGAATTGAATCAGATGTTTTTAACAAAGATATTTGCAGAAAACATCAATTCTTCATACATTTTTTGTGTAGTTGAGTTTATAAAGAAGTATAGTAAATACATATGAGAAAAAGCCCTCTGCCTTACTGAAGAAGAAGATGGAACAAAATATAAAGAATGAAATAGACATATTGAATGGAATGGATTTAAGTGTCAGATCACTATTTATTTAAAACGAAGACACCCTAATTTCCTGTGTGCTGTTCCTTAATTGTTTTCAAGTCAAGTTATAAGGTTAAATTCTGATAAGCTATGCTAACCTAAAGAAAAGGGAAACGTGAAAAAAACTGTCCTCAACACACTGAACTTCCCTCAATTCTTCTTTTCAAGGAAGTGACACACAACCAAGTGAGTGAGATCTGGGGGACTTGTTTTCTGGTGGCATAGCTTAAGCAGAATGGGTCTCATTTATTTTGGAAGCTGTCACCACTTGCAAATTGTGGCATGCTGATCATTTTTTGTATTCTAATATTAAATGTACACATCCTTATATTTGCCAGTTCCTAACAAGCATCTCCTCCGGTTGGGGGAAAAAGCCAGCAAATATTGGATTAATTGACCAAAGGAAAAATAGAAGAAGAATTTAAAAAAAAAAAAGGGGGGGGGGGGGGGGAAGTCTTTCATGAGTCCATAAAACAGAATGTGGTGGAATAGACTGACGACTTTTTTTAAAAAAAAAAAAAAAAAGGCTTCCATTACAACAGCTAAGTGGGAGGAAATTGAAGCAGGAGGCTTTGTCTTTCAGAAACTGATGCTGAAAATGAAATCAAATAAGTATATAAGGTAGGAAGCAAGGACAACATTTAACTATGGATATTGCATCTTTCTTGCTAACTCTGCTTTTATAGTCCTCTTCACATCCTACTTTTTATTTGTTCTCTGTCATGGTCCCTGATAAAAATTTCTCCTTCTTATTCTTTTCCTGTTACCTGACTTGGTGGATAGAAGAAAGAAAGGATAATTTTCAAACATTAGATATACTGTTCTCCACCAATTATTGTATTTAACAAATTTATATAGATTAAACCTGAGCCTAACTCTGCTTGGTTACCATGTCAGTGACCCTTCAAAAATTAGATCAAAACCCGTAAGTCAGAATGTTAGATCTGAAGTGAGAAAGACTGAAATAGATAGGTAGATAGATGGATAATGTCTGTGTAAATAAAAGTAAATATGAAAATAAAAGTTGATTCAGTGATGTTGCTACTGTGATAGACCTGGCCCCAGAACATACATTTGGCATCTGTACTCACATTGCTTGGATATGCATCATCTCCTGTGTGCCTGGAAGCAGGAAACTGTAAGTGTTGCCATTTGAACTATATCCAGCATTTGCAAAATACTTCTCCATTGATTACAGTTGGCTATCATAAAATTGGAAGTATAGCTAATACTACTCAGTTTTGCACATAAAGAGACTTTGAAGAGATTGGTGTAGGGATCACATGTTATGTGATTCTTGAAGAGAAGGGTACATGTAGTGAAGAGCTGAAAAATACTTAATTTTTCTGATAACAGCTTTAGTGGTTTTGTGAACTAATTCCATGGTGTTTGTGCTTTCCTCTTTGATTATGTCATAGGGGTGAGGTCAGGGAACAGAAGGATTGTGTTCCCTTGTTACAGGAGATGTTGTTTTTGCTGCTTTCAGCAGTCAATCTCATTACCCTATTTCAAACAATGTTCCTATGAAAGTACTCCTAGATCCTTTTCGCATTCACTTTTCTACTTGCTGGTATCCTATAGCGCTCCTTCTGAACAAAAGATCCATTTCCAGAAGTTTAGCAAGTGCTTTAATGCTGAATGCAACAGAATCCTACTCCCTTTGCCTCTGTGGCAGGGGAAATACATCCAAGGATGCATTGCTTTTTACCAATCTTTTTTGATTTTTCAATTACTGCCACTCTTCTCTCTTGCTTGATGGCTTGTCACTTTACTTTTCACAAGGTATTTTCTTTCTACTTCTCTCTCTTCATTTACCTTTCTTATTTCCACAGTTTTGGGTTACAAACTGTGTAATACTCTGTGCTGTCCAGCTAAAAGTCCTATCAGGACTCCCTCCTTGTCAGCACAGGTTACAGTAATTTGTGCCTGTAGGTTTTCAAAAAATTAGAAAAAAACATACCAAGGTCTGTAAATTGATCCCATACTCAAAAATAGATACAGTGACACACACAATATTCTGGTCTGTATTTGCCTTATAGGCAATTCCAGAACATAGTAGTCAATTTTGGAAATTCATAAAACATTATTTATAAATGCATTTGCTATTTAATTGCTAAACACTGTATTCATTTATTTCAGTGTTGTTATGCCCCTCCAGTAGAGTTTGCTGATCCCTTTGCCTAGGTCATCTGCCTTCTTTGAAATATGGTATTCTGAAATTCAATTTGGAAAATTTGCTTGCAAAATTTATCACACAGACTTTATCCTTCACATTCCGATCGCTGGGAGCTCTGTGTGTGTGTGTCATTACAGTATCAGGTTTTTATCAGACTTCTAGTAGGTAAAATCGTGTCTTTGAAACAACTGCCACAATTGTGTATTTATGGTGTATCACCATCTGTATGCCATGATGTTTGGTTCTGAAAATCCTATATTCTAGATAGGACAAATTTGTCAGCCACAGTGTTTATTCTTTTTTCAGCCATTTTGAGATCAGCAAATGCTACAAGTGGCAGTACAATATTTTCAGGTGTAATTTTTGAAAAGCTGAAGTTCACCGGTAGAGATAAAGATGGGATCGTAGTTAATACTGCTCTGTCTCCTGTGAAGAGTAAACAAGTTGTCACTTTTTTCTAATGGTTTGGGAATATTAATAAGTATTACTATAAATAAAAATATTTAAAGAATACAGGTACTTACAAAGAAGGATAAGTACAGAACATTTCTTAGTCTGAAGACTGCAGTTTCCAAAAATAAATATGTTTAACAATCTCTGTATGTTTTAAATCTTGTATTTGAGGTTTTCTCAGAAGTCATGTTTAAAGCTCTTAATGTAGAGAAAGTTGTGAAAGGGGTATTTTACAAGACCTGAAGGTATTCTTTGAACAGACTTGAAAAAAATGGTACTTGATAAATTACTCTTGAGTAGTTGTTTGTTGCTGCTGAAGGGGAATGTTTCACCCCCACCAGGTGTTTCCACCCTTCCCTTGTGCCAGCAGGAGTAAGAACTGATCTGTTTGGAAATTAACAATATGAAAAAAAGATTGATCCAGCTGCCTACATAGCCACAGAGATACTAACTAGTACCTGACAAGAAAGGAGGTGGTGAAAAAGGCTGGACCCCCCCTTTTGGTATAAGCTGGGTTGGCTAAAATATAAAGCTAAATAGGATGATCTTAGTGCTTGCAAATAGAATTATTAGCCTTACTTCGTGAAAAAAATATTTCCTTTTGCCTTTCTGTGTGATGATTAAGGTGACAGGAGGAACATGAAAGCATAAATATGAACAGTAAAGCATCACTGAAACACTGATGTTTTAGTAAAGAATTACATTTTAATACTGTTTGCAGTGTTCCTCACGATGAATGATTGTTATGCATGTGAAATAGCCTGAAAACCAAATAAGAACAAAATGGTTTGTTTTTTAGCTGCAAGAGATTTTCAGGAAAAAAAATGAGAAGAGAGAAAGAAAAGGAGATGAAGAAAAACGTGCAATGCTGGTAAGTAAAATTAGAATAGTTGCAGCTGGCAGTTGGTTTTTCTTCGATGTAGGACAAAATTGTGCATGTGTATATATTTCACTAGTCACTTTTAAAATTTTTTTAAACAATAATTTCATATAATTAAAAGAATATGTATAACTATATAAAGAAAAAAGCAATATTTAGCCTAAACTGCAGTTATTGAAAAATATTTAAGTGGTCTATAGAAAGGAAAAATTAGTGTTTAAATATTGCATTACATATTATGACAGTAGCATTGATTCCATTTGGAATCTATAAATGTAGGAAAAGTGAATAGCAGTGACCCAGTGTTGTTGTCTGTAAGAGAGAGATCTCAGTGGCAAGACCCAACTATACTCCTGCTCTCATAACTAACAGAAACTGTTCATGTAGACATACTGATCCTGATGCCTGTTATTAACATAGTAGTTTTAAAATAGCTGATGTTGTAAGCGAACTTAGATTTTATATTCAAATTTAATTTTTTTATTAAATAGTGCTTATGACCAATGCAGAATGTTTTTAGTTGTTTATATTATGTGAATAGATTTTTGTGGAACATTGAATACTCATTCTTATTTCATGTCAAATTTGCATTTCTTATGTGCATAAGAAAGGTAAGTCAGAAATAGCCAAGTCTGTGGTGGTTTGCCTGGAGGATGGCAGCAGTAGCTGGAACTTATTTTACTGTTGGACAAGTGAAAATTAGGGACAAGTCTCTGTCAAGCCCACAGCAGAAAAAAACATGTTCATTTGCGATTTGCAGATTTATGGCAAAAATTCCTTATTATAAGAAACATTTTGACATATATGCAAAGCTTCTCATAGTGCCCATTATCCTCTTGGGACCATAGATGCTTGATCTCAGATCTTTGTCCCTGAAACCATGGGAAGTTTGAATTTCAAGAATTAATACTTTTTAAACCTTCCCTGAGCATAAAAAGGGATCTTTTCTTCTGACCCAGAGAGACCTATCCTTCTCAACTTTTCAAAACTGTAGGTCAATTGTTGAATCTCTCACACACTGTTTATTCTGAACAAAGGAAACTTACACCCAAAAGAAGAGCTTTTGGAAAAAGTAAAGATTACGAAATAAAATGTTTCTCCTGAGAATAATCTCTGCAATGCTGTAGTTCTCTTTTGAAAATTTAAAGAATGATATTGAAAATAAACTATTTTTTCTTCACTGTCTTTTTAAAAACAAACAACAATTTTAATAATATAGAAAATAAAGATTTACTTGTCTTAACCTATTCTGTTGTCTTTATTTTTTTTTCTTTCTTTTGGTTTCATTCTGACATGTGATACTTGGCTTGACCCGTTTTTGCTGTATGTCAGCGTCTTCAACTTTATGGATATCATACGTCTACTAACAGTGTATGTACTCTAATTATTTTCGATTTATGCAGTCTTCACCAGTGAGGTGAAATAATATGCTATAAGAAAATTTACTGTATTTATCTGTTTCATCAAGTAGATTACTTCTGCTAATCAGTAAAAATGTGATGGATCTTTACTTGCATAAAAGGTCGTGCATGCTTGTTGCATGCATTCTGAAACAGGCGAGCCTACCAGGAGGAAAGGTTGCTCTTTCTATTTATATAAAATGAAGGAAACGGTATTTTTAAGGAAAGGACAAATTATATCTTAAGAAATTATAGACTTGGGTTTAATTAGCTTATGTAAATTAAGTCATCCTGCATGAGTCATTTGATCCAGGTCTGTCTTGTCTCCTTGTGTATAATGTGCAGTAATAGTTAGTCAAATAAAAAAAAAAAAAACAGAAGAGAGCTTTTATATTTTTGTGCTTCACTTACAGAACAAATAAATAAGAAATTTCAGTGCTGAACTAGAATAGAATTTTACAGAAAGTAGTCCCTGTGTTACGTAGGTGACAGTCAAACTTATTTTCAGTCATTTTGGAGGAGTGGGAGAGAGAATTGGCAAGAGAGGTCTTCTGGGTTTTTTAATGTCTTCACCCTGACCTGATTAATTTTTGGATCACAGTAGAAGTAAAACTATTGTAAAAAAAGTTTGATGTGATGTTAACATAGCAGAATTAAACTTGTTTTGGTATGACTATTGTGATATTCAAAGTGAGGGGAGGGAACCTACAAGAATTAGATAACTAGTGAAATTACAATTTTAAAGTCTGTTTCTTTATATAACCGTTTACAGGAATGCACAAGTTTATTTCCTGTGAAGTTAGCACATACAATTTGGGCAGTATGCAGGAAGGAAGTCTGTTGAATGAAAAGGTGACATGATGTAGATGCTGCAATGTTGTGAGAATAATGTAGGAAATGCGAGGCCTTACGATTCAATGGATTTCAGATCAGGCTGTACTGCAGTGAAAGGTGCTGTACAGTGGTTGCCATATTCCTGTGCTGCCTCCTATTTTAAACTGAAACCAAACTAGTTAGGCTTTCCTATTCATATAATAGTTTTCAGCTTTGGTAAAAAAATCGCCTTCTGGATGTGATCCACTCCAGCCACATCCTAACTCTGTATCAAGATGATGCCCAGATGTGCACCATCTTTTCCTGCCCTCCTATGACCTGAATGGAGATCTCCATGCAAAGGAGACTCAGATATATGGGAATTCACAGTATCCAACAAATCCCCTACCCTAGACTATTGATATTTTTTATTTCTATTTCTCCTACTGAAGCAAGAACTGTAGCAGCCTTTTCAGTTTCCCTTAATGTCCTGGGGAGTTGAAGATACTCAAAATCAAGGAGATGCAGCCCTGAAAAGTCTGGGATAGTCCAAAGTGCTGTGTTTGGCCCTTTTCCTCACTTCATCCTCCAAAACAGTTCTAATTTTTTGAGAAATGTCAAGGTCTATAAGCCATAGGTGCATACAGTGAAGTTTTAAATAGGTTAAATATTTTCGTCTTTTCATTTGCATAGGTTGATTCAAGTCATGTTCTGGTGTATACTGCAGTTGTGTGTTAAGACTACTTCAGCATGTATTGCATGAGTGCTCTTACTAGCCAAATGCCAACTGGAACATTATAATTATGATGAGATGCATGTAAGGAAAATAAAACGTGTATGCCCAGAAATACTAATTCCATTGGCTAAAGTAAATCTCCAGTAAGAGAACCAATTCAGTGAATACTTAAAAGTGTTGTTCATACACATGACCTAGTAAATACCAAGGGGATAAATAAGTGTAAGAGAGAAACTGAAGCCCTAAGGACCTAATCCTGTACACACTGAAGTAAACCAATTTCTTTGAGTTTAGCAATTTAGGACTGAATTGAGTTATGTATGAGAATACTGTGGCCACAATGTAGGAACTGTCACTCCAAAATAAGAGAAAGATAAAACCAGAATTTTTCAAAAGGGAAACAAAAGTATAATATACATTAAGCATGGGTATAATTCCTGGTAGTTTGTCATGTTTCTTTGATGACAATTTACAGAAAGAGCTGAGCTGAATTGGTTAGTGGGGAAAGTACGTAATAGAACTTGCAGAAGCAGTACACAAGTTGAAAAAAATTTTAGATTATTTAGCATATTTCCTTCCAGCAAATATGTTGCAGCATTCTGCAGCCAGACATACTTCATATTTAATATCTTAATGCATTTTTATCTTTTAATTTAGTTTAAATTACATATTGACTTACTGATGAAATATTGTTTCTGTAGTCCTAAGAGCATTATTTGTATATGATGTAAATTTACATAATAATTCAAACACAGATGCATTTTTATGAACATGTAGAATATAGCTGAAGCAAACAAGATGGTCCCATAAGCACTGAGCCCCATTACCTTGATAAGAGCCCTTAAATAATATCTTCACTCATGTAATTGTTTATCACTGCTGGATGTACTGCAAGTGTATTGAAGACCTGTTGCCTAAGGGGACACTGTGCTAAAGAACATTAAGGGAAAATAGAAAAATAGAAATCATACTATATTTCAACTGTTTAAAGAATTAAATTTGTATTTCCATGATTGACGTAACGTGGAATACATAGAAACAACCTTCAACTCCATACAGTATTCTTTACGATAACAATGTGGTTTTACACATCGTATGGCAGTCACATCAGTGTAAATCTTAAGAGAATAGTAAGTGCTGACTCAAAAAAAACCAAACCTTTTCATTTGTAGTTGGAAGAGTAAACTCATTCTGTCTTTATCTTGTGTGCCCAGATGGACATGAGTGGGAAGCCCTGAAAGTAGAAGACCTAGTTTACATTGACTTCTGGAGAGAAAGGGGAAAATTCATTTAGTTGCAATAACCCTGACCGAGTTCAGATAGCCTTCTGCTGTCTTTAGGATCACCTCCCCTATATTCTTTGGCGGGGGGGGGGGAAGAAATGTATTGGGTAGATCTTCCAAGACTACTTGCAAGATAAAGGAAGGCCTGTTTTAATACGGGAGGATTTTTCAGGCTTCCAAATATGAAACATTTCAGAGCAAAAAGGTAACCGTATTTTTCTTGGAGGGATTAAACACTTATTTTCTCTTTAAACAAGGTAAGTTTGATCATCAGATGTGTATAGTGGTCTCTTGATAAGTATGTTACAGTTGAAGTTGGACTTACTAGGCTTGGTTTTTGCTTTTGTTTATTGTTGCAAGGATGTCATCCTGATTATTGGATGAAATTAATTTTGTATAACTAATTAGATGGTAGCATTTGTATTTTGACCAATGGGAAAACAAATTTCATATCATAAGAATATAAATTAATATTTTTTTGCAAAAAAGATTTGTTGGGGAAAAACAACAGCAAAGTACTGAGTTTAGAGGACATTTTCATGTGTACTTTTAATAAGTATTTTCTCTATTTTGTTTGGGGAAGTGGAGTCTGGTGATACTTTTGGCACAGTCAAGTTGTGAGTAATAAGAAAATAGCTGTAATATACTAGTGTTCCTTTGATTTACAAAGTGTCATGTAACTGGGTAGAAATTTCTCTGTGTAGAAGCAAAAGAATCAAGCCATGCTTTTGAAGATCAGTTGGAAAAGTTTTTAAAGTCTGTAAGCAGTTGTTTTATTGTTCTTTGGTTTTCAAACAATTGTGCTTCTTGAAACTTCTGCAGGTTCTTAAAACAGAAGGAGAGGACCTTGTCCCCAGAAGCTATTGGGATACTTTGAGACGTAGCACAAGCCAAGCACTCTTTTCGGACCTTGCGGAGGTATAAGACAACCTCTGTCTCTGGTCCATAAACAGACTGCTATTTTATTTATTTCTGTTCTGTTTGTTTTCGTATTTTATGCACTTTGTTTCTTTTCTTCCTTTTAATTATTTTTTTTTTAAACCTGAAAGTTCTCAGATGAAATTAATTTGGTTCCATGTAGTGCAATAATTCAAAGTTGTCATTTCCAAGTAAAAGCAGTTACCTTTTGAAAGAGTTGGAAGATCGAGTCCTCTTCAGTCCTTATTGTAAAAAACATTTTCTGACACTAATAGTGACAATATTTCACAGTTAGAGAAATAATTCAGGAAACCTTTGTCATTTAGACTTGGTCCAGTGATGTGACAACTTTAATGAGAGTTGCAGTCCCTTAAGCTTTCAATGTTTACATCCTCAAGGTGCTTTTTCTGTATGTTATAAAAGCTTATCTTCACAAAAACAGTATTGCGCAAAGATTGTTTTAATTGTTCGATTGAACCAGAAATATTTTAAGGTAATCAAAACAGTCTTTTTGAATATTACACGATCATTATGGAGGACTAGCAATATCACTGTGCTGTCAAATTAATTTCCATAGTTCTTTAAATTCTAATCAGATTCTTGTTTCACGATACGCTTTCAGACAATTGAGTAAGACATTTATTTGTACTGATCATTTAAGAGGGTTAGAAAACTAGATCATTTAGGCTTTTCTGTGCCCCATGCAGTGAGGGTGATTGCTCTGCTGGTTGTGGCATTAAAGGACATACAGCAACTCCCCACTGACTCTCAGGTCTCAAGTCCCATGCTTCATAAGCAGGATCATAATGAGAAAAGAACATGGAACTGAAACGGACCTCCAGGGTAAAACAATCTTTTTCTTTGCTTCATAAGCAACGTGTGCTCCATATTAAAAGTAATTAGTGTTTTGTCCCTGCTGTTCCTCTGCAGAAGCTATTGAATAACCTGAGGACTTGGATGGACTTTTTCTAATTTCCAGGCTAAATTTATTCGTAGTCCCTTTATACCAGTCTGTTGTCTCTTAATTTTCATAGGGCTTTTTCTTCTTTAGTGTTAATCTTCTTACTCATGGTTGTGTCTATAAATGCAGTCATAGCCCACAGTTTTAATTGTTGTAGGCTAAACAAAACAAGGTCTTTGATTTTTCTCTTAAGGTAGAAACTACAGTTCCCAGGTATCAAATAGGCCTTCTCTGTACCTCTGTCAGCTTGAGTTCATTTGCCTTTGAACAAAATGTAGTGTTACAGAACTGAGTTTTAGACCAATATTTATAGCAATATACATAGTAATAATACATTAATAGTAATCCTGCAATACAGCAGCATACCCAGCCTTTCTTTCCTTGCTTTTAAATCAACAAGCTCATGAGCTGTTAGTCCCGTTATTGGTCCGTATTTATTCCATCAAATTTTAAACCCCAGAACATCAGTATTCCTGTCTAGTCAGCTAAGGGAGACACAGAGGGGAGAGAGGGCTGCTCTTTTCATTGACTGTTGAAGGAGCTTGGGGCACTGAGTTTTCTGAATTAATTGTCGTCTTAATCTGCAGTTAATTGGCATGAATTCAGTCCCAAGTATAGATGGATTTAAGTTTGGTAATCTCCACATGCCTTTAATTTGAAGAGAGAGATATTTTTTACATCTGATGCCTCAGGCTAGTGTTTGTAACCTACAATGTAACTGAAGCTTATCAGCAGCTATATTAAACATGGATTTAAATTGTCTGTAAAATGTATAAAAAGTCTCTCTGCTCACTTTTAATTCATTTTATGAAAAAAATTGTGTATCCTTCATTTGCTCCACTGAGAATTTCCCACTTCTCACCAGAATCATCTTTATCTTGTTTGGTTTAAGTTTGAGCCGGCTGGTGTTCATCCATATGCTTCTCTCTCCCAGGTACTCTCACATCTGAATGATACTATAGCCATCTGTACTAAGAAAGTGGCATAAAGCTAGGTGATACTGGAGCCTGTGTTGTTTCATAGCCTTTTGAGAAGGCCTTGTGTAAGTTGAAAAGGAGAGTAAATAAGGTTCGTTGTTATGAGAATCAACTTACAAGGTCTCTTTGGGGGGGAAAACAACTTACTCATCACATCCAGTTTCTTTCTAGGACAGTTTACACTATTGTTTCTGCTATTCCTAATTTAAAGCAACTACAGGATCCCGTTGGAATATGCCATTTACCACTGAGTTCAGTTTGTGGGTTTATTCTTAAATTACTAAATGAAACTGGAAATCAGTAGGGTTATTATCACTATTGAAAAATCAAGGACTTGCAGTGAGAAAGCTCTTACTAACTCAAAGCATAATATGCATACTTCATTCTCAGAATATGTTGCTACAAGTGGACCATCGCTCATGAGTTTAACTTACTTTTAGTCGATCCTCTTTAATCAAAAGCTTGAAATGAATTTTGCAGAATATAAAAAAAATAGATTTACTGCTCTTCAGGTTAGGATATTGAGAGGAAAAGATGTTGCCATTGTGCAGCAAGTCAATAATGTGACTGAAACACTTGTCTCTCCTGTTTGTCTCTTTACCTGTATTTGTATTGCAGTTAGTGTAAAGGTAAAGAGAAGCGAGGCAGGTTTTTATTCTCAGTTAAAAGACTTCAAGATTTATTAGATCAAAACAGAGTCTCATATTTGTATGTATGGAAACAGGTGCGGTCATTGCATTTTCACTGATCCAAAATACAAAATTCATTTTATTATGAACAATAAATACTAGTTTTAAATTATTAAGGCATTTGGTTTTACCCTTACCCCTTAAGAGAGAGAATTTATGTAATGCTGCCAATGCAGAAGGAGCACAGGAATAGTTTTCAGTTGCCTGCGATTCTGCAGAGAAGCATACTGGGTTGAGTTTCTGGGGTGAGGTTTTTGTTTGGGGTTTTTTCCCTTTACTGAGGCTGACCAAATGGGAATTGTGAAAAGACTTACAGATTGTATTTTTTTAAATGGTTCTTTAGATATGGATGAATGCAACCTAAGTCCAAGGTTTTGAAATGTTTTTGCAAGATGAAAGGCTGTAATTTAACATTTGATATCTTTTCAGTGTACTTGAGGGAAATTGTTTGAATGTGCTTAGGGATTTAATTGCTTAGAAGACATAAGAAATCAGGGTATCTGCATTTCAGTATATTGTGTCCTGTAGTGGAGGATAACAATATTAAAAGACAAATAGTGATTACTTTTCTGAATTAGTTTGCTCACTCGAAGAGCAGAGCTGCCTTAATTGAAGGACATGAAATATCTCTCTACCTATATATACACTATGTCATCTTATTTCTCCCTGGAGAAGAATATGAGAATAAAGAGGAAGCTAGAGTACATGAAATTCAATCTTGAGAACCCTAAACTGATTATACTAAAGTACAGAAAAGTCACTCTCAGTTCTTTAGTTTTTGGATGTTGAAAGGAAAGGATTCGTGTTGTTACAGCCTCATGTTTTTCCTTGTTGTTGATACATAAATACACTTAAAGGATATTGCATTTTACATTTTTTTACAAATCAGTATGTGAATTTGAAATTAATATAGTATATTTCAGAGAATGTAGATATGAAATGGTTTTTCATGGTACATGATGTTGCACTACTGCATACTGTTCAAAATTGGTTCCTAGTTTCTTCATTTAGAGTTTCTCCATCTGTTATAAATTTATAGCCTCTTCAGTTATGAAATAAAGTCAGATTAAAGGACTTTAATTGCAGCTTGCAGATTTGTATAGGCTGATCTTTATAGATCTGTATAAACAGTTCTCTATACTTACAGTAAATCCCATAGGTTTGTAATCTATCATTATGGTGATAAATTAGTATTGTTACATCTCCCAAATACTCACTAGGTTTCTGTACTGTGTATTCTGTTTTGTACTTTTAACAGTAGAGTCGGCAGGCGCACTTCCACAAAAATACAGTGTTGCTGATGGGTGGTAGCTTGCCTAGGAAGAGCAGAGACTACTGGCTCCCACTCTTTGCTTTTCATAAGACCTTGTCTTTGTAAGAACAATGAGAGCTCGGACAGAAGGTTCTCCCTAGGCAGGTGCAGCAAGGAGACTAAATATATTACTTTTTGAATTTCAGATGTTGGCAGATGCATGTTAATGCCAGAAGGACATTGCCATGGTGGAATACTATGGCTTATTTAAGAGCCTTATATTACTGAATTATTTTTCTATCTCTTCGGTATATCAAGAGTTTCTTTGTAAAAGAGGTAAAAACAACGCACATACACGACAGTTAAGGGTAATGAATATGTAGTAAAAAAAGTGGACTGTTGCGCAATCACTATGCACAGATAATAGTTACTTCTGTTTATACACTGATGGTAGTTACTTCTGTTTATATGCGTGTCTTCCTATTTACAACTCTTGCTATTACAAATGGTCAAAATTAGTTGGTTTTACTATTCTAATTCTGTGCCTTCAAAGGTGATAGTTATTTATTAAGGAAAAACTATTAGTACATGTTCAAAGATTCCTGTCTGATGCAGAGACCACATACTCGGTAGATGAGGAACATTCTTAAGAGAATGAGTCAAAATATTACTTCCCGATTTCAAAATTTCTTACAGTTCTGTTGTTTTAAATATATTTGGGCAATAAAATTTAAACTGTAGTCATCTGCTACTTATAGAAAAAATCATATAAGGTACACGTGACTGATGTGAGTGGTTTTGGAATACAATCCCATACTTATTTTATTTTGAAAGATAAAATAAGAGTATATGAAGTAACTTCCTTTAATTTCTTGTAGTTGCATAGTAGAAGGGAAAGAAGATTGTGTACAAAGGGAGTTATTTTTATGGTTTACCTCAACTGACTAGAACATTTGTTTTTTTTCTCAAGAGTTTCTGGTTTTATTTTTCATGCTTTTCCCCCCTGAATTGCAGCTTCCATTATATTATATTGTTGTTTTAAGTGTTTTCTAATAAATGCAATTAACAGCCTAATGCTATTTTGTGTGAAAATTGCATGACTAAATTAATTTAATGGATTTTAACACTAAAGTCTTTTTTAAGACTGTGAACATAAGACACAAACTCTTTTAATAGAAAGGTCTGTTGTGATTATAGGCATTCTCAGATTATACTTCTGTAAATGATCCAGTCATGGCCATTAATTTATTTTTTATTCTAATACTTAAGCGTGCTGATGATATTTCAAGTTCACTGTCAGATACTACACTGCTTGTACACTTTTTTGGGAAGAAAGGAAAAGCTGAACTGAACTTTGAAGATTTTTATAGGTGAGTCTCAACTTTATTAATTCCTTGTAAAAAAATACTTGCATGGTTGTTCTAATTAATGTGTATTACATTATTATACACATAGTTTATGCAGACATGTATATGTTTATGTTCCCTTTGTCTGTGTTGTATATACAAAGAGCAAAATAAAACAGTAAGTGGACCAACAATAAAAAGTCCTGTACTAATGCTGCTGCATTTGTAAATTTTGTTAGCACTTGTGTGCGTAGTTGGTTTGGGGTGGAGAGGCTATACCCCAACCCTATCCTTACTGGTATGTTAGGAATTTTTTTCTTGGTTTTGAATTTTTTTTTTCCCCTGTTTGTCAGTGCTTTAAAAAAAATTCTGTGTGCATCTCTGCTTTTAGGGACATATTTAAATGTAAAGATTTTTCTGAAGATATCGTGTAGGCACCTTAGAACAAGCTTCTTCTGGGAAAAAGTGAAAGCACAGTGGAAGCTATTGGCTTAATTATTACACCAGTTAAAATAGAATTTAAAAATATAGGGAGAGTGCCATAAAAACAGAGCCATAAAACTGTATGTTTCTGTGTGATTGAAAGAGATACAGTGGTTATTGTTTCCTCAGTAAATACTCCCAATACCTGTTGTCTTTATAGTTATCACTTGACTGTGTATTCTAATCAATCAGATATTTGCAAAATATTTTGCCTTAAAATTATGTATATCATGAAAAGTATTCAGTATTTCACATAATATAAAAACTGTGTTATGAAGTGAAATCATTACGTGAGTTCAAAACAAGAATCAGAAAAGAAGGTACTTTTTCAAAAGGCATCTACTTAAAATGTCTTATCTATTACTGTAAGATGTTGTGAATGCTAAAGAGGTCAAAACCTAGTAGACATATTAATGAAAGAGGGATCCATCAAGTTTTATTCAGCACTACTTTACCAGTTCAAAAAATCATTAAACTATGGATTGGTGAGGGAAATACTATTGTATGTTTACCTTGCACTTATACTTTTGCCTAGACATCTTCTTGATTTGAGGTCCTCATAGTTCTTAGAAGTCAAGTTATATTTTAGGAAGGAGTGTTGCAGCAACATCTACATGATGGGAACTCTTGGGAATCTGTAACAGGGAAGTGTTACAGCTTGTGGTTGACAATCAGATGAACATGAGCTCCCAGTGCAATACTGGGACCAGAGAGCTGATTTCATCCTTGGTTGTATAACTAGGACATCAAGCAGAATCAGGGACGTTATCTTTCCTTTTGATATATAGCTGGTTTTATACTTTATCCAGTTTTGGTGTCCAGAATATAAAAAATGTATTGTTAAGTTGGGAGGAGTTTATAGAAATATCTTAAGAATAGTGAAGTATTAAAAAAAAAAAGTTTAGATTGAAAGGCTGCAAGAGCTCATCATACTTAGCTTGTTAAAAAGAGAAAGGTAAGGTTTACTCACAATCTGTAAGTAACTATATGGGAAATAAATTTTGGGAATTCATTTAGTACCATGATGGAATTTTCAGTCTAGCATATAAAAATAAAGATCAGTGACCCACTGAAGAAGAAAATTAAGCAAACACAAATTAGAAGTAAACTAGAAATGTGAGTATTAAGTCATTTTAGTCCTTTCTAAAACACTTCATCTTTGTATTAGGATCGTTGTGTTGACTAGAAAGTATGTCAGCATAGATAAGGGATTTACCAAATTTACCATCAGTGGTACGAGAAGGGAACTAATTTGTATAACGCTATTTGGCTTTATATTCTACGAGTCTTTTAAGGACATGAATAGTAGAAATAGAAAGTATTACTATTTATTCATATTTATGTTCGTGCTTTAGATTTATGGATAACCTACAAACTGAGGTTCTAGAGATAGAATTCCTTTCCTACTCCAATGGGATGAACACCATCAGTGAGGAAGACTTTGCCCATATTCTTTTGAGGTATACAAATGTGGAAAATACATCAAGTTACCTGGAAAACATGCGCTGCAGGATTCCTGAAGAAAAGGTAAGTGTTTAGCTAGGACAGCAGTGGGCCACAGTATCCAGTCCCAGTGTCATCAAGATGAAAACATAGCCTAGTTGGGCTGAATGAGATTCTGTCACTGAATTAATTAGCACCAAGATTTTATTCTGATCATAAGCTGTGTGTCATGTTTTTCAGATTACTTGCTGAATAAAAAGTACAAGAGTAAATAGCATAGAATTATGTTCCATAGGATTTAGCTGGTAATATTTTTGAAGTTTAGATAACAAAGCTTTATATTACATGAAAATTCAGTTTAAACAGCAAAAACCATAAGACGAACAATTTTCTAACAATGAGGCATTAAAAAACCTTTTTTTTTTCCTTCTTCTCTTTTGCACTGCCACTGGAATAGCACCTCTTCAGAAATATCATTGACACCTTTTATCTAGTTGTTTTATAGTCTTAATAATAGATCACTTGTATATAATTATTGATGGGCATGTGGTTCTTATTAATGGCTGAAGAGATAGAAAAGATAATAAAAAGAGTAAATCATGAGGTAGATAGTCCTTCATTTGTTTAACAACAAACGTGTTGTCAGAAGTGTATCTGAGAGAAATGTAGTGGCAACTATGCATCAATGGTAATCGATAGGATAACGTTAAAAATAGCCCTTCAAATAAAGGATGTTTTGGATATACTCCTTCTGTTTGTGTTTACAGGAGATCAGATTAATCTGTCCTAGAAATCTAACTCTTTCAACAGCTATATATTTTGATGTCATTGACAGCAGAGCTTGTGAAGAAAAGTAATAAATCAGTTTGGACAGGTTTTTTTGTTGTTTTTATTTGAGAAATTACATTCTAATTTCAGTCTACAGAGTAAGTAAGATCAGTCAGCTGACCTGATAGAAACACACTCCAAAAACCAACACTTTTCTGTTCAAATATCTGGATTACCTGATTCTTCCTGTGGTTGTACAGCAATTAGGTCCACGGAGAGATAAATATAGCTGGGGAAAAGGGAAAGCAGGACTGTCTCTTCTGCACCAGATTAGGCGTAAGATTAAGTGGTAAGATTGGGATCAGAGTTCCTGGTCACTGACCCTTTCTGTGTTCCCAGTCTAGCCGCTGAGGCACTCAGTTCTAACTACTCTTTCAATGTTCAATGAAAGCACAGCTTTCAATGTTCAAAGCCAAGACAGTGCAACAGAAATGGTATAAAGTTATTTTTGCATAGTTCACAGATGTTTTTTGTTTAGGGTGAAATCGAGATTTCCGTATATATGGAAATCTGGAAAAAAAAAAAAAAATCACTTTGGGGCTTGTATAACAACAATGACATAAGTATCACTTGGGTAACTGAAAAATAATGACAGTTGTAGGTATAGAGAAATACTTCTTTGAATGGCAAAGGCAAAGTTGATTAAGTAAATATAAATACAGACACTTTCTTTTAAACACAAGGAAGTATTCTTTGAAGTTCATCTCTAAGCCTTCCAATGCCACTGTTCTGATAGCAAATCTTCCACAGTAGTTTCCTCTTCTGATCTCTGATGGGATCATCAGCTAAGGAAAACTTCCACGTAGAAAGCTGTGTCACTCATACAGGTTTGCTTATGCTGTGTTCTGGGAATATCCTGGCACTTGACCAGTGCCATATATCCATATGTCGGATACTATACCTCCATTACGTAAAACAAGACATTGCCGTTTTCCATAGCTCCAAATCACTGGCTTGGTAAATGTGCTGTCAATACAGTGGAAAAAGTAAATCTCTGTGACATCTCTTGTGCTGGCCACAGGCTTACAAGAATGGGACTTTGCCTCTTATTGCCATGGAGGCATTGTTCCTATGTTTGCACTTTTTTACACTTATAATAACTTTATTATAAAAATTATGAAATGTAGTCTCTATTTTATTACAGTGATATGCTGCAATACTAATACAAACCAGAGGATTCCATTTAGAATAAAAATGAGTCTAGCCTGTAAAGTAATAGGCAGCAACTTTCACAGTCGGCAATGTTAATCTTCCATGGCACTGTATGTAAAAGCCTCTAAAGCAACATGATGATTATTTGGCGTACTGTAGTCATATTAAAATGTTCAGCTGGCATGCTGCCTGCTCACAGGATGTTTTCCTCCTTTTACTAACTAGATGCCAAGCAGTGATTCATTTAAGCTGGCATCTTGAATTACTACAAATATGAGCTCCTAAAGAAAGTCTATGCATTTTTAACAGCATTGGTGTATTAATGTAACAGTTTTCTTTGCTGTAACAAAATATAATCTGTCCAAATAAATAAAAAAGTTAGGTTCCTTTTACGCAGAAAATAAATAGTTTCTAGTAGGAAACTTACAGGATATCTACATGTAGATAACTTCCTATGTCAAAATGCAAAACGTATGACAAATATAAAATGTTATTACAGTTACCAGTTGAACAAAATATGGTCCTAGGAAAGGAGAGAGACAGTAGAATGCTGTATGCCCAGCTCTTTTTGAGTGTCATTTTGCCTGCCCTTCTGCCTCTTTTGTGTCCTTTGCTGTTTTTCCTTGAGAGGAAATAAATATGTATGATTGCAGATGATTTCGGCAGAAATTGTAGAACTCTTAAATGAAGCCAGATATTTTTCTCATTCCTAAAAAGTTGTGGAGTACGTACACTTTAGCCATGGACTGCAGGTATGGCTCCTTTATCTCCCTGCTTCATCTCCAGTGTCAACTCATGGGAGCAGTTTTCATCACTACTGGAAACAGAGAAGCTGCAAAAAGGATTGTTTGTAGACCAGTGGTTCTCATCCTTACCTATGCAAGGGCTACCTTCCATCTAGACAGATCATCTCCTCTTTAGTTACATGGAAGGAGCCAGGATTTTTGCAGTAGCCTGACCTCTTGCAGTATCTACCACATTCAGAATCTTTACAGACAAATTGGTGCAAATTAAGGATTTTTTAAAATAATTGTGAACCGAAAAATGTCAGCTCAAGACTTTGATGGCCATTTTCTATTATTGCTATTTTGCCATAGTACCCGAGGGTCCTAGTTGGAGACTGAAGTTTCACCGATCTAGGTATTTCACAAATATGTGACAAAATTATTCCAGACCCAGAGAGTTTTCAGTCTAAACAGAGTGCAAGAAACTGAACTTGGACATAAACTATTAGATGCCAAATACAACGAAACAAGGAGACTATTAGTAAATTAAACTTTTAAGATAAAAATTTAAAGGACAGTAAGGAGGTGGTTCTGCTTGTGTCTATGAGAGTTTCCTCACAATTGCAAAGGATGAAACAGAGAAAAAACATGCTTAGTGGGAAAAGCAATTCATGATGGAGATGGGTCAAGCTCTCCAATCAAACAGTTTGTAAATCTTACCTAGAGCTTAGGTAGGATCACTTAAGCAGTGGCTTACGTCTCAAGTGGGTGGAGGCCTATTAAAGTCTTTTATTTTAACAATATTGTGTTGCTCTCCACATTTACCACAGTACTTGCTGTCTCATATGGGTTTACGCCCAACCTCTGCCATTTTCTGCTCTGACACAAACCTACTTCAGTACGTTTTCTGTGTTCTACCATACCATAATGACTATGCGTATGTTTGAGGAAAGACATAGGTCAAGATTTTAGTTTGAACAGAAAGGCTGATGCGTCTTTCTATTGTCTTCAGGTGTATTCTCAGAGAGAAGTAGTTAAATAGGATAAAAGGATAAAAGCAGACAGAAGAATAGGCAGGAATAATAGTTAAAGGAGGCCAGGGAGATCAAGGTTTGATGAAGAATGTCATCCCACGTTCAGAATGGCTGACAGACCATGAACAATGAGATAGAGGCAATGATCCTGGCTTAATTCAAAGTCTCTGTTTAAGGTCTCTTTCAAAATTGATTGAGAAATAGTTTATCGGGTCTTTGGATTTGTAGCTACGAGAGAAAAGCAGAACAAATATCATAAGGAAAGAAGAAAAAATAAGCTCTTTTCACTACAGCACTTTCAGAGAAACTTTGACAATAAATATTCTGAAGTCTGATCAAAATGCAAAAGATTTTTTAAAAAGCTGGACAAACCCTGCAATACTTGATACTTGGAGTATCGGCTGAAGAGACCTAGGTGTCTAAATCTGGAAATGTAAAAATTTCACCTTAAAGTACAGAGCTTAAGTTAGATCATAACATGTATTTATGAATTCCTTCAATGTATTTTATGTGAGCACACACACTCACATATATATAATAGTGGTTTGCAGGTTTTCCGTAGTAAACATATTCCAGTATTCATACAAACCTAGACTCTTATTCTCAATATTAACTGCCATATTGTGATAATCCTGGAATTCTTAAAGATTGCCTTAAGCAGTAGAACAATATTTTTGACTGCTTTTTGCATGAGAATTGCTATCCATTGCAGTGGCAGAGAGGACAGACATCTTGCATTCTTCAGGAGTCTCCAATTCTTTACTGTATTGACTTTCAGTACAAATCTCTATTTTTTTTTAATGGGTGTAGTATCTGTTCTTAAATGAAGTAGACATATGTAACTGCAAGGTTTATTTATTCAGTTGTCATCACTACTAATAATTCTTATGGTGCATCTTGTTTTTTATTTTTTAGGGTATCACATTTGATGAGTTTAGATCATTTTTCCAATTCTTGAACAACCTAGAAGACTTTACAATTGCAATGCAAATGTATAATTTTGCAAGTCGTTCCATAGGTCAAGGTAAGTATTTATATTTTTATAAAAATCTGTTGATAAAGATACAGAACTGTTGACAAAAATACAAATTTTTTTTGTAATTTCTAGTTTGTAGTTTTAACATCTCAGGTAAAAGGCTAAAAAGGCTAGGATCCCAGCCTTGAGAGGAGAAGGCTCGGTCATATTATAAGAGATGATAAAGCTTTACAAAGTCATATAAGTGGTGGATAAGCTGAATGTAGAATAGTTAGTCACCAAATCCTACAATACAAGAGTTAAGAGGCACTTGATGACACCAATAAGAGATCAGTTTAAAGCAAACAAAACCATTTCTTCACACAGTGGGCATCTGGAATCTGGCCTTCTATGAAGGTTGTAGAAGGAAACAGTGTCAGAAGGTCCGAAGAGGGATCAGACAGATTTTTGAACAAATCAGTAAGTGGGTGCTGAAAGAACTAGGCGGTATGTACTGACTAAAATCCTTAATACAACAGTTGAGATGCTTGAGGAGTGCAAGGTGAAGAATATGTGAAGTGGGCAGACTTGTGTGCTCTCCTCAAGTAGCATCTTCATGGGTCTGACAGAGTAACACCAGCATAGTCCTACCTCATAGTCCTACCTCCTTACTAAAGGATTACACTGTTTTCTCTGTCATCTATTTCTTAGGTTCTTTTTTATGTCAATTAAGTAGATGCCATAACATAGGTTTAATTATAATATGATTTTCTAATTTTGTTATTACATATAGCATAGTATATGGACTGTTATATTTTGTGTAAAATAATTGATACCAATTAAGCAGTATCATTTTATATCAGTTGAGAACTACTTGGTTTAGAACTGTGAAATTCAATTCTAATTCATGTTTTCTTATTTTTGAGTGTTTAAATGTGAAAACTCAAGTATTTCATAATATGTTGTCCACAAAGTAGGATTAAATTCATGTATGTTATTTTTTCTTCTGATGTTCTCTTTATGCAGATGAATTCAAACGTGCTGTGTATGTAGCCACAGGTGTGAAGCTTTCACCACATTTGGTGAACACAGTGTTCAAGATTTTTGATGTCGACAGAGATGACCAGTTGAGTTATAAAGAATTTATCGGCATTATGAAAGACAGACTCAATCGAGGGTTTAGGGTAAGGATTCTAATTTTTATAGTTGACTTTACTACTTACCAGTACTTACTTTAGTACCTGTAGCACCAGTAGGTTGCAAACCAACAGTGTGTATGTTTAAAGACATATGTTTTATAGAAATCCTGAAGCAGTCCAAGATAAATTCCTTCTTAAATTCTTTATTTTTTTATTAGAAAGCAATACATAGAGGACATAATGTACCTTTATAGTACACAAACCAAACTGGAGATGAGAAATCCTCTGCATACTGTCATTTCTTCTGTATTGTGTGATTGATAGATTGTCATTAAGAATTTTAACAAGGGTAGCAATTATGTCTGGGTTGTTTGCAGGGAAAAGAGAGTTTGTCTCTCTCAAACTTGGGCAGTTTAGTTAAAGGTCAACCATTGGCTCTTCTAAAACATTATTTAAAATACCAAGTGTTGATAATGACTGTTGGAAAGAGTTGCAGCAGAAGATAGTTTTAATTTTCAAATAAAGAATTAGTGAAGTGGCGCTGAACAATGCTATATGCTAGTTCAAAGTTGCTTTTGATAATTTAACCCTTTATCTAATATATTAAATTACGAGAAGCTTGAGGGCAGGAAATTACTTGCAGAAAATTTTCATAGGGAACAAGCTTGTAAATCATGTTTTGCCTTTTAGGTGAATGTATAGGCCTTGCTGCCCTCTTCAGGTTCTGTGTAGTACAGGGGAATTTTATAGTAGCAGAATAATTTTTAATGAGAGTATGATCAATAAAAGTCACATTTTTTTATTCATATGACAGATGTTGACATTTTAAACTAAATGTAAAATGGTGTTCTTACTGACAACCTAATCCCTTAGACATAAATCTTAAACTGTATTATGGTTCCTAAATTCACATTTCAGTATGTTATTTCTGTAATGTAATTTTAGTCATTTTTAGTTAGCTTCCTAAATATAATTTTAGAACTTTCTGTGAAGTGGTGTTGAGTCTAATAGTTTATTTGTTATTTTTGTAATATCATGATCAAACGTAAAATGTGGATAACAACCACTGCATTTGTAACAAACTTATTTCCTTGTTGGTCGTCAATTCCTTTTATTATGGTGTGGGAATGATGATTGTTTCATAACCGTTTCAAGATGTTCAGCTACATGTTTTAATTGTTTACTAATTGTAAGTGTGCAGTGTATGTTAATTTAACCAGAAAACAGTCTGCTTACTAAGTAATCCTTGTAAATGTATTACATGTTTCTATTTCACAAAATGCATGACAGAAGTGACATATAATCCTTAAGAATCTGTATCATCCAGCACTATTCAATCTTAGGCACTTATGTTTCTTTCGCCTAGGCCACTACAAAATATTCCAGTGGACTGGAATAAAATAACTATAAAGAATAGCCAAGGATGTTCAGAAGAATAGCATGGTCTTTCATAAATGATATGTCTAATTTTAATTAGATATGAGATATTTCCTGGATTGCATAGGAGATGATAATGATTTGGTCCTGTAATTCAGTTATATTCAGACATGCCTATATGCAGACTTGTTAGATTATACAGAAAAATGCATTCTCTTCACTAATTAGTAGTATTCCAAGACAATTACAGTACCAAACTTAGGTATTATAATTTCCAGTAAGTTTTCGTAAGTGTCACACAAACCTGATTTTTCCAAGAGGGTGGGTAGTAGTAAAAACTCTGCAAAAATTTTCCTTTTCAGTTTAATAAACAACCCCCACCCACCCCAATCTTGGCTTAGAATGAAAAGAAGAAAACACATTAAGAACCTTTTGCTCAGAACAAATTGGAGGAAAGTGTCACTAATTGCTTCCTATTGTTTGTACATTACAGTATTTAGTGTGGCCAGAACAAGTAAAAGTTTACTCTCTTGCTCCTGTAATGTGGAGGGCTCAAATGTTGTCTTGTGCTAAATCAAAACTAACAAAGCACTAACCTTTTCTTTGTTAATAACTGTGTTTCGAATCCGTATTAAGATTTGGTCAGTTCCATTATAAAGATAAAAGAACATTATAGCTTCTGCTTATGCAGTATTTTGTAGCAACACGGAAATTTTTCCTGTGAGAAATTTGGACCTGTTTATAAAGTGTAAATGCCTGATTTTACTGTTAGGTATCCTACAATTAAAGTCTGCCCAAATCAATGTAGTCTCTGATTATCACTCTAAAACCAGCTAAAAATAACAGTTTAAAATAGACCTATGATTTGAAGTATGATTTTATAATTAACATCTTATACTTAGTAATTCATCTTTTCTTAAAGTTGTTTTACTAAAATGTTTGCCCAGAAGAATCTTGAGGGCATTACAGAACTTGGTACTAGGACCATGTATTTTAGAAAAGGGCATTTTGTAGCTATATAGTCTGACTAAAGCAAACATATTTAAGAGTAAAGAGTTATACAAGTCCAATGAAACTGGAGTTCTGAAAGGTCAGTCAGTACCTACCAGCTTTGTCCTATTTAAAAGCTTAGCCACAGACTTATAAACTTGAGGAAGGTCAGGTACTACCCCTTATAGGAACATAATAAATATTCATTTTAACATATATTTTAGATATGGTTTTGGAAAAGTAAATATCTTAAAGGGTTTATCAAATGATTTCTCTCTTTCTGGAATATAGTATTATAATCTGAAACCTTTTTTTGGTTTTAGTAGTTCGAAACAAAGTAGTATATTAAGCTGACATCAAGTGGTCAGTCAGAGTATTGCCATGAACTTATTAAAATGCAGACATGAAAAGCTTTATTTTTGCTTGCTGTTTGGTTTAAAATAGTTATTTCCTTTCTTTTTTTTAGTTTAAAAATATGTAAGAAGATTCCCTTTCCTTTATAAATTCCATTTTTAAACTGAAAGATTTGGAACTTAATGACTAAATGATAAACATTTTACTTAGTACGTACTATACTGTATCTTCTAGCTATTTGTCACTTAAAGCCATTTTTTTGTATTTTCATGATGCCGTTGTCTTATGCTTACCTCTGGCTGCCTTCACATGTTGTCTGCATCTGCGCACTTCTCCATCTTCTGCTCCACAGGGCTACAAACCTATACAGAGGTATACTACTTTCAAATCCTGCGTGAGGAAGGAACTCTATAGCAGATAAATGACGGTATGTGTTAGCCGCCCAGTCTGAGTGTGCTGGCATGCTTGCAGGAATGGCTGAATGTTAAACTGTCACTGCTTTGTTTCCTGTTCCAAAATTCAGAAATGGGTTATCTGACTGTAAGCAATGTAGTAGCTCAAAGCGTCATGTTGTGTTTTTGACTGAAGCAATAGAATTTTATTCTAGAGTTGGCAATGACTGACTCGCACTGTCACTGTTTTGTAAGCCAGCTGCGATTTTGTACTATGTTTGAAATAAGGAAAAGTATTCTTTCATAGTTTCTGTTGCCGTTTTCTGTCTGTCCTGTGACCACTTTTCAAGTAATTTCTCAGGGACCTATAGCTAATAAGTACATACCAATGAAGATTGTAGAGGCAGATTTTTCTTCCTGAGAGACTGTTAGTAACCTGATTGTACTTTGATTTAAAGAGTTACACTTTTGAAAACAATAATGTGGTTTTGGCTTGATTAATGTTATACCAGCAATTTTCAAAAATTGGCACTGTGCCCACACATGACCACCATGGCTGTTTCTGCGTATCCACTACATGAGTATTCATTCTTACAATTAGATTGTACTGTGGGTTTCAGTGTAAAAACTGGGGTGTGCATATTCTGTAGCCATATAGTGAAACTGTTTGTCACACGGCGGACACAGCAGAAATGTTAGTAGACATTTCTCTTCTTACATAAAGCAAGAGTTTGCTCCTTTACAGTTTAAGGTATTGGTGCCAGCACTTTTTTCCTGTTTATATTTATAGACTTTGCAGTAGTTGCTATGAAGGCTGTTAACAGCTCAACAGTAGGTCCCAGGTGTATTATTTTGCAGAGGGGAGGAACAAAGAGATGTACGCCATGACGAACAAGGTCCCATGGCCAGTGGTCTGGTGTGAGCGGACCTCGTGGAGTAGCCAGCCCATCTTGTGCTCCTGAGCCAGGAGGGTTTGACTGTCATTCCCCTGCTGCTTTTAATTCTGAGGCACAATATGAAGCTGAGATTTCTTGTCGAATAACCATCTTCAGATGCCTCCATACATCAGCATATTGGCATCTGACCTTCTGAATCCTCCCCTTTCCTATCGTATGCCTCTCTGAGCACTTGTATGCCACTGAGCATGCTGGGCCTCTGGTTCAAATCTTCCTTCCCTAACTCTGAAACAGCATGGCAGGAAAGCGAGCAATGTAGGTATACTAAGCAGAAGTTTCTTGGATCCTGTTTATCTGGGGTGGTAGCTGGCTTCCAGCACAGTGGAAAATCTAAGTTTGTAAAGATGAGAGACGGGGTCCATTTACCCAGACTGGTAGCCCACCAGCTCACCAGTCCCACTGATGTTTTCCTTTTGTAGACCCCTGTGCAAGATAGGTAAGGGAGAGGGGATATATCTAAATTATTGACCTATTCCCATGGCACAGCATGTCATGTACCCCAAACTGTGTTCTTTGGGACTCTTCATGCCATTCTTTTTTTCCAGTGAAGTGTCACGTCTTTTGAACTGGCTGGTTCTTTGAAATTTAGCAGTAAAGATGGCTTGGGGCACATCCAGGCTTATGCAGCTGATTTTTCCTCCTAGAAAGAAGATGAGTTCCGTTTGATCTGCATACACTCTTCTTGTACATATAACGTTTAGCATCCATAGGATTATTTCCGTATTATTTTGATTAACTATTAACATTTTTAAAATTATACTTCCTCTTTATGAGTATAACCCAAATACTGAAGCACTGTACTAATATGGGAGGAACAGAAAAGGAAATTTGATCTTAACAAACAAAGTGTCTGGTTTCTGGGAAGCGCGAATGTGTACTGGGAAGCGTAAATGAGTAATGAAATAGTTAAACCAATATCTTAGTAATCCAACTCACCAGTCACATAAGAGGAAATTCATGGCTTTAGATTAATTTTATGTAACTTCATCTCTTTGAAACTTTTGACTCTCAAAACTTCCTCTGCTCTTTTCCCATGTCTTTGTAAAAATCATTTTAGGAGTACTTTGTCTTTTTGTCCCCACTAATTCTGCCACAACCTACGTTGCAGTTGCATATCAAGTATTGTTTAAACTGTAAACTTTTCAAGATACGGAACAGTTCTTACAGGAAACTGGCAAAATGGTATACAGTCATGATGCTTTCCTAATAATTTCAGTGAAGGTCCAATATCTAATCATCAAGCCTAATAAAATTAGCTCGGTGACAAAAAGAGAGACTGTGGTAAAAGCATCACGTTTACATACATCGACACCTTGACAGAGATCTGAATTCAGGCAATAAATCCATTCATTCATCTTTTGAGGTGGAGTAAACTGGGAGAAAAATATACAGTGGAGATTTATAAAGGGAGACTTTCCTCACTCTGTATAACGTCATTCTCAAGAAAAAAAATTTAAAGTTGAATTATAGTATGTCTACGCTATGCACTAGGAGGAGACAGACAGAGAAACCAGGTTAGTTCTCAGTGCGCTGACCTGGCCACAGGCAGCCTCATTGACATAGTGTAGAGGTTGCTGGTTATTTACCTTGCTCTTCTTCCCACCTGGAGCTCCTGGATGCTATAACAAGAATGCTTCTGGTACCTAAGCCTGCTTGTGTAGGTCTATCAGATATCTGTTCCCTGCGTGCTCAAGAACGCACTGTAAACCTCAAATATATAAAATTCCCTTGGCCCTGCAGACACCTTAGTCAGGTACTGCTCTTCACTTGAGCAACCGCTCCTTGTCTTTTGTGATGAATTACACTAAGATATCCAGTTGTTAGCTATTCTGAGTTCCTTTTTGTCCAAAGTGTTACTTAACTTACAGTATTTATTCAAATTTGTTGTAAATATTTATTAAAGTTTGTTGCATGTGTCAGTTAATGGAAATGGAAACTTTAGCCGAAATGCATGTGAAGTGATTTGGAGTTAGTTACTGTGGAGGAGAACAGAACTAATTCTGTCTTTGCCATACAGTGTGGAGTGAAAGTGAATTTACATAATTCTAAAAATAATTATTTTCTATTTAGTTTATAAATTGGAAAGATAATAAAGACAGAATCATTGGGGATTTGAAATTGAACAATTTCAATTGGGTAATTAAATTTCAGTCTGATGTACAAAAACCCACATAAATGTATGTGAAATACAAAAATCTGCTGCAGTTACATCCCAAAGTTAGGTGCAATACAATAACTCTTAATATTACTTTGTTCCAAATATAAATGTATAGGTCATTGTCTGTGCTTTGATATACTTTCTGTGGTAAATGTAGAACTCTGATGAAAGAGATTAAGATACTTGGCTTACGTACCATAGATTATACCATACTTTGAATCTACATCCTGAAAAGGGATAAACAGCACATTGTGCTGTACGTTCCATATCTCTAAATTGCACTAATGCAGTTTACTTAACAGCATAAAGAATGTTATACCCTTATAATAAATAATGAAAATCTCTCCTTGGGGAACAACTGTACAAGCTCTGTGTGGTCCAAACAGCTGGCAATGTTCTTGGAGAGCTTGTCTTTCTGCATTGCTCTCCCTGCAGGGCACACAGCCTGGCTCTGCGTCGGCAGGTACTCCTTTGCATACGCTGCAGGGAGAACAGAAAAAAACCACGTTACTAGAGAACTGCCTAACAGAGCTGAGAGGAGAACTCTACTTCGAATGCCTTATGGAAGGGTTATCTAGGAAATTTCTAACGAAGCCCTTTCAAAGTTAATTTCCAAAGAAGGATGCTAGAGGCCAACTTCAGGAGGGATTCAAGTCCATCTGAAAGTACTGTTGGCTAAACTATTTGTGTGCTCAGTAACTGTAAGAGATACTTAAGCTATAATTCCAATTTTGTTCTGTTCTAAAGTATTGAAAATAAATATTGTATGTCACAATTGTAAATCTAGAAAATAAGTTGTAAGCCGCAGTAATTTCTTGAAAATCTTACAATTTTTGCAGTAAAAGCACTGTTTTCTAGATGTTCTGAATTTTGTGGGGCTTCTAGATTTCTGATTAAAGGTTTTCAGGAAGTAATAGTTAATAGCTACAAACAGAGTCTCGGCACTGATTGGGGAAGGAAATTTCATTTTGAGAAAGACATGAAAGACTCAAGCATGGATTCAGAACCTCATTGCTAGTCATGTTTCAACAATAAATTGCTGTCTTTATAAATACTTCATTCAGTCAAGCAACATTAAGATGTGTCATGTAGTAAATATTTTGAAAGCTTTTAATTTCCATACTTTCCTAATATACAGCAGTTGAATACATCTATCATAAGAGAGAGCTTAAAAAAAAACCCGAAGAGGCTGTTGTGTACGAGCTGAAGAGACTGTTGCTTACCTCTTCTCTAAAGCAAATAAAGTGGGAAGTGTGTGATAGGCACACCTTACTGACTCATCTTACAAAAGTAACTGGGAATTACAGAACCCAGACTTTTGATCTTAAAACTGACTAGAACCTTAAAAACATGCCTGGGTACAGTGGGAGGAGAATGTTCCAGTGAAATGTGAAAACATTGCAGAGTATGTGGACAAAATGTTCTTTCTATGGATTTGGCACACTGAGAGTAGATACAATGCATACATTAGAAATAAGTAGATGAACAGTTACTGTACTTCAGTGTTTCTTTTACTGATTTTCATGACCATTTCTCTGAACCCGTTTCATAAAATAAAAAATAAATGCATATCTCAAAGCACTGGTTAATCAACTGGATGTGCTTTTCTTAAATAATGTGATGCATTTTGCAAGCAATGCATTTTTTTCATAAGATTGACCATAAATCTTAACTAAATTATGCATTCATGTAAGTATTGTTTCTAATATTTCATTTAAAGTCTGGATTATGTACTGCTGTGGATTAGATTGTTTTCTGAATATGTACAACTTCTGCATAATGTTCTATGCTTTGTAATTATACAAGATGAGTAATAAGAATAAGTGAAATGGTGGCTTCACTCTCTAATGGTTGGTTTTAATATACTGCAATGTTGCAGTATTTTTAACTTCTTCACTCAGTTCAACCAAAACAAGCTATCAAACAGTCTCTCACCTTGACACTGTAACCATTTACCTCCAGATACTGGACTTAATTTCTAAGATGGATTACAATTTCAAATTACTTGTAAATGCTTCTGATTTATCTACAGTTACAATTCCTGTTCCTTACTTAGCCTCTTTCCCCAGTTGGTGTAATATTTAGCCCCTCTCCATCTTTCTGTACTTACTATCAAAATAGGCTTGTGAAGTTAGGAATAGCAGAAGAAATAACGAGATCCAGTGATAACTACAGACAGCAGAGAGTCTAGTGAATCTCCCAGGCCAGCCTTTGGACGATATTCCTCTCCATTCAGTAGGCACTTATTAATGTCAATGAACTACAATCCAGTTTAGGATTAAGGTAACCTAGTGTAAAGAAGCTTTCATATCATCTGCCTATTTTGTATTTGGCTTTTGCTAATGCCTCAGTTTCATAAACATCAATAATTTTCTATGCTTTTTATTTGGTATTAGAGGTGAATTTTTTGGTACAGTGTTGACATGAAGACATGAGAAACAAAACTAGAGAGAGCAGGACATACCTGAATAAAGAAGAAATACTTTCTTACAGCTTTTCATATACATAGGCTATTTGTTGAATGCTAACTGTGCACTGTGAGGTGAGGATGCATTCTGAATACTTAACCTGTGTATGGATTTATAACCCTCATTTTACAGAAGTACTTCTGAGCCATAGAAGTATTTGATCTTTCATGATTTTAATATTAAAACATATATCTAGTTTGTATGAGTGTGAGTTAAATTTAATGTAATATTAAGAAATTTGGTGAACGATATCTTTTTCCAATTGTATGTTTTTCACTTTTCACAGGAGACTCCAAAGTATGGTTGGAAGGAATATTACTCTTGTGTGATGACTGTAACCAGTGAACATCTCAGAGATCTATGGAAGCAATTTCGGAGGCGAGATATGCTGAGATAAAGGAAGAAAGAAGGATTATCTGCACTGGCTAGAGCTATTTATTCCTATGAATTCTTAATGAAGAACAAACTAACCCAGGTGAATCGTGAATCTTCCAGCTGCAGTGGAAAACACAGGACTTCTTTTCCACTTAATGTAGTGATCATCAGCTCTTACAACCGCTTTTAAGTATGTATTTTATTTAAACGACAAACTATCACCTGATTGGCAGAAGTCTTTTTTTTAAGAATACATTTTGAATATTATTTTTTATTATTTTGAGATATGTTTGTCATTTAAAAGAAAACAAAAATAAGTTTTATACCTGAGTAGGCAAAGGTTTTGGCAGTGAAGAGAAACTGCCCCACATAGCTTAGACTGTGAATTTGCTTTCAGAAGAGCACTATTAAAAGTTTGTGCTAAATTGGGAATGAGAATACACTAAGTAGAGTAATAATTATATATGAGTTGAATGTACAAATTAAATTATTAGAAACTAACAAAGCTGTTACTTTAAAAAGAGTAAAGCTGTTATGGTTATAATGTGAATGATAGGTATTTACCTAGGAAAGGTACTGTACGGACTATAATGTTCAGATTCTCCAAGTCTTACTATTATGTTTATTAATTTATCCTTTAAAAAAAATAGTACAGATTTTAAGATGTCTTACAAGCAGTATGTTGAAGAAAAGTCAAAATGTTCAAATTCATGTTAAGTAACACACACTTTATAATATTTATTATAAATTTTATTGCCATACATATAAATCGACTGATATATTTCTGGTAGAGTAAAACTTCATGTGTTTCTTGTGAATAGTGCACTTTTATATGAAGTAAGATGTGGCACTGAGTAGAAATGATAGTTGTTTAATTTGCTACTCTGGAATGCAGTATCTGAAAAATAGATCAATAACTTGTGTTTGTGTCAAACAAAAAAGCAAAACAAAACATGAATGCATGCAGCATTACAAAGCAACACTCACTAAGTAATATTATTTGAATATTACGCATCAAATATTAGACATAAATTAGGCCTTATAAAGTTTATGGAGACTACAGGCAATCAGTAGCCACCATGACCTTTCATGCCCTGTAGGTTTAGATGTTACCGAAAACAGTGGTAAGGACACTGGTACATTTGGTTTTCATATTCTCTTTGCTATTCAGCACCAGCATTTTTCCTTACTCCCTTTCAAGATGATTGTTAGGTGGTGTGAATTAAACCCAAACAAACATGAACACACATTTCTTATATCCTTCTTGAAAAGGTTCACTGGACATTAAATAAGTTTGTATCTATTTAGGAACAATCTGTGCCTTGAAATATTTCTAGCTGAATACATGCACACTAAAATTAATGTCAGGAAATCATTATCGGAAAGGCAAATATTTGGTGGAGTCTGACAATTAAAATAGAACCAAAATAATGGTCTTAAATCTTCTATTACTCCAAATACCTGTAAGCAAACTTCTCAAAATCATATTTAATGCACATGTTGCTCAAATACCATCTTACATCACATGTGAATAGAAAAGATGTATAGCATCTGTGTAAGTATACCTAAGTTTAGAAATGTTTGATTTATAGTAAGATTTATTTCTGCTAAAAATCAAAACAAAATTAAAAGGAAGATGTTTTTAAGAAATTCCGCTCTAGGAATCTTAGAAAAAAAAATGTGCTAAGTGTCGCTTTTATCTGAGAAAAAGCCAGTTCATAAAGCTTTTGAAGGATGCCACTTTAGTCAGTATTTCATGATAAGTACTTACCAAATTTCCACCTTGGCATCCTTAAACTACCGACAACAAGAAAAATCAAATAAATTGGGAGAAAGACACAACAGAACAGGGATAAGCTGCAATCCCTGTGTGATCATTTAGGGAATTAATTGCATTCAGTGTATCGTCTTGGTACAGAGAACTGTCTCACTGCTTCTTGTCAGCATATGCAAAACCCAATTTGCTACTTCAGTGATGAAGGACAAAAAATGGGAAGAAAGGATAGGGAGTACTGAAGGGGTTCCCATCCTTCCTCTTCATTCACTACTGCCCATTCACAGTGATCCTCCCGTTGGAGGAAGCAGCAGCACCATCATCATTTTGCTCCTCCACTGCCCTAGGCAATAGTGCACTTTGCTTTTATGGCTGGCTTGAGACAATTTTATCGTTTTTCTATATATTTCCTAACTATAGCCACTTAATATAAAATAGAATGTGAAAGTGTCAGATTAGTTTTTAAGAGTATTTTTTTTCCTCATGTTTAATAATAAGTTATTTAATACAAATATGAATATATGCATATAATATTGCTTATTTCCAAATAAATGCACTTGAAACTAATTTTCTTTGCAGTGTACATAATTCAAATTCTTTTGTCATAAAAAAATCTTTTTTTGCATAACATGAATGTACAAGTGCTTTGAATTAGAACATCTCACCATCAGAAAAAAATAGACTTTTTTGCTTCTTTTGGTCATTTCTTTAGGTAGCTTTGCTTTTCTGCCACAGAATTCTGTATGAAAGAGCTGGAAGTGCAAGGACAGACAGGTGAAAACAAAGCAGGATAATGGGACATGCCATCTGCTATAGAGGCACCCCTTGGATAGGCAGCAGTCACTGTGCACAACAAAACCTTATTCAAAATCCATCAAATTCCTGGCAGCAGAGAAGATTTGTATGCTGCAACTAAATTATGTGAAAAGTTGCGTAAATTAAGGCTTTTTGTAAAAACAGCTCTTGTTCTCTTCTGTAAGTTAAGAAACCTGTAATCATGTAGGAAGATACTCAGTGGATGTGTAGGAACTGCCCACTGATGCCCAGACCAGCTGTAAATTGTGATAAAATGGTAACTATTAAACCTGCAGCTTTGGGTGGTTTTGTGATACTAACTAACTTTTGTCTGAGCTCTGACGAACGTGTTCCCAGCAGAATATCCTGTACTGCACGCTGCTCCTTGCTAATCTTCTTCTGACGTGTAAGATCACATTGGCAGTTTCCCTCCTTTCACATTTTGGCAGTAAGTCAAAATAATTACTTCCACTGCAGATTCTTGTGTTGTATGACATGGAAAGTTATCAGTGTGAAGAAAAAGAAGCACTATTTAAGAGTGACTTGCAGCAGATTGTTGGTCATACTGCCTGGTTTCTATAGTTATTTGATCTTTTCCACCTAACTATCAGGATAAGGATGCACTGAAATAAAATGGGAAAAAAAATCCTAGAATCATAGAATCATTAAGGTTGGAAAAGACCTTTAAGATCATCTAGACCAACCGTCAACCCAACACCTCCATGCCTACTAAACCACATCTTGAAGTGCCACGTCTACACATTTTTTTAACTCCCCCAGGGATGGTGACTCCACCACCTCTCTGGACAGCCTGTTCCAATGGTTGACCACCCTTTCAGTAAAGAAATTTTTCCTAATATCCAGTCTAAACCTCTCCTGACGCAACTTGAGGCCATTTCCTCTCATCCTATCACTTGTTACCTGGGAGAAGAGACCAACACCCACCTTGCTACAACCTCCTTTCAGGTAGTTGTAGAGAGCAAGAAGGTCTCTCCTCAGCCTCTGCTTCTCCAGACTAAACAACCCCAGTTCCCTCAGCCGCTCCTCATAAGACTTGTTCTCCAGACCCTTCACCAGCTTCGTTGCCCTTCTCTGGACATACTCCAGCACCTCAATGTCCTTCTTGTAGTGAGGGGGGCCCAAAATGGAGTGCAGTATTCGAGGTGTGGTCTCACCAGCGTTGAGTACAGGGGCACGATCGCTTCCCTAGTCCTGCTGGCCACACTATTCCTGATACAAGCCAGGATGCTGTTGGCTTTCTTGGCCACCTGGGCACACTGCTGGCTCATATTCAGGCAGCTGTCAACCAGCACCCCCAGGTCCTTTTCTGCCAGGCAGCTTTCCAGCCACTCTTCCCCAAGCCTGTAGCATTGCATGGGGTTGCTGTGGCCCAAGTGCAGGACCTTGCACTTAGCCTTGTTGAACCTCATACAATTGGCCTCGGCCCATTGATCCAGCCTGTCCAGATCCCTCTGTAGAGCCTTCCTACCCTCAAGCAGATCAACACTCCCGCACAACTTGGTGTCGTCTGCAAACTTACTGAGGGTGCACCCGATCCCTTTGTCCACATCACTGATAAAGATATTAAACAGAACCGGCCCCCATACTGAGGGGTATCTATAAATGACAGAGGAATTTCTCACTTTGATTTGACATTGCATAATATTCTTTACGTAATGATGTGTCTTGCTCTCTTGTCCCACTGAGGACACTTTCAAGTTTCTAGCAAAAGAACTCCAGACTAATACTTGCAGAAGGAAAAGAATAGACCAAAAGCTCACTATTCAAAAATTTATCATGTGAAACAAAACTAATTTGTAGCAATACCAAGTCTGAACTCCCCTTAAAATCAAGCCCAAACTAGTATAAATATTTTCTTATATATGTGAGGTTTGAACTTACAGTATTTTTCCCTATATCTGAAAATCTATGAAAGCATTTGGCACCCTGAACCTATCAGCAGATGGTGCCCTTAATATTATGTTCTTTTTCTTACACACACAATAAAATACAGGGGGGGGTGCTTTAATCTTGAATGGGTAATGTTAATTTTTACCACTTGTTTGACTTACAAATTCCTCCCACAGAGGAACATTATTATTAGCTAGGAGCGTTCTGTAAAAATATTAGTACCCACTTGAAAATTTTACTATAAAAATACGTAATTTTATATATATAAACATTCATAGAAACAGCAACATATTAAATGTATTTAAGTTTTAGTAATATGTTTCTGTTTATTCAATGTAAGCAAATAAACTATTACTCCTGGGTTTTTTTAAAAAATACACAGAGCTGAGTTACCTATTTATAGGTAACTATATGTCCACCTTATTTTAAAAAGAAATGAAATGAAATTAATATCACTGCACAGGAACTTTGCCAGTTCCTGTTTCATAGCTATCCATTGCAAGTAACTTTTCATTTACAGTTTTCTTCTGACAGCAAATTTATAATCCTTCTCTTTTTTAAGCAGCCATACCCATAAGCCCTGATTTTTTAATACCTGTTTCTACTGTTAAAGTGGGTTTAGGTGATTTGCCTGAGGTTGTAAGTTCTGGTTTGAAACAATGAACTCTAACTCGCTCTAACCCTGATTCAGAAGCTACAACCTAGATTCAAAAGAGGGTAGCGCTGTAAAAATAAACTTTCAAGTACTCCAATCTCTGCAGTAAAATACTGAGCCTGAAGGTAGTCACCTAGGCTCTCTTAACAGATCCATGCAGAGAATTGCACGAGATCTGTTTTAAATCGGCAAACTAGCTAAACTAGTTAACCAGGCAGTACTGAGTATAGGGATGTCGTCAGATGTTGCTCCTGGGAGCTGTGCGTTCTCATGCGCATCCTCCATGGCCAGTAGCACCTGTGTGACAGGCAGGTGAGATGGCTCAGTTAGGAATTAACACAGCAAAAAACCAAATATCACACATATATGTATATATGTGATTCAACTGAAACAGCCCCCAGTTACAAAAGTGCTGGGGACAGCATATGAAAGGGAGTGAAAAAACATTGCCTGAAGCAGAGATGAAAAGCAGGATAATGGCAGTCTGGATTCAGAGAGACTTGAGCTGCTGTGGTAGTGGCTATCAAATTATGCTTCTTGCCAGAGATAACATAGCTTGTGAAGAGAAGAATATGCCATTGCACTTGGAAACCGCATGACAAAACCCCGTACGAGGAGCAGGGACTGGAATCCAGAAGTCCCTGTTTTGGGCAAATGCCCTGAGAGGCTGCTGAAGCATTTACCTTCTCTGATGCTGTGAATCTTGCATCCTTTTCTATATCATTTCATAATGACAGTGGACAAATTGCCAAAACTGGCTTACAAACTGGCAATTAAAACACTTCCATAGGAAGTGGAAAGAAAGAAATTGTAGCTGTCACTGCATTTTGCGCAGAGACATATTCTGAGGATCGCCGGCAATAGAAAGCATGGACATGGGCAGGTATCTCATCCTTGGACAATGATGTGTCACCAGGGTACTGAGCAGCTCAGCCCTGTCAAGGCATTTCAGGGCATTAGCTGTGTAAAAGTGGGTTTAAATTGCCTGATCTAAAAAAAAGGGGGCTGTCAGACTGATAGTTTTACATTTAGATGCCTGCTTTTGGAGTCAACCATCAAGCCACATAACTTCTACTCCAAAGGGCAGAAACCACTGGATCAGTGGACACAGCATGGGATGTCACTAGATGGGGTAAGGTTTCTCACATACAGCTCTTTAGGGGCTTTCCACTCTAGGGGTTGTGATTTTTGCCTAAGTAGAGACACGTAGAGTAGAACTTGTTTAATTTTTTCCCTCCTTAAGTGGCAAAAGGGGAAGCAGCAGGGGAATGAAAACTCCAAGATGAATATGTCTGGGAGAAAACAATGCAATGAAAAAATTACTGCTGAAAGTGATATGACTTTAAACAACCTCCCTGAAGGCAGACTCTGACAAATACAGTATTGTATCAATTCAGGGGTAGCAATCAAGAAATTCCAGGAAGGACTTCATTACTTGAAAAGGAGCTAAATGAGCCTCTCCTGTGGAGAACCAGGCAAATTTCCACATAGTGGAAAAGTAAAAATAAAATAAAAAAACCTCATACAGCAACAGTTAGGTTTGGGTACCCAAACAGTTGCAAATAATTAAGTACCTAGCTAGGATGAAGGGAGAGCAAGAGGATGAATACATCTGGGCCAGCCCTTCAATTCAAATACATCTGACAGCTAGACTGAGACTGGAGAGGCTACTAAGCTGCTTGTTTTCATGTAGCTGGGAGCCACGAACTGTACACAGATGGTACTTGACTCCAGCTGGGATGCAACATACATTTTCTAAGTGATATCTTATGCCAGAGACTGCAGAGGGGTTTCTTTTTCTACGTGTGGTAAGTGTGGTCCAACACCCAAACATTCTGGAGAGAAGCAAGCGGCACGGTCACTGTCATGAAGGTCAGAGAGCATCCCTGTAGAGCCACTGGTTTGCCTAATTAGTTACAAGTGTCTGTATGTCTGTGTCTATATGTATTCCTGCTTCTAGCTGCTGGTCTGTGTATTGCACTTGTGTGACGGCAAAATTCATACTCCTGTCCTATTGTCCCTCCTCCTCTTGCTGCTCCACTGAACATGTTGGGACACACAGTGGGGGAGAAAGTATTCCACCATAGCAGAATCCTTACATAGAGGAGGAGATGTTCAGAGTCTATAAGCTGTAAGTTCCTAGTCAGATTCTCTGAAAAATACTTCTTAAATTGAGAGCATTTTGCTTGTGTGTTTATTTATCATTCACTGTATTCTGCATATACTTAGTTTGGGAGTTTTTAATTGACCAAATACTGTGCTTAAAATCATCAGGAAGTTATTATGAGATTATAAAATTAATCATGCTTTATAATTTTCAAACAGTTCTAGCACAGTAAATCTCTGACATCTTAAAATGATCTAATAATATGATGTCTTATTTTTCCACACTCAGTTGTTGTAATGGTAGTCTTAAGAGTTCAGTCTAATTTTATAGCTGAAATGTAATGAGCTAGATACATATATGGTATTTCCAGCTACTCATCATAACCTGTGAATGGACAGTAAATGTGAACATCTATGGCCAGCCTTGGATATTAAATCTGCAGGAGCCTAAATGAATGCTAAAGTAATTCCTTGACAAATGCTCTCTTACTGCAGTACTGTGGTATTCAAGTCACGTATACATTAAAAAGAACACTGTTAATTTACATAATCACTTTTGTTTCTTTTCTTTTGTGGCTCATTTTACTTTTTTATTCTTACTGTTTCAAAATTTTATGAAATTCATTTCAAGATGGTACAAAACTGAGCTCTGAAGAGACTCTCTATGCTAAATTATCAGTAACAGATAATTTTTCTCTGCTGTATATTAAACACCTGCCCTCGCTTTAAATTTCCTTCTATTTTGCTGCCATTACTTTATGACATTGATTATCAGGAATTGTTTATCACATCTTAATAAAATACATTCAAGATGTCTGTGTAACTTCATTAGCCATGTACAAGCCTTCTATTACTGTTTGCTCTAGATGGATGACTTGCACAGGAGTAGTTTTTAATTAGGACTGCATGCTCAGGTACCAAGGTGACTTTCCTCAGAAAGCGGCACTATTTCCACTCTCTGCTTCTGTATCTAAACCCAGCTGGAATCTACCTGTCAGCGCACATGGAAGGAGAGAGCACCTGCTTCGTTAACATCATCTGATCAAGGACTTTGTCAAGTGGGATGACAAGGAGAAGGGGGGAAGCCAAACATACGGAGGCGCAAACCCAACCGAACAACAATAACAGAGACAACAACAGGGAACAGCCCTGGTCAGCCAGACTAATTGGCAAGGGTATGTGGAGTGGGAGGATGCTTGTTTCAGCAAGATCAGCTGGATGAGGACCTTGTCAAAATGCAGTGAGCACCAAACTGGACCAGGCGGTGAGTCAGGGACTGTGGAGCAGGTAAGAGGGCCTGGGATCCAGGCAAGGGGTGTCAGACAACCAGGGAAGCGGTGCCGGCACTCGGGGATCTGCAACTGCACGTGTGCTTGTGAACATAGAGTGTGGGGGGGGTGTGTGTGTGTGCGCTTTCTCTAGTGAACCTCACCCCTGACGGGAGAAGTGGACTTTGCTGTTGGTACTTGTGTGAGTCCTATACGTAGGTGCTGCTGAAGTTGCCAGTGGTTGAGCGGGAAAGCAGCAGGCATGTCCACCAGCCTGGGACGGAGATGCCAGTTCCCCGGGCTGGGCTCCAGCGGCCAGGCAGGAGGATGCCTGGCTCCGGAGCTGCGGGTGGCAGCCCCTTCCTGTAACATCCCTCCACGCTACCTAGATCGCACAACCTGATACAGAGAATAGTCAGACATGGTAATGTTAGAAATGTATTCCAGAGGAGACACTTTTTAAAAAAATTCATCAGCAATACCTTGCATATACCTTGCCTGAGGGTAAAAGCTGAGTGGTACCACTCACAACAAGAACATTTTGTTTTGATTTGCCAAACACTCAAGCCTCCTCCTCAAACCTCAGCTACTCTCAGCCCAGCTCCTGACATGAAGAAAAGCCAGTAAATTACCTTCGTTTCCTCAGTCTTTTCCTTGTGAACATTTCATATAAGCATCAATAAACTGTGCCCCAAGTAACCTCTCTCATTGTAGAGAGAGGCTGCCTGAGTACAGTCATTTGGAAAATCTGTCCACGAATACCTAGTGGTTCGGATTATCCCAGGATTTACTTTTGCCATAATGCAATGCTCCTTTGAATATGCTCGCTCTTGAGTTGTTCTGCTGCTGCCTAAAATTTCTGCAGGTCATACCATAGAGGGAGGAGAAGGAGGAAAGGCACAGAAGAAAAGGTCCCTCATGACCCATCTGGAGAGTGATGAGAGTCGTGGAGGGAATAGAAAGGAACTGTGGGCATGAAGGAGAGCTAGAGAGCCCACGTCCATGGGGAGAAGCCACAAGCGCGAGGGCAGGAGAGAGGGATTCTTTACAGCTCTCTGACCAAAGGATGCTCCAAGGTAATTGGGAGTACCAGTCAAGGCAGGCTTTTTTGTCCCCACTAAATTAAAGTAAGGTTTGCCTGTTTATTTTACCAAATGAGCTAATTTTGAACCAGAATGACCATGATTTTGGAGCTCCGGTAAAGAGTATGCTATAATAATTACTATTAATGTAATTATTAGCATACTAAATAAGAAAATTCTGATTATTGTGAAATCTGAGCAGTGAGAAGAGGGTGGTATTGGCCATGGAAAAGTTAGAAAGCTGGACTACAGAAGGCCATTTCCATGAAGGGGTGATAAAAAGCCTCTGACCAGAAACTGTATGATATAATTCGAGGTCTTTGTAACACATCATCTTTTTATTCCCACATCTCTGGCAAACTGCCACCTCTCTATATACATAATTTTGTATAATAACTATTATTTCAAAGAATTAATCACTACGTTAAAAAGTCTTCTCTACTGTTTACCATGTTTCCCTGGCATGTGTCATTGTTAATAAGCCCCGTATCACATAGAGCGTTTTAAAATGGTTTATAGGAAAAAGCTTTTCATAGCCCCCAAGTACAATGCAAAAACTAATTCACCCTTATGCATACAGTTCCCAGCTGCTGACTTCTCATCGTACAGCCATGTGACCCTGGAAACACACAACACAGTAGATGCATGATCCTTTGTACCTGAGAGGTCACTGTCAGGTATTTCCAAATAAGTGCAAAAAGCCATCAAATGAATTAAATTGCCTTCATTTCTTTTAACTTTTGCCAGTAAAGCATGGGGTATGCCTTCAAGCAGTGGTAATTTTGTTCCTTATACTTTTAAAATCTCTTTTGAATAATGATGGATGTTTTCATTAAACATACTGAAGTCAAATCCTTTAAATGTTCTATTAAAATGCTGGCCTCAGTGGTGACTTGCGTAATTACTTACAGGTAAAATATAGTGGGTTTATTGCCTATGTCATGTTGGGTTTGGTCTTTTTCCTCTTGTTCTGTGAAATACAGTACATAGGAATATCAAATCTAGTTTTTCAGTACCGTTCACTATATCTCTGCCTTTTTAATGTATAATACATAATTCCCCATTATGCAGAATCTTTTCTTAAATTATTATATTCCAATCTTTCGATGGCATCATATCTTGTTCATTTCTCTTCTATAATAACTATACATTGCAAAGATGGTTTCACTGAGCCATCCACAATGACATACGAGCCTTTTTCTTGAATAGGCAAAGATAATTTACTGCCATGGGGTATGTAATATTCCTCTCGATACATCATTCTGTATTGCTCATTCAGCCAGTTCACCGTGGCTAACTGAAATTCCTCAGCCCAATCTTACAATAATGAGGGGCGCATGATTTTGCATTACATAAAAACACTGCAGCCATATGGTCAACTTCTTTTTCTGTCTCTTCAATAAAAATGCTAGTGACTCCGTTTCATGCTCTGGAACCTGGCAGCACACCTACTATCGTTTTTGTCTTATTTTCTCTATTTTGTTCCCTTTCACAGCCTGTTTCCTAATCAATGGCAGTTGTATGCCTTCCAGGTTGTGAGTACTTAGCTTCATGTGTAGCCTCCCATGCGAGACATTATACAAGCCTTTTTTCCAAGTCCAAACACATTTTAATCAGCCAGCTCTTTCCTACCTACTGTGCCGCCGATGCTCCGAGAGACTCTAGCAGATTGCAGAAATACTACGGGCCGTGCTCGGCATTTCTAATTCTGGAACGATAATTCAGCAACAACTTGGGTGCCCTTACTGCAACGCAGTCTGGGTTTACTATGACATTTCACAAGCGTTTCATTACGATGGCCATAACGTAAGGCCTTTTCGGGAAAGAGTGAGTCAGCACAATCCTACGCCACCTTCCCTTGGCCGAACATCCACCAAGAGCAGGGTCGGCCACCGCAGCCTCCCACAGCCTCTTGCTCGCTGTGACACGGCAGCCTGCGGCACTTGTTGCTCATTATATGCTACTCCGAAACACGATTTGCAAATGAGGCAGCACTTTTCCTAACCAAGTGTTTTGAAGAATTTCCAAGGGCAGTCCAGTATCACCACCCCTATTACAGAGGCGGAAAAGCCGGAGCAAGCTGGGCTGGGCACCGGGAGTTCAACGCGGGGAGACGCCATCGGTGCCGCCAGCCACGTCAACACCCGAAGGCTCCCGCACGTGCCGGATGCCCGAGAAACGCAACTCATTCTGTAATGAGCCGAGCTGCTCCGGGGCCCGGCCCCAAACTTTGAGGGAGTGCTTCCCGCTATCGCCCACGGGAGGCGGCGGGAACGTCCCCTTCCCTCCAAGGCCCGGGGCAGCCGGAACCAGCCGGACCCTGAGGGGACGCTGCGGCCCCCCGGGCGGCTCTTCCCGCCCCGCCCTGCCCCTGCCCTGCCCTGCCCGGGGGGAGCGGCGGGCGGGCGGTGGGAGGAGCGGCCCTGCCGGAGAGCCCTGTCAGCGCGGGAGGGAGGGACCGGGGCGGGCTCCGGCGGGGTGCGCGGCCGGGGCCCGGGCCCCCGGAGCGAGCGGCCGGGATGCGGTGCGGGAAGATGGCGGCACCGCCGCCGCCGCCGCCAGCCGGGGCGGCAGGCGCTTGGGGCGGCGTGCGGCGGCGCTGCCAGCGGCTGCTGTACTGGGTGCCGGTGCTCTTCATCTCCAGCATCCTCTGCTGGTCCTACTACGCCTATGTCACCCAGCTCTGCCTGCGTGAGTGCCGCCGCGGGGGCGGGGGGCGCCGACGGGCTCCCGCGGGACGGGGGTGGGCGCCGCCGCCGCCCCTGCTGGGAGAGCGCGGCCGGGCTCCCGCCGCCCGCGCCTGCCGGGACGGGGACGGGGACGGGGGGCGGCGGCGTTGCCTGTTGTTTGTCGGCGCCGGGGCCGCCCCTGGCCGCCGCCGCCACGCCCGCGGGCCGGGCCGGGGCCGGGGCCGGGGCTGGGGCTGGGGCTGCGCCGCCGCATGCGGCCGGCGACGGGCTGGGCTGGGCTGGGCTGGGCCGGGCGGGCTGGAGAGGGGCCGAGCGACCCCCCCGCCTCAGCCCGGTCCCCCCCAGGCGGCCGGGGTCGCGCTGGGCCTCCGCGCTGCCTCGTCCCCCCCGCGACCTGGTCGCGCGCAGTCTCCACTTCCACGCGAGGAGGGAGCCGATCGCGGGGGGCTTCCGACGGGCGTGAGCTTTGCTCCGTGGCGAGCACAGCGTGTGACACCCCAGCCTTGAGCGTGGGACCTGGAGGCTCCCTGGGCAGACGGCGTGAGCAAAGTTAGCGGTCCCTTTGTTTTCCTCCCACTGCGTGACAGCACATATACATACATACACACACACACACACACACACACATATATATATATATATATATATATAAAAAAACCCCAGGGTCTTCTGTCAGCCAACGTGGAAGCGGGAACAGCTAACAGAAAATCCCCGAGTCTCCCCGTGCCACTCTTCCGTCATCTAGAAGACGCCTGGCTGTCACAACTTCTTGGTCGGCCCTTGGCATCGGCAGCCTGCAGTTCAGTCAGGAGTCATCCTGACCGTGCTCCTTGGCTCTTCCTTAGCGTTAGGCAAATAATTAATCACATACTGGCGATTGGGTGTGATCAGAGTATTTGTGTGAATTTGAGTAGTCAAGCCAGAAGGATTTATTAAACGGCCAGCTCGCCTAGGCTCCCTTGTGAATTAATTTCAGTTTCTGTTGCGGTATATCTTGTAGGAAACAATTTAATCTTTGAATTTTAGAAGCTAATGTACAGCGTACTGATGTTTCATGAACAGTATTATAATAATGGCGCAAAGGAATACAAATTAGCTGTTGTCTCCCCTTTCCCCGCTACTGTAGGTGAGGTTCATAGTGACCGTTGGTCATTTAGCATCTATTTAAGGAACAGCAGTGAGGGGAAAATACCCAACTCAAGCAGAGTGCATTTATATGCCTATATAACTTTGCCAGACTTCAGCTGTTCATGTTGAAAATCTCAGCAGTCTGGTACCTAATTTTGGATATTTTTTTTTTTTTAACAGAAAACTGTGATAAAATTTTTGTCCTACAGATGCTTGGCTGAGCAGTTGAGACATTAAGCAAAAAATGATTGCCAGGCCTAGCCCCTTTGTTTTGGAAGGAGATATCAAGGCTTGGTGTGGTTCCTTTATTGGAGATGGGCTTCTTACATCTTTTTTTCACTAATAACATTCACGTCTGTTAGTTTTAAATGCTGCTCTTCAACTAGAAATTGGGACTTGAGTTGCTGCGCCCTCACGAGAGGAGGACTGACATGTCTACCTCCAGCGCAAGGAAGTGAATTGTCTGGAAGGTTGTGGGAGAAGTTGACTGAGCGAGTCTGGAAAGGGGAGCTGGAAGCTGACACAAGGAGGGCAAGGATGTTTTGGGGGAAAGTGACCCTATACTTAACATCTGTCCTAACGTACACAGCCCCACGATGCTTACACAGTACAGTAGGCTTGATTTGGGCACTGCTGTTTGAGTGATCTAGTGTGTTTTTTCTTCTGAGTAATTCTGTATAACAGAGGAAGATTGGGTTTCAGCTTACCTGAAAGCGGGTACCTCTTAAGGAAATGGCATGCTTGAAACTTGCTTCAAACTATAAACTATGGTACCATAATTCCTTGAGAACTGCTCAAAGCAAAAGGCCTGCCATGGGAGGAGAGGAAGAGGGAATCCTGGGGTTCTGCTAAAACATCTTTTGCTGAATTCTTTTCTATGGACAAAGGTGATTTTTTGTTGTTGTTGTTCCCACCACCACCCCCCTTCCCCATTCTGCCTGGCTCACCAGTTTTTGAATTCAGCATAATAGTTGTCCATGGCTTCCGCTAATTCCATCTTTTATCTATATCTGGATGTTTTCCCTTGTTTTTGGCATATTAAGATAAAATAAACTTATGTCTTGTCTTACTAATGAATATTTAGTGTAAACAACAGAAGGAATAGCTAACAGCTCTGAGAATGAAAGCCAACGGCAGGAATAGACTGTAAGCATTTCAGCACTTTGAAGCCAGCCTGTCTGCTCCATGCGTATTTTACTCCTGCAGCACTGACTGCTAAAGAGGACATATATAGCTGCTTATTTTGTTGCAGCTTACTGTCGTTGATGCTGACGACAGTGTACAGGGAACAATGTTAACCATTGTGCAGTAGGACTTAGCAAGGACTTTGCACAGTTGTAATGTAAGTCGTTTATTTGAGCTTTTAGTAATGAGAAGGTGTTTCAAATGTAGTATTTTGAATATTTTTTGCAATTTCAACTGAGTGTTGTAGGAGGGATGTTATAGGTTTTTTAAAAAAGAAAGAAAAAGTCTACTAAGATGATCCATTTCATCCCTAAAGCTAAGTAGTTACAGTATTGAGTAGCATTTTAGAAACAACAAAAAAAGATTTTAGAAACAGAAAAAGGAATCCACAACTTTTAACTGTAGTATTACCATGTCTAGAGTTCTGTCTCTTCTATTAGTGGATTCATTTAAGTGCTTGTGCTGCTTTAACCTTTAAGGAAAAGGAGAAAGGTACCGAACACTAGCAAACGGTTATCTTCCTCCTGCTGGTTATAGAATACTGGAATTAAATGTGTAAACGAATTGGTTTTAAAACATCTGACTAAAAATTACTTCTCTCTAATCCAGTTCCATTCTCTTGATTTTGCTGGTATTGTCATCTCACAACCCTTGTCTGGCAGTAGTAGTTTTCTTTTTCCCCCGAATAACTTCCTTTTGTGTTTAAAATTAATGGTCCTTTAAGTACTTCTTCCCTTAAAGAAATTTGAGTGTGTTTATGAAAACCTAAGGGTTACAGATTTATTGTTCTTCCTCTAAAAAAGATGAGGAAATACAGGCGATGTACAATGAGTACATTGAACTTTGATAGCTGAAGCTACTGAAATTTCAACCTAGGATATATGGAACAACAACAGCATGAAGTGCGAATGGAATTCTTTCCCCTGGCCCCTGCATCCTTGTGTCTACTCTGAAAATACATATTGGATTCGGTAAACTCTGCACATGAAAGAAAGTAATTTTTCTTATGTCTTCGTTCTTATGTGTATCTCTCATTTGGGTTAGTAGAAATATAAGGGTAGAGTAGTTAGCCACTTTATGCTTTGGGTAAGGAAGAACCAGTAGTTGTTTGCACTGTTTCTGACAGTTGTTTGTCAGATATGTTCTTGGCAAACTCGGATGTTGAGTTCCTTTTTGGTTTTTGTTTTGTTTTGTTTTCCTGCCAGTTCGTGATTTGGAGTTGCATGTAAGAAGGAAAATGTGAAAATTTGACAGTGCTGTGACAGATGTTTTTAGTGAAAATATCAACTGTGCTGATGAAAGGTTATCCAATAAATACAAACTGGTTGTGTATGTTCAGTTTTGGTCCATTTTTACATGTCACTGATTTTAATTCTAAGGATAATACACTTGCTCAGGGAATCCTGTCTGAAAATGCAGCTTGAATTTGTAATTTTGAAGAAGGAAAATAGATTTGCTGTGAAACATAGAAATGAGTAATAAGCATTTTCTGACTACTTGAGTGAGGGAAAGGGAGGAAAAATTCCCACCTGGTGAGCGATTTGCCTGATTTGGAAAAGAACAAGTGACTTCAGCACAGTTGAAGAGGGGAACAACAAGACATTCACAACACAGTCAGGAGAGAGAGCTCATAAGCCACATCTTTGTTTTTGGAGTAGAATATGCGACTAGGATCTGTCCACTGCTACCTTCAGTATGGAACAGAAAAACGTGGAATGACATCCAGCTGCTAAAGATGTTAATGATCGTGAAAGATTTTTGCTGGAGGATCAGATTGACTAGTGCTGAATTGAGGTTTTTGACTCTGTGTAGCATCAGTGGAATGGAATTATAGCAGGATAAAAAGCTGCTTAATTCATCACAGTTTAGAGGCAGAATTAATATGTGCCCTGTAGGCATGGCACAGTGTCATTAGGGGATCAGAAGCAGCAGAAAATATGGAGATAGAAACTGATGGGGGGGGGCGGGGAAAGGGGGGGGGGGGGGGGAAGTGAGGCCCAAGATTTGGTCAGCTGGATTTGAGCTCTTTGCTCAGTATGTTCTCCAGGTGGATCAAAGGTTTTATGGTACTTGCTGCTCATGTCTTGTAATCATTTACAGCTTACATCTGGCTACAGAAATACTAGTATGTTGTAACATTGCAGTTGGCTGCTGTCAAATACCAGTTAAATACCCTGTCTGTACATCGGCTGCTAAGGTAGCAAAGGATTTTGGTCAAAGCAAATTTGTATTTTTATACTGTGTTTTGCAAACACCACATTTTTTCCTCTTCTGAGATCCCTGGGTACTTTCAGAAAAGTTTCAAAACTGGCACCTGAAGTAAAATTGGCTTCTGAATTTTAGCCAGCAGAACTCCTGGGCATTTCTCAAATGTCATTTGATTTCTTTCTCAGACTTTCAAAGACAGCTGCCATTCTCTACTTCTGAAATTGAACTGAAGTCTGTATTTAAGGATGACTGCTTATCTTTCTATGTAGTGCCTGGTGTACTATCTATAGGTTTTGTGCCTGAAAATTTAAACCATGGCTTTAAGTTGAAAACATAAGGTCTATGGTGAAGATATAATTACTGCATAAGATTGTGTTTTCAGTTAAAGATTTAACACTGGTTGATATATAACAACTTGAATAGATGTTCTTGTCAGGTTGTACTCTTTATTTGCTAAAAAGAAATCTGGTCATACAACTTCTAGAAGTAGTCTTCACTCTTCAGTTAGTCCTTGTGACTTGGAAAGTAAATGGGAAGTTTGTAAAGAAGAAAGATTAGATCAATTCTTAGGCATACTCAATTCAAAAGCAGTGGTTTTGTGACCTTACCTAAAAAAGCACCAGATAGCAGCTTGCTGCTGTGTAGGTGGGTGGTGGTGTAGTTTGATGCGCACAGGGGTAAAATGAATTTACTGAAACATTCACAAATACTGCCAAATACAAATGTGTGGGTTATTGATGACTACTTATGCCAACCTTAAATATCCCAGAAATACTTCTGTTACTTTTGTCCTGAAGCGAAGCACTGGTGGCAAAGTCTCCACCGTGTCACTCTGAATCAATGCAAATCACCACTCTGTCTAGCAAAGAGGCAGTTTTTATTGCAAGCACTGATTTTTTTCTAAAGGACTATTGCAGACAAGGATAGAGCACGTCACAACTATAAAACACTTTTATGTGTACAGAGACATGAGTTAAACTGCATCTACAGATCAGTGTTTTCCAGCTTCGGATATGCTATAAAGATAAAATACATACTTAGTTTTGTGAATCAGATCCAAGATGTTAAACTCTATAAAAGTTTGAGAGAAACAGCTATTTATAGATGTGGCTGCAGAATCTCTGAATCAGATGTTATCTTATTTTCCCATTCCAAAGTTCAAAATATTTTAAAAATGTACATAAAATACGGAAGCAAGATTTTGTATATCCACTTCCGTCAAAGCTTTAAAAAATTAATTGCTTTCTCCAGTCTTTTTTTTTTAATGGTTTAAGCTAACCATTACATTTACTGTTCAGGAATTTCGATTTTGGGTTTAGAAGTCAAGCAAAATTTAATGTTAGAAAACCAATGCAAATTTTTTACATGAATTCCAAAATCTTCTGGGTTTTGTGATAGCAATGTGTCTTGCCATGTCTCTAGCTACATGGAGATGGATGCCTACTTAATTTTTCCACGGGTGAGTGAGAATAAAGATTTCTAGAGAAAATGAGCCATAGTTCAAGAAATGGGAAATCCATTTCTGTCACTGAATTAACCAGTGCAAGGTGCCTAGCAACGTGGCTTCTCTTCTTAGCAAACTAATTTGCTGATGGAGTTGTAGCAGGCAGTTTTGAGATACTGTGGTGCCTAATTTCTAATGCTGCATGGCTTTCTCCCAGTGCAGAAGACTACCAGCAAGTGTGGGGTGAATTCCCCAGGCTTCTCTGGGTGTCCTTTCCATCCTGGACTTTCTCCTATCTTTTGTAACACAACTTTCTGTCCTCAGTCACTGTGTTTTGCAAGCACAGGCTGTTTAGCAGCATTGGCTACTGAATGTGCTGTTTCTGTTTCTGGCTGCCTGTGGCTTAGGGCAGCAGGGAATTATGTTTCTGGCTCAGGAAATTGGCTTCTACGTTGGCCAAAGTCCTGCGTATGTCCCAGCCTGATCCCTAATTCTGATGAGCACTGTCTGCAAGCTGCATAATGAAACAGAGAGGCTCTAATGATGTGATAGTCTGCTAGTACCGAACTGTAAAAGGCATCCTGACGCTTTAGCAGTGGAAGGCTGATTCTTAATGAAATTGGCCCCTGCGGTATCTCAAGCGAAGAGAGGTGTAACTTTTTAATGACTTCTTGAAGACAGGTCATGGTTTTATAATTGTCTCGGTCTCTGAATATATGGGAGTATCATTACATTCCTCTCTCAAAGGGTTTTACCCTATTTTCTCCCAGATTGTAGAAATTGCTTAACGGTTGGGATTGGCATGACCTTCGTGTTTATTTTAGTCATTGTAGACATAAATGCTTTTTACCCTTAATTTGACTACCAGTAAGTGAATTTGCAGCATTTAAGCTGGTATTTATTAATGACAGGATGCACCGTCTGACCTACTTTTCTGTGCGCTACCAGCAGTGAATATAACCCCTTGGAAGAGAAATGAGAAAACTGCCAGAAAGACTGGTATAAATGATTCACAGAAGACAATATGGTCAAATACTATTGAATAATATAGCAAAGCTGTATCACTGAATCTACTGAAAAATACAAAATTTGGTTTAAATAAATATCTCATGTGTGCTGTTCAGAAGGTGGAGAAAATAGCAAACGTTTCTTTGATCAAATTCAAAATCAGAAGGGTTTTTTGGTATTAGAAAATTATTTTCCATGCACTTAAATAGTGTGAATTTAGAACTATAAGCATCTTGTGGTTACCCTAAGAAGTCTTTGTATCATGGTTATTCTACAAATAGAGAAAGTTTAATATTTAAGAGAGAGTTTGATTTGTAAGGGCTTCCCCCCCCTTCCTGCTGGTCAATTCTGCCACATTTGTGCAAAAAAACCCCCACCAACCAAACCAAACCAAAAAAAAACCCCTTTATTTCCTCCCTGATCCTGTGGTATTGCAGATGCCTGTCCATTACTTTCCCACACATTTTACCTCCTTCAGGGAGCCTTCATCAAAGGTGATTTAAAAAGGCATGAGCAGAAGGAGTAGTACTTCACTTTGTGAAAAGCTGCAGATTATTGGATATCTTGCGTATTCCTCTGTGTTACCATCTGAGGGGATGTTAAGCAGTGCAGCCAGTCTCCTTGTAAACACCAGTTGCAGTAAGTGTGGAGAAGAAAGTTGGAAGATTGAAGATACTGGCATCTCTCTTCAGCCTTGCCTCTTCTACTTCAGTCTCTTACAGTGGTTGCAACTCAGGAGTGTATGAAATAACTCTGAGTTATAGTCAGGTGGTAAAAGAGATTAAAATGACAAGAGGTATCCAAAAAAACCTGGTTCTCACTCTGCTGGGATTAACTGGACATCTTTGGGCACTTATGTTTCAGCCGTCATGGTCTGCAGCTCCTGACTGTCAGGAACATTTGGCTTCCAAGCCAGATACCGCAAAAGCTGAAAAGATGGTCTGCCGAGCAGGTGCAGACTCTGAAGAGTGCATTTCATCCCAGAGGTGGACAGAAATTTTGGAAAGCTGTAGGCTTGCAGTCAGATAGAAATTATTAAATTTGTATTTATTAGTTGTATTGGTCCTTTACTTACAGACGTGTGGAAAAGTTAAGTCTCAAACACGTTAATTAATACATTTTATCCAAAGTTAAGGGGGGACAAAAGATGACAACTGCTTTCACAGCAATGTTCTACGCCATTCCCTTGTTAGGAGGGTAAAATACCACAAATCATTGTGAAAGGTTGGTTAAGTAGATTTTGGTTTGAAACTGGTGATTCTGCAATGTATGTTTGGCTATGGCTTTTTAATTAGCAGAGAGTAGTTATTCCAAGAGGACTGGCAAAATTTCTGCACACCTTGCTCGCCATACCAAGTGGAGAAAGAAAATCAGAATTTGATTTGTAGGCTAGTTTGTCCTAACCTGAGAGCTCCAGCACTTTAAAATTACACATCAGCTCTAAAGATATCTTTTGTTTTTTTCTGGTGGATGACTCTTTATTTACAATCTTACAGTTCTTGTGCATCATTGTACTGCAGCATCTCTGCTCCTCAGAGACAAATGTGTATACCTGCTCCCTCAGCTTCTCTCTAGCAGTTGTCTAGATGGATATTTAGCTTATCAAGCTCTGAAGATTTATCTTAGCTGAACTGGAAAACTGAGGGCAGAATAGAGTTTCCTTTATAGTGGCTTATGCAACTTCTGTGGTGTCTTTCTGATTTTTGTGAAGAACTTTATAAACATGGTTATTTACTGTTTTCCCTCAAGTAAGGTAGATGCTCATTTTGGTATACCTATACTCAAATCTCCATTTTAATAGACCTATTTTATAATTATAGAGTCATGGAATAATTAATGTTTGAGAGGACCTCAGTTCATCTAGTCCAACCTCCTAATCAAAGCAAGGTTAGGTGTGAGGTCAGGCCAGGTTGTTCAGGGTTTTATCCAGTTGAGACTTGAAAAGCTCCAGAGATGGAGACTGTACAACATGTCCGGGCAACTTGCTCCACTGGTGGACTGTTCTCATGGTGGAAAAGTTTTTTCTTGTATCAAATCTTGTATCAATCCCCTCATTTCAACTTATACCTACTGGCTCTTGTCCTCCCACCCTGTGCCATTGTGAAGAGCCCAGCTCCACCTCCTTGATGCCTCCCTGGAGGTCCTCTTAGGTCCTCCCAAAGCCATGTCTTCTCCAGGCTGAACAAGCCATAGCCGTGCAGCCTCTGCTCAGACGGTTAGTGATCCAGTCCCTACCAGCTTGGTCGCTCTCCCCTGGACTTGTGTGTTTGTTGTATTGGGGGGCCCAAAGCAATGTTCTGGATGTGGTCTAATGAGTGCTGCATAGAGGGGGATAATCCCTTCCCTTGATCAACTGGCCGTGCCCCTGCTAATGCAGCCCAGGAGGCTGGTGGCTCTCTCTGCTGCTTGGATGCTGCTGGCTCATGTTCAGCTTGCTGCCCACCAGCACCCCGGTGGCCTCTTCCACAGAGCTGCTCCAGCCCAGCTGTCCCCAGGCTGTATCGTTGCAGGGGGTTGTTTCTTTACAGGTACAGGACTTTGCCTCTGTCTTGGTTGAATTTCATAAGGGTCCTGTTGGCCCATTCCTCCAGCCTGTCTGGGTCCCTCTGGATGGCAGTCCTGCACATGAGCATATCAGCTGGTGTCTCCAGGGTGGTGTCATCCGTAAACTTGCTGAGTGTTCACTCTTCCAGAGCATTACTTAAGGTGTTGAGCAGCACTGGTCCCACGGTACATCCTTGCATTGTGCAAGATCTATTTAAATAGTGACTTTCACTCTATCAACAAGCCTAAGTTTAATACATCAAAGTAGGATGGCATGGCTGCTTGGCCTTTCAGTAGGAGTTGCCTTGTGCCTGCTGTTTGAAGACCAGCCTTGTGCAGCCATTTTTGTTAGGAAAACAAGAGCAGATCCATATAGCTACTGTCCTCTCACTCACAATTGTAGGTGCCAATATATTACAGTTTGTAGACTGCTTAATTAGGATGGATAAATGTGTGGTGGAGTGGTTTGGGTGGAAAGGGAAGAGTACCATGAGGTTTTGATCACTTGGGAGTTTCTGATCTCTCTGAGATATCTGTTGTGGGGTGGTTATTTTTTTTAAATAACATGACCGAGTGTGTTGGAATACAGGTGTAAGAAAAAGATTTATTCTCTTTCATAAATGCGGTGACTGATACATGATACCTGTGTACTGCACTCCATGCCTGACAAACTTGCGCCTTTCTCACTCTTACTATCCCCAAATCCTGTAATCCATGGGCAATTTCTTAAAGAAAATGCAGCTTTTGTCTACTTTCGATTTTTATGCCTTGGACATCTAAGGTATCACTGAGTATTGCTGGCAAAACCAGTTCTGAAGTCTGACACCTCCACCTCAAGAATAGAACATATATAAACAATAAAACCTGTACAACCACGGTTAAAGAAATAACTATTCTTCAGAGGTGGCTTTTCTTGGGTTAAACTCAGGCAACTTCAGATAGATGGAGGTGCTAGTTCTCAGGAACTGAGCCTGGGAATGGGAGCCAAAAAACCTTCTAAGCAATGTGCATTGTCTGTCTATTCTTGTGATGAATGTACACAGCATAAAAGCTTGATAGTGCGTGGCCTGAAGCTTATATCGTTTGATGATTACTCTTCCCTCTTTGGTTGAAAAACAAAAGTTTAAAATATTTAGTTACATCATTTGCTATTTAAACATAATTTTTACTCTTTCCTTTTTTCTCATTTTTCAGTGACAATGACAAATATTGGAGAAAAAGGTAAGATTTTTATTAGCTGTTTGTAAGTGGAATTCATATATCAGGGTAGTATAGTAGTTTACTAGTAGAATTGAGGTACAGATCTAACCTGTTTTAAATAAGTGTATTTTTTTTGTGTTCCTCAGCTCCTTTTGTTATCCTGCTGTTCCTGAATATTGCTTTAGCCATTCTAAATAGACATGAGAAAAATTAGAACTTTTTACTCCTCTTACTGGCTTTCTGAAGTGTCAACTAAAATAATCCTTATATTCTGTTTCTAAACATTTTTATTCATAACAAGGAAAGCTCTTGTACAACCAGGACTCCTACAGATGAGCAAGGTGTTTGTGCAGAATGCAACATAGTTAAATGGGAGGTGAATTTTTTCTGCAGTTTCTTTTTAGCCAGTGTCTTTGAAGAAACAGAATCCTTCAGATATGTAACCTTTCCAGAAGATAATAAAACTGCCTGATTAGCTGTCATTAGAGTTTCTACCCCAAGGCTGTAGAATGTTTAGATTGCTTTTCCAGATGCTATTTTAATACTACAGCACAACATGGAAGTGTAAAGTGTGGGGCTGCATAGCTTTCGGAGGAAGGGGTTGGGGCTTAGGAGACAAACTGTATGCTTTTTACTTTTGTGCAGTTCCAGCAGGTTTTATTAAGTCGTTGGCAACTCCCTCACTTAGAAAAAGTATTTCCCAATTAAGAAACATTTGCTTGAAAAACTTTTTTCAGTTCAGTGATCAGTGAGTGCGTATGAGTATCTGAGTGCATAAGCATATCTGCAAACTTCAGCACCTGCAGACTGAAATAATTTGTTTCTTGCTGCTCCATAGTCTGGGGGGACGGACGGACGGATGAGCGTGTTGTTAGGCATTGCTCACAAAGCACATTAGAATTGTCAGCAAAATGCATTGGGGATCATTAAATTTCCTTATTTTTAGCTGCGCAAAGTCTTGGTGAGCTTCAGCCAGTCAGGAGAAATCTACCCTGGCTGTACTTCTGCCCTAAGCATTTTTGGGGGTGAAAACTGGGCAAATGGGGCTCAGCCCTATTACAGGTTTCTGCAAATTTCCAGGCAACTCTAGCTATGCTAGCTATTTGTAAATGGGTTGCCTTCAAGCCAGGGATACATCATTTGGGGTTTTTTTCAGAAAAAGTGTAAAATAGAAGGATTTCTGCCCAGGGAGCTGCAGACAGCTCTTCTCTTTCTATCTCAAGGGAACTGAGGTTCTTATGTTGGACTCTCAACACCCACAGACCCAGTGGAGCAGCTGGGTAGCCCAGGGTCTCCTTTGCGGTGCAGGGAAACTGGTGGGTAGGTAACCAGGGAGAAGTCACTGGTTGGGACCTGTGCCAGGTTGGAGAGCTGAGGTGCAAGAGCAAACCAGAAGAGCTTACATCTTGTGCAGACTTTAAAGGAGAAACATGGAATAATGTCTTTAGGCTAAAATTTTGTCTTCTTCCAGTAGTGTTTTTTCTAATATATGAAAAAGGAATTTTCTTATCAGTCACAGTTACCATTATTCTCACAACAATAAAATACAGATGCAGATTCGTAAACACATGGTGCACAGAACTCATGTAACTTGCCCTACCTTGCCCTCGCTTTATGCCATGAATATACTGTTGTTTAAAAAAATATTGGTTTTGTTTGAGTAAATCAGGGTTTTTTAGAGTTGATAGAAATGTTCTGATAAAAATGTGGACTGTTCCTGCCAGATGCTTGTGCAATAACAAGATGGTCATTTAGTGTATTGTGCTTGATGTGGAGTCCAGTTCTATCACTTACTTATACCGATGGGATTTTTTTCGGTTTATAGACATGGCGTATGGCTGTTTTCCCCTGTCATCCCAAAAGCTTTGTACAGTGTTGGTCCTCAGATTTTGTTAGCTTTTTTAAATTATTTTTTAACTGCCTAGTGAATAAGAGTAAATATTTACTGTGTTGCTGCTTTTTTGAGTAAACAAACTTCAACACCAGAAACATTTATTCAGCGTTACTTTTGAGGCAAAATTACAAAAAACAAGAACATGCTGGGCTACTGTTCCTGCATTTATACACACCATCATGCATGTGTTATGGAAAATTCTCTAGCACTGAATAGCATTACATATATAAAAACATGGGCTAACCATACGAGGGCAATATTTCAGATTGTGTAGTGAAAGTACACCAGTTTCCCTTTATGATGTTTTTTGATGATCTTATGAATTTATAGAAGTTGTATAAAGACTGTTTGACCATGTAGCTTCCATATAACCTTGAGCTGTCTATGCTCTGAGTTCATCTGTACAGCAGGGAAACAATATTTTTCACTGTTGCTGTCCTAGCTGTCCTTTATTTGCTGTTTCTCTGCCTGAGGAAGAAAAATACAAGGAAATACTCTTTTTTGTGCATTAGAGCAAGTTAATCAGGGGATACAAGTTTTGGACATACTATTTATACTCCAGTGAATTGCTTAGTACAGTGAGAGCTTTTAAATGGAAAACCCTATCCATCCATGGCAGGCTCTTTGGAAAAGTTAATGTTACCTTCTGTATTCTAGTAAAACAACTCAGCATGGTAAATGTTGACTGGCATCTATTTAAAAAATCTAAGAATAAATCACTGGTTGTGAAGAATATAAAGTAGTGACGGGACATTTGAATTTAAAGAACCTGCAAGTTTTTAAAAACCACCCTACTGTCCTCCCTCCTAAAAATCTGGCAAAACAAATTACCTGGTTATGGTTACTGCTCAGGTATCGTATGCATATCCACTCCCCTCCTCTAGTCATTGTTTAGGTAGCTATACTTCCTTTGGGGGGGGGGGGGGTGTTTGAGTTTTTATTTGGGTTTTTTTGCATGGTAGCTGTCTCCCTGCACGGTCCCTGCTAAAAAGCAGAGACGCATCAGTGAAATAGGATTTAACAAATGCGTAAAGAGAGAGTTGCTTGCTAAATAATTACAGGGCTCTAATAGGCTATTAACCGTTCCCTTCAAACTTTTGTAACATATGTAGCCTGTATCGTGACTTTCCCCACACAGTCTGTATTTGTCTCATGTAAAGTTGCAGTGCAGTATTTTTGTTGCAAAGCTTTTGCAGAGCCTCTGTATTTACATCTGTTAGAGTAACTATCTGTGATACCTACAGCATCCGTTTGTAAGTACTATAGTATCACTGGTCTGTTTGTATTAATTCTGTTCCTTTTTGATTTTAGTTGTGTGCCTGGTTGCTTACCACATATTTTTCATGCTGTTCGTCTGGTCATATTGGAAAACAATCTTTACGCTACCAATGAATCCTTCAAAAGAAGTAAGATAAACTTAACTTTTTTGTTTCTGAAATAGCCTAGTCAAATGGCTGATTTTGTAGTATTTGAATAACTTAGACTCTGATCTCCTGTAGTTTTACACTGTGTAGAAGAATACAGATGGTATTCTTAATAGGGGTAAGTCAGATTGCAAACAGTGTAATGACCAAGACAAAAAAAATTACACCTTCTCTAAGTTTTAAAGGTTTTTTTAATACATTTAAAAAATTATATAGTATTTATGATATTAAGAAGAAAAAACCTTTCCACTTGAAAATTATGAGTTACTTGAACTAGCAGCTTAAATCTTTGCATGGGAATATAATACTTTTATGTGGGCAAAAAATTTATTTCCCTGTGTTTAAGACTTATATTGCCTGTCAGCGTCTGTCTGTTGTCCTCTGAATTAAAGCTTCTTCCCCATCTGTTTTGGTATGAAAGAACTTGGGGCTTGTGGTGTGAACGCACAACAGGTAAGCTGATGCTGGGAAGCCATGGCTGGCTAAGCAGGAAGGGAGCTAGTATAGAACAGCTGCATGGAAAAGAGGTCTGAGTAAATATATACCCCAAGTCTAAGTCCAGCTAGTACAGAAGTGTTAAAGAAGAAGGATCCAGTTGTCTTGGAGAACATTAAGATACAAAACCATGTTCAACATGATGTAGCCTCAAGATAATTGCTTTTAGTACAGTACTGGTTTTTTTATTTTAATTTCACATTCTTTCTAACATTTACCAAAAAAAAAAAAAAAAAAAAAAAGAGAAAACTGTCAATAGCCTTGATGAAAATCCTCCCCATGCAGCTTGGTACAACCAGCGCAACTTTTTGGCCTCTTCCATCCTGTCTTTATACAGAAACCCCACAGTCTCAGTAGGCGCTGTGTCACACAACCTCTGAGGTCAAGAAGAATCATGTTGTGGCTGCTCTGGAGTTTGACATATCCACAAAGCCAATACTTATTTCAGCATGGACTTGTAACTCTAGCTCCTATAGCTACCATGCCAACACAAAATAAATAGCTTGTGATTTCTACTGTCGCACAGAGGTTATTTTCTGAGTAGTTTTCATGCACTAATAAGATACGTAATTGTGGAAACAAGTAGATAATTCAAAGTAATTGGCATCTTCCTTGAATTTCACACTGCAGTCTTTACTACAGCTTGGGGTGGAGAGGAGTGAAATAAATTAAGAATCTATTTCATTTGGTAATTACATAGCAAAATATATGCATGTATATGGTGACTATAGTGATAATTAGAAGGGTTTTCAGATCACTGGGCTGATGCCAATAAAAGACTTCCAGAACATTTTGACAAATCCTTAGTAACTATAGTGGGATTCCAAAGCCATCATACAATGCTACTGGAGAACTTCAAATGGGATATTAAAAGTATTGAAGTTGCGTAATAGAAAGCAATGTGTAGTGTTTCTGTGTTCTTTGAATTTACACAATGTTGCTGGCAGTAAGTGACATCTTTGTTGTTCCATGTCTTTTTCCTAATCTACTAGAGCAGTATTTTAAAAATTTAATTAGGGTATTTTGTAATGTTAAGTTACAGCTTGGCTTCCAGGTTCTAGGATGAAGTCTGTAAATGTAAAAGGATGTATTTTCACCTTAACTGAACTGACTTATCAACTATAGCAAATACTCGTTTGAAGACTGAAAAACAGATAAAGCTTTTGCGTTTTGTTTCCATGAATACTGCAGCTGGTGCAAACCACACAGCCTGTATATTTCTTTTTAAGCTTATTTCAACTTTTTACACGTATGAAAAGCACTGAAGTTCTGTCTGCGGTTTCTCTTTAAGAGGCTTTGAGGGACTTCACTTTAGTGTGTGCCATTCTGTACCTGTGTGTGCCAGCTATATACAAGCGTTGCATGAAGGTGGGAGAGAAGATGGTTTCCCAGGCAGGAAGGTTTTATAGACTTAGGACTACTCTGAGAACCAATACAAAATGATGGAGCAATACCTCTATGATGTACATCAAACAGGAAGCATTAAAAAAAAAAAGTATTCTGAACCAAGTTTCTGCAGTGAGAGATCCTATATATCCCAATATAAATAAATTCCAGTGTTGGCAAGAGTGTATTCTTGCTAGGGAAAAAATGAAAGGTGGCCTGAGAAACTCAGCTAAACAGTGAACTTCCAGCTTCTCCTGGAAGATTGTGAGCTTTGTCAGCGTGGTGCCTTCTCTACAGAGGTGAGAATAAGCTCCTAATTGTATGTTTCTGTCTGCTTTCTTAGTTTTACATGCATCACTTTCATTCAGGAAAAAAATTAATATTATTGTAATGACTAGCCTTTCTGTAGACATAAATGCTATGCAGGGGGCTTCTGCTTCTAGTACAGGTTAGAGACAGCCACTCTTCCCACCAAATACAGATGTCTTTTCAGAGGTGATTTTCTATCCTATTTCTCTGATAGAGATACCAAAGACTTCGGCATCTGCCCGTTTCTAGAAGCTACAGTGACAAAGCTGACTATGTTGCTGTGTTGCAGAGGACTTCAGAGTGTAAGAAATTTGGACTACTTCATGTATACCATGCATCTCTCTCAGTAATTTTTACCCTCTCGGCTCTTACTAGAGCAATGTTTGTTATTGCCATTTTGGGCAGTGACAGAAGTTGTCCTTTTATGCAGGAAGATGTTAAGACATGGTTATTCTGTCACACAGGACACCCATCTCTTCCTTAGCCAGTCTCTGAAGTAAAAACACATCCTAACACCTGCGTGAAGAGAACAGCAACTGTCCAGTGGCAAAGAATAGAAGGGAAAATGCCAGACACCAGAAGAGAAATAAAGCTATCTTTTCTGCTATTACTAGTAGTGTTTTTTCTTTCAGTTAAAGACTGACATCCCTAGCTTATATTCACTAGCTAATATTTAGTATTACAGAAGTAAATTAACTGACCTTTCAAGGGAATGGTAAGCTCTTGATCCTCCTCTTGAAGAGTGTCCCTTATGACTTCTGGCAGCATTCAGCATTGCATCAATACCAAATCAGAAATAATTTTAATTTTGTCTTCAGTTGTCACAAACTAAATTAGTGGTCTTAGGAACACTGGGTTATTTGCTGTAATACCTTCTACGTGCTGCTAATCCATCTTTATATAATGACTATTTATTTCTCTTTACATCTCCACAGATACTTATTTAACTTGAAATTTGCTAACATATCTTTGATTTTAAAAATTATTCCAGTTTCATCTATCATATTCAGACAAGGAATCCCTAGAGAGGGAGCCTAGAGGTGAATCCCAGCAAGAAGTCTTAAGACGGGCAGCCAAGGATCTTCCTATCTATACACGGACAATGTCTGGAGGTAAATAAGTGTTCAGGAGACCACCGAAGGCAGGTGCCCAGATGTACTACCTAAACAAATTAAAAAAAAATTTCAAGGGTTTGGACTGTAGGGAAGAACTGTTTTTCATACTTCATAAAATAATAAAGTGACCCAAGAACTTAACTTTAATGTAGCTTTATGCAGCTACATTTATTCAGTGGAAAGATTGTTGGAAAGTAAATTGCTGTGTACAATTTAGGATTTTAAAGTGGGTTGACAATGCCTTGCTAAATGTTTGCAAACTGACATTTACAAATAGCTGGTAATACTAACAAACTGCAGAAGAGGCTGTAGCAGTCTTTAACTGCGTAGATTTCTTCTTTCATAGGTTAAAAAAAATTAAAAGGTAATAAATTAATCACTATCTGTATGTCATGTATAGCTAGATAGATCACAGTAAGAAACTGTTACTGTTTTACTTACTGGTTGTTCAGTTGCAAGAACAAAAGTTCTTCCAAACTAAGAGTTAATCTTAACCTCCCGATATTGTAAGTTTGTGAATGCTGGCTAGCTAAGCAAATCCAAGAGATAATCTCATACAGTAAATTAAAGCTGTTAGAATAATAGTTTAAAATAGCTATATTGTTGAACAGTCTTTAAAGGTTTTCCAGTCTAGTGAGGGTTTTGTGGGTTTTGTTGGTTCGTTGGTTGTTTTGCAGAGCTGAGGGGTTTGGAAGAAAAAACCCTGATTAGCATGATTAGCAGAGATTGCAAAAACTGAGCTTTTTGGGTTCACTCTGCTAGATTCAGCATTTCAAGTACTTAAAGAATGCTTCAGTATTTGCAACTGCTTCTGATCATGCTGAAATGCATTCCTGAGGGTTCTGCTGGGCTGAGCTGCTAGTATTTACTTCTGCGCAGACTTCAGGAATCAAAATGTGTAACTGTACATTGAGATCTAATCTTGGAACTTTTTTCTTTAGCAATCAGATACTGTGACAGATGCCATCTTGTAAAACCAGATCGTTGCCATCACTGTTCTGTATGCGACAAGTAAGACTATTTTAAATAAGTGGTTTTCTGAATAAATGGATTTTTTTTCTTGACAAAGACACTTTTATTTTTTTTTATGCATAGATTTTTCAGGTTTAATGTTTTAGCAGAGAAGCTTTTTTTATTCCTTTGATTTTTTTCAGGTTTAGTTTTTACTCATTTATTTATTTCTAAGGAATTCTGTAACTTTAATTCGTTTGATGGCGTTCTTGATGCCAACACAAATTACGTGGCCTTACACATTCTTTACATAATGGTTAAAAACTATGAATATTAATAAAGAACTTTCCTTAAGAATGTAACCAAAACTAGCTGATAAACAAAGATTTACTTCTTTTGTTAGAATCTGAGTAAAGATCACTACCCATCTCAATCTAATCATGATGTCACTTACATCTTATCCGAGGTAATAAACTTAATATCCTATTTTTCATTGGATAACTTGCAGGTTATTTTTATTTAAAGAAAGAAGCAACCAAGCATCCCCCATTTCTAACTGAAGCCGTAAAATAAAGTTTTTGTTTGTTTAACACCAAATAAAGTTCACTTCCGTATTCCCCAGAAGTCTAATTGCTTTCTAATTTAATCTTTCTTTCGGCTGTTCTTCTCTCTGACCTTTGTCCGGTTAGTGTGGATCTCTGTGTGTTTCTCCACTCTCGCCCCCAGTAATTTAAATTTCTAACTTTGAGAAGGGGCTTCCTCAAAGGTTGATTTATTCTTAGCTTTAAAGCTGTTCCAAATATTCTTCAGCTGATAATACATCAAACCTTCCAACGTGATTGTGAGGCAGAGAAGACTTTCCATTTTGTCCAGCAAAACAGCAGAGGCACTGAAAGAGGCAGAAAGAGAATCTTGGTTGTTTTGTATGGGATGGTGGTTGCGATGTAAGATAGGAACATTCTTGTGCCTGAGCAGGGTAGAGAAAAAGGGTGACCTGTGTTATCCTATGAAATGTGAGTGAAATTTGTAGAATGCCATTAGTTAATATATTTTGCAGAATACCTTAATTTTGTCCTTACCTTGACAAAATTCACTTGCTTCAATTATATCTGATTTTCTTGTGCATGTTTTATTATGGAGAGTGATTAATTGCAAAAATGTTTGGGATTTTTCATGCAAGGTAAGTTCTTAAAAACGTCCTGTCCATCTGCCTATATTTCTATAAAAGCAAATCATGTACTTGGAAATATATTTAGTTGCATCACTAAGTATATAATAATTGAATTAGCCCAGTCTCTAAGTCTCTGTCAGAGAATAAACAATAGTTGAAAAACCTATTCAGAATGAGAACCAAATCCTAAAGCTGAAGTTCTAGATTGCATTTTCTTAAATCAGTAGCCCTTGACAGAACAAGCGTTTTGAGTTTGGGTTACCTACAGTTTACTTGGAGGTAAACTGTATTATGTGAATTTAAATACACATCTTTGTTAAATAGACTAGGTAACCAACAGTCTATATGGGTAATTCTTAATCTGTATGTGAATAATTTAAATCTGCCACCTAACTAACTGTGCTTCTGACTTTTGTTTTTCTTTTGCCTTTTGCGATGCTTGGAATTCTGTTGGGCTTTTTAAGATGCATTTTGAAAATGGATCATCATTGCCCTTGGTGAGTATACTATTGGCTTTCTTTTCTTACTTTCTGATTTGGTAAAATAAACTCTTGAGGGGCCTGTCATGAAGGTGATGCTTCACTATTCCTAGAGTTAGATCCTTATGTGAAGTTACTGGTCTTGCAGGACCATTGGAGTTATTTACTGTATGTCCTCTTTTCCTAGTTGTGAGATGTGGAAAGAAGTTCATATATCAATTTTCTTAGACCTCTGAGTTGGGTAACTCCACGTTTTTACAGTTAGGATGAGGTAGACTTCTGGTCAGTAAGAAAACTTTTAAGAATTGCATCTTTTCTTCATGGACTTTGAGTTTGACTGTTACTGTGGCTTAGTTGCATTGAATGATGAAATACTACCCTAGGTTAAAAACCAAAGGGAAAGGCTGTGCCTTGTTCCCCTCACTGAAGCTCCCAGGACAGGAAACAGCAAGTTAGCTCTTTTAGTTTTATGGGTTCTTTGTTTTCTTTCATTTTTTCTCCCCTCTCCCTCCCACGCTCCCTCCTTTTGCTGCCGTGTCAGCCTGCACAGTGGTTTTGTTTTCCTGTCTTTTCTCAGCAGCCCTTGGAACCAGTGGGTAGACAGGATGTGTAATTAATTTTATGTCAGTTTGACAGGTATCTCATGGAAATAATTAAAGATAATTGTTTAGTAAGGTCCAAGTTAAGAGGATTGAGTGGTAGATGGCAGTTCTTCACCACATGAAATTGATCAGAAAAAAACAATCTCCTGCATTGGACAAACTGAATGGTTCTAAGCAGATGGTTGGACCTTCTTAAATCAAATCCCTGGGCAGAGGAGACTCTGTCCTGGGAGAGGAAGGGGTGCTGGGCTCCTCCTGTTTGTCTTGGTTCTGACTACAGCCTCTGACACAATGCAGCATGATTCAAGAATCTCCCCTTATTTTGCAGGTGCATGGTAGGTACAATTGAAAGAAATATTTAACAATATAGAGTTACTTCCTACATATTTTTTTGCTGTAGGGATATCAGCATGTGAAACTTGATGATGCTTGGCGTTAGTAGTGTGCTTCTTAAAAAACAAACAAACAAACCCAAAAAACCCACACAAACAGATAAAACTGTTGAATGCAGAACAAATTTCTTCTAAGAAAAAAGAGTGTTTCCTTTTTTTCAGCCTTCTTATAGCTGTCTTGTAGAAGGCTATAAGAAAAATAGCTGTCAGGCTATTCCTGACAAAATATCAGTGAAAAGTCTCAATATTACTGTTATTATTCAGTATTATACGCACTTCTCATAAGCTTTATGGTCGGTCTGGGATTTTTTGAGTTGCCCTGCCTTAGGATAGTACATGAAAAAGTTCTTCATGTAAACTTCAATTTCAGAATAAAAATCCATTGCTTCAAATAACAAATCATAAACTGAGCACTTAAGTGTTGTGTAAAGGGGCAGTGAAGTTGTATTTCACTAGGGCATAGACTTCTAGAAAAATAAACTCCATTTTCCTCTCGGTAGCTTTTGCTTATTTTACCTGTTTGCAGACTCTTTGTATCCAAACAACATAAACATACCCAGTTTGAGAGAGTATTTACATTGCTGATTGTTTTTAATCTAATAAGCAACGGGTGCAAAAAGAAAAAATAGAAATGGAAAAGGTACTTGAAAGACATGTAATGCTTCTTGATGGAAAATTGTGCCTTTTGTACTCCAAGTAACAGAAATGCACTAGAACAAGAGGTATTGTCTTGTCTTATTTTTCCTAAGTTGAGTGGGTGTCCACAGTTCCTTGCTAACCCTGCAAAAATTAGCTATGGGGAAGTGACAGGAGAGTTTTGAAATATCGCACAGCTACTGATCAAACTTTATAGTTTCCTTTAAAGACCCATGTTCAAGGGGGCTTTGGGAAATATCACACGGCTATTTTACCAACAAAAGTAAGGGTGCAACTCAGTACAATGGGTGGGTTTTAGCCCCCCTGAAAACATCATTAGGTACTGCTTTGCTTTTTGAGTTGGGATTTTTTGGTGGGAGCAAGTTTGGTGGGAAAGAACTTGTGTGATGCTTAGGGAGAGCAGGGAAACAGTAATGGGAATTACTATTTTAATATTCTGCTAGGAGAAGGATTTCTGGAGAGAGGGCAGGTAAAAATAACCAAGGGAAAGTAAGATGAAGCATTTGGAAGGCAGAGGTAGTCAGATGGTAGTCATGTCCTAGCCCCAGGTCAGCTGTTTTCTACTTTTGGGGAGACTTTATTTTGGCTATCACTCCTGCACTAATGGCAGTGCAGTGATAAACGGAAATATTTAATACTAATTGCCCTCTGACTACTCCAAAAGGTTTAAGTGATGCAGAAATAAAAGCAAAGTGATGCAGAAATAAAAGCATTAGTGGTTTCTATGCTAGTGCTCCTGCTACTCATACTATAGATGGAGCCGCAGGCAGGAATGAGATAGCTTGAGGCACCAAAAATATAACCTGTATGTAACAACTCTAATATTAACAAGGTGCATTAGCAACACCTTAGGAACCATTTGAAACATCTCTCGTCTGTCTTTTGAGTCATCTGAAAAGAATTTAGCATCTCCTTAATTCTGTGATGCTTTTTGTTAGCTGAGCTGCATCACCTTCAGTGCCTTGTAAGTTATTTCTTTGCTTGGCATTTTCAGTAAACTAGCTCTTGAGATGGAAGGGATATCTCTTCTTTTTGTACTTCAAAATTAATTGTTTTTAAACGTTATCTGTAATCCAGATTTTAGCCTGGCATGTTCTTTTGTATGAATGTTTCACTGCAGTTGCACACCATTATTTAGCAAGTTGTCTGTACATTTGTCAGTTTTACTCTTCCTCAAAATGTTAGACTTTAAATCTAACCACCATTCTTGGGTCTTATGATCTGATACTACATGTTCAAATAGCATAAGTACAAAACCTTGGTGTTTACTTTCTCTTTAATCTTTTGATGAACTATTCTCTTCCAGTAAGACCTCCTCAGTCTGGGACTTTGTCAAGACCGCGGGGAGTGGGATAATTTATGAATGTTTTTTTTAAATGTGTGTACTGTATGCATAGTGCAAAAGAACAATGAGAAAGAAATCTGTCTTTGATTCAAGAAATTTCATCTCTGGTGAATAACATTTCACTTGATATTTCTTTTCTCACTACACAGCGTCATAAAGTAAAAACTGTCATAAAAGAAATACTATGAAAGTAAAGCAGGGTTATTATAGAAACCTTGCATCTGAATTGCTTGCAGTTTATCATGGAATTGCTAACTTTGACATATCTAATGGAGAAGACACTTCACTGTGGAGAATTGTAAATTTACTTTCCAGTAAGAGTCATGATGAGCTTAGAAACACATCTTCTGTTTTGTTTGTTTTTTTTTTTTTTAATTAGAACAATCTCTTGTGAGTCCCTCTTAATTGTAGTTTAGATGCTTAGCTATTGCTGCATGTTTAAATGGTGATGCTAAATTTAATGTTTAGCCTAGGTGGCATGTTTTGTAAAAACAAAAACAATAACAAAACAAAGAAACCCCCTATCCACCCTGAGGGAGGATAACAGTAGTGTACAGTGAAAGCTTATTTGGTATTTTAAGATTTTGCCCTATTCTGCTTACTGGGTATACTGCCATTACCATCACTGTCTCCCTGACGAAGAGAATAGTTGCAATAACTAGTCCTGTACTTCTAGAAGAAGCTGAAGTTGAGACTTGCCACGCCTTCTTATTTTTTGAGAATTATTTTTCAACATACAAGACTTTCATGAATGTAGTCTTCTCTTAATTAGCTGATCTTTCTGACGGCAATATCAATTAGTAAAAGAAGGTATATGGAATTTTTTTTTTTTTTTAACTCATGTGGAGAGTTACGTCAAAGTTGGCAGTGCAGTGGTAACTTCGGTTAGTTTCTTAATGCAACCAAATAAAAGAAAGGAAGCTGCTTACCAATAAACTGCCCATGGGCAGCACTCCAGTATTTTTCATTTGGTGGATGTGACATCATTACCTGTTTAATAGAGCTCTAAAATTCATAATACTTGATATATTGCCTCTAATGAGAAGCTGCGATGGTACTAAATGTACCCTCATCGTGTCTCTCTGATGATAGTGTATACTAGTTGCTCATTATCCTGTATAAATTCTTTAAAAATGGGAAACAGGTGAACTTGAAGCCCATAAGTAAAAATGTTAAAATGAGATTTATTTGAACATTTGAACGTGTATTTAAATGTTCCTAATCTTTTTTATTTGCTGTCACGTTGTCATTGATATGGAGTATTTTCTGTTTACTCAACACTAGTATTTCCCTCATTATTTTATATAAATGTAAATATTTTTAGGGATCTCTTGTGAATACTCTTAAGTTTGAGAATCTTACTAATAAAGTTTACACTAATATGTAGTATGATTAATGAAGGAGGATGTGGATTAAATGAGACTGCTTTTATTCTGACAAAATTCAATCGAGATTCAAAATCTTGGCTTGTAACTGTCCCAGTTGTTATGTGCAGTATGCCTAATGGTAAAACATGGATACTTAAACTTACCTGCAAACTAAAAAAGTAATTATAACTGCGATCACGTTTACATTGGATGTGCTGGGAACAGATTTCATGCCATAAGTCAAAACTGAATTTCAGTAAACTTTTGAAAGTGGTGTTAACCTGGTAAAGTTCTTTGGGTTTGTTGTTGTTGCTTTGGTTAGAATTTCTACACTAATTTAGGAGTTGAAGCTAAATACATTTCAGTAGCTTGAGGCATCACAGATAGGAAGTAAAACTCTGTTTACATACCGATATTAACTTTTTTAGAGTAAATTAGTTTAATTCTAAATTGGATGAAAGCAAAGAATACAACTTTCTTTACATTCCTTTTTTATTTTTACTTTTTTTTATCAGGGTGAACAACTGTGTAGGATTCTCCAATTACAAATTTTTTCTTCTCTTCTTGGCTTACTCTCTACTGTATTGCCTTTTCATTGCTGCAACGGATTTACAGTATTTTATCAAGTTTTGGACAGTAAGTACTCTAATATACATACTGTCTTTAAGCGTATGAAGTCAGCACTGTGCAAGAAGTCTAAGATTCGAGGCTTTACATTGTAATCTAGTATCTCCTAATACAAAGTACAAAAGTTATCTAATAATCATATCCCTCTATTTTTTTCTATTTATCATAGTTTATGAAGTTTCACGTATTCCTACATTATTTTGAAGCTGCGTAGAACAAGTATTCAATTATTAATTATTTAGAAAATAGTTTACAAGGGAATTTATATTATATGTAGGTTTTGTTAACTTCTTTTAATGCTGTGCTATGGAAAGGCTTCAGGGACGTTTTGTAGTATTTTAGTTATGATTATCTGGGTTCACAACTTAGGATATTACCTTCTTAGATTTGCAGTATTTATGCTATATATAACTATTCTGAAAAGGCTAATTAAACAAGACAATTTTTGTAAAGATAAATTATTCTCCTCCAAAAGACACTTCAAAGTTCAGCTCCAAATTGCAGGTTCTTGTTGTCAGTATTTATACTTTCTCAAGAAAGGGCCCATTTCTTTCACTTAGGTGCTGTCAACAACCTAATTGCACAGCCATCCATACATAGAAGGTGTATAATTCATTTATTCAGACTCTCGTTGCATGGTACATTTGTGTCTGCACTGACTTTGATTTGGCTGAATAGAGGATTATTAAGAATCAAATTAAACAGCTATTTCCCCAATTCTAACAGCATAATTTTTTTTTATTTTTAGAATGGCCTTCCTGATACTCAAGCCAAGTTCCACATCATGTTTTTATTCTTTGCTGCAGCTATGTTTTCTGTCAGTCTGTCTTCTCTCTTTGGATATCATTGTTGGCTTGTCAGCAAGAATAAGTCTACATTAGGTGAGTGGATTTAATGCTTCTGTGTTTGACAGCAAAAAAATAAATAATAGATGTATACTATATGTATGAGGGTAATGGAAAAAGTGCGCAATCCTATACAGGGTCCTTGGATCCTGGTTAGAAGTGGCTGGGTCTGGCAATGTCCAGTACTGACTCCCCAGTTCTGCTGCTCCCTGGAAATTCTGACTCTTATCCTCCTGCCCCAAGGAGGAAACTGAATAAATTAAAAAAAAAAAAAAATTGAGATCACGTTGTAATAAACGTTAGATGCACTAATGCAGGCTCACACAAGTGCTTCTTGTTTGGCATTCCCAGCCCCCAGGTCAGAGTCCTCTGATGTGGTGCGTCAGTCAGGGCAGTGGCTCCAGTGCTTCGTTCCCACCCGTGCCCCCTGCAGAATCAAAGTTCCTCTGTTAAATTCGGCTATAATTCTGTTTAAAAGCTCTGAAAGGCATAGTTATTAATTCCAAAACTTTGCCTGTAGTGGAGGCAAGGAGAGAAAAAAAAAATCTGGAAGGCAGGCTGATTGTGGCCCTAGTGGTGTTGGTTTTGATCACCATGAATGAGCCACCACAAAGAGCCAATGTCAGAGAATGATCTGATACAGAAGAACAGACTTTAAGGCAGTGCTTCTATATTTAGTAGTAAATGAACACGGAGATCTGAAGGGCGGTTTCACAGTTGTGAGTCCTGTCTACCACATAATTGTAAATGCATAGAAAGGACTCTGTGTTATGAGTTAATTTTAAAAACCTCAAAGAAGGTGGCCTGTGCCTCTACTATGGGAGCGTATATATAACTGCATTGAATATCAGTGTTAAACCAGGATTTCCCACCACCTGGATGCATGTTTGTCTCGTTACAAATCTTAAAAAATAAATAAATAAAAGGAGGTGCAGAAGATTTGAGTGCCTGTTCTATACTATGTCCTGGACTGTAATAATACTAATTTGCAATATATTAATTAAAGTTTCTAACTCTAAATGCTTTTCTGTTTATGTAAGCTGAACTGGAGTAAGCCAATGAATTTATCTGTTTTTTCCAGTTCTCTTCAGATTTACTAATCTGTAGATGATTAATGGAAACCTTTGAATATATATCATTCGAAGAAAGCTTGTTTACTTCAAGATTTCTCTAGGGTTTGTGGGTTTCTTCAGTATTCTGAAAAATCATCTACTTAGAAATTAGTATCAGAAAAAATTTGGTCAATCTAGCTATAAGTGGAGAAAAGTTTTATTAATGATGCTTAAATGAACAGAAATAATTAAGTATTGTGTTTATAAACTGTTCTTACCATTTTAGTGCAAATAAAATTTGTTCAAAAGTAACCATAATGCAGTACACTTCTAATTCAATATTTCATGGCTTTAGAACAAATTGAATTCCATGCAGGTAATATACCATGTTTTCTGTACCTTAAGCTACTCAGAAAGATCAGTTTGTCTCTTCTTCCCATTTTACTTTGGGAAATTGCTCAATATGTGAAACCCTGAACATGCCGTAGTTTGGTGATGTGACCATGACAGCTTTAAGTGTGATTGTGCTTAAATCATCCTGGGAGCTCTTTTCCTAGCCTAACATGGGCATCTAAAAGGGTATCTCTATTTTCCCTTCTCCCTTCTTTAAAACATCTTGTAAGATATGCATACTACATGTTGAAGGTCATTTCTAGCAGTTCATAGCTAAGGATTTACTGCAGAAGGACAATCTCTGCATGGTTCCAGCATGGTTTGTGTGAGCTGTACTGTCAGGATATCAGAACATAGTTTGCCTACTATATATAGCCAATTAAAGGAATTAAATGGCTATCAGTCACTTGGTGGAAAGTGAATGAGTTTTCTGCTTCAGGCACTTTGCAACACTTGAAGCTATATGTAGCGCTCTTCTCCAGAAATTTAGGTTGGACATCTGGGTCTATGAGTAAAGTGCTTGCCTTACGCAGCTGTGAAAACACACAACATTTTCATACCCCAGGGTGTGATAAGCTAGTCTTACTACTGAATTGGGTTAAGCTTTTCTTCCTTTCCATTACTCTTTCTGTATTAAACCCTTTGTTTAGGTTTTTCTTTCTTGAACACTCTTTGTATTATAGTCACATGCTGAAATCTTCATATAACATATCACTCCTTAAAAAGTGAGTTCCTCACTCTTCCTTGCCTTGATTAGGGAGGAGGGTGGAGGAGACTTTCACCCTTCCTCAGCCAGAGGACTTCCTCTGCACGCACAGTGACTCTGTAGCACTGACTTTGGCTTTCGTGAGTGGACTAGCTTTGTCAGACATTTGGGCAGCACAACCTTTCCTCTTGAATGATGGTATCATCAGTGCAATTGCCTAAATACTGGTGTGAAACTTAAATGTGCTATCTTGTGAAGAAATCTAATAATTTTTTTTTCTTTTAAGAGGTATTCAGAGCTCCCATATTTCGTCATAGAACAGACAAGAATGGCTTTAGCTTGGGCTTCAGCAAAAACCTCAGGCAGGTGTTTGGTGATGAGAAGAAATACTGGTTACTGCCTGTGTTTTCAAGGTATGCTCAGTTTTTAATGCTTCATTTGTTTAAAATGTTGAATAATTAGGATCCACAGGGTTTGGGGAGGGTGGTTAGTTTTTTGAAATAAGATACAGTAATAGTCACTTTAGAAAAAACAGTTCTTCGAAGGTTTTTTTGTATATATGACACTAATTCTGAATTTTTCAGTCTAGGGGATGGTTGCTCCTTCCCAACTTGCCTTGTTAATCAGGATCCCGAGCAAGCTTCCACACCTGGTGGTCTTAATTCAACATCCAAAAAGTAATCTGCTTTTTGTTACTCATTTCAAATAGTTGATATTCTTTTTTTTCCTGTGCACATATAAATAGAACCATGTATAAGACACTTACAAGTGGTAATCAAATGAAGAGTGTCCTGTGAATAAATACAAGTCAGATTTGAAACAGCTAAGTTGTAATTCAGCCAATCCTCAGACTTATAATTAAATTTATGGAAATAAGTTTGTCTCAGTTCAGTGGCATCCCAGGACCTGAATTTTCCATGCCTGCCTAAACGGTATCCATAACATTCTGTTCTGCACATGTATCAGACAGTTAAGTCGGTCTGCCTGTGATACAGATGCATTACCTTGCAAGGCTTTTGAGGGAGGCCTGCTTCTTCGTATCTGGTGAAAAGATGCTTCGCATAAGGGCACTTGTGCTGAAGGACAAGAAGCTGCGTATTAAATGCACGTGTTTTATTTCTGCTGATAATAAGATACATTTTCTTAATCCTTATCCTTCTTAGCCGTGACATCTTTAAAGTGTGAAAAGTATGCAGATGTTCCTTAAACTAAATAAGTATAATAGCTTAGTATTTCACATTGTAACTCTTTAGCAACATTTATGTAATGAAGTGTGTGATAAGTATAGTAGACTTGAATATGTGGCTAAGAAATTATAATGGAATAGTATTGACAATCTTTTACTCATAAAAGAAATACATTACGTTTCAGGTAGCTGTTTATTGACGTTTTAAATCTTACTGCAGTGATTCAAACTTATATGAGGCAAGAGATTTTGGAGGTGTTCTCTCCACTATTTATTATGTCAGGTTTGTTACAGTGGGAGTGAATATGGATAGAGTGCATTTGGAATTGAAGTACGTGTCTTAATATATAATACCTGTCAAAGAAGAAATCAGAATGTTTCCCTGTTCTGTGCTAGGGAGTTGCCTTTTAGATTGCGCTTGCCTCCGTGACAACTACAATGTAATGTATGTAATGATAAAAGTTTAGTGATTCATCAGAAAAGAAGTGAGGTAAGGTAGGGAAGATACTGCCTACGACAAACTGTTTGTAATGTGTGGTGAGATAATGAAAAATTACTGCAGTTTACTACAATGTTCTTTTTATTGGCATTACAGTGAGAACCACCTGTTTCCTGCAAAGCCGTTGCGTGATTCCCAGAGCCACCTTCTTACGGATACGCTGTCTTGGTCAGAAACTAGTGGAAAGGCTGAAAAGGGCAAAGTTGGTAAGGAATTTATTTATGCTGCAATGATTCGTTTTGTAATAAACTAGTTTTGGAGGATATAGTGTAAAAATGACCAAGGTCACTTGGTTTTTGTATTCATGAACCAAAATTCATGAAGCTTATTTAAAATGCATGTTTGTAGGAAATTCCATTTATCGAGCTGCTGTGCCCTTCCCAATTAAACCTGACCTGTTACTGAGAACGCTAACACTAGTAGGTGCTAATTATCTTTTAGGCTGAGCCTGATAATTCTTTTGGGAACAAATTGCTTATATCAGAATATGACGCCTTGATGCAATTAGTGAAAAGCCGTGTAATGGATGCAGGACAGGAATAGACTTGGTAATAGTGGAATGACATTAAGATGATTAATAATTAAAGGCTGTATTATTTGCTGAAAGAGACATGAGTCCTTTTCCTGTGGAAACACAATTTTTTGTCTTTAAGGTATGAGCAATCCTGCATTAACCATGGAAAATGAAACCTAGTTTCCCTTAAAAGAAAAATCTGAATATATAAGGAAAGGTATGTTAATATTCTGCGTACTTAATATGCTATTCCATGATTCCTTACCACTTGAAGAATGCACAAAAGAAAATTACTAAAGCAATTCCTATCTGTTTTCTTTAAAGTCTTTTTATCATGAGGTAGTAGCACATGAATTCATAGTTTTAAACTAAACCTCTGATTTCTTGATGTGTCATGTTTTCAAAATATTGTTTAGCCTTTACATCCATTGCTTTTAGGTAGTATTCCAAAATATTATTATTGTTATTATTATCATTCCCTTTCTCTAGAAAGATAATGAAATTGTGACTATTCAAGCTGTCCAGCAGATCTTTGTAAAGCTAAGTTTGAAATGTAGTTAGTTCTTAACACTGAATGCAAAGATCGTAGCTTGGCCTACTAAAGCAGGTAAAGGTCTATCAGATAATGAAAGAAAAATAGATTTATTCTAATATGTAAAACTATCAGCAGCTTGTTCTTCTATGCCAGATACTGAGCATCCTGTTCAATAATTTTAAAAGTGCTGCCTACTGAAGACAAAAGGTGTCCATATGACTTCCTGAGCATTTAGTCACCTATTGTCAAAAACAGCTGAGATTTTTTTTTTTTTTTTTATTTCTTGCATTGAAATCTTGCAACATAGACTTCTTAGAACACAGGTTTGAGAAGCAAATCTCAATGGTAGTAATTCATAGTAAATGTAGTCATGTCAATAGTAAATTCTGTTACATACGTAAGAGGAAGAGACCTTAATAATTGGGTTGGGGATGATGAACACAATCAATCATCGTATTCACTTTAGTATTTGAAGATTTCTAACCCCACCAAAGCTTACGGAAATCAGCTATTTCATATTTAAAGCCAGATAAAAAAATTTGACTCCAACCCTAAGAATTTCAGCATACCAAATAATTTAACAATTTTCCAACAACATTAGAGGAGTCGTTCCAGCAAGGTCATTTTGATCTCTGTTATTGGAAGCACCCTTTCAGTCATCCTGAAAAAGTGTCTCAAGTGGGTGTCCTTCCTTTGTGTATGACGTGACTCCTGGACATGCTGTCACAGCTGTCAGGCTGCTCTCAGTCACTCCCGGAGGAGTGGAAGGCATGGAAAGCCATCAGAGAACTGCAGTGATTATTACTAGACCCATCAGGCATGGTATTGCACTGTCAGTGCAGATAATAAAAATGGTAGGTGTGCAGATACAACAGGTGGCCTGTAGCTTGTACCAAATAGGTCCCAGAAGTTCAGCTGGATTCATCAGAGAAACTAGAAAATTCTTGACCATTACATTCTGGTTTTGTGTTAAATGGCAAATGCAGACACAGACGGTTCCAGATATAGGTACATCTACAAACTTGATGATGGTGTGAAGTGTTAAAGTGTTGAAAATGTGGGTGTCAAATGAACAGAGTTAGAGATGAGCGAATGAAGCTCAGCTGGTGTCTGCAATTTTGACTGCTCTGTGTAGGGTTTTTTTTAATAGAATCCAAAAATCTCATTTCTAACCCTTCGTTCAAAATGTAAAATGACATGCTTCTGCCCTGTTTAATCCATCAGTTTCAACAAAACAACAGCTTCTGGAAAAGAATAAATAATTCAATTTCAGTTTCATGTCTTACATGTCATCACTACTCAAGAGTAAAGCATTGGAGACAGGCTTTAAAAAAACAGATTTTTGGATTATGTTACAGAAATATCATTAATTGCAACTAATTTTGTCAGGTTGGAGTTCTACTTTCAAAAGTTCTAATGGTTTATTTACTTAAGTAATAACTTTTAAATTTTAATCTTTCTTTGAACAGTGTGTACCTTTTATTGGAATTTTGTCATTCAGATTATTCTGAATGTCAAACATGGTCTGTGATTGTTCTCAAGATGCTGAAAGTGTTGTTTTTTCAAGCTGTTTAGCTTGATAAACATCTCATGCTCTTTTTTGGTTGAGTTTTTTTCTTTCGTCCAGTCTGAGAAAGTAACAATTAGATTTATTTTTGCAGTCTGATTACCCTCCCCCCGGGTTTTGGGGGGTTGTTTGTTTGGGGGTTTTTTGTTTCTTCTTTTTGTAAGCATCCATTTTGAAGTGCAGCTCTTAAAGAGAAACCACCTTCAGAGGAGGTGATGTTCCAAAGAGTAAGTGTAAAGCCATGTAAAGGGGCTCCTGGAGGTCAGTTTTGCCTCAGACTGATGCATGCACATCTCAAAAGGGCAGTAGCTAAGGACTGGTAATTTCTCTGGCATAACGGTAAGTGCCAGTTTGGTTGTATCCTTAGCTCTGAGATATTTCTATGTGGCACTTCAAAGACTTTCTGGAGATGTAACGAAACAGCTCGATTACTCTGTGTGTGTGTGTGTGTGTGTGTGTATATATATAGCTGACATACAGTTGCTGGTATAAGAGCCCTTATATAAAAATGGTTTTAAATTTTTTTTCTGGAACTACTTTGCATTTAATTTCCATCCTTTCTTGTCAGTATTTGAGTTATATTTGTTGCTAGGGAGTGAATAGAATACTTTATTAAAGATGCTAAAGTCACAACAACAAAACCAACTAATTTAGTCTTTGACATGAAAAATACAGCGCACAGCCCCTGCCAGTGTATTAGGAATTTGAATTTCTGTCCCAACTAAGGTTATGGTCAATATCCTGTATCCTGTAATCCTTTATAGTTAATCAGAGGACTAATTACTGAGAGTGCAGGATGTGGTTTACACTAAGGTAATGGAGAATTGTTTTTTAATGATGTTGGTACCTGGAAGTACTCTAAAAATAGCTCACTTCATTTTATAAACTGGTGGCCTGCTTGCTATGTAGTCAGTTTTTAATCACTGTCATCCTGAAGTGGATTAGTAACATAACTGTGAACGGTCTTACTGTGTTCCCCTTCAGGATGGGATTTTCATTCAGCTGTTGTTCACTTTCCCCTCTGAGTTGATGAGACCTGTTACAATAACTTCATTTTTAAGTATTGTTCAATTCTAATAATGTATTTTGTGATTAATGTTCTGTTCCAGTTCAATAAAAAGCTGTCATTGGAAGGAAGATGCATTCTTCCAAATATCAGCCCTGTTGGCCAGCTGCTCCTGTCTGCTCCTGTGTGGATGTGCTCAGAAAACAAACTGACAGATGATTAGCTGTCTCCATGTCACTGCTTGAAACATGAAACTAATACTACTTCTGAACCATATAAAGAATGTTTCAACTTAAAATTACTGCTTTTGAATGGTGAAGGATGATTCTGAGTATTAGGAAATGAAAAAAAAAAAAAGGAGTCTGAGTTTACAATTGTAAAAATGCAATGGCTGGTTTTACTTCAATACTCAGCACAAGAAAAATGTGACCTCCTTACAGATCAGTCCATGTTCTTGCCTTGGTTTTGAAAATGCACCTGTTAATTCAAATTGCTGTAAGTAGTTGACTTTAAAAATCAAATTTTTGCACTACTGGCTTTATAAATTGGGAGAAGAGCCAGTGTTGAGTACAAATAATGTAGTGGCTTGGTGGACTGTATTTTCTTTTGAGCGCTTGATAAGCAATTTTTGAAGATAAGGAAACCCAAGTGAAGTGTCTGACTATTTTTGGAAAACATTATGGCAAAGGCTCTGTTTTCCCTCAGATGTGCACTACCAATAGTTTAAAAAGTTGTGGAGGGGGAAAAAAACTCCTTTGTTAATTGAATGCTATGGTGGGGCACTGGTAAGTGGAGCGATAAAAGCCTGCATTCAGATTGATAATACATAAATGAAGCTGGCCAGCTGGGGATTTTGATGGGAGCTGCACAGGACAGTGCTATGAAATGGGGATTTTATTGTCCCGTTTGGAGCCGTTATCCCCTTCAGGAAACAAATGTTAGCACTTAACTTTGATCCAAAAGGCTTTTCACCAACCTGTGTTCCTGAGGGCCACCGTCTTTCAAAATCCCAGTTTCTTATAATCAAGAGTTGTCTCAGATTTCTTTTTTCACTTGTTCTTTAAGACACTGCCTTTCTTACTGCATAACTTAACAAATATCATGTACAATCAAGGAGACTTACTGTTATAACTTGTGATACTTGCATTTACAGGACAATGGACGTTTGATAGCAATACCAAAAAGCCAAGCTGCTGCATGTAGGAAACCCCCTTCGATTAAGTTAGGAGCTAGCAGCTTTCTTAGGATCAGAGTTTACCGGCCAGATAATAAAAGATGCATTATCAACTTTCAAAGTCAAGGAAGTTTCAGCAACACAAATGTAATTGTCTTGTGCCTTTTGTATACACTACATTTAAGGTATCAGTGTTTACATTTAAATGCAAATTGTTATTCTGAAAACAACTTTAGGAGGAACTTAGTTGTGCTTTCTAGGTGGCTAGATAAAAAGACTAGTCTGGAAAAAAAAAAAAGTGAAAACCTCTCAGACTAAGCTCAGTTCAGTTGAAGCAGAAAAGTACTTCTGTTATCAGACCTGAGTAACTTAGCAGGTTGGTTCACAGTGTAAAGATGCCAGTTGTTTGTTTAGAAAACTGGCAGCAGGACTAAGTGACAGATTTCTGAAAGCAAAAATCTTATCATTAACTCTTCTACAGGCAGGTAACTCTAAAATTAGTCTTTCCTGGGTTTACAACTTAAGTGATAGGTATTGGAGCACAAATGTGGCTTTTTTTTCTGGTGAGGGAAAATGTATTTATTTTACTTTTTTTTTTAATCTCAAAATTTTACCAGCCTGAAAACATCTGTTTCTTGCCAGAAGTGCCAGAGTATGGATCCCTTGATGTAGTACACCTTTTTTAAACTAGCATGAAGGTAGCATACAGTTTACATGATGCCTGCAGACATCTAGCAACCAAAAGTTTTTTGCAGCTATTTATTCAGTGTTGTTCTGTCAGCTTACCTCGTATTAGTGTTTGTTTAAAGGCTAACTTGTCAAGGGATGAGGGGGAGAGGGAAAATATATTTTTTAACACTTCAGGTTGTCTATCTGTATAGTCTTGGTTTTTTACGCAGTTAGTCACAGGGTGGTTTGTCATGGAGCATGCATTTGAAAATACTTGAGTAAAAAGTTGAAATTCAGCTTCAGTGTAACTTGCTCCATGTTTTTATGTAAAGACAGAGTACAGATTTCTTCCCCAGCGAAATCATAACGGCAATGGATCTCTCTAATACAGACATCAGCCTCCCTGACTATCTCCAGGGCTCTGAGAGCTCTCAATAAGGCTGGGCATCCATCTAGAGAAAGGACAGGGGTAAGGGATCGAGAAATGCCTGGCTTCTCCATGTCTCAGAAGTCACACTTAGAAGACACAATAGCCCTAAATAATCTGCAGCTTTGATGTAGCCAGAGGCTGTCCCTCTAGCAGAAAACTGATGGAGGCGTGGGAGCACATGCTGATGAAGGGAGGAGAAGGGGAAAGAGAAATGACAGTAGCTCAGAGGTAAATGTTCAGCAGATCTGAGCCAGAGGGCTCTAGCTACACCTGCTCGCAGGATGGGTATGAGCTGTGCCTCCGTGAAGAGCACTGTCAGCAGGCTTTTGAGGGTTCCTGGCAGTTCTCACTGTATAGAGTATGGACAAAAGCGAGCTAACCATGCTCCAAAGTATAATTTCTGATATGACTATACTCTTGGCTTTAAGCTCTCTAATACTTTATATAGTGAAGTGAAAATGGTCTTTTTGACATATTATCATTGAGCATTGATGCTGTTACAATGCACACAGGAGAATTTGTGAAGCAGTAAGGGGAGCAAGGATGCAATGTTTTTTGTCCACTTACACTGATTCTCCTATTCTTTATATTCTTGCTAGGCACTTTACTACAGCCTTTTGTGTAATTTCTGTATTTTTATTTAAAGACTGCTTTTTACCTACTGTACAGTTACTAATCTACTTTTTTGCTAAAAAGAAAATAATAGCCCTGATATTTGTCTAGCAGTATGACTGCCTTTCAAGCTTCAGTGGAAGCTGGACGAGGTCTACAGACTCCTCAGATGGGCCTCAGTCCCTAATGACAACAGTGTTACATTTATTTTGTATATATGTAAAGAGTCATATGAATCACAGCCCCCCACATGTGTAAGAAGCTTCTTTAATTTGTAGGTTAGAACAAATCCAATACATGTCTGCATCAGAATTGGTCCACACATATTTTGTCAGTTGATGTACTGGTGATGGAGTGCTCAAAGTCTTCACAGAGAACTATTTTTGTTAAGAAAATGGAACACCCAGATGTTGGTGAGCTCCTCCCACTAAGCAATTAGGCACAGCTGCTGCTATGCACTTTAATTCTTTAACTTGAGAGAAAAACCACTGTCAGTTTAAGTTGCAGGTTGAAAGCTCTTTAGTAGCCTACAACTGGGGGCAGATAATTAATGAAACACTGGTAATTATTTTTTAACTGTTTGTGTACTTAAAATCAGGGTCTTCAAACAAGAGTTCAGAAAGGTTGCAGGAAGCAAGTTTGGTTTAGTGCATGGTATGCTGTAGCTGTTGTTCATCATGTGGACTGAGAGTTCTTGCCCCAGTTCAGTTGACTGGTATGCTGGAGTGTGGAGGGAATATATTTCTACATAAATTTAGTGTATAACTTTGCACTTGTTAATGTATTGCTCACATAAATAAATGCTTCATGTTCAGCAAGTCATGTATGTAGCAAGTCATTGACACACTACCTTCAGTTTTACTGACTGTACCTGAACAGCAGAACAGCCATCATCTCTGGCTTCATGAACAACATCAGTGCTGTAAATGTTGCCCTTCACCAGGGATCTTTGACTTTTTCAGGTGAGTTTTCTCTCCCCAGTTTAATTGATAGATCCATAGTGGCTCACAAAGCACCTACTCTGAAACGGGTTAAGAGGCAACCAAATCCTTTTTGGTCTTTCATGGGTGAAACACTCCATGTCTTCATACTGGCAGAACAGACACACCTGTCAAAGGTCAAAAAGGTGGAATTCTGTCCTAAAAAAGAGGGGGTTCTTAAACCCTCCTTATTTTATAGAACTGAGGAGGTGCAAGGACTGTTACTCACTGGGGTTGTCACCCACAGCAGCTTTGCTTCACAAGGGCTCTCCCATCCATCCCATGCCAGAGTCTGCCGCTCCACCTGACTTTCCACTCTGCACTTTGCTAAGTCTCCCCTAGGAAAGCAGTAGATCCACCTCTGCTGCAGAGAGGAATGAGACTGTCTACTCAGGGGCCTCTCAAAATGCAGGAACGGTAATGTAAAGGTTCCAGTTCAGGCATAGCCTGCAGTATATGCTCTAGCTTTTCCTATTTTTTATTTAAAACCCTTCCATAAATATTTGTATTGAACCATATACAAACATTCTCATCCAAAACAAGAAGATTAAAAAAAGAACATGCTGCTATGCTGTATGGGTGGTGAGGTGTCTGTTGCCACTTCACTTGCAGCAATCACTTGCTCATCAGTGACCTGGTAAGAGGACAGGAACAGCAGCAGCCTTCTGGGGTGAAATTTTGAGCAAGTGGCATCTCACATAACCTAGGGAAAACCTTGCCTACTTTCCCTTTGCAGCTTTTCAGTTGTTCCCTTTTTAAATTTTTGATCATCGTTCTCTCTCTCTGCCCCTCCCATAGAAGTCCAGATTGAAAAGTCTTTCATTTGAAACGTACTATCAAGGTCTACGGCCTCTTCATCCCTCTCCCTCCCAAGGTTTATTCCACATAGATAATTCCTTCATTTCTCCAACTTTTCCTAATGGTGCCCATCACTGAAAGACAGTAACTCAGTCATCCTGAAATCTGTGTAGTTTCCAGTATTTGGGGCAGTGCTTACATGCTTCAGCCTAGATCACTGTAATCTTCTTGAGCAGATGGGCCCAACAGTTTGATTGCAGCAGTTGGAAGAGCATGCTGTGAGCCATGTCCCCTTTCCCACCTCCTGCATGCTCACAGTGTAACTGATTGGCATAACTGGAACAGACCCAACACTTCCTGACAGTCACCATTTTATGAAGTCATTTTCCTTTTTTTGTTCTGAAAACAGAGTAATTCTCAGTTCACCGAAGAAGGAGCTGTGGTTATAAAGACAAAATACACAATGTATACAAACTGTGTGTTACAGCCTGAACAACAGAAACCTATTTCCAGTTATTTCCTCTGTCATATCAAAGATTAAACTGGCCAGTAGTTCAAACAGATACAACAGAGAAAATCAGTAGCTTAGTGATGATATAAGCACACTAGCAATTAACCTTCATATAAAATGCCACTGTAGATATTACAGATACACTCCAGAGCATGCAGCGGGACAAGAATGAAGGAAAACAGGGAGCTTACAAAGCTTAGCTATTATACAACAAAAGGTAAATAAAAGATACTGCCACCTGCAACCATGGCTCTGATTGCTACCCTATAAAAGATAGAGGATGTTCTCTGTAATGCAGCTCAGGAAGTTCAGCTGTTGCCAATTTCTACCTGATGCACAGAGAAAGGGAGACTTCCCCTCCCTCCATCTCCTTCCCTCACATTATCCACCACAGTTAATTGAGGCAAGTGTCTCATGAGCACAGGAAAGAGCACACTTGGGCAAGACAATTCTCCCACTTCAGCAGAGGCAGAAAAAAAAAATAATCTCATCCATGCTGGCAGAAAAAGAACCAGACAAGCCTCTAGAGAAATCAGATCTTCACAGTTGGCATCAGTAAGCACGTTTCATTCCCAACCCAGGACTTCTAAAATAATGCAGGAGAATCCTCCTTGTTTCTCTACCATACCTAGTCAGGCAAGAGGGAAGAAAACACCAAAACAATCTCCTATAAACCAACCAAGGTACACTAAAGTTCAGACATACCAGAAAAAGAACTTCATGGTATGAATGGGAAAGTACAGAGACAACCTTTGTGTTTTACTCTGTGTAAAGATTGGGCTGTATTATTTGTGAGATTTTGCTCAAACTCTACAAACAATTTGTGGTCATCAAACAAATACCTTCTGGAGGCTTTTGGCTTTCTTTGCCATCAGTGACTTAGTGTTGTTAAATAAAAATCGAGAAGTCTATTTTATTTAAAAATTCACTTCTTAGAACAAGTTAATAAACTGCAATGAACCCACACCATCCTAAATCCATTAACATCATGTGAATATCAAACTTCCAGGGAAGTTCTAAAATCTGCTTCACTACAGAAGCAATTTCTTCCTTTCAGTGCACTCAACTAGTTTAGGTGAGTTATTGGTTAATTCAAGGTTGAGAAACCAATTGGGAGTTTAAAACAGAGGACACAGAAACACATGTTCTCACGTAAAAATGACACTTGATAAAATGGGGAAAAAAAACCCCACAAATACCAGCAAGATGCACATGTCAGCAAAACAAAACCAGATACACCACTGGGAAGCCTAAGTGAAGATGCAGGGGCTTAAGTTTGTGGTTTTTTCCTTTCTTTGAATGGCATATTCGTTAATATGTAGGACATTTAAAATACATAAACCCAGCAGTATTTGGCCTTATAAAGCCACACTTTCATTCTGTGACTGGTCAATGAACCCCTTCAGTGCAAGAAGGCTCAGAGAAGATAGGCAAGGATGGTGTCCTCATGAAGCTCAGAAAAGAATGCAGGAAGTGAGCACCGATGTCAAAGAAGCTGAACTGATCTCACCACGAAGGGGACCAGAGATGGCCTTTGCTGTAAACAAACAGCTGTATCAGTTGAGTGGGACAACTGGTTATGTAAATGGCCTTCCCTAAAATAATCAATAGAAAGTATTATCTTCCTGAGCCAGCCACACCAACACAGGAATGTGTGTATGTGGCTCAGCCCAACACAGAGGATAAGAATTGAACACCCAGCAAAATCAACTTTGAGGAGAGCAACAGGCTTGAGCTGGCTCCAACCCATGTGTTCCTTCCTGGCAACTGGGATCACCCAGCACCGTGACAGTGAGCATGCTATAGAGATCAGTAAAGGGAATGATGTTCGTATTGTACATACCAGTTGAATCACAATTGCTATATTGTGTTTGCGTTGCGATTTCAGTATATTGCTGTATCCCTTTTCTAAATCAAAATCCCACATAACAACAAGTATCTTCAACTAAGTAAGTTTGGTACACTAAAGCATTAAGCCCTCCTCATGTGCAATATCTAGAAGAACCTAGTCAGAGAGAATTGGACTAACACACTCACTCTGCCAGCTGATTTAGTTAGCCCTTCACCTACTTTTCTAAGCAACTGCAAAAGAAGGATTACACAAGAGTTTTCTAGAGCTGAACAAGTACTACCACTCAAGAATATTCAGCCAACATGATTAAATGCAAGATTTCTTAAGCACTAATATTTACAAGCTAGGAAATTTTACTTGGAACTATTAAATGAAAATTCTATAAAATTATACTATCTGCCATGGGGGTTTCTATGACAAGGATGCCTCAAAAGACAGGTTTGATTCTGTAACTTTGGTTCTGAAGTACACTCTGTTACTTAAGGCAGTAGTGTTTAAGGTTACTCCTCCAGCATGTAAATTAATACCATCAGTGCTGTGCAATTAACAGAAACACAACTTGTAACCCAGCAGAAATAATTCTCAACTGGATTTATGCACAGCTAAACATACTTGTTATCAACCAGTTCCTCCCACTGTGACTAATCATCCTCTTAAGATGTTACTCAGACCCGCTGTTTGCTCTCTGCAATTGTTTAGGCTCCCACATTTCAAGCACTACTAGTGGAATTATCTTTGATAGAGTAATTTTAAACTGAAGAAAACCAGATGAACAATAACTGATTCCCCAAGGCACACTGTCTCCTTTTGCTTCAAGCGATTAACGTGCCCCCTTACCTGAAAGTGGAACCAACCACAATCTCTGTTCTTTCAGCAAAACACAACATTGCAAGAGCAAAAGCCTACATGAGGAGGCAACGCATGGACCTTAAACAAAACAGGCTGTCTGCACAAGTTATGTCTTCCAGTCCATGCTATACAACATGAAGTAACCACTGTCTTCACTGCACGGACTGTCCTCTGGGTGACCAATAAGCGTATGTACCTTGTGGGTGCAGAACACCCATACTCATGCCTCATCTATTTCAGACACAAGGATCCAGTACAGTCTACATAAGTGTACTCTAGTATCAGAGAAGAGTTAGCACTGGAAGGGACCTGTGGTGATCATCTAGTCCAGTATACCTGCTCAAAGGAGGGCAAAATACAGCAAGCTGGTCAGAAATTATTTCCCCTTCATAAATCCAGGCTGACTACTTCCAATCACCTTCTTATCCATTCTATGTTTGGAAATGGTTTCTAAGATTATCTGCTCCATCACCTTCCCAGGGATCAAGGTGAGGTTGATCAGCCTGCAGTTCCCTGCATCCTCCTTCTTGAAGGTAGGAGTGACATCTGTTCTCTTCCACTCCCCAGGAAACTACTCTTATCACCATGACCTTTGAAAGATAATGAGAACAGCCTCTCAATGACATCACTCAGCTCCCTCAGCACTTGTGGGTGCAGCCTATCAGGTCCTCTGAACTTCTTTATGTCCAATTTGTTTATATGTTCCTAACCTGATCCTCCTCCACCAAGGATAAGTCTTCCTTAGGGAGGAAGGCTAAAGGACCTGGGATTCTGAAGGCAAGTCTTAAGAGTAAAAGCCAAAGCAAAGAAGGCATTGAGTACCTTGGCCTTTTCCACACCCTTTGTCACTAGGTCTCCTGCCCCCATTCAGCAGTAGTCTCACTTTTTCTCTAATCTTTCTTTGCTCCTGATGTCCCTCTGGAAGCTTTTCTCATCCCTCACTGGATTCAACTCCAGATAGACTTTGCTTTCTTAACCCAACCCCTACACACTTAAGACAGCATCACCTGTCCCTGCTTCCACCTTTTATACACTTCCTTTCTATGCTTGTATGTTTGAGTTTAGTTAGAAGCTCCTTGTTCATTGATGCAGGCTTCCTGCTACTTTCATTTGATTTCCTGTGTGAGGGAATGAACCATTCTTGAGCTTGGAGTAACCAGTCAGATATGATTAGTGAAAGTTCTTGGATGTCAGAGGTTATAGGTCATCCCCAAATTCATAGGGGGAAAATGCCTCAAATACTCTGAATATGTTCCAGACCTATTTTCTTCCGTCTCAAAGATCCTTCTTGCCTAGTTTCAATGAGCAAAGGGATTAAATGCTTAAAAAAAATTAAAGTGACAGAGAACATAATGTGCCTGGAACACTCATCTGACTCCACAAGCCAAAAATACAAGTAAATAAAGAAAAGAAAGATCAAATATAACAGTTTGTGATATTGCATTTCTTCTGACAAACCTACTCAAACAACAATATATTTTAAATGGATTGGGAAGAGCAGAGGCCTGAAAAGAGAATTCTTGTTTCTGAACAAAAAGATGCATGTCTAGACAGCTGGAACTGTGCCTGCCCATTTATTTTTGCAAAAGCAATTAAAGCTGTCCACTTTGGAAACAGATTCAGATTTCAGGCTGTGCAGTTTACCAGTAACAGTCCTATACATAAGAAATTACTTTTTTCATAATCTCTGCAATTCGCCATTTAAATCACTCCTTAATGGAAACTAAATCTAATTTTGCCATGGAAACTGAATGATGCACAGATGTCTCCCCAGCTGTAATCAACTCTCAACAGACAGATCACATTGATCAGACCAAGAGTTCTCACACAGAATAATCTTAGTTTCATGCTGATCAGTCGCTTTTGAGAAAAGTTTTTCTTACAGGAAGAAAACTAAAGAGTAGAATTGCTTAAAGTCAAATGCCCCATGAGAATTTTAGGCTAGGGCTTAAGCAAACTCAGCCTGGTCCTGCAGACTGTGTGCTCATTAGCAGCTGGGACACAAGACGCATACTCATCGTGCATCTTTGGGTTCAGCTTCTTCCAAAAGGAGTCCAAGCTCTGACAGGTTCATGACGGGAAGCAAAGCAAAGCATGGCACAGCATGTGGGATATTCAGCAGTCATTTCAAAAGCACAGCCCAACCTGAACTAAAACTTTTACTGTAGGCACACATTTAGAAGCCTCTAAAAACTTCCTTTGATCTACAACTAAAAAGTTACTTCAAAACAAAACCCCAAAGTTCTTCGAAGAGTTATTCCTTTCAAAAGTTAACCACAGATAGCTGTATTGGTATGCTTTAGGCAAAGCTACTAAACTTTAAAGCAAATGCATCAAATTTCAGGGGTTCTTCATTCCATGCATATGCAAATTTTCCACATAAGCCTACAGTTCAAGTGTGAAGAGACACAGATCAATGCCACAGTAAGAATCCATCCTGTTTTCCCGTTAGATAGTCCCTATCTTATTAAAGCCAACGACAACCAAAGTTAAAACAACTCACCAAAATCTAATGCATACTGGTATTAAAATAAATAACTAATGGGATTTGGATGCCTCAGTAGTAATCACCAGTCTTGCACCTCAGGTCAGTAGGAATGAAGCGATTGGAAACACATGAACAGAATTCTGCTCTGAAAGTGGAATCAGTCAGGGAGCAGTGCATTAGATCATTTTATAAGCATGTGGAAGAGAACTATCATGCCTAAACAAAGCAGAATACAGAACTGACTGACTTAATACATTCCAGGAAAAATTTTGCAACAAAACCACCAGTCTGTTGTTATGTAAGAAAACATTTCTTAGGCCTTTATTTACAAAAGCTTTAAAAACAAATACCCTCTGTTATGCAAATTATTTGTCATTTAAAAAGGACCACCCAGTTACATCATCGTAACTCAATGAAAAAGAGGTGTTTGATTTTTTGTTTTTAAGTACAAGGTAAAACAGAATAATTTGGCGAACATTTGGAGATTTTTCTACTATTGATTTCAGTGTCAAACACGCACACACATACGCGCGCGCACGCACAGGCACACAATGTTGCACATTCCATCATTTCAGGCTAGTATTTAGCTATTCAATACCAAAAATCCTTCCTGCACAACTGCTCTGTACACATGCTATGCAGAGTTAAGAACGTACTTTAGGGTCCTTTAAAACAATATATCTAAAATATATTGCTAAGATATACTCAAAAATAAACTAGCATTACACTCCTCAGGTAACTTTATTAGCTATAAGTTATTTATATTTTGTTGTTTTACAACAAATATCTGTAACATCTGTCTTTGTAGCAACTACAAAAAAGCACGATTTAATTGTCCTTCTAATTCAGTAATTCAATTAAATAGTATTTTTTCAGATCTTTGGGTTTTATCTTCAACTAAACTGACTTTCAAAAATCATCAAATCAAGTACATAATAAATATGACTTCATAAAAAAATATCTGAGGTGTACACTACTAGAATAAAAGCTAGGAAGTTAATCAAGGGAAGTGTGCCATTACAAAACTCCCACTATTCCAATATCCTTCAACTCTCAGCTTAATGGCAAAAAATGCTGAAGTCATAGCTGTTCTTTTCCTGAAGGGTGTAAAGCTGTTTTTTCAAGCTTCTTTCCCCCATCACAGAGCGGGTTTAAAGGAGCAGGCCAACCAGCAGTTGACACGTGCAGGCTATGTTTGAAGACGACTGAACACTAGTGAAATAACAGCAGTTACTATGATTTCAGTAGTTTGTTTTGCTTGAACAAACAGAGGTTATGCAGCAAATAAGTCAGGTTCTGTGGGCTGAGATATCAAGGAAATACAGCGTGAAGCTGCTGAACTTGGAAGATGATTGTTTTCGAGCTGAGGGCAAAAGAAAAAACAAAACAAAACTTCAAATAAAACAGAGGATCTGAGTCAGAGTCTCTCTCTAAAGTGCAAATTTGATGGTCCACAATCTTGAATAGCTAAAACGCCTGCATAGTGGAAGAAACAGACATGAATGGGAAAGTTAGTTACAATCAGTGCCAGTTAATTTGGAGAAGGGAGGGGAAAGACAAAAAACTAGAAGATCAATATAGGTAAGTTTACCAGACTATTCATTATGATTTAACTTTCCCCTTCTCTCTGCCACACTGATCCTATACATGCTTTACAAATGGGCTAGTTATGAGGCCAAAATGTAACCCAGAAAATTTTACATTATCAATATTAAGATCAAAATCTGTGATAGGAACAGTCAAGTTTAGTACATAGAAAGGCAGAAAAGAAAATGTGCTGAGAAAGGGGGGAAAAAAAGCCTTATTGTCCAAGGGGTTCAACCAGAGATAAAACCTATATACAAGCATGTGGAGGTCAAAAAGATGGCCATTCATTTCATGTCATGACTGTTTGTTGGCTTCTTCTTCATATGCATTTCCTGTACCATTTTGTACATAAGATGACCCCGAACCAAGGCCGTATAAGTGGCCACAATATTTGGCATCATCAATGTGATCTTCAAAGAACATCTAAAGAGTTAAGAGAGAGACACAAATTATTGCCAAAGAAAAGGCTCAGTTTAAATACAACTACAGAAAGGCTTTAAAAATGTTACTTTCTTTTTAGCATAAGATATCAAATCCCAAGGTGCAAAAGATGATATAATTAACATAATAACACACTTAATCTCAACACATTATCAAAATGTGCTATATGACATGATTCTTTAAAGTAAATCTGTCAAGGAATACAATCAGTCTTCCTGTGCACCTTTCCTGATGAAATGGCCAAATGCAATATTTTGATAATTTTGTATTATCAGTTATCACTCACTTTTCTGCAAGTGCAACAAAGGTATTTCTCCAACTGATTTCTGTGGCGTTTCTCACAACAGGCATATGCTTAGCATCCATTATGGGTGCCTGTATTCTACCTACTTCTCAGTGTGGGTGTTTTCATCATACTCTATCTTGAAATGGAGGTATGTCCTGATTTGGATTATAAAGGTTTGGGGGTGGGGAGAATGTTTGAGCACAAAACCCATTATGGAGTTTAGAGAAATGCAGAAAGATGCATTTCCAGCTAGGTCCTCACAGAGGGGGACTTCACTGAAAAAGGAACAGCAAAATTAAAGTAAATTTTGTACTAAGACTGCATTTACACCTTGCAAGTCTTAATTGCAAACAGAACCTTTCAGTGGAAGACATATGAAACCCCATGATACTCTGATATTCTACGTTTCAGACTCAGGTTTTCAAGCAAAACCACTAATTCCCTCACAAAAAAAAAAAAAAAAGACGACACACATACCCAAAAATTCTTCACCCTAAAAACTTCACAGCACCCCGGACATCCCTATGGTTGACATTTTGAGTCATCATCAACATCCGAAATCTAAGGCAGCCAGAAGCATGCAGGAGCAGGGTGGACACAATACACAATCTAAATGCAGAGGACTGCATATACCACACAGACTGAAAACTTCTCCCTTTAAGATTTGCTCTTAGCAGCACAGTCTGGATGGAAAGTTCTGGACTGCAGGAATTGAAGACCTCCATTAAAAGTTTTAAAGCCCCAGCAGTTCTTAAAGAAATAATCAGGTAGGAAAACCCCAAAACAACAGCTCTACTGTTATAGTATCAGTATTTAAGTATTTCTGACGGGATTAAAAGATCAGTAGCTTTTTTGGCTGGGACTCAAAATCCCAGCAAGTTGCAACTCCTTCACAACCGTTAGTAACATAGCAGTAACACACTTACTAATTTTGTACCTCTAAAAGCATTGTAAAATTAAGTTTTTTCACTCAGAAATATCTTATTAAACAATGAACTCTACTGAAAAGGCTTTAAAAATGCACATTAAATATATTCCTCTCTGCTGATTACTGTGTCCTTATTTAGAAATGCTGTATTTGCAAAGAATCTCTGAAAATACTGAAAAAACATCATCATAATCAATCCATCTTTGCTGGCTTAGTTAGGCAAATCCTTTGCACTAAAAAACCTCGAAGTTTTCTACTTCTCCCAGTAAGAGCTTTTGGTAAACAAATTCAAGAAGCTGATTTGCCATGTAACACAAACTGCATTTCATTAGAGAAACAATCAGGGGTTTGAACCTTTTTCTCTAGAAAAATAACTCGAAAGGCAGTATCTTAGGCACGATCATCATATACTTCCTCTTTCCCTTTATTTGCTTTGGATTTTGTTTCAAATTCAAGAGGGAAAGATTAACAATACTGGGTAGACGGCAGATCGCTGCACTGGGCTTGGATCATACCAGAAACAATCCTCTATATTGCATCTGTACTACAAAGTTGTCACAGCTACGCAGTTGACAACTGCAACAGTTCCAGCAGAGGCAGAACAGAGTGTTTTGATGAGCAAGCCAGCTTAAATCACAGCGTTTATTTTTCACCTGCTGTCTCACCAGTATTTGTCAGAAACTTGTGGTCATTTTCTCCTTCATACAAAAGGCTGGATTACAGAAGGTAGACACCTCAGCATACAACACTAAACCTTACAAAAAGATAAGGTTTGCTATTGCCATCTGTTTTGACATGGTAAATGACATTGAACTGCTGGCAGAATGCCATATTCAGATCACTGGCATTTGACCAGTGCAACTGCTTTCCAGAAGAGGCCCCTTCAACATTTGTTTGTTCTGCTAATACAAAATATCCTAGTATCTTTCTATTGTACGCAGACAAGCAGCAAGGATATGTGAAGCTTGTAAGACCTGATTTCCCTTGCTGCAAACCTTGAATCAATTGATCAATGTATAATCTTTTAGAACCTGAGTTAATCTGTGCTTTACTCAATGGGAAGGAACAAATGCATGGACATTCTCCACAGCAGCCTGAAAGTCATTATTTAATATACCTGTAGCCTGCAAGTTTAGCTAGAAGTCGCTAGTCCAGACACTCTTCCCCCGCCCAAGCCTGTCACAAGCAGCAGTGCACACCAGCTGGGTATTACACTGAGCAGAAGCTCCAAAAAAATTGGCTTGAGTACGGTCACCCAGAAAGGAGTCTGGCTCCAGCAACTCATAACTCACTGCAGCAGGCACCTAAAAAAAGGTACCCTGCAAAACAGGGAAGGAAAAAAAACCCCAAAACCCCACCAAAAAATCCAAAAGCCAGGCACAGACTGGAAACAGGAAGCAATACTCACTCACAGCAGCTAAGCAGAGAATCAATAATGCTGGTTCACACTTACTCTGGGGAAAATACAGGTGGTCATATTTTTGTCAAGAAAGCAGTGACCCCTGAAGCCCTTCAGAGACCTCCTTAAAATACAGACTTATCAGAATCAGCAATTCCATCTGACTATCACATCACATTACTATCATGGAGATAAAAACCAATATGTCCACCTACTTCTCTCATTTTGAAAAAGGCCATTCCTGTGAGTAAAGAATCAGATCCTGCCTGATGCTGTGGTCCTATCCTTTCCAGCTCTAACTGTTCAGCCACTTCTTGTAATCCACCCTGAAAAAGAAAACATTGTTGTTAACTGCTGAAAAAAGATTAAATCAGAAAACTGAACAGCTATATTTGGGAAAATCTGTTACACAAGTCATACAACCTCAGGTATATTGTAACACTTGCACAGTAGCTGAAACAGTCATTATACTAGATAAATACACACCTGGAGAATCAAACTTTCAGTATCAATAGCAGCATTAGAATTCTGTGTCAGTATTGATTAAATAAAGCAGTATCTGTGACCAACAAAACTACTACTCCTTCATGTTCCAGCTTCTCCAGTAACCAGATGTCATTACTTAACAAAACAATTCCTTCAAGATGTTGAAAAGGACTGGCAATGCTGAAGAACAAAACCAGGTGTTCCTGTACTCCTTCTATTTGAAGGAAAGTTTAAAAGGTAAAAACATTGTTCTGCAAACACAAGAATTCAAGTGCTTACAAATGACATGCCCATATGCCTCCATATGTTAAAGTATCTAGGCTTCCTTTGAAATGGAGCTTTTTCTTTCCACTTACCTTTCAACAATTAAGCTGAGGGTTTTTCCACTTCCCTTCACAAAAACTGAGAGTATCCTTAAGTATCTAGAACACCACAGGGAGTCCAGGAAAATGTTACACAGCAGGCATTTAGAAATCAGGTCGTAAAGTCAAAAAAGGAAGAGAGTGCCCACTCCATCTCTACAAGACATTCTACCCCTCTTTAATGTTTGTTTCATTAGCTGCCATAAGAGGATAGGGAAAAAAACATGCAAAAAAATCCATCGTCTTGCAACTAGTTTTCTAAGATACTAAAATCCAATGGTATAGCCAGCTTTTCTGCTAGAGATGTATATTTAAGTCACATGTGTAATGAAACCTACTTCTTAAAAAAGTATATGAACATCTCACATACAAAAAGGGAACAATTAAACACAGTAATCGTCTGCTTTGAATGTTAATATATGGTTTAAAAGGACACTGTGAAGCTGTAGACATCACTCCAAAGCTGCAAATCTATCTGCTCTTAAAGGTAAAACTTCTCCAGTTTTGAAGCAATTTTTTTTTGAAGCCCAATAAGCTTATGTGAAAAACTATCCCCTTAACTGCAGAGTGACTAAATAAGCCTCTTTTTAGTGCCCCCCCAAATGGTAATAACTACCACATGTGGAAGCAAACCTGTCAGAAGTCAGTTTGGTTTTACATAGATAACACAGATCAGTTGAAGGACAGACATGTTATACTGTAACTTCAATCTTTTAATGCTGTAAGCTACACTGTGAGCACATAATTTTGTACATCAATTCTTTTTTTTTAATCATTAAGCCATAAAGCTACTGGAAATAGACTAAAGGACATGCACATTCTTTGAGGTCTAGAAAGATCAAAAAAACAAAGACAAAATCCTTAGTGCTGCCATAAGCTTTGCAAGGCAAAAATGTTGCACAGAGGCAATGTTTTTAAAGAAAGACTGCTTAGTATCCGAGTTCACCTTTCCTCGCACTCTTAACCTCTTTCAAGTACAGGAAGGGAAGTAATAAGAAGCAAAAGCATAACAAAGTTAAAACTCAGAGCAATAAAAATAAAGTCTAACCTGAAAATCAGATCAAATGTTATGAAAATTCCTGTGAATCTTCTGGCAACAGTTTTTTGTTTTGTTTATAAAGATGGAAGCTTCAGTAATACCATTCCCAAGTAACACCTACAAGCCAGCATGAAAACTGGTACTCGTATGGCTAGTTTTATTCTAGCTTGAGCAACTGGGATGTAGTTTACAGAAGTTTAAGATAAGAGTAAGTCTGTACACTACACAGTTAAGCACTGAAGCTAGCTTGTTTTCCTTATATGCTTGGATACAACATTTGAGCACTGCAAACATGCTCTGTTATTTAACTTACACTCTCGAAGACAGCTGAGGGTTGGTGGGCAGGGAAAAAAGTGCATCTCAGATACAAGCATGTTCTCTGCTTTCTAACTCCAATAATGAGCTGTTAGAGTTAGCAACAGCAGTTAGGCCCACACCCTTTCAAGGCGCCATTTGCTGCTCCTAACCCCCTACTTCAAGCTGCAAATTAGCAGTGCCTCACCATTGGGTTCTGCTAGCTGTAAGACTACCTACTCTAGCTTCAAATAACTTTGAAGAAAAAACACTCAAGAATAAAAATCAGTAATATTTGCACAGCAGCTGGAGGCTCTGGAATGTAGACTGAATTAAAAATTTACAGTAACAGCAGCCTACAGAAGAATGCTTTGAAAATAGTGCTTTTAGTGCTATATATCTATTTGTAAATATATCACACACCACTTTTGTATGGAACTTCTTGGTCTATAACTGCAATAATTACACAATAAAATTTGGCTGTCTCTGAAAATTAATAGGCTGTTGAGATTCTCTTTCAGGCAAGACTTTTGCACTCCAGATAAGAACACTTTACTCTTAGAGGAGAAGGACAAATTCTTTCCAAATTTTCAGCGCATCGGTCTTCCAAGAAAAAGGCCACAGAATGATTTACATAATCACACAGCCACAGTCAACAGCAAATCCAGTTCAAACTCTCATTTCATGGCACTGGTACCAGAGTTCATTGTTCTGTACAAACCCCCATGTTAAAAGCAGGTTTCCCACAAGGTCTATAAGTCTACATTACTTAGAGTTGCTGTTACTGTCAAAAGGTTTGGAATTGTCTACATAGAAAGATTTTTAGAGAACAAGCAAGAGTTTAACCTATACTACATTAATATCTCATGTTAACTCCCAGTCTGCATGCCAGTAAAGTACATTCATGTCCATTTAAGTTAGAGTAACATACTGCAGATTCACAGACTACTTAATTCCACAAGTAGAGCATTGAACAGCTTCCCAATCCTGAAGCATATTTCTCTTCTCAATGCCAAAAGTTCTTTCTTGGGTGTGTGGGGGCAGGGAGTAGGGGACCTACAGCAAGTCAGTGACTTTCACATGAAAAATAACTTAGACAAGTCAATAAAGGACAACTGCACAGCAGTTCAATTCACTGCAATTTAATAGAGATTGTAAGTGACAGACATCAGGAGACAGCGCATGCATTTTTAGAGTCACAACACTGAATGTTTAGCAATTTGTTTCAGACAGCTGCTCTCAGTACAGTACAAGTCCACCATCATTTCATCACTGGTAAATTTGGAGGGGTAGGGTAGTCCACATCCCTTCCCCTGCTGTCATTACCAGTCTTCAGGTTAGGTGACAGGATCAAGATTTACTGCAGGAAAGCTGACCTACATATTCAGCTCTGAAAAAAAGAGTCACCCTTGTTCTTAAGGTTTGCTGAAATAAGACCTGTGAAGGTTTTTCTTGTCTTCCAAAAAACATTAATAAACAATGCAGGTTACACACAACTATGTCTTAACGAAATGACAGGAAATACAATCCCCTCCTCCCCAAACCCACTGGGAATGTCAACTCTGGAATGGTGACATGGAATGTCATTCTGTCACCTTTCCTACATCACTAAAGTTGGATTATACATTCTGTTCTTGGTAAGTGTCAGCACCACTAAGACACCAGATGCTTTACTTTCCTTCACCAGGAGTGAGAAAGCAAGGGTGTTCTTTGTTTGGGGTTCCCCCCCACCCCTCCTTTAAGACTCCTGAAGTTTACGAACATTTCATTTTTTCTTCTGGCCTCTGTGGAGAAAAACTGTTTCTAAGATGTTCTCTAATACTCAGCCATTTGCCTGGCTGATTATACCAGTAACAACTCTAGATGAACACAGGTAGGTATACTTTTCTTCCTAACTGGAAGGAAGGTCTCCATTTTCAACATTAATTTGATTAACAAAAGCATTTACACACTTTACTTCCCACACAAGTAGGCTACTACTAAAAAGTGACACATTCTATTAGTTTATCTCAGAAAGAAACAGCAGACTATAAACCCCACACAGATCACTAGTTCCGCACGACGAAGTGGCAAGCCATCCCTTAGGGTTTGGTTGTACTACAGTCAGTGTTCTCTTTTTCCTGCAGGTTCTCATTAAGAAAGCCTAGAGAATCAAGTTACTTTCCATAAAAGCAGCAAGTCATTAATTGCCTCAGATGAGCGATGCACCTCATTCCAGCAGCAGTCCAGACTCTTACAGTTCTTTGGCAAGTAAAGCTGTTAGCAATCCCTGTAGCATCTTTCTTTCACTTGCTGTCTTCCCCTTCACATACTTAGTTCCAGTTTCCATTCATTCTCCAGTCCAACAAAGTATCCAAATTTTATGCCTGATAGGGTAAGCCAATTAATAACCCCGCTGGCCTGACATGAGAGATTAGTTCCTAGTACTGCATTTTTTCTAGAAGTCACATGTTGTCCCTGAACATATGCTGTTGTTTATCTTTCCTTATGGGACCATCTGAAACATTCTTCGCTCCATTCCTCTTCCCAAGACACTTCCACAGCATCATCGTTGCAATTACCTTTGCCAAGACGACTGCAGTCCTTTAGTGGACTGCACAATGAGGAAATAAGAGTATATGAAACCCATCAATTCTTATGGCTCAAGAAGTGAAGGATCAATTCCAAACATGGGCTTATAATCTGTCAACAAAGACTGGGCACTATAAATACAGTATCAACATGCTATTTTTAACTGGTAAGCAGTTATAAAAATTGATGTGTGCTCCTGCCTGCCTCTATAGATTTAATATTAAAGGCTATTGATAAAGTTTGAGATAACAAGGCTGTTTAATACGTATTATCAAAGCAAAACCAGAAAACAAAAATACAGAAAATAAGTATTTTTTAGCAGAAAGCACTCTCTCTCCAAACCCAAAGTTTGTTCTGAGCCATTAACAGATTACTTACCTTCAGATTTTTGCAACTCTTCATGAGATATTTTACATCATAGATGACAGGGAAAAACAATCGCAGTATCTCAAAGAAGTCCAACTCTTCTTCAGGTAAATTCGAGTTTGTCAGGATTTTGATTAGATAGCCAAAGTCATATCCACTGCAAATTAACAACAAAAACAATATAAGCAAATAACTTCACAGCATCCTTCTCACTTCCAACATCAAGACTTTATTACATATCAACAGGACATTTTGCTTCATTTCAATGCAATTAAGACTGACCCTTACAAAAGACTCAGTGTAAATGGCTCTATTGCAGCTTTCAGGGAAAACATTTTAATTTAGTCTCAATGAGGCCAAGTGAAGAAGCAAAAAAAAGATCTGCCTAGAGGAGCTTCTCCAGATCCTGAAACAAGGTAGTGCTGTTGGGGCTTCTTCTGATAACAAGAACTTAAAACACAAAGACTCCTAGCTGGTTCCTTTCACACAGACTGGAGTTTCTCATACAAACTGAATGAGATAAGAGACACTTATACAGTTCTTGAAATCCAAAGGATTCATGAGTTTCCAGAGCCAACACATGCTTATGCCTGGAGGCAAGTTTCACCCTCAGCAATGAAGAGCAGGTTGTCTTTCAACTTTCCTAATTAAATCAGCACACAGTTAGACAGCTGAAAAAACTTAGTATTTTGTAGACTATTACTCCTTTTGGAGGCAAGGACAAAGTTAGAAAATTTTTTTGTGTGTACATATAAGTCAGCAGGAGGCAGCAAGGTAACTGAACAGTACAGGTTTGGTAGAAGAAACTGAGGTATTATACATGTAGTGTGTGTAGTGGAGAGAAGAGTTTGGGAAGACTTCCTTCTCAGTAGCTTGACTGAAGAAAGAGGACAGAGGAAATGAGGTGTGGAAGTAAGAGGGGAAATTGTGTACTTTTACAAAGGGTTATGAGAGGAAACAAGGCTTAAAGCATAGGAAAGGCAGATGCCAGGGTATTAAGCAGGACTGAACACCACAACAAAAAGCAGTGATGACTAGCTATGCTTTTCCCTAGGAAGGCAGAGATTACCAATCAGATTATTCTTGATCTGATCATGAATCTGATCTGTTCTGATCCCTTGTACTTGCAGGATTGCTCATGCACATATACACTGAACTAGATGGGGGACTGATACATTATCTTGTTATTAGGTTTGCATTGAACCAAATCAGTTCCTAGATTTTACTGACATGGATTTTTAAAAATGTCTGTACTAGCAAACAAGATGAAAACAGGCAGCAGGGCTGCCTCTGTTGAAGGCTGCATCAGTTTTGCTGCTTAAGGAACCTTACTGTATAGCTGAGAGACAATTCAAGTGGCCATCACAGACTCCAAATTCCCAGTTTAAGACTTCATGTTTGTTCTTGGTTACATGAGGATCATACTCAAACCCAAGAATTTTGCAACTTGGTAAATCTTGACTAAGATCTTTAACTGTGAGATGAGCAATACAGAAGACAAATCAGTTAAGAGCACTGTACTACTGATCCTGCAGATATTTAGCACCCACAAAGACTGCTGACTTCTGATGCAGGCTGAAGGCTTTAGCTTGCATACTCAATGTAAAGAGGATTGCTTTTTGTACCTTTTGTATACGATGGGATTTTCTACATCATCTTTATCTTATGAATTTCTAGACAGAGGGTAGAAAATCTTGAACACACTGGAAATGAATGGATTGTTTACTGAAAGTCCATTAATACAAGATATACAAAAGGTACAGACTATTGCAGCTCTCCCATGGGGGTTTCCAGTGCTCTAAACAGGAATTTCATGTGGAATTAATCCTGCACTGCATCTGGTGCTTTGAAGCTGTGCTGGTGCTCCACAGCAGCAGCCACTGGCCACAGAGCAAAGGAGCCAAAGATAAAGAAGGACTTCAGCCGAGAGTCTTACAAAGTAAAAACCTGTAGTATACTTGGCAAAAGAGTGGCTTGGAAGCTTAATTTTGTTAGATAGCTGGGGGGGGGGGGGGGAAGCGGTGGGGAAGCCTGTATCAGCATAAAACCCTATATAGAAACAGAAAAGAAAAAAAGCCATATTAGCAAAAAAGACCGTTCAGAAAGATGCAAAAAAGACTGTTCAGTATCCAGATTTACTCCTCTAGAGATTAGAGAGCTTACTAACTCACTGAATTCCTGACATCTGTCATCCCTGTGGCTCAAATGTAACATTCGTATTAAAGCTTTTGAAGTGAAGAAAACAGTATTTGTGCTCCTCTTCTCTATCCCCCCCCTAAAAAAAAGTTTTTGACTCCCCTCCTCTTCCCCCAAAAAAATGTATGTACATGACAATTACTAGAAAACAGATGCTCTCAAACACTTCCAATTTCTATCAAGGAAGTACTGTAAGAACAGAAAAGTCAAGGTTCATTTACTATTTGTATTGAGAGGGAGCAGGCTATTGTAAATCTGCAATTTTGATGATGAATTTTATACTTTTTTTATATATATATTATTTATTTATTTTTCCCCTGGAGATTGTAGCAGAGGCTTTCATTCTAAGATCCTCATGCTTTAAAAAGTAACAAGATAGCTGAACAGTGGATTTAACAGGCATGATTAGCCTTCCATTGCGTGACAGCATTCAGTCAGATATCTGATTCTTGGATCTTAAGCATGGGTTAGTTTTAGTCAGCTCAACCAAATAATGTCTCTCATTCCTTAAGTTCCAGCTGCTTACACTTAGTCCCATTGTGCTTGTAACAATCATCACAAACCACACTTTACTAATCACAATGCTGTATCAAGGCATTTACATAATCTTTTTAGTATACTTTTCAGGGGTAATATGCTCCAGTCATCTGAGCTTACACAGACATAAGAACTGTCACTCCAATTCATGACTAAGATATATCTAGTTCAAAACTTTGAGTGGCCACTGCTGAATGCTAACAGAAGGGTAAGAAAGTCCACAGTGAGCAATTATGTAATTATCTGCTCATTAAAGAAGTTTTCTTTTAATCCTCTAACAGGCAATTAGTGCTTGGTTTATACCCTGAAGCACATAGGCTTCCCTTCCTTAAAAAGCTTTCACCATTTCTAATATAATCACCTAAAGTTACTTAGTGCAGCTAGCCACAATCCCTGGAGCTATACAGCAACATAAGCACTCTTACAACCACTTTTTTTCTTCTCCTTTTTTCACTGAACATGGACAGCTGTAGGCAACAAGACCACGGAAAAGATCAAACCTGCCTGTATTTCTTTCCCTCACTATCCAGAAAGAATTCAGACAGCCAATTAACAATGAATTCTACTCAAGCACCAACAGTCTCTGAAATAAATCAAAACCTGACAGAGCTGAGAAAGCTTTACTTCATTTTATAACTGGCTAATAGAAATGAGCCAACAGATTAAATTTTACTAAAATCAGTTAGACACAAACGATGATAGAAATACAATAGCTTGGAACCTTCCAGCTTCCCAAAAACATCTGGGTTAAGAGGCATGTTTGCACAGAGCCTCCAAAGGTAGGTTGAGGAGGCTGCACACAGGTGGACACTCAAAGCTTCAGCAGATCAGTCAGTTGAACATCCACAAAAACATTGTTTGAGCTGTTCTGTTTTATAACTTGTTAGACTGCCAAGCACTCACAGCTCTCTTGACTGTGACAAGAATCAGAAATTCAAGGCCTCCCCCTCCTCTCTCACAGACTCAAATACATCTTAACACACACAAAAGATTTGATGGAGTTGCTTATGAAGTTGCAGTATACAAGAATCAGTGATAGTGCAGATGTTTCTTTGCCTGGCAGAAGTGCCTGGCAGAACTGCAGGTCCACACAGATTTGCCAATAGGTCAGGATGCCAAGGCAGCTACATCAAATGCAGAGATAAAAAGGACACAAAGAAAACTATTTGAGAAGCTAAGAGCTTAGAAATAAACTATGTAAGAGTTCAAGGAAATCAAAGACTGGGAAATGAAACAAAACCAAAACATAACCTCACACTCTGAGAAAGGAGTAATTCCCCTCTGCCCACTTCCTAAGAGACACATACATTTTGAGTGTTAGTAGTAATTAAAGCATTTTAAGTAAACAGAAGCAATAGCAGTCAGCAACTATCAAGCACAGCTTTTTCAGTAGTCAAACACCTACTGCATGGAGAACCTACATGAAACAAATTTTCAACTGAGCTGTCCCGCTGTTTAAGTTTCCACTGATAGAACATAGTTACAATCAACCTAAGACATATTTAGAAACACCTGTTTACTATTCTTTGTGGCACATTTTATGTGACCCATGCTCATTTATAGCTTTGTGCAATCTTAGCTTCCTCAGAACTTAACCCACTACTCCAGGGTTTTGTGATAAAGATAACATCAACATGCTCTGTCAAGCACAAGCGCCTTCAAATGCTCTCTGACTTCAAGCAGAGTCGTGGATAATCGTGTTTGACAAGCATTTGGTAGAAATCCTCTTAAGAGAGCTATTCTAAAGAGATTTTCAGTGAAGTCCACAACAGAAACTCATTTTAGCACAGATGAAACCAGACTTTAATAAAGCCATTCCAAAAACCCTTCTTAAGCTGCACTAGTAAAAGTGGCATTGTTGCACATAGTTTGCACTACACTTTGACCAGCATACTAGTCAGGAATCACACACAATCAATATAATTATGCTTTAAAAAGAATTCCTAGTGTAGAAATGGCTCAGGTATTCTTTTGCTAGGATAGCTTGCCCTGGGCCCTTAAAGTTATTAGGCAATACTGCAAAACCACCATTTTGTAGCTATAGCTGCTTCTACATGGCAGTGTCTGTTGGTGTACCAGTTACATGCATAACATGCCTCTCCTCCCCTTCTCCTGAACCATCCAAGTTATTTTACTGTAGTCAAGTGTAAATCACAAATATGCACACAACAGCCCACAATAATGGGCTTAAGAAGCTGAAAGAAACTTAATTCACTAATTCAGCCTTCATAGTTATTTTGACACAGTTCACGGTATTCTTGTTCCAGTATTTTTCCCCAAGGTGCTACCCTAGTAGCAAGATAGCAAGAGGAAGACTATTTTGGAGTCATATTGTGAGTCAAGACAGCTGCAAGTGGAAGATGTAGGCAGATTAGGTGACAAGCATACTCAAAGAGGATCCTCTTTTTTTGTTAACTAGCTTTTCTCCCCCATCTCCCTTTTAGAAAGTCAGTGTAACACTTGCTTTCTACAAAGCAAGTCAAAATGATGAATTCTGCAACAGGCTGTTATATGCACCTTTCTACTACTGTTTTACATTCCTTATTTTTCAGTTGGTTAATAACGTAAATACTTCTCTAATTCCATGTGACCTTCTCTCCTCCAACCTCCCCTCCAAGATTTAATACTTAAGGATGAAGAATTTGGGTTTTTTTTTCTAATTTAGTCATCTACATATTACCATCCACCAATGTAGCATGTGTGATAAACAAGAATAAGGCTGTAAGGAAACTACTAGTCTCAGCTAAAACATTTGCTCTACCTTTGCTGACTTGCTTAACAGCCAGCATTTAAGATGTCAACTTGAGGGCATTACATAGCAATAAGCCTTTAAAGTCACTGGTGCTTGCCAAAAGTGCAAATTATCTCTGGCACGTAGTTGACTATACAATGACTATTGCATAAGTTTTAAAGTGTTAAATGTTATTAACACCCGAAGATTTTTTGTATCTTGACAGATTCACAGAGATTTAGCATTTGCATTTCTGTTTCTACTTGGAAGATGAGTTCTTGTAATGGAGTAAATAGTAAAATATATTCATTACTGCAGCTAGAATTAAGGTTTATCAGGGCTCTCCTTCCAAGCCGAACCATTTTCAGCTCCCCAGATTATCAGGAGATTTAAAACAAATTTAGAAGTGTTTTATAAAGCTCTTCAATGATAATTCTGTGGTCTCTCGCATAAGACAAACAATATTTGCTCAAGAATTGCTTAGGAATAGTTTGCTTTTATCACTGTTACTATTCTTACTTGCATGTGTGATATTAAAAGATACAATGCCACCTGCTGGCTTAGGAGTTTCATGTTTTTCTGGTTTACAGTTTTCTGGTTACAGTGTAAACACCAAAAATAAAACACCAGTACCACCCTGTATACTCTATTCTTCTAATACAGAATGGTGCTATAGGTATTACAGCAGAAATAGTTTTCTAAGTCTTACCAACCAAGATATGTGCTATACACACTATCAGATGTATACCACAACACGAGATGTGAAATCCAAGCTCTAGAATTCAATAATCAATATTGAAAACTCAAATACTTAACACACAGAATTTACCTATGAAAGGAAAGCCACTTGACTCCTTCACACAGTACAACTCCTGATGTCATAAGCAGTTCTGCAAAGTACTGAGTCTCAATTCCTTCTTCCTCATGCTTTTTAAACTGGATACCAGACGTCGTCAACAGTTCAATAGAGTCCTGGGCATACATATCTTCTCTAAAAACAGAGAGAGGAAACGTAAATTTTCAAGATCTACAAGCCTCAGTGATTATGAACCTGGTAACATTTCTTTTTTGCTATTCATTCCACAGACTTCGCTAGCATAGAGCAGGAGCAACTTTATTTTGTTCCGTGTGAATTACAAAACCAACCATTTTTCATAGCTTTTGTTAACCTTCACTAGCATTTCACCATTCCCTGCACCTCCATTCTCACCTCCTTCATAAAAAAACTAGTTCCTGCTCCTCTTCCGATTACCTAGAACTCCCCTTTTGCAAATCTACAGAGGAAAGTGAATGTATGAATACAGATATTTTACTGAATAAGATCCATTACTTGAACTGACAAATTAAATGTAACAGTTGAAGCATTAACACCTTACATCATAGAAGTAGGAACAGTACACTCCAGATCCCAGTGCTGTATTAGTTCTGTGGATAATATTTCCCACACATTTCTTGTGATTTAAGCTTACGTAAATGTTTAGACACATGCTCATCAGAACTTCCTTCTTGCTTCTGGAAACTGAGTACTTGCTCCATCTAGTCAATCCTTAAAATTCAGGTAGCCTAACATTTTATTTCTAAATGACTAACTTCAACTTTAATAGCCATATTTTGGACCTAAAATTTAACAGGATGGAAAAAAATTCCTCTTTGCCTTGTTTGATCCCCTCTTATCCTTGTATTTATTCCATTTACCACTAACATTTTTGTAAAGTCATAAGGATTTTCCTAAGGTTTAATCTATATCATCATAATGAAGACATAGAATGGTTAAAAAAAGCAAACGTGTCTCTACTTAGAAGATAATATTCATATCACTGTCTACAACATACTATTCTACAAAGTCTCTTCACTGTATAGTTTTCAATTTTAATAAAAAAACAACCAAAACAAAAAATAAAAGACAAAAAAACCAATATATCAAACTTAACTATTAGATTCAGTCAGAGACTTACATTCCTTATTCCTAATAGCAAGTCATCATTCACCAGAACATAGAGATACATTCTCAAGATGTGTTGTAGCTTTTTTCCCTCCCTCCCACACAGCTGCTCATTAGTTCTCCAGCTTTAAGGCATCAACTTCCCAACACCTGTCCATCTCCATAACACATTAAAGAACCCATCCAAAACAAACATGCCTGTTTTACAAGAAGTTTCAATTCTAGTTTGTTGCTCTGCACTAAATCAGGTGGATAGTTAGTTTAGAGAAATATTTATGCTCTTTAAAAGCACACTATAACAAGACCTGGCTGGAACCACACACAAAAAAATTACCTTCTAGGAACAGCCAACAGCTGTTTTGCTTTAGGAGCAGAACACTTGGCACAGTGCCACTTCCCAAAAGGAAATTTAGAAACAGACAAAAATAAGTAGTTTCTCCACCCACGTAAAAAAAATATTCATGTTTCATACAGCACTTACCTAGCTTACCTTTTTGTATAAAATCCCCCCAGTGAACTAGTAACAAGTCAGACAGGTGACCACCTATATCTTGCCTTACTAAGCTGTCTTATCTATGCAGCATCCGGTACAAATGGATGGAAAGCTACTTTTGTTTTCAGTTGCTTGACATTAAGTAGACCTTTGAAGCTCAGAAAATAAAAGATAACACAGGCTCTTGTTCCCAGATCACAGTTTGGAAGTTATTAATTCATTCCTCCTCTTTCTCCCATACTTAGCAGGATTAGTATATTCTTCTACTAAAACAATGGTTAACTTCCATCCAGCATTTATATGGTATCTCTGAACTTACCTGGCCAAACTACCCAATCCGCACTTCCTTTTCTTTCAAGAGATGCTTCAAACAAATCTAAAAAGAGCATGTCATTCCTCAGAACGAACTGATTTGTGACAAGCCCCTGCACTGCTTGTTTAGAAAAGCAGAAAGATCAGGAGAGACAGCAGCAGTTTTTGTTCTTTGTAAGAACCCTGATTACTTTGAAAACAAGTCTTTTTATCTGCAGAAAAAAAGGTCTGTCCTCTAAACTTTCTTTGCAGGCTGCAATTTTAACTTGTGTATATCAAGCTGTCCAGTGATCAGCTTGTAACACAACTGCCAAAAAGCCCCAAGCCTTCAACACATTTGAGTTTGAGAAGTGTTTGCACTGATACTCAACTCAGGCCATATAAAAACCTATCAGGCCAATTATGTTTACTTCAGGAAAAAATTCAAGATACTAGTAACCTTGTCAACTACCTGCTAAAGATATAATTATAACTCCACAGAAGTGTCTGATCCCACTGGAAAGCTAGGTTTATACTTAAAGGTTTATCACTGATAAAAACCACATTGTGAAATAAAGTTTACAATACTATTCCAACAGATAGTAAATATCAGCTTGCTTTTTAACCAACACTTTACACAAAATAATCCAGAAAAAAAAAATCTCCACAGGAGTTATGCTGTAGAATCAATAATCCCTTTCAACCTATTATAGAAGAAAATTAAAATACAGTAGCTTAATAGAATAAGTTGCTTTGAAAACACAAGAAAGGCTGCTGCAGTATTAAAAAGTTGACAGTATTTTACCTAGAATATTATCTGGAACTTGTTGCGAGTCTTTTAACAAGAATAACGTTATTTTAGAGGACAGAGCACACTTGCTTTAGAACTTGCTGATAACATTTGTCATACTTCTTTTTTAGTCACTTTGGTAACTTTACATTTTTTCTTCACATGTTGGTATTTTCCATTTAAAAATATGCAAAGAAACAACATGTGACTTCTATAACAACTAGTAAGAGTTAGACTAAGTTAAGGTAGAAGCACTCTGAAATGCTAAATATGAAAACGCAGAGCTAACTCTTGCACTAAGTATAAATGACTCTTTTTAAAACTTTTGTTGAAATTGCTCAGCATTTGACCAAATTACTGACAGTAAGACTGACTGCACAGAAATGAGGGAAGAAAGCATGTGTTTGCCTGACAAAAGTTTCTCACATAAAGTATCTATGGTATTCCAATCATATAGATAAAAAGAGTTGCTATAGCTTTCACAACCTATAATACATTTTCAGTAAGTCTGAAACACATTCAACAGCACAGGCATTTGACACTTACGTTAAATTAAATTTAAAATTAAATTGCCAAGTTGAAGTTCCTGGAGGGTATTCTCCTTGCTCATTCATAAATGTCAGTCCTAGTTGAATTATTTTTAGCAAGTCTACATTGCAGCGTAATAATTGGTACTGATAGTCTGCGTTGCTTCTGAATTCTCCAATAGGCCTTGCAACTACTCCTGGAAATTCTGTATCCTGTAAGAACAGAAGTAAAAATTCAACAAAAGACACCCATAAAAATGTATGTTGCTCATTTTTTAATTAAACATATTTCAAGCATCTAACAGTTTCATAGCTGAAGAGTACTGTGTGTAAATTTAGCTTTTAAAAAGGTAATAGATTAGGATCCTAATGTTCGTACAGCATTAATTCAACATTAAGAATCCATTATTCTTTCACTGAAAATGGATGAACAAGTTTATAGCTTTAACTTGCTAACATTAAATTAAGTCATCATGTTTTTTGCAGTAATTTGCTAGATAAACATCAAGTGCCCACTTACCATAGCTACATAGTTATACTTCCGTATAACTTGACGAATTTTCTTCATCTCTTCATCCAAGTTACAAGCCCAAACTTCACAGATTCTTTGGCTATGGTCTACGGTAGCTGCTGGCATAGTGGGGGGCTTTAGAGACCATATATCAAAAGTTACACTTGAGTGAGGATCAGTTTCATAAAGAGAACGTTAGTTATCTATTTTTTTAACCTAAGAGACAAAGAAAGCAAAGTATCAAAGTGTAAGCTTTTATTCTTCATGTATCTGAAAAAAATGCTTAACCACCAGGATCAAGCTTTATTATTCAGAATTTCATAAAAGCAGCACAACAGAACCACCAAAACCATGTGAATTTCAGCTACGTGAGTTCAGATTTCTATCCGAAACTAAAACCCTACGATTTTGTTAGTAACTTTATTTCTCGCACAAAGCCAGGCAAACCAGCAAGGCGCACTAGTTCAACAGATAAAAGAGATACCTGAGCCCACAAGCGTTATTCCCCCACGGGTTAGAAGAGCACATTCCTGTGGATCCCACGGCTGCGTGCAACATGAAACGAAGCGGCAAAGTGACTATTAGCGTTACGCCAAACTGGGGGACACTGCGGACGGCGAGCGGCCGCCCAGGCAGGCAGCCTCCCTCGGCAGGAGAAGCTCTTTCAGCTCGTACGGGCCGCGCTAAACCAGAGAGCGGCGCGAAGGGACCGCCTCACGGCCCGACAGACTTGGACTCACGCCCCGGCTGGGTTCCCGGGCACCTCCTTGTGCGTACAAGGCCTTAAGAGCGCCCCGAGGAGCCGCAGAGCCCGCCCCGCGCGGCGGGCAGCCCCCCTCGATGGGCTTCAACCGGGAAGGGGCCGCCCCAGCTCACCCCCCCGCCCCGGCACAGGGAGAGGCTCCGCTCCCGAGCCCGCCTCCGGCGGCAGCCGCGCGGCCCGCGAAAACACCACCCGGCCCCAGCGGGCCGTCACAACTGCCGGTAAGGCCGCAGGGCCTCCGCGGGGCTGCCTCGGGCCCGAGCGGGGCACGGCTAGACCGAGGGGAGGGGGGTACCGGACCGCGCCCGGCTCCCCCCCGCCCGTCCTCCCGCCCTCCCCCCTCCCGGCTCCCCGCGGCCGCCGCCGCGCCCCCGCCCCTCGCTCACTCACGCTCTCGACCGGGCCGGGCCGGGCCGGGCCGCGGCGGGTCTGGCGAGGCCCCGCGGCGGCCCCCGACGCCCCAGAGCCGCCAGTCGCCGCGCGAGACGCAGGAAGCGCTGCCCCCGCCGCCCCGCCGCACAAAGCCATTACATCATCGCCGCGCGCCGCACCGCGGCCTTTCCCCCCTCACCTCTGACCGGCGGCGGAGGGCGCCAATCGCCGGCCGCACCGCCCCCCTTTCACCCCGCCCCCCCCTCCTCCCGCCCGGGCGCGCGCCACTCCTTCCTCCACCCCGCCACGGCTCGGGTCACGGGCGCGCGGCGGTGACGCGGCCTGCGTGCCGCCGTGAGGGTGGGGCGCCGCCCGCCGGCCTCGGGGCGGGGCGGGGGGGAGGCGGTGCCGCCGCGCGCATGCGCGAGGGAGCGAGGCCGGGCTGCCGTGCCGCCGGTGCCCCCGCGCCCGCCGGGGGCTGCCGCGGGGAGGATGAACTGGCTGTTCCCCCTCGCCAAGGGCGGCGGCTCCTCCTCGCCCGCCGCGCCGCTGCCCGCCCTCACCAGCCTCCAGCAGCAGAAGCAGCGGCAGATCGAGTCCCTGCGCGGCGCCCACGCCTCGTGAGTGGTCGCGGCCGGGCGGGGGGTGGGGGGGCGGCCTGTCTGCCTGCCTGCCTGCCTGCGTCGCTCGGCCCGGGCCCGGCGCCGCTCGGGGCCCCTGTGGGACCGCGCCTCGGAAGGGTGTCGTGCGTCCCCACACGCACACCCAGGGACGCGAGCTCGCCCCGTCCCCTGCCGGTGAGGCCCGGCTGGGTCCCGCCGGTCCTCGGCCGGGCGCGGCGCCGGCCGCCGGCGGGGCGGGTAAACGGGAAACCGAGCCGCCGGTGCTGTAGCCCGGGCCGGCCAAACGCCGGGGTGTTTCGGGGGCGAAGGGTCCCGCCGGGCGGGAGTGGGGTGGTGCGCGGGAACGGCCGGGGGGCGGCGGGCCGCGGGGTCCCGGCGCGGCCCCGGGGCAGGGGCGCGGGTGCGTGGCCGGAGGACAGCGGGGAGCAGGCCCGCGGCGGGGAGAAGCCCGCGTGGGCGGCGGGGTGGCAGGTTGCACTTGGGAATCGAAAGCAAGATTCGCTGTCGGGGCGGCGGGGGGCCGTCCCCGCTGGCTGGGGGGTTGTCGGAGTGGCTCGGCCGGGTGATGGGGCAGATCGTCGTGCCCAGTTCCACTGGCCGCTTGACCAGAAAGTCAGCCAAGTGATTTAATGGGTTTTAAAGTCTACAAAGAGATACAGATTGCGTGTGTTGGAATAAAGCCCTCGTTCTGGAAACTGGTTGTGGGAGCGTAGTTCTTTAAAAGTTAAGACTAAACCATACAGTGTAAAGGAGCTACGTGTCGCAGTGCTCTTAGCAGCAGTGGCATAGCAGCCCTACTGGCTCTACAAACTGGTTTTCTGATGTGCAGTGCTAACTTGCTAGTAATGGACTGTTCTTTAGTAACTTGATTTATTTAGATGCTTAGCAGAGGCAGGTAGGGTTTTCCTGTTCAACAGCCACACTTTTTACAGCAAAACACCTTCCTTTGTCCTGAAATACCCCAGCTTGTCAGTATGCTGATCAGTTTTGCCTAAATTTTAGTCTTTTAAAAGTGTTCATCTTTAAAAGCAGATCCACACTTCATATGTTTGAAGTTATATTTTCTGTGAACGTGTAAGCATTCATCCTTCCTAGGATGTCTGTTGAAGTAGAATGATAGAAGCCTCCAAAAGCGATCCAGAAGAAGAAAATGTAATATTTTCTGTTATGTCAGACTGAGGCTAGGAGTGGAAGAGAAACTGATTGTATTTCCACATTTAATAATTGCAGTTCACTCACCACCCTAATATTTTGAACTATCCCACAGGAAACATAAGTATGACAGCATTGCTGAGTATTGTTGCTTGCTTAAACTTCAATCTGTTCATAGCCAATTTTGCAAGTATTTTTGAAAGATGGTTCACTTTTCTAAGGAGTTGCCTCTGTGAGTACACAGCAGCTTACCTAACTAGAAGTTTTTGTTGGACTGGCCTTACTTAGCCTTTTATTTCTACCCTTTTTTCTCTGCCAGGGAGATGAGCTCACCTCAAGTTAAGTCCTCAAAAAAGGTGATCCGTTTTTGTCAAGGTCAGCTTGCTGAACTGGTTTACTACCTGTTTGTGCCAGGTGCCAGTTCAAGCATATGCAGGGAGGGAATGGACCCTGCAGCCAGGAGTGGAGATGAGGGCTGGGGAGATGGTAGCTGCTCAAATGTAACTTTTCAGCAATGTAAACTGGCCTGCCTAATCTCTTTTGAGGATAGCTGTAAAAAACAAAAAAAATAGGCAAGCAAAGGAGTACATTCTGGCAGAGTGTACAGTTTTCATAAGGGATTCTTATTACTGAACATATCTGAGTAACTGTGCCTCAAATTCTGGGCTTCTAAAAAGGTATGTGTAGTCAGTGCCAATTTTCAAAAGTACAAAGTTTTTTTGGGGGCGGGACTGATGTGCTTGCTTGTGGACTCCACAGCAGCACAGATCTATAGGATAGGAATATGCATCAAGCATTGCAACAGCATTGTTTCCTATGCAATGATTAAATAAATGTTATTCTAATGTTTGTTTTTTCTGATAAGTATATTTTGTCATTCATTTATGGGTATTCCAGCTGCTCCTTACTGAAATAGTCAAAATTCTTGGCATGGTGTAGTTACCTAAGTTAGGTAAGTTTGTTAGTCTTCGTGGGTGATAAAAGCACAGGTACATGTGATCTTAATTACATTACAGTAGCTAGTCTTCCTTTTCAGGATCCCTCGCAGGTTAAGAGCTTGAAATAAAGTTTTTGTGTTTAAAAACCAGTTTTCTTACATTTGCCGTTGTTCTAGACAAAGTTAAGAATGTGCCATTTTTCCAGTGTACTGGTTCCAGGGACAACTAAGTTTATCGGTTCAAAGTTTTGCTTAAAGGACATTGTAACAGTTTGGACAGCTCAATGAGATTGTGGATTTCTCATTTCTCTCTCCCTGTTCTCCTCTTCCTCCCCAGTTCCTATAGGTTGTGCACGTGAGTGGAGCATAATTATATACCCTTCTCAAAAGGATTTTGTAGCAGGCTATTAAAATGCATGACGGATGATTACAGGGCAGGAATGTGCATGAGAGATTCCAGGGAGAATCCTTCGGTTAAGAATTAGGAGGTGGTGATTGTGGTGTGTTTTAGAGCTCTAAACTCTGGTTTGAATTCTCCCGTGCTGAGAATGCCTGATAGTTTCTTCAAACAGCATGTAATTTCACAGGGAAAGAGCAGATACTGAGTTGTCTGTGAGAGGAATAAGGTCGGGCTGCGGAAAGCAAGGTGCATAGCTAGGTTTGTGTCTTACTCCATTTATTCCCGAAGCTCTGAAAACTAGAGTTTTAAATTCTATGTGCAAATAATGCTTTGGAGGGATACAAAACACTGCTAGCACTACACTTACACTTGACACACATTTGCAGGTAATGTGTTTTGGTTTTTTTTGAGGAAGTAATTGTATGGAGTGTACCTGACAGTGGATGGAGGGGTGTTTCTGAATTTGGGTACAAAGAGGCTTTCTGGGAACACCCAGCTGCCATTATTCCCAATTCGAGCTGTGTTCCCTCCCTTTATAAGGCAGCCTTAGAGAGGTGGGGGAGAAGAATATTATTAACAAGGTGCAGGCAGGAAAAATATGTGGAAGAGGAATCAGTCTGCTTTTTTAAAGTTTGTTTTTATTGAGGCATTACAAGATGAAGCTGATTTTCTGCCTTCCTTTCTCTCCCAGTCCCAGCTTAGGTATGTTCATTTTGTCTGTAAATTCTGCTTCTGAGCTAAGTCTTCTACTCCTCCTCCTCCGCATTCTTTGGGATGCCATCTTTCAAACCAGTCTTGCTGTGCATACAAATTGTAGAGTGCTTTGAGTGTTGAAATCAACTTCCTATTAATGCAGCTGATTTAAAGATTTTTCTCAGTAACTTACCTGTTACAGGAGAAGCAAATTTGGAGTCAGTCTTACCAGATTTCATAAAATAAATGTTTCTTCGCTTGATGCTTTCACGGGGGGTCTGTGTCTTGAGTGTCACTGGATTACAGAGCTTTACATTCTTGCAAGTAGCAATTATCTCAAGATAATTATCTCCAGATAATTCTTGAAAATATCTGTGCAAGTACCTAGAACTTGGTTCATGTGGAAAAAATGACTATTAAATAGTAAGCTAATCTAAGGAAGAAGGCCTAGTGTAATATGTTTTAAATATTGATCTGTAGGCAGTGTTTCAGAGCAATACTTAGCTGTGAACCAGGTGTAACGCCTTGGCAAAGTAAATGTTTTATCAGATAAAAATCAGTATATAAAAAAAATCACTGATGTGATGTCTTAAGTTAAGCCAGTAAGTGGAGAAAAATAAGTTGAGATTGTTGTCAGATCAGTGGATAGCACAATTTCTCTGCCTGTATTTCCATTGCTTGTGATCATGTATGAAGTTTAAAAGTTGAATCTACTATTTTTTGCTTTAATCTTAATATTCAGTATAGCATTCTGAAGCATATTAATTTATTCCAGCATTTTCAATTTTATTCTTACAAGGCTTTTCAAAACTAAACTAAATACGAAGGTCTGAGGTCATGCTTTTTTTTAGACTTTAGGCTGTTATATTGACCACAAATTGGACGCTAACAATTTCTTCTTTGACAGCATTGCAGAAATTCAGAAAGATGTGGAATATCGACTGCCATTCACTGTAAACAACTTGACAATTAATATTAACATGTAAGTAGAGTGAGATATCTCTATGCACATCTTGAAAATTAAAAATGTTCTCAAAAAAAAAAGTAGCAATAGAACATAAATGGCTCCCATCTCGTAACTAATTTCAGGAACTATAACCTGGATTTGCCTTAGTAGTTTTAGTGATATGAGTGAAAGTAGTTCTGTGCAAGATGCAGATGCTCAGCTGAAAGCAAAACTATATTTTGCTGTGCTCAGCTCCTAAGATACCTGCGTGTTTTTAGTTGAAGGTAAGTAGGAGAAAATGCTTGAGGGTTTCTGATGACTTTGAATCCTCCACAAGTGAAAATAAACGTAATTAGTAATTTACTAATCTGCTGTAACTCCTAGGACTAATCTTACCCCACTGAAGCTTCTGGATCATAACTGAAGCGATTTATTGTAACATTTCCTATGAATTTACTTGGGGGGGCGGGGAGGGATGCTTTTGCTCTGGCAAATATTGATGGTATTCTGTTCACAAGTTTTTTATTACTTTAGCCTGATAACTTGCCTGATATTGTTGCAGGTTACAGTGCATTGTCTTTGTAGTAATAACATTTGTATTAGAAAATATTGTTATGCTACAGCTTTTTCTTTGTCCATAGACATAATTGCTTCATTGTTATACTATTTTTTCCAGTAAATGCTCTCTTCAGTTCTGCGGAAGTCTAGTATTCTAATCTGTCTGACTTCTGATTTTGTGACTGAATAATCCTCTTGTGTTCTTCACTCTGTATTTCTCCATAACTCTTCTCGTAGAAAAGTAACTTTATGTAATTAATAGTACTTTTTGTTTGTGTGAGAAGCCTTCTTATGCAAACTTCATCATGGGATGTAGCTGTAGTAATGATTATTCTTGTATTTGCAGCTTGCTTCCACCTCAGTTTCCTCAGGAAAAACCAGTCATCAGTGTTTTCCCACCCGTGAGACATCATTTAATGGACAAGCAGGGAGTATATGTGACTGGTCCATTAATAAATAATGTATGTATAATTTTTAGCTTCACATATATCTACTGTTAATAGAAATTTTAATATATGTCATACTACATTATTGCTAATACTTCTGGTAAAAAAGACTAGTACAGATCCTGATCCCTCTCAAACTGTATTTTGAGGGGTCTGAAAACAAAAATTCAGTGGTGTTCAGTACACTACTACTATTTATTTTTTTACTGCTACCATTACTGAGTTCAGTATTCCATATATCTAAAACTATTTTAAGTTATGATGGCTTAGAAAGTTCCTATCACTTTTCTTGTTAGCGCCAATAGCACAGTTGTTGTTTCTCTACAGCTATTCCAAATAAGGGAGAAGGATGCTTTAAGACTGTTCTGTAACGTAGTTCTTTGTACCCTAATCCTGTTAGAAAGATGTAAAGGTTTTAGCTCTAATATGCAGGATTTTAATATGCTGTGGTTTTTTTTTTCTCTGCCAACAAGGATGTGGTAGTTTTTTGGGGTTGTGAGGTGGGATTACAACTTTTTCAGAATGCAATTAGTGATGCTTTTTGTCTCAAACTTAAATCTTGAGTATTTTATTTTCTTTATTTTTTTTCCCCAAATGTAACTTGGTAACTAAGGTGGGTTTTTTTGGTTGTTCATCAGAAGTGTTATGCTTGGTTGATTCTCCACTGATAATGGAATATACAAAAGACTTGTAGTTTCTCTTCAGTTCTGGGTGGCTTTATCACTTTATTTGGAGCTTGTGTAAATACAGTTTGCATTAGCTGATACATTTCTGAAATAGCTTATAGCACTGCCGTGTGGGCATAATGGTCAAGTTCAGCACATTTTGGAACTGTTGGATTCCAGGAATAATTTTTCTTCTGCATCTTGCTGCTCTAAGTTTTTTGAGGTTTTGTATTGTTTTGTTTTTACCAGTTTACAATGCACTCAGATCTTGGAAAAATTATTCAAAGTTTACTGGACGAGTTTTGGAAGAATCCTCCAGTTCTGGCTCCTAGCTCAACGTCATTTCCATAGTAAGTATCTATAAACACGATGAGTGGAACTATGTGTGTTAGCTTACATTTTTTAAAAAGAGATTAAACCAAGTATTAGGAGGGCAGGAGCAGGAGTAATGAAGCGGATGTATTGGGAGACACAGATTCCCTGCCCTTGCACAATTTCATGTGCATTCTTGGTGGCATGGTTGCTTTGAGAAGAAACACTAGATTTCATTGGAGTTACTGTATCAACATGCTGATATAACTTCTGCTTTCTTGAAAAAGAATACATGTTTACGTTATCAGATGAAATCTTGAATTTGCTGTAGATCATGATCTGAGCAGTTGCGTTTCTTCATATTCTGTTCATAATCTCCCAGGCTTAGAGGCAGCTTCTGTTGCACAACTGTGCAACAGAGATTGTGCAGTTTAAATAATTGTATTAAATACGCAAAAGTGGTCTGAGACATTACAGCTTTATCAGTACAACTATGGTTGTATGGCTACAATGATACTGGGTTTAGATGCAGCTGCAGTTGTGAATTTAAAAAAATCATTCATGTTATGTAGAAGTAATTATGTGTGTGTTGCCCAACCTGCTAAATGCTATACTGTAAATAAGAACTAATGTATGACACAGATGCATTTCTCAGGACTTTTAGATAGAAACAATTTAAATTTATGCTCTCATAAATTTTTGAGAAGTAGTTTTCTTATAATTAGGAGTGTGAGTGTGTATTTGGCTGCTCTACAAGAATATAGTTTATTGGAGTTGTGTATTATGTTGCAGTATAAGGCATAAAGTAGACTTACTACATTGGAAGTAACTGAGAACAGAAAATGCAAAGTTTATGGTTTAAAAAAATTCAATCTCATATCTTATATGTGGTCTAGTAATTATAATTTGCATGATAAGAAATGTTCTGTAAGCAGTTAGTTGCTCATGGTCATGGTTTTTTGTTTATTTGTTTTTAGCCTTTTCAACAAACCAGCTGGAATGCCTCCTTACGCTCCTCAGGGGTTTCCATTTCTTCCTCCATACCCACCTCAAGAAACAAGTAGAACAATGGCAGCGGTGCCCGTTGCCGAATCAGTTTCTTCAAGCTACACTACAGACAAGCCTGCTGCTCCCTCTTATGGCTTGATTGCTGATCTGCCACTACCTGTTCCGACAGCAGAAGCAGTGCTTCAGGTCTGTGCACTGAGTTTTGCTGCTTAAGCTATCAGATACTAGGTATAAGTTCCCTCAAGGGCACATGCGGCATTGCCAACAAAACTCAAGGGAACAGTCTGAGTGACTGCACTTCATTGTTTTGCTGGTGCTAGGAAAATGAAACTGTCATTCTGGCTTTGATGAAAAGTTTTTTAGAACAAACTTGAAGTCAGAGCAACAAGTTTGTCTTTCTGAGTTTCAGTGAAACTAGTGTTACGCTACATATCCTTGAACATACTTTTTTTGGAGCTGCACTCCCCCATAGTGCAGCTGTGACTGTTTCTCCAGCCATAGAAAATGAGATCCTTTTCTCTATATGGGATTTCCTGCCCAGAGCCTATCAGGTGAGAACAATGTGCAGTCTCAAGCCTTTATGTGTAGAGTGAGTATTTCTCCGTTTCATCCTTCAAATAACTTCTCTTCATGGATCTTGCATGTGTGTACTCACAAACTCCCTCTTACTGATGCACTCTGGAAGGATTTTTTTTTAATGTCCTCCCAAAACTTTGTATCTAAATATTTAGTCTTTCATCAAATCTTGTATTTAGAAACAAAAGCTTTCTTCATCTTGGAAGACACTTCTCTGGTTTTGTAGAATTTAAAATTTCTACCTTCTATGAAGACAGACTTTTTTTTCCTTGTCCAAAAACTTTTTCCCTGAGGTCTTATGTGAGAGAGATCAAAATGTCAATCTCTTTCTCTGTTCTCACTTCCCTGAGTTATACTCCTCCTGCGTGTTTCCTGGGTCATCCACCTGTTGTCAAATGGAGGACATAGCAAGACAGAATTATTCTCCTCCAAAATTGACTCATCTTTTATGACATGCCACCCCAAACATCCCCAAGTATTTTGTTGCCATGGTTGAGTTGAGATGTCTTCTGTTCAGAGACCAGTGCTACTGCTTCTTACTGCTTTTCCTACTTTTTTGTTGCTGGCAAATACTAATCTCCAGTTTTGGATTCATCAGGTTAGATATCAAGAAATTGCTCTTCAAAAATCTACTGAGCATTTCTAAACTTCCGTTTAGGTTGGCCAGAATGGATTTACTTACAAGATGCCTGATGTTCCTGATACATTTCCAGAACTCTCAGAACTAAGGTAAATTTTCAGAAGGTAGGAAAACTTTCCATAATCATTAAAAGGCAATTACTGTTGGTCTGTATCTGATTTTTGTCAAAAGTCTGTATGTATCACTGAAAGATTTTTGTCAAAAGTCTGTATGTATCACTGAAAGCTTTTTGTAGAAATTATAAATAGGAGAACTGTGACTTACCAAAATTGTAGAGTCAGAAAGTAAGCCAGCCTTGTATTCAAATGTGCTGCTTGTTTAGGGTTTTCTCAGCAGGAACGATACTTTAGGATTCAGCACCAGGAGAAAGAGCATTGATTTTTACTTTTCCTAACTATCAGTGTTCTGCTGTCTTCTGGGGCCTCACCAGGGACTTGATTCCTACTAATACAATAAGCATAGCTTTTGAAGGAGGAAAGGGGATAGGGAAATGGACTTGAGACTGGTTCACAAATGGACTGCTTTGTGAGCAGCTCAGCATGTGCAGGAGGGTTGGGATAGTTAAATCCAGGTGGTAAATGTGCCAGGTGTCTCAGTGCAAATCACTTCCACATCTAAATACTTCATACACATATTACACAAATATTTTCATCAAAAGCATATCTTGTCACAATTTAAAAAAATAGTATCAGTTATTGTTCCTAGCAATTTGCTCAGATCTAGTGAGATAGCCTCCTTGATCAGTTATCTGGGATTGAATAGATTACAAATTAGCTATTAATTCTGAAAGGGTCTTAGGAGATGGGTTTCTTTTTGATCTCACATCTTTATGGTGGTGTCATAGGTTAGTGATTGAAAACTCTGTCCTTTCAGAAAGGAAAAGACCTTTGACAAGAAGGACTTCTGGGGTTGTGGGGGTTTTTTGTTTCCCTTGACACCTTCTTAAGAGCCTGTTTAATTTAGCTAAATCAGCTGTAAGTTCTAGCAGCATCCTTACTATGTAGCAGAAAGTTAGGGAGTTTGGGGAGGAAGTGTAATTTGTTTGTTTAAACAAAACATTCTAATCAAGTTTGGTCCTTCCAATAAGACCGGATTAAAATTCCATGATTCTTCTGGTGGTAGTTGAGTTAAATTACAAATGGTCCTGCAGCTGTTCTGAGTAGCTCTATTGGGTGTAGGCAATGTTTTGGCAGCTTGGGGGCTGCACAGGTAGCCTTTGTGAGAAGGGCCCCAAGGGCTGCCCCCATGCCAGACACAGCCAGCTTGGCAGCAGACCCACTGCAGGATAGCTGAGTCGATCAGTGAAGCGGGTGGTGCCTCTATGAAAACACATTTAAACAAGAGCAAACACTGCAGAGACAGTGAGGATTGAGGGGAGGGGTGGAAAAGTGTGAGAATCCTGCGAACGCCAAGATCAGAGAAGAAGAGGGAGGAGGTACTCCAAGTGCCAGAGCAGATATTCGTCTGCAACCCATGGAGGTTTTGGAAAAGACCACAGTAGAACAGGTATTTCCATGTAGCCCATGGAGAGGACTATGCTGGAGCAGATACCCACACTTCAGTCTGTGGAGGACCCCACACTGGAGCAGGAGGATATGCCCTGAAGGAAACTGCAGCCATGGAGAGCCCACACTAGAGCAGGCTCTCCTGCCAGGAACTGCAGCTCGTGGAGAGGGACCCATTCTGGAGCAGGGGAAAAGTGTGAGGAGGAAGGAGCAGCAGAGACAAACTGTTAGAGACTGACTGCAACACCTGCAATTCCCCCCCGGCCCACACTGCTTGGGGCAGGGGGAGGTAGAGGAGTTGGGAATGAAGGAGTGAAGTTGGGCCTGGGGAAAAAGGAGGTGAGGTGTTTTAGTTTTTGTCTTTCTTTCTCATCATCAAACTCTTATTATAATTGGCAATAAATTAATTAATTTTTCCCAAGTTGAGTATGTTTTGCCTGTAATCATAATTGGTAAGGGGTCTCCCTGTCTTTATCTCGACCCACAGGCATTTCTCCTATACCCTGTTGAGGAGGGGGACTGAGAGCAGCTGGTTGGGCGTCTGGTAGCTGGCCAAGGTCGACCCACTATAGTAGCATTAAAAAACACTTTATAGGAAGTAAGGCTTGAAATGAGAGATACCTTTTAACACACTGCTTGTTAAGCTCACTGCTGCCGATAGTAGAGCCCACAGTCCAGGAGAAAGGGAAAAAAAAGTTGTGGTCAAGTGTCCTGTATCTGTAAAGTCCCAATAAATGCCTTAAACTTTTGACTTTCACAGAAATTAGTAACTCTACATGTAATGTTTGCTGTTAGCTTTAAATCTGCTTTCTTTCTGTTTGAATATAGTATATCGCAGCTGACCAGTATGAATGAGCAAGAGGAAGTGTTACTGGAACAGTTTGTGACTCTACCACAACTGAAGCAAGTTATAACTGATCGAGATGAGTTAGTGAAAAGCATTGAAGAGCTGGCAAGTAAGATGTCAAAACATTAGCATCTGTGGCTGTGTTCTGCGAACTGAATCCTTTAAAAAAAGTAGTAATAGTGACTTTATTTTACAGAAAAAAACCTGTTGCTGGAGCCTAGTCTGGAGGCAAAACGACAGACAGTGTTGGATAAAGTAAGTGAACAATAAAATATTTTTCAGAAATATTAGTTGTAATATTCTGGGTTTTTTTCGGGGGGAAAACATTCTTTTTCTTCTTCTTTCCAGTATGAGCAACTCACACAGATGAAAGCAGCCTTTGAAAAAAAGATGCAAAGACAGCATGAACTTAGTGAGGTATATTCTCTATATCTTATTATCCTTTAAGAATACTTCAATAAAACTAAAGTTTTGATTTGTATCTTTATCCATAAAGAATATTCTTCTGGTTAAGCTCTGATTTTATGTGAAATAGATTCACATCAAGTATGAAGTAAAATGGGATGAAGTACCAAACAGTTTGAAAGCAAAACAGTGTTACAATTGCACTACTGTTTTTTGGGGTTGGGTTTTGGGTTTTTTTAACGCTACAATAGAAGCAAAGTTGGAAGAAGGGAGTTTGATGGAGAGGGTTTAGAGCTGTTCTTAAGTACAATCCTGGGTCAAACCAGTTTTAAGAATAGAATTATTTTTAAAGGCTTGTTTAATTAATGATACCCATTCAACATAATGAACTTGTAAAACTGTACCAGATGAAAATTATTAAAACCATTGCTTTAGAAACTTAAATTCTGTGATTCACTGGGTATGCTTACTTTGGGCAGCATGTTATATATGCTGTCAAACTTCACACGTTCTAAAGCGCAAATAGGGTAAAGTCATTACTTCAGAAAGCAGTTTGGGGAAGGAGAATATTTTCATAGTATGTTTACCAGGATATGCATTGAAAGATGTAACTTCTCATAAAACAATTTCTGCACTGAAATCTTAAGTATTTGCAAGACTTGTCACCTGAGAATGCAACAGTCCATCAAAATAGTACCTGAATTTCAAAATGCTGAAAAAGTAACAAAATATGAAATAGCAAGCAAAAAGTTACCTGACAGCAAACTGAATTATTTCATTGGTGATCTAAATGAATTAAATGTTTCCTTGCTTGAAAATCAGAATAGTCTGACTCCTAATGCCTCCTTTCTGTGTGATGTAAGTTGGCTTTACAGTGGGCAGAGGTAGTTGGCATTGAGAAACTTTCTATTTCTGTAAGAAACCGCTTAAGAACAGGACATAATGCCCCACTGCTGTATTACCTTTTCTTTTTTCTAAGTTAGATTTGCTGATTCAATTTAATGATGCTTAGGAGGCTGAGAGCTGGGGAGTTGCAGCTGGATTTTTGTGCTGTTTTTTCCACATATGCTGTATCTTCATATATTGAAGTTCACTGTGCACTACCTGGTATCTCCTGTTCTCTCTCCCTCAAAGTTCCAGACAAGTCTGGAACTTGTACTTTTGCTTGTACTGTGGGTGAATTTAGTCACCTTTTATTCAAGTAAACTCTCCTTATTTTGCACAAGATTAATTTAACAGGAAATTTCTGATTACATTACAGTTTTACAATACGTAAGTAAAATATTTTTCATGGGGTAGATGAAGGGGTAGTCCAAGCATCTGAAATCTATAAATATCTTAATTTTGCAGTTCTGGCTCTGTACAGACTCCTACTGAAGACGTGAATCACGTTCTGATTAACTGTCCAAACGTATTAGAGGAAAAATAATGCAATTATATGCACTAAGCAGAAATAAGGTTTGAGGTTTATAAGAATGGGAAGAATAAGTGTACTGGTTTAGATTAGCAGCCCATCTACTTCTTGAGTAGGTGCTTTTTCCTTTACTGTCTTCCTCACCACAGTCATTTCAAGGGTATTTAAAAGCTGAATAGTACGGGGTTTTTTTACCTTTTTATATTTCTCAGGTTCACTACTGACTTTTAGTTTCAAAAGTAGACCCTATTTATTGAAGACACTTGAAACGCTAGTTCTACTCAGAAATGATCCACTCGAGAACCTGTCAGATTTCCAAGTTGGATGCTTTCTGCAGTGTAGGGTAAAAGTTGAAAAGCTTTATACATTTGTGGGAATGATTGTGAATCAAGCTCTAAACTAGCAACACTTTTCTCACATTGAATCCTTTCTAGTTTAACAAGCTATGCTGTTTCTTGGAGATGACGCTTCATCTGGTCACTTAGGCTCTTATGTAATAATAATGCTCTATTCATATATCCCATATTTATGTAGCCATTTATCTTTCTTCTTGGAAATGTAGGTTGTGATGGACAGTTTAATATTACAGAGAAGTTTTTACTTTCTTAGAGTTGCAGTCCAAGTGCTCTGCAAGCCAGACTTAAAGTAGCTGCTCATGAAGCTGAAGAGGAATCTGACACTATTGCAGAAGACTTCTTGGAAGGCAAAACAGAGATAGATGACTTTCTTAGTAGTTTCATGGAGAAGAGAACGGTATGTAATATACAAGTCATTCTAATCTGAGAGATATACAACACACAGTGAAAAAAATTAAGCCTTAGAGTTTGAGCAGTCCTGTGATACTAAAGCACTGTACTGTAAGCTCCAACAAAAGAAAAATATATCCCTAAGTGGCTTCAGTCTATTTAGAATATAATCTGCATTCTGAAGGCACATATTTTTAAGGCGGGAATGCAAAGGTCTCCTGCATTAGACCCTAGTCCTGTGTTGTTGTAGATATTTCTGTGCCACTTTCTTCTGTATCCTATACAGATATAGGGAAGATAGCCACATGGACAATTTTAAATTTGGTAATTCAACATAGAATGACATGTTATATTAAGCAACTTTAAGAAGTTTAATAAATTAAACATTAAACTAGTTATTCTGTTGATGGCTATCACCAAATAAGTAACTGAGGTTCAAAAACTACCGTTCTTGCTCATGCTGTGACAAGACCAACTTACCGAGTAGCGTACCTTTCTTTAAAGATGCTTAATAAATGCATTTCATAACATAGGAAACAGTTCTCTTCTTTGTAAGCAGTTTTGATGGAATAATGTTATCAATATAGACAGCTGGTCAGCCTGAAGCTTGGAAGGGAGGTGGTTTACAGGGTTTTCCTTTTTTAAAGAGCCTGCAAAGTAGCTAAATCATTAAAGAGAAACTGTAGTATGCATTATAAAAAATTCCTTTGAGAATTCACTCTTCGTATGTCTTGTTTTGTAGCTCTGCCACTGTAGACGAGCCAAAGAGGAAAAACTTCAACAGGCAATAGCAATGCACAGCCAATTTCATGCTCCGCTATAGGTAAACTGCTGTTTTAATATTTGTGGTGAATTTTTAAATTTTTTTTATTTACAATTTACCTCATTGTCACACACTTAGAAGTTGCTAACTGCAAATGGATTTGTTACAATGCTTAGTGTTCTAACAATGCTTTCTGTGGAAATCAAGTATGTACTGCATCTGTTGTTAGATGTATTTAAAACATAACTTCTGGAGGAGTTAAAAATGTCTAATTATGGAAATTTGTCTTTACAGACTTCCTGCAAACTACACCTGCCAAGAGAACGAGTGAAAAACCCAATAAAGCACACTTTTTAATAACTATTATTTGCAAATAAGCATTTCATCTTATGTAGTTGTATTTATAGAAGAGATTGTATACAGAGTTGGGATGGTTTTTGTACAAATTAGAATGTCTCTTTATATTCTCATTGTACTCAAGAATCCTTCTATTGCAATCTTTGCACTAATTTCTTGTATTTATTGTTGATAGTTCTTATTATATTTAAGTTCCTGCTGCTATACTCCATTCTTCAGAGATTAAATATCTAAACATGTAATTTTGACTAGCTTTTTACATTTTTATAAAAACATAATTCATATCTTTTGTATTTTGAACTTTAAACATAGATTTGGCTTGATCTGTGGAAGAGTTTGAGATAAATTGTGATAGGGCTTTGGAAACTGAAGAAGTTAATAATTTGAGATTGTCAGTGGATTCACAAGCTGTCTTTTCTTGAAGCCAAAATGTTTAAGAACAAGTTTTTTACTTTTAAGTAATAATACAAAGCTGAGTATAGCCTGTATTGTGTTTTGGATAAGTAGATTTGGATTAAGCAAGGGATATGTTGGAACAAATTCTATTGGAATCAGAATAGAATAAATAATCTCTGCGTAGATTTGGTATGTTGCTCAGTAGCACCGATGCACTTGATTTCAGGAGTGGCTTGGTACCTAACACTGTAATGAAATACAATTTTCATCTAAAAATTTCATTTTCATATTTGTTTTTACTTAAAGGAAAAATAATCAGGTCACCTCCCCATTTCTGTTTTATGCAATATGAATATGTTCATCATGTGAGGAACTCAAAAGCACTTTACAAAAACTAGTTCTGAAGTTCTTTGTGAAGTAGCAGTTCTTTTTTCCTAATTTTAAGGAACAAAGAAACTGATTTGGCTGGAGTTGCATAGTGTGTTATAAGGCCAGTGACAGAATTTGGAAGTGAGACTTAATTCTGCCCTTTAATCACTGACTCTTGCCTCTGGTGAGCTGACTTTTTTTAGGATGGGGGTATATCTGGTGAGGATGGATAGGACCAAATGCAGTATTCTATAGGAGAAAAATACAGCCCCTAAATACATGCATGTATGTTCTCTCTTGCTCTTGCCAAAAGACACTTTCTTAATCTTGTCAGTGCATTAGGTTTTCATGGAGACAGTCAAGTTCTACAAGAACAGACGGAATTGTACAGTTCTGAGAGATAAATAAGATAAAGCACTGATTAAGTAATCTACCAGGAATCCTGCTTCTTTCTGGTCAGGAAGCAGTCTGGAGATAAACCTCTTAGCTAAGACACTGCCTCTGTGTTACCTAGATAGGGTCACAGAACATAACAGATTCAAGTCTCAAACTAAAGCATATCAGTCCAAGCGGGTTCTTTTCTGTATCACTAATCTTCAGTCAATCCTAAACTGGATGCTGTTCTGGCAAAATGCAATAAGGTATTTCTTCTGAATTGGAGAAAAGTGAGTAAATTTGGAGTTATGAAAATCGTGTAAGTGCAAGGAGTCTGTTCCACAGGCTAGTGAACCTTCAAATGGGGCTTTAGTCTCAGCCCTGTCATACTTTACAGTACTGTGGTTGTCTGTCTTAAGATACTGTCTTTCAGGGTGAGTAAACTATTCACTGGTATTTGATGGGATTTTTCTTTGTAAAGCTGGTCCAAATTCTGAGATTAGAAGTCCCAAGCAAATAGAACTATGGTCCAAATCAAAGAAGATACTGAAGTGCCTGAAAAAATAAGCAGGTTGTAAATGCCATGGTTAAGCAATAATTTTAGAGTATCTTCTTGCAAAAAAACCTTTCTACTGACTGCATAATACTGCTTGTGTATTGACATAGCAATTCTGCTAATGTGCTAACTAAAGCCCTAATTAAAAGTGAGATCACGTAGGTTTCCAAGTGGTTCTGGGCTTGGGTGTCTGAGTAGTCCGATTTCTGCAGCTCTGGAGAAGAGTTAGATTTAAGTCATCAGTGTTACCTTCTTGGCAAACTCCGTCTGTTTTTGTGCTGAGTGTACAAGTTGTTTTGGATCTTTTTCTGAGTATCTAGCTAACGAGCTTACAGACTAGACACACAATCCTGTACAGGGCTGCTTTTTTTGTTGTTGTTTCTTCCTTGTAAGTAGACAAAGGAATAGATGACCAAACACCTGGTGTTCTTCCTGGCTTGGGCTACTATCTTCTTTATACATGGCATGGAATGACAGACTTCTCATCTGCCTCCTCCTGTTGAATGTTATGTGGTGTATTATGGTGCTCTACTGTGACTGAACTCTCTAGCCAGGTCACCTTCAAGGGATTTGCTTCCCAAACTAGTACAAGTTCTCAACACTTCAGCTTTTCCTCTTATGTTACTTTTGTGAGCAAATTTACAAATTCAGGACTTCTCCTTAGAGTCCTCCTGATGATAATGGAGGAGAGTCTAGAAGAAAATGTCACTGTTCAATGCAAGTTCTTAGTACAGTGTTTCTTGTTCAGGGATATGAAGGTTTAAGGTCGTCTTCTTTTCTCCCTTTCTATTCTCTTTCTCATATAATTGTTCCTATTCTTAGGATTTTTTCCCCTATTTTTTAGCCCCTTCTGCAGTCGCAAACCCATTGTCTAGAAAAGCACAGAAGTCTCTGCGTTTAACAATGGTGTACTGGGTTAGCTATAGGTATCCTGTCGCATGCAGGAATGGCCAGCCTGTTCCTGGCCCTTAAAGGACAAGCCAACCTGCTGCTGGTTTGGTTTTTTTCTTTTTTTCTTTTCTTTTAGTCCTACACTGGTTATGCCAATGCGAACATTTTTCCTTATAGGTAATCTTCATACTTTCACCAGAAGACTTAGTAGAACACTGGTAACGCTCTGTCAGAGTTAGGTTTTTTGGCTTCTAGCACACTAGTAGTTCACTGTTAAGTGCATTCCTTCCCTTATTTTGCCAAAACGTGGCGTGTAGGTGTAAATCCAGCTTTAAACAATTCCCTATGAAGTGTAAGAGAATGGCAGCTGCTGTTAGATGCAAATTCTAAAATCTTTTGAAATGTGTCAAGTGAACTCTTAAGCAATCTGGAATAATAGGCTACATACAGTGACTTGTTTCTGGAGATCCTTGCACTGTGTCATGCTCATGGTGAGGTGTTCTGCCAAGTGGAAAAGTGAAATAAAAGAGCAAGAAATACAAGAGTAAGGAGGTAGCTTGTCTCTGGTGTTGCAGTAGTTTGGGGTGGGGGTGAGGGTGCGTTCTGTATTGTAACTGCTGATTGAGTCTGGGTTTTGCCTAATTTTAACATCTGATCTTACTGCTAAATGTTTTCTATAGCTTGAATTTAGGCCTTTTGTTCCTCCCTGAGTCAAGTGGGGAGTGCAGTACTTAAATCCAGAACTGAATTCTCCATATAGCAATTGTAACTAATGCTATTGCAGATCAGAGAAATTTTAAAATCTAAGTCTGAAATGAAGTAGGTTTCATTTTAGGGTGATCTTGTATACAACTGGTGTTAATGGTACATTCTGCTGGGGCTTACTTATAGAAGAAAGTTTTTTCTAAATTTCACAGTGTATTTGACCTGCTAACCTTTCTGAAAGACAGGGATTGTCAGGTACCACTACAAGCAAGAGGCTATAATTAAGTTAGTTCTAAGCAGTATCTAATGATCTACTATAGTTCTGTTGTTTGCTCTGTACATACTCCTGTAGCTTTGCCACTTTGGACCTTGACCAAATGCGGAAGTTAGAAATCTTTTAGTCCTGTTTCTGTCCAAGTTCTTACTATTCCCTTGAAAGACAAGGATAAATCTTTATAAAAGAGAGATTTAAGAGACCTTCAGGTAAAACTGAATTAAAACTCTGGCAACAACGTTAAGTCAGTTATCACAGCCTTATTGTGTACAGTATTCTGAACAGTAAATACTGTAATGTGTTAAACTTACAAATAAAGGCTTTGGGATTTTTAATATATCTTGTAATTGTCTAACTTACGGATAGAGTTGGGCATTGCAGGACTGGTTGGGTGGATACAGGATTGTGTTGGAAACATGCAGGAAGCTACTCAAGGACAAACTTAATCTTTGTGTGTAGTGATTTGAGCTTTTCCTGTTTAACCCTTTCAACAGCAGTAATTCCTGGAGCCACCTTCACTAAAATGGGCTTTGAAAACCCGTATTGCATCTCTGGCTACTGCTTTTGTAAATGCCTTGTTTTGGTCAGATACCTGTAGAGATCAAATTTATGTGTAGTAATAAGCTACAAAGAAAGCTTGCATATCAATAATAAGGGAATACCTTAACATAAAGCACTGTGTTCTTTAGTCTTCGGAAACAGAATAAATTAATCTGAATAACCTTGGCAACCAGCAGACTTAAAAATGAGTCCTTGCCTCAATTCAGTCACAACAGTTCTGATGGACCTATAAGGTTTCATTAGCTTCTTTCCAGAATTATTTATACTAAAAGACCACTAAATTTTATTTTAAGATTTCACATGATTTGATTTGCTGGCTCCAGGTGCTTTACTGGCAATTTAAAGAATGTAAGTAAAGTTGAATGCTTATTTTACCTTTGCTTCTCATCTCTCCACTCTCTGGCAATGTTTCTGGCCTCTCTGAATTCAGGCTTTGCTGTATGCTTGGCCCTAGATCTTTGGCAGGTTTTTCACTAGTCTTAGTACTGTGATAAGTTGACCTACTTTTAACTTAACCCCACCACATGTTCCTCCCTTCCCAAATGAATTGTCAGTGACTTACCTGTCCTTAGAGGATTTTTCAGTCACTGTGGTGTTTACCTGTCTCTGCACTACAGAATGTAAGGGTGACCAGCCAGCCTAAAAGCTACACTCAACCTTCAGCCTATGCGCAGAAGCAGCCCTTTGCCTCAACTGTGATGTTTGTGATAAATCTGAGGACTCTGTGTGCAGATCAGGACAGCGTCCGCATAAAAGCATCATTAGCTGGTCAACAGTGATGAAATGCTTATCTTCATTGCAAAGGCTACCTCCTTGTTGTTGCTGGGTTTTAATTGTTATTAGTTTGTGTCATCAAACATCTTTCATGCTATGTAGACTGGTGCTGTGGCTTGCCCTTATCTTCAAAGAATGTGGTTCCCTAACTTACTGCTAATTTTACAAAGAGCTTTCCTTCCCTGTCTCCCTCCTTTTACTTGTTTTTTTCTTTCCTTACTTTTACTGATATCCTTTGGTCTGAGTTGTGCCCTCCAACTTCTTATTTCTCAGCTTTTCAGAATCCATTACCAGTTTACCACCTTTGTCTATGTCTTGTCTAGAGCTACCAATAAAAGCAGCTAGTGAATATGTTTTCTTTCTGTTCTTTAGATGGTGGTCTTTTGTAGAGAGAACTTCAGCTGTTTGACCCCATTGCCTTCAGTGTCCTGTAGATGCACATTTTCATACTAAAGAACAGCCTGAACCTAGTGAGGCAAAAATTACACCACAGAAATCTATAATGCTCTTCTAATCCTCTCTTTCCAGCAGTTTAGTTACGTTCATTTGTGTCCTATTTCAAATTACAGTGGGCTTATGCCAAATTTGCAAGGATTTGCAGCAGAGGGGAGATCCCCACAAGGCTACAAGAAATCAAGGTAGTTCATAGTGTGGTTTTCTCATCCTTTTTGTTTCACATTCCCTAAAAAAAAAAAAAAAAATACAGGGGTGTAACACGCTCCCATATAATTAACTCAATTGACAGGAGCCTCAGTTTTCTTAGTTATCAGTTGTAGATTCCCCCACAGCTTAGACTACTGGATTCAAGTATCAAAGTAGGGAAGATACAAAAATCCCTTGATCTCAGTGGCAAAGTGACTCTTGCATAAATTAAGAACTATATTACAAAAATTGGGAAAGCAAACCTTTGTTTCATTCACCGGTGTGAAATAACGTAACACTAAATGACCTAAGTGTTTATTTGAAAGTGTTTCTCAGCAAGCTAATAATGCCACAAATACATACATTACAATGAAAACAGTAGTAGCTAATGCAAAATTCCAAGGACTGAAAGACACATCACAGAGGGCTGCTAAATAAAGGCTTAATATAAAATGTTAATATATTAATATTTTAGTGGTAAAGCTAGTTACAAGGAGTTGCATAAGCGACATGAAGACAGTGCTTTGAATTTGCATATATTGCTGTTCTGCATTTATTTCTAGACATGTCTAATAGGACATAATACCATCATACACAATTTTACGTTTTAAAGATGTGCAATAATATTGCCCATTTTCAAGCTAATTTTTAGGCAGAATATTTGTGTGGTTTTTTTTCATTGCTGACTTTGCAGCATGTTTCTTGAGTTTGAGAAAATCCATTCAAAATCTCCCTTAATGCCATAAATTTTACAGGCTATGTTCAAAATACGAAACATTTTTAAAAGTGCAATTAAAATCAGGGCTTTCAGTTATTAAAAATTCATAAAGATTAAAAACCAGAAGGCTAGATTCTCAAGAGAGTATAAATTATAGCTGTATTTATTTAAATTGGGCTACAGTGATTTATCAAATTGAGGATCTGGCCTTTCCAGTATAACATTAAGATAAATCTTGCTGTTAGGAATTGAATTATTTGTTCAAAGACAGCAGCTCCTTTAAAAGGATATTAATAATACTGAAGTTTACCTACTCATTTTTAATAACATAAGTTCATAGAACAGAATGAAAAGCCATTCCATAAAAGCAGACTGAATAATAAAATCTAAAGCTTCTAAATTGAGGTATATTTTTATAATTTAATTCTGCCTGTAAGTCTGTATTTGCAGGAGTAGTGTGAAATGCAATCAAAGTAAACTTACATTACTACCACTTTGCTTTACTAGAGTTCAATACCACATTGTCTCCAAGCAGGTAAGAGCAGCCATACGAATTATGTTTTTAACTGCTTGCTTTAATTTAAAAAAAAAAAAAAAAAAAGAAACTTGGAAGAATTACATCCTGATATGGAAGCCTTTTTAGTGAGTTTCAAAACATTCTGAATTTGGAACACTTTTCAGTGGTTTACTTCCGTACCTATGATTATGAAAGCTATTACTCCTACTCTGAAAAACTATGAAAATTCTTAAACCAAATGAGATTAAACTTTCTGTTGTGGTGAATCAGTCTTTTTCTTAAATTATCATTACCATGCTCTGTTCAGGTTGGCAAATACTACAAGGGAAATTTTGTGTGAGGATTAAAAAAACAACCCTTGGTTGTGGTTAGTTTATTTTGAACAATAAAATTTGGAAGAAGTATTCTTTATAACAGGTTCTGTATGGGCATAACCTTCCTTTAATTCTGAATTTGGAGTGATGCTTTCATAAGTGGTTTTTATAAGTGATTCTGGATTCCCTATTCTCTCTACTGTTTATGTACCTCAATCCCACTCAAATAAAACATTTTCAAGTAGGAATCAAAATAGGCTGGAGAATTTGGGGTTTTATTACCTTTAAAATTTTACCTTTATATCTTATGTAGGCAGTTTGGAACAAGGGTAAGATATAAAAAAATCAAACTTGAGAACCAAACATAAAGAGGCTAGAGTATACTGCTTAACGTACCTTTCATTATAAAGGGATGCTTTGCTACGAAGGCTGTGTAAGTATTGTTATATTCCTTGAAGTTTTGCTCACACTGGTTGAGAGTTGAGTACAGATGGGATGCATTCATGTGCAGCAGCAGCAGCTGGTTACTAAAGGATATTTTTGCAGTATCAAAGCTTCATTTGTCCCCTAAGCAAGTGTGTCCATTTGTTAGTTTTACTTTGCTGTAAAGGATTCTAGTAGGAGAATATGCAAAATAACTGTTGGAATTCAAAATTTAACACCTCCCATGAAAAAGAGTGAAGAATATACACAATATGTCTGAAGGCAAAAGAGCTCTACAAAAATAAGTTTTTGACTGATTCACCAGTAAGGCTAACACTAATGAATCTTCAACCTTGTCCATATGTGTAAGAGAGTAGTTTGGAATTTCATGTCTTTGGAGAAGAACTATTATTTTGTACGATAAATAATTATGGAAATGTACAAAGTAAGGAATAATTATGTACAACATTGATAAATACCATGTTGGCTTAACTAAATAGAACAGCAGATATTACCTTTCTTTAGCATTATGTCTTAAAACTAGTAATGGCTTGTTCTGCTTAGATCTTTACTTACTTACACAATTGCACAGTTCCCTCTCTTTGGATTATTTCTTTAGGCCACAGACCACTCCCATTCTTCATCTGATGAGAAGATGTCATTCCAGACTGAAAAACTCAACTTCATCCGGATCCTTGCTGTTGTGAAGGTATTTCAGACTGCCAGAAACACAGCCTCATCTGAATCCTTGCCACTGTCTTCACTAGGCAAGCAGCCACCCCCACTTGGGGACCTACAGCTTAAGTCCTCCACACCAGACTCCTGATCACTGTTAGCTGAGAGGTCGGGATCAGAGCTTTTCAGGTTGTCCTGTGTCAAAATCAGGGCTGAATCTTCTTCATCCCCTTGTGAAGGGCTCCGGGATGGGAATGATTTCAGGTCGTTGCTGTACTCCTGGGGAGTATTAGCTAAGCTGTTGTTGGAAGTAGAAAGCCCTAACTGTTTGCTTCGGTCTTGTTGCTTACTCTTGACTTTATTATAATTTAATTGTGATTTCTGAAGACTTGCCAATCTCTGAAATAAAGGAAAGAGTATACATTACATGGACACATTTAGGACCCAGTGATCCTCTTATGTGTCTTTGCCTTTTTTTAAAAAAATGAAGAAACTAAGTTCAGAGCCCAACCCAGTTGGCACCCTTTAAAACTGCCTGTTTGCATTTATAAAGTATGAGAAGTACACAATTTATCACAAACCAATGCTGAATTACAGCATCCTTCTGAGTTACAATTCCTTCTGAGTTACAGAAAAACATAAAATTTCTTTCAGGAGTAGTACTTGCGCACCAACACAGGTGAAATTTTATCCCTGAAAAAAAATTCCACTGTTGTGTCTTAAATGCAAAACATTCACAGTAATTTTTGTGAGAACAAAGATGACGGCTGAACATCCTCATGCCGGAAGAGGATGTAGCAAGTAGGGGACTGTGCAGTGTATGGAGTTGGGTTTCATTTATCATCAGTTAAGTCTGGGGCATTGAGATCAAGTGTTTATTACCTCTCCTAAGACCTCCAGCTCTTCTTCCAGCTGCTGAGTTTCTTCCTTCACTGCCATCAGATAATCAGTAACTGACTGTCGAGGATGCAGCCCCTTTTCAAAGCGGTTGTACATACCACTCCAGAACCTGGAATTGACGGGAAGGTCAGCAATTTCCTCATGCAGTGATGCGGCCTCAGAAGACTTAAATACACTTCCCCCCCCCCGACACATGTTGTCCTAAATGATCCATCCATGGATTATTCATCATTAGAGTACATACACAAAAGTTCATTGAATATTTGGTAAGATTTATGGTTCATTTGTATTGAGTCTGTCCTGAAGGTGCAACTCTGTGGACATACATATCTTGAACCAATTCTGATACGCAATAGAAAGAAAGGTTGAATGTACCTTTGACTTAGATCACATGGCTGAGGGTGGTTCACTGAACGCAAACTTTTGCTGTATTACTTTCTTGTTCTACACTATGGGCTTTAGAGCCATGGTACCTATAAAACAGCCAAGGTTGAAGACAGCTTTTCATAATCCTAGTTCTCAACTGTTGTTTAACTTCCCATGAAGTCAACTTCAAAATGCTGTATGCATGTTTTTGGCTGGGGCTGGGGGTGGGGGTGGTGAGGTGCAGCTAGTTAACAGGGGTTTTTTCCCCTGTAAAGAGTTAAAAATCAAGAGTGAAAAACAGTATGGCATCCTGTTCTCTTAAAATTTAAATTGACATTTCAAACTGGCCTATGGAAATTGCATGAAGCACATAGGTTGGCAAGGTCTCTTCCTGTTCTATGGAATTATTTGACAAACCTTTAGTTAAAGAGCTGAGTTGATTTTTCATTTTCAGGAGGAAAGGACTTGAACTGGAAGTCCGTAGCTTACTCTAGCATTCCTCCTGTCTTCTCTCTTTCTGGCAATACATGGCCACAGCCAGACTCTGAGTATGTAACTAGTTCACCAGACAGGTTAAGTAACAGAGAGACCTGCCCTCAGCTGCAGCTGTCCAGCCAAGTAGCTGACAGATCCTTTTGGAGCACGTGCGTGCTCCTTGGTAGTTTATTATTCCTACCCCAGTATGCTCTTTAAGTCACATTCCCCCTTAAGTTTATCATCTGATAGCCCATGCTTGGAAATCTTTATGCACCCAAGTAATTCCATTAAAATCAACAGGATTACTCCTCCGATGGAGGATCTGCAGTATCAGTACTTCTTTTATAAATCCCACTATCCTAAAGAATACGATTAATGACTATTTTTAAATTGTTTTAAAGTGGATGTGACCTGGAATAGTAGACATGAAAGAATTCAATTTCTGTCATTTAGGATATTTATTGACTTTTTAAACAGGTGCTTTTACTTGCAACTGGAAAACAAACTGATCAGTTTTACTTAAATCACAGTTTTCATGGATTTCTATTCAAGTTCTCCTTAAGTTTGTTAAGATTAATGGCACAATTAATTACTCAAGTCAGAATGTCAATAGTAACATTTCTAAAATTATGATATTTTGTTACATTTTGAAAAAAACCTTCAATATCAAGTAAAACGTACTGTGTATACTTTGAGGTATAACAACAACATGGGGAAGTCTGCCTTTTGTTTTACTAAACACTTGTTTTAGCAATTAAGCCATATGATTTCTTGAAATGTCCCTTTTTATTTTTGGCACCAATTGATCCCAATAAACATCACAAAATCTTGGAATGGAAGAAGTTGAAGCAACTTTAAATTTAGAAACCACAGCGAGAACAGAACTGAAAGAAGAGACATTTCTCAGTGGAACAAGTGAGTAACTATGAAATTAGGCCACACAACTATCAATATAGCTTTAATCTTAAGCTTCTTTTCAGACTAATACTCCGTTGTGGAATGGTGCAGAGGTGTCGGCTGACTATGAGCACACAAGGAAGGAACACATTGCATCTGAGACTGAATTTACTCTCTATAAGCTACCTTATGGAATGAGAAATACTTAAATACAAAGGCACTTTGTTCTGTACTAACACATACTCCAATGCTCAGTAGCAAGTGATACTACCTACTTATACAAGAAGTTGCATGGAGCCATCTGTGGGTGCAGGGTCCCTTGGGTTTGACTATGGTCTGATCTGTACAAAGGATTCAGGTAATCGGCACGATTTTTCCACAAGTGAGCCCACAATGAATATGTTCGTTCTTGTATTCTGAAAAAAATATATGAAATAAAAATATACTAAAGTCTCTACTACAATTCAGGTATAGCTAAAGCTTAGGTGTAACATTCTAGTGCTCTGTACTACTAGTTTACAATCAGCTTTATACTTCCTTAACAGAAGTAGACTTGAAAATACAGAAAAACAGAGACCCATATGCCTTTGTTGGTCAGTAAAGGCAAAATCCAGCCCATTTCCCATAAAGCCAGAGCAGCTGGAGAGAGAAGGGTTCCCTTGTGAGATGGAGAGGATCACTTCCATAAAATTAGCTTTCCGACTGATCTCTACACCAAAGGGATCCCCACGTTTAAAAGCACTCCTACACCATTGAGCTGCAATTTCTCATGCAGTTAGGTCTCGGGATATGATGACCCATGAAGGTTTTGGTTTTAAATGGACTGTGGCACTGAGGCTGCTCTGCATTTGAGCAGTGAAAGGGACCAAACGGCAGCAGCAAGCAGTAACTCCCACCTTCCTCTCATTAATCCTGCTGACATGATCAGGATGCATGAGAAAAGGGGTGGGTATCATGATGTACCTGAGAAGCCAGGGCCTCAGGAAACAGATACAAACATCAGCACTGCCAGGAATGATATTGTTGTCTCTGTTTGGACCTGAAGGCAGGTAGATTAATTCATAATTGCTTTGGGGCCAGACAGCAGAAAGATAGTTTGCTGACTCAGTCCTAGGGAGGGCTACCAGACAACAAGGCTGTTCATAAGAAAATATCTGAGAGATCAGGACTAAAGTGTCCTGGCATGAGATCCAAAGACAGGTTAAAACACAGAAGAGCAGTCCCTTAAACTGAGAACTTAACTAGAGTTAATATCATCTTGTATTAGAACTACAGTGACAGCTTGCCTTGTATGTTGCTAATGCTGCACTAAAGGTAGGGCCACATGGCCGAAGGGCTAATGCTCTTCTCAGTTTTCACTAATCCCTGTCACGCACACTGTGGATTACTCTCCCAGCACAGCCACATTGCAGAGGATCAACTTTTTTCAGTATTAATCTGTGTTGCCAGAAGATGACAGCCAAGAAGTCTACACTGCACCCCACGCCTTATGAAAGCACATACGTGTAGACTGGCAAACATCTGACTCCTTAATACAACACCACCCACAGACCCCACACGTAAATATGCTACTAAAGAAAAGACTTTCATACTTCAGCTCTTGTCTCTCCTTCTGGCTGTTACACAGGAAATTCCCAAACTGGCAAGAATAGATATGATGCTGTATGTGGATGAGGAATCTCTCATTGAATTCAAAGGCACAAGGGAACTGTTCCATTAATTGCCAAACACACTCGATGAACTGGTCAATAACAGGGGATATCTCCTTGGGATCTCCATCTAAATTGCCATACCTGAAACAAGATACATTCAATTATGTCTTCAATTGAAGACAAGATACATTCAATTACAACCTGAAATCCTCTAGGAAAACTGAATTAACACTAATGAAAACACACCCCTCACTTTTAGTGTGCAAGTTACATCATAGGCATTCGTTTCTAAAATCTCAACTACTAGTATAGTCTTTTACTTACAAAAATGATGCAAGATTCATGGAGTAGAATGAAAGCAGGATTTATCAAATACAAACAAACAAAAAAACCCTCCCCACTTTTATGGGTGTCTTGTTGCCTTACAGCTACTAACAGCTGGCTGCTGCATAGCCATGTGTTAATGCTATTAATATAGTTATACCACAGTAACCTAAGTCATCATAACAATGACTGCAATGACTTAATGACAAAAATGTACCTTAGTCGCTTAATGGCAGACCATTCCCAAACCCAGAAAACTGAGCAGGAGAGGAACAGAATAACCTTTGCAGAACATAGTTTAAAGCTGCCCTCTCTTGGTGAAATTTTTAGAAAGTGGGAAATGTTTACATGCTACTGTAACTGTCAAGTGAACAGCAAACTTTCTGTCTATGAAAATGTCTCTTGGAACCACTTGCAATAAAGAAAAGGAGCCTGAAAATGTAAAACACATAGAAGTAAAAAATATTTTATAAGTCTACATAATAGGAAGAAGCATTTTCAATCAATTATTCTGCTTGTCTAATGTGTGTGTATGTATATATATTTGCATATATATATATGCGCCAACAGAGTGGAATTCCATAAACATCTAAAATTGAAACTTCTAATTCTACTATTATTATGCATCAAAGAAAATATAGCTTTGGTTTGCAGTACAATATTGCTATCAGTGGTGATTACATTTCATAATATCTTTCACCACTGGTAATAATAGATATCTCACAGTATCATATCAAATGTAATCATTCCTGCTGGAATTTCACAGGTGGTGTGGAGCTGCACGGATTTCCTGAAAGTTTTGTTGTGTTTTTGAAACTAGAACAAATTAATATTCAAATCGAGCAATATAAAGTAGTTAAACTCCAATATAAAAATTGCATTTTTTATTTTTACAGAAACTAAAAGGAAATACGAGAAAGAAGGAAAATGTGGATATTTATCCATGTTTAAATATACAAAGTCTTCAAACATTTTCATTACATTATAGCATTCTGTTGATATGCTTTGAAAGGCAACAAGGAAATAAAACTGGAATGGCAGCGGATACTGACTACATAAAAATATATACAGAAAAACCTTAGCACTGCCTTACCTGTGGTTAAATTTATGACCAAAGGAAACCCAGTCTTTTTCAATTAACACCTAAAATGAGAATATTGCATTCAGTGTTGTGGAGCAGAGCTGACACATATTGAAGCAGGCAGAAGAGTGGTGTAAACAAGCAGTATTGGAATCCCAGTTAATTCTTAGACTAAGCAGAAAACTGACAAGCAAGAATGATGTAAGCAAGCAGTATTAGAATCCCAGATAATTTTTAGAACAAGCAGAAAAATAATGAACGATGAGCACCACTGCAAACTCAAGACAAAGTAGCACTCTTCATGGATGCAGATAGGATGCCAATATTTCAACACACCTTCAATTAGCTCGAGTCATCATTTTCTAAAATAGAACCTAAAAATGAACCTAAAAATGTTCCTCTTCTAATGCGTGACCAGTAACTTGATAGCATTCCTAGATGCTTCACCAGTGCTGGTTTGCTTGGAAAAGGAACAGATTTTCCAACATAGCTGCTCATTGCAATCTAACATCTAGGGAGCACACACTTCCGGCACTCAAAACTTCACTGATCCCTGAAAATTAATACAAACTCTTGCTTGCACCAAAGCTCCTTGGGCTGCGAGAAAGTTTCTTGGTCAAGGTTAGGAAAAAAAAATAAATGGGTACCCAACTGATTTCCACCTTTGATAACATTTAATACAGAAACTGGGAGACTGTAACTTGGACAGATAAAAACCTTCCTTCCTACTTAAAAAAAAAAAAAGGCATATTTAAGGAAAGTTTATTTTCTATTAAAACCAAAGATATTAATCTTAAACAATGCCATAAAATTTTTGTTTACTCTGGGAAAGAGAACCTGCTTACCATGAATCCTTTCATAGTTCTGTAATATGGATCCAATAGAAGGCTCGCTACAGAGCAAACCTGGGCTGTCCTATCCCAGCCATCAGAGCAGTGAACAAGCACACTCACACCTTCCTCAGCCACAGCCTACGGATACAGAAAAAGTCAGAGAGATTTCACAAGCAAGGGGAAAGGCAATGGTAAGAGAAGAACAGTGAGACAGCACAATATAGAGAGTATTAATTTGGGAACTGGGAAACCTTGTTCATTTTTTTTATTCTGCCACAGAGTTCTTGAATGATGTTGAGTGTTATTCCTCTCACTTGAAAAGTCTTAATCTCATCCCATCCTATGCAATATGGTGGTTGCAGCATCACCTGTTTATCTCCACTACAGGAGGATGTGGGGTTCATTTCAATTAAAATACATCAGTCTGTCAGAGCAGACCTAAAGCAAATTCAGATACTGCTAATGCTTTAACTCACATATCAGCAACAGAGCAACATGGCTCTTAATTTCCCTTCTTGGTGGTAACGTCTATAACTGTAATGTCTGCTTCCGATGCCAGCGCTAGCGTGGATATTATTACAGCATACTGCATTGCACACTGATGACTTACTTCTAAAGGTTTGTGGGGAAGCCTGTGGTAGTGGTAAACTTCCATATCTAATAAGCAAGATGGTTGTATCAGTATCTTTAATGTAAGTAACTGGGGAGAGAGGATCCCATTTTATACATAAACACATAAAGAAGAGATCATACTAAGTTCTCCGAAGTCTGGTGTTGCATTATTTTTGGAACTTGAGGGGTTTTTTTAAAATTCTAAGGGTTTTGGCCTTTGTCATTTCAAAAGAGAACTAAATTTAGAAAGTAGAGAAATAAAATAGGTTAGGAAAGATATTGCTTAGAAAAACAAACATTTAAGTTAAGTTTGGGCTTAATAGGGAACGAGGAATAAAAATAAATGATCTATGTTTATCTCAAGAGACAAGTAAATTCTACGAAAATAGAACCCCTGTGGGCAGGAGACCAACAACTGAGAACTGGGAACCGTACAAATCAGAACGGGTCAAAATGCACGTCTGAGGAGGCATGAGGCTAGCAAGCATATGGGCAAAGGATACATTTTGGGGGGCAGTATTTTAAGACTAGCCACTGGGGAAAAGTTGGCAAGAGCTGATGTAAATGACCTGATTTCTATAAGCTAATGAAAACTAGTAGGGCTGGGAGACATAATAAGATGTGCATTTATCCCGCAGCTGCTCTTCAGGTAAGGAACTACAGTTGCCTGCTGAGCAGGAAGAAGCAAAGCAAGAGAAACAAGCAGTTACTGAGGAGGGAAACCCATGAAGTTTCATCCATAGAGTCGTGTGTAGCAGGTCACGTGAATAAAATGGCCTATAAGAAATTGTAATAGTAATCTCAAAAGTAAGGATTGAAACAGTAAAAGGCAGAGCATAAGGAAGGGGGTAATAAAATTAAAACTACTGTTGGTAGATGACAAGTATCTGCATTACTTTGGGTGGGATTAGGAGAAATAATTTATTATCAAAGCCAACAACTGTTTTCTGGAACAGTTCTCAGGTATGTAAAAGTAGAAGCCGCTAGAGAATTTGGCCAGGGTAATACACAGGAGTTGGTTTAGGAGGTGAATTTAGTTGGTTGCTAAATAACTCAGAGGAGATAATGCAGTAGCTAATATTCCTATATTACAGCTACCATGTGAAGAAGTAGTCCTAAACCAGAAACCTTCAAAAAAGAAAATGTCCAGAAACCAGTGGAGGAGGCGGGGGAAATAGGGAAAGGAACAGTGGCAACCGCTGCTGGGGAGTAAAGTAAGGACATTCAAATACCTGGCATAACAAGATACAGCTTAGTAGACGCTTTAGTACATTTGAATTCTTCGGTGAAAAGAACACAAATGTTTTTTTTACCATATTAGCAAAATATCCGCATAACAGCACCTAAGAATCATCTCTCCTCATATATGAAGCATTGCAAGATGTTTTTTTTTTTCAGAAACAACATCACTGAAGATAACAGAAGTCACCCACAAGCAGAAAATTCGGTCCTCACTTTCTATATCTGGTTAGTCCAAGTTTTGTTCTCATTTTACACACTTTACCTTTGCAATAAAAATGCCAGCATCCATAATGGCTTTGATATGCTTCAGCCAGCCAGAATTTTCTAGGCCCCACAGAAAGTCACTCATTGAAGGCGATTTCAGCTCGCAAACTGCAAAAGAAGCTACATCTTAAATGTACAGTAATTATAGTCCCTTAAGCTTTCACTGACTGTTCAACTAAGACTTATCTCTTCAGATAGCTCCTGTGTAAAAATATCCGTCTTTTGAAATGAATGGCTACTTCACAGTCAAACTTTAACGCTGAAAAAAAGCATACGTTTGAGAAATGGGGCTGGGTCAAATTTCACCCAGTATGTTGATTTAAGTCAAAAAGAGAAGCTGTTACAAAGCCTGTTGCAAACAGTTTACCAAATACATCCTTCTGTGCAGCACAGATTTTCCAGAATTGTGTTGGGAGTGAAGTTTTCAAACCCCTGAGGGGGGATCTCCTATTTAATAATGAGGGCTTGGGCACAGAAAGAGTACCGTTTCTGCTGCCGGCCAGGCAGACAGCCGCCTGAACTGTGCCAGTCTCCTATTCCCAGCCACAGCTGGTGATGAAGCTCTGTAGGAGCAGGCCCACCAAACCCAGCCTTCAGCATCACCACAGATGACGGTGTTTGGGATAAACCGATTCACTCAACAGTTCTCTGTCCCTGAATGAAGCCTTATTAAAACTTCACTTGTAGCCCAAAAGTATTCTGATGGTGAGGAAAAGCCATAATTCATCAAGGAAAATATTTGCCTGAAAACTTTCCAAGCTCTACACCATGTTTAAAGAAAAAAAAATCTCCCAGTTTTTACAACATTAAGTTTCTATCCTGCTGTATCCAAGTGTCTAGTTTTTAATATGACAGAGTCTGTGACATCAGAAGAAAAAAAGGGCAATCGCAATCTAATTCATATACCTCAATCCAGCAGCAAACAAATACTCAGTAATATTTGGTGCAATCTATTTTCAAGAGTGAGATACTAAATTCACCACATAAATAGATTACACATTTATTTTGACCCATGTAGAATTATACCACCTTTTAAGGAAAAAGATACTAACCACTGAAACACATTTAAGGAATACAGTGAAAAATGTCACCAGTTTTACTGAGTTAATGTATGATCTGTGAATTAACAATGTCTTAGTAGGTCTGTTGTCCTCTGGAAATCTTCTAAACGACTCAGTTAATTATGGCCATTATGGCCAGTGGCAAAACTTTAGTTTCCTTCCATGTAATTGGAATTTAATTTTACAAGCTGAAGTCAGAGTTTATACCACTTCTGAACATATCCGACTATCTTAACTCCATTTAATTCAGAGGCAAAATAGCTTAATGTGTCCGTACAAAGTCTTGCAATCTTTGTACATAGGGCCTCTTCCAGATGGTTATTTTAAAAGTCATTTTTGAAGGATATTTATAAAAATGCGTAGATAGCAGCACTGAAAGCAAACAGCTTTTCACATGATTAATGCTCCTGTGCAGATGGAAGCATGACCGATTAGTATCTGAATTCTGGCTGAAGCTGCTGTCTCTGTTTACCAAAGCCCAAGGTAAGGCTGAAATAGTGCTTTGCTCATTCCCACTACCAAATTAGAGTCAATATTTACTGACCACTTCACTGAGCAAAGTTCAGGCTGTCCTAAAGGCATACACTGTATATTTCACATGATTTTGGATACTGATCTGGACCTTAATACTGAGTTCAATTATGAATTCAATTATGATGCTTATCCTAAGGGGAAAGGGCATCTCCATCTCAGCAGAAAAGGTACCAAAATCTGGGAGAAATAAGACATGCTGCGCGGGCACAGGAAAATCAAGAGCCCCTGGGCATAGCTCATAGCAACACAGCCGTGCTCCCTTCCCCAGAGGGGAGGAAGAAACGGGACACATGGTGGAAACTGCCTCTTCCACCAGCAAAAGTACCAGAGGGGGATGCTGGACCAGTTCCTCCATTTCTGGCAGGATCTGGCCATAGGTAGAGGAAGGAGTAAATGCTGGGGCCAAACCCTCAGGCTCTCTTTCTGGCTGATGTGTCACTGAAGTCCAAGGATCAGAGGGCTGCTCTTACATCAGCAACGACTGCTCCGGGGATGAGGGGAGGAGAAGCTCATATTTGCTGTTTAAATAAAGACAGGGAGCATGTGGGGTCATCGTCTCGATGCACAACAAACGGGAGTCAAGTCGTGGCTGGCCCCTGGACGTACAGCAAAGCTCACCCCATCACAAACGCCAAACAGCAGCCTCAGTCAGCCCTTGAATCTTTACTGAGAAAAATCCTTGTGCAACATTTCCTTCTAATATTAAAAATTATTTCAAGGAGGTTGCGCGCAGGATCAAAATTATCACGAGGATCTTCACGTACACCTCTCTTTAAATGAAAAAAAACCAACCAAACCAAAATCAATACTATACTAAAGCAATATGAGGCAGCAGAGACAAAAGTAAAACTTTTTTTTTTTTCTGGAAGGAAATTCCAGCATGTTGAAATGCATTTTACTTCCAGAATACAGTCAAATCTCAACATTTTTTGCATATTCTGAAAAAATTCTCATTATGCTACAAATTTAATCATTTTATAATGCTGATATATTTTGCCAAAAATTAACATGATACAAGAGTAAATACATGTTAAAGTTAAGATAAATAAAATTGCTAGAATTAAAGTCAGTAAAATCACAAAGCTGAAACCAAATTTTTTTTACCTACTCAAATAAATTATTGACATTATTATAAGTATAAATTAATTTCTTCAGCTTTTTCCTAAAGAAACATCATTGAAATGAACACATTCCTAATATAAGTGCATTTTCCAATGGAAAACTGAATAATCGATTTTTGTTCAGATTTCCTCAGCATGGGAAGTTATTTAAAATTGTATATTGAAAATAATCTGCAGTCTCTCATGTGAAAAAGATCCTCCAACCTTCACTTCTGCTTAGTTCCAGTAAGTTGAATAAAATTGCCCTTGCTCTCCTGCAACACATCAGTCCCATTATGCCTTGATGTCCTCTTTTCCATGCTGTACACTTCCAAGCAACAATGCAGCAGACGTTAAACTAAAATCCGTTTTTATCCGCCTCATTTGTCTTTTCAAGGGTTTTTATGTACCTTATAACGTCTCACAACAGATCAGGAGCAGCAGACATATTTTATAATATTTGTAGTGTAATGTGATGTTTTACCTTAGAGATTCACTTAGGTATGTTTAAGTACTCCTTGATGAAAATTTAAAGCCATATTAAATGTATGTTATCATCATCCTTGACGGTGGTTTTGGTTCTGGTTCCCTTTGTATGTGCAAGTCGGGTAATAAGTACCCTTTTAAAGGCCACCAGAGAAACAGATGAAGAGACACTGATACAAATGGAAAAAGAGAGAAACTACGCAGCACCTTAGATGAGAAAAGCCCTGCTCGTACACTGAAAGTCATAAGATTGTAAAAAAAAAAAGTACTTGAAAGCCTCACGTGCTTGAAATTGGGGATTTAACTTCTCTAATTTCTAGTCTTATCCGGCAGGTCGCTAAATATGGGATTTCAACATAGCAAATACAAAACCTATGAAAAAAGCAGATGTTTTGAGCATACCGCTCATTTAAAAATAGATGCTAAGAAGTTATGCCCCCCAAGCACCCTGAAGTGTTAAATGCATCAGAAATTACCTTGTTACATGTCAGTTTGGGCCATGGGCCTGTCTCACAAACTTTTGGTTCAAAATAATACACAGCACCGTCCTACGCAGCCAGGCTGGTTGTTTACTGTTTTAACTTTGGTGGTCTTAAGCTGAACAAATAAAGGACAGGTTTATTTACCCGGCCTCTCTCCTAGCCAAACAAGACTTCGTAGTGAACTAAAAATCCTTCTATTTTCCTTCCTGAGACCCTTAGACCAAGGAATTAAGCAAAAATAAGTCATGAAGAGAGTGACTGTTTTACCTGCATCACACTTTACTGCTGATTTCATAAACTGCTCTTATTTGAAAACAGAGCACAGCTCTGCTGTCATGGAAAATGTAAGCCCCTCTTAGATCTAAAGTTCACATTTGCATCCAGACGATGGGAGACAGACGAAGAATAAAAGAGCATGGGCAGAGCATCAAGTCAAGAACAGCTAGATCGAGCTGCTCCAGGAGGTGACAGAAGGTGTTGATGATACACATGAAGTACTGAGCCTCTGTGGAGTGGAGTGAGCACTATTTACTATTTGCTTGTTAAAAATCAACAAGCCGTTGAGGGTCAAGGATGGCTTATTTATTCTTACCCTTTTCCTAGAAGGCCTCTAAACAGTAATGTACTCCAAATATTAAATGGCAGTACAGATGTGCTTGTTTATACACTGATAAGTATTTATAAAGCAATTATTATTAATTTACATGGCATTATGAAGGTGCTGAATGTTTACACCCATTGACTGTGAGTTTCATAAATAAACCTGATGTGACATGTTCTATACAGGGCATGAGTAAGTTTCTATTAAAATTCGCAGTCTAAAATGTACGACTACCTTATTGAACACATACAAAAATCAAACCACAGGTTTTCTGAGCTTAAAAAAAAAAATTCCTCTCTTTTCCCCTAGCATCAAAGTCAGCTATAAGTGATTTTTTTCATGATACCATTAAACTATAAACTGCAGAAGAAGACATAGTAGAAGTAAGGTGTATTGAAGTCAAATGAATTTTGTCATTAAAATAAACAATATCTGGATTTCACCCACGAAACAAGATGTTTGCACAATTAGGAAATCACCACTAGTTGCGATGATGGTCCATTGCTGGAGTCCCATTAGCCAGCAGGCAGCTGCATGCAGCACACCAGGCAAAGGTCCTTTTCATACCCGTTTTGACTGCTGCTGATTTCAGAGCAGTTACGCTGATTTGTGTGACAGAAGGATCAAATCTTTCCTCCAGTTTTCAATAAAGAAGACTATTACCTTCCAGCATTTTCTGCAGACTGTTTCTCATGACATGGATGTTCTCAATGCCTATGAACTGAAACTTGATGTTGGAGTAGTTGTCTTCATTTTCGTATCCCTTCCCTGCTGCTCTGTTTGCCATTGCGTTGAGCTGAAAAAAATTAGGGAAAATTGGATGAAAACCAGCAGCAAACAGATTCTTTTCAAAACAAAGCTCATGGTCTACGGCAATAAATCAGAGTGATTTAAATCAGGCACAAATAGGAAGCATTTATCGCAGTGTCAACACAACAGGCTAGGAGTCGGGGATCTCTTCACAGCCTCTTGCAGGGCGCCGGGTTGCTGAGGCTCTGACCCATTTCACACACTCGAGTGAATTTTCATTAGTGAGGCTAGACACAAAAACCCCACAGCTCATGTAGGGCTCCTCTGCAAGAGCATGTAGGTTTTAATTTGTTTTTAAAAGGCTATTCTGGTTTTATTTTTGATCAGCATTATGTTTACTAGCAGAATATACCCAGGAGGTGGCAGTGTCTTATCTGCCATGCCACTGTTTCATAGCTTGCGTACACTGTTATGTTGCCCAAATTACTGTGTGTTACGGCTCAAATCATCCAAAAGTTGATACAGCTTACTTCTTTGAAGCTTGGAATAATGAGGAGAGAGTTGGAGTAGTTTTTCCTCAGTTTACAGCATCTTGGCTCTCGTTGTGTAAGACCACAAAAGATTTGAATTGACGAAATTACCACAAATATTTTCATCTGCAGTGCAGTGCTATCAAATATTTTGCTGTGCTTCAGCAAAAAATACATTCAACTGGAAGCTGGAGTTTGGCTCTGAATCTGTTACTTGCTTCCTGGCATGGGAAAGTCACTAAATGCTTGTTTAGTTCAGTTTTCCCAAGCGTAAAATTAAGGGGTTTTTTAATGCTTATTTTCCCCCCTTTTGAGATTCCTGGGGGAAAAGAAAACTATCTGCCAAACCCCTTATGGCAAAGGTAGATCTCTGGGCTGAAAACTAGAGCTGATAGAAATGAATTAAGTAATTTTACTTTATTACCCTATGCATTTTTTTTTATTTCCTATAGCAAAATCTCACTGTCCAATAGGAAGAAATTCTCTTTTTGCATGAAGTCCCTGCCCTTCTATGAAATGGGCGCTGTAAGGCTGGGGAGCCTTTGAACTTCCCAAGAAATATGAAGGCTCCAGCAGTAACAAAGCGGCCCACGTGGCAGAACCTCCACACCTCCAACCACAACTAACAGCTTCTGCTCAAGAAAGATTTAGGAATTAAATAACAATGGATATTGCACATCCAGACTGGAGGGCACTAACAAAGCTTTTGGAGAGATCTTATGAGATATCAAGTTGAACAAAAAAAATGACTCGTCTTCATTGCAGTGAGAGCCAATGCTCATGAAAAATCAAAACAAAGTCTCTCTTGGGCATTGCCTAGGGGGCAAGAGGCTATGCAGATAACTCCATTTCCAGTTTATTTCCCAATATCGCAGGCAGTACTATTGATTTGCTGCTTCTGCAGTCACTTCTGAAGCTCGCAATAATATACTTCAGTACTTGGCTAATGGTATCATGGGATATGTAAGAATGTGTCTCTTCCTGATGTCTTCCACCCCAAACACACGCACTCCTGATATTCAATTTTAATTTGGAGCCAAATGGGTGCAGTTGGGTAGGACTGTGTCCTGGTTTCAGCTGAGATAGAGTTAATTTTCTTTATAGTGGCTGGTGTGGGGCTATGTTTTGGATTTGTGCTGAAAACAGTGTTGATAATACAGAGATGTTTTAGTTGTTGCTGCACTAGGCAAGGACTTTTCAGCTTCCCGTGCTCTGCCAGGTGCACAAGAAGCTGGGAGGGGGCACAGCCAGGATAGTTGATCCAAACTGGCCAAAGGGCTATTCCATACCACATGACGCCATGCTCAGTATATAAAGCTGGGGAAGAAGAAGGAAGGGGGGGACATTTGGAGTGATGGCATTTGTCTTCCCAAGTAACCACTACGCGTGATGGAGCCCTCCTTTCCTGGAGATGGCTGAACACCTGCCTGCCCATGGGAAGGAGTGAAGGAATTCCTTGCTTTGCTTTGCTTTGCTTGTGTGCGCGGCTTTTGCTTTCCCTATTAAACTGTCTTTATCTCAACCCTCAAGTTTTCTTACTTTTGCTCTTCCGATTCTCTCCCCCATCCCACCGGGGGGGAGTGAGCGAGCGGCTGCTTGGTGCTTAGTTGCCAGCTGGGGCTAAACCACGACAGACTGATTGTCTGCTGCCAACTTCTCTCCAGCTAAGATGAACAAGTCTAGCTTTTTTACGTCATATGTCAAAATAGGTTTCCATGGACCAAATTTGACCTCTTAACTTTCAAAGGAAACAGCTAAAGACTAAAAGCTTTTGATGCCATTATAATTTCATTTTAGATACATAAGCAAACGGACAGGTGAGACTGCTTTTCAATTCTTTTATTGTGTCCAATTTAATATGTGAAGATAGGGGATTTTTTTCCCATCTTCACATTTTCTAGTGCATCTATTCCCATGAGCAGAACTTGGCAATAGGAATACGTAGTTTCCCTATTTCCTATTACATTTGTGGACTACCATTAGGAATTGAAACATTGCATGAATTTCATGATACAACAGACGGAACCATACTCTAATATAGGAACCTAGGCAAAAAACCCCAGCATTTTTCATGTACCCAAGTCTTGTGTAAAACTTCTTTTAACTTGTAGTATGCAATTCAGAAAAAAGTGCAGGCATAAAAAAAATTCTTGCCTGTCAACCAGCAGTCTGCTGATGTTTTGGCTATCAATGAACAATAAAAAAAAGATACAGCCTGTGAACAGCATGTCCTTTAAGGACAGAGTCCTCAGTGTGACTTGCTAGAAAGATATAAATTATCTGTTGAATCCTAATCTTTCTCTTTTGAAGTAGACATCAGTGTTCTAATATGAACAAAATGAAGCAGTCTCCCTCTGCAATAGCATATAGCTTCAGGAAGAAAGATCTGAACGCATCAGTCTAAGCCACCACAAACCCCTGAAGCCTTAAATGAAAAACATCTAGCCCCTAAATGACCTAATCCTCAGTACAATAAATGCTATTAACTGTCTGTGCCGCAGAGCAATTTTATCACAGAAATCCTTCATTAAGACAGTCTGAAATAGCCCTCTTTAAAAGCAAGTAAATATAAGGTCAAATTTGCAAGGCTTTCTGACACTCATTTATTTTAAATATCGTCAGTTGCCAAACTTTGCAGCTGCCACAATATTTACTAACAAGTTTTCCACATCACCTACCAAAATTCCATCTGTTGCTCTTCAAGTAGTTGTTGCAAAGCTCTCTGAATTGTGCCTGTCCTCGCTTCATCTCAGTGAAGATGAGGAGGCAACCTCTAAAGGGAACAGACCTTACTTGCCAGATTGCCTGGCATCTTCTTTAACGTGGAGAATAACCAACTCCTGTCTTGTTATAAAGAGTTATAGAACTAATTTGTTTTACTCATAAGCGGTAAGTTTATATTAGCTGCTTCTGTAAACACATAGAGGATGGAGAAAATGAAGAGAGACAGTAGCCTAAGTAAAGCTCTGCATATGGTCATCCTGGTATATGTAAATGAAGTGGAAAGAAAGCTTTCTTCTGCAGCCAAAGTTTTTGTTTTGAAGATTATCAAGCACAATGAGGGACAGCACATGAAGAGCTCTTGGGAATGCTGAATTCACTGGCCCATCAATATTCATCATCTTTGCAAGGAACCAGCTCTGATGAGAGAAGGGGCAGGTAGGTTTTTTTAGCTTCCTAGAGCAATGGGAAACCTTGCACTAGACTCAATAACTTACCTTTACATTTGTTAAAGGTTCCCTGAGGAATGCCAGGAACAGCTTGCACTGATATTGATCACTTCCTACGTGCTCTAGATTTATACATGCATTAGGAGCTGCAAGATTAGCTGTAACAGCTGTAACAAGGCTGTATTTGGCACCTGGGATCACAGGAGCTTTAGAAAATCAGTCCATTCTTGCGGCACAGAGAGCGATAAGTAGGAATCTGTGCATACAAATTTCTTTATGTCAAAACTTTTTTTTTTCCAGAGAAGCTCAATGAAAACAAACAGTTTTCATCTACTGACTGGCTCCTGAAGAAGCCAGCGTTGCCAGAAATATGCCATCGTTCATGACTGAGCGAGCCAATTTCATTCTCTCCACTTAAACTACAGGCCTTTTTCACTGCACACAGGAGGTGTCTCACCAAAGTCATTTACCAGAAAAGTTTACAGGATGGGACCTTCCTGTTATTACCTTGCAAAACATCATTAATAGCCAAGTCAGTAAGTGTTTAGTAATAAATCCCATCAATGAGCAACCTCCTTAATTAGGGAAGAGTACCAGTATCATCAGCCAGGAAATGCTAAGCTATAAATATTATCACGTACAGAAAACTGTTAAACAAACATTATTTAAGCAGCAGGTCTGTAATTCCCATCCAAAGCCTACTCTGAACAGAGTCATGCCAGTCCTTTCCTAGTGCTCATCATGATTCATTTTCTTCAGGACCACGAGTAAGGTGGTACCATCCTCATCTTCCCAATAAAAAAGAGGGAATTGAAGGTCAAAGTAGTCACCAAATTACAAAGTGCACATCCCAAATTACAAATTACACATCCCAAGGCCCTGATTTTCTGGCTACTGCCTCCCATTACAGGTGTGAGCACACAGCACTTTCCCGCCAGCCCCCAGGTCTTCAGTCAATCACCAGTCAGACAGGTTCCTCCTTTCTGCTCCAGCTCTGCCACGTTTGTCCTTTCTCGCTCCATTCCTCCTGTTTCTCAGCTTTAGCCACCTTGCCCTTTCAGGCTCTGTCTCCTGATCTCAGGATGCTGAAACAGCTTCCTTGTTCCTTTTCCTCAAGCCTTTGCTCTCATTTTTCCTTTTCCCCTGCTATAGGTCATCCTATATCTACTAGGGATTTTGTGGAGATTTGCCCCTTTGGTTTCTTTTCCTTCACATGCTTTGGTAACTTTAGCAGGGAAACTACTGATAGTGTAAGAAAGAACATATCCCTGCTCCCACCTCCAGGCACCGAAGCCCATCTAGTCTTCATCACCTTGAGCTGTTTGCCAGCATGCCGAATTTGGACACAAGTTTTGTTAGCTTTCATCCTCTTCTAGATCATTACTGAGTTTCTGTGTTTCTGCAGAGTGTAATTTTTCTAAAGCTTTTATCTTGGCCAAATATTTTAGTCAATTATAGAGATATGGTGTCTGAGATCACTATTTACCATATTTCAGATTCTCTCAAAAATGCAGAAGTGCTGGAGGTATTCAAAGAAGGTCTCCCCAAGTCTTGTAACCTGAGTAAATGGTCTTTTCTTACCCTTATGCACAGGTCATTGAAATTTTCCTACTTGCAAGAGAAATCTTGCATGGAAAATTTTAGTATAAGCAGGTGGAAGTTTACAACACTACAAACAACTGTAAATACAGTTTTATAATGGGAATTATTTTTCACTAGCCTCATCAGTAATATAGTTACTGATAGCTCCTCTGTGTGTGGAAACAGTTACGATTCCAAGTTACTTATTTTTCTGTATCTTAACATTTTGTTAAGAACAGAAAAGAGAAAAGCTCAGTCTAAAGAAAAAAATTCTCTAAGAGATAAAAATGTGGGCAAGGTTCCTTAGTTAAGATTCTCCTGATAAATCCTGATTTACCTGTGGAGTTACACAGGTGCAGCTAAGATCAGAAGTATGGTCAAGCATTCGGGCTGTGCATCTTCCCTAATGTATTCAGCCCAGATTCAGTCTTGCTATGTGCAAGAAATTTAATGTACTTACTTTGGGCCGAGTGTCAACAACGTATATGAAATCACTTCCTGGATTTGCTTTTCTAATGGCCTGGAGCATCTGTTCATCCTCAAGGCATCGAGCACTAAAGCCAGATAAAGGCTGGCTGCTTCTACATATGGAGGCCTGCAGAAAAACAAACAAACAAAAAAATCAACAGAGTTATTAAGCAGAAATTATTTAGTATCCAGAAGCATTTACAAAACCAGCTCATCAGATGTTTGCAAAGGTGTACAGTTATGTGGGAAGGGCAGAATGGTAAAAGGAATTACATGTTAATAAACAAATTCGTTTTTAAAAGGCAAGGAAATATTAAAACAATGCAACCCTATTGGCCCAGGTCTAGTCTTGAACCCAAGTTTTAGAGTTATTTTAAATATAGCATTTCCCTAAAGTGGAATAACTCCTGAAAGGTGGTCTCTAGAGGATGTAATGAGCACAACACTGCAATGACAAGAACACTGATAAAACGTAAAGAATGGGTCCTTTTGCACTGCCACTCACACTTACCAGTTATGATACTGGTGACAGCCAACTTGCGCCAAGGCATGCTTTACTGAACAGCCTGAGACACCATGAGTCCAGGAAACAAAAATGCGTAATACGCAGCTAGATCACTGATGGTGGAGTATTTTTAGCACTGCCTCTGGAGAAAGACCTTACTGCATGGGAAGTGGGTCAGGCAGCCTGACTCCTGGAGTATATTTATTAGTCAATGCCATTGAAGAAGGCAAGAGAGTTTCTCCACAGACCCATCAGGATCAGCCCCCCACGCGAAACTGGGAAAGAAGGAACGGAATGTGAAATGGGTGAGCAGGGAGGTTTCTACTTCTGCTAGGCAGAGGGCAGCTCGATTTGTAGAGGGCAAGGAGCTAATACATGCACTTTCTAAGCACTGAACATAAGCATGAAGAGAATCTGCCTGCTGAAGGTCGTGACCCATGCAGACTGCCCTACAGATTATTTATTACTGTGAGAAGGGACACGCTCATTTTCATCCGTGTCTTTGAACTATCAGTAGTTAGTGTCCTGGTTTCAGCTGAGGTAGAGTCAATTTTCTTTAGAGTAGCTAGTATGGGGCTATGTTTTGGATTTGTGCTGGAAACAGTGTTGATAATACAGAGATGTTTTAGTTGTTGATAAGTAGAGCTTATACTAAATCAAGGACTTTTCAGCTTCCCGTGCTCTGCCAGGTGCACAAGGAGTTGAGAGGGGCACAGCCGGGACAGCTGACCCCAGGCTATTCCATACCATATGACGCCATGCTCAGCATATAAAGCTGGGGAAGAAGAAGGAAGGGGGGGACATTCAGAGTGATGGCGTTTGTCTTCCCAAGTAACCATTACGCATGATGGTGCCCTGCTTTCCTGGAGATGGCTGAACACCTGCCTGCCCATGGGAAGGAGTGAATTAATTCCTTGTTTTGCTTCACTTGTGTGTGTGGCTTTTGCTTTCCCTATTAAAGTGTCTTTATCTCAACCCACGAGTTTTCTCACTTTTACTCTTTGGATTCTCTCTGCCATCGCACTGGGGGGAATGAGCGAGTGGCTGTGTGGTACTTAGTTGCCAGCTGGGGTTAAACCACAACAGTTAGTCAGTAAAATGTGGATCTTTAACACAGAAATCCTGAATTGTGCAAGAGCCTGTTCACACTTTATTTATAGTTCTTGCAAAGAGATTATTAGTTATCTAGAGCCTTACCTGCTGACCAGCACGCATTCCAGTAATTTAATATATGCTTATACCTCCTTTGCATGAAGCAAAAGGTACATATGAACATGTCCACAACCTGACATTTTAATAGAAGGAAGACATTTCTCTCTCATTCATAGTGCACCATACACAAGGCAGATATGGCCCTCAAGATTAAAGTTAAAGTTAGGGTTGTGGATGAAGGTTAGGATTCAGGAAAGTATGGGCTGGAGCCCATCACATATATCATTGTGGGGGCCCAAAGGTCTAAGGTAGGTGCTGGCACCAGTATGAGAGAATGGCTTGTCTGTCAAGTTAGGCTTGGGTTAAGATCATGTTTAGCCCCAGCTTAAGAAACAGCTCCATTGCCAGTACTGCAAAACTAGGAAGATAAGCTGACCTAGTGACCATTAGATATCATAAGTGGGAATCATTACCCATGATATCCATGAAGAGATCACCTCCTTCTGACCCAGGCCAACTGCTTAGGATGAGCACATACGTCTATAAAATTTCTTGGTCTACGTTTAAGAGTATGGCAAGAGATGAGGTCATGTTTTGCCATTGCACAGGCTCAACAGATAGTTCCAGAGTTTGATCTGATCATATTCACACAGATCCTGTAAGACGCAGAGTAAAGTGTCACATCATTGTTGAATTTTCAGTACCAAAGAGCTATGGGAAAGTTCTGGATATGAAAGACTGAATGAGTGGCACTCACCTCCCCTGCATGCAGCAGACCTCTTCCCAACCTGCTCTTACCATAGCTGTTCAATGTCTACCGTCACAAATCTTACACCACTCCTGCCCATTACTCTATTAGCTGGCAACTCATGCCAACCTCCAAACTCACAAGGAGGTATTTCCTCCAACATTCCCAACCCTTTTCCTAGCCCTTTGAACCGTGAAGGATCCAGGAGTAAACACAATACTTCAGATCCTGGTGGTCTGAACCTTAACCTGAACTCCAACCACAACAGGGAAAACATTCAGGCTGAAACCATGAAACTCATCCAAACTGGATCACTATATATTGGAACCTAGCTGATCCCTGAGACCTTTTCTTTCACTGAGATTTGGAAATGTCCAAGTGTTTTGAATCCTAGATATCTATATTTGGACTTAGTTGATTATGCAAAGTGATTAATTTTGAAAATTTTGGCCCTAATGAAGTATTAAAGATAATATGCAATTCATGCAGAGACTGTATTTACTATTTAAATTTTCCTATCCTCCTGTTTTGTTGTCAAATTTATAGATCTTTATGGAAGCAGAATTTTGATGAAATAAGGGATAAAGAAGGAGTCAAAATAATGTCTAATTCCTTCCTTCTGAAGCTGAAACCTATGATAGGGGCCACTGTAAAGATAAGATTTCCATGGAGACCGTAGCTTATGATTCCTGCTTGTGACATCCTACAGAAATATCTGCCATCCTGCATGGCAAACTCTACAGATGCCCTGTAATCCCACACTAGCTCTGTCTCTTGGGAAGTCCTGGTCATCTCCCAGCACTAGGGAAGACCTCTTGATGCAATTGCCAGTCTGGGACTGAAACGGAGGTATTAGACACACAGGCCCTTTGTGAGTACAAAGGGGACACCATCCTCCTAAGTGGTAATGACAGCTGAGCTAAGCCAGTCCCTAGGGAGCTGGGACACAAATGTAAAAACACTCAGTCCACGGGATCCTTCAGTCCAAGGGTCTCCTTTACCTCAGCTGCCAGAAACAGAAATGCAAATAGTCTAGGTACAGGTTTTTTTCCAAATGGTTACAGACAAGTGAGGCAGGTCCTCACTCAGCCCTGAGAACATCTGTCAAGGAGAGGAGAAGGTGGCACTCCTTGCTTTTACGGACAAGGAGAGTCTCTTCAACAAAGCCATGACACACTGCTCAGCCAAAATTTGGTAGGTCTTTCATCCATCCCTTTTGGGTCTATTCACAGAGCTTTTCTTCAGAGGCTACTCCTGATTCTGTAATTGTTTTTCCTCCTCCTTGGCTTGCTCTCAGACTGTGGCTACCAGATCCTAAATTGCTCTGTTCTCCTCCCAGTCACCTGCTAAGCTGCCTGCTACTGGCCCTCACTCTTCTGCCACCCATGTTTCAGGACCTCTTGTACTACTTCATTTCCTTCTGATACAGAGATTGCATTTTTTGTGTTAGCTGGATGATGAAGCTGAGTTTAAATGACTGCATTAAATGCCTATTAATGAACTAACCATAATTCCAGGGTGTGCCCATATGTACAAACCACACTAACCAGACTACACTAACCATCTTTTAATTTTTTTTTTTTTAATAAACACTGATTTCTTCTTGTGAAAACTTACTAGAAGAATTATGAAAGCAAGGCCAAAATAAGCAAACACTTCAAAGCTACAAACTCACACTTACATTGTTATCCTTGCAGTAGTAGGAAAGAGCTGGGAAACGCCTTCGGCTCCGAAACTTAGAGCTCCCCACTATGATGTGTGCAGTTGCAGACTTTGGTACATACACTTCCGTAGGATAGGAGTCACAGATCTGTGAAAGGAAACTCTGCTTATTTGGTCTACAAAATACATTAGCCATCTCCACAGCAAAACCAAAATACCAAGAAACTCTAACCTCAGGCAACATGCCATAATTAATGTATAGACATCACTGACATTTCTCAAAACAATCTTTTGAAGCTGGAAAGTATTAATTCTAACTTACAGGTGGCAAAACAGAAGCAGAAGGGTTGAAGGGGTATATTTCCAAATGTTAATTCATGCCTCGTTGAGAACAGACAGGTATAACATACCAGAAAAGGTTCATCATTATGTACAGCAAGGTTGTATTTACAACTGCGGATTCCTCTGGAGCAGAATTTGGAAGTAAGTATGGGAGTGGGTGAAGTTCTCAAACACCCCTCTCTTATAATGGGAGGGGACTATAGAGGCAAATTTTCCAGCAAATCTGATAATAAAAAACCATAATGACAAAATAGGGACTTGGAGAAAAGAAATTAATCCGTATGAAATGAGGATACCAAAAGGCAAGCAGCCCTGACAACGCCTACCACTGCTGAAAGGAACCCAAGGAGCCTGCAAAAAAGCCCAGAAGTTCCTCTGGAGACAAGTGGGACCACGAATGGGGGCCTGGTCTAACTTCCTTTTCCTGATACTGCCTGTGGCGTTCTGGCTGGGGTCAAAAGGGTATCCAGTATCTATCTCCCTGGGACTTTCTGAGATGACTAAAGGAATTAGGATGCCCAGGAAGAAATTAGGTTCTAAGAGAGCCAGAGATATGTAATGAAGGAGAAAGAAAAGGAAGGGCTTGTGGTTACCGATGCTGCCGTGGTGAACTGGGTTTTGTTCATGGTGACATTTTTCCTACACTGTATCTTAAAAGAGGTCAAAATTTTTTTCCGCTTGTTTTAACAAAAAGAAAACAAACCCTGACAGCACATTCAGTCTTCTCTGAGAACTTCACAGGCCTTCCTTAACATCGATACACTCCTCCAGCAACAGAGCCAGTGGAGTGCATGGACAAACTTCCTTCAAAAATACTTTGGTTATTATTTCTCACGATTAATTAAAATTCTAGGGACTTAATTGTACAGCACTGAACTAGGCAGGACAGCAGGCAGCTAGGAAGAGATATGACCTGTCAGATAACTGTGAAAAACACTAACAGTCAGTCATGGAGGCTTCAAAACAATTGTGAGGATGGCCAGTGAGGAAAAAATATTGCCAAATTCACTATTTCAAGTAATTTTTTTTCTTAAAATGACTGTGTAGTAATTATATACAACCCTACATGTCAGGAAAATGCTCATTCAGACACATAACATCAGGTATGATTTAAACTTCTCCCCAGGCAGCCAAGTATTAATGTTTAAAACTTACTGTGTACAAGTTTTCTGTGCTCAATTTCAACATGTATTAAACAAAGACACATACTTTTTATGTGAAAGAATGGAAGAACTGCACCTGACTGCATGTGTGTACAGTACTGAGCAGAAAGGGATCCTGCATCTAAGCACTTCAGCAGTCCAGAGTCAGACTGCTGATTCACTTTACACCCTCTGTAATAGAAAAATCACAACAACTCACTCCGTAGTCTCTGTTTACATCGCTAATCTGCCAATAGTTGTTTGGAATACCCATCCGATTATATTCCTCATTGAGGTCCACAAGCTTCCAGCCTTGCTCTCGTTCTTCTTTATCTAATTTTGGATTGAATGAGAAACAATACAGCTCTTCGTATTTCACTGGGGAAAAAAAAGGCAAACAAACAAGACCCATAAAACACTTCAGATTTCTCATCCTGAAATCACACTTCAAAGCCAAAATTTGGTATTGTCCTTTATGTAGTTTCTCTTTTAAAATAGTATGCTTTGCTAGACAAAAGCACATATCCTGGCTTATAACTATTTTCAAGTATCCTTTGAAAGTACTGTGCTGTTTTGGTACTTGTAGGTGCTGCAATATAGGTGCCTTGTTAGTAATGCGATTTAAAATATACTGTTCTGCTAGACCTCTTCTCTACTGAATTGTAAAAGCCTCCCCCAGCACAAAGACAAAATGTCAGTGATAATCTGCTTTCATCCAAAGAAATCTAAAGTCAGTACCAGAACAAGCACTTGTTCTGCAAAAGAATTTGCTGGCCAGAGGTAGCTTAGAAGTCCCTTTATTACCGTAACATCTGTCCTGTGGCAAAGACAAAAGCTCTGAACAATGGACTATGCAGCACAGTCTTCCAAAAATGAACTAACTCAGAAGTCTTTGTCCCTAAATAGGGAAGTTTCCAATAGATTCAATGAAATTTTAGCTTTATGGACTGCAAAATTCTGTCCTTGAATTATTAGCAAAGGCATTCATGACACAGATGTTGTAATAGCATAAAAATAGCATATGTTACATCAATCATTTCATCATGACCATGAACTCGTTTAAGTAGCTATGTCACCTGTCACCCTCGGTGAAGGACCATATAATAAACTGGGCTGGTGCTGGAGTTTTAAACTTTTTGTAGGAGTATATCTGTATTTTTGCTAATGAGTGTCTTAATCCTGGTGACCAATAGCAGCCAGACACCATTGCCATTAAATGCCAACTGTCACTGATATGAATAACTATTCGGCATATAGCTTGAAATTAATGGTCTCACTGACACTTACGATATTGTTATGTCACGAGGGCAAGTTGCATTCTGTTGCTCTAAGTTCCTTAAAACTTTCTGACCAACAGAAAGCTTTAACTTTAGAACTGAAGTAAATAGTAAGTTGAGTCCTCTTTGATTTCATAGTTCCCCACTGATACAGGTGTTTCACAATATAATTTTAACAAGATCAGTAACAAGTACTACACTTTTCTAATAATCTATACGTAATAAGCAGTCTTAAAACACTACAGTAAGGAACTTTTAGATGTAAGAATAACAACAAAAATAGCTACAATATTAATAATAATAAGGCTTCCACCTTTTTCAATAGAAAGTATTCACTTTTATTTTTATTACGTCTTTTGAAGGGGTAATTTAAGTTATATTTAGCTTTTTAAAATTTCAGTTAAATTGATTGTATATACACACACACAAAAGTATGAACATAAGGAAAGAAAACTTCATGTTAACTGTCAGGAAGGTACTGAAAGTAAACAAAGTCGTGAGTAAGGAGAAAGAAAAGAATGATTTGCACATTGTCTGGCAGTTCAAACTCTGTACTCTCTGATTTCAAACTTTTGTCATGGCACAGATTAGGAAGACAGTTGGGTTTATTCTCATCTGCTAACAAAGTTTTAGCATAATCCATAAATCCAATCTAAGCTCATTTTAATAAAGTGCTTTTGGTAGCAATCTGAGCTCTTGTTTTTACTGCTTTGTTGTCAGAAGCATCTGGATTTTCTTTCCAACTGGACCTGCTGTTCACAGGCACATGGGAAGCCTTTAAAGATCCACCTCTTAAAATACATCCAGGTTATTTATGACAGAAGTCTGACTCAATGTTATAAGTATTATTACATGATGGTATCTATAGGTAGTAACAAAATTGCTAAAATATTAACAGTCAGTGCCTTAAAGCTCAGTTATCAGCTCTTCTCCAGCACTTCTAGGACCTTCCCTAATCTTTCATAGTTATTTTTCCATAAGTGTCTGCAATCCTGCTATTACACCTGTAATAACTGTTATGGACAGCTTGTTTCACAAAATGGGTTAATTAGGCAAAAAGACCAAATTCAGCTGACAGCTTGACCTTATTAAAATGCTATTAACAGCTGGCAAGAATAAAATCAAACACAAATTTGCTCCTTTAGTGTAACTAGGACATCAGATAACATAGAATATATTAAGCCAGTACACAAGATGGGCTTCACTCAGGTTCAGCTATGGTGGAATGAATGGCAGAGAATGAAAAATAGAGCCTGAATGAGTCAAACTTTCTCCTCAGGGAGTAAAGAGTACCTTATAACGTTAAGTATTACCTTAAGAAAGTACAGCTTTGTGCCCAGACAAAAAGACACAGCAGAGCACTGTCAGGGTACATTTGGCTCAACTTGCAACCGGAGCCTTCTGATTTTAAGTAAGCAAGATTTTATCCTGCCTCACATGAAGATCGGATATTTTGCTGGAGCAGGAAAACTACTGTGCAGCTGAACTATGCAAAGAGCTAATTCTACGGTGCTCTTATTGCATCATCTTCATTCGAACCTTCTCGTCCACTGCAGTCTGCCACTGGACTTGTATTCAGGGTCCATAGCTATTCTTCCCTTCTGCAGTCACTCTGTATGCCCGTATCGAAGTGTCCTGTTCTGGTGCATAGCAGTACACACACCTCCTCCTGGCTCCAAGGAAAGAGCATTACAGAATCGCATTTCTTCCAGAATGCATGAACACACACTTGCAGCTGCGGCCCGTGGAATTAATCCAGATTTACATCAGCAGAACCACTGACTGAATTTGTCTCATTGTTTTTAAATTTCTCTGAGTACTTTCATCTTGCATCACCTGGCATATCAAGTTACACGTGCTGCAGCTTCATGTTGCTACTACTACTACTATCCTAATTATGGAAGGTATTTTATAAAGTTCGGTAGCCGTGCTGGCTGACTGTGCAATTTTTTCCCCCTCTACACAGTAGGTCATAGAATAGAATCATAGAATCATTTAGGTTGGAAAAGACCCTTAAGATCATTGAGTCCAACCATAAACCCAACACTGCCAAGTCCACAATAAGATAAAATTGGTGTTCTCCTAGCAAGATAAAAATTAAAGCCAGTGGTGTCAGTTTTATACAGACTGTGGTAAGTGTTTTCTTTGCATACTGTCAAAATAATAGTAAAGGACAGAGGTTGATGTTGTATTTCTACAGTTATTTAAAACAAATGATCCAGAAGCCTTGTCAGCTGGTTCTTAGGAGAGCAGCTATAATGCAGAGGATCAGATGTTGGACTTTGCTGCAACATTTCGATTTTCATTGAAAAGAGGACAGGTTTCAAGAGGAATTTGATCTGAATTCAGAAATTCAAAAAGGGCACATTCAAAACCTAAGTAATAATAGGCACAGGCAGTCCAGTGGAATAAATCAACTACTTGCTACAAAAGCTTTCACTGATTTTAAGAAATTTATGCACAGCACAGAAAGGGAAAATTCAGACCTTGACATGACCACTAATTATATCGTAATTTTTTTGTCACAGCAGGAACGTGAAAATTCCCTGTATTCAGAGACTTGACAGTATTTTCCTAAATTCACACTTACACAAGGCATGCAGTAAACGACAGTTACACATAAAATAGCATTATAATGTATTTTATGGCCAGTGATAGCCTAGAGTACCATTTTCAACAAAAGTTCATGACATACTTTATGGAACGAACTACTTGTTATAATGTGCTTTCTTCGTTGCTCCATAAGTGATTATTTTAATATGCTCATCTGCTCAGAGACCTTTTCTCTGATAACACATCTCTAATGAAGCTTTTTTTCTTAAACTGCAAAGTGCAAAGATGCACAGCTACATTTCTTCCATTATATTCTCTCTCTTCGGGTTGACTGACTTTTGTGCCAGTTTCCTTCTCATACCTGGCCGTGCCAGACGTATCAGAGAGATGTAAACATCATGGCAGTCCCGTTCCTGAGGGATGACCAGCTGGATGACCTGGAAGTTCTTGCAGCGGATCAGCAACGGGCAACCAGTGGCAGTGGTGGCCTGCTTCTCAATAGAGGAAATTTGGCTGTGAAGAACCTGCGAGGGAATTGAGAACGGTTGTGGCAAAGATACAAATCTTTAGGAAGAAAAATAATTGTTCATAATGATGTGCCAGGGCAGGCACAGTAGCTTCCACTATTGTTTCTCAAAATCCTCACATTCCTTCTCTTGTAGTTTTGTTCCTATCTCCAGCTTCAGGCTCAAGCAGTGCCTGATACATCACCTACAGACAAAGAAGCACTTCTGGAGTGTTTCAGCTGCTCAAACATTAGCCTGGTCATGCTATCCAAAGCTTTGTGTTTGTTTGCTTTAGTGTAAGCTAACAGTTGTCAGAAAAGGAGCTCTTTTAATCTACCTGCACAGGGAAAAGATGAACCAGCAATAGTTAGATAAGGCTAAAATGCTGGGCCTCCTCATTGGCAGAATGGTAGGCCTGATGATACAATTTTAAATACTGCATCAGATGAGATGAAACATTACAATAAGAATCAGGAGGGGAATAGTTGGGACCAAAAGAGGAAAGAGTTAATAATTAGCACAAAACTGGACAGCGGATTCATCATTAAGCTGCATAAAAGACTCTCAAATGGTATGACACCGGGGCTATATCTGTACCTATATATATATATGCAACATATGTTATTGGTCCATCAAAACGGATAACTCGAAATACTACATTATCCAAAAAAACCCAAACAAAAACTACAAAATCCAACCAACCAAACAAAAAAACCCCAAAACAACAAAATCACTGATCCAGCACAAGGAGTTAGGGAGAGAGGCAAGAGTTGACTGAGTCAAGGTAGTAATTCACATTTGAAGTATTTCTCCTCAGTTCTTCCTGGACGATAGGAGCAGCGCTGCCGTTTACGGCAGCTGTCCCTCAGTCAATCACATCTGGTATTCATACGGTGAAGGTCCTTCTACTCCTCTTACTGTCTTGCAATATCCAGAATCCATTGAAAATTTTCAAAAATGACCAGGCTGGAATTTCACATGCTCTGAAGTTATGAAAGCATCCATATGAACTAATTTACTATGTTTAAACTGTTTGGCAAGTTATTTTCAAATTACCATCAATAAAGTGCCATGCACTTACAGCTAACTGAAAAAAACAGAAATTCATACCCAGGTTTCTTTACGAGTTTCAGAAACATTCTCCACAAATATGACATGGGTAGCTGTTAAATACAAGGTTCCCAGTGCAGCTTTTCTTGAAGATAAACGATCAAGTAACCGAACATTTTCCACCTACACAAAGAAATGGCAGAAAAAAAAGAGAAATAATTAGGCTATGACATAGCCTGCCATAGTGAGATCTCAACATCCACATTTTGTCCATTACAAACAAAGTAAGTTCTTTTCAGTACCGTATGCAATGACTATCGGAAGCGTATAACTATATGAGAAAATATGGTTATATTATGTGATCTATTTCCAGATCTACCTTAATTTCACTTCTCCCCCTCTTGTGGTATCTCTGTATCCAAAAATCTGTTAGCAAAGACTTCCAGAGACAATTTCTCACTTGAGCTCTTTCCTGTTATCTCACCTTACCAAAACCCTGTGACAGCAAGGCAGGGCCTGGCCTTCAGCTAAGCTCTAGCTCCATGTTGTCCCCTCAAGCCATTCCAGAATTATCAGTGATACATAGGAAGATAAATTTTAAAATATAATAACAAGCAGGAGGTGATACTGGTAGAGTGTCTTTCTTCAGCGGGCCTCACTCAGGCTCCCAGGCAAGTCTTTGTTGATAGTTCAAAAAAATGTTTCAGCGTTTGTCCGTGTGCTCCTGTTAAGGCTGACAACAGTGGTCACACCAAAAATTTTTGCCTTCAGTCACTTTTCAATGGGGGACTTAGCACCCGCTGCCCTGCCTCACTCGACACAAAATGGGCATTCTCTCTTTGCTACACCCCTGACAATAGGCGAGTCCATAACACATTATTAACTCTCAGATAACCAGCTTCTGGCTTGTATACCATTAATATTTCGTATATGGCATGTGTCATAGGCATTTATCTGATGTTACATGCCATTTCTGACTGAGAAGTGAACAATAAAAAAATCCACAAGGTGGATATTAAATGGGATAAAAACTCCCGAAAACAGTTAACAATTTGCTACCATGGGTTTGGTGGGTTTCCTACTACAACAATTTTAAAACTAAAATTAGTTGTTTTTCCTAAAAAACATAGGTAGTTCAAACAAGTTAAACCAAGGCACGCTGATGGTCAATATCATATTGTTTGTAGTAAATTATCAAAATGGTCTCTTCTGGTTTTATAATGTTGTAATTGTACCAGAACACAAGCTTTTCATGCAAGCAGCAGCACAGATCTATGCAGCCTGCCCACTGCTGCAAAAAATCTTCAACACGCTGGCTAATCTTCTCTACATCCTCTCTTCAACTCTTCACTCGAGACTTACAATTTCTTTTATACACCTAGTTATTTTCAGGACTTGAGGCTGATAACTGTTGAAAAGATACGCCCCCATTAAAATCAAAAGGGACTAGTCTTGTGTTTGAAGTACAGAAGCTGACTTAAAGATTGCTCCAAGAAAATGGAAGAGGGGAAAAAAAAAAAAGAACAAACTTAAAGAGGACCTTATCACATTTGCATTGAAATAAATGTAATTTTGCACCAATTTCCTGAAAACTAGAACTGGGTGCAACAAATACAAAGAAAAAAGAATAAGATGATCAGCGAAATCAATTTGATTTTTAGTAATGCAGAGATTCCAGATTAGATTGACAGAAACTTCCTAAAATGCTCTCAGAGATGGGATGTAGCCATGTATTCTCAAAATTTTGCAGAAAATCCACTGAAATCCACTGAATTCCACTGAAATCACACCAGAAACAGAATGATGGCAGCACCTAAGAATTACATGTTTACAATGTGTATTCCAAATACATTGCACTATTTTAAAAATAGGAATAAAGAAGTCCTTAAAACCAAAGCAAGCCAGTTAGGTATAAAACTGCTTAAAATCAAACAATTAGTAAAACCAAGTCTTCTCCCTCAAGGCCAGTTATAATCTGCTTTAAACAAAAATAAAACAGCTAGAAAGCATGGATAAAGTCTTTTCTGAGGACCATCTACTTCAGAGGTCACGTATTGGGGTGAGGAGGAATGGAAGAAACATGGCATTAACCCAGTAAGCAATCAGTAGTAAGCAAAAGAAAAGATATAAAGAGCAGGGATAATACAAAATGAAGATGTAGGCAGTCCTCAACTCTAAAAAGAACCCACAAATAACAAACAAACAAAAAGAGGTGTGTCTGAATGAGGTGTGTCTGGACATAAAAGGTACCTACACTGCAGTCCAGCCAACGAGGACTCTGCGGTACAGGCTCTGATGGTGCCCAAGGCAGGCATCACCCCCAGATACCATCCTACAAACTGAAGTAGTTTAGGCCACGAGTCACAAGCAAAGTAGACATCCACTTGCTTGCTTTGAAACTGCCACCAATGGCGGGTGCACCATGCATTCGGTGAAGAATTCTGTAAACAGGGAATGTCATTCCTCATTTACTTTCTCCGTGCCACACATGCTGTTACAGATCCTTCCCTCCATCCTCTCGCTCCCAGGCTGAAGAGCCCAACTTTATGTAGTTGCAACCTTTATGGAAGCTATTCCAGACAAGCTCTTCCGCACTTCTGTTTATCCTACAAGAGGTCTCTTTCTTGAGAAAAGGCCAAAAGTGCAAACGGAATTCAAGATTTGGGTGTATGACAGGTCTGTGTAGTGGAACGGTGATGTTTGCTGTTTTGTTCTCTATTCAATTTTTAAAATTTTTCAAACATTGCTTGCTTTTTTGTCCTCTGCTGAATACAGTGGGGTTTGGTTTTTTTTTGGTTTGTGGTTTGTTTTTTTTTTTTCCCCAGAAATAGCAATTGTAACTCCAAGTCATGTCTGCATACATAAGTTAAGACCTCCCCATGTGTATTATTTTACATTTATCAATGATTAATTTTGTCCATCAGTATCACGAGACATTGCTGCAAACCCCTACAGAAACCTTTAATTTCTCCTACCCTGAATAATTTAAGTACTATCAGTGAACTTTGTCACCTCTGGCATCTCCTCCCCTCCCTGTATCTTTCAAAACATTTGGAAGCTGAACATCATAGGCTCTTACAGATTCATTGGATTTCTAGTGATAAATTCCCTCCATTGCAAAAATGGACAATATATTCTTACTATTTGCTTCTTATTTTTTAACTAGTTATTACTGAGAGGCCCATATCTCTTATTCTATGATACTTCAGTTTCTTCAAGAGCCTTTGATGGAGGACATGCTCAAATGAGTTTTGGAAGACCAACCAGCTTCTATCGAATGGATGTCCCTTGTCCATATGTTCAGTCACTTTTTCAAAGGAACTTCAGAGATTCTGGGTTCCTCTATGAAAGCTATGCTGATTCTTCCCCTTCTTATCATACTTATCCATAAATCTAATGATTCAGAAGGGGGCCTAGGGAGTACTGCAGCTCCTACTAATTTTCTGAGATTAGGTGTCATATTTATTACCTCCGTTTTTTTCACACTGGGAAACTTTTAAGCATTACACCATTGTTACTGGCTTGACAGTTTTGTACTCTAGTTCTTTTAACTCGCATGGATAGCATCTGGTCCTGGTAATTTTTTACTGTTCATTGTTGCCAGTTTCTTCTGAAATCTCTTCTAATAATGCTTTTATTGCTGACAAATCTTCTGATATGTTCTTGACAGAGCAATATGCCAGAATGGGTATGCTCCTAAATACCTTCCTTACTTTGATCATTTACTACTCCTGTAAATTTTCTGTCAGGATTTTACTTACTTAAAGACAGCTTGGAAATGGTTTTACTACTAGTTTTTTGCCAAGTTGTTCTTCAAAATCTCTTTTGGCCTGCCTTATTTTGTTTATATATTTAACTTGTTTATGCTTTGTTTTCCTCATTTAGGCACAACTTCAACTTGAAGAAAGCCCTTTGACTTCTAATAAAAGAAGTCCTTTTAATAAGAGACATCCTCTTACTCCTTCACCCTGCTGTTCAGCTATGCAAACCTTTTTTTGGTCTTCTAAAGCCTTTTTCTGGAAGTTAGCTTACAGTGAGCTCCCATATTTAAACAATCTTCATGACTCCTATAAACATTTTAATTTTTGGCTCTCTTTCTTTTTAAACAGTTTTCACATTTTTATGTAGTTTCCTCTTTGAAGTTAAACATTGCCATGGGAGATTTTTTCCCCTTTTTTTTTGCTATTTCAAGAATACTGCATCTAAATACATTAGTTGCTGTCACACAGAGGCTTTAGGTGTATTTTGAACCAGGTTTTTCTGTCACTGCTTGTAAACACAGAGTTATTTACAATTACTTAGAATTACTTTCTTTTTTTCAAGATAAACAAATAGCCTCTGTATAGGCAATCATTTACAAAACCTAAAATTTTACTCAGAATCACCCCCCCAGCCCACTTATGCAATCTCAATTTGGTAAATGATGTCTCGCATTGTTATTGCATGTCCCACCTTCACGCCTGTTTGATCTTGTCTAGATCAAGATGTCAAGATCTTGTCTTGACAAGATCTTTGATCGTGTCACAGGCAATGCCACCATTTAGGTAGGACAGTCGGTACTGCAGTCCTAATACTGTACTGCGGTCCTGTGGTGCTACAGTTCTACTTTTCCTATTTAGTCTTGTAATTTCAATCTGCAGGGACTCTTTGCTTTTGTGACATAGTTAATCTATGAGATCTGACTCTAAGTTTTCTTCAAGACAAAAAAATCTGCTCTTTGACACGCATGACTTTACCTGTCTTTCCCATGTAATTTGTCACTGATATTAGCCTGTCACGTTGATTATTTTTCTTCCACCAAGTTTTTAATGTGCCTATTACATCAACATTCTCATTTATAACCAGTGACTCTAGTTTTGACTTTTTTTCACAGACTTTTAATATTTGTACAGAAACACAGATATATTTGATCCAATTGTCTGTTTCTTTGCTCTAGCTAAGCAGAGCTCTTGGCAATTTCTATTTATTTGAGAATATTGAATTTTTCATACTGACAGAATTTTTTTGTGACACAGCATTTTCTGCATTCTAACAAGAGCTTCTCAGGTTTTCAGAACTTCACTGTGGATACGTACCACTCAGAATGAGCTCTCCTACCAGGCTCAACAAGGAAAAATACTGTTTGTGAGACGATGCAGTGGACAGAATTTTTAGCTAGCCCTTATTTCTGCTGACCTCAAAGAGTACAGTAAGAGTCAGTTAAAATTAGTGAGAACCTAAAAATTTGGCTTAATAAAAATTAGCATGATTCGTTGATTAGCCTTGCCTAGTTCTCATGTGATATATGTCAATCTGTGATTGTAGTATGAGAAAAATAAAGCAGGTTTACTATTAAATTGCGCCATGAACCACATTATCATATCTAACATCATTTCCAAAGGGAAAGGGAACTGCTTAAGTCTAAACGCTACCTGGATTCCAATCCACAGCTCTGATTTATAGTGAGTAAGTGGCATGAAGTGCCTTCAGGGGCAGTAAGGGTCTCTAAGCTCTCAGGAGCTTGTTCTAAAAACTCTCTGCATAACCCCCTGCATGAATTGATATAGTTTTCATCTGAGCTCCATCTGTGTTTCTTCTGCCTAGTTTCCAGTTACTCAAACTTTCTGAAAAAGCAGTATATTTCACCCATGGACAGAGGAAAAAAAAAGTAAAATAGAGCTAGCCTTAATCTTAGATTTCATTCTGCTGATCAAAGGATTCAAAGAAGGAGCCTTCTTTCTTCTTCTCCACCCTCCCAATCAGGAAAAGAAAGCCAAGTCAAACAGTGTCTTTAAATGGTCTAGAGGCAACGGGAATATGTTCATTTCCACAAGGGAGGAACACACGTTGCAATAGTGCTTTGGAAGAAGCTGAGTTTTTCTGTCTAAAAAGCAACAGCATGCTGAGAAATCAGCATTAATAGTAAAAATAATTAAATTCAATATCAGAAGAAGACGCTGTAGTAATTTGTCTCCTACTTTTTCTCCAAAATGTGCTCCATTTTTTCATCAAAACTACTGCAGACTTTATTAGAGAACCTAAGAAGTCATGTATGTACAGACACACGTCAGGAAAAAGCATATAAACCACCCACGTGTGCTTTGCCTAAAATGAACAGCTGGTGGGAGGGACCAGATCAGAAAATACCAGGTAAAGAATAAAAAAGACCAAAACCAGCCTGTAAAGCTGAGAGCTGGAAGAGCTCAAGGAGCAAAAAAGAAAGCATTAGCCAAGCCAGTCTGGAGAGTGGCATCTAAGTAGAAACTTCAATAATTTATTTGAAGCTGTTGCCCCTGTCATTTATTTTTGCCTGATGACTGTGGTTGTCTAGGCTTAAAGAAAAGACTGCCAAGAGATTTATTTCAATGATTACAACCCCTTACATGGGGATAAATAAAGTTGGCCAGAAACTCTATTTTCAATGCAACACAGATGATACAAAAAAGGAGGCAAAAATAGAAGTTAAAGGGAACGCAGATTAAGAACAGATGGAAGGCACTTTTTACTCAGAGAATAAACATGACAAATGACTTACGAACAAGGTTGCCAAGAGGTCATTCAAGAAAAAGATGTCATATTAGGGAAAAGCATGGGTCAAAGCTTTTTTCAGGCACAACTCCCACCAGTTTCAATGGGACTCCCACCTAAGGAAGAATGGCAAAGATATGACCCTGAAAGTGTTCAGAAAAGTTCAGAAAAGTTGTCGTGCCAAAACGTTACTCCTAAAAATATCTGTCTACCCTAATTTGTTTTCATTTTCAGTATAGATTACTTCTTGAATAAGCTCTGACTGCATGGCCTATTTCTAAATGCTTCTTGAATATGCTACCTTCTTTTTCACTTCTTTAAGATATACCAGTATCTCCAAACACATGGCAGTATCATAAAAAAATGCAGAAGTTACTGCTACTTTTTCATGCTGTTTATAATTGCACATGGGAAAGCTCCTTCAGATGCAGGTTCAGTTTTGACTGTGAACTCAGACTTGAGTAGGGAAAGGAGAGAGAAGCAAAGCTGTACAGCACATTGGTCAGACTGGAAAAAACTATGCCTCGGAGTGAAACCTCAGTCCCATGCCTCTCCACATCGCTTTGCTTCTTGACACAACACTCATGTACAGCAGGGAGATGCTGTGTGGCACAAAACAGTTTCTACTGTAGGATTTTCAAATAAAACCAAGCCTTGAATAAGGAAAAAACATCTCAGAGAGTTTTATTTTCACTACACAGGTTTTCAGTCTGTGTGTTTGCTTCCCATCTATTAGCTAAACCTGAAGTAGAAGATACTTTAACTGCCAGTCCTGCTATGGTAATCGCTGAGCTGCCCATTACAATTATCACTGTGCATCTGGAAGGAGAACACAAGCAGAAAAACCTATCTGGCAGCCAAGAACAAAATAGCTCTGCTCCCATGTGTCACCAAGTGGTCCCCGCTCCTTTAGGGGGAATGTTACTAATTCCTCTAATTCCTTATCACAAAAAAGGAAGAAAGGCCAGAAAACTCTCCCAGCCACGACAACTGCTAATTAAAGGGAAGCAAGGAATGTCCTAGCTCAGGCCACATCCTCAGGAGCTTCTCCGTTGTTCAGTCAGTTAAAATTCATTGCTCTACCACAGAAGCCTGTCGAAGCAATTTCCAGATAAAAGCTGATCAAGTACCTTGACATTTGACTGTACAAATGACTTTCAATGATTCTTCAAAGGTAAAGAAAGACTGCTTTCACAATGGTCTGTGCTGCTGAAAAGGTTGACCCAAAGCCAAGGAACTGGGCTTAGGTTAGCGGCTCACATGTAGCCCTAGAAAGGCTTCTGCTTGTCCATCCAGGTCTCCGTCTTCCCTTGGGCTCCTAGACACCCGGGGATTTCAGCTGCCTTCCCTACTCACCTTGTGATGTTACACATGCGAGTAAAAGCAAGAAGAAACCGAATCCTGGGAATTAGTGACAGGACTCTGACCAGCTTCAGCACTGCAGGCACGCAAAAGCTAAGGGAAGAGCTTGTGCAAGCCAAAAGCCTGAGCTTAATGAGAAAAAAGGAGCACAGCTGGTATGGTTTGAGGCCAAGTAGAATATTTGAGCTTTCTTCACCCTGGTTGACCCCAGCTATCCATGTGTTTAGCATAATTCCTGACAGTGAAAAAATACAACATGCAAAAGACCAAATGCTATTACAATTTTTTTCACACAAAGATACTATAGTTTTGTATTCATTAAACAAAATATACAATAAGTGATCTTTTTGCATAATCTTGGAACAAGAATAAAGGAAAACTAAACTGCCAGTTGATGCTGCCATTTAATGTGGTTTCTATTCTATTTCATAAGAATCATGAAAACTGTAGTTGAGCCATGTAACTTTTTTATATTTCCATCTCTGAAAAGCTTTCCCAAGTGCAGTAAAATAATGCACAGTCAATCTGTAACATGGAGTCAGATGGTTGCATATGTCAAAAGAATCAACCAAAGCCAAAAATACCCAAATTATTACATTTAAGTAAAGACACCTTAAGCTCTGAATTGTAAAAAGTTTCCTCAGGGCAAACCTGGCAGGATGAGGGAAAATATTCAAGAAAAACCTAAGCAAGTCTAATTTACTAAAGGACTAAAGTGGAACTGGAATACTGGAAAAGCGCTGAAAAAAAATTATAAGGAATGACTTGTAATGTTAGTAAGGCAGTGCACAAATTACCTAACAATTTGGATTAAAAACCCTCTATTGTCTGCTAAGATCTATAAAAAGTGGGAGGTCAGTACCATATTATTATTACCGGATATAGCTGAGTAGCAGTTGTATCATGGATGCAGTGAACAGTAACTTATTACAAGTGTATATAGCATTGCAATATGGTGTCAACATTGCAACACAAAGCTCTTCCATAATGTGTTTCCTCTTTCAGTCCATACTAGATCCCATTTATCTAGAAAAGGAGAAGAGAGCAACTGATGAATTTCCTAAGTTTTCTCTGTGTTCTATTAAAAACCTTATCGAAAAGCTTTAATTTAGGGGAAAAAGTGCTTCTTCAAGTCAGTAAATCTTACTTTTGCCAAAATGGTTTAGATTTAGTTCTGAAAAAATATACAGAAAATTATTGTATTGCTCACAGCAGTAATCTGGAGTAGGGAGAAAGAATTCTGCATGCAGCCAAGGGACACTGCAAAGAAATGTACGTTTAAACTCCTCTATTTGATACAGGCCGCTCTGTTGCATGTTCAGAATTATGCCCTGTTCCGCAGTCTGGTTTAGAGCAGCAGCACCAGCCCGTTTGAGCTGTGCAGGCCACAAACGATTTGCATTAAAGGTGGATTTGTAGGACTCCCTTTTCTCATGGTAGGGATCTGGCGTTCTCAGCAGAGTACACCTGCACACCAGGAAATGTCAGTGCGTATTTTCTATCGCAAATAGGTCACTCCTTTAGCTTACAGACACTGTAGATCAAATACTACCCACTCGAGTCCATTAACACCAGGCTTAGAGATTCCAGCCCTGACCACTCCAAAGCCAAACTTCCCAAATCTTCTGCTCCAACCTCAGTCTCCTACTATGCATAAACAGAAATCAAAGAGTACCCTGCAGACATGCTGTCTTAATGATTTTCAGTGCCATTTTTTAAGTGCAATAAGTTTGAGAGTTACTGGTTTAGACACGGATACGAAGACAGCAAATTAAAGTATGTGGCTATCCATGGTTTTTAGAGCTTGCTTTCTGACTTTATCCAGCTGCCTCTTTATTGAGGCTCACATTATTGAAAATATGAAAGTCTGGCATAGAAAATCCAAAGGAAGTCTGCCAAGTCCAGGATTGGGAAAATATTTATATTATTATGGACCTCACAGAGAAATCTAAATCTAAAAGGAACAGACACAAAACTAGAAATCTCAAGACAAACTACCTTTCCAATTAATACAATGAGTCAGTATACGGATCTCACAAGGGAGAAAGTGCCTTCCTACTCACACAATGTGGGAAAAACAAGGTATTTAGAGAAATACTTGGGTTTTTTTTAAAAAAAAAACCACTACAACCAAAATAGGAATAAAGTGCATCTTGGAAACAGGCATATGTACGAAAATCAAGTTTCAAAAGTGAAAAAGCATTCAGAATAGAAGGGCCCTAATGCTAAGGGGAATGTAAAATAAAGAAAACCAAGTGAAAATAGAACCAAAACCATAAAAGACAAAATGCTAGATTCTGAGTCTTTTCAAGCCAGAGGAGTTCTCTCATTGCCTTAAATGACCTTTGGATTAGGACCACTGGCTTCATCAGTGTTCATGCTTCAGGACATAAGTTTGGAAGCATCTTCCCAGATGCTTCATGCTTTCCTTCACTTCCCTTTACATCGCCTGTATTCTGAATTCTGTTTTGGTTACAAAATGAGAAGCACCACTAGTCTGATCTAGTAAAACAGCTCCTGTGCTCACTTGGTAAGTCATTCACCTCACAAAGGTCAGTATGCTCCTGTGCTCACTGTAGATTAGATATAACCAGTAAACATTTAATTAGCTGTTATATAAATGGTCAACTACCCTACACTATCTTACTACTACACAGGCACAGAGTTTTGAGATGATGAATATATGACATGTTTTAACAACTTTGCCTGTTTCACATGACACTTCCAATGGAATGACCAAAGATTAAGAACAGAGAGATGGATGAAGAGGACCAAAAGTGATTTTCAGTTTCTTCACTATACGTTCAAAAGAATGTATATTAATATACCGGTATGAGAAATATGACTCACATTACAGAAGTGAGAAAACAGATCTGAGTGTAGTGAACAGATGAAGTTGATTATTATAACAGAAAATGAAGAAGGTATTAATGCCATCTAAGTTTCAGTATCTTATTTTAGGTAACTAAGTTAGAAGTTTATGCACATGAAGAATAAATGGTGAATGGAGACTGTGAATCTAGTCTGATGAGATTCTGGAAATTCCTCTGACTACATCCATGGAGCTTCTCTTCTTAAATTATATACCTCATGCTAAACAGTAAAAATCTCATTCCATAAGTAGTGATGCCTAAAAGGAAAAAACAAACAGGAGAAAAAACAAAGCAAACTTCACCCAAATCAACAGAAAAGTGAAATTTCAGCTGAAACTACACTCCAAAGTTTTAGTTCTAGTCTTCTGTAACAAACAAGTGACTTGAAAAACCACAGTGGCATACAATCATTTAGATAATATTTCATTATGTTGCCAATAGAAAAACTGCAACCCACTTTAACAAAATAGGGGTTTTATGGATCATGTAGCAGTTTTACCTGTGCCACCTACTCCAAGCTCAAAGAAAAGGGAGAAAAGTGTGATAATTTTGTGATATTTTGCAGCAACAGGATGTAGGGTTGGACTGCCTCACCAGAATAACACTGTTGGGCCAAACGCGTCTGTAATACAAATAAATTTTGCATAGATAACAAAATCAGGGAAAGAGAATGGCACAGAAGACTTCATGACTGTGGTGTGCTCCTGTGCTGAATCTGCCAAGGTTGGTTTGGCTCCTTGCCCTAAGCAATGCACATCTAGTGCCTGTGTGGCAAATAGAAATAGCCAGTGCCTTAGATCACTCCAGCTTAGTTTTTTCTTACCCCTTCAGAATGTCCCTGTTGGTGCAAGATGAGGTTCAACCTGGTACGTTAAATCTAAAATCTATCTATATTGGAGGCATTTCCAGGAAAATCGCAATGAATGAAATATTTTATTTATTCACATTAAAATTCCAGCAAAGTAAAAGATAGGTGCAACTAATGGAAAATGAAGTAACTATTGATGAAAACATCTTCTGTTTCAGTATGAAAAATTATGCCTTCCAAAGTTTTTCCTTTGGACAAAGATTTTTTGACTGTTCAAAAATAGCAACACTTCATTTTGAGAACTTCAATGCAACATTTCACAACTTGAAATTTCATCTGCTCACCCCTACTTTGATAGACTCTCATCCCTTTGACAGCCCTACCAGAGAGCTGGCACCCTGAAACCCCTGAGCACCCTGAAGCTCACAGGTGAGACTTCCAGCTCCAAGCTCTAGAAAGGGGAGTTTTGGGGGAGAAGCTCCAGCCCTACCACATGGGACCAAATTAGTGTCCTAACAGTGAACAAGCCTGAAATACCTGAGTTTTCAGGTTCCTGGTTTCACAGGGTGAACCAAAGTTCTCAAATCCACAACCAAATGCAAGTCTCCCAGAACTTTGAGATGTGCTGGTTTGGTGTGGGCTGTGAGGGCTGCAGGACGTTGACTGTGGACCCAGGAACCAGGAGCTAGCTATGGTTAGGTCTCCAGATTGCAGAACTGACCTAGGACTGTGGAGCTCAGAAACCCCAAAGCCCCCAATTTCACCGCTGACTTGTAGGAAGGACAGTTCTCAGATCTCCAGTAATCTCCTGGGTAGACAGCCAGGAAAACAGGCAAATTTTCATCAGAACCCTGCTGATGCTTTCACAGAACTTCAGCGACAACAATAGCCTTCTGTGACTCATTTTGGTCTGGTAAATAAGAACATGTCAATTTAAAATTATTTAATTGAAAAGTTCCTGGTAAGGAAAAATAAAATTATAAGAGCTGAAGAATGGAAAGAAGGTGGAGTCCAACAGAAACACTCCAAAAGAAGGAAAATGGCAACACTACAACCTGACAAGCCTGGGAGAAAGAAACAAAACATCCAAATCAGTGAACAAGAAAAAGGAAATACTGCTCAGGGAATAAAACAGCAGCCAAAATCTTCCAATATAACAAGACAAAGCCAAACTAAACCCGTGATGTGGGGGAGGAGGAAATCCAAGACCCAAAGAGCGATTCTGGCTATGGGATTCACTGAAATTACACTGCAATATTTCTTTTTAGCAGGAGTTTAATTTCACTAATAATGAAATTATCTTGAAACCCACCCAAATCAAAGACAGCTCTGGATCTCCTTCAGTTCCAAAAAGACATATTAAGTGTCTTAAATGATAAAGATGATAAGAAAACTGAGGCTGAGATGGCCAATCCCCAGCTGGATTGTAGGCCAGTCAGGTTAGCTATGAAAATATGATCTGTGAGTGAGGTAAACTGTAAATATCATTTGTATCAGGTTTGTGGTCCATACTGTAATCAGGCAGTGGTTCTGACATCCAGTCAAATACAGCTAAAGTTTAAAAGTCCACAATTCTCTGAGGTGGGTTAGGAAAAAAAAAATACCATTGAGTTGGAATTTAATTAAACTGGTATCATGAATGCACAATAACCATGATTTGCATGACCTTTTGACCATTTTTTGTCTAAATCTTTTGAGAATAATGGCTGTTACATGATTTTGTTTAAATCTAAATTGACACTAATAAGCAGGTCCCTTGATGACTCTAATTCAAAACAAATATTCTAGGAGCAAATTCCAAACAGAGATTTTAAATCCAATCCCACATCACCTAGATATCCTCTGCAGTTCCTATTTTAATTTTATCTACCTCCAGTCTTGAATGCCAAACCACAGAATGTTTTTCAGCATAGTATATTATAAGGCTCATTTGCATTAAATTTATCATTTGTGCTCAAAGTTCCACAGCAGAAAGATGGAATAAATGGAACCCAAAGAAAACTGAATTGCATTCTAAATAGGGAAGATTTATTAACAGGAAAAAAATCTATAATGCACAAATTCAGAGTCAAAAGTGTCCAGAATTAGTGTAGATGTTTTAATGCATCACTTTGAGTATAAGCAGTCAAGTAGAATGACATGTTTGAAGTCATTAAACACATCTGGTCCCAGAATAGGTTAAACATTTCCTAACCATGATGTAAAGTTAGAAAAGCTATGGAATCAGAAAGCACCGGCTGAGCTGTAAGGTGGGCTGCTCTAAGCTGTATACTTAGAAGAAAGAACAGAAAAGTGAATACTGTCCACCTTTACACAACACTTGAGAAGCAGAAAATCAACTTGGCACTCAAAAGAGGTTGCAGTAAAGTGTCTGCTATAAGCTGATGACCAAAAACACCAATAAAAGGCAAGGGCCATGCCAGCCTCACCTCCTCTGCCTTTCCTAAGCAGCAAACTAAATAAAAGTTTAGCCAAGAGCTAGGACCGCTATGGCGAAGTGCCTGTGGCACTCCATTCCCTGGCTTGTAGGGGAAACAACCAGCCCACGTCCCCAGGTGGTTCCTGCTGTTGCCTCAGGACTGCTGCCACCTTCCTACATCACTGAAGTAAAATTGAACTTTTCCAAAAAGAACGGTAGCCTGAATATGGAGAGATTAACTATAGTATCACCTCCTATCTCAACGGAAGGCACACAGAGAGCAATGGCAGAAAAGCCAGCTTAGCTTAAAAATAGGTGGAGATCCAGCAACCCAGCAGATGTAGTTGGAGAGTAAAGGTTAGGCTTGCTGGGTTCAATTTTGCCATTGACCTAGATGAGCACCTGGACAATTTTTTGCCATTTGCACATGTCATATATAAAGTGGATGTAAATGATATGGGTTTTCTGATGGAGACATTGGGAAAATTTCCTTGTATTATAAAGCTTTTCTAATGAAAATGAAGAACTATGGAAAGGAAAATTGACTGAAAACAAGGAAAAGGAAACAACACTCATTTACACATGCTGGAAATTTGTTTTGCAAAGTAATACATCTGGTAGAAAGATTGGTCATTATCATGAGAAATGGCAACATGTCTTAAAATCTGCCTGAGAAAGGGATCATTGAAAGGAAATACCTTACCATAACATCACAAAAATGAAAGCACTCGAGCAACTCAAGTCATCCCAAGTATTGTGTTAACAAGAGTTACTGAGCCAAATGAATTTCTGGGCTAACTCCGCTGAAGACAGCTGTTACACCAGGGATAAATCTGATGTATTCTTTATTATAAGAAGGCTATTCAGTAGGCCTGCTGCCAATATACAAAGCCAAATGATACGGAACAGTGGTAAATAAAGTAACTGATTAGCAACAGTGCATGAAGTCCTCTATGAAGTAAACATATCTTCAGAGCTCTTTATCTGTCAACCTGTCCATGGCCAGACATATCTCTACACACATTAACAAGACGTGCTTCTAGTCTGTGCAGAAGAATTGCTTATTCATTTTTTATGACTGTTTAATATGACTGTTTATGACATTTTTATGACTGTTATGAGCAGTTTGTCACATTTCGGGTTTGGCAGTTATCCTAAACTATCTTGCTGCTCAATCCACACTCATGGCATACAGTGGTTTTACTAATTGTTAATTTTTAAAAGATTATTGGAGTTATATATAATTCTGTTTAGCAATCAGTGACTCTTAGCAACTCTTAAATGTACTGAAATTATAGCCTTCACACATAGGATGACATTTACTTTGTGAAAACATCATTACTGCATATGTGTGTATGTATGTATAAAGCACGCATCATGCATGCACTCTGTGATCTACTGATAGTATAATGATAGAACAATAGCATTCAGTACATAAAATAGTGTGTTAGGGACTTGGCTACCCAGAAGGTCCAGGGAAGGTCCAGCACGTCTAGGGAATACCGTTTCAAAAATAATGAAGAAAAGCAGTTTTGTCTAACAGACAACTGTCAAGAGGCCCGGTTTCTATTTCTGCTATTGACTTGCTGCTTTTATTTGCGAAGGAGAGACAGCAGTTAAATTCTTCAGAACCAGACTTAAAGGTATCATGTCTTTTGGTGAAAGACTAGACAATGTATCATTAGCAAAATTATGTAGTTATGTCATCAGCATGTGAAAGAACAGGATTGCTGAGCAGGTGGATACACACAGTCTGTTGGGACAGAACCAGAATGGCTTTTGCAGCTGGAAATCCTGCCGAAGTCCTGTGACGCTGCCATGAAGCACATGGGTAAAGGTGACCCAGAGGACATAATATATTTAGAGTTCCAAAAAAGCTTTTGACAATCGAAGGTTATTAGAGAAACTAAGTTGCCATGCTGCTGGAGGAAAGGTCCATTTACAGACAAAGCTGGTTAAAGGACAGGAAGCAAAGACTAGGGCTTAATGGTCTCTCTTCAGGATGGAGACGAGTCAACAGTGAAGTTCTACAAAGTCTGGTGCTGGGACTGGCTTTATTCAACTTTCTCAGTGACCTGAAGAAAAGGATAAACAGTGAAATCTTCAAGTCTGTGGATGATTATAATCTGTCTTAGCTAGCCAAATGCTTTATTTGTGGCACAAAAACTCCAGAAGAGCCTTGCAAAACAGAGTGTGTGGGCAAAAGAGACACAAAAGAGCTTCAACACAGATAGACATGAAGTAGTATACCTATAGGAAAAACAACCTAAACCATATCTATACAACCACAGACTCAGAATTGATAGTTACCACCCAGGAAAGAGGTCTTGGGGTCATTGTTGACATTTCTCTGAAATAATCAGAATCTGGTGGGTTGTGATCAAGATTTACGTTGAAGGCATGGGTAAGGTGAACATGGAACTGTTATTCACCAAATCCTTGAAGCTAGAAGCGGAGGGTATCGAAGGAAACTACTAAGAACTTTTTAACAGATAGTAGAAAGTAATTTTTTTGTACAGCCATGAACTTCTGGAACTTGCTTCCATGCAGGCTGTGGAGGCAGAGGGTGTCAGCATGTTTAGAAGGAGCTTTGGCAAACCCACACAGAGGGGTCCATAGATAGAGACTAATCAAAATAGGAAGAGTTGGACCCTAATACAACTGTGGATGCAGAAAGGGTACAGAATGTGGCCAGGTTTACATGCTCTCCTTCTGCCACTGTCAGACACAGAGTAGTGACCTAAACGAACTACTGGTCCAGCTGGTATGTAATTTCTTTCTGCTTTTTTATGACAGTTATGTTACATCAGATTTATTTTAGTATTTACGAACCATCACTCACTACAGTTATATTTCAATTAAAATAAAAAACAATTGCCAACTCCTAAGGGATATCATGTGATACAGACCTTTTTTACTGCCTTTTGAAGGAAAAGCTTTTACTTGGGGGAGGAATTTTGTTTTAAGATATTATTACGTTTATTAATTTTCTAAGTGTGGGATCTATCTTGATTTTCCATTTGGCTGGGTTTGCAAATCAAGGAAAGTGTCATTATTCTGAGATTAACACCTTTAAAGAGTAGGACAGTTGCTTGTCAAATTGCTCTCAGGACAAAACTGGATGGAGTCAGGAAATGTGATACCAGAGACTACTACATGGTACAGTGAGAACATCCCTATATTCACATAGCTTTCCCTTACCTGTTTTTACATTGCTGGCATTGGAAATCATTTAACATTACATTCCAAATTATCAAAAACAAATTCAGTAAAAACAAACCCCAAAAAACCCAACACTGTTCTGGTGGCTGATTTTAAGCTGAGGTTTTTTGAGCAAACAAATCAAAGATATCAATTCTGCCAGGTAACTGTAGGTACACTGACTTGTCAGTGTATTTAGGAGTAACTGGAGAGATGAAGTATTTCAGTACTGACTCATGTTGAATGTTCTGGATCTTCTACATTGACATAAGAAATTTTAAAGGATTTTTGTATCACTTGTACCTTTAAATCTTGCCTTCTAAACTGCTTTATTATATTAGAGAGATAACTGTTAGCATAGCTATAATGTAAGGGAATGCCAGGAACCAAGACTGCAGAATCACCTCGCACTGAGTAAGAATTTCAGTGTCTTGAGTCGTCAGTACAGTGCCTTCTCACAGCTGTCAGATACAGAAATGGGTTTTACATATGCATAGTAACATTTTAAGGACTTGCTTGTTGAAAAGCTAACAGCTAAGCTTCCATTGCCTGCAACAGGGACTTGCCTGGGCCTTCCATTCACAGTAAATATAACCATTTATTTTTAGGATTTGTTCTACCCTTATTAATTTGTTTTCACTATTTTTCTCATTCATGCTTTCAGCATTCTTCAGCTAATGGTGAGAAACATCTGTTCAGACAACTTTCCCTGATCGTTTCCTACCTGCAGTAGGATACATTCTTACTATTCTGATGGTCTTCCTTCCCACAAAGGCAGATAACAGGTCACGAAATGAGATGAGAGGAAAGGCAGTTGTTATAAACATCTATCTTCTTAATATATTTGCAGCTTAACTCCTAAAGGCCCCCAAATCTAGATGAAGTATGAAAAGCCCCCAATCTAAAATTCATGTCATCATACTAGATAATGATAATAAACAAATAGGCACAAATCAAACACAAATAACTTCTTAATCACCAGGGTTTGGGTACATAAATAAATAAATAAATAAATAATATGAAAATCTCTCCCACCCCCACTTCAAATTAACATGTTGCTCAGGTTCATTTTTTATGATTATTTTTAATGTAAATCTAAATGTAATCTAAATTTTCCGTGTATCAAAGCTGTATCCTCTTTTTTAGAGCAAGATGGCAATTGCGTTAGGACATACAGGCCTCATACTTAGAAGGCTACATAAAAAGAATGATTACACTGGCAAATGTTGGTATGCAAAACACTAAGCAAAGTCATCACCGGGTCTGAAATACGGGGGTAAACTATAGGCATCTGGAACGCAGGTAACACACCTCTCGTTTTGGATACCTACCACTCATGGACAGCGTCTGCGTTAACAGGAGGGACTGAATAAAAGGCAGTTAAAATGCCCCATAAATCCCCAGCCCACGTCGCAAAACAACGCGTTCACCTCTCGGCGTATTTGGGCGGATTTCACAGCAAACCGGCCGACCCCCCCGCAGCGGCTGCAGAGCACGGACAGGACGGCCCTGCACAGCCTCACGCCCGCAGGGCTGCGGCCAAAGCCTCCGCCAGCGGCGGCAGAAGCCGGCGGAAAGGCGGCGGGCGGGGATGCTGCCGCGGCCGGGGCCCCGGGCGGCCTCTCCCCGCCGGCCCCGGCCCGGCCCCGCTGCCCGCCCGCCGGGACCCACCTTGGGCATCCGGATGTGCTCCATGGCGGCGGCGCCCAGCCCAGCTCCTCATGCACCTCCCGCAGCCGGCGGAGAGGCAGCCGCACGCACCTGGCCGCTCCCCTCTGTTCTCCTGCCAGCCCTGCTTTTTTAAAAAAAAATTTTTTAAATAATATTTTTTTATTTTATTTTTCCTAGCGTTTTCCGGCGCGGGTAGGAAGGAAAAAGGGAGGATTTATTCAAAGCAGATAAAGTGCCCGTGTCTCGCTGCTGGCAGGTCAGTGGCTGGCTCCACCTCCCCGGCAGCTGCCATGCTGCCCCGGCGGCGGGGATGCTCCGCGCCGGCCCCGGCCCCGGCCCCGGCCCCGGCCCCGGCCCCGGCCCCGGCCGCAGCCCGCGGGCACCCCGGGCCCCGGCGGCGCCTTGCTCCCCCGGGCACCGAACGGCACGGCCTGGAGGTGGCTCTTCGGCGGTCCGCTGCCTTGACTAAATTGCATCGCTCTGTCCTCGCTTTCAGGAAAGATAAGATCAGAAACACAGAAGGGAGCTCTGTCTGAGATCGCCTCCCCCTGTTTGGTTTTATTCCCTGGCCCAGCGGGTGCTATCTCTCGAGACAAAAGCTGCGCTTACTGGAACTGGAGCACTGAATTTCCTTTCTCTCACGCTCCGCGTGTCTGTTTTTCTGTAATTCACGATTTTGCTGCATCCTCAGATTTGCACGAGGGGAGATTTTTTTGACACACGCTTTTCAGTCTCATGTCTGAAATTCCTTGTCCCATCTTTTGCCTTGCCTGGTCCAAGAGATGTGTTATCTCTCGGAGCAAAAAGAAATGCTACAGAGCTGGTTTCCCCAGCTTACCTGTGCAAAGATGAAGAACTGGTATCTTTAACTGTCTTTGAATCGCTATCATATTCTGAGCAAAAAGAGAAACTTTCCAGTGTTTATGCCAACGTGCAAATGACTAGAGGTGCTAATATATTATTTCTGATAAACCGTAGCCTTTAAAGCTTGTAAAATGCCCAGATGTTCTGTATTGATCAATGTACTCCAGCGATTCTTTAGAAATAGGGTCTAGCTTCATCAAGGGATAGAAACAAATGTGGAGACCTGTCAAACTGTGCAAAGGCTGTGGCAAGAGCAGCAGAAGCTCCCTACATATCCTCCTCTCGCCTGCAGAGAACAGAGCATGCTTAATCTATTTTGTGAAAGCTAAAATATGGGCTGAAAATAAGAGGGGGCCACTGAAAATTGTGAATGCATTTTACCCCAAGGGAAAGGGAACAATGGGTATAGCTGTACTGGCTCCAGTCCTGCCAATGTTTCTCCAATCCTGCCACTTTCTTGCTAAGGCACGGCTAGATCGTTCAGCATCATGAGGTTTTTTTATGCCAACTCTTTGGTTAGAGGAGACAGAAGCTGTACTATCATGAGTGGAATATAAGTCATCCCTGGATTTGACCATTCTGCTTCCTTCCTCCCCTGTTTTAGCCCATTTCTGCCCTCCTTTTTCTCATAGTTCAACTGCTGTTACTGGGTGCAAATGGCTGGTATGACCATAATATGAGACACCATCAACTGGATGAAAACTCTTCTCTTCTGGGAGTTTTTAAGCATTCCATTTCACTCTGTTCACTCATATCTGAAATGAGGGTTGGAGATACCATTTTCTGTTTGAAAATTCACTGGGCGGCATCCATAAAAGTGCATGAATTGCGTAAAGTGTGGACTTCACAAGACTCTTGATCAGTAGCATATTTTTTCTCTCTACTTTAGGCCAGAGCTATCAGAATCAATTAAGAATTAACCAACCATGAAATATGTTTCCTTTGCAGTTATGGCTGATGTGATTCACTGCATACATTATCATCTTTTGGCATTTGCTACCGCCAGTGAGTAAGTAAAGTTGGAAGAAAGCACGGTTATCCTTTCAGTCCCCAGAGATATTTACTTTTTCTCTGGTATATCTTGTGATTCATTGCAGCCAAGTTCAAGTCCTACTGTTGATGGCAAGAAGACTCTCAGACTTCAGTGAGAATGCGCTTTATCTCTGCTTCACATTCATCAAGAGCTGCAAAACTAAGACGTTGCTCAAAGGAGACTGTTTATGTAGCTATCAGTTGCTCAACATCCCACCAGAGTTTTTGACCTGTCTTGGGCTGGTAAAATAATTAATGGGTGAGTGCAGTCATAAACAGAACTTGGGTTTAGATAAAAGTTATGCCTACTGCAATTGTCACGGAAAGCTGCAGTAAGCACAACGTTCTAAAAATTCTCTAACATTTTTCATTTGCATTTCATGCTCATGGCAACTGCTGTCTTAACAATCCTGGAAATCAAATCCTCTGTCCACAGTAGAGGTACAGTGAGGGTAACAACAAAAAAATAACACTCCATAGTCTACTGCTCTGACTCAACTAAGATGTAGGGGCAGGAAAATTAACTTGCCATGCCTACATAGGTTTTTACCTATCTGCTGCAACTGCCAACAAAGTTCTTGATTAATGCCATGTGAAGAAGACCAGTCACTGAGGGCTAGAATAAATACCAGTGTATTTATTTTCTATATCTATAAGCAGTAGAGTCAGCTTTCAGCCTCGTCCAGTAAAACCTGAAAGCACACGTTTCACTTCCAATATGTAAAAATTTCTGTTATATTCAATGGAGTCACTTGAATGCTCAGACATTTTGCATCTATTGCTACCTACCTAGGTAGGCCTGGATTTGAATCATCATGTTAGATCTGGAAGGCTTTATAGATTTATTTGTGTTTTTCAACTATATTTTACTAGTTTAAAGGTGGTTTCCTGTAGGCTGCATTTTAATATAATGCAAACTCAATGAATAAATTTATGTACTTGTATTAATACTTATTTTCAAGTGTAGTCTACAGATGATCATTCAGATTTATAGACATACATTAAATACTATCACATAGGGAAGAAATCAACTTGAAATTGGTGGTATAACAGCTTTGTTGCTGGGACAACTATATCCAGCATGACAGAATCCTCCACCTAAAGAGTCTGGTATGCAGGATGAAGATGTGGAGGTTAGGGCAGCCCATGTTACTGCGGGCTAAAGGCAGATACTACTGATTTGAGTGCAGCTCTGGGTTTGTGGGTAAGGGATGAAGCGAAAAAAACTCACAGAGGTTCCAGTGGCATCTCACCAAGGAAATGATTCTGGACTCTGTGCTGGCAAGAAGTGGTTTGTGGGCAACAATACTTTCTCCTGCACTTCAGCATAGAGGTCTTTGTGCATTATTTGTTGAAAACAACAAATCAGCCAAGCAAACAGGATTGCCTCAAAGACACCTGACTTTTTTATCAGTCTTCTCCTACTGGAAATAGCCAGTAAGATCCATGGCAAAGTAGACTTTTTATGTTAGAAAAAAGGGAAACAGTACTGGTTTTTAACATAAAGTACAATACATTAATGCATTCTTGAAAATTATATGTCTATACCTGTAATGCACTAAAGAATCATGTGACTTTGTAAACTGGTAATTATGGATTAACAATACCAGCACACCACAATAATATATGTTTTAGGCACATATATTCTGGAGTTTGAAAATTCTTTTCTTCCACCATTTTCACAGTGCTGCTCTACTGTTTTAACCCCTTAATAAGGTAACAAAATTATAATTTCTTATTTCCTTTTGTTCACGGACTTTCATGCCACTTTTTAAATGATAAAGATTAATGCTTCAGGAACATGCTGGTGGACATACTATCACAGCCTTTTGAAATACGAATGCCAAAACCCCATAAATTCATGTTTGTTTCTGTAAGGACTTTGGACACTAATATCAATGTGAGTGGCAGAACCTCCTTGCAGAAGTCTGTACAGGAGCTATATGGCCTACTACAGACCAGCTTCTCATCTTTTTTAAAATCCCAATGCATGGGAACCCTTGGAAGACCTGCAGTGCAAGGATGTTGCTGAAGAAACAAGAAGCCTTTTGAAGAAGGTTTTTAGCAAGCCTCTTTCCAACACAAAACCACACTAAGAGCATGTGCCCTTAGCAGGCACTGTAGCTTTGTGGTGCTACAGCTTCTTTCCAGATGAGCTTTCTTTGGTGCCAAGATCCTGGAGAAGAGATGCTCCAGCCCTGCACTACTGTATGTATCGAACATAGGCTCAGAGTACGCCTGAAACAACATAACTGTTGCCAGTGCAGCAAGGCAGAGCACTAGCTTGTTTTTCTTCTTCTTGCCACGGCTTCCAGCCCTGCAGCTCCCTCTGCCTATGCTCTGGCTTGGTGTTTATCTGGCTTTGGTGTTTGTAAGCCAAGTGAGCTTGCTGCACTGCTTACTTTGTCTTGGCTGTCTAGTTTTCAGTTATTTTTGTGTGATGAACTGGCTTCCTGTATGATGCAGAGGCAAGGGGGCCAGCTGAAAGTGAGCAGTGACAGTGAACCAGGGGAGTTAAAGGGTAAAAGGGGGAAATGAAAAACACAAGAAAACAAACCCAGAAGAGCTGGGCTGGGGGCTGGTGAGGCAGGGTAATTTCTCTCACTCAGGAGACGTGGCAGGCATTCATAAACTGTAGCATCAAAACTCCTGTTTGCCTGTTACCTATTGCCTATTGCCACTACCGATAGCAGCCAAACAGCCAAAGGTGCAAATGCACACGTGCAATGTGTAGGTGTCTTGATGGTGTTTACACCTGGGATAATCAGTACCATGGATTCCGAAACAGTGTGTCTGTTTATATTTGTTTCATAACTTTTGAACTTTTTCAGGGAACATGCAAGTTTCTCGTGGCAAATGCACTTGGACACACAAACTTCTCCCCCAGTTAATCTAGCAGGAGCTGCATGTGACAAGGTAAAGGATGCAGGGAGCGGCTTTCACTTTATTGTTTAACTCAGATAACTGTTACTAGGTTTGACCTTTTAACTTTTCCTTCAAGAATTACTCAAAGGAATCTTTGATTTTGCCTTGTTATAAAACATTGTTGTATTGTTATAAAAGCAAAATTATGCAGGAAAGAATACCAGCAGACCTCTGGAAATAGGAATGGTTTTGATTCTATTCTACAGATAGACAAACTGTATGATACATGATATATGATATATGATATATGGTATATGATCTATGATACATGATACATGATAATGATACATGATATCTGGCCAGATATATGACAACTGGCCTGAAATGTATAGTAGAGAAATAAAACTGATGAAATTCTAGAATGACTGAGGATGTATGTCCAGTTACTCACATGAGGATTCCCCCAGTTGAGGAAACTGGTAAGATTTTGGCAAAGTGAAAACTGTCTGTTAAATGAGAGCATTTCAACAAGATTAGAATAGTCAATCCAGCTACTCTGAGAATGCTGCATTTTTCATAACAAAGCATGTAGGACAACCAGCTGGAGAGTACAGTGTCAGGAGGTCATCTGTGATATACCTGAGCTGGTATATGTCATACCACATATAGCAGTTAAAGGAAAGTATAGCAGTTAAAGGAAGGGGTCAGTTATTACAACAGGGATTGTGGGAGGAAAATGGAGAGAAGTGCTTCTCAATATAGCCAGTAGAGAGACAGACTCTTCCACAAGATGAGTCAAAGCTCCTAAACTCTTGAAGTAGTGTAAGTACTGCTTAGAAATTTACCTCATTCTGCAAATCCATATAGAAAGATATTTCTACCTACACTCTTTTGACAGTTAGATAGTTCAGTGAAAAGCAATTACTTCATCTTGCCCTTTACTGTTTCTCAGCAGAACACTGCTGTAATGGATGACCATACTGGGAACTAGGAACTGGGAACCTGTAAGAGAGCCCCCACCTCCCCCAGACATTAGCTATGCTTGAATATATCTGAGCAGGTGTGCTCCTAAGTTAAATCTCCAGATATGTAGAGAAACTTAGAAGAAAAGGTGATTTATTAGTTTTTAAAGAACTCACTTTTCATTAAAATCTAGCAGAAAAATGTGTTTCCTCCACTTAAAAATGGGAATTAGACATTCTGCAAGTGGCTTTACTACAGACTCAGGTATCAGCCATGAGTGACAGTGAGTAACTGAATTCTCTTTGAGAAGAAGTGTTAGGAAGCTGTCCTAGCTCCTAGAGAGTGGTGTAGGGATTCTCCAAATTCTAGCATCTGTGATACTCTCACTACCTTTACAGAATCTCATCCAGAATCTTAGGCAAGAAATATTCCCTTAACTGATATTAAAAAAAATATTTAAAAAGAAAATAACGTATTTTTATATTCTCAGACCCTTTCCGTTGAAACTTTCAGTCACAGGCTCAGCACCAACTTAGGAGAAGAAAATAAGACTACTGAGTTCAAAGCAGACCACAACTGTCTGTAGTCTGAAGCAGTATTGTTCAATGAAAAATAAAATCATGATAGCAAGGCAGCTTCCAACATTTTCACAAAGAAAATTTTCTTAACTTATGGGACTGTATTAATGGTCTGCCTAGAGCATGTTTCCCAACATGAAGGAAAAGAAATGGACATGGTATATTTGGGTTTAGGGAAAAAAGAACAGAGAAGAAAGAAGAAGTGGGTAACAGAGGAAATGTATCCCATGGTCTTTGTATAAGAATTAGCTAAAGCTATCTTTAAAATACTGAAGAGTTAGTTTATCTTGAAACATCCCATTGACCTATGATGATCATAATTCAGTGAAGCAAATGTGGCCTTTTCAGTTATAAGATTTACGCATGAGTTTGTGATGGCAGTAAATTATTTTCCATTACTCTCCAAATTTAACAGAAGCTCCGTTGCTATATGTAGGGAAACAAAAAAAATGGCATTTGTCTCCCAAAAATACATAATAAAAACTTCACTGAAATGCTGCTTCATATCCCAAATCCACACCATATGAAAGCATATTTTTCAGATAAATAGTTTGTTTCTCTCTGCACTTTAAAAGGAAACCTTAAGATTAGGTGGGGGGGGGTTGTTTTGTTTTGTTTTTTTAAAAAAAGTTCAAAAGCAAAACACAATTCTTTGAATGTCTATGCAGAACAGCTGAAACTGGTGTGATTCCTACCGTCTTACTGAAAGCAGCCATCACAGTAAGTGGCTAGAATCAGTTTTGGCTGACTCGTGCCTCTTGAAATCCTTCTGAATTTTGAGTGATCGCCTCAGCCCCTTATCTACTGTAGTATTAAGGAGATAAGCTGATATTGTGAAAGTTATCAGTGAAGTCTCGCTTACTAAGCTTCTGTGAAAAGGAGGTTCAGATTACGAGATAATCTTTCAGCTACTGACAAGCAATTTAGTTTTTGAGAAACAGCTGATTAAACAAGGGTGATAGAAACCTCTGTGTTCAGACTGAAAGGGTGCTATGATTGAATTCACATGTGCTTTTCCAAAATTTGTCCAGTTTTGTACTTGAATTCACTTTGTTTCACTTTCACCTGGTCAGTATTTTTCAGGTTCCATTACTGCTTCTTGGCTTTGGGGAAAAAATTAAATTTTGGGGTGGGTTCTGAAGAAAGTTTGAACTGTTTCTGGCATTCCCAGGCTGAAAGCTCTGAGGCTCAGGAAATGTCTCTTCTCTAACTCCTGAAAGTTTCTCACCCTGTGTAGTATTAGATTTATGTTCTTGATCTCTGACAATTATTTTCATGGGCTATGCATGAGAAGACAGTGTTTGACGTAATCTGTTCCCAGAGTGGAATGTCCAGGGTATTGTTCCAACATACTTTTGCTCGCTGGTCACAGTCAGGGTGCATGAATTATCATGGTTGAAAGGTCCTCATCTGAGTGGAAAAGATGCAGTCTGTAGAAAAAAATATGTGTGAGATGAGATGTACCATTAACTGCAGATAGCTACAGCTATGGTTGTACATAACTGTCCACTCTGAGGTTACGGTTAACTAACTTAATGATTATAGTCAACACATAAAACATATGTCTTGATTATAGTCAACACATAAAGCATATGTCTACACTGTATTTTTGCTGCATGCCACAACATGAACCACTGAACTGAGTGAGTTGTTATTTGCCAGCTTACATCTCTAATGCTGATCTACATCTGTAGAAGTCCCAAGAGAACCATTCACATCCTACTGACTCAATAGCTATTCCATGGTTTTGGTGCCGACACAGGGCAGACCTCTCTGTGGCTATGCTTGCAGCCATCTGCCTCGTGCACATTATACATCCCTAGGTTATGTAAGAGCAATATTACAGAGTCTCGTCCTTTCTAGTCCTTCCCTCTGCCTCAGAGATGCTACTGCTCATTGGTGCTGTTTTGCAGGCCAGGCTATGGCAACCGGCCTGATGCTGTTGGACCATGCCAAAGGGGACCCCAACACATATCAAGATTTGATCATCATGCAGAAACTGCTGCTAGTGCAGGTAGAAGAATCTGCTGAGGAAATACTCTTTAAAGAGCAGAATGTTGGGTCCTGGTCTGGGCTTTGGTTGGAGTCCACTGTGGTCTCCTCAGAATCAGAAAAGATTTTGCATCTATAAAGCTAGGAATGGGGCTGTATCATTGTAGCCCTAGCTGACTATCAGGGGAGCAGAACTTGCAGATATGAAGGTTCACTTCTGAAAGCCTCTATTTCTAGTTACTGCCTGCCCTTCAGCACCAATATACTCCCTTCTCATCATTTATGTCTGGAAAAGAGGGTGAACATCAGTTTGTAGACCTTCACTAGTGCCCAGTCATGCTTGCTGCTGGCCAGCCAGTTTCTGCAATACTGTGGTCATTGTCATTGTGATCATCATGGACAGCTCCTACCATTACTTGGTCAGCATTGGCAGCATCCCCAAGAACACGGTGACTTTCAGTCATTGTCAAAATTCACAGTGGGAAAATCAGCAATATTTACATTTTCACCCATGTTGTCCCCACCTAACTGATGAATTTATAGGCTTGTGATGGCAAGTCTTCTGAAATTTTTAATTTTTCAGAGACAAAGAAGCTGGCACCCTCTTCCCTCTGGGGTACATCAGCATCCGATGAGCTAGCAAATACTTGCAGCATAGGTGTCCCTGCTACAGCAGGGGTATTCAGACAGCCTGCAAGCTTATGGCCAACTTCCTCTAGAGCCAAAAGGGAGCATTTATTCCAGCACTTTACTTTATGCTGGAGAACTCTGAAGGCTAAACTAGGTGCTGGTAGTCCAGTGCCAGCAAAATTATACCAGCACTTTATTTATTGCTGCTTATTGGCCTCAGACATCCCTTCCCAAGGGACTGCCCACAGCTGAATCTTAGGGCAGGAGAAGGCCTAAGCAGAGTAAATGTCCTTATACCCTCCATAGTATAAGACAGTACTGCAGAAATTAGTAATAAAATAAAACTTTACGATGTTTGTTACTTGCATAGAAATACTTTGGCCAACATGGCCAGCAAGCAGTGTCAGGAATGTAATACCGTATTAAATATTAGTGTAGTCAGCAGAATTAAAGAAAGATGGAACCAAACCAGCCAAGTAAAGTAAACAAAGGCCTATGTGTCCAATGAACAGAAAAAGCAAAACAGAAACTTTCTTCTCGAAAGGATTTAACTAAGTGTTATGTCTTATGTGGCTTCCAAACAGCTGTTATTCACTCAGTTTAGGCTGTGGAGTGCATGCTCTGGCATTGCCTCCTCCCCAGCTAGTGTGGGGTTAGGAGATTGTAGCAAAGCTGTCTCTAGACTCTTGAGAGCCTGAAGGATCTGGTGGCTGCCCCAAGAGGAAGGCTAACATGAGACCACATTAGGAAACTGAGCCTGATGTGCCTTAACCTGCAGGGTCATGAAACTCATGTGTCTCCTCCACAACGGCCTTGATCTCTTGCCTTGTCTCCTTCTCTTTGGCTTCTTTGTGAATCTTCACCATGAGTCGCCACACTTACATTTTCATCCCATCAGTGTACGCACTGGTGGAGATGGACCACTTCCCTAAGGAAGATGGTCTGCTTCCATAGGGCCTGCTCCTTCTTTCAGTCGAGGTCATTCCTTCTGTAAATCTATACAGGGTGCTGTCTGGATGATGCCATCCCTGCCATGCCAAACAGCAACTGAACAGCAGTCATGCAGCCGCTAGAAGGTACACAAAGCACTCAACCTTTTTTCTGCTGAACTGTCAATGATACAAGGACTTTGACAATCTTTGAGTGACCCAGCTTTGGATTGAGGAGCTTGCCAGTGTGACTGAACTGCAGGCAGATGTTTCCCTTGCTTGTGGGACTACGGGGAAAGATATCCCTGACTTAAGCCCCCAGTGTGATCAGGAAATGTTAGTAAGAACAGAGCTGAAAAGGATAGGTGTTGCAAACGCTGCTTCACCATGTTTTTACTCGTAAGCAGAACACATGGCATTCCTTCCAGTTGTAACTGGTGTGGGGTTTTTTCCACTTATGCAAAGCCGTTTTCTATAATCCCAAGGTGCAGTGTCACTTTGGCAGAGGGAAGCACATGATTGGGGTGGGGGGGGAGCACATGCATACCTATATGGACCATTTTTCATTAGGAAGTTACCAGTGTGACTATAAATTTAATCCATAGTTGCCACAAAGCCAAGCTGACAGTGCTCCATAAAGCACAGGAAACAGCCATTAAAGATTCCTTTCTCCTATGTCAACATGATGTATATAGAAGAGCTAGTAGTGGAAGCTGCTTGAGGTATTCATGCCCTGCCCAGCAAAGGGTGCCTGTCTCTTCCCCTTTCTGTCCTTCCTGATGTTGCAGGGACAGTGGCTTGGGAGGAGGTTAATGATTCAGCTGCTGTGATAGCCTCTCAAAATTGAAGACATCCCAGATGGACCAGAGTTGTCAGCCTGGACTCTCACGTAAAGATCAGGTGATAAACCCTCTGATGTAGTGTCTTCCTTATTGCAGATATGCTATCACAGCTTCTTGTGCTGTGAACATGTTTGACAAGCTGCCCCAGGATATCTGCTATGGTTCCTAACCTGCCTTTGTCTTCTTCAGTGTGAATCAGAACCCCTTGGTGAGCTTGACATACCAAAAAGTAGAAAGCTATTTGCCTGTCTCCTGTCAACAACATCTTCAGCCCTTTCCTAACACAACTGAGTAACTATGTGAGGTTTTTTTCTAGTCCCCAGGTCACTCTTCTGTGTCCCATAGGCATCTTCTTTCTTGCTGAGAATGAACAGCACAGTAAAGATAAGGACCAAATCCTGAACTGGCTGCTTGCTCGCATGCAGAACTTAAGTTTTTTAGCATCCTGTTTGGTGGTTCTCATGAGGAATGAGGGCATCTCAGAGGTTTCCTGAGAACAGAATGCTCTGGGAAAATGTTGGGATTATTTCAGAGGGAAGAGAATAGCACTTGGCAATACATGTTTCTCCACTGTCAAGGAGTGCTCCACTACAGAAATTTCCTCCCAGCAGTCCCACAGTAAGTCTGAGGTGGATCTAGCTCCACTGTCTCTGACTACACCTGATGGGCAGGGGAAAAGGGAGGAAGAAAGAGCAAAACAGATTGCCAAATTGCCAAGGTAGAAGTACTTTCGTGGACTGGTGTTCAGGGAACAGATTCCCTGCCTTGCTGTTTCACATATGCTGAACTTCAGAAATGTCTGTCTGTAGTGTTCATTACATAATGTTACATGGAAAATAAATTTCAGAGAACAATTTCTCTAAATCTCCAAGTGTACAAGCATAGCTTCAGTATTACGATCTCTATGATCTTAGAAAATATTTACATTTAATTGAATTATTTGAAGTCTTAATCTTACTGTTGTATTTTGCGAGAGGGAAAGTTCAGCAAGTGTTTGCAGAATCATGCAAGAAAATACTGGGATTCAAGATAACTTTGTCTCTCTTAGATGTTTTCGCTTTTGGTGTTCTCTTTTCTTGGCAAGGTATCTACTTTTTGTTGGATAAGCCCTTTACTGGTATATTTCCCAAAGCAAAGGAGCTAATTAATTTCTTTCATATTCCAGTGACTTTTTAAATTTTCATCCTTAATTCTGTATTTGTGGAAAAGTATAGTTATTTTGTTTGTTTGGCTTTTGTTTCTCTTCTCAGTGTAATGCAGAAATGGACAAAAGAAAGGTGAACTAGATGAGAGAAACACAGAGACAATAAGAAATATTCCTGGTACATGGAATTTATAAGAGCCACAAACCTCAGAAAATATACTTTTAGAAAAAAAGCTCCAGATACCCTATGGTTAAACATTTATTTTAAGTGAAACTTGAAAGATCCCAAAGGTCTCTCTTCAGAAGTGAACTTTTTTAGCATGACAGTAAAAAATATGTTAAATTTAGAAAGATAAGATGGCCCTCCATTGATTTGCCCGAGACTTAACTGAGTTGATTAAACAGTGCAGAAATGCACTTTTTGGGAAGACATGATGTTTTTGCTAGGTTGTCACTTATTAACACCCAAGTATATTTTTACTGTGAAGGATAATATGTCATTGTGACTTTTTCGTGACCATTTTAATGTGACCATCAAAACATAAGTTTTGGTAACTGATAGGAAAAGGTAAGCAGAAGATATGATCAGCAGATGCCCAAATGAAACTACACAGTCTTCATTTCTATTGTCTGAATCTCTTTCCATATTTGATATTGGCAAATATATTACAACAGTATGTTTCCCAGTTAAAAAACAATCAGTCAAACAAAGCCCTTGAGGGCTTATTTAAATAGAAATATGTGATGTGGATTTAGTAGAGTAGATATCCAAGGTTTGTATAATTTAGAACCCTGTGTAATTTTCCAGTTGTTAAATCACATGTGGTTCTGCCTCGCAACAGTGACCTTGGCTAGATTTTGATATGACAATAACTGTAGGCATAAAACATAATAAACTCTATGCCCCATCATTTCTATAAAATAAAATATTCACAATCTACACTAACTTCCATCATAAACTCATTTTTCCAGCATTCATTACCTTAATAATTCATCAAGTGATTCTATTTGCCTTATGATCCAATACATTACTATTAACATGAGAAAGTAAATTACAAAGTACAAAGTACAGAGTAGAAGGTTGGATTTTTTCAGACCTTTGAGAAGTCCACTTGTGGGTGCCAAATTCTTCTCTGTTTTGTGCTCTTTGTTGATATATATTGAAGGGATTAGGAATTCTGTCTGTCATCTGGACAACTTAACGGGCACTCAGAAGTTGTGCAGTCAGATTCTTCTTTTCCTAAATGGCTTTTGTATTATTAACTAGAAAAAAATTACAGGATTAAGTGATTTCTGAGCCAGTAACCCTCTGCACTTGAAAAGTGTGATAGCTCCCTTTTCACGAAATGAATAGAGTCAAGTTGCAAAACCTAATAAGATGCACTGCTATCATGGCAGCAAAGGCGCAAGCGCTAGAAGTCTTCAGAAAAAGGTACGCTGAAGTAGTGCTGTCCAGCAATAAGATGTCCACATAGATATATGTAAATCATACTACCCGAGACCAAGCCCTGCTTCAAAAATTACTCTGGAAAGTCAGCCTACCAAACCTTGTTCTACAGGTGTGAGCAAAAGCAAGCAAGGAGACAAACAGCTTTTCTGCTCCAGGATGTAACAAGGTTATAGCAGAGAGTGCTTCTCATAATTTCATCCATAGTTCTCCTCTTACAAGCACACTAAGGTTTTACATCACCTCGGTAACTGTAGATCTTGGAGCAGGTATTTTAAATACTATAAAGACAATAGAAGTATGCCCTCTCCCTATGAAACTCCCACCGAGTTGAATAGGTCCAGGATTCCACCCAAGAAGCTGATTTCACAGCATTGAATTAAATCCAGATTTCTACTTACAGGTTTTTTGACAGATTTCAATGTTAGATATTTGTTAGAGCCTGGTACACATTATGATTTTTTTTCCCTGAGAATTTACAGCTGTCATAGCACTCAAAGAATGGAGAAATTCAGAGATAACCAGTCAGTACAGCAAAAGAATAACAAAACTATATTTTGTTTCCCCATTTTGTAAAATGCATTACCTAGTACTCTGAATGCTATGAGGGTTTTTTTAAAATTTGCATTTAACAAGGCAGTTTAAGGCACAGGAGTTTTCACGTGCTTGCTCTTACTGTCAGTGGTGCGTGAAGTAGCTGCTTTTTCTCTGTGTGACTTTTCTGATCTGTACAACTTGAGACATTTCTAGTTTTTAAAAAGAGAAAACTGGTAAAAAATACCTATTTTTCAGATGTTTTCTGCCACCCTTTCTTCTCTTGAACATAACCTCTGGCATAGAACTAAATAGCAGCAAGTCTGAGACCTTTTTAAAAACATCTTGCTAAAATTAGCCTTATTTGGAGGGTGCAAATGAGAACAGGCTGAAGGTTCCTATTCAGCAGAAGAAGTCATAACAAATGCATCAGAGTATTGTTGGGAGGGAGTACACCAAAGTGTCTTCCAAGCTATATTAAAAAAAAAAAAAAAAGACTATGTTAAGTAGTGCTAAGAATAAAGAATAGAAAATATGTTTCTGTTACTGTTGCTAGATGATACATTGTATAAGGCAGCTGTAAGTCTTTGCTTCTCTGAACAATCCCACACCCTCCTTCACCCTGAACTACTCTTTCCCTTTTAATGGAAGATACTATTTCTTGATGAAGAATCTAATTCTGCAATGCACTGAACTCACCCAGACCCAAGGGGCTTTAAATGGGAGGTTTAAAGTGGGTCAGCACTTTCCAGGGGGTGTGCAGCACCTTACAAGATTGCATCCTGAATATGAGGCACTTTTTCTGCTCTTGAATAAGTTTGCAATTAGTATGTCTATTCCATGAATGAAAATTTCCAAGTTGGTAGCTTCAGTATTATCGTAGATACAATCTTTGACAACTGTACCTCTTTACTAGCAGGTTTTACCTAATACCTCTTACAGCAAGTGCTCAGGGACTGAACCTCATTCTTCAGTCTTTGCATGTTATGAGTCAGAACAACAATGAACTTCTCTTTGCATCCTTACAACATGGGAGACAGGGGGGTGAGCAGTCAAAACTCCTTTGCTTTTCTTGTCACTCCAACACTCTTACCTTTCCAAAAAAGAAAGAAGAAAACAAAAGAGAAATTGATTTTTTTTTCTTTAATTGCTAACTTGAAGCAAATAATTCCATGCCACACTTCACACAACCCCTCTTTAGGACTTCTGGGGCGGAGCTGGAAAGCTCCGCAAGTACTCAATGCAGGCTGGAGGATCTATTCGGTGCATCTAAATTACACTGCTGCTCTGACTGATGCTCTGGAAGAGCCAAGAGACGAAGACTAGCTAAGCTAGAAGCCTGTAGTTCTACAGTGTGAATGTCCCATGTACTGTCCCCTGTAGCTTAAAAGAGGAATAACATTCATCCACTTCTCGTGACATCGCTAAATCACACTCCTATGAAAGTATTCTGATAACAAGCTAGGCAAGACTCGGCATCAAATTCAGTGGGAAGCTACACTTGCAAGCTGGAGTGACAGTGACAGTGGAGCCACTTTTGGATGACCTTCACCACTTTCAGATTTCTCTGAGAGGAGCTGGCTCCCACATTGCACTGCCGGATCCACCCCCACCCCCATATGTGAGCATCAGTCCCTGCGGAAAAGAAGACTGACACAGCTTGTAGAGGCTAACTATTAATGTTCAGTAACACTTCTGGCTTCTATACCGGGCATGGGAAAGTCCACACTGAATAGACTGATGTGTTGGAAGTGTGCCTAGCAATACATAAAGTCTTAAATTTTTGTTAGCTTTTTTATTCTATTCTATTTTTTAGCATTCTTGATTCTTTGGCAAATTTCTGTGTACTCTGATGGTAGATTTTTCCCACAAAACTGGAGAGTTATAAAAAGTGGAATGGGCAGGAACTGTACCTGGTCTGATTTTCAAAGGCAGTCAGTTTTCCTCTCTAACATCTCAAGGCAGTGAATGTGGTAATGGGATTTGGGGCGTGTGTGAGAGAGAGACAAAAGGGCAGAGCTCTGAAAAATAATTTGGTTCCAGACATTTTGGCTGCTGGGTAGAGGAAGCGAGAGCCTCACCTGAACAACAAGCTGCAATGTGAGCACAACTTCTACTAGACACCAGAGAATCTGCACACAAGAGATGCTATAAATGTTTTCAAAGCAGGAAAAGCCACACTCCATAGTCACAAAGCAGGAACTTCTTACAGAAATACAACTACAGTTAATCAGCTACTGTGAACTTAAAGGCTTACTGCAAATTTACACCCAGAGAGTTGGCTGCTATGCAGGTGTCAGGAGAGAAGAAAGCACTGATCTAGTCCTGTGGGTAAACAGCTGGCACTAGGCAAGGAAATTTTGCCAAATTCTTGGATGCAAGTATTTTTGGTGCTGACATAATGCCTCCTTTTCACTAACAGAGAATGGCCAAATTCAAATTTATGCATTTCAGTGTTAGAAGTTATAGATAGTTTGGTATGGGACAGAGTTGTTGACCACCACTAAGTGTTTGGAATTTACCTGTTCAGTACACTCCTGAATCTGAGAGTTCAAAATCTAGCTTGATGCAATTTGGCAAGAAGTTACTAGAAGAAACTTGTGTGGCCACAAAAATGTCTTCTCTACCACTGAACCTCCTGAAATCCTATTACTGTGGAATGACACCAGAAATACAGAAGCATCACACTGGATGGCCAAGGTTATAAAAGTACAATCTGAAGTAGAATTTTTCTTTGTGCTCTGAGAGGGCCATGAAGAAATCCCAGTTTATGGCTTTTTAATACATGGCTATCAATGTTACTGTCCTCCAAAATAGCACATTAGGGGCAATTTCTATAAATGTTAATAAACCTTTACAGCATCTTAGCTAATTTCTTAAACACTACTGAGTGTCATATAACCCTGAGGGCATTTGGCTGGGTGCTCATCATGCTTCTGCATCTGAGTCCCCTTGACATTCACAGATTCCACTGGCTCAGTCAGATGCTGTCTTATTTGCTTTTTTTTCATTTGTTCCCTCCTCTCCACCCTCTCACACATTTCCTGGGTGTGGGCTCTTTTTCTTGTAATCCATTTCTGAGAGTGCTAGTCCTCGTTGGACCAGTGACTTTTTAGACTCTCCAGTACCTGAGGTACACCTTTTCCTAGAGCTACAATCCTGGAGGATTCCGGATTTACAGTTCAACTATTTAGTGGTACTTAACAGTTAAAGTAGATAAACACAACCTTAAGAATTCTGAAACTAACTAGTCCTTACTTCACATAGCATCAGGGATCTGTAGATATAGATCACGTCGCTGTCTGTATTTCCTGCCTCTCCTTCCTCACCACTGCTGAGCACTCTTTTGGCTCCAGTAACAATCCTCGGAGCAATCCAAGATCTCTCTTCCTGAACACAGTTACTTTTTTAAACCAAACAATATACTTTCTCTTTCTTTCTCTCTCTACTGCAGCTAGTTTCCCTTTCACTTGAGTGGTGCCAGAGTTAAAACTTAATGTCTCCACTATGAAATCCTGTTTCTTTGTCACTTGCCACTACTCAGGCTTTCTGTAATGGTTTCCTGCCAAATTTCAGAAGTTCTGTTGTATTGAAGGTTCAGCATTAACAGTTTGAACTCTTCTTCCATTATTTTAGCACGTACTCACAATTTCTCCCTCTAAGCAATCTTGTCTGAATGTAGGCTTCAATCATTCCCTTGTCTTAAGGTCCTCCTGCTTGAATAAAAGACATAAAGATTTAACCACCCTCCATTTTTCATACTTCCATGAGCCAGAAGTTTATAATATATGAGAAATTTTCTGCAAATCTGAAATTGCACGTAAAATGATTAAATCAACTTCTTGAAACTGTAGTTCAGACAGAAAACAGCCAACACAATCCTGGTTCAAATGCCATGTAAAAATATATGAAGTATTATTGTCCTGTACAAGGCCCTGGTGACCTCCTACATGAAACGGTCTGCAGTTTTGTACATCTGTATTCAAGAAATAGGAACTAACCTTGAATGGGTGTAATAAAAGACTACTAGTTTCATCAGGAATACGAAGAACTTACCACTCAAGAGAAGACCAAAAGCTCTTTGCTTATTGAGCCAGGCAAAATGAAAGTGGAGAGAGGATATGTTTATTTCCCGCAAATATATTTGAGGAGGAAAGGGAGGGGGAAAGTTATTCAAACTAGAGGATAGTATTAGCACTCAACCCCCCCCCCAAAAAAAAAAGAGTATAAATTGTCTGTGGATTCACCTGAGGTTGAAACAGGAATATCTCCAAACTTCAGAGCAGCGAGGTTCTGAAATACTCTTCCAGAGGGATAACTCAGAGCTTTTGTGCTCCGGTGACCAAAAAAGTTGCTTATATGAATGTGGTTGTATCATGTAGCCTGAAGTATCTATCTTGAATGCAGTTTCTCAGTTTTATGAAAATTGCATAAATTCAGGATTTCTTAGGAAAAGAAGTCAGAAGTTACAGGGAGAGGGTTGTACCTTTTCTGGCCTGTATATATGCAGACATTTACTAGTGGTACTGCAATAGCTGTCTGACTACAAACTGCACCTTAGCTATTGCCATTAGCTTTCGCTCTAGAAATCTGCTGTTTCTAAGCAAACTGAGTACCACAAAGCTTGGGACTGGAAGGCCTTCAACACCAGGATTTATAGGTCATGCTCTATATTAGTTCTGACAGTGAGCAGTGATGAATTAAATTACATTGCAAAGAATTGCTTTTAGACCAGTACAGCCAGTGTCCAACAGACACTTGCAAGGGTGCTAAGTTCTATGTCTTAAATAGCATTTAGAGCTGAGCTGCTAATCCCCATAGTTATAGTGTTGTTATAACTAGTTTAGTTCTGTTCTGTGTTGGACGTCTTGCTTCTTCGGGTAGTACTAACACAATCCCTTTTTCTTGCACTCTTTCTGTTGGGAAATAAATCCAATCCATGTGTGCTCATTCTTATAAAAAGCATACATAAAAAATAAAAATACGCATTGTCTCTAAATCCTTGTGCTCAGGCCTAATGTTTCCCAGGCAATGTTACAAACATAGACAGTGCTCTCCAAAACTACTTTAGTAATTAAAAATATATTCACCCTTTCAGAAAGACAAAGGACTGAAGGGGACCTTCTGGATCATCATGGTTAGTCCCCAGCTATTGTGAACTACTCCATTATATGATCTTCTTCATAAATTCAGCTAGCTCCACTTTAAAACCAGTTACTTTATTTCCTTCTTCCATACCACTCCTACAAAGAATTAGATACTGACTCATATGTCCCAGCCAAAGTGTATTCATGGGCTTCTTGTGCCAACATCTTCTTTTGCCAATCTAAACAGTTTCTCTCTCTCCCCAAAACTTACCCTTTGAAATATATGCTACAATCATATCTCCCATCAGCCTTCAATTTGCCAGGATAAAAACTCTCTTTTGGGAGTATTTACACTACAGACTGCAGTACAGTATATATAGATCACAAGGCAGCTTTTGATAAGGGCAGGCTTCCTGTGACAGCTGGCAGCTCTCTGCAGTCTCTTTGACTACATTTCTCTTTGCAGTTTTCATATATTTAGTATGCTTACTATAGTGTCTTGTGTATCAGCATTTTAACAACTGTAAAGATCAGCCAAAGAATAAGACATTATAATGCAAACTTAGATATACACAAATGTATAACACAAATATACATATATTTTTGTGTTTGTGTGCAAATAAAGTTCACTAAGCAATTAAGAGGGCTAAAACAGTGATTTGATTACTACGTGCAAGAAGATCCATATTGTAAGCTAATTTACGTACTAAACCAAGTAAACTTAATTTGGAAGATTAGAAAGTCAGTGTTGAGAAAGTTAACATACTGAGGAGGCTTTTCTGTATTTGCATTTAAAGCCAAGACTCAATGCTTTCTCCCCTATAGAGTGTTTATTCCTCCTGCATAAGCGGCTACAGTCACGAATCAGCTCTGAGGGACACATTCTTCCCCTGAGTTCTACAGAGGTCCTTACGAATGTGAAAACACATCATTAAAGAATGTGCATCTGTTTGTACTGCTGTAGATAGGAAATGTTCCAAATTAAGCCCTTCCCTCTGCTGTTTGAATCACTGAACATGTTACCTTTAACATTAGCACAACATAAGTAACAAAACAAATCTTGTAACATTACCAGAATCACGTCCTCTACCTTTTCAGTGCTTGCAACTCTGAACTCAAATGAGCTTCTTCCGCTCCCAATCACAGTTTGCATCCAGCAAAACATTTTACTCAAATAAGCTTATTTGGTTAAAACAAGCACTCCAAGTTCTCCCTAGAGTCTCAGGTCTTGTATTTGTTTCAGAGGCCAGTAGAATCTTAGGAGTTCGACAGAGTTACCAGACTTAAGCCTAGGAGAAGATACAGCTCCCCCACTTTCTCAGAGTTATCATATCAATAACTGAATATAATCAGTATTGATTAAAGACAGACTTCCCTCAGCATAAAGAATGACATTAGCTCCCCTTATCCTGAAGGACAACAGTTAGACATGTGGGTGGTTAAAGGGGATAAAGTACAAATATTGATGCCATGAGAAAAATAAAGTCTTCCATCACTTGCTGTTCAGTTAAGCTTACCACGTTTTAGGTATCAAAACAAGAAAAGAATAATAGGGTATGAATCATACTTGTTATTCAAGAAAATGAATAACAATGTGAAGAAAGGTGGTGCGTACAAATCCATCATATGAATAATATCCTTGATTTACTACCAGCTTTCCTCTGATGGGTTCAAAGAATTTTGCAGGATACATTTTCAACGATCATGTCATCTCTTACTGATGAATAGTAACCACAGGAGTGGAACAATTCAACTGTTTTGTTGGTGCCTGTTATTACATTGTTCAGAAGAGGAAGTGAACGAGAAGGTCAAATGCAAAATCCAGTGGCAGTTGGAGGGAGTTATCTAGGTGATATTTTGCTTTGAAGAAACAACTTCAAAAGAGCAAATGTTATAAAATATGAAGAGAAATTATGTGCAATATTCAAAACATGTTGTATTCTTCCTTACCACTTAAAAATTTAGCTTCGTCTCATCATAAAGTAGCTGTAAACATGTTGTTCTTTTCATCAGGTTCACAGTACATATATGTATAATGTATATTTATATATAAAGTATACATATGCAAACACAGATGAGCAAAGACATACCCAATGTACCTAGTCATAGAATCTGTGGCATCTCTGTAGTCAATTACAAGCCCCAGTTGTAAACATTATTTTCCTTGGGGAATATTTCAGTAATTAGTGAATGCTGTTGTTGTGTGGAGATGGAGCAGTGTGCTGACATTATGGTTTCCCCAGTGGTATAACTGGGACTGAATGATTCAGACGACTTCCTTCCCACCATGCTAGGCAGAGCTGAACTTAAAAATGTGTCAGTATATATTTATACTCCTTCTTTTCCAAGGGCAGAAGGGCTGTTTAAGTCTTCCACATCTGGCTGCTCTCTCCCACCCTTTTCCTGTGGGAAGTTCTCCTCTCACATCTTCAGCCACGGAGAAGGGGAAGAATAGCTGTGTGGGGGACTACACAGCAACCCAAAGGTCAGTGGAATCTTCCTGGGAAAGCTGATTAAAAGTATCGCTTTACTCTGAAAAGTGATTTTGTAAAAATCTTGGTCAGTTCCCTGAGTGACAGACATGCTTAATCATAGGAGCTGATTTAGGAAAGCTGGAGGTTCTGGTAGGTAGGAGTTCTAGGATACAGTGTAAAACTGCAGAACTAAAACTAGTATGTCTGATGAAAGTCAAAGTAATAGACTATTAATTAATTAAGACCAATGCCATTGATGTAGAATTGCCTTTGGTATTAAAACTAACTACTTGACTGAAACGCGTGGAGCAGTTCATGTTTCTTGCAATGTGTCCACATCGGAGAATTGGCATGTCGTGCAGAAGAGACTGACCAAAATTTAAGAGATCCAAGTTTGCATGTCAGGAAAAATCTAACAGCAGTGACACAAAGCTCTACATGAATAGTTACCGGAATCCAGAATCAAAGACTTGTTTGTTAAAAGAAAACCTGAGTATCTTTACATAGAGGTTCATTCTCAAGTGTGAACTTTTTTTCAGGAATCCCGGAAGCTCAGTGAGATAGCATTCTGTATCTGGTTATCTGAGCTTTCTTTACAAATCACAGACAAGATACTTTCTCCCTCTCTAAATGGAAAGTTTGGACTATTCAAGACAGCTAAGTGTCTGAGGACATTAAGTCATCCAGTCCATGGGCTCTGTTGATGCTGGGAAAGAAGAAAAGTTTATGGTTCAGAAGGTATTCTAAGCTTGCAGAACTGATAACAATAACGGTACCCCACAGCATCACTTTTGCCAGGCCGTACTGAGAAAGGAGTTCCAGTTTAAGCCTTTGCATTTCACTTCTGCTGGAACACGTTATTGTTCTCTTTTTGCTGCTCCCCATACCAGACCAATCTCCATCAGCAGATGCTACTTTTGTGCAGAACTCCACTGAGTAATGCATATAATGCATATATGCATAAATAATGCATACAATTTCTGAGCTCAACAAGCCCCTCTACGCAGATCAGACTGCAAAACTTTCACCTATTTCACGTCTTAGAAAGAATCAAAAACCAAAATCACAACCCCATCCTAATTTAAGAGATTACCTCCTCCACTTCTTTCAGAGAAATTAAGGAGTCACTTTGATGCACAGGTCATGTGGAAAAGTAGAAGAGATGAAAAGAAGCCAACCCTCACAATCCCATAAGGCACATTTCATTCTTTAAACGTGCGAAAACTCATGTTGTCTGGTTCGGCTTCAGCAAGTAAGTCATCTAATACATCTTACTGAGGCAACTCATGTGATTCATTACGGCTAATCAAACCTTAAGTACTTAGGCAAATTCTGACCCCAGAAGAGAATATGTTGAGCCTGAACAGCGTCTGTGTACAGGAGACTGTAAAGCAGTGGTTAATATGTAAGCAACCTGCCGATAACTGTAACAAAAAGTATGTTTTCTTTGCTGATGAGGCTGGGCAAGTTTCTTGGCATGTGTGCCTTCTACTTTTAGAAGTTTCATTGACACAGCCTCAGTTGCTCAACAGCTGAGATTTGCCATAGGTTGCCAGAGGTACTTGTTGGTTACCTCAGCGTTGTTCGCTGGAAAACAGAAGATGATTGCAGCTCTCCTGCCACTCCCCCTTACACTCCCCTTGGTACACCCCCTTGAAGTCTCAAATGGCAGGCCTGCTTTATGCAGCTGAAGATCAAGTGCTGCCAGAACTTTTTTCCTACTGTTATGGAAAAGCAATAATTCATTTCTGACTCTACATAGCCAAGACCTCAAAAGAAAATAAACCCCCAAACTGTTGGAAAGAATAAAAATTGTCATCCAGTGTTCATGTAAATATACTTTGAAATCTTCATACCTTTTTTTTTCTGCAAATGGTAATGAATTCTTTACAGAGATACATTACATTTCTCTGATTTATTTAAATGTTCTTTTGTTGTTGTTCAATCTAATAAAATACAATGTTTTTTATTTATTAACACAGCTTAAAAATACTTCCTGGCTTTTTTTTTTCCCTTTGCAAACTTTTTTCACTCTGCGTTTGTATTTGAAAAGTTTAAAGGACAATCTGTCCTGCATAATAAAAGCCCTTATTTATCTAGTGGCTAAATGTAAAAGCTCTTATTTATCTAGTGGCTAAATGTATTCCAGGCAGCCAAAACGTGAAGCTTCTGTTCTGCCAAGTAATTCTGTCATGACCCGATGGGTATTAACCTGTTTGCAAGGAAGAATGCCTTCATTTTTATGGCATTTGCATTCCGCACAGAATCACTGACTATGAATAACATTGCCATGAACTAGGTGGAGAAGGTGACCCCCAAATCACCAGCCAGCACAGCTCACAAGGATATTAAAAGCTCTGCTAAATACCTTTCCTTCAGATAAAATTTCCCTGAAAACATTATTAATAGAATTAATATACCTACCTCCATAGCTAAGTACCTGTAAGTGAACTTTATTTTATAAGGTGTGATACCTTTGTTAGGAATATTGGGTTGATTAGAGAAAGGTATTCTTTCCTCCTTTTTTTCCTCTTTGCCATCCCGCCTCTCTGCTTTTTTGAGCTTTTTTGTATAATGTATTAATGACCTGTAAGTCTGGGCTAATATCCTATATTCTGCTCTACACATTAGTTACAATCAGTATTGTGAACTGTATCTGAAAGCATGTCAGAGTCCAAAAATCAGGATAGTTGTTTAAAAGTCATTAGGTTTTTCACAGTTAAACTTTATGTTATTTATCTCCAGAGCCTTTTTTTCTGAGCCTCACTTGGATCAAGATATATGTTTTCCAGGTTTTTCTTTACAATGCAAAAGGAGATTTTCTCCCAAACTTAGACTCAAGGTGTTGAAGAAAGCGTCTTAAGACTTAAATGAGATTGTAGAAGTTGGTAGTACTGATGCCTGTTAATATGGCACAGCTCTCAAAATCTCACAAAAATCTACAGAGCAGTCCAAAATTCAGAGGAAAAGAGGTAGATATCTCTCTATACATACTGCCTCCACTGTATGATAGATTTCTTCTCTAGGTTCATTTCCTGTACCACCATAGACATAGGTGACCACCCTATTCATTCTCACTGACTGGCCATTATTTTTTCATATTTCTATCTAGTTATTTGATTTGGTGAAAGCCATTTAATAGCAGAGTGACCCACTAAGATTGAAAACTGGGAAAATAAGGCCACTGTAAGCATTTAAATGGAAAATTACATGTTTAAACTTCAAGACTTTAAGTTTACTACATGTGTTCATTAAGTATATTAATACTTATCTCTTCAAAATTTCCTCCTGTCAATACATCCCACAGGACAATCAATACTCAGAACAGAAACAATTGAAAAAAACAACCTAGTGAAAAACAGGAAGGTGAAAGGAATATGTTAACAGGGGAAAAGACTATAATTTACAGAACGAGAACCCAGTCCTACATTTCTATTGCATCACTCAAGCAGAAGATTGAAGAGTGGGGAAAAAAAGAGGATGAGCCATTATTTTTTTACCTTTGTTTTGTACACGATAAAAATCTCATTGCTATTATCAGCTAAAGAATGGGGTGGAGAATGGTCATTTTGTATTTGTGCAGTAACAGCACATACAGTGCAGCAGTAATAAGCAGGGTAACTGGAAATTTCACAAAACTAATTTTCTATCATAGATTTGGCAAGACTAACTTATTGTGTGGCACTTAATTATTTTAGCATCTGACTTCTGACATGTAATGTAGTATAATCATGTAGAGGACTTAGTACAACTTTCCTATTTACAAATCCAGTTACTCTAAAAGTAGCCTTCAATAGTATTCAGATTTTAGGCATCACACACATCATTTATTGATATGGATTAGAACATTTAGTTAAAACTGTCATCCTGCACACATGGCAAGAGCAAGAGCAAATAACCTTCTGACTGCCAATGTTTTGGTTGAAGAGGCTTCCCATTAGTAACATAATTTCTCTGAATAATTGATGTGCATCATGAAAAAATCTTCGCTGTACTGCTTACATTAATGATGTAGCTATTTCTTAATAGGCTGATGACACTCCCTACAATACCTGAAATGTCTAGAAAAGGGAAGATGAGAAATTCTACTGAGAATTTAAAAGTAGTCCAACCACATGGGAACACAACATGAGTGTTTAAGAGAATGGTCCATGATTTATTCTTCTGCAGATAAACAGAAAATTGTTCATTCCTCTGAGCCATAAGTTCACTTACGTAGTGCTAAGTCACTGAACAGTCACTCCCCAAATATGTTTCTGCTCTTCTTATTTCGTCAGACTGACCCTGTGCATGATCATATGAATTAAGAGACTCACAGTATGAGAGCTGAATCAGAGTTATAGATGCTTGGCTTCTTTCAGATTTGCCGTTCTGAAAGAGTTTCCCTGTAGAAGGAGAAAGGCAAAACCTAGCCAGGTTAAAGATGGAATTTGATCTACTTCAGAAAGGAGCTATACAATGGCCTAGTCTCAACATGGACAACAAAGGTACTTTTGAGTATTTCCGTATGGCAGTTCAGGCAGTATCTAACAGCATAGTGATGGCAGCAGGGATCTCATTCACCTGGGCTAATTCTTGTCTGTTTTCCTGTAGTCATGGAGATATGGAGCTCATTGCTGCCTCCAAACGTGCCCAGGAAGCTTTGGTAAATAACCAAAAAATTCTTGGGCATGTTTCTAGTCAGCACTGAACTCCATGATTCTACTAGTTTCTGATCTAGCTGGTTTAAAGCTGGACTGTGAGTATGTTTGTGAGCTGCAGTTGCACATTTGACTGTAGGATACATGCATCCCCTGGGAGGCTGCGAAACCAGCAAACTGGGATAACTGCTATTTGCTTTAATTACATGATCCATTAATACATACTAAACATTTGAATCAGAACTGACACATTTACAAATGGCTAGCCATAAATTGAAGGCTGACAATCTGAGTTTGAGCCCCTCAAAATGGGAACTGTTCCAATAGCAGGCACTTTACCTTGGCTGCACAGCCAGTGGGAAAGGACTTTCCACTGCAGAAAAGGAAAGCTGCGGCTGTGCAGGACTACCAGACCTCCCAGAAACATGCTTGCTGAGGTTTGCGACACTCCACTGCTTTTTATAAAAGCAGTTATGGATCTGTCAACATTTCAAAGCCACCACAGTGACTGAGAGCAGGGAAAGACATTTCAGTTGTTAACAGAGCAATGTAGTATAATTAGGGCTGAGATAATATCTGGCCATTTCTCCTGTTTCAGGTGGCGGCATTTCAAAACCCCATTAATACTGGATGTAAATATTTAAATTCACACTTTACAGGCAGTATTGACAGAGGAAGACACGCACATACACATGACTGCTTCAGGTGGAATCTTCACAGAAGAAAAGTCCTTTGGTCTAATAGCAGAAACCTACACTATTAAATATTATTTTTTTAACTGTAAGGAATATTGTTATACATTGTGGAAATAACTATATTTAGAGCAAATGACATTTAAATCCAAAAAATGAAACAGAAGGGAATACATTCAATCTGTAAGTCCTCTACAAAAAAAAAGATAGAGATCTAGAGGTGCTGAAAATGGTTCACACCTTCACGGGCTTTGCCTGCATCCTTGACAGAACATGGCATTAGTCTCTTCAGGAAATCATATGCATGTGGAGTGGGTAGAAGCACTGTAGGGCTGGTATAAAATCTTTATGGAAACAAGTTAGCTTTATTTTTTGTGAAATGTAAGCTAAGTAACTAGCTTGAACTGAGGATAGTTGGTGATGATATGTGATCGCTGGTCTTTTTCAAATATTATCTGAAGCAAATTTGAAGACCCATTCATAGAAATTTAAATAAGAGTTTTTCCCCAGCAGTGAAATGTTAGTTATATGTGATCCACTGATAGCACAAGGTTTGGGTTTCACGATAAAAAATTTGTTGGAAAGTTGCGATCTAAGCAAAAGAGTTAAGTTGAAAGTTGTCATATAAAAACTCAAAGACAATGAAGACTTTTCTTCACAAGTCAGCTGTATCGGTAGTTCTGGTGTTCATGGAAAACCTCTGTTTTCTTAAAGCCTCCAGTAAGGATACATGTATGTGTGTATATGTATATATAATGTATGTATGAATGTCTGTATGCACATACACACCACATATGGTGATGGAATATCACAGAAAAGAGGCAAGCATATCCACAGCCAAAATTTTTAAAGGTATTTCCAATGATTTGATGTATTTGGATTATAGTGTTGAAAGGAAAGGACTTATGTAAGTAGAATATGTGCAGGGAGAAAGAGATGATGATTGTAAGATTTATTCTGGCTATTCTTAATGTTACTTATTCTTAGCATTAGCTATTCTTAGCCTAAGACTATTCTTAGCCCTAAAATGAGTTTTTTAAGATATCTGGCCCAGGGGAACGATTTGAACTATTTAGGCTGAAGGAGAGGGAGGCACAAAACCTCTCCAACCTGTGAACAGATAGAGCTGCCAAGTCCCAGGCATCTCAGACAAATATGACAAGGCTTGTAGGAAGAGGCAATTTATTAAGCTGATTGATAACACCGGAATGAAAAGAAGAACCATCGTACATGTGACGCTCTGGTGCTGTATCCCATCCTGTGGCACCTTCTGCTGCTCTCCGCCAGATTTTGCCTATGATGTATCCCAAAAGCAACTTCCGAAGCGCTATCTGCTAGGACAGCCACAGCAGATCTTTCCTCTTGGTTCCCACCGCTCCCTGGAGCTTCGCCACGAAATCCCACGTGGAGTGCTGCGTGACATGCCGCCCCACCACACGCTCCTGAAAGCTGCCCTGGAAAATACATCCAGCAAGCGATAAAGGTCATTTCGAAGGTGGCCAACTCCGGAGCGGCCGTTCCTCCTGCCTCCTAACCCCAGGCCAGGGAAGGCATCCACCCACACGCTCACCCGTCTACAACTGTGTGGAAAATTGTTTTCTGAGGGCGGATCATGAACCACCCCCACAGGTGCTGTTCCCACGCAGAACTTCAAAGCACTCGGGGTAAAACTAGGTTAGAAAACCCCGGTGGTTGTTGGTAATGAGAAATGGTAGAGTCGCGGGTGGGACTTTAACGATCGCTCCTCGACCGTGAGGAGGTGCAGGGGGGTCTGCAACAGCTCTGAGGCGGGCACCGGCCCCACCCACGGGGTCGGGGCTGCCCGGCCTCCCTTTCCCCGAGGGACATCGGCGGGAAACACGGCCCGACCCTCCAGGGAAGACTCCCATCTCCCCGCCGCGCCACCGCTCCGCTCGCCTGAGGGGGGCTGGCGTGCTTCCTGAGGGGAGGAGAGCAGAGGAGGGCGGGAAGGGGGTCGGCGGGGCGGGGTGGGGTTAACCGGCCCCGCACGTGTGGGAAGGCCGGGCATGGGGACTTCCTGAGGAGAGTAGCTTTCGCTGCCGAGAGAGACTCGCCGCTGCCTCCGCACCTCCGCGCAGCCCGACCCGCCGCCGCCTCAGGGAGCCGTGCCCGGGCCCCGTAAGTGGCGCCCTTCTCCCGCCTTTCCCTTCCTCGGGGCCGGGTGGACGAGGGGTTGGGGGAAGCGCCGCTGCCGGGGCCTCTCGCCTGGCTCGGACGTGGGGGGCGAGGGGATATCGCCCCCTCGCCCCCCACGTCCGAGCCAGGCGAGAGGCCCCGGTGTGCGGTTGGAGGGGCTCTGACCTCCCGCCTCCGAGGGGAGCTCCGAGGAGTTATTCTTAGTGCCAGGCGACTTGTGCGGGGAGAGAGGCCAAGGGCTTCTCTGCTGCCTTTTAAAGTCCGCTGTGGGGGAAACGGCCGTGGCTTTTTCCTGCTGCCCCTGCTCGTCGTCCCCGCTAGCGCTCGGCTGCTGCAGCCGGGGAGGGGGGGGGGGTCTGGCGCCCACGGGCAGGGGCACGAGTGGGTGCCGGGCACAAGGGGAGAGGCGCTCCTGAAGGGTGCTGGGCGAGAGGTGTGGGACCATATTTGCTGGTCCTGGGGTAGTATCTGCTGCTACTGTAAAGGTTTGGAGGCGTGGATGGGTGAAACTGCCCTCCCTGGGCTTCCGGCAAGCTCGCTCAAGCACTGACTTTACCTGGAGGTGCTATCCGTGCAGGTTTTTACTGAATCAAAGCATACAATCGCAATGCAACCTCAGTTCTTCAGTGCCTTTTGAGAAGCTGGAGAAATCACGCTTCAGTGGAGAGCGCGAAGTGGGTGCAGGTCCCTAACTGTTGTAAAGCAAGTTTAGGAAACTTAAGATTCTTCCCTTCTGCCAACTTTGCATGTTTAAATATAGAAATGTGTTTGAAGTTTATGTCATCCAGCGTGTAATGCTACTGGCAGCTGGAGAAAGCCAGTCCAATGAAATAATATTTAAAATTTAACGTATCTGAAGCAGCAGAACAAAATCCTTCATTTTAAAATATTGGTTATCACTTGAGCTTTACAATACCATTTGGATGATAGAGTGTTGTAGATCTGATGCAAGTCTTGCCTCTGGGTGAACTCCATTAATTCATCTGAACTAAATTAGTTTTGGGGGAGTGGGGGTATCACACCACTTGGTTCTGACAGTGAGTGTAGTTTCTGCTGATTGTTATGCCGGTGCTTAACACATCATTCCAGCAAAAGTAACTTACCTGTGAAAGGGATAGAAGTTTCCTGAAGTTTGGCCCAAGCTGTGAAAGGAACTCCTTCAAGCCCACTCTCTGCTTTAAGTATATTAATACCTAACATGTATTTCTTTTAAAAGCTTTCAAACACATTTCTCTGTATTCTTGCTAATTAAAACCAAAACAAATACATTGAGAGGCATTCAGATGTTTCAGAGATGGGGAAAGTAAGACAAGGGATCATGGCATATAGAACTTGTATATATTGAAACAAGCTGATGGTAGTTTGTTTATGCTAGAAAGACAAAACAAATTCTATGAAAAGTTCATGTAGACACTGTGCAGATTCAGTACATAATGGATCTTGGATTAGAATTTGGATTACATAGGGTGGAAAATGTTTTGAGTTCTGGTTTGTGTTACCTAATGGCATTAAAACATTAAGATTGACGGTAAAAATAAGCATAAGGCCTATACAAAAACTAAACTTGTTTTCATTGACATCTATAATGTACTATATAGTCAGGCAGAAAAAGACATGGTGCCTGCCCTACTCCTGTAAGCAGATGTCCGTTGCTGCAGTTGATTCCATTTGACACTACCCCTGTCCACACAATTCTTCTAAACCCTGCTGGGCTCTGATACAAATTGGGACAGGAATAAAACAACCCCACAGAGACATAAGTAGTCGTAATGATATCTTTTGAAAGGTGCAGTGACTTTTTGTATGAATGGCATACATTTTTAGTCTTTTGCCACATGTTGTAATGAAGATTATCCATGCATGGAGTAATCTTCTGTCTAACTGATGTTACTAAAATACAACTTTTGATTCTTCAGACTTGGATGAAGACTGGCACTTTGTGAAGTTTTAATGCAACGAAGTTTTGATCCCGAAGCTCAGTATGTTGGCTAGCGTGTGCATGCATAAATGGTCTGACCAAGGTTCTTGACCTCAGTAAAAATGTACTTGATAAGATGCATGAATATGTAGCTGCTTCTAGCTTTGTACACACTTACAAATTAAATCAAAATCAGTTTCAACTTTCTTAATGAATTAATGTATTTAGCATATTTTCAACCTGTCTTTATATAATTCTAACTTTTTTTTAAGCTTAAGGTTCTACTTAACAAGGTACTTAAGGATGACAATGAATTTGGAGTCAATGTCTTAAGTTATTGATGCCATTATTAGCTGCTTTATGGGGATATTTGCTATATGAATATGTTGGCATAATAAGTGGCAGTGAGTACAAAAAGACAGGTAAGATAAAAGGAGAATAATAATTTAAAACTTTTTAAAAACTTCTTCACTTTTTAAGTGTTTTGGCAACAATGTATTTTGAAGGAAGAGGCTTCTGTTTGTAAATCAGTGGTTGCAGATGGCTGTTACAGTGACTAAAACCAGACAAAGCTCCTGGGTAAGTATGTTGGATACAAGGATTCAGCAGCTTAGAATTCCTCTAGGTGAACATAATTGCAAAACCCCCATGTATCTTAAGTGAAAAGATGTGAAACTTAGTTTTACAAGTGTAGGGACCAGAAATGGGACAGCGTTTAACTCTGCAACACATTGCTTCTACCTTTCAAAGGTTGTGACATGCGTCACATGAAAAGTTGTGACATGCGTTCATTGCAAAATGAGATGTATTGAAAGGTGCTGTGAAGATTTAGTTCCTCCTTTTGTGCCTTGGCAGATTTTTGTTCATTTTGCAGTGGACTTTATGTTTAAGACAGAGGTGAGCGAAGAGGAAAGACTGCAAATGATCAAAAAAGGGCTTAAGCTAAATCTCATTCCCTAAGTTGTCATAGAGGTTCTAAGATCATAAAGTTCTCTGTGCTTTACTCATATACCTTTTGATCTTCTTCACCTGTGTTGGTTCTATAGATATTTTGGCGTCTGTCCATCATGATACAGGTATCCTATGTCACCACCCCCACCCCTCCCAACATGGCATGCTTTCCTGGTTTGCCGGCTGTCCTGTTTTTAACCAGAATTCTCCCCAGCTCATGGGATGACATACTTCAGGGTGGAACCCTTTAGGGAATCTTTCTTTTACATAGGCAATATTAGGTAGGGCATTATCATAAAATATAGCATGCACTGTAGGCTACCAGTCCTGTCTTTGACTTATTGTTCATTTTGGATACTAGAATGAGCAATTTTCTGCCATTTCTTTTCCCTTCTTCCCTCAGGTACTTCCCAGGCAGTTAGTGATCTATTAATGCCATATAGCCAAGATGTAGAAAACAGTTTGCAAAGCCATTTGTATGCATATTTGTGACTTTAAAGCAAAACTTCATGTATTCACATTAGGTTTTTACATACTAAGATATTAAAAATTATTTTATATGCCGCTGAAATTATTAGAAAGTATATAAAAATACTTGGATTCATGTTTCTGTGTCTAAAAGTTTTCATGTATCTGAAAGTGCCCACCTTCATGACACCTTTGCCGTTTATCACATCGCCTTTGATCCCTCAGTGTCACAATACAATTCTGATCCTCAGTCTTTTCGATTCTTCAACCTTCTGTGCATTGTCCAGTTGGGGTGAGAATCATCCTCATTCCACTGCTTTAGTAGCTAAACAATTTAGTATTGGTAAGTCAAGTGACAGGGCTGTTGGAGGCAAAGAGTTGAGCTTTCAGGAAATGACAAATGTGTCCTCCTCTCTGCTGGGAAAAGCATTTGTATAAGTGATCTGCCACTACAACTCCAGTGAGAGTTATAAAGGTTACTAGTAAAAGTGGCTTCTGGGATTCCTAAGTTTAGTCATTGCTGACAGTCATCCAAGATCTGCACTATTATCTTGCCTGATCTCAAAATTGTAATTTATCTGAGTGGAGGTACTCCAAGGGGAAGATCATTTAGAAATGCACTGAATGTTGTTATTGTCTTCACGAGTTCCTGCATAGGGTTGCACATGTGTGGAATAAGAGATTTCTGAATGTATGTAGGATACTGATGGGGAAATGTATTGCATGTGCTTGACCACAGGATGAGCAGTTAGCTCAGGACATCTTGTTCTGCACAGCTGGAGAAGAAATGCACCATTGCATTGAATAAAGCATTCTGCTGGCGAGATGATTGTTGCAGACCTCTTAATGTTGAGATCTGATCTACAGAAACTTTGTATGCGGATATCCTTTAGTTCCATCAGTCTCACTTGACCATGAGCCCCCATAGAAATGAGGGTGGGCAGGTTGTGACAGTTGATAGTCTAATGGCTGGTGTTGGGTCTGTATTTATTGAATGTAAGTAGGGGAGAGGTGCTACTGCAGTAGCATACATAAAAAATTTTCATATCTATGCTCTATTTACTGTGGCCATTAAGATTCTGTCCTAGACTGCATAGACTCCCATATACGTACATGCACACCCAACATGCTACAAAGAACTGTCAAACTAGAGTAGAATATTAGTATGGTTAAACTTAATGACAGAGGTCCTCACAAATAAAGTATACCTCCATATCATAAAGTTAATAGAATCCTGAAGGAAGACCCAGCCTCTCAAAATGTAGCCCAGACAGCAATGAACTCATATTTTGAATGGTATGGAATAGCACCAGGAAGGACATCGCAGCTCTTCTAACAGCTAGCTACTCTAGTTTGGGTTATGGCTTCTACAAACAGCATGACATTAGTCATGCTAGTTTACTAGATAAGAATCCAGGCCATAGGATGACTTCTCCAAAACTTATTTTGGAAGGGTAGATTCTCTTCTTAGTGTCTGAATGACTGCATGCATCTGACAAGTAGAAGTAAACCAGCCACGCACGAAAAAAAATGGAAGAAATGTTCATATATAAACCATCACATTATTGTCCTGCTTGTTCACAGACTCCGGTTCTTCTTCCATCTCACTTTTTCAATTACCTTTTCCTGCGACACCCAGTAGTTAATGTAGGTGACCCATAAAGACCTCTGTGCAGTTGCTAGAGAAAGGTGATGTTTGGTGCCCTCAGTTCCCTGTGACAACTCATCAGAAATGCAGCAGAGTGCACACAACAGCTGCTGTCCTGATAAGTAATCAGAATAGGCAGAGTCAGTGCTGGTGATTCAGTGTTACACTGTAGTCCCCTGTGTCACTAATGGCAGGGTGGTTTTGCCTCTGTAATGGTAACATCAGTTTTTAGAATTCTTGCATGGCTGTTCTCACTGAATTACCTCATTTCTGAAAATTATTTTGTCAGATGTAATACCAGAAAGGGATGGTACTTGGTTAGATTCATCCAATTGTACTGGTTACTAGAATTTTGGCGAGCAACAGTTTATCTGCTGTAGAAAGGTGACAAAATGTAGAAAGGTGTCAAGTGACAGAATCCAAATAAATACATTTTCTTCATAGATATTCTGCAGGGAACTTAACTAGGAATCATTTGTCAGCTGAGATTGGATTGAAGGAAAAGACAAACTGTACCAAGTGATTTTGCCAGACTTCACTACTGTCTTCTGTGTTTAATATACAACTTCACTTCATCTGTGCTTTTTGCTTTCCAGAATAAAGTGATTTTTTTGAGAAATGTATGGAATAAATTTTTTTTTGCTTAAAAGAACATTCTTCTTTACATGACTTTTTTGGGGGGGAGGGAGTTGGATTCAATGCAATCTAATCTTCGTTTCCTTTACTGTGAAAACAGTGAATGATGTGGATAACCTGTTCTGTAGCTGTGTGAATTCATGTAGCTAACCCCTGGTCCTTGCCCATTTTGTTCGAGGTTAGTTTATTCTGTCTGGAGTTTGATTGCACGCTGTTTGACAAGATGGGAAAGCGATTGTGTTTATTTTATTTTGTTTGCGCAGTACCATGTGTATTGTGGTTATGGAATAAATAATAATTGAAATGGAATTTGGAAGGGATTATTTATTGTCCTCTTCTCAGTTTCCTTAGATTGAGAAACATCTCCATATTAGTTAAGGAAAATGTAACATTTGGCTATCATGAAGATATCCGATTACTCCCACGAGGACTTAAATTAATTCCTCTGAATTCAGTGTTTATGCGTGATTTGGTGTAATATGGATTTCATTCTGCTCTTGAATGTTTTTGGACTATCATGCAGTTGAGAGAAAACAATGGGATGTGACTTGCCATGAAATACTTTCAGCACTGTGAATTAGGTGAAAAAGCTTGTGGAAATACAGAATTAGCACGAATGTGTGATTCTTTTCAAAGGTACACTGATGGCTTCAGTATGCTTTTTACAAGCAGTAATTTAGATGACTGGGCTGTATTTTTTATTCTTGTAATGATAGTCTAACTTGGTTTAGGGTTTAAAGTTAACAGTAAGTATTTCAGTGGAGTCAGTAGCAGAATTTAATTGCTTTGTTCTGCTGTAAGGATTCAAAGAGAGGGAGAACTATTAAGGGTAGTACTGAAGAAATATGTATCGTGAAACATCAGTTTTGTTGTGTGGAAATTGAAGGCCATCAAAAATTCTTACATGGTTTTGCAATAATAGGTACATGGTAATTTCTACGTTCTGCTGTTGTTCTTCCTCAGCAATATGTTTTTAGAAAATCTGGATGCGTTACACCTATGCACTGCTTACCAAACTGTGTCCACCCTCTATGAGTCTATGTAAAGAAACATAGACTCAAGGAGGGGCCCTGGGAGGTTAGCGATAAGGAGGGGCCATTCTGCAGGTGCAATGAGGTCTCCTCCTGTGTGAAGAGGGAAGTCCCGAGCTGGGGGCTTCCTGGAGGCCTGTTTGTAGAAAGCACCTCTTAACATCTATGAATTTGTATTTCAAAAAACTGTTTTTGAATAGGGCATGAGTATGCACTAGGTAAATTGCTATGCTGACAAAAACTAATAAGAGAAAAAAGGCAGTTAGCTAGAACTAGATCAATAAAAAGATCCAATATAAAATTCAGTAATATGAATTACAAAGAAGTACACAGTGCTTGGTTAGAAATACTATAAAATTGGCAATTATAATATTCACTGTCAGATGGAAAAGTCCTGAGAAGTTGAAAATAGTACTACTTAAAATACCATCTATGAGGAGACTTCACTATTGTATCTAATAAGCCTCCTTTAGGTTTTCACTGTTTTAAGGTGACCTACGTACCTGTCCTTTCCATCCCTTGAAGTGTATCTTATCCTTTCTGTTAGTTTAATTCTGTGCCCCATTCTGAATTGGCCTACATAGTTACTATGGATAAAGATTAAAATATCTTTTCAAGTTACTTCATAAAGTACATTGACTCCTAAGGAAGCCTCAAAAGTGAGTTGCTGTTCCTCATATTCTCACAGTGCTGTCTTTCCATTTCCCAACTTATTTTTCAGTGCAGTAGAGACTGCTACACTTCATGTTTACATCAGTTCGTGTGGAATAACTTGATGGTCTGTAGAGATCTGTGCTGGTGTAAACAAACAAACTATGCCTACAGCCCCATCCCCTGACCGTGCTGGAGCTAAAAACATCTTTGGAAATAGATTTATGGAGGTGAAGTATTTTTCCTAAGGTCCATAACTGGCTTCTCCCAGTATTTGTATTTTTCTGCCTTCTTGTCCAGAGCCAAATGGGTTCTTGTTATTGTCCATTTATGTGAAAGATCTAAATACCTGGCAGAAAGTAAAGTCAACATCCTTATTTTTTTCCAGTATCCAAATGCTTGAAACCAAATCTAGCAGATTAGTCAGACTCTTCTTGTGGTCTAAACAACTGAGTGGGATTTCAGCACATTAATCTTATTTAGTTGTCACTTATGTGGTAAAAAAGAGTATTATGAGGTTCTCTGTGGTAGTTTGTTTTCTGTAGCAGTGGTGGCTGAAGATGAGATGCTGCATAGGGAAGCAATGGTGATTCACACGGTATTTGCTCCTGAGGGTTGGAATGGGAGCAAGTGAATATCAATACCTTGTTTAAGGCATGTGGTAGAACCCAGATCACCTGAGAACTTCAGGTTTTCAGTCACATTTTGTGTAAATTCTTGTGCTGCATAGAACTTAAGTTACGAGCCATATCAGGTCTGCATCGTTCTCTGGGTTGCATGAAAACTAAACATGTGATGTAAGTAAAACATTCAGTGCCGGCTTGTTTACATATTCTCAGAACATTAGGAAGAAGAGCATACTTTGTGGTCTTTGGTTTTACTCTTGCTGACTTGCTAGCAGAAATTTCCTTGACAATAAAATAAATATGTTAGAACAATCCCACAGTGGACACCAAAATTATTTGAATGCATACTTTTGCAGGAATGAGTTGTTCATAAATGTTTTCCCATATGGAAAGTGTTGTGACTTCGCAATTAATGCGTTCTCTGCTTCTTTCTTTGTCAAATATATTTTATTATCTTTTTAAACTAAAAGCAATACAGCATTAGAGTGAGATATTGCTTGCCTGTTTAGCAACAACAACAATAATAATAATAATTTTATTTTGCTGAAGTGTGTGACAGTCACATCAGAGCTTGAGTTCATGGATGTTTTAGGCCAAGGTCATCATGAAGACTAATTTGTGATCTTCCACTGCCCTTCCCAAACACACACATACTCCCCAAAATCATACATTTGGATTTTAGAGCTTAGTTTTATTGTAGCTCTGCCAGTTACAATGATTTTATATATGACTTTCCTACCAGTCTTGCTTTCTGTTCATTTTTCCACCTCTGTTTAGTTTTCCCTGCTCTCTTCTGAATGTCCAACCTCTGAAATTGTATTTTTGGTGGGAATTATATTGACCAACTATTGCTGAGACTCCTTTAGATTTTCAAGACAATGAGAAGTTTTCAGGAGTTGAAAAGTAGATGTTCATATGTCATTTGGAAAAACCTTCTCCTTATTTGTCCTGTGAAAATGCACCTTTCATCATGGTGGTAGAGCCTGATACTGAAAAATACCATGTGGTAGCAAGTTAACATTTGCTATGAGGTGTTCTGGTAGAATGACTATTTTAAAGCAGTGAGGTATTCACTGTCTGATTTTTGCATGGTGGAGAGAGAAGATACTGTCTGAGAGAGAAAAATCAACCCTGTAACATGCTTTCCCTAAGAGAAGGAAGTTGGTTATAATTGTTTCAACATTTATTCCTTAGTGGGACACTGCTTCTGGGTATCCAGTCCAGAATTGTTTGCAGTCTCCCATGCAATGTCCAACTATTAGAAATATTTTATTAGACCATTTTAATTTATTACATGCATGTGCCTTATTCTGAGGCAACTAGTTTCAACATCAGACTTAATAACCCCATTTTGTATTTCTATTTGTCCCAGATACAAACTTTATAAACCTTCCTGCAATTTCATAGTACTCTGTAAAGCCTTCTATGGTGTTTAATTGCCTATATACTCCACTTCATTAGTTGTCTAAGCAAATAATTTTGGATTTGTATTAAATACGATTTTTTTTTTCTATTTGACTGTTTTTCTCTCTTATGTGGTAACAGATGGGTTGCACTTAGTTCAATGAACCAGATGCAAAAAGAGCAGAATTCGCAGTAAAATAATGTTGATGTTGCATTTTTATCCACACACAATAAATTAAGTCAACTTTCTGATTATGTAAAGTGAATGTTTACACTATTTCATTGTTACTGATTAAAATGTATCCACTACGCTCTGTGAAACAAGTAGCTTTCCCAGTCTGGATGGGCTCATAGGTATAGTTTGTGCATTTCTTACTGAAGCCATGTCAGCATAAGCAGCTCTTGTGTTGTGCTCCAGGCTGCTATCTCTTGTTCCTGCTTCAGTAATCATCCCTCTGTGCTTGCACAGCTGTTTGTGGTACTGTGCAATGAACTGGATTGGGAAACTAACTCATTTTTTTCCTTGGGATACTTTTGATTAAGGATTAGTTCCCTGTTCCAGTTTGTCACATGGCCACACACATGGCTGTGCAGCCACAACTAGGGGATGGATACAGAGGAGAGAATAGAATAAACAGTATGAGCTGCTTAAATTGTACCACCTTTGGGAGAAACTATCGACTATGCTTCACATAGCTGTAAAACATACAGTAATTTCTCTTATCCTCTCTGACTTTTGTCTTTCCTTCCTTTTAGACCATCATATTTTCTTTTTACTGGAGAAAGCAGTAGTTGCAAAAGCTTTGGTCATAGGAGTGCTGTATCCCTCAAACTTTTGAAGTAAGTTTAAGCATTTAGAATCACATTTTTCCTGCAACATAGGAACTCCTGTAGAGTTCATTTCCATATTTTCATTCCTTTTAACAGGAGCTAAAAAAAGTAATACATTTTTGATCAAGAAGATGTCACTCACCAATTGCATTTTTGCTGCTGCTATCTTGTACACTTGCTTGGTAAATGCCTTGTATATGAAACTATATTTTTATGAAGTATTTTGGATAGTTCCTACTTTGCATCTGTTACATCTTTACTATAACTGTAGTTCCGTTACTGCATATTTGACCTGATTCTGATCTCGGTTTGACATTGTAAGTAGGGAATATTTCCATAGGAATCAGTGAAATTACTGAAATTGCAAAACATCCCTCTTCTCCCTGCCCCCCAACACTCTCTCAACTCCAATTTGCATTTATTAGGAGGCTATTATAAGCTATCAGAGATCTTCAAAATGATCTTCTTGTGCCTGTTTATGAAAACATGTAATATTACAGTATATTTGTCCAAGCAACTGCTTGGACACAAATCACCCCTCCTGTAGAAGATGGTGAGTGGGATAAGTATCTTCCTTTAATCTAAACCAGGGAACAATGAAACCCTGTATTTTAGCATGGTTGAAACCTAGCTAATGAAAGTGTGGGTTTCAATGTTCCATATGGTTTCTAAGGGTCTGATAACAAACATTGCTGATAACACACAGGCAAACAGTGAGCTGATTTAATTGCAACTGTTTGCAGATGGCAGAAAGGCAGCAGAAACACAGAATGATGTGAATGGTGCTCATAGAGGGACAGCTTGGGGTTGGAAATGGTGGCTGGACAGAAGCCTGGAACTGTAAGCAAAGAAGCTCATTCCTTGTACTTTGACACCTGCTATGTTCAGGGAAACAGGACTCTGGAAATGCACAGCAGGGCTTGTGAGATACGCAACACTGAATTTCTCCACCTCGCTGGAGGAGATTGCAAACCCTTGAAAACAGATCATATGAGTCAAAAGGGAAAATCAGAAGTTGGTGGAGCATCTGCTTTCTAGGGAGACAAGCTTGCAAGTGCTGTACATAGAATCTTCTTTGATGGTAAACAAACCCCTTGAAAAATTCACCCAAAGCCTGGAGGAAGACCTGAAACAGTGCTATATAGCAATTTTACCCACAGTGCTACTTCTGTGAAGTGGCATTCTCATAAGCAACTAGCATGGCTGCTGGCTTGAAGGTGGAGAACTTTTGCATTTCTCTTAGGAAAATTAGCAAGCAGGATTTCAGGAACAACAACAAAAAAACCTCCACAAAACTCATCTTGGGAAATAAATCTGTGAATTGGATAGGCTATAGAAATCATCTGCCCGGATGCGGAACTGGGTCAGTCAGGGAACTTGCATAAGGCTGAATATTTTACCACAGATTTCTACTCTGGAGGCCCAGGAGGGGAAAGGTTGGATTGCCCCATCATAAATACTGCAGTCCTTGACATTAGGTTTTTTTGTGACTGATACAGTTCTGCTGAAATTTATTTGGCTTGGTTCAGTATTGCTGGTAAACTGGGTAAATTACTAGGCAGAACAGAAAGATAACTTTTTTAGCATGGACTCTGAGGTAGGAGCCATTACAAGAAACACGTTTTCTTGCCCAAAGAGGCAAAGCTTGATATTGTATCAGCCTTCGAGAAACTGAGAAGAGGGATATGCTTCATATCAAGAAGAGTGAAACTTTAGTGTTAAAATCCCACCCAAGGTTACAAAATGTGAAGCAGTATATACCACACGTTCAAGTTGATGTTTCAGAATATGATCCCACACCAGGCTGCATAGTGAGGAGCAGCTGACTATCCTAAGCAGTGGAGAATGGAAATCACTAAAATGTTGCTCCCATCCTGTGTGGGTTGTTTTGCTGGCCTTTGGTATTCATTTGACCATTTAGAGAGGTTCTCTCCATTCCTTGTATGTATCATTAAAGACCTGCATCAAGAAAGCATGTCTGAACCTTCAGCCACTTCTGGGATCTTGCTCACTAGTTAAGATAATATTGGCAGCATTGTACTGTGTTACAGACTATGGGAATTTAGCAATGTGATGTTGGAGAAGTTTTTTTGGAAAAAGAGATCCTGGCTGATACAGAGTGGGTTTTTTTGTTGTTTGTTTTCTGTAGTGAATCTTAAGTTGGCAAGCAAGTCAGCATCCAAAGACCAAGCAATCCAAAGAACAACCAAAGGACTCTTTTTGTACGAGGATGAGTGTGTGACAGTTTTCTGTGTGACTTCAGGCTTGTACCATATTACCAGTTTGCTTTTGGATGGTAGGAAGAAGATAATGCCTGGATGCCTGCCACAGCCCGTTTGCTATACTGAGACATATACTATGTACTAAAAGGCATATACTAAGCCCTTTGAACCAGGTGGACAGTTACTAGTATGAAATTTGTATGAAAAGGGAAGTGGGAGAAGTCTGCTTACTATTGATTTAGATAAATGAGCCCTAGAATTCAGCAGTTCCTCCTACCTGGATTCCAAGTTCATGTATTAAGACCATCTCAGCCCATGGTGGGGATGAACTTTCATAATGGTCTTCTCCAGAAACTGAGAAAACAGCTGTGGAAACTGAAGACTGAAATAAATAAGTAAATAAACCCCTCCTATACAAATGCAGCCTCCATAGGTTGCTGTCCTTGTCTTTCTCAGCTGCTTTTTCCTACAGTTCACTGTGAAATAAGAGTAATCACACTGAAATAAAGGCACACTGAAATAGAACTTGGGAAGTATTTTCTTAGAAGTAAAGCAGAACTAATAGTGTCTATATTACTTCTGTAGAAGCCTCATTACTTCTGTAGAAGCCTCAAATTCAAAAATAGTTTTTGAATTTCAGATCAAGTAACTTGGAGTCAGAGGTTCATTTGGCATTCCCATCAGACAGTGAATGCCACATCAGGGTGCAGGGTGTGGTGTCAGTATTCAGTTCATTAGGCGGAACTTGGAATGGAATAAGACTTAAAGTAACTTTTATAACCGGTATTCTCCAAATATCTCTATTTCCCTAACATGTACCAGTAATGCTCCAAACTGAACTGACCTGTCCAAGTTTACTCAAAATGTATTTGTCTTTTGCAGGTGTTTCTGCCAGTGAAGGCATCAGATTTGACTCACAATAATGAGTCATCCACCATCGACACTGCTGCAGTGTTACATTCTAGACTTTAATCTTGCCGTTCAGGGTGTTGTGGCATTTACAGGTTCTTAGCTTGCCTGACAGCTCTGCATTGCTTGTGAATAAACTTGTCCTTACTCAGAGTTATGGTTGCACCAAAAAGGAGTTATATTGTAAGTCTGTCATTTCACAAATGTTGCAGCTGGCATGGCCACCAAAAGAAGCAATGCCACTTGTCTACAGCAGTTTATCCTTCTCCATATGTCGCCCTGTGGTAATGCTTGTACAAGAATTTGTGTAGCTTTGTAGTGGATTGGATCAGGAAACTAATCTGGGTCAAAATTAACTGCTTCTTTGTACCTACTCATTATTACCGTGGCTCTATTCCCCAGCTTAATTCACTTTGCAGCCACAGAACTGTTTATGTTGGCCCAAGGGAAGAAGGCAGGACTGAGCATCCAGTCAGGGTACACCACTTAGTTTGGTGGAAATGCAATTTTGAGGTGTTACTTCAAATTATGCCATAACCAGAGCTTTGCTGTCTGGTAAGCACCTTTGCATTCAGGTGGGTTGGCAGACCAGCCTGCAGCCTTCGCAGCTGAGGATTCACTGTTACCTGTGTACAGCAGCAGTGTCTACTTCAGCAACTCCTGCAGCTCTGCAGGAAAACTTTTGGTGCTGTGGATTTACTGAACACACCGCTTATGTTTTGGTATGTGTGGGAGTACTGGGAGGACTTCAGCTTAGCTTTTGTCTGGTCCCACAGATTGAACTAGATGTTAGAGTGTGTTATGTGCTGTTCTGAAGCACATATTCCAATTTCCTTTCATCCAAAAGGATGGTTCAGCATTGCTCCATGGAGTGAACTAATGCCCAGTGAATGGTCAGGATGACTGGGAGAATAGTTTTGAAAATATGCATCCGATCTGAACAAAAATGCCAGTGTAAACATACCAAGCGTGACTCGGCTCTGCCTATACATGCTGCAGTCAGATCATCACACTGACTGTGGTATCGATGGGGTTTCACTTGTACATGACTCTCTTGTTCTTTCACATTGCATTTCAAAACTTGTTCTGGTGACAGTTCTACAGCTGTTGCTGCTGTCCCACCGTTGCTCTCCAAGCTCTGAGACTGATGCACTCACTCTGTTTTGGTGGTAACAGTTGGAAAGAGCAATAAGATTCTAGCACCATTTCATTACCTATCTCTACATTGGCAGTAGTCCATGAAAATTGAGCTAAGTGTGGCACCATGAAGTCTAAGTCAAATAAAAACTTTTTACTGGACTGTTGTTGGTGTGCACATGTGCTCTGATGAAATTTAGTACTCAGAGGGGAATTTCTTATTCCAGACTGACTGTGGATCTTCAGCTGACGGAGCTTTGCCAAAAGGAGGGAAGTGTAAAGACAGTTTTTGAAAGGGTTGCATTTGGTGCATAATGGAAAATACTGGATCTGCATAACCTAAGAAGCACCAAAGAAAGAAACCTGGATGTAAGAATTTAGGCAGGAAACAATCCTATTGGATTCCACTTGGGCAAACAGTTGACTATTGAAAAAGTAATTCTGCAGGAAGCAGCCAGCCAAGCTTGAATTGTGAGGTGAACAAACCCAATTTCTGGCCTGAATCAACTGAACTGTGTTTGAAAGATGAACTTTACAAACTGTTTCCATTCTTGTTTGAATGTATTAGTAGCAATGGCTACACTGGAGCTTCTTCTTGTTTTGACAGAGTCAGGAAAATTAATTGCACATCAGTAGGAAGACAGATGAACCCACCATCCCATGTGCTTTACTTGTATTTGGTTGTTTTACCTCTACTTTTCTTATACTGTTGAATTTTCTTAGATTAAGCTCTTGAACAGTCCTTGATTCTGAGCTGGGTGTTGCTGCAGTATGAATAATTGCAGAGATATTTTTTATCTTAGCACAGCTGAAAAGTTTTTTGTTTTACTAACTAGGACTCAAAGTGTATTTATGGAAAGAATTTTGCCATGTGGCTACAATCTGTAGTAAATTCAAGTGCTTTTATAACAAAGCCCTTAATTTTGAAGGGATTTCAGTCTTTTTGATTATACATAACTGTTTGAATTTCTGGATCAAGGATAAAGAATTAAGTATTTTCTTTTTCTTTTTTAAAGAAATAAATGCTGACTCTTCCTTCCCCTCCTGTTCTGCAGCTAAAACAGCTTGGCAACAATGTTTGAACATGGTTCCAGTTAAACCAGTTTTAGAACATAGTTTGGCAGGCCAGAATGGAGTAAGGCCAAAGTACATTAGAGCTAAGTTTTAAAACCTAATTCTAAGCTAAAATTGTAGCTGTAGTGAGAGAGAGTGATGTAAAACTCAAATACAATGTTTGTCTCTTCCCTTACATCCTTTTTTGTTCTTTCTTCAGTTAGTCAAACTGTGCTAGGCTGCTAGAAAGTGTGCTCAAACTTCTCATGAATCTTACAGCTTTTCTGCCTGAGCCTCGGTCAGTGTGGGTAGGAAATTACATAGTTAACTAGTTCTCTGAGAAGTAGCTTACTTTTTAATCATATTATCATTAGGTAAAATGTCACTTACCTTAAAAATTAAGTTGCATGGAGCCTATAGTACAGCAGATAACTGATCTTTTTCTTTCCTGTGTCATTTCTTGCAAAATGGTTGAATTAAAGGCTGTTTCCATCTCCCTTGATACCTTCCAGTGTTGTACAAACACAGTTACTTTCAACTGCTTTAGTTTATCTGCTGTTGACTTTAGAAGTACAATTAGCAATATGAAAGGATGACTGCAGGATATTATTTTTAAAGTTTGTATAAAAGTGATTGTGCATCTTTTTTTCCCACAGTGAAAATGTCTAGACTTTTCTGAACCTTTGTAAAGCTGTTATCCAGACAAATTAGTTCCATGAATTTGAGCCACATCAACCTCAAAAATTATCCAAATAAATGGGGTCACCAAGTCATTTTACTCTTAGCTATAATACAAAACACTGCTCATAATCTGAAAAGCTGACAGATATGAAAAGAAAATTGTTCACCAGCTACAGCCCAACTTTTTTTTTCTTTCTTTTTTTTTTTTTAAACAGGAAGATTTTCAGTTCATCTGAGTGCTAAAAATATTTCCCAGCAAAGTGGGCATTCTGTTGCATAATAATTTGGGCTGTCTCTGGGCATTGATAAGTTGTATTAAGCATAGATGTCATGAGGAATAATTTGTGGCTAACATCTCATGCCAAGCCTAAAAGTAAAAGTCCATGCAATACCCAGTTATGTTTCTAGGGAGATGTTCAATTCATTTGGGGGAGGGGGGATGTCATACTCCAAACTGTCAGTAGCTTCTCTTTGATCTTTTATCCTGTTTCAGAATTCATACCAATGCCAAAAATTAACTCCTCCATATCCATGGCTTCTCATCTGGTTTTGATTGCGCTTTCCAAATAGCCTTTATTCCAGCATGTGCTGAAATTCTTTGTATGCCATATACTCAGCCTGATAAACTTTGAACAAAGAAATCCTCTGAATACTACTCACGTTCACTTAGAGTCCATCTCCTCTCTTTTACACAAGCTTCTCCAAATGTGCTTTGTTTTAGTTCCAGGCAGTTAAGACTGTGAACATTATTTTGTTTGGTCTTTTGTCCTTTGTGGAAGAAAGGGGAGAAAAAAAAAAGTAGTATGAATAAATTGAGTTAAGCTAACTTTAGGAAGAGCCAGACTCATAGTTTTAACAGTTTCCCCAGCTGAATTATACTTTCATGCTCTGTTTATGTGTTTTCTTTGAAGAGAACCTGTTAGCAGAACACAACTTTAATCCCATGAAATAGCCTTCTGAGGGTTTGTTTTTTTCAGAGTCTGCATTATAGAGCTTTAGGAACAGGTAGAGTGAAAGGCAATATGAAATTACTTCAACTCTTGAAGGAGTCATGGCATTGTCATCACGTCACTGATCCCAGTGTGTATTTTATGGTGATAGGCATGAAATGGTAGAGTAGCTGTCTCTGCTTTCTCAGAGGCATTTTCTGCCCATTTGGATGATTTATGTCTAGGTCATTACAAAATTTCTAATGTCACACACTCACACAGCTATCACAGCAGAGAGCAAAGTTATACTTAAAAAAATAAATAATGGGGTCTTTATTCTGAAGGAGTAGCTGTCTTTGATCTGTTTGATCTCTGGGCTCAGTAGCTCTCCTGCATTTTTCTCCTTTTCTCATGTTTTGGCTTAATAACTACCACCAATTTCGTATGAAACATTGCAGTCCAGTCAAGAGTAAACCCATTTTTTCTCCTCTGGACAATTCATCCATTTGCTGTTGCCTACCCTAAACATCCTTTTAGAAGTATTAAAAGTATTCCTGGCTGTTGCATAGGCTCTCTGCACTTTCTGGTGGGTTTTGTAATTCCCATCAGAAAAGCCCTCTTTTTAAGGTCAGTTTTGAAGATAATGAATCTAATGCTTTGGAGATTGTTTGGTTTTTTTTTCATTTCTCTTTATGATCATAGGGAATTTCAGAGTAAGTGAAACATGCTCAACTGTAGCCTTGTGAAGTCTTAGCCTTCCTGCTTAGAACGTTACCTAGCTATATTTGACAGGTAGAATATGTTGCCTTGAAAATTTCAGAAGAAATACCTATTTATGTTGTATGGCTAGAAGAACACCACTTTTCTTTTTCAGACCTTTACTCTCAGGGTTTTCGAAGATTTCTCTCAACATCCTGTCAACAAGAGACTGTAGTCTGTCACCATCCAGTTCATCTTTTAGGATAATCAGTGAGTTAGGATGACTACTAGCGCTACTGGAGAGTTACACATGAGGAGGTAGAACCTCTACCTATAATTCAGAGGTAAAGTAAATGCAATGTTTTTGTACACCTTGGCCTTTTGTTCTAGCAGGAAATTCTGCTGTGCATATAATGATAGATTTTAAAAACTATATTTGGCTAGCACCAAAAAACATGTCTAATTTGTATACCACTGAAACTTCGCTAGTCAGTAGAGTCACTCCTAATCCAGAAAGTCCTAAGGAGCTCTTTGCCCTTCATATTCTTTTATCAAGACCCAGACTTCCTGCCTTGGATTTCCAAACTTCCATGCTATTTTGTTACTTTAATTAGAGCTTGTTATTTGTATTTTAAGTATACCAGATTGATAGCATTTGAGAAGGATATTTTTTCAAAGCTGTTTATCACCTCAGACCAAATAACCTGAAAAAAATTGTGTTGTTATTAATGGATGAAGCATGGACTAGTAATTGCTGCATTTTTCTCCTCTTTTTTTCCTCTCTTTTCTAAGATATGGATAGATAATGTTTTAGGTAGTTCAATACCAGACATTGAACTCTGGATGCTTTGTTTGAGAAGCCTATATAAAGTTTGTGGAATTGGAGGTATTTAGGTGCTTTGACCTATCATTTCTAGACTTCAGTGGAGAAATGCTGAAGTACAACAGTGATTTTCCTTCTGTTATCATCAACGTACTTCTAAATTGTTTTTCTTTTGATCATTAGTATTCTCTTAGATTTTTTGGGAACCAAGACAAAGGATTCTTAGCATAAAACCAGAAGTAATTTAAAATGTTTTAAAGAACATTTTCATAGTGGAGCAATTACTGTATCTCAGTAGTTTCCTGTCTGATGAATTGCTCTACTTTCATTCATCTAGTACAGTGTTCGAGGTTAAAATAAAAAAACAACAAAAAAACCTCTTTGAAATTTCTTCTGAGGTGAGTTTTATTTTTGAAATGAATACTTACAATTGATCATTTAAATATAATGTGTTATGTGATGGCTTTTGATATTCCAATCTACTGAGGAAAATATTAACATTTTAAAACTGCTTTACTCAAGCAAATTTTCAAATTTATTAAGATGCTTATGGGATTGTTTTAACCTCTACTGAAACAGATTAAACTCACTACTGCTTTTTGAAGAACACTCATCACATCAGACCACCTTTCTCTTCTGGATTTATCACAAAATCAGCACAACTGCAGTTAAATGGGGCAGTCAATAATGATGCGTTCCCTGGCATCTCTCAGTACCTGTCAAAAATAACGTATTGCAAAATTACAGTGACATTTTGTCTTGGTCTCATATTACTAACAATGCATCCAGTTCATTTTTCATGTTATAAGGTGGACTCTGGCACCAACTGATAATGTGTCTGAAAGTTACTATTAGCATGTGACACTGTTTGCACACTACTTCTGAAAAACAAGTTTAATATTTAGATGGATATGCATGATATTTCAGTGCTAGAAGAGCTCTGTTTTCATGAAAGGCTATAGTTAAAGGGAAGGATATTTGGATAAAAAGATGTTCAGGCCATGTTAGTGGGTCCATAAAAGATTTTAAGATGAGACTCTGTTCTTTGTAGATAATAATTTAAGAAGGCAGGAAAGGATGAAAATTTGAACTTAGTATGTATGTGAAATGTGAAAAAAAGGCCAAGATTAAAGGGAAACGAAAGAAAGTAACTGGAAGTTATGGGAGTTTGAGCACAGGGAATGTTTTGTTCTGCTTTACCCTCTTCAGCTGCTGGAAACTGGAGTTCTGCATGAGAAATGCACGTGCATTGCTGGCTGCGTTTCTAGGGACAGAAATAAAGGAGCTGTAGTTTGACAAGTGTATGCCAAAGTGGCATTTTCTGAAGGCAGTAAAGCAATGCATAGGTGAAAAAGGATCTTAGCCAAGGTATGCTTACTGACAAGTTGATTATCATTTAAACTAGCTAAGAATTTTTTTAGATTAGGCATGCAGGATTTTACACCGTTTATCTTAATTTTTGTGCTGGTTTTGGCTGGGATAGAGTTAATTTTCTTCCATGACAATTTTATATAACAAAATTCATTCTATGAGTATCCATTGCTAGTGTAGAACAATTACTTCATGTTTTAATAGTGTTTCTATGAGGAATGTGTAATTACTCTTTGTGCCAAAAATTTCTTGCATTATGAAAACAAATACAGTTTACAGATGGCACTAACCTATTACTGATTTTTATTGAATCTGATTAAGTTGGTGAAATATTCCATCTAGTACTAGTAAGGGAAGTGGTGGCATTTCAGAATTAGAAGTAATTTCTATGGCATTTTGCCACTCAACATTTTACACAAAAGGGGTTGTGCATATTCTAGTTACTCTCTTGAAGAAGGTATCAGATGTCAGAAGCTTTTTTTGAACAGTTGGTAAAATTAGATGTCTTTCCTGGCTGTAATTTCCCACGAGGTTACCCTAGATCATTGCATTTCAACTAGCAGCCTGTTTTTCTGGATTTGGTCCCTGAGAGAGTGAATCTGTCCTGGCCACCTTTTTCTCCTGTGGCAAGTAAGGAATGGTTTGTGGTCAGATCCTGCCTCTGCACAGACAGGTACTTTGAACTCAAGTTGCTGCCATTGTCTCCAGAGCTCATGAGAAGGTAAGGGAGGAGGACAGTTTTATTCTAAAACTGTGATCCAGCCATAATAACAATGAAGGCTGGGCCACCCAGAAATAAGCTATCCCTTTGTATAGTAGGCACTGAGAAGCAATCCAAGAAATACTGTAGTTTGCACTCATGCACACACACAAACCCACATACACACACAGTATGTGGAAGAATATCTCTTTCGTGATAACTAGTCTAGTTATTTGCAGTCTCTGGACTTTTGGGGTCCTGGCTTGTGCATTTGGGGTGGTTTTTTTAAGCAAATAGAATTGGCTGTATTAGGATCTAGTGTTTTATGGGATTTTCCCCACAACTTATTCACAGCATGGCTGGAGATTAGGCTAATTTTTGTATACATTTAGAAAAAGCAGTTTATTTAGGAACAAATAAGGGGAGAAGTATCTTTTTTCACTTAAATTAATGGATGATACAAAAGAAGAAAAATGTGAACATGCAGTTAAAGAACAAATGTGAGATAATATGATAACTAAATGTGCTTGATGTTCTCTGTTGCTAGTGTTCAATACATAATAGTTAGAGGATGTTTGAGGGAATTCATAATTACCTGCGTGACACCCCCTGACCTTCTTGGTCAGAAGTTGAGCATGCCATTCAGGATCATTCGGTGTGGCAAGGGAAGAAAGTGACTGAGGGGAGGAGGTGGTCTAAAATGTTTATCAAGATGTTCTGTGTTCACTGAAGATAGAATTAAAAGTTAAAAATTTATGGGGCTTTCTGTTGCCACAACAGAGTGAAACTGGAAAACTGGATTTCACACAGTCTTCATGTGAGGGAAGTGATGGGCTGTCCCCACCACTTTCCAGTTGCTATGTGATCCAAATTATCCTGAAAACACATTTGTGTGTAATTTATTATAACTAGTGCATCGTTTGGTACTGCAAGTATTTTACTGCAAGCAACATTTATGTGGTTTGTTCCTCTCTGCCATTTGGTAGCCAGTGAAGTACCTTCATAGGTACAATAATGCAACTTAATGCTCAAGTGACTTCTGATTTTTATGAGCAGAACAGTCTCCCGGAAAAACTGCGGAACTGCAAAGCTGCTAGCTTTTCCAATACCCTCCAGACAATTTATATTGAAGATAAAGTTGCAAGTAGAGAACCATCATGGTGTCTGGCTGGGACTACGTGCACACATGTGCACACACACAAGTTGGGCTTTGTCTGGGATGTTTGTGTTATTCCATGTGTCATTTATTTTTTTCAGAATATTCATCGCTTTATAAACCTATGCTTGTGCTGTCTTACATGGTTTTTTATGCTCTGCTGAAATGACTCTCCTGCTATTGCTAAACTTGTTCTGGATTTATACCAAGAGAAGATCTGGTTTCTTCAGGCAGACTTGGCAGTGTTTCAACCTTTATGCATTAAGTCAGGTCTGCACAGATCTGCAAAGCAGCAGCCTTCATCATAGTTATGCAACTGTCATGCACAGCCATGATTTGATTAAGATACAAAATAATACTTATTTCTTAAGGGAAGTTCACAAAGGGTTTTCTGTGTATCTTCAGGTGCTGAACAGAGCCTTCCTGTCTATTATGTGACAAAATGGAGCACTTCAGCCTGTGCAAGTGTAAGCTGTCTGGAAAGCCACAGTACATGGTTAGGCTAACATAGGGTCACTTCACATAGCTGTTGCTTGGCCACTTGGGTCACTTCACATAGCTGTTGCTTGGCCACTTGGAAATCTGTGATCAAGATCGCAGTGTGTGACTAGCAAGGTCAGTGTTGGTTTTTGCTGTGTTTTGAAGTCTTGGTCATGTTTTACCTGTGAGATGTTACATGCAGTCAAGCTGTTTATTGACTTGCTTAAAAAATACTGAGAAATTTGAAAACCTTTTCAGAAAATTACCCAGTTGAAGGTTATAATGTTCTTCAAGCTCTGTCCCTGATGCATTAAATATAGTGCTGCTATTTAAAGCCAAGAATGAAAAGGGAACTCTCTGGCATTAGTTGCCTCAGTTATAAATAATGTTAGGTGTTAGGATTTATATGATCTTGACGTGGACAGTGTATATTCAGAATGTCTGGTTGGAGTGTCTACATTTAATGTCAAAGGGTAATGCTCTGTAACAGGGTTGCTATAGTGACTTTGCAATGACTTATTATTTTGGGGGTTCATATTTGAAAGAAGTGGTGTTTGATTCTGTAGGGTGCAGAAAGTATCCCCAAGGAATGCCGGGTGGTCTTAACACCACTAACTTCAGAACACAGAATGCTGTTTAATGCTTCTAGGATTAAGCCTTGCAGATGGAGCTTATTTATATCGTGTGAACTAACTATTCCTGTTTATGTTGTTTTGTATTGTTCTGATATATAAGCCTAAAATAAATCACAGCAGTGCACTTAGCACACTGGTTCTGTCTGGTGTGAGTGATGTCTGCCAGTGGTGTTGGGCACATCACAGTTCCATTTTCACACAGAATGGAAGCAAAATACTTCTCTGATTTAATATTTAAAGTCCAGTACAGATCCAGCGATGGATCCTACTTTAAATACTTTGTTACATAGAAACAAGTCATATAGTCATATAGAAACAAGTAAGATGTGTAATAGGAATTCCTTCCCTTCCCTTGCTCCATGACACTTTTGTAAGCAAAGCTATTTCCAGTATCATCCATGATTTCTTTTAGTCTTAAGTTGGATACATTCATCCTTTCTCTCTCCTCTACTGTCTGTTCTTCCTTCCTTGGCCCCTATAGGAAAAAGGGGAAAAGTCCACTTTTTTGTATAAAATGGAGTTATTTTAAACAATTTTCAATAAATCAATACAGAAAATTAATTGCACTGTTTTTGTTAAACAAAAAGACCAGCTGGAGCCTATTATTGTATGGTGCACTGGTCAAATGGGCCAAGAGGTGCTGTGACCTAGGGATGGGACTGGGCAACCTCAGCGGAGCAAGAATCCCTGACGCTGATACCACTTCTGTCATCAAACCAGACAGCTGAGGCTGGGAACGGAGGAGAGAAATGAGGTGAACCATTAGTTCTTTGCTTAATTTCCATTCTTATGCCATGAAATTAGGCTACTTTTTGGGCTGCTGAGCTGTTGCCTTTGTGGTTCCCCCGTGGAAGCACACAGGAGCACACAGCCAAAGCCATTCCAAAAATATGTAGACTTTATAGAAATTTTAGAAGCCACCTCAGGATTTTAGGCATGTGAAAGGGCTCTCATGATTTCTACTTTAAAATCAGTGGCTAAGTCTCTTTTAGAGAATCACTAGCTTTTGTGCAGAGCAATACTATTGTCAGCAGGGAAAGGGTTGGGATTTAATTTTGATCCTGAAGTCACTACTCATATCTTCCTATTAGCACAGAAAAAAAAATCCAGGATTGTATTTGTAAATACTTCTCTACTAGTTTGTCAGGGTGTTATTTTTTTATTTCGTCTGGTTTTGAAGAGGACAGAATAGATGGAATTGATCTGAGGTAAGCTTGTAAGAGGCTTTTGCTTATGTCTTACACAAGAGGCTGTCATGGAAACTTAGTAACCATGGGGTGAGAGGTAAAGCCCTGTTACTGATTAAAAACAGCTTAAAAAGAGTAAATAAAACAAGCAACCTTCATATCATTTTTGCAGGCATTTTCCGGCATGGAAAATAATTGTTAATGACATACCTCAGGAATGAAGTAGAAATTGAGTTAATAGAAATTTTCCGGACAAAATTGTTTTTTATAGGAAAAGTGAATGTTCATTAAAGATGGTAACTGGAAAGATTCCCCTTTTTTGATACAGGAAAAAAAAAAACACTTTTAGCCTTTCCAATTGAAAGATTTTTAAAGAAAAACAAAACAAAAAAAAACATCAAAACCCCTCACAAATATTTCTGCAACAATAAAAAAATCCAAGTAAACTGAGAAAAAAGATTATTTGGCTGGGGGAGGGGGGGAAAGACTAAGTTGAAGGATGACAGTCCTGTATTCTAGGACTGGGAAATAAATTTTCCGTTGGTTAATTCAGGTAACAAAGAAAGTGATAACTAGAACAAGGCAACCTTAAAAAACTATAAAGGAAATACATCCAGAACAACTACAAAAGTACTATCTTCATAAATAATGATGTAACTCTTAATAATAAATAACTCAGAGCCCCATTATTTGAGTTAAAAGCTTGGTAAGTTTTTTTTTTTTTTAAAGTTTTGAGATTTAAGGACTGTTTTAAAATGGCAGTTGCATTTGCATAGGCTAGGATCATTACTATGAAATGTGCCTAATTACCTACGTAAGTTGCCATTAGAAGAAAATATACATGGTCAGTGGTATGTTACCACGGATTTGGCTCAAACATGGACTGTTATCAGAAATGGAATACTTTTTTTTTTTTTTTTAAGTTTGCTTCAGTTTGAGATGTTGTGAGTTCCATCAGCCTTATGGAAAAGCAGAATAAGATGTTAACCAATAGCTTACATCTCAAAAAATGCACCATGTCTTAACATTTTGTTTTCGGGTAGATCTTTCTCCTTGGTCATTTTGAAAGACTGTTTGTAACTTCATGCCTCTGATGAATAAGTGCGCTCACGCCTCAACTGGCCTGTGCTGCCTTCCTCATGCCCCTTCCCAAGCCACAGAGTGGAGCCACACCTGATGCTCCTTTCCCAGGTCTCCGGGGAGATGCGAAACCGCTTCATTTCAGTCTTGGCAAGACATGGCATCGCACTTTATTTTCAATTACAGATCAAATGCTAGTTTTAACTTTGATTTTCTTGGCTCTTCTTTGTATACGTTATGAACTTTTCTATCTAAATTTCCTATTTATATTTATCCTGTATTCAAGGTGTGGATTTGGGTGAAAAAAGTAAAAATGTGGATTTTTTTTTTTCTAGAGAGTATGGCTTTAAATAGTTATGTTCCTTCTCCAAGGCTTCTCCAAAACTCTGATTTTAGACTTGGGGACAGCACTGTGAGTCAGCACTACTAACATTTTCTTTAGACCCTTGGGAATATTTGGAATTCAACAAATGATAGCTAGTAGCTTCTTGGGACATGCTTAATATTAGGTTAAATGACTCATTCCTGGGTCAAAATAACTAGTAGGAATTTGTGCCAATGTAGTTGTCCTTCTTGTTACATATGAAATGCAGGTTATAGCAGATTTGTTCTTCACGCCTGTATGAGTCTAATAGTATATGATTATTTTTAATAGGACGTGTTACATTTCTCTTACAGGAAGTCAGGATTTGAGGTATTTTTCTTTCTAAGTACAAAGTGAAAGAGAATTATTAAAGAAAAGTTGAGAGAATTGGTAAGTGGTAGTTTTATTTTAATCTGTACAACATTCTGTAGGAACTAGTTTCAGCAATGTGCTTAAACCATGAGAAGCAATCTAAGATAAATACGTTTCTGTTTTATTAAATAGAAAGCCCTTTAAAAAGTGTTCATTGTAATTTATTCTCTTCAGAAATGATCCTGTCATAACATTATAGAGATAGCCTACACTACTGTTGAGCTTTATAAAGATCCTTTTTCTCTTACATGTTTGTGATCATCCTATGTAGATTAGCACATAGATTGGACTAATTTTAATTTTTTGTGGTAACCCGTATTTTTATTCTCAGAACCACTAAAATGCTAATTACTTTATTTATCTTGACACAGAAAAGATTCTTGCTGGCACTTGATGAATCCTTTTATGAATACTAGTACATCTTCTCAAATCCTATCAGAGCTGCACAAACTGTACAAACTATGTCATGTTTTTTTTCTTGTGCATGTCAAAAGTTATGTTTGTTACAGTCGGCTACGAAGTCCTGACTTCCAAGGCAAAGCAGCATGCGCTGTGCAGAGCACTGTCAAGGGATTGCAATGGTTCACTAAGGCCCCAGTCCTGCAAGCACTTTTGTTCATGTTTAACTTGTGTGCAGTACGAGTAGTTATACGGGCAAGCACATGGATATACTTTTGCAAAGTTAGCACCTCTAGTTATGTGAAACTCCACAGCTTTTTGGCCTGTAGCTGCGAGGCTGTATCTGTGAGACAAGTCAGAGTCAACAGCAGAGCAGCTTTTAATAAGTTTGTCATTTGGGCTTCTGCAGTATTTTGTTTCAGTCTGTGCAAGAGTTTCACAAATTAATGGGGATTTTTTTTTTTAATTTAAAATTCCCTGAGCATGAATTTCTGCATACCTCTATGAAAATATGTTCATACTCTTTTAACACCATAAGAGAAAGTCTTAAACGAGCCTTCCATAGGAAACTAAAATAAATAAAATAGTTTTCTCTTTCAGTGCATTCCTTCTAATGTGGTCAGCTGTTTCATGGCAAGAAGAGAATTTCTGATCAACTTCTTTATGGAAAGAATGTGCTGCGAAAGTCCTTGGGGTATGCAAGTTGGAGAACTGTTGGATGAGGCACTTTAGATAATCCAAGTGTGATATAATTGCTAAGGAGCAGTAAAGAAGTCTCTAAAGCCAAAACCTAAGCTATAAAGTAATGATGTTGTTGGTCAAAATACAGTTGGATTTGTAACTGGAAACAAACTAGGAGCCACTAGGTGGACTACACAAAGTGGATGTACTGCAGCTCTTTTCTGGAGAGAAACAAGAATTTCCTCCAAGAGAGAAGCCGGGTATGCTATTGCAGGTAGCTGCCTCCAGACAGCACTCTGTATGCTCAGTCTGTCCAAAGTGCCTCAGATCTGGCATCCTTCACTGGTACTCCAGCAGACCCTGCACCTTCATGAACACCTCTCTGATGCTGCTGTGTCACGCACCCTGCGGCACACAAATACACCTTTCGGCTGAATCTACAAAAATGCTACTCCACTGGGTGGCAACATCGTCGTCTTGTAGTTTCAAGTATGCATGACTTAAAACACACAAAAAACTATGTCTGAGTGTCCATAGGACCTCTGAACCAAGCCTTGTGTAGTGGGGATATACTGATCTACCCCACAGTGCTCTAGATCTAGGTGGGACAGATGCAAGCTATTTTATTTCACCAGCCAGCGTACTCCCTGCCTCTTGGACGGCAGCCAGGGACAGTTCTAGGTTTGAATGCCTTTAGCAGTGTAGCTGCTGTGTGCTCCTGTTCCCAGGATTAAGTTTTAGAAAGTCCAGTGAACCGCAGAAGCGCAGCTCCTATCTGTTTTTGTAATGATCCATAAATTTACTGGTGTTACCAGGGATGAATTGTTATCACAGCCAGGTGATAGCTCTGAAGGAACCAGAAAGTGCACTTGTGAGTGACTTTCCAGCCCCATGGATGTCAGCAGAGGTTCTACTGTGAATTTAAAGAATGAGGATGAAATTTTGAACCGATTTATACAGCCTCTGAAGGATTTGAACTTTTAGTGTCTGTAACAAATCTGTACCATAATAAGGTCAAGAATAAAAATGAAGAGAGGCAGAAAGCAAAGAGGGATCTGGTTAATGCTAAATCTGACTTACTGTAATCTTGTTTCTGGAATTTTCCATAAAAGGAAGATCCACTTCTGAAGAGACAATCCCAGAGGAGCTGGTGCCTAGAAATGGTACCAAAGAAAGTTTTGGAGATGCTGCGGTTACATGGATGAATAAATAACTGCTCATTTTCCAGTTTTCAGTGAGATGTACTGGAAGTGTATTTTTGCAAACTCTAGAAACCTTATGGTACATTCACTGGATTGTTTTATGCTGTATATTAGATAAAGTAGTTAAATATCGTGATTGCGATGTATGTTATGGCACTTGCAGACAAACTTAAACTAGAGAAATCATTTGCATGATTACATTTCTATTCTGCTTGGGGAGTAAATCCATGAAAGATGTAGTGATGGTGCTCTACTGTGAAATAATAAGAGTGGTAGGGTTTTTTCTTCTTAATTGTACAGTGAATAAATTGAAAGAGTGCTAGAGATTGCAATGGGTAGTGAAAAAAGATCCAGGAAAAAAGGTGACACCCCTAAAATATTTATTGTAGAAAAGTGTGAACAATCCTTGTGGTGTTGTTGTTGTGTATTGTTGGGAGAAGAAGGGTTAGTCCATTCTGTCATTACTGTCTGCTTCTTCCTGTTTCCTGATTCAAAGTCCTTATTTTGAATCAAATCTTGACCCCAAAGGTATAATTTGGAATTTTGCTGTTGGCTTCAGTCTGACCAGGTTTGTGCGTTTAATACCAAGAATTGTTTGTCTTGCTCTGTGAATATGACAACATGTCCTGGATGGCTCTGTGTTAATTCTGCACAGTGCAAAAGATTTTGAAATGTGTGTACATACAAATGCAAACAATGCATGTATATAAAATGTCCATAAAATATTTTATAGATATTTTATAGATGCTATAGGAAGAACCATGATTATAGGGAATTAATATGTTTACAGGAATGCAAATTTGAAATTAAACTACTTTCTTAAGCTTGTTCTACCTTCCTGGAAATACAGAATTCCAATTCCCCTGTTTAAATTTGGGCCCATGTCCCTGTTATGATCACATCTATATGGCCTGCATAGCCTTCAGTTCTATGGCCACATTTAGAAAGAAGTTGACAGTAGTTGTCAAGGTTTGCTTTTTTGTTTGTGGTTTTTGCGGGGGTGGTTGATTTTGGTTTGTTAATTTTGGGGTTTTTTTTGCTTTGACCTGCTAAACTGTCTTTTATTAAAAACTTAATAAAGCCACTTGGGAATTATTTACATATGGTGATACCCCAGACAGTGGTTCCAGCTCCAGGAGTGACATAAGTTCATAGATCAGCCCAGTACAGTGCATCACCATTAACCTGGCAGGAGTCTACCAGAAAGCGATCGAAGCGGAACACCAACGCCAGGCTAGCCTCACACTCAGCTTTTCTGTGGGGGTATCCTGCCCTGATACTGTGGGAACAGTATGCCTGAGGAAGGCTAGCTTTTAGAAGTCGAGTAGAAATGGAGTCTCTGTATTCAGCAGATTATGAAGCAATTACAGCTTCTACTTTTTTTTAAAGTGGAAGGGATGTTTTCCCATGATTAAGCAATAAATCACTTAATTTATGCATTAACAAGAATTCCTAATGGATCTACATGGTTGTAAATGATTCAGAACTGGCCTTGAGGATGTCAGCTAAAATCCACGCAAGTAATTATCAGATCGTTCACGGACTTGCTAGAGGGTGATGGTTTGGGAAAAAAATGCCTCGATGTCACGGTTGAAAGTGATGCTCCTTAAAAGTAATTTCCATATACTTCCACACAAGAAACGTGCTTAGCAGCTTGCACCTCTAGCATAACTTCTTGTTTCTGTCTTCTGACTGGTACTAACTGCAAAAGAGATAAAGCTCATATCTAACAAGGATGAGGTCAGCACAAGAGGAAGAATGAGTATTCTTATCATTAGAGCTTCAATGAACAAGACCTTTTATCTTTACACCTTTTTGCACTTTAAGGAAGGAATAGCCTTGGATAATGTAAGAAATGACACCTGGACTTGTGGTCTTGAAATACAGCCCACCCCCATGGAGTACACTCTTCTTGGAGGCATTTCTCCTCGGATCTGGGAGAGCCGAGGAAAGGCTGTCTTCGTCCCTTGCGTGTGGCTGCAGGAAGCAGGACTTCTCATGAGGGAAGGAAGAGGAGCCTTCTGTGCTCCTGCAGCACTGGCAGACTTTACACTTAGGGAAAACTAAAAGCTGAGAGCAAGTTGCAGGGGGCTGCCACGCTACATGTGTTTTTCTCCATATTTTCTTAGGAAAGACTTTTTAATTATGAAAAGCATAGGCCTTTTCTCAGCAAGATTCATATTTTCAGTGTTCTCTGAACAAAAAGAGAGATAGTGAAACACAAGTGTTTTAAGGGAAAAAAATATGCCGTGAATAATGTTTACTGGAAATGCTACTACATGTTTGGGGTGGGGTTGTCTGCCGTTAGAAGTAATAAAAATACAGCTGTATATTATCCATTGGGGTTTGGTTTATTCTGGAAGCTAATTTTTAGGAAACTGAGGGTTATTTATTGGTTGTGTCACAGGAATATTTGGACTGTTCTAATTCCAGTCTTCAGCATTTTTACATTTCAAGTCATATATAAAGGAGAATCAAGATATATGGTGCATCTACCCCAGTTCAACAGAATGGGCTCTAACCAGACTCTGTAAATATGCTCTCTTCTGTGTTGTTTCTAGCCACAGCAATACCGTCCAAATTATTTATATTCTTGTAAAATTTACTCAGCAAAAGTAGTTTTCATGCTACAGTATTGGATTCAGGTCTCAAAGTGTTGCAAAGTATCCTTCAATATGCTTCAAAGCCAGTTTATTTTTCACAAGGGGAGTGAACGCGAAAGCTGGGAAGACTTTGCTTTCACAGTGGGAGACCAAGTTTGACATCCACATTTTTGCTTTTCCTTCAGGATGTAAAAGGAGTCCCTGGTGGGTGTGTGGCGCGTACCCTCACAACAGTGTGCGTTTTATATGCAAGCGCATAAGTGTGTTTAAATGTAGAAAACGGCATTCCAGCTGGATTTGGTGTCATGAAGAGAGTGGGTATGATTTATCTGAACAGCAGCAAGACTTTCTCTCTCTCCCTCCCTGCCTTAGCTGGGCAAATAGCTGGCGGGCTCGCAGTCCTCCAATCACCCGGGCTGCCGAGCCTCCACCCCTCAGCACCAACAGCTCTCACACCACCTAGAGCTGACTTTTAAAGCAAATATTTTAATAAAATCACTTTCCGTCATTACTCTTCCATTTAAGATGGCAGAAGTTCGGGACTGGGTAAGAGGAGTAGAAGTTTGCCCAGCAGAAGTTGCTCTGAATCAGGTTTGTAATGAAGTTTACTGCTGAAAGAAGTTGCCTGAAAGCAATGTAGCTTATCATAGGAACCTTTGCCTTTAACATATGTGCTTTTTGAGTAGCAAGAGCTGTGGTATGCAGTATTACATTTAGTTTACATTACAGCATTATTGTGTCTCTGACAAAGTGCAAATTACAGTGGTCATATATAGAAGATGCAATTTATGTTTTCCTTCCCAGTCTGCCTGGAAGGTGTTTCTGCTTTTGAATGATAAAGCTTTCCTTTTCCGTTTTATACATATTAGACTTCTGTTACAGGCGCTGCTTTCCAATTTTAGGGCTTTAAGTATTATTTAAATACACTACTTTGAATATTCCAAGACATTAGGAGTTTTGTGAAAGTCTTTGGCACAACATCAACTTTTAGGACACTTGCAGTAAAATCATGTATTGTCTGTGCATGTGTGTATACACACACACAAATAGTAGCCTATACCTAGTTTTGCTTCATCTCTGAATTCTTTTACTTTCATATATTACTGCACTAGATCTAATCAAGGCAATACTGCAATTTTGAATAAGGCTAAATGTACTTAAGAGCAAACAAAAATTTTCTCATAAATTCTACAGATGGAAAATATAAAATATAAACTTTTACAGTTTTTTTCAGGAAAATGAGGCTGAAGGAAGGCTCTAAATTAATCTGTATATAATCAGTATATATTTATATTTTCCCATTTTCAATATGTTACAAACTTATTGGAGTATTTTCTCCCTAATTGATATGCTGTTTAAAATGTTAAACTACCGCACCTAAAATTTATAGTATATTATAATATATAATAATAGCTCAACAAAATAGGTTATAAGTAAAATATCTTTAAGTTACTTTTGCCTCAGGAATCTTTAAACATACATCTCAATAACAGTATTAAAGCTTTCAGATGTTTTATATTGCTTTATAACAGTTGCTTTCCATATGAGATTTTTATCTTTTTATTAGAGCTTTTAACAGAAGATTTTGTAGGAAAAGTTGAATGGCAACTGCAGCAAAACTTTGGGTTTTCCCACCTGCAGTTTGGGTTTGATGTGTACTAACGTGAACCACTTATTACACGTAATTAAATTAAAATGTTATTTTAATGGAAGAGTGTGGTGATACATGATATAAGTTACTTTTTTGCTCCAATATCCACCTATTGTTTGTGCTTTGTTTTGGGGCAGGAGGCTGTTAGGTTATTTTTACATGGAAAACACTTTGCAAAAATGGTAGAATTTACATGACTGTGAAGCAGTCAAAGCAATTTTAAAGATGAATACGAACTTTGCAGATGGAGACTTTGTCCCTTGCGTTGTGTTTCTAGTTACAAGTTTTTTGACACCAAACTTTTCCTGCTAGAAGAGGGCTAACAATAGACGACCATTAAATGTTCATGATCATCCATCTGAATAGAAGAGCTGGTATGAATTATAAGGCTGAACTAATCTTCTTGGGTTAGCGTTCAGATGCATGGTTGTCAAGCAGTAAATTATCTGGTTTACAGCTGGCCAGGAAAGACAGAAATTAAGAAGGGTCTATCAGCAGCTACTGTAGAGAAAAAAACCCAAGACAATAAAGAACAAAAGGGATTGGAGAAGTATCTGTGCTTATTCAGGTACTCTGACAAATACTGTGAATGTCCATTAGACATGAGGAAGCTTTGGGGTTTTTTTCCCCCCTATGTTATATAGCTCTGTCCAACTCCTTTCCTGTCTAAACTAAGTCCTCCTGTCCTGCCTGTCTCTTTGTTGGATGCAGTTGAAGGGGTAAAACTGTAAACTGCAATGTGGATGGCATTGCAATTCTTTCTAGGAATGCGTTCAAGGAAGGAGGAGGCTTGAATATGGGCTGAACATTGGTCCTCAAGTCTAAGGCAGTTGAATTGGGGCTTCTCTTTTTTGGAGGACTGTTGGAGGCGTATTCTGTGTTATAGAGTAATCTGTAGCTAAAGAAAAACTTAGTTCAAAAGAGGCTTCAGAAGTGCAGTGACCCAGCACATGCAGAGTCAGAGAGCTGCCACCTCAGTTGTACACAGCAAAAGGAACATGCCAAGGTCAGTGACAAATGGACTTCACAGGTGTTTGCTTGTGACAAATGTCTCTGTATAGTAGACTTCACTGAAGCGGAGCCTAGCACAGGTTTGAATGCATGGGAGAAACAACAGGTTGGGTCTGCTCCTCACCTTAATTAGAAATAACTGCACGCTGTTGGCGAATGCAAGGGCATTTTCCTTTTTGGTTTCTTATCACTAATTTCCTATGCTTAAACTCTGTATAAGCTCAGGATTCAATCTTTACTCTGTTTAAACTGCATGAACAACTCAGCCCACCCTGACTGATGGCACGTTCAGGCTAGATGCCTAACGCTGTTGTTCAAAGGCAGGCAGGTATCCAAGCCTGCTCTAAGAAACATAGGACAGGAGCCTCAGAGATGCCTCAGAAGCACTGTGAGCTCTGTCAGCAGCAGAGCATTAAAAGAGCTCACTTCCTTCTTGATTGATTACCCAAAATATTACCAAAAACCCCACTTCCAAGCTGTCAAGTGTGCCTCCCCAGGAAGGCTCAGAGAAGAGCCAGTGCTCATCAGCTGTGCAGGACGTTCAGCAGGGGCCCGGGCCACTGCTGGTGGAGCTTATGGCAGCAGAGGCAAAGACAAAGCAGAGGCCACAGTGGTCTGCTAGGACAAGGCAGGCTTAGACTGCAACGGGGAAAGGAGGAAGTAAAAAGGAGCAATTAGGAAAATACTGAGACCTGGTGGTCAAAAAGTAGGAGAGATCATTTTTTTCCGTGTTCACTTACCCTACTTCATGTTCCTCTCTGTCCTAAAGATCAACAGAAAAGGAAACCGTGAGATTTGCCCAATCACGCCGGCACAGGAGTAAGACCCTTTTTAAGAGTGTGTGGTTGCAGTCAGTATAAGCTTGTCTATGACAATGCTGCCACCAAAAGGCACACCCAGCTGTTACCTTCTTTGCTTCTGCAGGTTAGTATTTGAGCATGATCCGTGCTCAGCCAGTGTTACGATAAGCTGTGCTTGTGAGTCAGCACACGTCAGCGTTGAGTCAGAGTCCAGGCTGTTGTCTTGCAGTGGGTAATGTGTTAAAGGATCTGTCTTACAAGGGACATCTCAGAAAAAGGCTGCACTTGTCCGTGATTTCTGAAGACACTTTGTCACCACTTACCTATGTCATTTGGTCCTGTGTGGAGACCAAATATCCTCATAAGCTCATTAGTTCTTCCTGCTGCACCTTCCTATCGAGTATGAAGCGATCAGTACCAGAGTCTTGGGATGTCTCAGCCAAATCTGAAAGGGGGCCAAGTTGAGGTAATGCTCTGCACTTGGTACACCACAGCAACAGAAGCTGTGAAGCAGTGCTCAGACATGGTTTATTATGCATATGTGCATAGTAAGTACAGGAAACGGCATAAGACGTTCTGGATTGCAGTGGTCGTCGTAAAAGGATGTGTGTTCATCAGGTCCATGTTAGGATGGATATACCTAAAAAGATACGTTTCTCATGCGTATGAGATTTTTTTTTTTCCCTACAGACACAAAGTTTGTATCTTGAACCTTGTCTTTGGTTGTGCTCCAGTTTTTAAACGCTAAAGAAGAAAGGGTGGGTTTAAGTCAGAACAGGTGTTTCATCTTACTGGCTTGTGGCTAGCAAGAACCAGCCTCCTCTCCTCTCCACAAGAATCAGAGAAAGAAGAAGAAACCCTCCTATTTTGTCACAAGAATTCCTTCTCAGCAGAGAAAACCATGGTATCACCCACCTGGCCACTGCCATAGATGACTTTACAACCTTCAGGACTTGTCCCAAATTGCAAAGGAGCAGAGCAATCTGAGATGCCATTTGAATAACAAAAGTGTTGGAAACTGTTTAGTGTTCTGAGAACAACATCTGCCAGAGTAGTTTCTCCTGTTAATGAAATACCAAATTAACTATCATTTGGGGGTTGGGGGAAATAATTCCTTAAAAAAAATGCCATGTTTCTGCAACATTGAAATTGCTAAGGGGAAGGGCATGGAGTCACAAGAGCATTGCTGCCTGTAGACATGGGCTACAGCCTAATGAGTATATTAATATAACATCCTAAGTGATTGCTACAGCTTCAGAAGTGTCATTATGGAAAAAAACCATAGTGGCCTTGGGAATCCTTGTCAAAGTACAGCCCAGGATAGACAAACCTGGCTTTGGGGGAGTGGAGTGCCTCAGCCTCAGGCCCAAAGAAAGGCTGCTCTTACTGAAGAGTTCAGGAGCTACAGCAGGGGATTTTGCCTGAACAGTTCAATGTTGATTCCCCTCAGAAGAGCTTATGGATCTCTTCTGTCTGCCGACTTGCACATCATCTTAGTTCTGAAGCTGATGTGTGAAATCTCCTCAGTGGATGAAGTCTACGTACCATGGGCAGATACTTATCTCTGGGAGTCTGGTGGGCTGAAAGGACTGCCTAATTGCAGCAGAGCTTTGGAAACTTGCCTGTCTTGCCTCCTTCCACTGTCCTGAGGAAGCTATCACCTTTCTAATGGGCATTAAGCATCACTGCCCAGAGCTATTCAATTCCATTAACTATCCTTTATCAACTTCCCTTTCCTTGAAAGGGAATGGAGACTTCTTTTTTTTTTTTTAAGAATGCTCTTTGAAGACTGAAGTGGCATGTCTGAATGTACTTGGGGAACTATTGCAGGAATAGGAAGAAAGTGTTTCTGCACAGAGATCTCTCTCTTTTTTTCTTTTTCATACCCAAGGGGATTTTTTTCAAGCAATCTCGTATCAGGATGGCAGTTCTCTTGCTTCTGACTCTTTGTTCTAGGATCAGACATTGTTAAGTGAGCTATCCATCTTGATGCAAAGTCATTGCTGTTAGTGGATTGAACTACTGTGAGTAGAAATGCCCTTTACTGGTCTAGGAAACTGATACAGACGGGGGAGGAATCTATTAGCAGAATATCTTCATCTAAATGAAAAAGATTCTTGGTTCCCAGGAGGGTTCCACTTAACAAATCATGAGCAGAGTATAGATACTTATGGTATGAGTTGCAAAGACAAACATCAGTTTGGGGAGATGGCAGATAGTATCGCTTAATTCTTACCAAACTCTTAGTCATCAACAATACAATTCAAACAAATAAAGACAGACAGAACTTGTACATTAATGCTGCCTCTTTGAGATATTATTTTCTATGGGATGCCTGTGTCCTGCCTCCCAAGCAAATGCTTTGGACCCTCAACTATCATTTTTTTCAGTTGGGAAGCAGGCTCACTGCTGTTCCTCCTAGCAGGCAGCCGTATCACAGGCCAGAGAAGCGCTGCCCACCTGCTGGCCTCCAGGACCTAGCTAGTCACAAAATCTGAGCTTGTGTGCAAGAGCTGATCACACCCCACACTGTGACGTGCATTCAGAATATTGAAGAACTGCAATTGGCATGGGATGAGCAGTTATCCCATCAGGTTTTGTTAGATGATTGTCAGGAGGAGTTGTAGAAGATTTCTTGTAAAGATAATTAGTTCTGGGAAACTTCATTGGTGTGGGAGGGAGTAGAAACACTATTTTAATCTGCTTTCAAGGAGTTTTTACTGAAGCAAATTCTAAAGGCAAAAGTCATGTATTTGAAGGCAAAAGGAGATTGCATTGGCTCTGTCAGAAGGCTATATTTTAAAGCTTTTGGTGTTTATAGCCTTGGTGTTGGAATTTTAGATCTTAAAAGTCCTTATTTATGTTGGTGCTGATCCTTATCTTAAAAGTCCTTATGATATATGAGATAATAGATGTCTGTTCTGGTTCTGTTTTAGAAACAGTTAAGAAGTGGCCATCAGCAGATAAATAGAAACAATTTCTTCTTTTTTACAGCAGTGTAGTAAACCTGAAGATAATGGATATCTTTTCCTGGGAAAATAAGTGCTAAATACAAAACTAGGAATACTGAATCCCTAATATGTGTCCTGGGGAAAAAGCACATGCCAGCTTATTTAATGTCATAGAAGAGTGTAAATATATAAATTGCTAGGTATGATTAACATTCTTTATGCAAAGATGCATATTTATGCAAATATGCAAAATTCTTTTAGTTATTTTTCAACAATATCCATGATACCTTTTATGTACTATAATGATTTATTTTATTTCAGAGCTCTACATGCACCATGTTGCCCTGTGGACCAGCTTTGTCCTTTGTTCGGTGTCTGGTGCGGAAGAAGAACGTCGGTGGTGAAAGTCTTGAGGACTCCAAGTTGTGCCGATGCTTATCGACGGTAGACCTTATAGCCCTGGGAGTAGGAAGTACCCTTGGTGCTGGTGTTTATGTCCTTGCTGGAGAAGTAGCCAAATCCGATTCTGGACCTAGCATCGTTGTTTCTTTCCTCATTGCTGCACTGGCATCTGTGATGGCAGGGCTCTGCTACGCTGAGTTTGGTGCTCGCGTTCCCAAGACTGGCTCTGCATATTTGTATACTTACGTAACTGTCGGTGAACTGTGGGCTTTTATCACTGGTTGGAATCTCATTTTATCCTATGTTATAGGTAAGCTTAAGAACAAACACAGGTCTGAAGAGTTTCTGAGACAGCAGATACAATATACGGATTTGGGTCTGTCTTTCTTTTCTGTCTCTGTACTTAGCTACTATTGCTTTTTACTCCTGCTGGGATCAAATAATCAAGGTAATTCAATTAGGTTGTTTCCTCCTGTGCATCACCATTGTAAACAGATTTTTTGCAAGATGCTTTTGCAAACAGTCTGTCTTCAGCAGCATGGACTGATAGCTTGTATGAAAATTGTGTCAGACAGTTCAGTGATGATGCACAAGAATAAACAGGATTTCTTTGCTGTCTTTGGTCAGCAAGAATAATTTCAGTAAAATCAATAAGCATTTTTTTTCTGAATATACACAGCAGGGACATTTACAGGGACCCCAAGAAAGTCATGAAGTTTAAGTACTAACTTGTTAACTATAACCTCATGCTAATTAAATGGTGTCCTATCATGTAATCCCATAAAATACAAAGTTGACCAGATCTGAATAAAATCAATGCTTATATGGCAGATATTCAAATAACTATTTCAGGGCTTTAGCAGAGACTATGTTTTTTGATTAAAAAATGTTTTCTTCCAGAGGTATGTGTTACAAGCATCCATTATGTTGTGTATAAGCATGCCTAGCTGTATATGTATATGTATACCTAACTACAGGACTGTTGCCCAAATCACTACAAAATCAATATGCCCAAGTATTGTATTGAAGTGTATTTCATGATAGGAGAGTGGTAAAAACAAGGTTGTATTTAGCTGTGGCCACATACATGCTTTACCAGAGGAGAGTATTAGTCTTAAATACTGCCTCCAGCAATATACATCTTCCTAGTGATTTTTTTGCTTTACTTCCAGGTGAACAAACTTTCCTTCATGTTCTTTCTTCAACTGCTTTCTTACATTGATTTATACTGTTTAACATATACCATATTGTAACTTTAGAAATAAGTGTCTTCCAGGATGACATAAAATATAAATGATACAGAAATAATTTCTGCAATATTTTGGGAATAAATGAGGTACAAATTTGTATATTTTAGTTGTAGAGCAATATGTTATCATTTAACTATGTAGAAAAATTCTATAATTTTAAAATCCCTTGGCAAAAAAAATCACTGTTTTAGCACAAGCTCTTCTTTTTAAAATGCAAGTAGCGCCATGCTTAATTTTATTTCTTTTTCAGTAGAAGTACTGTATCCTCGTATGTATGCAAAACCCTAAACATGCTTATATTTTATGAAGGTACATCAAGCGTAGCAAGAGCCTGGAGTGGCACCTTTGATGAACTTCTTGGAAAACAGATTGGTCATTTCTTCGGAACCTACTTCAAAATGAATTACTCTGGGCTAGCAGAGTATCCTGACTTCTTTGCTGTATTCCTTATATTGCTTTTATCAGGTAAGACCCATAGATGGCTTCATTTATGGTGGCTGGGGTGTCAGAGTGTTTCTTACAGACAGAAATGCTAAATTGTAGTTTGTGTTTTATCAGAAATACTTTTGTAATGTCCTAGATGTTTAGATGTGTATTGGCACAATGACTCTGGGAATTGAATTTATATAATCTAATTTTCAGCTAATATTCAGAAGAATATATTTTTTTTTAAGCTGAGACATGAAATAATCACTTGTCAGTACTTTTTTATAAAACCCATGATACAGATTGATGATAAGAGGAAAATTATACAGTTTTGTGTGTTTTTTATGGCTTTATCACTGGTAAATGCTTTCAGAGGGACCTTGAGGTTAAGCTCGGTAGTTTGGTAATGTGATATGCTCCCCTTAAATCACATATTGTGTATGTAGTGGGTATTTGTAAGGGTTTTTTTCCCCTCTAATTTGTTAACTTATTCAGTATAAAATAACTTTCCCCTTTTTAAGTCTTCAAAAGAGTTGTCTAGCCTAGAACTGGTTTGAGCTAAAGGGCACTCCAAGGTACTGGCACGGCCCAACAGACTGGTTTTAAACCTGAGTAAACCTTTCATGACTACTCCACTCAGTTCTGTTTCTTTTATATCTTTACTCATGTATCATGTTTTTAAATCACAAAAATTGACACCAGCTTTTTGAAGGATTGGAAAGCTCAAAAATACTGCAACTTATTTGCATGTTTGCATTTAGCAATTGCTTTCCACAAGGAAACATTCTTACTGCCACCAGGAGAGCAGGAAGCAGTATGTGTATTTTAAAGTGTATAGTTTGTTTTCAGCCAGAACTAGAAGCATTTCAGTATTCAGTAGATGTCTTACCCATATCTCAAATATTTGTTGTGTTCCGTCTCTCTTTAGATCAAATAAAAGCAGGAGCTCTTCTTCTCTGGAAAGTGAAACTGATGTTATATGGGTGTAATCTGTTCTCTTATTCTGTTACAAGGAGCTTTTTTGGACTCACTACTTGGGAAAACATTTCCATTCAACTCCTAATGCTAGAATGAGTGGCCAGTGCATCCTAAGCTTTTATTAGGTCTCTGTACATAAAACCATGAGTTCCTACAGTAGTAAGCCTTAATTTATGGCTGTGCTTCTATCTTCAATTCATTTCTTCCTTCTGCCTCTTTTGGTTTTGTTTGTTTTACTAGAAGAAAGCAGAGAACAAAAAATACGTAACATGCTGAAGTCCCTAACTGAAAAATGTTTGAGACCTACATTATTTAAAAGATTTAGGATGTACCTACACTGTGAGTCACATTGCAGTGTAGGTATTCCCAAGCTCACTCAACTCGCATACTTCCAGAAATTTTACCTGACATTTTACCCAAAATTTTTGAGGTGGTTGTCATATGGTCACTAATGTAAGCCACAAGAAAGTAGCAAAAGTAGAGTGGAATCTTGAGGAAGTTAACTGTACAATTTTACGAGTAGAATGTTATTCAAATGCATTAATTTTGTAGAAGTTTTAAAAATAAATGCCTTGAGATTCAGAAGAATTTCATGCTTGCAAACAGAACCTACTTTGTGAATTATCAGCATTAACAGTTGGTGCTGAGGCCCCTGTGTCTGCACTTAGGAAGATCAGGGAGTTTACTAGGCAAGGTTTAGTCCAGCATCTTGCCAGGCTTGTGGTTCAAAGTTGCCTGTAGGACCATTTCAGACCCTTATGTCTTCAGGAGTGATGGGACTGAATTTGGTATAGCTGGAATGGACCTTTAATTTTCACCTCCTCCAAAGGAAGGAGGAAAAAACAACCTTTTGAAAAGCAGAGCACCCCAGAAACCAAACTATAAAATGCTAGTGTAGTTGCTGCCATCTTATATCTGTTTTCTTCATTGCCATTGCTGCTTCCTAACATCAGTAGCAGAGATTCTTGATAGAAGAGGAAATGTTTCTTCTGTGGTTCTCCACTGCTCCTGAGTTTTCATTTGTCCTGTCTTTTCTTCCTCACCATCATTCCTTCTTCACTTCTCTTGCACTTGTACTGCAAATTATCTCTCCAGGTCTCTCAGCCAAACCACCAGTGAATTAACTGGCTGGAATTCACCGCTGCTGAGAGGAGGGGCAGTGGGGATGGCTTAGGGCTGTGTAGGCTGAGTAATTGGATTCTGAGCTGCGCAAAGCTGAATCATAGGAGTAGCAGATTATGTTTTACAGCAAATGTTATGTGCTAAGTACAAGGGAAAGTCCACAGAAATCTGGCTTGTGTTCTTTTTTTCCCTACAGAAACAACTTAAAAAAATGTACATACTATGTTTCATACTGCATTAGGCTGATTGAGACACTGCCTCCTTGGGAAAAACTAAACTAAAGCAAGCATACACCTATTTCCAATAAAAATGCCATTGGTGAAGAAAACTTGAGTAGCTCATATGATAACTTCTGAGTTATGATAAGATAGCAAATGTATCATTAGCGGAGTCAGAAATTTTTTAGACATTATCTTGAGAGGCTTAAAATTTTCAGACTTAATCTCTAAATAATGAGGGAAAGCATGTATGTGATATTAGTGGAAACGCTTAGAGTGCAAAGAACCTGTGGAAGCTTTCCCAATGTATTTAATTTTTCCTGATCTGGTCACTGCCTGCTCTTCCATAAAACTGTTAGTGCACTTACAGTTGTTACAAATCTAATGACACAGTAGGATCCTGATGGAATAACTTTCCAATTGTTTAAATGCACTATTCTGAAACTTAAGGCATGTGTATTTTGTATCATCAGACTTTTTTCTAGAATCTCTGTGAATCAGTGTTTATGAACAGGAGGCGTGCATTTCTTTTAAAGGTTTTATTAATGAGCTAGAAAATGGGACTCTTCCTCTGTGATGGATATGCCCTGAAAAACTTAGAGTGAACAGAATACGTTATTAATCTAATAGTTTTGATTATTTTAATAATCTAATGACTAATTGTTCTGTAAGGAATAGATTCTACCAGTCTGTTTTTGCTAAGCATAGAATTCTTGTACCTATTTTTGCTCCATCGCATAAAATAGAGATATGAATTGGAATCTCAGAAAAGTAATAATTGCTCAAAGTACTTTTAAATACTTAAAGAATACAATTAAAGAAGCTTCCTGTTTTGTAGTTTCCAATACACTTGCCTATCACCATGCTGTCAAAGAGTCTAGTAAATTTGTGCAACCGCTTTTTAAAAGTATAAAATCTAGTGCTGTTTTTTTAATATTATTCACAGTACTTACATGTATATCTTCTTTAAAATGCCATTTTATTACTTTAAGGGACCATTCACATTTATAAAATATTTTTATTTTATAGGTCTCTTATCTTTTGGAGTAAAAGAATCTGCCTGGGTGAATAAAATTTTCACTGCTATTAACATCTTGGTCCTACTCTTCGTTATGATTTCTGGTTTTGTGAAAGGAGATGCTGACAACTGGAAAATAAGTGAAGAATATCTCATAAACCTTACTGCAATAACAGAGTAATTTTTTTTTAATCAGTTTACTTGCTCATATTCCAAGCAATTTTCTGTTATACTTGCTTTTGTGGTATTGCAGGTATTGTATCAACTGATAGCTCTGTCGCTGGGAATGATAAACTTTTTATTCCCTTAAGAATTGGGGTTTATTTTCTTGTTTGTAGTTTCCTTAAAAAAACCCATCTTATTTCAATACTCTTGTCTGTAGCCATTTGAGAGGTTATTGGCTCCTCGTCCTTAAGTAATGTATTAACTGCAGTATGTGAGTATGACACCAAGAGTTGCCTACACCATTAGTGTTTTAATATGTTTTGCCACAAACTGCAAAGTCAGTAAGATGACAGTTACTTGATTCAGATATTCTTCCATTCACTGTTATTTTTGTCTTTTTTACAAGCTTTGACATAAAAATGTCTTCTCATGCAGTTTTGTAAAGCAGAACTCCGTCTTGACAAAAGCATTTTAACATGTTTCTCCAGAGTGGTAGGGGAGAAGGATGCATGTGTTTGTCCTATCAATAATAATAATAATTTTTAAAAGTTATTTTTCTGGTGTATTTTTGTTCTTTGTAGGAATTGCTCATCCTGTGAGAATGTGACAAGTATATATGGGAGTGGTGGCTTTATGCCATATGGTTTTACAGGAACATTGGCTGGTGCTGCAACCTGTTTTTATGCTTTTGTTGGATTTGACTGCATTGCAACAACTGGTATAGTATTTATATGTGTGTGTATATGTGTATAAGTATATACATATAACATGCTTTTTTTGTAAAAAAATACCCACACAAATGACATAACAATCTGTCTACTGTTCGTCCTTTGCTTTCTCCTAAACCTCCTTCAGTCCATGTAGAATGAGTCTGAGTTCATTCCTGAACGTGGCTATCATTTTGGGAGGAAGGAGGAGATATTACTTATTTTATTCCTGTTCTAAAAAAATTAATTGTTGCCTTCTAAGTCTTGGAAGTGCTTAGTATACATTTTTTCTGCCCAAATCATGTTAATCACCTGCTCACTTTTACAATTCTCTGAGATGAGGTATCTCTCCTAAAGGCTGGCTTGTATATGGCTGATAGGGAATGAGCACATTGAACTTATAAATTGCAGGTAAATAACTAGAAATGATGGGCTTTGAGTACTCTAAATATAGAATGTATTTTTTGCCCTTTAGTTTACCTCTATTTTTTAATGATATTTCTGGCAAGAAAATACGGAGTTTTGTTCTGTGTCACTAAGCTTATTTTATACAGATTTTTAAAACTTCTATTACAAATATGATTCCCATGGCTTAGATTAACAAATGATTTGTCTTTGATGTTATCTTTTAAAGCTGAAGGTGGAAATGAGTAAGAATTTTTGGTGGGGCATTTTTTTTCCCTTTTTTCAGGAGAAGAGGTTAAGAACCCTCAGAAGGCCATACCCATAGGAATTGTGGTGTCCCTGCTTGTCTGCTTCATGGCCTATTTTGGGGTTTCAGCTGCACTGACACTTATGATGCCATACTATCTACTAGATGAGAAAAGTCCTTTGCCAGTAGCATTTGAATATGTTGGATGGGGTCCTGCGAAATATGTTGTAGCAGTGGGATCCCTCTGTGCTTTGTCCACAAGGTAAAGACATTGAAATACTAATTTTATTGGGAAAAGCTGATGGATAATGTATGACATTTAAATATATGTTCATGCGTTCTTTTTGAAGGCTCAGTTCATGCAAAGGATTAGCAATAAGTATTGTAAGCATGTTTTAGACTTAATCAGATATTGATCACAGTAGGTGGATTAATTTAAGCTCCTTTTTTAAACTATTGTTATTGAACTATACCTCTTTGGCTTATTACCCCAATTTTTTTTTATTAAAATACGTATTTTCAGACATATGACCTGCATGTTATCTTTATTAACTGATAAAATAAGCTTCACCCATTTTGTCCTTTCTTGCTGTCCACTCCCAATGACTCAGCAGCTTTATGGGCTCTGTGTATTTGCAGGCAAAATTGAAGAGATGATTAATTAGCTCCACTCCTCATCTTCGTTGCCTGTCCCTGTTTTCCTCCAGTAGCCAGTCTGTCTTCTGACATCATCCTTTCCTGTGGTTTCTGTGTGGGTATTTGAGATGTAGATTATAGCTGTGAAAATATGATCATTTATTCCCCTTTGTGAAACTGTGGATGTAACCTTAACTTAACGTGTTATTTTGATTAATAAGATCAGGGAGGGCATGAGATATATTAGTATCTGTTCATATATATTACACCCCAATTGTAATGTGGTATAAAAACTTTCATAGGATAGAACATTGCTTGATAGTTGAATTTAGGGATAGAAAAATGCTGATGCCAATCTTGTACCTAAGTTTATGTAGGTAAGGAGTCATTTACGTGACCTTCAGTGGTAAAGAATACTATCTGCCTTTCCACAAAGGAAAACGACATGCCTGTTTAAGCACTAATGCTAACAGTACTCTGAGATAACCCTGTAAGCATTAGCCTGAAGAAGATGAGCATGCTGACTGTGGACAATGATTGAAAGGAAAGGAATATTTTGATGTAGAAGGGGATAGAAAAAGGAAATAGTTCCGAAATGATGTTAAAAGAATTGTAGGGCTGACTGAAGAATGTTACAGTTACACAGTTCATTCTGGGATTATAGTTATTTTTTACCTAGTTGTCATGGTCCCCTCATTTTGGAGGGTTTTACTGAATTTTTCCTCTATATTGATAAATAGTAAAAGTGATATATAAGCAGAAACTAGCTTAAAGAAATTAATACTGGAAAACAAAATGCAGTGAGATGGTAAAACGCTTTTTCAGAAATTTGAACTGCTGGTCTCTTTTACCAGTGTATTCTGAAGAATTATATTTACTCATATGGAGAGGTTAATCTTTCAGTCTGTTGACTGATGTTAGTTTAGAACAAAACAAAGGAAATTGTATTTCATATTCCTCAGTTTAGAGGTATAATTATGAAAAAAAGTTGGGATCATTGCTTTTGGTCCATATAGTTATCTCTTACTATGTTATGTCATGAACTTGTTTCCTCAGGGTGAAGATGTTTGTTAATATTTCTGTTATTTATATTAATGTACTTAAAGAGGGGTAGGATAAATAAATTTTACAAAGCCACAACAGCAAAAAATTTGGCAGTGGATTTTACCAGTATCCCTATTTCAAAAATCAATCGTCACTCTGATATAGGAAACATTCTTTTTTGGAAGGGACATTCATATATCAAAATCAGTTCATGTGCAATGAAACTTCTCTCGTGTGTCTACCTTAATGCTTGTGTCTCACGAGCATTACTGGAGGTACTTAGCATCTGTGGTATGTAAAAGCTGTGCCTTCTGTAAGTGATCTAGTCCATTCCCTAAAGCAAGAAAGGCAACCATTCACCTGGTGTGCTTGCTGCAGAGGTTATACAGGCTATGATTTTGCCTTTTGTCCTTTCAATGTTTTTGGTTTTCTTAATTGCAATTATTTCGCTTTGAGGGAAAGAAACCACCTAATTTAAGAAGTATGTTTAAAAAGAGCTTCAAGTTATCAACAATTTAAAAGCTTTCTGTGTTCTGCTAATAACAAATCTAAATTAATTAGCTTTACTTAAAAAAAAAAAGAAACAATCTTAATGAAGCTTGGCTAGAGGTGCTTTAATCGAAAGAAATAATGTGCCCAAGTATAACTGTATGGTGCTTACTTTGAATTACTGTTAATAGCAGCCTCACATGGAAATGTAGAGTGTAAGAGATGCTGCTAATGCTTATTGATTTGCTGCTGCTGACTGACAGACTTTCTCCAGGAATACTAAAGCTTAATTGCATAGTTAGTGTGACCTGGAATATGTTCCTGGTCCACTAATACCCAAGAACTACAGTGATGGCAAGAGCTATTTTGCTAATCTGAATTCTCGCTGATGAAGCAATTCTATTACCTAAATTAACTAAAAAAAATATAAAAATCCACTTTACAGTGAAAAAGAAATTTCTATTTGTGTCTGATCTGTAGTGTCTTGGGCTATGGGGCTTTCTGGTTTTGTCTTACAATCATAAATTTTGTTTCTATACATGCCTAACATTGTTTATCTTGTCCATGATACAACTCTGCATGAACTGTGTTTGCCATGTTGCATGTGTTTGCTTTTTACTCAGTCTTCTTGGATCCATTTTCCCAATGCCACGTGTAATCTATGCTATGGCGAAGGATGGGTTGCTTTTCAAATGTCTAGCTCAAATCAGTTCCAAAACGAAGACCCCACTAGTTGCTACTCTATCGTCTGGTGCAGTAGCAGGTGAGACTAAGAGTTGATCCTTGTAAAGAAAGGTGCACTGCTAAACATGTTGCATATATGAAAATAAACCACTGTTGTGCAGCTTTGATTTGCTTTGGACTGAAATGACCAAATCTGATTGTCGCCAGGTAAAGTAGGCTACCAGTAAAACTTTTCTCTACCACAGATTTTGTATTTGTTGGTTAATCTCAAGTGCTTTCAAAGCCTAGGTTCAAAATAAACAACAACCCAAAACCAAGGACATCAGTCAACCAAACAAAAAACCAAGAGCAGCAAGACAGAGCCTAAACCAAAACTAAATCTAAACCCATTAACTCTTCCAAGCTTTCTTTTTGTGTAGTTGGGTTTACCAGTAAAGCATTGTGCTTTTAATAACCTGTATTTGAACTATACATTTTTCTGTTCTAGTCTTCTCGGCTCTATGTTCCCTTTGCCCCGAATTCTGTTTGCCATGGCACGCGATGGTTTACTCTTTAGTTTTCTTGCCAAAGTGAGTAAGAGGCAGGCACCAGTTTCTGCCACCTTGACAGCAGGGGTCATCTCTGGTAAGCTCTCAAAGCCCATGTTACTTAAAACTGAGATTTAAACACTCTATGCACGTGCATGGTACTTTATATTTTTGAAAAGGGCTGCTTGTTAACTTCCCTTGCATGTACAATGGGAATAAAATTACCGAGTAATCAAAGGGTGTAAGAACTCCAGATCATGCCAATCATGGTGGTGGTGGTGTCCTTAATGTCACAGAATTCAAAATGATTTTTTTTTTTTTTTTAAATATTGGCCTCTTGTATTGTGAATAAGTTTGTTACTTAATCTGGGTCCCTTAGGCTGATGCTCTACTTACAGGGTTTCTTTGTCTGATGTACACCTATATATTTATCACATTTATAAGGGGGGAAATAACTGTCACGTTTTTTATTATGAGACATGAGAAAAAAAAAATCTACATTTGCAGCAGGATCAACTTTTGTGTAAAATACAAAGATTTTAAAATTTTCTTCTAAAGAAAAAGGATTCTGTTTTTGTAATGGCTTACCAAATTGTGGTTGAGGGGTATGTACGTGTGTTGGGGGGTTATGTGTGTATGCACATATACATATGCACATACATGCCCACATGTATTTTAGCAAAGCAGCATTTTGGGAGCTGTTGCCAACTCTTAATGTTTCACAAAGAGAAATTTTTAACATACAACTGTTTCACTTTTGTCCACGCTTCTTGCACAGGCACGTGTAGTTGTGCCCAAATTTCATTGTCATTTCAGTGGGATGTCTAATTACCCAGGAAAAGTGAAAGCTCTAGAAGTATTTAGCTCAAAGGCAAATAAATAAGTCTTAAAAGTAATTCAAATATGAAATACATGCCTTATAACATTTAGCAACCCCGGCTAAAATTGATATCAAATAAGAGGTTCAGAACTGAGACTAAAATATTATTATTTATAGTCAGGGCCATCCTCAGATGCCACAAGACTGGAACTGCTTGTGCCGTGTACTTGGCAGTAATGTAGGAAGGCATAGTCATTGTCCAGATAGTTCCCACATGAAGCATTATTATCAGTTCCCTTTTCTTTGGTCAGAGTACAAATAAATTGCTTAGAATTACTTTTATTGTTTTGACTTTATATTATTTGAATTTATAATATTGACATATTCCCCTATAATAATTTGGAAGTGCAGTTATGTGGGATGAAATGAACACCTTTCTCTGAAATCACAGTAATGATGAGGGCAAAGAAAACCTTATTACCCAGCTGGTAAACTGACTGATATAGTTATACAGCCCTGACTATAGCTATGCAGCAGCTGTCACTTGGACTGCTTTTAGACAGTTTGGGGAATTTGGTGTGTCAGCAACTCACCTGAAGACAGCTTTATCTACTGCTGGAGAAGGAGTAATTTCTTCTTCTGTTTTTAAAAAGATGCATATTTGGTAACTTGTCATAAATAGTTTTGCCAGAATAGTTATGGATGTGTGCAACAGTTTATATTATCTGACTTTTCTATGCATTTGTAGCATGGATAGTTTCATAGCTTTAAGAAACGTTAAGGAGATTAGATGTTTGGCCTCTTAATTAAAGTTACTAGGTCAAGCCTACAGCTGAGGCAATTGTCACATGTTATTACTGTGACTTACCTTTTCACATGTGGTAAATGCGATTGTGAAACTCTCCACATAGCAAAATGGTTTGGTGTCAGTCCAAGGTTTCTCCACCATAAATTTATCTACCGTTGTTTCTTACAATTGGAGTAGAATTAAGAGAGGTGGAAAAGCGATACTGTGTCTTTTTTTCTCTTAGTCAGAAACTTACAGGCATTTTTCAGTTTGGTTCTAATGTAAAAGAATATTCTGGGCTACAAAGTAGCCTTTCAAAGCTAGGATTAAAAATTAAATATAGCTACTGTACATGAGGTTATAGTAGGTTCTGCTTTTCCTCAGTTTTGCTTACCTATGCTCTTTTGAGCATGCAAAACAGTGAGCTGTTCAGAAATCTACCCTGTAAATGACTTCTTGGATTTAGGAACATCCACCATCATTAAAGAAAACAGGATGGTCTTCTTTCCTTCATTGGAACAGGAGACGCGCAGACGAAATAAAACTTCTGTAACACAGCAGTCTTGTTTTCAGAAAATGACATTTTGCTTTCTCCTTCAGGATCAAAAACCAGGGGAATGTGTGTTTCTGTGTTTGTGCACTTATACACCTGTCTACAAATATATTAACAAACACGTAACATAAATATAATATATAAGTATTTCTGAATATAGAAAAATTTGTGTGTGCCTATACATGCAGTATATAAAGGCTATGTTTAATAGTTTCTTTTGATGTTGAGATTACTGGTGATTCAAAAGATTAAGTATTGTTAGTTTCTTTCTGCATCTCAATAATGTTAATAAAATACAAATATTTTAAGACCACATATATTTCAAATTTCTTTGACCACATATATTTCAAATCAATTAGCATTAGCCTTTCATTTAGTGATGGCTTGTGCTAATTTCTTTGAGCTATGTGTGGCTGTGTGCAAACAGCATAGACAAAAAAAGACATTCCAGAATCTCCAAAAGAATGTGACATTAGCTTTTATAAAGACAAAGACTGCTAGAATTACTCCTAGTATCATGGAAGTTTCTGCCTCTGATGTCAGTGATCTTAAGAATATTAATTCTTCTGAGATTTTGCTGGCCTTTACTGAAGGCCACTTGAACTTAACTTTTTTTTTTAGTAACATAATCAATTTAAAAACCCCACAAAACTATTTTATTTGAGACAACTCCTGAAAGTTGTCGTCTTTCATAGAGACAACTTCTTTACATAGAGCTCTCTCTCAGCTCAGCAGAAATTTTACATACCGGTGACTTACTGGGTCAGATCAGTTTTCCCCAGTCTTGCAGTGGGATCCATCCTCTCAGCTTTGGTGAGATTCTGATGCAGGATCTGAACCTTATTCTATAAAAATGTATTTTTCATGTGGCCTCAATTCAACAAGCCATGTGTGCAAATACTTATGTCCAAATAAGTCCAATACGAATGGCTTGATTATGCAGCATGACTGTACGGCTCATCAGTGCGTATCTATATGAATGAGATTCCCAACTGTAGGGAATTAGGTCTAGGAATGTTGGCGATGACTTCAAAAATGTGTTTTTAAGGATTACCATTATTTCACTCATATTGCTGTCTGTAAAACGATGTAAAGTTACACTGCGGACAGATTTTAAAATCTTAGCTCTTAATATGTCTTAATTTTAATCTTAGCGCTTACGGTTGGACTTGATGATCTTAAAGGTCTTTTCCAACCTAAACAATTCTATGGTTCTATGTCAGCCTCATACAAATTTTGCATTTTCTTTTCTTTTATTTTTTAGCTATAATGGCATTTCTGTTTGACCTAAAGGCTTTAGTGGACATGATGTCTATTGGTACACTTCTTGCTTATTCACTTGTGGCAACCTGTGTCCTCATTCTTAGGTGAGTCAAAAACGTCCTTTGTATTCTACAGTGTTTTATTTTGTGTTGGTCAGTATATAAGTAGAAGTGACATTTACAGGGTATGTTTTTTGCTAGATAGCTAAATGTTTAAAAATTAGCTGTATGCATATAAATGATTACTAAGAAGCAGGGACCCATCAAAGAAAATAATTATATATTGTCATATCAGTATAGCAGTTAGTTGTCAAAGCTTCATGTGAAATCTAGGCACCTTTTCTTTTCCAGAAGATGTACTGGTCCAAGCATTAGTCCCAAAGGTACTAGATGTAAGCTTGTGTACAAAATTCAATGAATGATATTCTGATATGAATACAATCTATGCCGCACATCAGGCCTATTACATTGTGGGGGCTATATGTGAAAGGTGCAGATGTTCTAGGTAGTTCACAGGATGAACAAGTTCAAATCATTGCTTTGTATTACCCTAGTCAGAAACATAAGGCCAGACAAGTGTTTCAAGATGTGGTAGCCCTGGAAGAGAGTACAAATATTCTCTCTCAATGAGTGAGATTATAAATACTTGTCAGTAAAACTCTGGTATCTGTTCTGTTTGTAAAGCTATGGAATAATATTGACATATTGGTAGCTGCTGCTCATGTTATTATGTATTGCTCTTTTTAACTTAAAAAGTCAGTCTTTATTACTTAAGGCTAAGTAATTAACTTTGAAAAGTATAACAGCTTAAATGTTGCAATAATTTACACTTTAAAAGAGAAGACTATTTTATTCCATAGTGACTTGTTTAACAGATGTATTTTTAAAAATATACTTAAATTCTAACAAAGCAGGTATAAAATTTCAGTTTATGCCAGTTAGTAGGCCTCTTACAATACAGAAAGCAAGTCAGAAAGAAGCATCCCTACCCTTTGCCTGCCATTGACCACCAGACCCTGTCCCCTCTTTTTGTACGAGACTGGTCATTTATTTGACCCATTGGTGTATTCATGTAGCTTAAAAAACTGCCCCAAAAATCCCCAAACAAAGCCAGCAAAACAGTGAGTTGCCATAGTTTGTTTATATACAGTAGTGACTAATAATATATGCTGTTGCAGTGCAGTTATAAATTGGGAAATTGTAAATGTCTACTGCAAAGAATTTAGTATTTAAATACATTCCTAGAGTGATACTGCTTCAAATCCCAGAGTAAGCTTAATGTTTTTATTATCCTGTTTGTTTTATGCATAGGTACCAACCCAGTTTAACTTACGAGCAATCAAAATATTCTCCAGAAAAAGCAGCTTTGGCTGCATCTGAATCTGCAGTAAGTGAATCACAGATAAATATGATACAACAGAATCACTTCAGTCTTCAGGCCCTGATTAATCCATCCAGTTTACCTACCGAGCAGACTGCAACCACTGTTAACTTTTTAGTGGGTCTCTTAGGTAAGTATTCAGCTGTCCAAATTTACATAATGCTCAAACTCATTAATTAACATAAATAATGGGATTTTATTAAAGACAAAATTAAAAATCCAGTGATAACATGCCTTCTTTCAGTCATGTGTCATTCTGCAGAATGCTTTTATACTTCTTGTTGAATCTAATCTGTAGTCTACTATATTTTCCTTTAATTAAACATTTTCATGATAACATTTCATACTGAAGACCTGCTACCATTCTTCTTAAAAGTCACGTCCTCTTCCATGCAGAGATTAAGTGACCTCTTTCCCATTTCCATTGTTTTGTTTTTCACACAGCTTGCTTGGTTTGTGGCTTGAGTATCCTCACTACTTACGGGATTCATTTCATTGCTAACTTGGAGCCCTGGAGTATTGGCCTTCTTGCTGTGTTGGTGGCATCCTTCATAGTTACCATTCTCCTCATCCAAAGGCAGCCTCAGAACCAGCAGAAAGTGGCCTTCATGGTGAATAACATATTCTCTATGTTATTCTCTAATGAGAGGTTTGGATGGATTCTAACAAATGGGAGAGGGGCAGAAAGAGAGACAGATGGTCCTTTTTCAAGCAGTCTTTTCATTACTGCACTGCCACTATCGCAGGTTTTTTGGTGAAGGTAAGGGTAGCAGATGCTCACGGCTGAATCATCGGCATATGCAGTCCAGTCCAGATCTTCTCAGGACTAGGGAAAGGGTTTCATTGCCCACAGATTGAATGTATGACATGCACAGGAACATGGCTGCAGAAAATGGCTGTACCACTGATGCTGGTGTGAACAGCTGCTGTTACAACTAGTGGATCTGGCAACACAGATCTTCTAGGTATTCCTTTAGGCGTATCCTCAAAGTGCACCTTGCTGAGACCCAAGTAATTTTAGACCTCAATTTAAGCACTTGGAAACTGGAAAACGATTCAGAAACTGATTAGTGTACAGTCACTTTTCTGTGTTGTGTGCAATGCTTTGGACCACAATACAGTTCACACCTCCCAGAGTATAATCCTTTCATTTTGAGCTTTTACTTTTGTTCTAAGATAAGTTATTTAATGGAGAGTATTTAATGTAAATAATGAAGTATAGTGACGAAGGTCAAGGAATCTGGTGGAGTTGGGGGGGCATTTCAGAAAGAAGGGATATATATAAATATATAATATTTTTAAGCTGTAGATACAGGAATTCATTAGTATATGTTCAGCACAAACTGGAAAGTTTTTCTACACAGACTTAGAGAATATATATTAAACATAATGTATTTTAAAAGTTTAAGATATGTAGAAACTGGTGGTTAAACCCAGTGAAAAAGAAAATTTCACTATATTCCAATTAAAAAAAAAATTAAATTCTCTTTTAGTGATTAGATGTGTCACCTCTAGTTTGTGTTGTATTACTGAAGTGTGACATGCAAGAAATTGTATTTAATACAAACATATTAAATATTTCCTTTTAGGTTCCACTATTGCCATTTTTGCCATCATTCAGTATCCTGGTAAATATTTACTTGATGGTACAATTAAGTGGAGACACTTGGATCAGGTTTAGCTTCTGGATGGCACTTGGTAGGTACTTCTGTTCATTTCAGTCACCTCTTACGTTAGGAGTCATAAGTCCCATCTTAGAACATTTGATTCTCTTCCTTTAAAAATTTGAACAAAAGTCTGTGTTTTAATAAAAGTCAGCTGATATTTCTGATCAAAACAAGAGCATGACTCAGAAGGGGTATTTATATGCAGTCAAAATTGTAAATACAGTTCTGAGGTAATAGGAAGAATCAAAGTTAGAGGACTAGTTCCAATAAGCCACAAGTTTTTTTTCCTAATAAGTATAGCTAAAATTGTGCAGAGACCTGTTTGTAACAGCTTTCTTCCCAGTATATGAGTCATTCTGCTTTAAGATATGGAAAATTGTATTAATTCCATCTAGACATAAATTAGAGATAGTAGTTTCCATGACCTATTAGAACATTTAATTATGCAAAAATTATGCACTGGAATTTCCATAGAAACAGGGAAGACCTGAATCATGAGCTCTGATTCAGATACCTGAAAAAGAAACTTGTTTTGGAAAATATGTTCAGCCAGAGAGTAATAACTACTTTTCAATGCACTACTTGCCTGAAAACCCTATTAACTTTTTTTTTCCTTTTGGAAGGCTTCCTCATTTACTTTGCTTATGGCATCAGACACAGTCTTGAAGGTCATCGTAGCGATGGAGATGACGATTCTTGTTCAGAAAACAGTGGGTTGCAGGAAAAGAACCCTGTGGAAGAAGTGGATGAACCTGAAAATGCAAATGAAAGTGATCAATTTCTTGCACGTGAGAGGACAAGTGAATGTTAATCTATGCAAACATACAAGTCTTTTAAACCTATAATTGACGTTTTACTTGCGGACTGAAATTTCAAAAGCTTTCTGCCAACATTGTGCCTCTTGAAAGTGTTTACTACAAGGCCTGGCTGATATTTTGGACAAGCTGCTAATCCATCTTCATCATTTCAGAACTGACAGCATGGAGATTAAATTAAAAAACAAACGAGAAGTACCCTTTGTCAAGCAAAAATTTGGATGCATTGTTTGAACTGTCATCCAAAATCACTGGCAATCACAAAATATGAAGAATTTTAGAACTGCCTGCAAGAAGTTCTGAATATTTGACACTGCATTGTGAACACAAGTGCCTTTCGTACCTTCTCCTTATCTCTGTTACATGTGTTGGTCACAATCTAATAGCTCTCTTCCTTCTACAGAAGTAATTCTCATGGGAGATAAATTGCAGACAGGGCTGGAAAGTATTTGCAAAATTAATGGTAATTGTACAGATGTGATACTTTGCAAAAAGTAGAGGATCATGTATTTATAGAAAAAGAAATAATTGCTTACCTTTACTAATCAGTAGTCATGGAGAACTCAAACAGTAAAGATACTTCAAAGGCTTTTAGTCCCTCTAAATAGTATTCAAGATTTCTACTTATGTGAATTCCTTTCCTTTCAGAGATGCTGTGTGTATAAAACAATACTCCCAAGAGGAGCTATGTTGTTTTCTGCAAAAGCATCTGGGAAATAATCTGTTGGTCACAGTATTGACAGTGACATTCGTATGTGATTTAGCAAGTATTGTGCTTTTGATTTCAGAGGGGCCAGGATTTTATCCCTGACTACATAATTTGGTACTTACATACAGCAGTCATCAAATTTTCCTCCTTACTACTCATTTATTCCCCCTATACTTTCTTCTCCTTTATCATGTGCCAGAGCTCATATTTCTGAGATTAGTTGTTACACATTGCTTCTCCTCAAAAAAATTAACACACAAAATCCCAGCTGCCTTTGCAGATGAAAGGGGAGGTTAAAAAAACAGAGGCCTAGGCTTTGGAAAAAATACTCGTCAAAACAGTATTTCAGCGCTTCACTAAGCCTTAAACATACATTAGCACAGCAGTTTTTCATGAGCCAAGCCTACATCCACAAATCCATTCATGTGGATAGGCTGTCCAAATGCTAATTTATGTAAAGAACCAAATTGTTGCAGCAATGCTGGGTGAACAATTATTTTAAAGCTAGTGAAAATGGAAACTGTTCTTCTTTCAACATAAAACTCATGTTACCTGTCAAAGGTGCCCAGATATTTTAACACTTTTTCTCAGCAAGTAGTAGGCTCAAGTGCCATGAAGGATTCCACAATATAAAGTTATTTTGCAAGAATGTATTTATAAAAATAACTTCCCTAAAGTAAGAACTGTCATGGACTTTGTCATGGAGAATTGCAATCTGTTGATGGTACTAAATCGTTGGTATTAATCTCTGTTGTTAGGTATAAAAACTTCAGATCCCGTGAGAGCTATGCTGGTTGACAGCGAAAAGCACCTTACTTTTTATAATAGCTGGAATTTCACCAAAAAAAGAAAAGAAAGAAAAAAAAAATACACTAGTTAGGCTGCTTCTGTCTCTCTCCTGTTCTTTTTCACAGCAATAGATTCACGCTTTTTAATCTTAAAACAACTTCTGTTGTTGTAAGAGAGTAGCGTGCCTAAATGTTGAAGGGCAGAAGGACAAGTGCTTCTTGATAGAGAACCCTGCTATGGGCTGATATCCCACCGTGGAGCAGGTGTGAGGTTTTCAGCCTGATCCTTTCTTCTCAGCTTGAACTGGGAGGAGAGGGTCCTGCAGTGCTGGCAGCAGCGAGCGGATAGGTGTGTGCTGTTGCACCAGTGGCCTCTACTGGCTACGCAGAGTTAGGAGTAGCAATCTGATAATAAGAGGCATGCAATGGGTAAAACATCCACCTCTTAAGTGAGGTTCCAGCGTATACATCCTCTAACTGCAACTGCTGTTGTCCTAAGGACCGTTGTTCTAGCGACTGGTGGTCCTTAAAAATGGATGGGACACAGAGGATGAGGAGAAACTATAGGGTAGGTGGCAATGGGATACTATTTTTTAATATATCCGAATCCATCCAGAATTGATTGTAAGTTATAGCCACTTTTTTCCACAATTCATTATTGTTTTACAAATGCCATTAAAGAAAGACTCAAATCTCATATTAGACTAATACACGTAGATGCTATGCTAAGTACATATTTGATTGATAGGAATAGATAGGAATTCTCAGGGCAGTTCCTAGATGTACTGATAATTTTCAATACCTCTATTCAGTGAATGAAAGAGCTGGCTATGTCAGTTGGATCTGCTATTTTAATTGTACTTCTCAACTGGGGCCCATTTTTATCCCCAAAATGACAAAAGAACTATATGTTCTTATTTGAAATATTAGAAATTTAAGACTTTCCAGGCTCTTGAAAGGAATCCAATATAGTAATTCTTAGATATGTCAAAACAAAGGTTCTATTTATAAGTAACCAAAAAATTGAGTAAATGAATGTGTGTTGTGTTGGTCTTAATCCCCCAAGTATTTGAAACAGAGAAGCCGATGCTTTTCCTGATCAGCTGCAACTCTGTCAAGAGCATGGCTTCTTCAGTGGTTATACTTTCAGAGGACATTCTTAACCTGTCTTGCCCAGTACTCTTAAATCCTCAGCTGCAAAAAATGCCATTGCTGTGGGAGCGAGTCAGCAGTGCTCAGGCAAAGCTTTTGCATGATGTCTTTACAAGCCTACAGTGAAACACAGCTCTTTTCAAATTCCTTACACATCTTGGTGTGTGGGAAGCAGAGACTTACTTTTTTCTATGGTTGCTGATGCCACAGAGCAGGCAAGCCAGGCTCCCAAGATGCAAACTGCTGCTGTTCTGTGATGTGCAAGGAAGATCCCATTCCCTCCCAAGGCCATCATATAGAATGTATGTGTGCACGCCTGTCTATATGTTTGCATCTGTCTGACATTAGCCCATAGTGATTTTGATGTACTGATTAAAATAATTTCTATACTGCACTGGAATTTTCCTTTGAAGGGATACTGTCAATATAATAAACTTCTGACTAAAGCAGGTGTTAGCTAAGGCTTCTGGAGATAGAGAAAATGAATTTTCCAGCTTATTTACCTAATGGATGTGTCAGCACTTTGTATATTGACAGTTTGCCCTTTCATTTGTATGAATATGCCTCCCCCTTTGTTAGAGAAATTAATTATATAAAAATAAAAGAATGTGCCTGTACTAATGTTGCTAAGGGCGATGGGAGCAGCTGCAGCACAGGAACTATACACTTAACTAATGAGATATAAAATGAAATTAAAGGAAAGTCATTGTATTCTTGATTGCTTCAACTGCGCTAAGCTTATTTATATGTGTATATAGATAAAGTCATTAGTAGTCAGCAGCTGAGTAAGAACACAACAAGCCAGAAGTAAGATATTTATGCTAATTTTGGTATGCATTTGTATATGCAATCTTGAAATTCCAGATGCTTTAGTGGGACTTTGCAGGAGCAGGCCATGTGAAGGACAGCCCCGCTAGTCCTTGTACAGGAGCCATGTATGAAACAAATCCTGGTTTTGTTCTTGCGTTTGCTGTATGTCTGTATTTGCTGAGAGAGCAGCTGAAAGCACAAGTCCAGCGGAATTAAATAGTTGTTGTTATTTTTTAACATAGTTGTTGATATTGTAAATTGTTCTGTGCAAATAATAATGGTATGTGTTAATACAAATTATCTATTATTAGAGGTAGCTTATTGGGTTTTTTTCTTCCTTTGTAGAAAAATTCCTCCAAAAACTTTATTTTTGTTGGTACATTCTGGATGTGCTTTTAGATAGAGGAATTATTCTTATCTAGTTGGTTTTAAGAAAGTAAGCCAAAGCATATTTAAGGGAGAACAAATAAATCTTTTTGTTCTGAGGGGTAAGAGGTAAGATAACATTTCTGTATAATTCATGTTAACTGAAGTGATTTTCTTGTGGTATTCCAGTCCTAATTCTGCAATAGGAAATTTTATGATGTATCTTAGATGTCATTGTCTGTTATCCTGGATAAAACTATTTTGTTAATAATAGTATGCTTTTTCCTGCACAACAAATGCCGGTTAGATTCCTGAAATCTGTCATATTATGTTTATGTCACTGTGTGTTAAAGCCATTTATATTACCTGCTGTTAGAGAATTATCAGTAATACATGTCAATAGTAGTGATAGAGGGTTACTTATATA